>NC_051851.1:122970724-124220724 GCF_905115235.1 Hermetia illucens | reverse complement strand
AATACCGTTCAGAACCGCCTGAAGGTCCGACAACAGTGACAATGGTAGGACTGGATTGTGAAATACGTTCAGAACGTTCAGCGTAACTCTCAGATCCACCACCTGTTACTGGTATGACAATTGGAGCGCTTGCTGACTGAGAAGACTGTGCAGAGCTAGACTCGTAGCTTGATGATCCCGATGTCGATGGGGAGATATAAACTGGAGCTGCTTGTTGGTTGGATGAGGATGATGATGTGAAGGATGAGCTGCTGGAAGAATCTCCCCCGTTACCTGTGTATCCTACATAGCCAACTCCAACACCAAGGTTTTCTGCATCACTCGAACTGACTTGACTGAAAATTTCATTAGCCAGAATGAATAAAAACTAAAAGGCAAATCAATTTAAACCTAAGCATCTTAAACTCTACTGTTTGGCGAAATTAGAATTTGGCAAATACTCAAAAATATGTTAACTCTTTAAAATGTAATATTTACCTATCACAGGGTACACAGTCAGCAGTTGAACAGCATTTTACTCCAGAGGCTGAAAGGCTGGCCGACCCTGAGGACGATGATGAAACCAAACCGCCCAGGCGCTGTTCAACGCTTTTTCGAGCAGTGCCAACAGATTCCGCATGTTGCGAATAATGTCTGCATTTTTAGAAATTACTCATTTAAGAAATTGCTTCTACATAGATTTTACGTTAAGTTGTAAACGGAAACATTCTATTATTTACAGATATTGTTAGTTACGACACGGTTTCAAACCAAACATAAAAATATCAGATTTTCTCCTACTTGCCAAATATACATATTGCCAAAATTTTGAATTTAATTAGTTGTGGTTAATCACAGCTTTTAATTAACTTGATTTGATTTAATTTTTTTTGTGATTCTGCTTTCTAAATAAACACAAACGATTTGATTTCGTGCTTTGAAATTCTACTTACAGATCTTTCACTGAAAGTCTAATTACAATAAATCAACCAAATGTCATTATGTTTATTGCTCTCTCAAAAAGGTCCACAACGTATCCAATCCATTTTAAGATTGATTTTTGTGAGTTTGGTTTTGAGGAGTCATTTCATTAAGATGATAAATAATTCAATTTTTATGACGTAGAAAAAAGAAAACAATATTTAAAAATCATTGCTGAAAAAATTTAAATGATATAAAGTAAAAATATAAGCACTCCAGCTTACTGTCCATACTTCGTTTCAAATCCGCCGTCTCCTACCCAAGCATCTGAAAAAAAAAAGAAATATAATTCGATGAAATCCTGATAAGTAGATACATATTTTAAAAGCTATTATGAATATATCTAATAAAGTAAGTCATTCCAATCATTGACTAAAATCATAAGATCAATTGTTCTTCAGGGTCCCTTTTCGACAAATTTCGGTACCTAACGTGTTCAAATATGTGGCTATTATTGATATCATTATTACGAATTCCTTTTCCTTTTTGCCAGTAAACACTTTTGAGGGCTTGCGCAAGGGCGAATGAAAGTCTTTCACTTCTTCTTTAGCCTTTGTCCCGTTTAGTTGTGGGGGCTTGTCTTGATGGGATACGCTATTTTCGGTCATAGGCTTGGTCCGAGTGGAACCGAGAGGCTCTAATATCACTATCTAGCGCATCACGGCCACCATAACGGTCTTTTGGTCGTTTCCCATCAACTGCTAATCTTACCAAATGACACTTCTCTTGCAATTTTTCTACGATGGACGCGGATGTCGAAATTTCCTCTGTGATAGTGTTACGCCACTGGCCCGACGCAATATTTATTGTCTCCATTACTGCGAGGCGCGGTTTATTGTCTTTGTTAGTCGGCCAATAAGCAGGATCATAAAGGGCAACGCAGCGGAGTACGCTGCGGTAAATTTTAGATTTAAGATGTTCGTTGATGCGTGTTGCACTGATGCGTGATGCAATTTTATAGCGGAGTTCATCGTTGGCTGATATATAGCACAGTTTCAAGATACTTAAACCGTTAAGTCTTGGGAAAACTGCTACTGACAGTGGTAGTGCCGCGCGATGGTTTCGTTAGTTGAACGTCAGCCCCACGATCTCCTTGTCGCGGGTTTGAATCCCGGGGTCATATCACCTCCACAGCTTTAAATGTGATGATAATGGAACTAAAGCAGTCTCATTAAAGGTCTATACTTCATAAAGGATTGAATGAAAGAAACTTATGAAAAACCTTGAAACTGATCGATGAATGCAAAGGACGAGCGCTAAACAATCGCAGCGAGTTTGTGAAGAACAGCGTAGGAAATTAGACAGCGGAGTAGAAATCTCTGCAACCTAAGACAATTTTCAGTTTCATATAAAGCATCTGGAGGAGGTTTAAATTTTTGGAAGATCCTATTAAGGATATGCAAGGGTAATGGGTTACCAAAGATATGAAAAATATTTTTTTTTTTGTGAAAATCCCCTTACATTTGTTGAAGTTTGACTTCTTGTGGACGAAACACTTTGCATGCGGAACTTGCAGCAATCAACTATGTTTACTATTCAAAATAATCATTTTATCTGTAGTAAAGTCGCCGGATTTTCGGGTATCTCAAGGGAAGTGAATGGTTGGAGTTTTAGTAGATCTCCGGGACTTACTTCGAAATTCCACGTGTCTACCTACCTTCCGCAGGAAGTAAAAATAAAGGATTTTTGTTTCTGTTATCTTTTTCGTATATATGGTTTATGTTTGAAGTAGATTTTTGGACTGTTTCTTCTCAAAGAACATCGGCGTCCACCCTACTATGGTTACTTTGCTTGACGATAAGCTGTATCGGTCTGTGGAGCAGACATCAACCTTGTTGATTAGAATGCAAAATTGACAATAGACAAATTTGAACATTCAGAAAGAGCGACAATTTTTTTGGTTTTCGTTAAATCTTAAAGAAAACTGTGACATATTGCTTCAAACCGATAGCGATGACACGTAGAAGTCAATGTGAAGAAGCTCTCTAGCCCTCTCCACCCGCCCCATCCTCCACCTCTCTGCGCAGTATATTTATAAGAGGGATAATAATTTACCACTGTTGTTGATTGGTTGGTTGTTGGAAGGTTATAACGGAGAATCTTGCAGACTGAGCTATGGCTGGTATTTGTTATGTGCTGGATGGTTTCTGCTTCACAATTGCATAGCCCACAACTGGACGAGTGTGATTGAGGAGTCATTGAGGATGTATGGTTTATCATTTTTTGTTCCGAGCGAAGCATCCTGAAGGAGAGGAATGCTTCTGCCTCGTAAAATAGTACACAGTTTGTACTATGCTTACCGAATGACGAGCCGATATTTTGGGCAAATTATAACGGAAGTATTTGTTCATCATTCACTTTCACAGCATTGCCGACATTTGCAGCAATTCTACCCATCAGCGCAACTGAAGTAGATGGAGCAATATAATGAGTGGGAATGCATCAGATTCTGACTGCACCTAAATTCTGGAAAGCGAAGAGCTGGGACACAGTATTGTGGTTCAGTGAGCTGTTCAGTTGGGCTATTGAGGAAGGTAGGACTCCATCTGACTGGGAAGAAATCACCACCGTTCCAATATGGGAAAAGAAGAACCTTCCAATTACCTTCCGATCCAATTAATGCCACATACTATGAAGATTTCTGAGCGCATTCTTGACAAGCGTATTCGTGAATATGCCCGACTTGTCAAGAACTTTGGAACTTCCGTCGCAACACATCTTCGCGGTTACCCAAGTAGAAACACTGTGAGAAGCATCACCCTCTTTTCGTTACATTCCTGTGTCGGTGTTAATCTAGGAGGCACCCTCTTACCGCTCCCCTTTGTTCTTGCTTGTCATACGGGACATGAAACTGTCATACGGGACACCCAACGTCAAGCGCCCTATATGTTGTTCTATGCAGATGATGTTCTCCTAGCTTCTAGCAAAACTTATCTCCAGCAACTTGTTAGAAATGGAATAACCGCCTGATGCAACAAGGTCTCCGACTTAATCTGAGTTCAATAGTATTTTTGACGACCGAGTCCAATGAAACAGACACTGTTACTGTCAGAGGCGATTTGAATATCTCGGGCCTGGTGAACTACATTATGAAATTGCTCCACGCATGAACGCATCTTGGATGATGTGGTTTTCCAATATTGGCGTTCTTTGTGATCGACCAATCGATCAACGAACGTCTCAAATTGAAAAATTCGTCTTCTCTATGGTTCTGAGTCTTGGCTAATTACAAAAGACAATGAATGGCGCCTCACGGTAATGGCGACGAAGATGTCCCGTTGGATCAGTGCCGTAACATGCCATAATCACATCTGAAATGAGGACATCCGCGATAGATATGAGGTTGCACCGATCATAAACAAATTCTGAGAGAGTCGTCTTCGATGATATGGACATGTCATTTGCCCTGACGAAAACCCGTTTACCGAGATTAATGCGAACATTGAAGTCAAATTCTTGTAAACGACCAGAAGGCCGGTCGAAACAATTAGTCGAGTCGGCCCCTGTTTTTGAACGAGGCAAAGGCTGATGATAAAGAAAAAGTTTGTCAACCATTTGTTGGAGCCCTTGATATCATAAGTCGGTCTTCTTTTGATCGAAAATTACATTTGGCATGCTTTTCACCTTCAAAGAAGACAACTGATTATCTCCCAGGTAGCCAGATGTAATTGACTAGAGAATTGTTTCTCAAAGAGGAGCTCACGAAAGGAATGTCCTTGATTGTAGTGCAAAGTTTTTCAATCAAGCACCCATTTCCTTCTTTTTCGGCAACTCTATTATGCATGTTGTTGTTTGCACGAACTATCCTTGCCCGTCTATTAACAGATTCTAACTACGTATTACTCCACTTCATCACACCGGAAGTATATAGAAACGCGAGACTGGCAAACGTGTTGATTGTCATGATTTTATTTTTCCCGAGCAGTGCAGTTTTTAGGATAAGGTCTGGATTCCGCTCAAATTTCTTCAGAAACTTATATCGGTGTCCGAATCTGTACCCTCAATTGTCGCTTTATCCTTCATTGTCGTTTTTCCTGTACTTACTTTCATAGAAAAACTAGAGTAACAGGACTCAAAACCAAACACAGCACAGTGGGCATAGAGAGTGGCCTTGATAAATCCCATTCCGTCCAAAATGAAAGTGATGATAGTTTACAATGATGTTGGCAACTCATCTGTGCACACGTGGTGATGAATTTCCAAGAAGTGCTTACGTGACGCAGACAATCTGTTTTCTCAACTTTTCGACTCTTTGTTGAGTGAAATGCGGCCAAAGCCTCATTATAAGTTGGGTCGTCATCCCCAGCTTCTCATGACTACTGGGTTCATGCTGCGCTTTACAGGTGGCGTTTCTTTGTTGAGTCCGGTTTCTTAATGGCTCCACACCGAGCTTAAATTAAATTTCGTGGAAACTTTGTTGTCTAATTGAAAGGATAACTCGATTATTTTTCATAATTACTCGAGTCTATAAGGGCAATATCTATGGTAGAAAGAGAAGACTAGGCAGCCCCTGCCTGAGGTGGAACGATGGCGTAGGCCAAGACGCTAGACTGCTTTTAGGGATATCGAATTGGTGTACCTCGGGGCAAAACCGATATGTCTGGAGTTCCTTATTGAGGCAGGCCTAGACCGGATACCGACTATTGCGCCGTTGATGATGGTAATCACTCGGGTGACGACGTTCTGTTCTGGAACATAACGTAGTTCCAGAAATTGGGTTATGGACGGATCATGGAATCGATGTCTGTATCCAGCTGGATTCCGTTCCAAATCCGTGACACGGTAGTAGACGCGGGCAATAAACTCATTTACTTTAGTAGTGATTTTAGTTCGTTCAAATCATTCAACGACTGAGTTTTTGGTCCCTGGTGGTTGACGGCATTGAAAGGCGTCTCCGGTATTGTTGAGCCACTCTCGACTGTGTTGGGTACTGTCTTTGTGTCCCTGGGGTCCCATCCATTGCAGTTAAAGAAATGCCCCCGATTTTATTCCCACGAGTAATGGGCAACCAATCAACGCTGCAATAGAGGCCAATTTTGCTATGCCCTATGGTAACCTCCAAATGTAGGGAAGGTGCTAGAAGAGGAGCCGTTGAAATACAGTGTAACATTACTAAAATTCACCTTATAGGCACACCGATTCCTTTCCCTCGGGTTACGTATTTTTTAAGGAGGTTTGCTGCCCCAGAAAGGACGAATGGGTTTAGGACGCTGATCGCAAATGGAAATATTCTCCTTGTTTGCGACTACATATTTACAGGATTAACCTGCGATATTTGTAGCTGACCCGGTGCGTCATTTCATTATCTATAACCCATGACACGCACCTCGTCCTCATGTAGCTTTGCGTTTGCAACTCAGGTGAGGATTAACCTGGTACGCTAGGTATATATATACATACATATGCTAATCACAATAGTCTGGATCTAGCTCTGCTTCACAGGGAAAAACGAGCGTGCTTCATAATTGATTTAACCGTACCTTTCGACCGGAACACTGTTGAGAAACAGCAAGAAAAAATCCGGAACTACGGCCCCTAGACAGGCGACATGAAGCAGACTTGGAGACTACAAAAGATCAAAGTAATTTCCGCAATGGGATTGGTCCCGCTAAATTTCCATAAAGTGCTAGAAACGCTCGATCCTAGGCCCGGACTAAACATCGAGATGTAAAAAGCTGTCTCCTTGCAACCTGTGCTAGGCTCTCCGACGAGTCCTGTCCGGTAGCAGTCTACCCTAATAGGCTCTACTCTAGATCCACACTACCTTCTTTTAAAAGTTTCTGCAGCCTAGAACCCCCAGGTCACTGCTTGAAGTGTTTCCAACAATCGGGGATGGGGCAGTACATTTTCACATGCTCGCACACTTTGTCATCGCTGTGATACCTTAGGCCTTAGGATGTTTCCTTCAGCCAATGATGGGCCCCACATCGACCCATTTGTGCGGCCAGAGGGCTCGTAGGCTTTTTTATACTATATATATGTAAAATTGTATGATTATTTTAAATGTAAGCAAAATTGTTTTCAATCTTTGTTTTAACTAGAACTAGTGCTGGGAAAGGAGTGTCTTCCTTGGTGTATCTTGTCAATTTTCCATAGGATATGATTCAAGATAATCGCAATGGTCCCTTCAAGTTTTCTTAAAATTGACGGATATTCTAATTACCGGCGTAAAAAATCTAAACGAAATGGGATCAAATGAAAAGAGTGCTACGCCTCGTTTAGCCTATCCTACGATATTATCTAAAATTTTACAATTAAGTATTTAGGCTGCTGTTTTAATATGGCAAATTTATTTATTTATTAGGTTGTTAACTGTTCTCAACTGTAGAAAATCAACGATTTTTCCGAATTTTCAGTCTCCCTTTGTCCACTCATTCAAAGTTTTACTGGTTCCGTTGATTTTAAAAATGGGGAGCGGAAAGTGGCCTAGTCTTGGTCGATCAAGGTTTCGAGATGTTCTTCGATCTTTCCAGGATCATTTTAGTTATTATGTTTGCGATCGCATGGCGTATTACTAGATCTGGTTTGTGTTTTTGAAATTGTTTGATAGTGGGGATTGTGTTAATGATGAAAGTTGGTTTGGGGATTTCTTGCGATTCCAGGACGGCGAATGGGGTGGATACTAGAAAATTTTCTCGGAAGTGGCAATACCAAGTTCGGTTGATAAGAAAACTGGCCGAATTTTTCATCACTAGGATGGCTTATATTTTGTTGGTCAGCAATTATATTGCGTCGATATTGCTACGAATCAAGACACTGTAATCACTGGCCGGTGATCCAGAGTATTTATCAAAAGGAAGGATTCTGTAAATTAAAGTCCATCATACTTCATACTGCAGGCGACACACTAAAAAACGATTTGCTTTTGAAGCTAAAGCGGAAGATGCAAAGGTGCGATGGTCAAGTTGGTTGAGCGTCAACTTCTCGGTTTGGTGATTTCGAGTTTCAATCTGAGTTCGTCATGGTTGTGTTCTTTCTGCTGTGCCGCTATTCACTTGTACAGCGTTAAATATGATAATAATGAAACTGAAGCACAGTCTCATTGAAAATTAGATACGAAATAGAAGCTGTGTGGAATATTTCAGAAATTTTTCATTAAAAATTTATTAATTCTCAGGGGCGAGCATATGTATCCCAACAAATTCACAGTCAATCATAAATGGACCAGCATTGACCCCTAATTTTGGCTCATATCAATCCAGTCGAGAATTAATCAAATTAATCAAATTTATTGCACTTTTTTCAAACTGAATATTTACTGAGAGATTGCAAATTATTAACCACTTTTTACTGGTCAATCTCGGCTCATTTGCGTGATAAGAAGACATTTTCTTGCTTCTTCGTGACCTTGCAGCACCTTCTAGATAACACAGAAATCTTAAAGTACAGCCATTTTTCAAATTTTCTGCTGATAAGCTGCTTGGCGATTCTAGAAGGTTCAATCTTCATGTCGAATAATGACTAGCGGAAGTAACTGAAATTATGATTAGATTCGTTACTATTGGAGAATGTCGGGGGTCTTACTACAACTCGTCTGAATAGCGCAGAAGTACGCAAATTTTATTGAAGTGTGCAACTCCATCGCTACATGATTATAATCAGCTTTAGATACATTTCGAATCTGGAGAACTCACGGTTTCAAAAGTAACTTTTGACATTCAAGTTGTACAAATACCTCCATCATGAGATATAAATCCCATGTTAAGATTGAGATGAAGAAATTTAGCAAAAGCTTCCAAATTTGTTCCGTTCTGAATTCTTTTTTTAATATTTTCTGGACCTTTCTTCAAATGGCCCATTTATCACCTATTTTTATTTTTCCTAAGTTAAATTAAGGACTTTTCTCTAATTAGTGTATGCATCACCAAAGGAAGGAAGAATGGGTCAAACAATATTTCATAATTTGCGACTCTCCTGGGGGTCACGGATAAACAAACTCCGTGGGATTATAGGTTGGCAGACGCTATTAAATTTCACATTCACAATTTTTCAATTTTTAATTTGGAGCTATAATTCACACAATTCAGGTCAATTATCGCGGGCTAGTAGTATGGATGGTTGATATAGGAAACATTGATTGGAAGCGCTAAAAGGTATTTAAATAAGAGTAAAGGGAGAAAAGGAAAATGAATGGTAGATGACACGGGACTTTTAAAATATCACTTACCGCCAAGTACGGTGCCTAAGCACAACAACAACACTCCCAAAGTCTTCATTTCACTGAAATTTCACTCCTTTCTTTTAAACTATCAAACTTGATCCCGAGGAATTACAAATCCTATGCGGAAAGAGCGGATTTCGAAATCCCAGCTCACTGCTTATAACACTTTTGGACTTGTCCGATCAAAGAGTGATGTCTGAATGATTTAAAATTTCCGAAACCTCGTGATGAAATTATTAATAAAATAAAATTCTGCAATAAAATTGATAAGAAATCAAAGGTTTCGTTTTGTAATTCATAGAATCTACGAGTATATACAAATTTCTATTAATCTGGGATTATGAGCGGGGTGAAGAGCAATAGAAAATCTGAGATTCGAAAAACATACCCTTGTGACCCCCCCAATGGACAATAGCTGCTTATCACTGGTGGTGTGGTAATAAAATAAACTTTAGCCGATCCTTCGGTTATTCATTGAGTTTAAACTCGATTTCTACGACAATATATAAAACAGTGACTACGATCTTCGCGTACAGGGTTGCCTTTTATGTAATTACTATAAACATCATTTATAAGATTTAGATCATGGGCAGAAATATCAAGAATCGTTTTTTAAGGTTCCACAGATAAGAGAATGGCGCACGACTTTTTGACATGTAAGTCATATTATTTTAGTATACATCAACTTGCTCTCAATAGTAGCACCTCGGTTGATTATATTCTGAGTATTGTTTACCATTCTTCACGGATATCCCATAAGGCTTCTCCATGAAAGTGTGGCATCTGGAAATAAAGGTGGAGATTATGTCCGGTCCATTTTATAAATAATTAAATAATTCGTTGAGAATTATCCTTGATGCTCACTTGACAATGGCTGAACGGCTTGCACGTTTTCTATAGCCATCTAACGATTGGCCGTTCGATTAAAGGCAGATAAGTGTCCTCTTCAAAGCAAAGATAGTAACTGGTTTTGATGTGCGTAGTGGTAAAAAAAGGATATGCATTGAACGTTGTACAGTTAACCATAAATAATAAGAGAGTTTCAGGTGCAAGCAACTAGTCGAGAAAAAATTGTTCCCAACATGTTTAAGTATCTTTCATCTAAATGCGAAATGACTAATTCATTACTGCTCTAGAAGAAGTCATATCTGTCGGTTTTTTTGTCGCTTCGTGGGCAAAACAAAGTAGTAACTATATGTTTCGATTATAGGTTGTGAAATTCCTTCACGCATTAGCACAACCTGGATGAAGTGGCATTCCACAACTGGTGTTCTTTATGATCGACGTATCAACGAACGTCTCAAGTCTAAAATTGACCATTGTTGCCCGTCCTATCGCTCTCTATTTTTCTGAGTGTTGGCCGACTATAAAATACAATGAACGGCGTCTTGCGGTGATGGAGACGAAGATGTTGCGTAGTGGCGTGGCACGTTTTGATCACATCCGAAATGAGAATATCCGTGATCGATATGGGGTTGTACCGATCGTGGAAAAACTGCGGGAGAGGCGATGGTATGGTCGCGTAATTCGTGCTAACGAAAATTTACTTGCCAAGATTGGTCTGAACATTGAAGTCAATGGCAAACAACCAATAGGTCGGCCAAAACAACGATGGCTTGATACATTGGATGGGAATTTAAAAGCCTCGAGATTGCATCCAGATCAGGTATTTGATAAAATAAAGTGATGAAACCGACCCCGCTTGCGAACGGGACAAAGGCTGAAGAAAAAGGAGATACATAAGTGTATGACAATCTTAAATATCACTGTTAGCAGAGGAATTCGTATCGTAACTGGATATCAGATATCAATCCACTCAGTTGTGAATGAGTACCTAAGTCAAATCACGGTAATAAGCTCGTGCAAGCGTTATGCTGACCACATTGCCTCCTACAGGGTGCCATAGTCTTCTAGTGTACCGTTAGGGTCTTCAATGTAGTGCTCTAACATACTTCAAGACCCTGATCTAAACAGCGTTGTAAAGGGATCTACATTAGAATTCTTCTGGTAGATTCTTTTAAGATAAGCTCCAACGTTAATCTTATATGAGTTAAATAGCTACTTTTTGTCCCGTTCGGGATAACGGGTGCACTAAATTCCAACGTGGACTCTGTCAAAACATTGCATGACCACGTAGTGGCGAGGCATGGTCTTAGGGACCGTAATGACAACGGTGAATGTTTTGTGGACTCCTGTATCTACATATCATAGCTTCGTCAGTAGTAGCACACTGTTCGAGCAGAGGATCTGCCACAGGTCAATTGGCTTTTGATTGACAGGCAAACAGCAACTAATAAGATCGATCACATCATGATAAGCAGTAGATTCAAGAGAAGTCTTCTCAATATGTGCTTGCCACTCACCCATTGGTGGACATAGCTCATCAACCACGCCTACGCATTATCATACACAGTTCATTAAAATGGGCTTCACTTCCCGAGAGGGTTGTACTCCTCCTCTACTATTCTGCGTTAAGTGCTCCAGGGGTGACGCGCTCGTCGTCCATCTTTAGATGGATATTGAGCGCTGTCTGACAGAAAAGACCCAACTAGAAGAGGTAACCAATGCTCAGATAGGAATCATCTCCGCGAATTCTCGAAGTGAAAAACTCACTGTGGTGGAAGTTGTAGAGTAATACGTGAATTCGGGCAACCGCCCCTAAGTGTTACGGATGCTTAGGTTAGGGGCACACGTCTGCGAACTGGCGATAATCTGACAGGAAGATATCATGTAGCAGATGCGGCCAGATTGATTTGCTTTCTACTCAGAGATCATGAGGTGTTCGATGAGAGTGTTGCACATACTTTGGGATCGGGGCAATAACGCTGTTAACATGATTTGCATCCTGCAATTCAATATGCACCGGGGTTTAACTGCTCATGAGTTGCTAACAAAGGTCGCTGCAAACGTAAAAGCTGATGTAGTGCTCATCAATAAACAGTATCGGAACAAGGACCCAGCATAATGGCATCCCGACCTATTAAGTAACGCTGCCATTTCGTTTCCGAACGTCAGTTGGATTCTGTGTTTTGTGGAAGCTCTTGGAGCAGATAGAGTAACGTCAGAGGGTTCCAGGCTGACGCTGTTCGATATGATAATGGCAGCTTGCAGTGCGGGGCAGTGCCAAGTTTTCTATGTATTGATGGACGATGGAAAGTGCCAAATTCCAGAATTAGTTTTATAGGCTTCGTCGTTTACCACTCAACTCAACATGCAACTCCGCCGTTTGACACAATGTTTAAATGATCGAGAGGAGGGATGCAGCACGGTGACAGGGTAATGATCGCCCAAAAGGAGATCTCTCAGCACAATAAACAGAAACAACGAGATTCCCGCTGGAATTTTGCAAGGCTTGCATTGATTATTAAGAGGAAAGGAGACCCTGAGCTGCAATCTGCATACCGACCACTCTACGTTTGACTCAGCTCCAAAAACTCATCAGCAGTAGGCTCATTGAAAAGATTGTACTGCCGGGGACTTATCTCCAAAGCAGTTCGGTTTTAGCGGAGGGAGATCCACGGTGAATGCTGTCTAGCAAGTGCGGATACGGTTCATCAAACTGAGGCACACAACTACCGATCTCGACAAATGATACTCTGGTAATGCTTGATATCAGAAATGCCTTAAAATTCCGTAAGATAGAAAAACATGCTAGGCGCACTAGACAATTCCTTCCACATGTCGCGTTATCTCTTACTGATATTGGGGCACTATCTGCGATACTTTTCCCTACTCTATAAGGCTCTAGAGGGTTAGAGGAGGATGAAGATCACATGGGGGTAGCGCACCTCTGGAACGCTTTTTACGACAGTCCACTAAGATGCGGCATGCCTGAAGAGCCGCTTACCTCCTCGGCGTAGAGGAGGACTAGCTGTCCTCTACCCCAAGGAGGTAATTGTGTTACAGAGACTGGGAGTTCTGCGGGTGATGTCTGCCTGATGGTGGTTCAAAGAAATCCATCACGATGTAATTGCCTTGCGTATCAACAATTACACTGTTCGTGTCTATCTCTCTATGTCAATGAGGCGTTGCATTTCGCTACCACAGACTTTGATTTTCGGCATAGTTACCCCTGATTTCTTCCGGTATAACATATTTATCTTTGTAAACATAGTATCCCAATCACTTGGCCAAATACTCTTTAGCTTATCCTGCCTCTCCTGGAATTCCTTCCAATCTGTTTGTTTAAAATTCGGCCTCGGGCACTGCTACTCATCGGCGGATGACAAGTTCTGCGTCCACTAAATTCCCATAAAAATTGAGGATTCCTCAAATAGAAGTTCTTGCGGGCGTCAGCAATGCGCAAACCCAGATAGGAATTTGGCCTGGTTGTGTTATCTGACCCGTACAATTCGCATTTATACTCTATCTGGTATTACCCTATCCAAGATTTGAGGAATACCCCTATGGGATTGTTTCTAACGTTTAGCCATGAGGTATGCCCAGCATTCAAATAGCGCCTGCTACTTAAATAATTTATAAATTCGTTCCTGTCGGTAGTGACAACAGAATACAAGAAACTTCCAAAAGTTTCAAATTGAGGCCTATTAATTTGCCTGAAACGATAATGGCGATCTGAACACTGCTGTATGTAGGACAGCCATGATACGAAGACGGATTCCATCGCTTCCGCAATTGGCCTTGCTTTAGTCAGCGAACATTCGGCTGCGGCATGGCTTTTTTCGCACTATACACATCTCAATTAACTACTAATTGCTCATAACGCTGGCATCTTCGGTGTTGGGAGATTTCGCCCCTCGGTTGGCGCGCAAAACGCCAGGGAACCTTTGCTTACCCGGCTCTCTGGACTTCCCGGTACTGAAATGAGATACTGAGAGGAACCCGTTCCCGTTTGTCGGGCTCCTCTGCCACATTCAAGGAAAGTTTGCACCTTTTCTTCCTTTGCGGTGTAAGCCTTCACTCGTCCGAGGACGTCGCTTGCTCTTTTCTAATCTGCTGTTTGTTGACATGTTATTTGGACCCTCTTAATTCCCTGTGGTGGAACGAGCAACTTGCTTATCGGACGCACGCAAGTGTGCATCGTGGCGGCCATGACATCGTTGGAGACAGAGCGAGCAAGAGGAAGGACGGACACTTCTCAATTAATTTAATAATAAATTTAAATTTAAAATATATTGATTTTTATAATAATTTAAGTAATAAATGTTAATTATACCCATACCCCGTTTATTTAAATTTTGTTGAGAACAAAACCTAATTAAAATCGATTTACTGTTTGTCTGTCTGCCACATGCGCTTCTTTTTCAGAAGTATGAAGCGAAATACGGTAGAAAAGTTGGAACTATGAACCCCCACGCATGTGGTGAATTACATTGCTACACGTTGAACTTAAGGGGTGTCCTCGTACACCTAAAGGAATATAGCCATATAGGGTATCAAATAAAAGGCCTCGAGTAGTATTTTCTGAAGCCGGTATTAGTTTTGACATTGGTTGCAAAAGGGAGAAGTGCGGGGGTGTGAAATTGGTCAAATACTTCAAGGATCTAGATCCGGAAAATTTTGCAGTAATACAGATTTTAATACGAGCAGCATACTGAAAATTTTGGTAGCTATTATACTATTTTGATAAAGTTGTAGTAGTGTGCTTCCTCTTGGCAGAATTTTAAGGTAGTTTTCATTCCTAAGGCTAGGAAAGATGACTATTCAAATCCAAGGAACTTCAGACAAATCAGCTTAAAATCATTTTTACTGCAATGTCTGGAGAGACTGGTTGAGCGTCATATTCGCAATAAGGCGCTAAGGTCGCACTCACGAAATGGAAACCAACACGCTTACTAGCATGATAAGTCCTGTGAGGCTGCCCTTCACTCTTTGGTTTCAGTGATGAGAATGCAACTCTGAAAGGCGTGATGCGAGTGTTCGTAGACATTAAAGGGGCGTTTGATTGTGCGCGCTTCCAGAAGCTCTGGGGTGTTGCCAGAGCGTATGGTGTTGATGAAATTATAATGAAGTGCATCTTTGCTATCCTAAAGCAGAGATTGCTGTTTGCTGAAGTGAGTGTTGATTGCCACCCACCTAACAAGGTAAACGACGAAAGGCTTCCTTCAAGGAGGTCTGCTATCTCCACTTCTGTGGAGTATGCTGATCGACTCACCACTACGCGAATCTGCCAAGCTTATGCTACTGGTTGTTGGTCGAGATCTCGGAACGGTGTGTAAAAATATACAACGTGCTGTCCACTTGATTGACACTTGTTGCATTAGGTATGAACTTTCAGTAAATGCAAATAAAGCTAGGTTAGTATTAGTTATAAAAAGGAGGAAACTAAATGCTCTCTGTCTTCCAGAAATGAGGGGTACAATCCTTCAACTCTCCGAAGAAGCGAAATATCTGAGAGTTATTCTAGATAAGAAGCTTCTTTGGAAGAAGCATGTAATGGTAAAGATGAAAGGGCTCTCACAGCTTATGGGCTGTGTAGGCGGACCTTCGCCTTGACATGGGGACTGGTGTCTTAGGTAGTAATGTGCATATATGTTGTTTTCATCAGGCCAATGTTTACTTATGTATCCGGATAGCTGAGTGGTTAGAGCACAACGCTGTCGTAAGGAAGATCGCGGTTCAAATCTCGCTGGTGGCAGTGGAATTTGTATCGTGATTTGACGTCGGATACCAGTCGACTCAGCTGTGAATGAGTACCTGAGTCAAATCAGGGTAATAATCTCGGGCGAGCGCAATGCTGACCACATTGCCTCCTACAGTATACTGTAGTGTACCGTTATGGTCTTGAATGAAGTGCTCTAACACACTTCGAGGCCTTGATCCAATATGGATTGTTGCGCCAACGATTATTATTATTATAATGTTTACTTATGCATCCGTAGTGTGGTGAGTTAAGGTGTATCAAAATAGTTTTCGCTGTAAACTAGCCACACTGTAAAGAACTGTGTGTAGGAGTGCGAGTATTACCGGCGTCATGAGCCCGAAATTTCTTAGAAAAAAAAACTCACATGCAGATATAGTTATATTATATCATTCAAGTATTTACATTGTTTTAGATATAAAATTAATATTTATTCATCTGAACTCGCACTTAGAAATATTCCAACTTCTGGCTTTCGACATCTTTATATTTAGACGTACAGTAGCAGCAGGTTTGTGACTCATGTTCAGATCAACTCTCTTCAAAATATATTCATATGGATATTACGCCACCATACTCTATTTCTACATTGTCTTTCATAATGGCAACAATTCCATTCATGAACAATTTACGGGTACTGTCAAATACATTGTTATCCAATTGCATCCTATAAAAAATTTATTGTTCCGACCCATTCTATTGGTTGCAGATATCAGACAATCGCCATGATCTTACCCCAATCACACGCAGAAAAAGAATTGCATGATTGCATTGAACCTAACCATATTCATTCCGTCACCCTAAAATAATATACATAAATGCAATCCACTCCCTTCTTGGTGGCTGGTTGGTGAAAATCAAATGTCACCAGTATGGGGTAACAATATTTTCACCCTCTTTGCAGTGAAAAACCCAGGAGAGTACTTTTATGTCTCTATTTCTTCGAGAGCCTTAGATATGAGGATATCGCGAGGGATATGACCTGGAGCGTAATCAAGCAGGGAGCAACCTTTCCCTCTTGATAAATTATTTCCTCTTGGTTCGGCTAAGCGAAAGGTTAAGAATATTTTTGATTTATAATTTCATAAAAAAGGTAGTAAATGAAATGAAGGAATCAAAAAAGAGGAGTCAGGGAACGCAATTCAAGTGTTCACCGGTGAGTACAATTTGAAAGGACCATCGCCTGTTCAGTCTTTTGCTGAATTTTCGTATTCTAAGAAGTCCTTTGGGGAATTGCTTGATTATCTTTTTGGGAACTACAGTCCTTTCAGTAAAGCGAGTTGTCTTAAAATCGGCTCGTCAATTTATGCCCGTTATTAGTTTGTCTACTTATTTGAGGCACCTCTCACAATGTAAGACATCCGAAAATTTCAGTATAGCAACCCCATCTCAAATATCCTGAAATATTTTCCTTATAACCAGAAATTTATTTAGATTGCTTCCATTAATTCGTCCGACAAAATTAGTTCTGGGATTTTATAGCTATTTACTGCCATTCTTTTAAATGAATTCATGCAATAGGGCTGATGACAACTTCATGAAATTTTGGTAGAGCCCTCGGAAAGACCCCCACTAGGGAAACATTTGTCCACAATTAACTCCAAAAAATTGCAATTAACATGCTATCAAAACAAATGTCCGAAAAAAACGAAATGCGGTGAAGTGGTAATGCTCATTAACCTCAAAAGTGAAACCATTTAATCTCTTTATTAAGTACAAACGAAACCCATTAGAAATAGAGTAGCATTCCTTCTGGAAGATGATTAACTAAGGCTATACTGGTATATACAACCTTGACCAGCTTTAATTCAAGGCTGCACAATGCTTTTACAGGTACAGGCAAATTCTTTATATGCATCTGACATGCATGCAAATTGATTAATAAGATTCGTCCCCTGAATTCCTCATTCAATGGCGGAGATTCCTGGAACTAATGTTATTTATGCATCTTGTCCAAATAATAGAACGGCTTCAGAAATTATTATAGGCGCCACGGAACGCATCTGTTCACATTTTCGAATGCACATGCCCGGTTGCTACTCGGGCGAGCGTTAAAAGTGAGGAAATAGGGATGATTTCTAATGGGTCAATTAATCACTTAGCTTTGGGCTGTGCGGAAGATTCATTGGAAGTGAATTATTACTTCATTACTATACAATTGGTGAAATAATGGGTAGGAAGTGGGTATTGTTGTTACAGTTCATTTAATGCACATTTATGTGACTTTTAGTATTAGAATGAGTGGCTTCGTGTGCGCTTAACTTGTGTTTAGAAACGATTTCTAGGAAAGACTTTTCCCCATTAGAATAGTTGAATTCGATTACATAATCGCTGAGTTTAAAAATTCAATTTTAATTCCGGAATTCAAGGAAATGACTTGACGTTTTTTGGCTTAGTAGATGCTGAAGTATTCTAAAAGGACTTCTAGTAAGGTTTTTACAGCAAAGAAAACTGTCATTAACTGTCCTGTATAAACTCACCACTATTAACAGGGAAACAAGAGGTCATTAACAAAGTGGACTACAGCGGACGACGTATATTCCGCACTGCAAACTAGCTCCCCGATATGCTCACCCTCTAGGTTGGGGATTTGAAGAAGGACCGACAACTTATCCCGGGAGAGAAATTATTACCACTGTTAATATGTCCCAAGACCGGGTGGATCCAATGGAAGCGACTTTGGCAAATGGCATAGAACTAATCCTATGGAACTTGAGACATTAGAAGACTATATATAGAGCAGACGCGCTAAAGAAAATCCTTAATGAAATTGCTAATGTAAAATATCCTTCGAGGTGCGGGCTCAAAGCCTGCCGGCCACGCTCGTTCCAGAAAGGAGAAGAAACGAGTCAGTATAGTCCGAATGATCAGCTAATAACTAGACTAGTAAAGCCGTCATCGCCTAATTTTTAGAAATTTTGGGTGCTAAGCCCTAAACGAGGGGTCCGTGGACCAAAAAAAAAGAGGGAATAAGTTGCTCCCCATTTGGTCCGGTCCAGCATTAAGTTGATGCGAACTTAGGACCCCACAATTCTCAACAAAAAAAAAAATTGGAATTGATTTGGTGAAGACGCTCCCTAAGGGATGTCATTGGCGGCGGATTGTTGAAGGCCAGAGCTATATGGGCAGTTGGGTTTCAACTGACTGGCAACGAATATCTTATCAGATCGACTACACGGCAGTGAACAGTAGATTTTTGCTACTACATATATACCGCGTCATTTTGTCACAACACTTTCGATGGTCCGGTCAAGGAAGTTAACGGTAGGCATCTAATCCAGAATTAATAATGGTTGAAGTAGTGGAAAGAACCAGAACCTTACGCATCAGCAGCCCCTGCCACTTTCACAAAGCTACTCCTCCTACTTACCCATAAATCTGGACGGCCCGAGATTTTTCCTAAGGAGCGGAAGAGGGGAACGATAGTTCGTCGTTCATCGTTGCTTCGTTTATTCTTTTGATCGTTTTCCATTAATTTCGATGTTCAACCCAATCCTAGCAAATGAGTTTTCGTCAGCGCGAATTACATGTCCACACCATCGAAAACGCCGCTCTCGCAATTTGATCGGGCATGGTCATGACGGGATAAGCCACTGGTTCAAAGTAACAACTTCGTCTTCATTACCGGGAGTCACAGTTCACTGCTCGACTCGAAGCATATAAAATTAACCCGCCGTACACCAAACTTTACTCTTTGGATCCTATTAAGGCAATTTAATCCACATCATCAGCTGCTCTGGAGCTACCTGTTGCCACAAAGCACACCAGATGGGTTTATGTAGCACCCGGTCAAACGCCTTCTCTAGATCCAGAAATGCAATGTAGAGATCGCGATACTTCTCATGATGTGTCTCCATGAGTAACCACGCAGCATGTATTGCGTCAGTAGTTCTTGGGAAGCCTGGGTTGTTTCGCAGCTATTTGAACGATTTCACGAATACTGTTGTCAACAGTGCGTTCAAATATAATCATTGTATGAGTACACAACCGAATTTGATGAAAATTTGAATATTTTACTGGACTACCTTTCTTTTTCTATATTGAAACAATGGTGCTTTCTTGTCAGTGAGGTGCTGTTCAACCTTCAACCCGATTGAAGAACTCAGTGCTCAGGTCCTGCGACTTCGTTTGTTTTATTACCTCCTCGTCATGATGGATGAAAGATGGAATTGCTCTAAATCTCGGCAGTGCTGCTGGAAGCGGAGGATGAACATACCGTTGAAGTCTGCTTGAGATATATCTGCATTAGTTTCTAAAATTACTGATTAAAGACTCTCATTTGGAACAAAATTTTACATCCCATTTTTGCATATATGAGGAGCCCTCCCCTTGCATTAAGACAAAATCATGCCACTTACTGTCGAGCTCATTGACAAACTAAAGGAACCTGACAGACAGAAGAAATTATTGCCTCTTTCGATATGAAGGTCATCTTTCTCATCGGCGTCAATCATTTAAACGTATCACGTATAAAGAATTAATGGGCCGTGTGATAACCCTTTTTGAACCAAACAATTCGGAGTCCCCACAATAGCCCTTCCCAAGCCCGTTTGAATAGTCCGAGTCATCATGTAACATTTAGATACCTCAGATTGTGGGTGGAGTATACCTCACTCGAACTAATAAAATCAGTCAAAAGCAAAAAAACATGCCTATAATTAGCCTTGCAAAAATTTCAAGCTGTTTTCCCCCCAGCTTGACAGGGATGCTACCACTTCCCAATGCCACGACAATTCCGTCATCCACCAGAGGCTAGAGATCTGTCATAGAATAGTCGACAACGACATATCAAATAAAGCCCTTGGGCTCGCGGCGAAATTCAGAGCAGACACATTAGGTGAATTTTTCGAACTGTGCATGTCCGGGGTGGTAGTTTCTGCATCATAGAAGCGGCAGAAGTGGGTACGATATAGTGGAGAAAAAAACGCAGTTCAGGGGAGGCTTCCTAAAGGTAACTATCTTATCGTAATCAGTGATCTGAATGCTAAGCTTTAAGCTGACAATGCTTGCACGGACATGCAGTGGTAATGGTGGGAGGTTCGTGGATTCTACAACTTCCACCTTGTCCATCTCGTCATTGGTTGCATATCGTTCGAACACAGATCAGTTAGGTTTCAACTGGCCGACGCTGTACGAACAATCAGATCGACCAGTTTGCGATCAGTAGTAGATTTAGAAGTTGTCTCCTGGATGTGTGCAGCAAGATAGGTGCTGACATTGGCCTCGAAAGGGGTCATCATCTGATGGTCACCTTCGTTCGCCTATGTGTTGCGTTCGCCACTCCTGGTGAGG
Source organism: Hermetia illucens (assembly GCF_905115235.1). NCBI lineage: Eukaryota > Metazoa > Arthropoda > Insecta > Diptera > Stratiomyidae > Hermetia > Hermetia illucens. Next base: position 124,199,710 of record NC_051851.1, on the reverse strand, counting down.
TTGGGGAGCTGCGGCCCCCTAAGTTCAGTATTGATCGCTTGAATGGCTCAGTTGTTGCTCGATAGTGGGGGAGATATTTTTGTGATCAGACAGTAGATATACTGAGTAACGCGCCTGAGAATATCAATGAGCATTGGGCCGCCATCAAAAGTGCTCTTTTCCCGGGTGCTAGGCAGATCGTCAGTCACGTCGTGAAGCAGCGTAATAAAATCTAGCTAACTGAGGGGTTGAACCCTCTATTGACCGCTGCGAGCGATGGCGGGCGTGAAGCGCACGAGCTTCCATACAGAGCGAAATCCCGAGAAGTTTAGCGTAGTGTACGCCTTGACAAGAGCGAATGTGCTATTGCACTGGTCAGAGAAGCGGAAGATGCTGCAGATCGCGGTTTTAGAAATGTTTACTGCATCACGAAAGAGCCTGAATGTGGTCGTAAATCTTTCGGTAGTCCCGTGAAAGACGTCAACGGTCGACTTTTCGTCCATGATGATAAACAACTGAAGAAGTGGAAAGAACACTTCACTAAGGTTCCTAACCGTATCACATCCAGTAAAGTTCCTTCTCTTGTGAATGAAATGACTAATCACCGTAACATGCGCATACGAACTATTAGTCCAAGCAAAATAGAACTCATTTCGGCCTTCAATGCACTCAAACGGAGTAAGGTTGCTGGTTTTGACGGTCTCCCCGCAGAATTATCAATTTTGGGAATCGGAAACCTTTCCCAGAAAGTCGAAGAAGGGAATGATCGTTAAGATCCCGAAGAAGGGGACTCGTTTTGAGTGTGACAATTGGAGGAGCATCTACGCGCTCCTTGCTGTCACAAAGATAATAGCTAAAATAATCCTGGAACGCATTAAAGAACGTCTCGAGCGCTTGATCGACAAAGAACAGGCTGGTTTCCGCTCCGGATCCTCCTGCATTGACGACAACACCCTACGGATCATTTTGCGTGGAGCTTAGATCTTCGCTTCCCCTGCTTTTCATCGATTTAGGGAAAGTGCTCGATAGCATGAACAGGAAGTGCATTTCAAGTGCTCTACGCAAGAGGGGTATTCATGTGATGGCGTAAAATGTCGCGTGCTGCACTGAGGTAAAATCTCGGAGGATTTTGAGGTCCCAAGCGGGGTCCGCCACGGTTGCATCCTGTCACCGAAATTATTTCTTCTTGTTTATGTTTTTCACCTACCGAGCTTCCGGCTTCCTACGTGTTTGGTTATATAGTTTCGGATTCTAATACTTTCTGATGATGAATACTGATTTTTTCCGTATTGCAAACCGATTTTATGTCGACTTTCTATAACTTTGTCAATAATAGTAGAATTTCCCTCGAAAAGTATTATGCCCTATGTCGTTTATATTCATGTCATTTTGTACTTGGGAGAGAGGGCTTTGGGTCATACGTAGATGAGGTGCTGACTGTTCTGGAGTGTAGTCATAGGTATTATAGGCTATTACATATATCAAATCCCAGCTCATTCTAACTTAGTTTTAAGTCCTGTAATCTTTGGGAGAGTTCGTTGGAAACGACGTCGAATAAAGTAGAAATGAGTGGTAACTGATTCCAACCAATGAGAAATTTGCAAAATACGCCACAGTTAGTCGCGAGTTTAATGAAGAGTAAGATTGATAGGCACGGGATTGTTCAGTATAAGCTGATTCATTTCCCCATTCTCCAGCCATATACTGATATACATAGATACGGTATTCTCTGACATCCATCTGGGCACATTTCCTAGAATCTATTGCTTTTCGTAAGACCCATTCCTAATATTTTTTCTCATTATTAACATGTGGCCCGCTTTTGATCTAAATATACTTTAACTTCATTAAAACCAGAAAGCGTGTCTTTCCAGTCATGCCTCTCCTAGAATGAAATCAGATAAAATGCATTCACATCTGACATTTGGAAATTTATTTCAGGAAAAACAACTAATTTACGAAACATTCTTTCACCAGTGACCTTAACTCTTTTCTACGTCAAGGTAAGAGCTCCTGCACCAGATCATTATCTTTGTCATCATTAAAATATTTCATGTGTGTTAACAGCGTTTTAACAAGGCATGTCTATCATAGCTGCCATAATGCCTTCAATAGTCTCATATGCCACCAAAAAGGTATCGTTAAACATCATCGGTAACATCATTACTAAAATGCTGTAATTGGCTTATCTCTGGGAAACCATAAATGTTATGTTATCCACGCAACTAACATGATGCTGATACACTCAATCTGAAGATTCTGAAGGGGCTGACCGTGCTCATATCTTAATTAATTGACAGAGAAGACAAGACATTTACATACATATTCTGTGATTATTGAATGCCCAACATGTTTGTGTAAATGTGTGCAATCACGAGGATATAAATATTATGTTGAAAAATTGAACATCACACTCTGCTGAACTGGAAGCCTTTAGAGCCGAAATTTTGGTACGATATGGAACACGGACCTCCCTGAGAAAGATTGATCATCAATTCATAAATTTTTAAGACAGAAATGCAATCTTGTAGTTTTGCACGAGCATTCGCTCTAAATTGGTTTATTCTTCCTTTACCGAAAAAATATGCATTTTCACATTTGACTTCTTAAACCTATAGTTTTTCTCATCAGGGAATCTAGGGAATATTTAGTGGGTTCTGGTCACAATTAAATGTAGAAGGGAGTTATTGCCTAATTGTTGTCAACGGGGGAAACGATCATAAAAGAGTTTCCAATGGTTGCATAGTTCGGATAGCACTTTGAGCACTTACTTTCTTTAGTTGGTTTGGTCAGTGTATCTTAAAAGCAAAAAGGGAGTGTGATAGTCTGCGAGGTCCTGATTGCTAAACCAACTTTTGCTGTCTCCATTGTAGACGGAAGATTTTTTCGTGATATAAATGAATCTCTGATTTTTTTTTAATCTTTCCAAGATAAATTCTCTTTTTCTCTTCTTTTGTCTTTTAAAGCTCTAGCTCTGGCTTTTGATCCGAGGTCAAATATCTTAGGGACGATCGATAGGGAGGGGTTGTCTCTTTTGCTATGACCCCTAATGATGGACACCTTGTTATACTTTTGGAGAATGAGAGAGCCTTTCCACAAGCATCGACGGATAATAATTACCTAATGACAAGTTTGCAGATACAATAAGTCATCGTGCAGGTGATCTACGAGTAAGAAAACTGGACTAGCTATGCTGAGGTTGAGGGAGCAGCTACACGTCCCCCATTTTGTCAGTGGTGTGAATTCAGTGAGTGCAGATAAAATAATATTTCGGAAGGAATTTCGACTCCAAGCTAACGACGAAACATCACATCGATCGGTAGAACCTTCGAGGGTTTTCAACACAACGGTGTCACATGCAGATTTTTATAAACACATCAATAATCTGGTAGCCAGCACAGACCAGAAGGTTCGGGTGCCTAAGGATTTCTGAGGCGATGAAAACTGCGCTGCTCGTGGCTCAAAATTATCCTAAATCTACTTTCCATTCACTTGGAGGTTAAATGAAGCCCGACTAACTAAACAGGCATGCATGCTATTATTGCGACGTGGAAATGAATTTATTTTCAAATCCTTGGCATTTGTCAGACACAGTAATTTTCATTGACTGGCCAATCATGAAAAGGAGATGTGGCTTAAGGTGTTTTTGGAAAATCCGATTATGGAACTGACGCTTTAGCGAATTTGCTCTGAATATTGTTCGTAATTAGGAGGCTGACAGTTTGGGTCGCTAAACCTTTGACAACAGAGTGGTTGGACCAGAATTCGGTTTTTACGCGAAGCTTTACACTGTTAATAATAATATTGTTGTCAAATGACGTTGCACTGCGTGCAAAAGGAATTATAGTATATCTACAAACTGGAGTATGTCGTTTAAACCTATAACCGACAGGAACTTTTTTATGTTCCCTATTTCCAAGTGTTTCCATCTGTGGTTTCGTTTCGTCACTTCCTCACAGAATCTGCAAACAATGTCCGTAGATATTCCTTGCTTCCCCAGGTGATAATTTAGCCTGCAGTGACAAGTGAGTATATCTGTTATTATCCAGAGGTCCTTCTTCATCATCATAAACGGCGCAACAACCGGTATCCGATCTTGGCCTGCCTTAATAAGGAACTCCAGACATCCCGGTTTTGCGCCGATGTCCACCAATTCGATATCCCTAAAAGCTGTCTGGCGACCCTCTTGGTGAGATTTAAACAATCTTTTGGGAGCTTGGTTTCGTATCCTCCCATAAGCACCCTGGACTGTTTCATTCCTGGTAAATTCGCCTAGCGTAGTTCCCCTCCTCCTTTTTAAGGTTTTGTGTAAAACAAAACTTTATTAAAATCGGTTTACTGTCTGTCTGTCTGTTCGTCACACGCATTTTTTTCAAAAATAGTTGTAGCGATTCACACCAAATTTGGTGGAAGGGTGGGAATAATGCGGACGCTCCTGTATACAGTGAGTTATATAATTCTACATCAAATTTAAGGGGGGGCGGGGGTCTCCATACACGCAAAAGGGGGTGTACACTTTTTTTTCATCAAACAGTCACGTGGGGTATCAAATGAAAAATCTCGGCTAGTACTTGCCGATACCGGTCTTAGTTTTGGCATTTGTTGGAGAGGTGAGGAGTGCAGAGGGTTGAAAGTTATAATTTCTTTGCCTAGGCTCCGAAATACCCCCATACCGATATCTGTTCAAATAAAGCTAATAATAGTATATATAGGGTATACATAGAGCATAATTTCACCAAGTTTGGTGGAAACCGCACTATTACTAATTAAGTTATAATAGGTAAAAGTTCAATTCAAGACTTTAAATATCCATATCACCTCAATGAGGATATTTTCACATAATATATCCATATATTACGTGATAAATACTAATGGAACAAATGCACACTTAAATGCCTTTGTGGCAGAAATGCACAAAACCTTTCATACCTGAAGCGTCCAGCTTCCGGTTTCCCGACTTGTTTTGTTTTCCAGCCTAGTATCCCCGAACCCATTTCCGCCTCCACTGAATGACTCTGGCCCGTAAAGCGACATCGCTGTTCCTGGCCAACGCGTTCGCTGCTTTACTGCAATCTAACCCAATATAACCAGAATCAAGAGTATCCAGACCTTATTGAACGAGCCGAGCGAGTTTAGTTTGTTATGGTAGGAATTGAAAGCCGCTTGGTTGTTGGTTAGAATAGAGATGTTCTGCCCCCTATAGTTCTTTTCAAGGTTGAAGGGGGCTTATCGGTCTATAGCATGAATTTCCAGCTGGAATAGGCTGGGATGTTTACCCGTTGGTTCAAAGTACGATTTCCTTGGACTAATGACCTCAGCGGCTGCTCCCTATGCCGTAAGAGATCCGTGAGTGTACTAGATAATCAGTTTCTGGTTATGCCTTATGTAAATGCCACGCTCTCCCAGTTTGCGCAAAAGTTCTTATCGAAGTGAAACACACACAGGTACGCTACCAAATCCGTAATTGATGAAGAAATTACAACATTTAATTGCCTCCTAGGATCGAACGTCTACCCCGATCATAACTGTGTATGAAGATCCATATTTTGATTGATGATAGGGCGTCGAAGCTTCGCCGCGGCTTTGGGCAGGTGGACTGTCATCGTTTGTACACCTGATGTATCATCCCTAGTACATATTCGTTCCCTTCCATCCTGATAGTTTAGGGACTATAATCCTAAGTCAGTCCGTCGCGTCCTCAGTCGCGCAGTCTACCAGTATTACCTAACCTGATCGAAAGCGTTATTCCATCCCGCACACATCTCAATGATGATAGGATCCTGAATTATTTCCTGCTCCTCACAGTATGGCCAATAGAATCTCTTGAGCTCGGGTTTAATTTTCTTGAGAGCATTTCCCTCTTGCCAGCTGATTTTAGTTGCTCTCCGCTTTCTTGACTCTGCTGCTGAAGGATTACGTCTGTCCTGAGCCTCCTAAGCGCATTTTGGCTTCAGGCCTTCCTTCGGATTGCGCAAATACCATTTACCACTTTTCTGACGTTTATTATGGTGACCTCATACTAACCCTTGCTTGTCCCTGCTTTTGAGCGAAGACTCTGTATCACAATACGCAGTGCGTGCCGGTCGTTTGTCGATTTTTTTTATATTTTTCTTTATCACTGTACTGATTTGAATCCGACGAGTATGGGATTAGGACGTCCGTCTTGCCATAGCCTCCCCACCGATAAGGTCAAACTTACTTACTGAGGCGACAAGGCATCAGTGAGACTCCGTTCGAATACAGCCAGAGGCCCCGACTGCAAACTATCCAACAGCAACTGTTCAGAATCCAATTTCAAGTGTCGGCTCCTAAAACCATCGAAGGAAACGTGCATCCCATGGCACCTTCATTTGAATCGTATATAAGGTGCCACATCTCTTAAATAAATTTGCATCGTTGTAAAGCGGTGACTGCACGCCAGATCAATAGCTGCAGGATATGTATATACTTCACACAGAAACCATGATTTGTTGGAAATGGAAGAGCCCGCTCCTGCATAGTGGTTTCAAAAGATAGCTGATCTTGGTTAACGACCTATGTGATAGCGACACCACTGCTGGAATTAAGAGCTTCCATGAGGCCAGCTTAAAGTTCCAGCTGTTCACTCAAGACGCCAAAGAAGGGTAAACACCATGGTGGAACTCGGATTTGGTGAAACAAAGGAGAACGACAAGGGTGCTCCTCAACTGAGCTCTAAAGTCTGATTCACCTGCTGGATGGCATCGGTACAAAGAGGCTCAAAAAGCTCTAACGAAGAGCATAAAGTCGGCTGAATGATCATAATAGAGGCACCTTTGTGAAGAGACCAACCCTCTTGAAGCAACTACAAAGCGTGGGCGGATCTTTGTCAATGAGCGTAGCCAGCAGGTGGGTTATCTACGTTTACAGAGTGAGAGGTTCACAGAAAACGATAAAGAAACGGCAAAGCTTTTGCTCCCCAGGCCGCATCCAAAATCTTATGTCGGGGACTGACAGGGACATACAGCCCTCAACTGAAAGATTGGACTTTGGCATCTTAAGTAGTATCACTGGAACGAACGAAATCGGCATCTAACTCTAATGTGAAGGTAACATTTATTCCCAAACCAGGGAAACCCATTTACACACAAAGAGCTAGAAATACTAGTTCATAAGGGGCACATGCATGCCTAGGTAGCTACTCCACTGTAGGCAACATGCCTACCAGAAAGGCACATTCACGGAGACAGCACTCCATGAGATAACGACAAAAAAAAACATCTAAGGAGCTGTCAATATTGCCTCATTCGCGGCGATTTCTAGCGCGAGAAGACAGCCTGGAAACGATCCATTGTTAATCAACTGGATCCTTCACATACTAGTGTGGAGAGGCAGGATGTCTTAGGGATTGCCCACAGCGAAAGCTCCTGTCTTCCCTGTTATGGCTCTTGGAGGACACAAAGGTCTTTCCAAAAACATTTGCGGATGATCTAGCCATAATAATTAATGGCAACTTTGCCGCCACTATATGTGGCCGGTTGAATGCAACACAGCATGTAATCCACGATTGGTGCCTCCGTAATGGAGTCACGATGAACGCTAGGAAGAGTGGATTAGTTATGTTCACTAGGAAGGTGGGGTCGCTACATGCTACCCAACTGGTATAAACAGTCAAATATTTAGGAGTTCATTTCAACTCCAAGTAAACTTGGAAGCACCATATCCAGGAGCAATACCAGAAATCCTGGAAATTACTTTGTTGCTGGAGGGCTACGATAGGTGAGACTAGGGGACTTTCATCAAAACGGATTCATTGAATGTATACATCCATAATAAAACCCATATGCAGGCATCGTCTGCTGGCCGAGACTAAGCTTTGCTAACAGCAGGAAGCTGACGAAGATTCAGAGGCTCTGTTGCTTAAGTAATATTGCAGCAATGAGTAGTAAGCCGACCGGTAGTCAGAGCTACCCTAAATCTAAACTCCATTCATTTGGAGATGAAACGCAAAGCAGATAACGACGCATATAGGTTTGATACTGTTGGCACGTTGGAAGGCGGTCAATAATCATACGGTAGTGCCTCCGTCTCGAAATTCCTTGGCAAACATCAGGTTGATCTTATGCCTGCCGATCACATGGTTTTCGGATTCGTCTTTGAAAAGACATACTCCGTCGTCTGAACTTTTTTGGATTGCAGACTTGATAATCTTTACCGGTGGATCGGTCATGGAGGACACGCGCAAAGGTGTTTTCTGGAGGTCCGATTATGAAACTGGTTCGAGAAGAGACGGCCCTGCACTTCGTATGTAGCTGTCCGGCCTTCTGAGACCTTAGACGAAGCTACCTTGGTAAGGATTTCATCAACGAAGAGTCTGCGTATTCTCTATCTCTGGAGAATGTTCTCAGTTCGCGAAAGCCTGCGAACGCCGTAGGTGAGAGACCGTTGAATAGGCAATCTCTGGAAATAGTACAATGGGCCTAACAACGGCCTGACGCTCCTCCCACTAAACTAAACTACAAATGCTTACCTCTTGTTCTCTCCTACCCAATTTACGAGGAAAAATAATAATAATGGCAACATTTTTAAAAAATACGTGTAAAACCTGTTCAAATTCTTTGCACGAACACAGAAAATTGACAACAATAGAAGGAAATTAACTGCAATCCCTACTATCACTAACAAAATACAATCGCCTATAACCAGAGCGTTGATATCGGCTATAGTATGATACTCAAGGAGAAGAGAAAACCTTTAAAGTTATTCATAAAAAACTTCCCAGTGTACTGTACACATTGTGATTGGTGCTTACAAAGCAACACATTCAAATATTCAAAAGTTGATTTTAAACTTACTCTGAAAAGGGGAACCGTCGATATTGCATGCAATTCTTCCCTACTTCAGCATCCTCGGGAGAGCCCTTTTCAATTCCAAATTAAAGAGAAAGTACTATCCCATGTTTATTCACATATCCCCTGGGATGACACTGAATCAAGGACTGTATTGTTATTAGGGTAGAAAAGCCTTTTATTGTTACGATGAAGATTCATCTTATTAAAGCAACTCAATTAAAATTTGGACGATGTCCAAATCTAATTTGCAATCATATCTACTTCAGATAAATCTTTTCGAATGTATTAAAGCCGGATCTATGTATTGTGCCGTACAGGCATGTCTGGTGTTATATTTTCCTACGTATCTGGATTGTATTACGTAACCAGATGGATAGTTACTTCCTTGGCTCAGGCACAACAATTGATGTAGGGTACTAATAGGTTCTGCTTCGCCTAACGAACTCCCGTTCTATTCAGTTTAGAGAAACTCCCATTGTCTCATGGCTCTTGACTTTAAGTATTCAAGTCTGCAAACCCTTAATGGGTATCTGTACATATAAAGATACATGTTCAACGGTTTCTTGAAAATATGCTCGTTCATACAGATTCGAGATATGTATGTATATCTAGAGGTTATTGTTTGGCGTACATTTGCAGTATATTTCGGAAATCCACTCGTTCATTTTATTGAAGCCATTTAGAGGTTAAATGTTGCGAAAAATCATTTATTTCCTGTCTAATCAGACAATCTCAAGATGCTGACACTGCTTTGCTGGTAAGTAACCACTGCGGAGATAAATTATTTCCACAAGCACCACTTACTGCAGAGAAAATTAAATACGTTAATTAGAAATGCATGAAAGAGAGGACGAAAAATGCATTAGCCATGGAGTGGGAGTTTTTTCAGGGGTTTTTGCTGAAGCTAACCGTCCGTCCAGGAAGGGCTTGTCTTGATTGTCGAGTGGTTCATTAATCAATGCTTGCTCATTGGAATCTTTCTGTGTTACACGCTCTTCCTATAGATTATGCAAGGTGATATCCAACTTTTCCCTACAGCCCCATGATAATCGTAGCCCATTGTGAGGAAATCTTCTCTACTCACCGATTAATGTAAATCTGAAACCGTACAATCGCCACACTTTACACGAAATCTAATTTGCACTCCATTGCTTGATATTTTCCTCCTGATTAAAAATTCTTCTTGAGCATTAATAAACCCCATATCAAACAGTAGATTCCCAACTGTGCTGTAGGGTGCGTAAATTCCCGACTAATCCTTTAAGTGAATTCGGACGTGTCCGTACAATCCAATGACGTCTCCCTTTATCTGAGTTGGAGTCCATTTACATGTCTGTTGGTTTTCGGGACTCGATTAGTGCCGTTTATTCATTTCAACACGACAATTTTGATTAAGAGACCAAGGGAAAGGTGCTAACTGAGTGTCAAAATCATAAATTTCCTAAATGAAAATGGGAAAAAACACGAGGAATCCTTGAATAATTAAACGAAATCTCCCCACATTTAGACACAGGCACGAAACATCATCCCCAAATCTTGTTCTCGGTTTTGATTGCGATGAGAGGTTAACTTTAATATCAGGCATACAGCAGGGGATGATAGCAGGATATACCATTAACTCAGTTCCTGTTCGGTAGAGGTTGAAAAAGGGATGATGATTATTGTTGTACGTCTTTCTATAATAGAAACCAAAAGAAGGAAATGAGATAAAGACCCACAACCACACGGGAGTCATCAGAATATCCTTGAAGCAATTCTGTTCGTTCGTAAATGGGCACTTGCTTGGATCAGCGGGGCCGATGGTCTCGTGGGGGAGCCTGAGGTGTCCTTCTGTGCAAATAACAAACCAAAAACTGTAAATTTTCAAAAGTTTAGTACTTCGAATAGTTAGAATGGACGATGAATGATGTCGAAAAGCGGCCGATGTATACTCTGAGTACACTGACACAAAGATATATACACGTATCCAACTTGAATTTACATAATTTACAGAATGTTTGGTAGCGCCAACGAAGAGGAAATTCTGATTACTTATCGCATAAACAAGGTGGCTATGAGATGCTGGAGGAAAGGAATTAATTTTCATTTGCGTTTTTTGCCACAATCAGAAGCCTTGAGGTAAATAACTTACACTGTACTGTAATTTTTTTAGGAATGTGTGTGCATAAGTTGAATATTTCTTTTTAAAGTTTTATGTAAAACAAAAAAAATCGGTTTCCTGTCTGTCTGTCACACGCACTTTTCTCTGAAAAGGTTGCAGGGATTGACACCAAACTTGGTGGGAACTGTGAACGCTCAGGCATACAGTGAGTTACATAATTCTATGTCAAATTTAAGGGGGGGTCCCCATACATGCAAAAGGGGGGTGTACGTTTTTTTCATCAAATATAGTCATATATGGCAGCGAATGAAAGCTCTCCGTTAGCACTTTCCGAAGCCGGTGTTGGTTTTGACATTGGTTGGAAAGGTGAGGAGTGTGGGGGGTTGAAAATGATATTTTTTTAACGGATCCATTCTCAAAAACTACCCAACCGAAAAAAACTGAAAAAAAAATCAGGAGGCTGCCACTATATGGCGCCTAGGCTTCGAAATAGCCTCCATACCGATATCTGTGCAAATAAAGCTAATAATAATCTATAACTATAATTTTTAGTAATTGACGGGAAACCCTAGAACCCACTAGAACCACCCCTTCTTCTACGCTTGCCCCGCGGGTACAGCGTTACGTTGCGCGGCAGGTTCAGTTACGAACTTGTTGATCGCCTTCATTCATTTTTCCACCGCCCTCCAAGTTGTTTCAGAAGCTAAAATGTGATCCACGGTGTTCTCGGGTGGCGATCGCACCCCGGCGTCAACTTTCACCTCCCCTTTGTGGGCAGCGAACCTCGGATGGTTAAAAACAACATGCTTTGCATCCTCCTATGGAGAGTCATTACGCCCGAAGCGATAAAGATGTTCATGGTGCCTTCGTTTGATCCATTTTAAGACACCTGGAATAATGCTATCAGTCCAGCGTGCTTTAGTTGTATCATCGCACCTTTTTTGGCACTCCAAAATCGCTTTACTTCGTGCTATTTGCTAACGATATGTACAGGACTAGCCGACTGCATATGATAGGTTATACGGTCGTCGACCCTCGTTCGCGAAGATGCCGATGGGGACCATGCCTGCTTCGTCTGATGTTGTAGGGTAAGCGCAGGACGTTCGCAATGCACTCAATCGATATGATGCGGCGATTTGTCTTCTATTTGCTTCTAGCTTCAATGCCGATCTCCGGAATGAAGCTGCATAAAGCAATACGGAACTGACTACTTTCGGGATCGGCTTTGCCTAGGGACACCTACATTCGGTAACATTCTTACCAACAATCTTACAACCTTGGAAGACTTTGTTGCTAAATTCTCAAAATGGGGCTTGGGTATATAAACGTTGTTTGTGAATGTATGTTGGTTTCGCCTTCGTTTAGTGATCAAAACTACTTCGATTTTATGCTCTGCGAGCTTCAGACCAGCGTCTTCTAGCCAAGATCTTATTTCAAAAACCGTCTCGTTTGTGAGGACCTTGGTGTCCTCAATATCTTTTGCCACGATGGTCATTCTGATGTCGTCTATGAAGCCAATGATTGTCACTCCTTTGAGTAGTTATGACTCTAAGATTTCGTCATACATTATTATCCTCAAGAGAAGACCAAATACTGATCTTTGCGGAAAGTTATTCTATGCCTCTTAGGTCCATCGTCCGAATCGTAACACAATATTCTATGACTATGCGTATTTTACTCTATTTTGCAGTATTGAAGGCATAAGATGACGGATCACCCAAAGATTTATTTCAAGATTACCACATGCTTCTGTTTCCTCCGCTTTGCCGGGAAATACCTTCTTTGAGGCACGTCGCAAATGTTTCAGTGAACCACTTTGGAAATGTGGCCAGCTTTATCCGGAATGCCATCTAAGCTTGAGGCTTTATTTTCGACAATCTTCTTCGCGACTTCCAGGACTTTGAGAGTTTTATCGGAATCTATCTGGACAGAATGTAGGTTTAATTCATATGAAACTTGTGGAACGAGGGTACTAATGATATCCCGCAGCAAATCAGGGTTGGTGGTCGATGACGAGCGTTACCCTTGATTTATGCCATGACTGCCTTGTATATAACTCCCCATTGATTGGAGTCCTTGCATAAGGTCAGTGTTCAGTTTTATTTTTAGATATGGTTGCCTGAAATTCTTTCCTCGCCTTTTTATATCGGTTGTGCAGCTCTTCAGACTCAGACTGGCTTTTGCTACGTTGGCTGTGTCTCCTGACTTCAAGGCAAATTTTGTGCAGTTTTTCAATTTAGGCATTCCACCAAGTTGGGCATTTATTTCTTGAGTACAGTGCGGCGCGGCATGAAAGCGTCACATGCTTTGTGTATCCTTTCAAGAATCTGCGTCACTTTTCTTCTGCGTTTCCCATCGGCATCGCTTCCTACAGAAGTATTTCCTTGAACATTTATTTGTCAAGTTGTCCAACCCGCTACTGCAGTTTTCTTGATACGTTTTGCTACTGTCCTAAGATCCATCTGGAAGATGATGGTCTGGTGGTCGCGGTCCTCTCTCTCTTGCCATTGGAGATCCTCAGATAATGTATCGCTAACAAACTTAAGGTCTATCACCGATCCCATATTACGTCGCCGAAAAGTATTGACACCATCAGTACTTGCCAAAACGACATTCAGACATAAAAATACTTCGAGTAATATGCGGCCTCTTGAATTTTGTTTCCCGACTACCCCAAACTTCAGCCCAAGCGTTAAAATCGCGGGCTATTATTATTAGCTTGTGGCGGCTTGCTGTGGCAGCTAATCATTCCATCATCAGTATGAATTCACTTAGCGTGAGGCTTGGCACAGCGTAGCAACTGATTATGTGAATGCCGTCTATCTTACATCCTGTGAATGCAAGTTCTGGCCTATTATTCATGTCTTCGATCGCTCGGTTTCCACAGGACCAGGTTGCCGCTTTGTGTGATATAAAAACACCACTGCGGACATCTTTTCAACATTCACATATGACGGTAACGTCAATTTAACTTTCAAGTACGTTTTAGGACAGCAGGTCCTGGGCTCGGGAATTTAATTTACGAAATGCTGAAATCGCTGAAATTCCTACGATCGTCAATCAATTTAGGTTCGAATATGGGACTTGTGAATACCATTGCATGCTATAACATAGTTCTCCTTTCAATTTAGTTGAAAATAGTCAAGATCAAAAATGTTGCAGGTATTCAAAAATAATATTTTGGTCTTCACTATTTTAAGGTTTTGTGTGAAACAAAGCCTTATTAGAATCGAGTCGGTGTCTGTCTGTCTGTCGGTCACATCCGATTAATTCGGAAACGGCTGGGCCGATTGTCACAAAAATTGGTGAGAGCGTGGGGTCTGTAGTTCCCTTTACATACAGAAAGTGGCGCCATTTTGTTTTAAGTTTAAGGGGGGCTCCCCATGCATAGGAAAGGAGGGCCTGATCTGGATGCAATGTCGAGGATTTTAAATCTCAATCCAGCGTATCAACCCAACGTTGTTTCGGCCGGCCTTTTCGTCGTTTACCATCGACTTGGATTTTCAGACCAACGCAACATTTTCGTCTCCATTAACGCAAGAAGCCGTTCATTGTTTTTTATAGTCGGCCAACACTCAGAACCAAAGAAAGCGACAGGATGGTTTCGATATTTGTACAAATAAGGTTAATAATAATATTTTTCCATATTTTAGCAATTTAGCCGGAAACTACTCTCAGGTTCGTGCTATAAGTACGGCCCGCCATTAAGTGGATAGCGGGCTCAGGACAACTCATTCCCAAACAAAATTTTCATTTCATTAGCTTAGACCTAGATTCAAACCAGGCGATTTCGGTCGCTAAATGCCACTTGTTGGCGCTTTCGGTCACGCCGCTCCGCAGGGTAGAGGCACTGAGGCAGCGTCTGATGAGATCATCTCTGCCCTGCGATCGCAACCGTCAAAGCCAAATACATAATTTTCTAAAGATTAGTCCTGATTTTTTCTAAATTAATAGCCTCATAGTACGGTAGTCGGGATACTGACGATTTTATTTTGCTCGCTGTTCGTCCTTTCTTTAATTCAACCGGAGCTTCACCTAAATATTCTCTGATCATGGTGGCCGCCAGTCCTTTAGTTTGTACAACGTACACCTGGTCGCATTCCGGACAGTCGATTTTGTAGATCCCACTCCTCTCATTTTTTTGCAAGCAGTCTTTCAGGGAAGGCACGGGCAATTTGTCGTACGTGGAGATATTGGAAAAGGTAAAAGCTAGCCTTGACCTAAAAGATCTAAGCAGCAATACCAGCAAGATTCGAAGAACCCAAAAGGGTGGCCTCATGTTTGAGCTAAAAAAATCCAGCTTGGTCAAAACTGGCGGCTTTCGCAGCCAAGCTAAGAACCCATTTGGCAATGCCACAGGATGGCCCGTAAAACACGAAGTCTATAGACAGTGCAAGGATCTCGATAAAGTGACACCCAGACGACAATATTCTCGCCGCCTTGTAGAAAGAGTTCAATTTTGAGGAACTTGCTGAAGACCGTATTGGGAGTTTGCGAAAAACTAATGACAGTACTCAAACGTCAGTAGAGGCAGCGTAAAAGTTGTTTTCGTCCTTGAAAGTTTGTGTCTGATAGGTTCTCTGTCATCGGAGAGAATAAACTTCATCAAAGAAGTACTTCAAGCGCCTCATGTTCGGACGCTTCGCGAGAGCATGCACTAGTTCCGATCGATACACTGGGTGTGGGGAGAAAGGACATATTGCCAAAAAACGCAAACGCAAATGCCCGGAATATAAATAAAATAAAATAAATTTCAATCATTGCATGGTCGCTCAGGATTCACTTGATCTGACCACTTACAAATCTGAGATGAAAATTGCCTTCGTAAGTGAAATCTACGGAAACTGTGACGGTGGTGTATTTATCTCAGGCTCGACTAGCAGAGCAACGATATAGGCTTGCGGTCCCTGAGGTAAACAATGAACGATGAGTTAGTCAGCCAATGGATTTGCGTGTGCGAAAATAAGCAGTGTTTACGGGCACAGCTGCTACGTCTCACCCACTCCCACATTGTCTGAGTTTGAAGGCAAGGGGATAAAGTCCAAAGGTAATTGCCGGTGGTAGGCCTTCGAATGGGGAAGCATTGAGAATAAGGGCCGAAGTCTTTTGGAGTGCTGTTTCCTGTTAGATATAGATCTGGCCAACGAGGGTAGGGTAAACACCTTTCGGAAGGGGGATTTGGCTCAGCTCTAGGCCTGACCTATGTTAGTCTTGTGTGATATGTCCTGACACTTTAGTGAGGACTGTACTATGCACAGCAATCGCCAGCCAATTATTTTCGAACTATGGAGAGAACCACATTCAAGGAAAGAGCATATCCAAACTCGGGAAAAATCAGACTATTCTTCAAAGACATTGGATGAGCAAACCTTCATTGAACTATGGCCAGACCAACTTACTAAGGCTGGCGGCTCCCCGAAAGGAGGATGGCTCGCCTATAGCTTTCCCCACATTAACCAGCAACGCCAGCCTCCGTTCGATAGTGCGGGAAATGTTTTCTGGTTGGCTGAAGGGCCTTATTCGATATGCTGTTTACAGCACCTCTTTTTTCGTGACTGCGAAATGGGAAAGTCTCTGGAAGCGTCAGGGATTCTCCTTTGCCTAGGGTATAAACACTAATTTCCAGTAAAAAATAGGATGCGTGATCTGTCCCTTTGTCTGCCTGTTCCATATCTGGAATTTCGGAATACATGAAAGAATATTTTGTATTTTTAGCTACGTAAAATGCTAAAGTGTGCATCCACATTTTCTTTTATAAGAAAAACACAAAACCTTCCATACTCGTAACGTTGAGCTTCTCTTTCCACGACTTGCTTATTTAATTGTTTGATATCTGTTCAAAATGTTTATTGCTGTGGTATCCGTAATATGTGAGATTGTCACATATTCCATGATTATTGAGAAAAAGTAAGATTCCTTCTAACAAAAAGCAGATCATGACTTCAAAATATTCTGCTTGCAATGAATGTAATGTAATAAGCTATGATTTTGGCCATGTGATTCAGGAGTGTCATCTGGAGGAAACTTTGAATCGCAAAATTATCACTTCTCTTTGCAATGAAGCATAGCATTTTATACTCCACTACTAACTATAGACTAGCGAAAAGCTAAATATTCAATGTAACTATGTCTTTTTGTATATCTTTCTAGGTTCGAGTAAACGACATTCTGCCCTCCTGCCGTGTCCTGATAAAGAAGACTCTTTCCTAATTGCATTGAGAGGAAGTACGATATTGAGGTACGTGAAAATGTGTTATTGTACCGTGCAGGCTTCTCCAAGAGAACTAAAACTAGAACGTGAAGACGCTCGGTGTAATTTCGTTTCATTTGTAGCACTTTAAATGCGATAATTTAATTGTCACTTAGGGACGACAGCCTTAAGCACGTGAAACGGTAGCCTGTATCTCCTTCTTTGATTTTAATTTAATTTTCCCAGCAAAGTTAGAATTGGGCTCAAAATATACCACTTTATCTTGATTTATTTTCAATTTAGTCCATTCAAGTTTACTTAGGGCGTTGGTAAATTTGTGATGAAGTTTTTTTCTACGTTTTATGAGGAGGAAGAAAAAAGGAATTCAATAGTACTTCCTTGGCTTGAAAAAAAAGAAGTATTGTCGCTGTTTTTGTGAATCCATTGAATTTTTTCAATTTTCTTTTCCCGAGTTGCCACAATCTGGGCAGATGTCGGATATTACCTAATACTAGCGCTAAGTGCCAAGCATTTAGGCTCGGACGATCCTACCCATTCAAAAGGTAAAGGGGCGCTGATAGTGGTGGCCAATGGTAGGTTAATGCGAGAATTCATCGAGAACTCCCCGCAACATTGAGCACGTATGCAGAATGGTATACTTCTGCATAGTTTGAACCAGACTAGGTGAGTGTCCTTGGACATCACGGAATCTCGTGAGGGATTTAGGTACAATATTTGTAGCTGACAATGCCATAGGAACTACAACCACTTTCTCTAGATGCAAAATTTCGTTGACTTCTCGAACCAGTGGCTCTTCTCCACGCATTTCTTTTCAATGTTGCTATTATGGAGGATAGCAACATCAATAATATACGCGGATCGACCCGTCTTGTCACCTAACAGCACGCCAGGCTTGTTGTCCGGTATGTCGCGATCAGTTAAAACTTGCCGGTCTCAATACATGCTGCAGAACTATCAAGTACTGCTTCCGGCTCGTATTGGTAAACCGGACATTTTCCCGTGATCAGTCCATGCTCGTATGCAAGGTTTTGATGAATCACCATACATACAGCTTTATGCCTGTTGTTGTATTGCACTGGTGCCATAACAATGCAGCCAGAAATAAGATGAGCCAACGATTCTAACGCCAAACCACACATTCTGCACTGGTCCTTCTCCACTCGCTCTTTCATGATAAGCTTTTTATAAACTCGGGTGGCGACCACACCGTCCTGGATATCAGTAGTCCGTATCCGCGGCGACACGTTTTCCAGATCGGTCTTCGTCCACGGCAATATTCCGAAAACATAGGCCAATCAAAAGATAGCGAATACATTCAGTGCGCTTATTTTATTCTTCCCCGAGAGATGCGATTTCAGTACCAGCTTCACACGTCGTAGGAATTCGGACAGCAAAGCATCCTTCAGATCATCAACTCGAGCATAGGTACTTTGCAGAATTCCTAAGTATTTGCAGAAGTCTGTCTCGGCAATAGCTTGAATCTGGAGGTCACCAATGCTATGTCCGTCATGCGGCCCGTGGTGACCTTAGCGGATGGCTTGGATTCGACACTTGTCTAGTCTAAATTCCATCCCAATATCACGGCTGAACATGTCTACTATTCGCAACCGACTTCCAAGGTTGTTATCTATACCAGCGAAAATGTCCCATCTGGCATCTGACAAGCAGTTTGGCTTCCGTACTAGCTGGTCTACCGACGACGCCTTTATGTATGCCAAGAACTTTATTGTCCCTTGTCGTAGCAAGTGCATACTTTGAATCTTTGTAGAGATCAAAGGCGCATTTGGTTACCTAAGTTAGTCGTGCTTGTTGTCGAAACTTTGTGAGTGTGGCTGCCAGGAATTAACTCTGTGAATGAGCTACTTCCATGGTAGGAAAGCGTTCGTCCAAGGTGTCAACGATCGTGTGTGGGTGAACGTAAAACGCGGCTACCCACAGTGATCTATCGCAGGTGCATTTATATGGAACCTGATGATGGACGAACTGTTGGGTTCTGGGATTATCTCCACATTCTTGTTGAAGGGAACAGTCGACTTGAAGTCGAGCAGCAGGATGCTGAGTACATACGCATCGTTAACGCGTGGTCTTTTAAAATCGTTGTCGAGGTTTGAACGAAAAAACCCGTCGCGATGATGCTGAAAGGCTGCCTACGTCATCCGCCCTTGGTTAAACTGAATGGAGTTTCATTATCGGCAGAAAGTGACATACTTGGGAGTCACGATCGCGGCACGAATGTCGTTGGGCCCGCACCTACGTGAGCTCAAGCCACGGCTTGTTTAAACTCGTGTGTACGTTGAGGCGTGTGATGATGTGTGAATTGGGTCTAAGTAGGAGAGCTGCTAGATCCATTTATGTTGGACTCTTCCTTGCAGGTTCTACGTACGGGTCCCTTATGTTGTATGATTGTGCGATGACGGCACAGGGCAGGAAACTGTTCTACGCTTGTCGGCGAGTGGCGTTGTAGCGTGTCTTCCTGTGTGTCGTACGCTCTCGACCGACGCCATGCAGGTCTCGTTGGGTGGTAGTCCGGCGTGCCACGGCCTACAGGATTAGGAGGGGCGTACCTTTGCTGCAAACGGACTTAGTGTAGATCAGGCGGAGGGCCTAGGATCGCTTGCGGTCAAAAGGGTGTTAGATGAGAGTGTAACATCTAAGTGGCAGCTTAGATGGAACGAATGTGAGAAAGGTCGGGTAACGTATGAGTACGTTAGAAATGTGTCTGGCAGAGGAAGTTCCGTCGTGGACTTCGGACTTAAGATGGAATTCCTCCTGACGGGGCATGGTAGCTTGAATGCGTTTCTCTTCTCGCGGAACCTTGCCTGCAGTCAGGGTTATGTTCTGTGTGGGGCCGACTCAGAGAACTAGTTTGATGTCCTCTATGTTTATCCAGCGTGCTGTGACATTCGCAATCTAAACGACATGGGCCTTCATATGGTGAATGGTATCTGCAATTTTAGCCAGTGCCTTGCTAGCAGTGATTCACTGAAGTACGCTAATGAATTCGTGGGTGCTGCCTTCCGACGAAGAAGGGAGTTCCTCAATGCTGCTTCGTTTGCAGCATGATGAGCGAATATCCATAATGGCCGTGGTGCACATCTACCCGTCTTCTGTTTTTGGTCTTAGCGTTGTCTTGTGACGTCCTCCGTAGTGTATTGTACGCAGGTAGTTAACTGGTAGAAAGATTTCGTTGCGGTTCTCCGCTTCGAGCTAACTTCCGTTAAACCGTGTTAGGGAGTGCTGCCTCCACATGATCAGACCGGAGTCTGCAAGAAACTCATCTGAAGGGGCTCTTGCCACGAAGCCTCATCGGAGGTTATCTGGTACCATGGGAACCGAGGGCATATTCTCCAGGACAACTCTGGAAGGATGTGTTGTCGGTCCGGTTCTTTGCGATTAGCCCCTTGTGGCAGTTTCATGGTGGTTGTGGTGATGCCTACATCGCGGGCAGAGTTCCTTGAGGCTCAAGCGTGGAGTTGCACTGTACAACTCAGGTACCGTATCCCTTTGTTGCGCTGAGATGTTAGATAGGTCTTGCATCCACTGGTATGAACGCTGAGCCTGCATTCTGTATAAACCAGTACCGCTGTGCC
Organism: Hermetia illucens; assembly: GCF_905115235.1. Classification (NCBI taxonomy): domain Eukaryota; kingdom Metazoa; phylum Arthropoda; class Insecta; order Diptera; family Stratiomyidae; genus Hermetia; species Hermetia illucens. Next base: position 124,179,019 of record NC_051851.1, on the reverse strand, counting down.
AGTCATGGCGGGGCTCTGATTGTGGTCTCTAAATCAACCCGTGTCCGAAGAGGACCATGGGATTATGCCTACATAGCAGGAACTCACGTTAAACGCCCAGGACTTTCATGTCAGCGCAACTGAAGTCTAGGAAGCAATAAAACGAATGAAATCGGGGAAAGCTACAGAACCTGACGATATCCCATCTGAACTCTGGAAAGGGGGGAGCTGGTACGCAACACTGTGGCTCAGTGAATTCTTTAAGGTAGAGCACCATCTAACCGATACGAAAGTACCACAGTTCCGATATGGAAAAAGGAAGATAGTCCAGTAGAATGTTCAAATTATCGTCCGACCCAGTTACTTCCCCATACCATGAACATTTTTGAGCGCATTCTTGACAATCGTATTCGCGAAATCGTTCAAATAACCGTGAATAGCAAAAATGACCTCGAGCAACTTGTTCAAAAATGGAATGATCGCCTCATGCAACACGGTCTCAGATTGAATCTGAATAAAACTGAGTTTTCGACAACAGATCGAAACAAGCACAATCACTCTCAGTGGGAGTGACCTGCCCAGAACTGAACGATTTAAATATCTCGAGTCAATGCTAACAGCCAATGGTGAACTGCGTTATGAAATTGCTGCACACATTAACGCAACCTAGATGAAGTGGCGTTCTACAACTGGTGTTCTTTGTGATCGACGTATCAACGAACGTCTCAAATCTAAAATTTACCCCAATGTCGTCTGTCCTGTCGCTCTTTATGGTTCTGAGTGTTGACTATAAAAGACAATGAATGGCGTTTTGCGGTAATGGAGACGAAAATGTTGCGTTGGGCTAGGGACGTAACATGTTTTGATAACATCCGAAATGAGGATATCCGCGTCCGATATGGGGTTGCATTGATCGTAGGAAAACTACGAGAGAGGTGTCTGCGATGGTATGGTCACGTACTTCGTGCAAACTGGAATTCACTCGTCAAAATGGGTCTGAACATGGAAACAAGAGACCAAAAGGTCGGCCGAAACAAAGGTGGCTTAATACGCCGGACGGGGATTTCAAAGCCTCGCGATTGCATCCAGACCAGTATTTGATTGAACCAAATGGCGAAACCGAACAGCCGACCCCGCTTGTGAACGGGGCAAAGGCTCAAGTAAAAGGGGATTTTAAATTATACTATACAATTAAGTCAACTATATTCGAATTATTTTTTAATGCTCCAGTTTTGACTATTATTTGCAGATATATAATTGGTTTTTTTATGACGCTTTAACTCATCACGTCAATCGAAATAGTGTCTGCAAAAGCGACAATGAATAGCACCTGTCTATGGACTGAAATGACGAACGAATTAATCACTTGAAAGCGATGTCCATAAAAGAACAGACCTTTGACAAAGGTCAACTACTTGAGCTTATTACCTTTCGAGGGAATTGAATTCAACACCTCAAACACACGACGCGAATCGAATCCGGCTAAAAATGACCGGAAAAAATTAAATCTGAAGCGCTTAAAAACCATCACACACTCTACTAAATTCTTTGTCTCGAAAATACTTCATTGCTACCGTAAAAAACACAATAATCTTCTCGCAATGCAATTATGGTCATTATCTATCGGAAAAAAGCTATTTTTTCTCTTATATGTTTATATATGAAGTAATTGCATAATTGTCTTGATCCCAAGATGTTTTTCCTACGCTAAACAATTATCCGTTGATGAAGTACATATCATTTGATTTGAAGATAAACTTGTGAATTTTTAGATACCAGTTGTTTCTTAACAGTCTTCTTGTACGCACCAAGTTCGCGAATTCGTTACCACTGTAAGAAATGTACGTTCTGAGAATATCAATAAGTGTCCTTTTGATATGTGCAACTTTTAATGTCGGAGGTATTTGTTTCAATTGAATTAAATAAAAATAAATGATGTTGAAATGTACATATGATCCTTTATGTGTAATAGCACAAGTGTCGACAAAGTTGGATTTAAACGATGATTCTAAGGAAGGAACCAGTCCAAAAAGCACTCCTAGACCAAATACGAGTAGCGGAAGCAATAGCAAAATTTCACCCAAAATCGAAGGAGTGAGGGTGACTGTGGATACCAGTGACGGGAAGAAAACGAAAGGTGATTTTTTCAGGGCTGTGTGTTTTTAATTTTGTTGCGTGCTACCTTCCTTAAAAGGACTATCTTGTCGAAGAGATGTGCAGAACATTAAACTTTGGTGTACATTCTGGTCTTGAAACGATATACAATATTTTTTTTAAAATTATTGAAGGTGTTTTTCAATAGTGTGATTTATAGTTCAATCAATCATCAACCTGATCGGGGTCCTGTGCTCATGCAATCGAGTTTCCTGGGGTTCAATAAAGCTGAGTGGCTCGCGAAACAAGTCATACAACTCCTTATTTTATGGTATTCGCCATCCGTCTTCTTGCTCGGTTATGCCAAATCTTCCAAAAACTCGTCGTTCGAAAACAATTGATTTTTCCGACTCTTTAATTGTCCTTTTGTTCGCATAGAAAAATAGGCCTTATAAGAGTCTTGTAAGCTAACAGCATACTTTACGGATGGTGAGACTGATTATACCATTTTGATATCCTTAAAAGCTGCCTGATGTCGTGGCCTACGCCCTCGCTCCGTCTGATGGAGGTCTACTACGCATTCTTTTTCTACCATATATATTGCCCTTATCCCTCCCCCGTATGGATTAAGTAATCTGCCCATTGCAACTTGTTGAGTCTGATTTTAACCACAACCAGATAGTCATAGTATTGCTTATAAATTTCATTCCCTACCAAATTATGCTTTAAAGGACCAAAAATTCTTCAGAGAAATCTTCTTTGGAACGTAGCTAAGAGTTCGCAAATTCTTACTAAGAACCCATGTCTCAAATTAATATCATACATGAGGACTGACAAGATCTTTGTCTTGTACAGTAAGAGCTTTGACTCTATAGGGATGTTTCGAGCCGAACAGTTTTTGCAAGCTGATATAGGCTTTGTTCTGCTTTCCGACCCCAGACAGCACAAATTTTCAAAAGTTTCAAAGCTTTATTCTCCTATTATTATCGTTCTCAGCTTACCAGCGCTATTTGATGTTGTTGTTGTCTCCGTTTTTGGTGTTAACACTACCACCCTGTATTTCACTTTACCTTCATTAACGTGCCCAAGGTCCCGACCGCCTTTTTGACCTGGATGAAGCCAGATTATGTTATACATCTCGAGTTGTTCTTCCGATTCTTCCCCCGTTAACATAGACCAGGACGAGGAGTTGAAGAAGGTGGTGCAGCATCACCCATTCCTCTGGGCTAGGATAAAAAGGATGCATGATAGGGCGTCTATTTGTGTTAGACCGTTGTTGATTTTGGATGGTCTCTTTAGGTATCCTGCTGTTCTAATTCACCCTCCCACAGTCAGCCTAATTAGTTTTATAGGGATTTTCTCATGGCCACATACAGTTGTCCTCACTACGTTGTCATAGACGACTTTGAATTCGATGAAAAGATGGTACAACGGATGACCAGATTCCAACAGCTTTTGCACCTGCTGCTGATTCATCAACCCATCCCAAACCTTTGAGCATATGTTGACGAACCACTCCGTGTAGTTAGCCGCCTTCATATTCAACTAATTCAACTGGAATTCTTGGCTATTTCGCCATGCATGGTGGTGATAGAATTTGTCCGTCGTCTTCAGTTCGCCGGATCGAAAATCAGATTTTCCTGCTGGCTTACGATCATCGAACCAATTGTTTCAACTTTTTAAGGTTTTGTGTGAAACAAAACCTTATTAGAATCGATTCGATGTCTGTCTGTCCGTCTGTCTGTCTGTCTGTCTGTCTGTCTGTCACACCCGATTTATTCGGAAACGGCTAAACCGATTGTCACGAAAATTGGTAGGAGTATGTAATCTGCCGTTCCCTTTACATGCAGCAACTGACGCCATTTTGTGCTAAGTTTAAGGGGGGGCTCTCCATACATGTGAAAGGAGGGTGCAAATTTTTTTTTCATAAAATGTGGCCATGTGGGGTATCAAATGAAAGAGCTCAATTAGTACTTTTCGAAACTGGTTCAATATTTGATATTGGGTGAAACATAGGAGAGTGAGGGCTCAAAATATGACCCACAAAAAGTGTAACAGGTCTCGTTCTCAGAACCTATCCAACCGAAAAATCTGAAAAAAATCTCAATAGTGCATCTCTACGAAATCTAGGCCTCAAAATATATCCGGTTCCGATATCTGCACAAATAAAGTTAATAATAGTATATTTCCATATTTTAGAAATTTACCCGGCAACCCCCCTTATATTCATCCCAGAAGTACAAAATTTGGCATGCGTATAATAAAGAACATAAAGCGCAAGCTAGTCAAGTTTGAAGAAAATCCAACTATTATTGACAAAGTTATAGGGGGTGAAACTTTACCATTTTTTGTGAATTTCGGGCACTCTTCATGCATGACGTCATCATCACATATCAATTCGTCAATACCACAACCAAATGAGTTCTTATGAATGGGGTCCCAAAGAATTATTTTGTTTTAGTTTTTTAGTCATTTGTATATGAATATCAACTGTGTATGTAGGTATATGCGTGCTAATGAACTTTGTGGGTAGTGCCTAATTCAGATAGATATAAGAAGTAAATCGGAAATATGGGTACGATCAATTTATATACGTGCATATTGGTGTACGGTATTCGGAAATAGGCAGTTTGTTTGTTTAGGGTGAGCGTAATATCTTTGGCTGTAATATGTACGTATGTCTCGTAGTTTGGAAAAATATGAAGCAATATGTTGCGTTTGTAGCTATGTATATACGGATAGAAAAATGTGCGTTGAAATTTCTTACATAAGATGAACACAAAACCTTTATACCCGAAGCGCGAGCTTCCGGTATTCCGACTTGTTTTTTGCGACAGAGGCCAAACAAGTTTGTGACGTAATGCGGATCACCATGCCAACAAGACAGTGTTCTAAGTATATATTGGCCTCCTATATGTTCTGACATTCATTCGTGTGGAGAGGCCCATGCTTCTTTGTTGACCGCTTTTCGCGCAAACAAGATACTTCCGACTACCATTTCAGTTCTGACTACCGTCAGAATAGGGGCTTCGTCCTTCATTGGCTGTCAAAATCTCGAAGTATGATTTGGATATCACAATTGGGGCAGGCTTCGTGGGTTTGTTCTACCGCCTCGTAGAAGGTATGATTCTTCGACTCCAGGGATGTGATCAATTAGTTATCATTTCCGATGCTTGTAGAATTGTTGTGGAAGTTAAATATCAACGCTACCTAGCTAACCATATTTACAGATAGTGTGAGTTGTATGAGAAAATGCGCGAACAACTTGTATCTTTTTGTTGTGGTTGTAAAATCAATTCAGTCCGAGCACCTTTTGTGGCTTGGTAACATTTGGTTTTCCGTATATGGTTATCAACCCTGATGGTTCAGCTGGTCCAATTTATCCCGGTTTTAGGCGCGAGAGATTTCATTCGTCCATCACTGTCTGCAGTTTCTCATTAAGAGATAACTCGTAGCCATCACCATGTGGAGGTGGAAATAGGGTTTGCTAGTGGAGCTGTTGGCGTTGATTTAGCAAGCGTTTCGCAGATTTTATACTCCATCGTGGGTACCAATCCATGCTTTCGCGCTGGGATCGCCATGACTACTTGAGATCACCTTCTATAATAGACTGTCGGGTAGCGGTTTCTTCTTTCCGGCCACATAATTTGGAATGAAAAAAAAGAGTTAATTTATTCCTTAAACAGGATACGTTAATTTTATTCGTAAATAGGTATTTCAGGCATAAGTTGTGCTCTTCTCTCTGATTCTAGTAGAAAGTGTGGATAAAATCGACAATACTGAAAATTCATGTAATCTAACGTCGAGGCATCTGCGATCCACTTTCGATAGCAAGTTTCGAAATTCGACCAGAGTTTTTAAAATTCATCATCATCCTAGATAATTTCATGTGCGTCAGACCCAGTTTAACTGAACTCGTGAACGATCCCCTTCTTCCATTCATTAGAAAAGAACTCAGATTCCCAGCATTTACGAATGCGTGGAAGTAACAGCTCTGCAGATATAGCAGGAATTTCGCGGAAGAGTTTGACAGTGAGAATGTCACGATCAGCGGCTTTAGTTCGTTTTAGTACGTTGATAGCAAAGATAATCGTTTTTATCTAGAGGAGTAGTCCCTGTCCGTCTGCATAAGGGGTAGAAGTTCAGCTGATGTTATATGTTTCGTGACAAAATCGTTGCAATTTGCGGCAGCTTCTGCTTCCCTCGCCAATGTAATTGTGGCGCGGCAGGATCTGCAGCATTCGAAATTTATTTCGGATGTTGCGGATGCGGACGGGTAGATGGCGCTGAACGTGGAAACTCTCCACTCACGCGTTTTCAGAACGCACCGGGGAAGTGGAGAGCCAGCGGTAAAAAAGTGCCGTTGGTTGGGACAGTAAGGACCGCATGGAAATAAGTCGGTCTCTTCTGTTCCCAACCGCGAGACAGATCACTTCAGCGCGAGTAATAGAAAAGTATTGTAAGAATTAAATAAAGTAAATCAAGTCAAATCTTTACAAGTCCAATCTTTTGATTTCTTTCAATCCGATCTCGACTTTTTCTATTACGAAAATTCCCCGGGCATCTCACAAGAGCGAGCTTATCGTGAGAACAGTAAAGTTTCGATTCCGCCTCGTGAAGATTAGTTAAAGTGGTGACCCCGAAGAACAGCATCCTTGGGAACTCCAGCATCAGCGATCCCAAATAAATCGTTCCCACCAGTTGCTCCGCAACAAACAACAAAGAAAGGATCGCAGTGTTTTCCCAAAATCTCGATCTTCAGCCCGGTGCGCGTAGCACATTCAACGGATTGGCACTTTTCTCGCCCGAAAACGAGTCTTGCTTTCGCTGCGTTGCTACAACGTCGGGGATAGTACGAAAACATTTCGCTCAGTCATCACATCGCGAGCTAATCACCCAGCGCGCCCAAGTAGAGCCGAGCGCGCCCACGGCTCGAGCTGTCTAAGTGCCACCGGCGGACATTTTCGTCGCCCTTTCCTCGTTGCTCGGCCGGTCAAGTCAATCAACTGTCGAATTGCGGAACTGGGAACTCACAGGAAGGAAACGGCAGGTAGAGTCACGTAGCAGGGATAGGAGTAGCCGCGACAACGATCAGCAGTAGCGACTGCTTATCGCATTCACGCCAGCCCGAGCCGGGAATCAACAGATCGGAGAGCTGTCCGGCCGTCATCCGCCCAACTTAAGCAGCAGCAGCAGCGGAGCCAACGCATTCCGGAACTCTTGCTTCCTTGCAGCCGAGCGGAAAATCGATAAATTTTCAATTGAAGAAGTGTTTGCGTATTCTCATCAGCCTCTGTCAAAATAATTGTTTGAAATTGAAATATTATTTAAAGAAAAAGTGACAATAAAATTAAAGCCGCTGCAAGAGACGGCGTTGAGGTGTTTCAAATCGCAAGTTCTCTGTTTTCCCGGTGTTTTTGGTCTGCGCTGGAGAGCGTCCGCTTCGGTCGTCGTTTTCTTTTTCTCGTTTCGTGCGTGCATTTGTGGGTGCGGCCTGCCGTGTCGGTGTAAATTTCACCGCGTTTCAGTATAAACTCACCGCGTCTGCATCACAATATCGTACTTCTCGTTAGGAAAAATGTCGTTTGAAAATAAAGACGCGGCAGGCCCATCGAACCCACAAGTGACCGCCCTCGCCGTACGCGTTCCTCCGTTTTGGCGTCGGAACCCCGAGCTGTGGTTCGTGCATTTGGAAGCACAGTTCCAAATGTCCGGTATCACATCGGACGCGACCCGTTTCAACTACGCGGTGGTCGGCCTGGACGAAGAGTCCATACTTCTGGTGTCCGACGTAGTGAAGTCGGCATCGTATGCTCAGCTCAAGAGCGAGTTGATCAGGCGCCTGTCGGCAAGCGAGTCGGCAAAATTAGACCACTTGCTGGCGGGTTTAACGTTGGGTGATCGAACTCCCAGCCAATTGCTTCGTGAAATGAGGCAATTGGGTGGGAGCAAGATCGGCGACGACCTGATCAAGTCGCTCTGGCTGCGTCGGCTCCCGGAGGGCACCCAGGCGATCCTAGCATGCGTCTCCGGTTCCTTGGAGGAACTAGCAGCAACGGCCGATCAAGTACAGGAGGTGTACGTTCGCCCAACCATAGCGGCCGTTCAACCACCGTCGGATGAGGTCGGCGACTTACGGCGCGAGATCGCGGCCTTAACTGCCAGCGTGGCCGAGATGCGGGCGACGTTGGACGCTCAGCGTTCGAGTGCCAGGCCGCGAGCTCGCTCACGGTCTGCCACACGAAAAGGGCGTTCGGGTAGCAGGTCGTCAAGACAGCCTGCGGACCAGGGTATTTGCTGGTATCATCGTAACTTCGGAGACAAAGCGACAAGATGTACGCTACCTTGCAAATTCGCGCCTACCACAAAAAACTAGGTCCGCGGGGGGTCTTGGCGACGGCCACCCGGAGCGCAGCGCCACGTCGCCTAACTATTTTCGACCCCCTCAGCAGGCGCAACTACCTCGTCGACACGGGTGCGGAGGTTTCGGTTCTTCCCGTACCCCAGCATCATCGACTATATCCACAACCCCTCAAACTGGCGGCAGCAAATTCATCCCGCATCAATACATACGGGTACAGGCAAGTGGACGTGAGTCTTGGCTTGCGTAGGACGTTTCCGTGGCGTTTCATCCTGGCGGATGTCAGCTTCCCCATATTAGGCGCAGACTTCTTGTGTCACTATGGGTTGCTGGTGGACTTGCAACATAAGTCCCTTATAGACCCCACAACCAAACTAAATTCGTCGGGCCAAATGGTATCTCACGCTGACAATAACCTTTCCGTTCTTTTGGAAGACATCTCCGACTCTCGTGTTCGGACACTCCTCCAAAAGTTCAGCCAGATAACTACCGAATGTAGTCTCTCGAAACCAGTAAAACACAATGTGCAGCACCACATAAATACTACTGGTTCCCCGATTTTCTCAAAGGTGCGTCCTCTACCACCCCAGAAACTGGCTATCGCGCGGAAAGAATTTGAACAACTTGTTCAACAGGGTATCTGCAGGCCCTCAAACAGCTGTTGGTCTTCCCCTTTACATATGGTCCCTAAGCCAAATGGCGAATGGCGTCCCTGTGGGGATTACAGAAGGCTAAACGCACAGACTGTTCCTGACCGATATCCGATTCCACTCATCCACGACTTTGCGCATCACCTCGCGAATTGCCGCATCTTTTCGACCTTGGACTTAGCCAAGGCATACCACCAAATCCCAGTAGCTCCTGAAGACATTCCAAAGACGGCAATATGCACACCCTTTGGACTCTTCGAGTTCACCCGAATGACTTTCGGATTGTGCAATGCGGCGCAAACCTTTCAAAGGTTCATTCACTCAGTCCTGCGAAACCTCGATTTCTGTTTCGTCTATTTGGATGATGTTTTGGTCGCTTCTTCTACTGAGTCTGAGCACTTAGCCCATCTCGAGTGCATTTTTCAACGTCTCCTTGAGGCCGGTTTAGTCTTAAACGTTGAGAAGTGCAAATTCCTTCAAAAACAGGTGAGATTCCTCGGCCACTCCATTTCCTCTGAAGGAATACAGCCCGACCCAGACAAGGTGCAAGCAATCACAAGCTTCCCGCGTCCAAAAACAGTGAGGGAGTTGAGGAGGTTCTTGGGCATGCTAAACTTCTACCGTCGTTTCCTGCCCAAGGCCGCCCATCACCAGTCCGTTTTGAACGCGTACTTGTCTGGCCCCAAAACAAAAGACACACGAGAGATTGTGTGGTCTGAAGAGGCTGTCTGCGCGTTCAATAAATCCAGACAGCAACTGGCTGATGCTACACTTTTGGCATTTCCTCATCAAGATGTACCCCTAGCCGTTTTTGTTGATGCCTCCGACATCGCAGTAGGTGCTGCCCTTCACCAAAAGGTGGACCAAGTTTGGCAGCCGTTGAGCTTCTTCTCGAAACAGTTGAATCCCGCTCAACGGAACTACAGCACCTACGATCGCGAACTGCTCGCCGCATACCTGTCCATCAAATACTTCCGTTTCTCCCTAGAAGGCAGGCCGTTCACAGTGTTCACGGACCATAAGCCTCTCACGTTCGCTTTGAAACAGAAGCCCGACAAAGCGTCCCCTCGTCAGCTTCGACACCTGAGCTTCATAAGCCAGTTCACGTCAGACATCCAGCACGTGTCCGGGAAGGACAACATTGTTGCTGACGCTTTGTCTCGTGTCTCCGAAGTCAACATCCCCGCCTCACTCGATTTCTCGGCTATTGCCAAGGCGCAAGTGGATGACGCAGCACTTCAGAGCCTCAAGTCCAACCCCAAATACAAATTTCGGGAGTTGCCCATCTTCGGCTCAAACCTCTCGCTCTGCTGCGAAGACTCGGAAAAGGGACCTCGGCCATACATTCCGGCCACATTTCGCAAGGAAGTGTTCCACGCAGTTCACGACTTGGCGCATCCCGGCATCAGGACAACAAACCGGTTAGTCACCGGAAAATACTTCTGGCCCTCCATGAACAAGGATATCAATTCCTGGGCCAGAGAGTGCATCGCATGCCAGAAGTGTAAAGTCTCCAGGCATGTAAGGAAAGAAGTGGGCTCATTCCCCCGCACTACCAAGCGTTTCCACACAATACACCTCGACATAATAGGGCCTTTGCGAGACTCGCACGGTTACAAGTATTGCCTCACAATCATCGACAGGTTCACGCGGTGGCCTGAGGCAATACCTCTGAAGGACATTACGGCGCAATCTTGTGCCGAAGCCCTCTGCCGAGAGTGGATACCTCGCTTTGGCGTCCCTGCAGTGATCGTCACTGACCAGGGAATGCAATTTGAGTCCACCCTTTTCTCCGAGTTAGGCAAACTCCTGGGTTTTAAACGCCAGCGGACCACTGCATACCACCCGCAGTCCAATGGGATGCTAGAACGTTGGCACCGGACGCTGAAAGCCGCCATTATGGCACGCGACGACCCGTCCTGGACTCAAGTCTTGCCTCTCGTCCTACTCGGCCTTCGTACAACCCGCCGAGAGGAATTTGCTGCCAGCCCCGCGGAGCTGGTTTACGGGGAGAACCCAAGACTCCCAAGCGATCCGGTCTTCGACAAGAGATCGGGTCTCACGGAGTCGGGGTTGGTGCGTCTGCTGAGGGACAATCTCCGTCGCATCAAAGCGCCACCACCCACTCGACACTCGTCCATACCTGCTTGTTCGCCCAAGGAACTGGACACATGCACGCACGTGCTGATCAGGACGGATGCCGTCCGGAAGCCGCTGCAGCCTCCATATGAGGGCCCGTACCGCGTTCTCGAGCGGGGAGAACATTTTTTCCAGCTCGAGATCGGTGGTCACAAAAAGGCGGTCTCTTTGTCCAGGCTGAAACCCGTGTGCGCCCCGAAGCAACGTCGTGTCCGCTTTGTGGATTAACGGCGAACGAAGTTCGGGGATCCGTCGCCGAAACCCCTAGGTTTCGTCTGGGGGCGGAGTGATGTGGCGCGGCAGGATCTGCAGCATTCGAAATTTATTTCGGATGTTGCGGATGCGGACGGGTAGATGGCGCTGAACGTGGAAACTCTCCACTCACGCGTTTTCAGAACGCACCGGGGAAGTGGAGAGCCAGCGGTAAAAAAGTGCCGTTGGTTGGGACAGTAAGGACCGCATGGAAATAAGTCGGTCTCTTCTGTTCCCAACCGCGAGACAGATCACTTCAGCGCGAGTAATAGAAAAGTATTGTAAGAATTAAATAAAGTAAATCAAGTCAAATCTTTACAAGTCCAATCTTTTGATTTCTTTCAATCCGATCTCGACTTTTTCTATTACGAAAATTCCCCGGGCATCTCACAAGAGCGAGCTTATCGTGAGAACAGTAAAGTTTCGATTCCGCCTCGTGAAGATTAGTTAAATAATGATGGATATGATGCTCTCTTGCAGGAGCGACACATAAGCGAAGGTACACGACCTCTTTCGAGGGTAATGTCAGCACCTCTCGCGATATGATTGATCTGATTAAATGTCCGTTGCTGATCAGTCAGGCCTTGAGCTCGAAAAATGTGCCGCCTATGATGAAGTAATTAAAGTCGTGCAAGTCTTAAAATTTTTCCCAATCACATGGCCAAACAAGGTGTTTTCAAAACCCACCTTTTTATTGAGATCATCCCATCACGGCCACAAAATGACTGTAAGTAAGCCTCTCTTGAACTGCATATAATTTCTGATTGAAAGCATCCTTCTCCAGTGTCTCCAAAATCTCAGTCAATGCTTAAGGCAGCACAATTGTAGCGCTCCTTAACCTGGACTGGAATCTTGCAGTCAAGAACTCTCCAAAAAACGGTTTTTAGGTCAGGACAGTGCGCCTTGCGGTAGTTGTCAGCAATAGCCCAAGACCGAATTCGTGTCTGCTACCACTTGACTTTCCAAAGTACAAAAGTACAACCCGGCAAATGGGAGGTGAATACTCTTCAAAATCCTACCATTTCACTTCCCTGTCCAAAGTTATCAGCATATTTTGCAATTTTCGTTCGAGTTGAAGACAGAAAGCATTGTGAGGTCCCTCGATATCGTTGACGAGGTGCGTGCGCAGATTTCAAAAACCAGTCGTTAGCGTTAGGTCAATCCCTATCCGAGCTGTTCGTTTCAGTAGCAATAAAATGTCGAAAGTTTAGATTACTAGGTCGCCAATTTCTATCTCTTTTAGTCGCCTTTTACGAGAAGCAGCGAATACTTTGAAAGTATTCATTAACCTCAACTCCCAGAGATCAAACATGCCGATCTGGTTTTCCAACGCTTCCAACTCTTGGTACGCTTGGATCGCGAGGGATGGTGATCAGGTGTCATAATATGGAAATCCACTGTGTGCGCAACCCACTGGGAGAACTGTTGGTGCGCAGTGTAACTTTGGTGTCCACTGAGATCACCTTCGTACTTCTATCAATGGCGTACATCTCCCAGTTTGTCAGTTCGATGTGGCCCTTGTTGTGGTCATTCGTTTTTAACCGCTTATTTTATTGAATATAATAAATAATTCTTTTCTTATGCTAAAGGCAGACATCGTGTATTTTATTCTCCACGATATTTCAAAAGCCCGATACTCCCTTCGAAGTAAATTTTTCCACGATCAGTTCAGCTCCATAAAGATCGAGGATGACCCCATTTCATATGTTATTATAGCGTGTTATGAAATGAGGATATCCGCTATCAATATACGGTTGCACTGATCGTGGAAAACTGCAAGAGAGGCGTCTTTGATGGTACAACCCAACCGAGGAGTACTTTTCCTGTTGCCATATGTTCTTTCATTTGTGGTGACAGGAGGTCAATTTCTGCATTCGCTCACCCCTCTCAAATTCCTTAGATGGGATTTACTCAACCACTGAAGTGCGTTGGAAAGATTTTTTTCAAGCATTGTAGTAAAGGGCGCCACAGGAGTTAAAGTTGCTGATGTTCCCCTTTCCAACTTAGTTAAAGATTGCTTACTTCCAACCCACGACTCATCTCAATAATAATAATCGTAGGCGCGGTATTCCAATTGGATCGGGGCCATGTAGTGTGTTAGAGTCCTTCATTAAAGGCCGTCACGATACACTGCAGTACAGTGTAACTGGAAATGTGGTCAGTATTGCACTCGCGCGAGATTATTACCTTGATTTGACTCAGGTATTTATCACAGCACACACCCATCCATCTATCTAAACGTTCGGATATATACATGTTGCCATCTGAGTGTGAGTTCTTTGGTCGCTTATTTCATTTGATTGTTATTCGGGGGTTGCGTTCTCATATCTGATATCTGCCTGTTCTACATAGCAGGCTGTCTTCAGTTAATCCTCTCCCACTTTCCAGCGACACATTGCCTAGCATTTGTCTGCAGGAGGTATGAGTATGATTCAGTAGCAGAATTAGCGAAGATAATTCGAAGTGCCTCGACATGAGCATATAAAACCCTATCACTGTTGCTCTCCGTTTTAAAGTGGAAATACTGGTCTATATTAAGTTCAAACTCTTCATTCGTAGGCGCGAGGCCTACCTAATATCTCACTCATCTTTGGATACCGATACAGGTTACAGAGTTCTCATGTTCGGCTTTCAGCCACAGGCATTAGGGAATTTCCATAATGAAATGGCTGGATCGAAAACAGATTCCCTAGAAACTCGACACACTGAGAGTTCAAACTACTGGGGGGGTATCAATTGCTTCACTGACTGGAATTCCGAAAAATTCAATGCTCCTTCTATATAGACTATCAATCAATCTGGCCAGCTCGCCCGGCTTAGAGTGCCTTCATGTCAACGAATTCTTTTCATCAACAAGTGGAGGAAAGGAATTATTGATTCAAGGAACCTCTTTCAATCCGCTCCCTCCACCAGTTGAGCGCAATCTTCGCAACAAGAAGAATCCGAACGTAATGCGCAATACGGCTCTCTGCCACGGGTCCTCAGCGTTTCTCTGGCAATATTACCTGGAGAGAGCTCCCCTGTCTCTGCATAAAGTTCCTGACGAATTGCATCTCACCTTCCACAAGAAAGGATGTGATCGACGTCGTCCAATACTCTATTGCAGAACACACAGTAAGGAGCTCATCGTTTACCAATCTTGTACTGGTGAGATTTGGGTGAGGAAATAATGCTTCCAATTGAACATCGCATCTAAATTGCAGGCCAACCACGCAATTCATCTGCCTCTTCACCTCGTTCGCAAAGAGTGTTGCCACTCAGCGTATGCTGCCGTTCTTCACGACCGAACACCTCCCTTGAATCTTCTTCCATGTGCTTGTAGAAGGAAGATATCGGGAATCAATCCCGCGATCATCTTCACACCCGCTTCTAAGATTTGCAAAGGTATCAACGCATCCCTCTGCAACGAAGAGTAGAACGAACTACATTGCGGTCATGAAAATACATCTCTTGGTAGATATAGGGCCTTCAACGTTCGCCTTAAAGCCTAGACTCCACCTACAGCCTTGTCTACTATTGCTTTGATTTGGTTTAAAAAGCTCATCTTGCAGTCCATCGTTAAACCAGGGTTGGTTTTGACTTGGCAGTTAACTTGCCGACCGATATGGAAGACAGGGTCGGGATCCTCTTTTTAGTCAAGATGGCTACTTCCACCATAACCATAAGCGGTCATCCATTCGACCAGGCGCCAATCTTCTAATATGTCGAGTTTTAGCAGACTATTGTAGGAAAGGTTCTAGTGGTGTAGCCTTTGGAGGAATTCCTCTTCCTCTGGCCCCCTAGCGTCGGATAGGACAAGGTGTATTATCTCAAATAGTCCCTCAATATTCGTAAGAAACAGCTCGTGGTGAATCTTCTACTGCGCCTAACATATCCGTCCATCTTATGGAAATGAAGGTCTTTCTGATATCAAGCGTTACAAGGAGCCGTGTGCCTTAGTTCGAAGAACGCATCCACGACTTCTCTAAAAGTAGATCCCCTGCTCTAAAACCGAACTGTCAAGGGAGTTTAGTTATGATGAGCTTTTCGAGCGCTTGGTGTGTTGAGTATCTGCTTTCCAACGACTTTGGAAGTGCCCCCGTCAAACAAGCGTTGAACCCGCCGAGAGTGTGGGCGTTGCTGGTGCACCAATCTATATAATTCCGCTGGAATACCATAAGATCCTGGTGCCTTCTTATTTTGCATGCTGAGAACTGGATCTTCGAGCTCTTCTTTGTATGTATGCAGTCTCCGCAGAGCCTCGATTTTCTTATTGGCAAGTTTATTTTGGGGTCGCACGGATCCCCGTCATTCTCGTTTATTAGGTTCTGCCAGCAACTATCTTTGCTTTATTTATTGCGCCACAAAGTTTGTTTTAGCTGATTTGTGTGCCATTGTGGTGCATGCCTCCTCCCAGACGTGTAAATGTTATATCAGAACGGCGGAGTATATGGCACTTCTTCTACAAGTCGTCGATTTCTGTCGTCCACCAGTACATCGAAAGCTTGTCACAGCGTATGAAGTTTCACAGGTCATCGTTATCAGGATTTACGAAAGTGTCAGTTGTTACGCTTACCACCCCGAATCTGCCTTTTCCAAGAGCTTCCGTTAATCTCCCGATGTTCACCGTGGCGACGTTCCAAGCACCATGAAAACGCTGGACTGATGCATACCAACAAATAGCGTCAACCACTGCGAATATTAAAGCTAGTAAATGGAAATATATTTCTAACCCATTATACAACTTTCTGTTTTTTTCGTTTGGTTCCAGTGGAGTTTTACATCCTAGCTCTCGGGGTTCACAGAGAAAGCATCGGGTTAATTATAAATTAAGCCTTCTATTCCAGCGTAAATGCTCCAAAGCATCTTGCACCGTGTCTTCAAAAATCGTGCTATTTAGAAGATGTCCTAAACGAAACAGGTCGATATCTATACATGCACTCCTTGCTCTAGTCGAAAGAGAAATCGTCAAGTAGATTCACCCACTTTTTAACCGTAGTTCCAGCAATGAGACCTTTAGAGTCCCATCTGCTAACCCTTTTAGATAATCATAAACATCCATGGCCCATTGCATGGGATTCGAACCCGGCGCATGACGTCGAGATCTTGAAACTAACGCTGAATGGAACATTAATCTCAAAATATAAACAGGCAGGGGCTATACTGAGGAGGCGGATAGGTTGAGAATCAAGGGGCTATCTGATAGAAGCACACACGCATCAGCATAGTTGAACACCTGTTGAACTCGTGGTGAATTTGGAAGCAGTTACAAATTCTCACGAAAGAACATGACATAGGGGTGTGGCACAGCGCATTGGAAGAGTTATTGGGGAACTGAAACCAGTCTTCGCAATGTCTTCTGATTATCGGTGTGCCATTTATTTGCTAGAAGATATGAAGATATTATTTTAGGGATAGATGCTGGAGAGAATTCCAGACTTACAGAAAAATATTCTAAAATTTAAATCACTTCGGTATTATTCAGTGAATGTTCAGAGCTGAACTTTTTCTAGCTGCAAAAGAAACAACTCATCGCACAAGGCTCCGCTATTTGCCGGTTATCCGGTCTAGCCCTGCCTTAATAAGAAACTTCAGACATCCTGAGGTCCACCAATTGGATATCCCTAAAAGCTGTCTGCGTCCTGGTCTACGCCATCCTTCCATCTCAGGCAGGGTCTACCACTTCTTTTTCTACCATAGATATTGCCCTTATAAGCTGGACCATCCTTATCCATACGGATTAAGTTACCCGCCCATCGCAACCTATTGACCCGGATTTTTTCCACAACCCGACAGATTTCGTCTTTATGGAGGCTATCATCCATCCTCACGTAGGGGGCCAAAAATTCTTCGGAAGATCGTACTCCTCGCATTTACCGCAGCATCATGGATCACCTTTTCTAGAGGACGCATGGTAGGGATTAGGCCATTGTTGATGTCGAATGGTCTCGAGAGTGCTCCTGCTGCTTTTATCTGGCCTCGCACATTGGCCAGGGTCAGCCTAGTCAGTCTTATCAATTTCGTTGGGATATCGAATTCTGTCATGGCCGTGTACATGCTATGCTATCCTAGGCGACTTTAAAATCGATAAAAAGATGATTCAACTGATGTCCATATTTCAACAGTTTTCCCATCGCTTGCCGCAGAGAGAAAATCTGATCTGTTGCTGTTTTCCCTGGAGTGAAGCCTATTTGTTATGGGTCAATGATGTTCTGGGCGTATGGGGCTATCCGGCCTAGCAAAATAGAAGAGACTATCTTATAGATGGTACTCGGCAATGTGTACCTCCATAATTGCTGCACTGTGTGATATCCCCCTATTTATGTTTGAGACAGGTAATGCCTCGTTGCCAGTCATCAGGCATTGCTTCGCTGTCCCACACCTTGAGCATTAGTTAATAAACCACTTGGTGTAGTTGGTCACCTCCATATTTAGCCAATTCGGCTGTAATTCCATCGGCTCCTGGCGACTTATGATTTTTTAGCCGATGAATTGCACGGACTGTTTCGTCTACGCTTGGTGGTGGCAGCATTTGTCCGTCGTCTTCAGTTGGCGGGACCTCCAACTCGCCGATGTTCTCGTTGTTCAGTAGTTAATCAAAGTATTCAATCCATCGCTCCAATATGGCCATTCTGTCGGAAATCAGATTTCCTTCTTTGTCTCGGTAGGATGAGCATCGAGGTGTATAAGGCTTCATCCTGGTGACTTGTTGGTAAAACTTCGCGCCTGGTGCGGTTAGTTCTTCTTTTCGAGTTCACAGACCTGTAGGTTCTCCAAGGCTTCCTTTTTCCTTCTGTCTTACAGTCGCATTCTTGCGTTCCGTTGCTAGCTTACATTCATCGTCGAACCAGCCGTCTGGAGAGGCCCACGTTTGCTTGTGGACCGCTTTCCGCATAAACCAGGTACTTGTGACAACCATTTCGTCTGACACTGTGATCATTTATATTTTGATATAAGCTATTGGCTCCGTCGCTACTGGGCTGTTAAAATCCCCAAGTATGATTTTGATATCATACCTGGGACAGGTTTCGAGGGTTCGTTTTACTGCCTCGTAAAAGGTATCATCCGACTCCGCAGTCTCCTCTGAAGGGGCGTGAACGTTATAAAGAGGCTTAGATTTCTAAATGTGCCTTGCAAACGCAGAATACATAACCGTGCGCTTTTATTTTCAAAGACGATAACAGAAGGTTTCATGTATTGGCTGACTAAGAAACCTACTCCGAGCACATGGTTTACTGGATGGCCGCTATAATATATGATGTAGTGGTTCTTCTCCAGGAAACCGGTCCCTATCCAACGCATCTCCTGTAGTGCTGTTAAATCAGCTCTATATTTGGACAGCTCCATCTCTGTACAGGGAGCGCACGTTCCATGAGAAAATGCGCAATTCGTTATTCCGTTGTCGTTGCCGGGTTCATCGTTGTGTTGTCAGTCCAGTCTGAGGCTCCTTCCGTGGCTTCGTATTAATTTATTTTCCGTGTAGGGTTGTCAGCTCTACCTAACCCCCAACCTAGAGGACCAGTTCGTACAATTTTTCCCGTTTTTAGAGGCGGGAGACTCACCTTCATCCTTCTCTGTCTGCAGTTTTTCGTTAAGAAAGATCTCCATTATGGGTACCAATCCACGTTTCGCCTTGGGACCTATACTACCCTTTGACCATCATATCATGCAATTCGCCAGCTTTAAGTATCTGTAATGAACTTTCTAGCAGATAATGAAACCTTTGGATCATTCATCTTCTTGACATATGTTGGCATGGATGTGGACGTTTATGGAACAACCTAGGTTGCGTTTTCCTTCCTGTACATTTGCAGTTGAATCATTTAGTATCTAATATTTAGCCTATGATATTGGAATCCGAATTCCCCAAACCCCCGCTCCCAAAACTTGAAATCTAGGTGTATCTTTATAATAGCTGCACACATTCAAAAGTATATATATTATTCTGAATTTCACAGAGGCTGAGAGCAAAGAAAGTGTCGAAATAGTTGACAATAAAAGCACAAAACGCGTTGGTATACATACGGACATTACATTCGAAATCACCGATGACAAAAATGATTTCAATGCTACCAGCTCTGAACAGGGTGAAAAAGGTAATCAGCAGTAATGGCATAAGTTTTTTTATTAAAACATACTTTTGGTTTCTATGTTTTTGTCACAATCTTTTTCTCTTATGCACATTTCATTTCATTCCTCCATTTTACCGAAGAAGTATATAAGTTTCTTTTTACTAAACCTCCTTAACATTTCCTTCGTTGAAATCATTTATGCACATTGAACTAACTGGTGTAGGTTTCTGTCCTACTGCTCTGTCCATTCACCTTTGCGTATTTTCAGATAACGATGCTAGCGTCCCAATATTCAAAGGACGCACTTCAACTCGAAGACCACAAAGTCGTCTTCCATACAATCCAAGGATTCATACAAACTACCCCGGGCAGATTGACTATATTCCAAATGACAGGGATCGCTACAATGGACATGGTGTTCCAGCTTTTCCAGGATCAAATGATGAAGGTATCTTTCGTACAGTTGATCGTTGGTCAAACGTAATTCCTTTAACCGGAGTTTGGACAACAGAACGAACGTCCTATTTTGTGCCAGCAAGAAGTCACTACCAGCCCCAGGATGTGAATTACCGAAGTTACAATCATGAAACTCCAAATTATCGTCCAGTGACACGTCAGCCTCACTACTCACAAAGCCAACAACAGTTGGGGCATAGTCACGGATGGCAACCTTGCGTATGTGTTTATGATAATCAGTGGAAGGATTCGAATTCGATTCGTAGTTTTCGCAGTACTGCCGGACGTAAATTGAAACCGACAGCCAGGCACTCCAGTGAACTTGTATCCAGCAAAATAGAGAAGTGATCTTCCAGGTTCTTCGTGGACATGACTTGTTTCTAAGCAACAAAATGGAACAATAGAACTGAATTTATTCGTTTGAAGTATGCCCTCTTCAACAAAATTTGAACCCATACTTCCTTCATTGTAGTTACTATAAAAACTAGAGTCTTTTTGAATAAAAGTCCTGTTCCTTTTCTGAATTGGTTTCATTGAGATATGTTCTTCATCTGAGTCAATTAGGTTCTTAAAAAGTCGGAAATGTGGTATAAATCTACTGATAAAAGTCATTAGCTTAAAAGGGAAGTAGGTCTATGATAGATAGTCTTGAGTGTGAAGGAACAATTCAGAAGTAATTAGCATTGAACTGTAGGTATGAAGTCCAAACTACGAATGTCAATATCGACTTTGTTCACAAAAACCTAATGCGTTTACATTTGACGTAAAAAAGAATAAATTGCAGTTGTTTTTCCTTAACAAAGTCTGCCCAATCAGTATTTCCTAGAATTATTTTTCAGATGCTTGCATCATATTTCCATTGAAGAAGAAAGAGGAGATTATTAAAGATGATTCTTTTTATTACGTCTTCCTGTCTCAATTGATTATAATTCATACATCCATCCGTAGAGATTTTTTAGCAAACTGAAATAGCAAAAGGTTATCTACAATACATTGATGTCGTACGTATTTGATAATTGGCTTGGAAGATGGTTCAAATTAACTGGGACAAAAAAACCTCCGAAAATTATTCGGAACGATTTTGATTGTAGAATTTGAGAATTCGGGCGGCGATGTTTGAATGAGTAAAGTACTTCGAGATTGACTGCTGAAGTTCTTGGTCAAATATACATACATGACCATACATATACGTGTATATATAGGCATATATGTATAGTAACGACTAGGCCAACAAGTTCCTCAGAGATCAAGGTCAACGAACATATAGCCGAGAATCGACATAGGAAATTGTAGGCAGAAATTATACAAATAATATACTATAAAACTTAGCTGATCAATCTAAAGATGAAAGATGGAAAACATAGCGCTCACCCCCGTATGATAAGAATTTAGAATATTTTACAGTATCTACAGGTTAAAGTCGTTTTTGAAATTGGACTAACATTTTGAATCCGAATTGTCTTATCCATAACTTGTACAGGTGCAAGTGTTTCGGTTTCGGTTAAAAGGAATCGGGGGTCCCTGGCCGAATTCCGGAATTCTGTCGAAACCAAGTATTCCGGGAATGAAACAGGTATCCACGCTGAATTCGTTTTGTGAACCAGGCCAGATGAAATTCTGAATGTGGGATTCCAAATCAGGACATTGCAGTAGCATTCTGTAATACATACATAGATACTTTCTCACAGAAGAAGGTAGTACAGGGAAAGCTTCGTAAAAGTGGTATTCGGAAGTAAATCATCATCATCAACGGCGCAACAACCGGTATCCGGTCTAGGCCTGCCTTAATAAGGAACTCCAGACATCCCGGTTTTGCGCCGAGGCCCACCAATTCGATATCCCTAAAAGCTGTCTGGCGTCCTGGCCTACACCATCGCTCCATCTTAAGCAGGGTCTGCCTCGTCTTCTGCCATAGATATTGCCCTTATAGACTTTCCGGGCTGGATCATCCTCATCCGTACGGATTAAGTGACCCGCCCACCGTAACCTATTGAGCCGGATTTTATCCACAACCTGACGGTTATGGTATCGCTCATAGATTTCGTCATTGTGTAGGCTACGGAATCGTCCATCTTCAGGTAGGGGGCCAAAAATTCTTCGGAGGATTGTTCTCTCGAACGCGGCCAAGAGTTCGCAATTCTTCTTGCTAAGAACCCAAGTCTCCGAAGAATACATGAAGACTGGCAAGATCATTGTCTTGTACAGTAAGAGCTTTGACCCTATGGTGAGACGTTTCGAGCGGAACAGTTTTTGTAAGCTGAAATAGGCTCTGTTGGCTGACAGCAACCGTCCGCGGATAATGTGATAAGTCACATGCCAGATTTATGTCGATCGCCGTAATAATGCCCGCATTTATCGGTCCAAATGATGTTGGAATGACTTCGCTAAACGGACAAGAACTGAAGCCAAGGCTGCACATGTGTTTCTTGAAGAAACCTTAGATTTATGGACTAGGTATAGCAGATTAATGGCCAATTAAGGTTTCATGGTTAAAAATCCCATTCTACTTTTTAAATGCGTCTTCCTCGAAATTGCATGTTGAAAATCGGCTGCCACCATAGCCCAAAATCTATCCAACCAAATTCTTTGAAATTTTCATGACAGAACATATTTCTACGGTCCGCAAACTAGGATAATTGCGATTCATTCAGTAGTTTTTTTTTTATTCATTGAAGAAGCCGTGAGAAAAATTAAAATTAAAATGCGGCTTACTTTTTTTCTTTAAGACGACCACAGCGCCCTCTAGTGTGACAGCAGAAAACACCTTTGTTTGGAGATGGGTGTATAAATCGCCCTATATTTCAATAAGGAACTATGCGATCGACCTGGAAAAATTACTATGCACGCTCAAGATATTGCTAAATCTATGGTGAAAAATTCGTATTTGTATCTTTATCCAGTTCTTCACAAAAAATTTCTAAAAAAAAAAGCCAAACAAAACGGCCTTCACACGGGATGACCCCCTTAATTTGATCCATTGAAGAGAGACGCAAAGTTTTGTGTGTATGAGGTGGGGGAGAGACAAGGTTTCTTACCACTCAGAACCCTAGTAGTCCAATGTACTCGATTCCCCCGTCTATGTATCACAAGATTTAGTGAATGTGATGCTATCCGCTGCAGTTGGAGCACTTCAGCACCAAATATCTGATGTCTAATGCGTCCATAGGCGGGACACTCACATAGAAAATTTTCTGTGGATCCTGCTTCCTCATTACAGGATGGACACATATCATCTTGGAAAATTCCGATTCTAAACATGACCAACTAGTGAATTATGGCAAATCGGAATTCCCACAATATTTCTGCAAGTCCTCCTTTGCAGTATGTTTATTTGGTTGAAACAAGAAAACAACACCCCAATTGCTGGCTCCGGTCCGAGTATGAGGGAAATTGAACCCTCTTTTGCTAATGCATCCAAGATTTCATTTCCCTCAACACCACAGTAATCGGGTACCCAAAGTCGTTTCACCGTATTCAATCGAGAAACAGAGTTCAATCGGTTTTTATATTCCTGAATGATTTTTGAAGAGATCAAAGAGCTGCTAAATGCCGATAGTTCAGCTTTAATCTTACTACAGATTACGCTGCTCCTGCCTTTCAACCGCTGTTTAATCACCCGGGTTGCCACCCTTAGGATCGTATACACTTCAGCCTGAAAGACGATAACATATTGCCACAAGGAAAAGCCCACTTATCGTTTTTATTTAACCCTGCTCCTGGACCCTGTACTGTTTTTAAGCAATTGGTCTGCAAGACGTCAGTATATGCTGATATGCATCGTTCTGGTTCGTCCCAGTTTTCTCTTCGTTTCAAGCTAACTGAATATCTTCTACCAAACAGATATATTGGGATCCAACAATCAGATATCGTTGAGAAAACTGGATTCAGTACTCCTAATAACTCTTCCAATGCTTTGTGCCCCCCACGTCCATGAGGGTAGCCTCTCACCACTTTCGTTGTTAGCTAACGATCAACACTCACTTCAGCACACAACACACAATCTCTGGGTTAGCATAGCATAGCATTCAATCAACACCATGCTCTCTGGCGACATCACAGAGCTTTTGGAAAGGCGCAAACCAAAAAGTGAAGGGCACGCTGGTAAGCCTGTCAGTTTTTATTTAGTGAGTGCGATCTTAGCGCCTTCTCGCGAACCTCCACCAGCCTGTCCAGACATTTTAGCGAAAATGATGTTAAGCCAATTTTAACCGTGCCAATCACCTCGTGGAGGGCGATTTCAGTGGATTTTCCTTTCAGGTGGGCATGCTGGGACTTAAAGAAAGGCGTTCTCTCCATAATCGTCCTTAAGTGAATGTTCAGGACGCGCTCTAGGGTCTTCAGCACGAAAGAGGTCAGGGTGACTGGTCGAAAATCCTTCGCGGACTCATGATCGCGCCTGCCCGCTTTCGGTATGAACCCGCCTCGTGCGCGCCTCCAGGACTACAGTACGTATCCTAAACAGATGCAACTCCGGTAAATATCAACAAGCCACGGCACAGCCCTTTCCTACTGCTTCTGTAGCATGACTGGCATTATGCCATCTGGGCCTGGAGATTTGTATGCGGAGAAGCTGTTTATAGCCCAGCCGATCCTATCCTCGGTAATTACCGATTCGATAGTCTCGCACAGCTAGGGTTGCTGCAAACCCTCCAACTCACAGTCCTCCTCGCTGGCGGGAAAGTGCGTTTGAACCAGCAGCTCCAGGATGTCGCTAGAAGATTCCGTCCAGGAGCCTTCCGAGTTTTTAAGATAGGATGGGGTCTTATGTTCCTTGGACAGAATCTTACTGAACCTCGCGGATTCACTGATGCTTTCGATGTTCTGACAATAGTCCAACCAAGACCGCCTCTTGGCGGTCCTGATGCCGACTTGTACCTCTTCAGGCAGTCCCTGTATGGCTGCCAGTATTTTTCCTTGGTCAGTTTCCTGAGGTTAGAGAGATCCACATTCCACTACAGTGGCAGCGTCTTTTTGCTGTACTTAGTAGGGGACGAGCCTTTAAAGGCGGTATCGAATGCCTTTTCCAGAGCCCCGACCTTTGACTCCAGTTCGTCTGTCGTGCCAATCTTACCAATTTGCGCACCTCCTGGGGTCTCTAAAGGGTTTGGAAACCTCTGTGACGAGATCTAAACTAATTTAAAAACGGGAAATTTCATTATTTTATTTTTTCATTCGACCGTTTGAGTCCTTCATTAGAGTTCAAATTGAATGCCTTTGAATTTTATCATAATGGACACGCAAATATCGTTATGAGCGAAAAGCGTGCCACTACCTATACACCTTTCATTTTTTCTTTAAGGTATAATGAAATATACATACAAATTGTGTTCTAGTCAGGCTAAAAAAAACTCTAGTCCCTGAGCAACTTGGTTAGGTAATAATCAACCTCACCGCGATTTCCATTAAAACACGTCTTTCACGAGATGAGAACTCCATTTAACCCTCGATACTCTTGCCAGAATCACAGCCATACGCTGAGTGTGCGGGATGGCAGCTTCCCGTAAAGTAAGACGGACTGAACCGCATTCATTATCAAACGATGCCTGCTGGACGAGGGACCTTATACATTGGTTATCAGGCGGCGAATCACAAACATTCTAGGGTCTCGGAGTAGCCTTTGCGTTTACTTATCAGCGCGAGCCTACAAGCTTCTAACTGCGGAGAAAAACATGTGCTATCAGACATGTGGTGGACGCCTTGAGAAGAAAGTCTGCCTTATATTTGAACAGCTTCAGCACTTTGCTAGAAATACCGGTAATTTTATCCTTCATGGATGAGGCCGCCACCAGTTTCTCTTCAGTTAGAACGTCGACGTTGCCATTCCTCAGTACCCGCCCTCTCAGCGACAATGCCAGCTCGGATAAGATGGACAGGAAAAATGCCTGCACAATTTCTTCCATCTTCATTGGTTCCATAGCACCGAGTTTTTTTGGCAGCCAATTTATACTCGCGGCTCCATGGATTCGTATTATTCGGATAGACCGCAAAATGCGATGATAAGGCTCTCTGTAGAGTTCACTAATGATTCAATTGCATTTGATTTATCTCCCATGTCCTAATTGGTAAATATTTGCCGGACATTGGGAGCCGAGCCTATTCTGTAAAGCCGACATAGCAATATATGTCGGCGAAATCAATATTTCGCCACCACGATGATGAGCTCTTATCTCGGCACTGCTTATTAAGGAGCTCAGCTCTTTCTTGTACCATCTGCCCTATCAAATCATGAGCAGTTGCACTCCCATTTATTTTCGCTGGCAGTGGGTAGATCGTAGTGCTTGACTTGTCACTATTTGCAAATCTTCTACATCTTGGTCTACAAAATCTGGCATCGCCTGGAACCGAGAACATGAGATACGTCTTGTTTCTGCAGACCGCAACGCTTGCAAAGAACACAACACGTAATTGTTGTTCCTATTGGGTCCGAACCGCCATTATTTTCGCTAGAAAATGCAGTTGCCTTAAGTGATCCTTTGATTGTCTATGCAAGCAGGGAGATCACGAGTGGGTTAATCAAAAAATCTTATTGGAGTGTGTGCTCAGACGGGACCAGTCAGAAGTCCATCTCAACTGAGTCTCCACTGCCAACTCAACGGTGACATAGATTTGAACGTTTGCGCAATCCTGTCAAGATTATTTTCGGGGCAGAGACAGCTCTGCAATTAGGGCGAAAGCCTTTAACAGAAGGTGTAGCAACAAACCTATTTCGATTCATTTACCAAATCATAAAGAGCCCTGTCTGTCCGAACCCATTTTTTCATTGAATTGAGTCCTGTACGGTGCCATCCACTGATGTCGGAATATTTCAAGTGGTGTGAACACATGGACTAATTAGATTAATTAAATTATTATTAATTATTATTAATTAAATATTCCTTGCACTTTGAATTGAATGATGTGCCATTCAGACGCTCGACTGGTCAGCACACAAATTTGTATCGTATACCATAATCTGGTTACCTTCTATTGGGATATCGAACAACAGGTTCGGCTGCTTTTCCTGATTTCATTCCTTTGGTTGCCTCCTCGATTTCTATGGCGCTGATAAGTGAAATTACTCCAAATGCCGAAAGTGCTGCTGGAAGTGGAGGGTGAACAAATTTTTCCGTTGCAATCTGCTCGAAATATTTCCGGATTATGTCGATCGGTAAGCAAAGCACCCTTCTTGTCATTAACGCAACAGAAGTGTCCGATACAGACCTCTCTAGCCGTCCTGAATGTCTAATTTATTGCAAAGAAACAGCGGTGGCTTTCTTTGCTTCCCGGTTGGTATTCTTGTAAATTTGCCAATCGGCCATGGGTTTATCGTCGTAAGACTTGTGGTAGAGGCGTTTTTTCTCACGGACTTTCATTTGGACATCGTCATTTGAAGTCCAAGTTCAGATCTCAATTGATAAACCGCTTACCAGGCTTGGTGACCTCGAGAGTTACATAGGCTGTTTTCCGTTAGTGTCTTTAGCTTGAATCCACGGTGCAGTGCCTTTTTCTCGGAGTTTTATCGGTAGCTTCATTTGCAAAATAGCAATCAACGATATTGCAGTCAGTAATGGTAACAAAGTGCCAGCGTCTTATGAGGGCGTTTTTCCCCTATCAAATGCAGGAAAATGAGACAATCGTTTAACAAACCATATATTGACAAGTAATTTTAGTTAATAGAATTAATTAACCGAATTCCATTTTGACACTACGTCGACGAATGCTAGTGCGCCTTGTTTAAAAGAGAGTATAAATTTCCTAGCAAGTTTTGGGAAAAGGTCAAGAGTATTAGGGCGTACGCGTGTTTAGTGTGTTATGCTCCACTTTGGCCTTACAGTAGCCATACGTACATATATAATACATATAGGAACGCTCACAACGTTGGAGTAGTTAGCTGCGACTTTCAAATTCAGTTACCTATTTTTAGTAACTGGAAATTAAAAGCAAGTATCCTGACAGGAAAAAAGACCAAGTTCTATTCTACTCAGGGTGAAGTCTTTTTACTTTAGAATGGAATTGTCAAGAAAATGATTATTTGGTCACCATATTAGGTTAGAGATATCCTTTTTATTAAGATTTTGTGTAAAGCCTGCCTATTAGCCTGTCTGTCTGTCTCTCTGTTTTTTTAAGGAGGTGGAAATCTTCAAAAGGCTTCGTCCTGAATACGCCAGAGTGTGAGACTTTTACCAACTAAAACCACTTCCGACTCCCATCTACTCCTAGGAATCACCTTTAGGTGTTACATCACGGGGTGGAGGTAGTTTACTTCAGCTAGGTCTACCTGCGGGGTTCGTAACCACGCCCTCCTCATTTCCTGCTTTTCGTAGTTTATCCTGGATTGCTGCGATCTTGGAGTTAGTTACATTCCAATTCTCCTGGGAAGCTACCATTCTCTGGACAACATTTTCTGGTAATAGCATTTCACCCAGATTTTCTGTTCTCTTTCACGAAACTAGGACAATAATACGTGCGCTGGGTCCTGTGGGACCCCGTCACAGTTTGGACAATCAGGTTAAGTGCCCAATTTAATTCTGTGCAGGTATTGATGGTATATCCTCCATGGCTAGCGAGAAACTGAGTGAGATTATAATCGATGTCCCCATGCTTTCTCTCCAGCCACTCCCCGATGGAAAGGTCCAATGACCCTTTTCTGACTGGTCCCATCGCTGTAGCCATCTGCTTATGGATTTTTCCCTTTCAGCTTTTTTCACCTGCCATAAAGGAGAGATGGACCTGGTGTTGTTTATGTTCATCATTTCGGTTACCAGGATGTCAATCGGCATCATTCCCGAGATGACGAACGTTGCATCATCTGAGACGGTCCTGAAGGCTGCTTTTCTGTAGACCGCACTCAGTTCATGGGAATTACCTAAAACATTTTCTCTAAACTGGGATTGCATATAGCAAAATTGAACTCACCACCATGGCTATGAGCAGCCGCGGTCCTCCTACGTTCGGCATCAGAGCCATCCTCGTGGTGGATGCCTTTTCGCAAGTACGCTCTATGTCCTGCTTAAAATTGACTTTTGGCGTCTATCATAACTCCCAAGTATTTGATGGCCAGCTTGGAAGTGATGATACGATTCGCGATTCTAATCCATACGATAGATTTCATTAGGTGGAGATTACAATTGCTTCTGGGCGAATTCACACCTCTGGTTTCTTGTTCCTTTTTTGTTTACGACCTTAGTGTAACCATCGTCTATTTCGAAATCGCCTTTCCTGACCAGCTTTGCAAGTGGTGTTCTTGGCAGAGTTAATTCTTCGTTTGAACACATGCTTCTCCAAATCTAAAACGCTTATAGCATTATATGCCACGGTGGCCAATTTGTCCACCAACAAGACACTGCGGTCGAGGGATAACGACGCCCGGGAGCCCGCTTGCTCACTTCCAAAAGCCGCCGGTACTGAAATTCCAAGCCCTTGCACTGTAACTTTACTCCTTCTCAATTCGCCCATATTGGTTTTATTCTCTAGGTATCATTCCATAGCCATTTTAGTCCACGCACCAGAGATGAGCAAACACTACCGCATGCAAAGTCAGAAAAGAAAAGTGCATGAACACATATTTACACATCAATAGGTATGCCTCTACCTGCCACATGGGGTCGCGCCTGATGGGAAATCTGGCAACTCCTCACAGGTTTGCCTGTCACACCCTACTTACTCGTAAACGGCTGAAGCGATTGTCACGAAATTTGAAGAGAGTGTGTGGTCTGTGAATCCCTTTACAGCAAGTGGCATCATTTTGTGCTGGGTTCTCCATATATGCGAAAGAGGGGTATACAATTTTATCAAGTGAAAGGGCTCGATTAGTACTTTTCTAAAACCTTCTTACTTTTGATATTTGGTGAAATATTGAGGAGTGAGAGCTCAAAATGTGAGCCCCAAAAAGTAAGCCAGGTCTCGTTTTAAGAACCTATCCAACCAAAAAATTTGAAAAAAATTACGGTGATGTGCCTATATAAAATCTAGGAAAATCTCAGGATTTTTTTCATCGATAATGGTCATGTTGAAGATGAAATGAAAGGCCTGGATTAGGACTTTTCAGTGGTGGTCTTAGTTTTAACATTCGATGAAAGTAAGCATTTCGGCAACGGTCCATTCTCAGAAGTTGTCCAATCGGAAGTCTGAAAATCACGAAGCTGTCATTATATGGTGTCTAGACTATGAAATACCCTCAATGCCAATATTTGCTCCAATAAACTTAATAATAGTTTATTATTTAGTCTGAAAATCATACAATGCAGTAATGTAGGCTATAATACAGATACTTCTAAATTTGGTGGAAATCGCACTATTACTAAGAAAGTTATTTCAGGTCAAATTTCTCGCTTTGGTGCAAATTTACTGCAAACTAAGATTTTGAACGTCAGTATCGACTAATATATGCATATGCAACGTACTACGAGCTAGCTACACGTGGGACACATTTCCACTCAAATACTCTTATACAGGGTGCGGCAGCATAACTTCCTTTTTTCAAAACTCAATAAAAACTATTGTATGCATCGGAAAATATTTATTTATTTTTTATAATGTAGGTACATGTCTAAAGTTTTTATTTACATTGCTTTGAAGATCAAATTTGTTAGGTGACGTCCCTCATTCTCCATACATTGCGTAAACCGATTTCTGGCGTTTGTCATGACTCTTGTTAGCATAGCAGGTGTTATGTTGGCAATTTGGTCTTCAAATCTTGTAGGCTTCTTGGACGGTTCACATAAACACGGGATTTCAAAAAACCCCATAGAAAAAAATCACCAGGGGACAGATCGGGAGAGCGTGCCGGCCATTCCAAATCGCCTCTAATTGAGATAAGGCGCTCTGGAAAGTGTTCCCTCAAAACAGCCATCGATGCTCTTGAAGTGTGTGCTGTTGCACCGTCTTGTTGGAACCCCAAATCCAAATTTT
Source organism: Hermetia illucens (assembly GCF_905115235.1). NCBI lineage: Eukaryota > Metazoa > Arthropoda > Insecta > Diptera > Stratiomyidae > Hermetia > Hermetia illucens. Next base: position 124,148,147 of record NC_051851.1, on the reverse strand, counting down.
CTAGCCGTGGGAAAAAAAAATTCTGTAGCATGTTTACATACCGGTCCGAATTTACTGTCACTGTAACCTCATTTTCCTCAAAAAACCAAGGACCACTTTGGGTGAATGCAAAGGCTTTTGATGCAATTCTCGAGGGTTGGTGTCAGCCCAGTAGCGCATGTTTTGTTTGTTAACCGACCCACACAAATGAAAATGGGCTTCATCGCTAAAAAAAACAATAGCACCCTCGGGAACGACATCAAGAAGAAGCTCACACGCGTTCATCCGAGAATTGAAGTCACGTTCTGAAAGTTCCTGCACTATCGCCATCTTATAGGGATGAAAATGAAGATCATCACGAAGAATTCTTCTCACAGAACGATCGGATAGTCCAAGGGCAGATGCGTGTTTGCGCGCAGAACGCCGTGGCGATCGCAACATTGACGCTCTCACTGCTTCAATGTTCTCAGGTGATCTAATGAGCCGAGGGACTCCAGTTGTTCCTTTTGTCGCACTTGCAGTTTGTCTGAATGTAGTGCACCATGTAACAATTGATTTGCGGTCTGGGACGGGGGCCAACGGGGCTAAATTAAAGCGATTCCGAAATGCACGCTGTGTTGCAATAACCGAACGTCCGCTTGAAAAGTAAACCTCAACGGCAAAGGCACGCTCCTCACTATTCCAACGCATGATGGCGACTGAACCGTGTCGGGACAAAACTTTACAGTATCCCCTCTTGAACGAGACCACTAGCGCTCCGCTATGACATCAACTAACTAAGTGGCGCTCATTTTAAAAAAGGAAGTTATGCTGCCGCACCCTGTATAAGCACTGCACAAAACCTTTCATACCTGAAGCGTCGAGCTTCTGGTTTTCTATTTGTTAATTTTGCTTTGGTACACAGACTATACATTTTCTTTCAAATCTTTCTGAAACCCATACGTACATATATGAAAGGAAAAATCCCTTCGTGAATTCTAGTTAACACTACAAACATAGATATAAGAATTATCATTTTCATATTTAGATAGAATGTTTAATGCCGAAAAACAGAAAATCAACATATTACATAGACTAAGGCGCTCCAATTTTTCCGATCAATTTGTTGCGCTGGGGGTAATAGTTGTTTTTCTCCTCCATTTTCCATCCATCCTTCCTAGTAGTCTACAGAACAAGGAATAGGGTTGGGAATATAAGATCTAGTTTATCTCAAATAAACATGCATGAAATGCGTATGCATTCATGTACTCCGTTCTTTCAAAAACGGCAGTTTTAATCGAAATATGTTTAATTGTTAAAGATACTATAAACGAGGTACAAAGAAAGCATTTTCGCAATGTAAATGCACATTTCTTTTCGAAGACAACAAACCCACATAGACGCACGTAGAATATACAGAAGCCGTTTGCTGTGAAACTGGGGCGGAAAATTAGAAACCTGTAGGGAAATAGAATCTGCATTGACTTTAAAGAGCTACGGATGAATGTAGAGCGTACATACGAGTATATACCTAAACACAACCCACAAAGCAAAACAATTTTAGAAATGAGCAATGCAAGTTCCTTTTTCTGTGAAGTACTTGCACTAGATTCTCTGTGTTCATTAGGCAAAGTAGAGGAAGGAGATTGTTCATCAGCCCACACCCTTTCTATTTCACGAGCTCTGATATTGTATTGTCAGAATTGGATAAGTACGTCCCGTTACGTTCGTATCTGCGTTCGACAAACCCAAGGGATACATTAAGCTGCACGTTCATCTGTTAGACATCACCCTATCATGTTTTAAAAGTGAACCACGACCGGCGTTTGTATAAGGGAATCCACCCTCCCTATGTCCTCTTTATACAGGAATGTAATTGTTCCCGAATAGCCCGCTTTTGCGAGGCTTTTCGAGTATGTGCTATAAAGAGAATAGTGGAATATAAGGAGCACCACTGTAGTTTCACCCCAAGAAATCCATTCTAAATCTCATGGCCTTGTTAGCTTCCCAGTAAGGTGTAGATTGTAGAAGGTAGCGAAAAGCAGTGGGTAAATATGCTCATGTGGATTTGCGTTAACTCAAATGACGAGGAGTGCAAGATAAAGCGGTTGATGACAATTACTCATGCTTTTCTTTTCGCCGCTAACTCGAGCTACCACTATAATTCACTGTTGGGAAGAGTGACTGATGGCAAGAGCGGGTGGTTGAATAGTTTGCAATTATCATTCCTTGAAGAGGGTGTGTTAAGTACCGTCAACGACAATAGCGTTGACGCTGACGACGAATTTGATTGACGCGTGATGATAAATATTGATGAGAGTTGAAGGGAACCAAAGGACATACTCTTCCGCACATGCTGATAGGCGTAGTATGTTCAAGAGAGCTGAATAAACATTTGACTTATAATGAATGGATTCATTACGAAAATCACGCATAAATTTGTTTATTTGAGACACCTTCAAAATGAAGTGATTTGTTTGGATGTTAGTTTGCGTTAATTTGGCAGAGCCCCTAATATTTTGGAATTAAATTCGAATTCTGACTCAGGACTTGGTACGAATTTAGATTGAATTGTAGGTGAATTTTGATTAAAGGATTTGTTGGCGTTATAAAGCACAATAGCTTTATTAAGATTGAAATTCTGATGTACATTTTTAAATAACAAGCTTGAAACAGGGAAATCGGCCCTCTAGGTGCGAAAGGTTTTGTGGACTGAGTTTGGGCCCACGATAATCGGGGCTCTGCGGAAGCCTTGCATACTGAGCCCCGACCAGATGAACACCCTGTTCCGGTTGATGTAAATAGCGCGGAAAGAGTCGTGGATTGTCCCCTTTTCACAATGAGAGAGCTCGAAGAAGCGGTCCTCACTATGAGAAACTAATGTTCCGCCAACGGCCAGAATTGCTGCTTGAAGTGTTCAACGCCTGCTTGAAGGAGGACATTTTCCCTTGTCGCTGGAAAGTGGCCAGACTCGCGATGATGCGTAAGGGTAAAGGAGACCCGGTGCTCCCGTCTGCATACCGAGCGCTGTGTGTGCTTGATACTGCCGGAAAAGTGCTCGAGAAGCTCATCAGGGGTAGACTCGCTGAAGCGATCCGTGCTGCCGGGGACTTATCCGCAAGGCAGTTCGGGTTTAGAACAGGGAAATCTACAGTGGATGCTTTTATGGAGGTCGTAGATGCAGTTAACCGAGCCGAGGCACACAGCCGCCGATCTCGACGGATAGCGCTCCTCATAACGCTTGATGTGTGCAATACCTTCAATTCCGTAAGATAGACAGATATGCTAGGCACATTAGATAACTCCTTTCACGTGCCAAGCTATCTCTTGCGGATGTTGAGGGATTATCTGAAGGACCGCTCCCTGCTCTATGAGACGCTAGAGGGCCAAAGCAGGATGGAAATCACGTCGGGAGTAGCACAGGGATCCATCCTAGGGCCGGACCTTTGGAACCCTTCCTACGATAATTTGCTGAGACTCGATATGCCCGAAGAGTCGCGCCTAGTTGTTTATGCAGACGACGTTGCGGCACTTGATGCCGGACGCACTGTTGAACAGGCGCAAAGCAGACTTGGCACATTGATGCGACGGGTAAGCGGATGGATGATTGCTCACGGTTTCAACTTTGCCCTGGAAAAAACCGAAGTAGCCATCCTGACCAGAAGGAGAATCCCGACCCTGCGTCCCATATCGATCGGCGAGTTGACTATAGAGTCAAAACCAGCGGCTAAATACCTTGGTTTAATGCTCGACTCGAGGATGAGCTTCTTCGAGCAAATGAAAGCAGCAGCGGACAGGGCTGCAGCAGGAGTCGTAGCCTTGAGTAGGCTAATGGCGAATGTCGGGGGCCCTATATCAACTAGGAGACGTCTCCTCATGGGAGCAACGCAATCGGTTCTGCTCTATGGTGCGGAGGTATGGGCTGGTGCCCTTGACAAGGAGGTGCATCGTAAACCCCTTGCTCAAGTACAGAGGCGGGGACCTTTGCGAGTGGCGTCTGCTTATCGCACCGTCTCCGAACCGGCTGTGATTGTCATCGCAGGAGTGATCCCCGTTGCCCTCCTTGCCAAGGAGCGCAAATCTATCTACCGCCGTAAGGGCGAAAACTCAAGAGAGGTGGTTACCCGTGAAGAACGTCAACGCACCCTTAGCGAGTGGCTACTTTCTTGGCAAAATGAGCCAACGGGCAAGTGGACTGCCCGGCCCATCGACAAATTAGACCCGTGATTGAACAGAACGCACGGTAAGATTGATTACTTCCTTACCCAACTTGTAAATGGAGGTTTTCAGTCTTACCGACGACGCTGAACACACCTTCTTCTCTTGCGAGAGGTGAAACGGCCTTCGCTAGCAGCTTTATGCAGACACAGACAACATTGCATTATGTTCATGTATTATTATGATAACATTGTGCATTATGTTCGGGCTCTTCTTATTGCGAAGAAGATTGAACTCGACCGGCGGAGGGATCGGACGGTAAGGGGTTGAACAACTTCCTTCCTCCCCTCCCGTTGGTGAAAGGAATTCCCTGACTTGAAGCCTCCCAAAACCGAGAGAGCGGGAGGGCTAGCCCGAAGTAATGTGTCAAATGGTTCCAGGCATGTTCTCTGATGACAAGGAGGTGTTTAGTTGGTAGTCCGCCAGCGTGCTGTTGCGGGAGTCCAACACTCTGTGGGTAAATGCATTCACCTACGCTACTTCAAAAAAAAAAGTCCACACATAGATTGTGTTGACTATGTCCGACTATTTACTTCGATATATATTGACATTTTATCGCTTAGTGTGCACAGAAAACGCAAGTTAATATTGTTAATAATAAAATGATTTGCACAGAACTTTCCATAATGATGCCGCATTGATATTGTGGCCTACATTGCATAGAATGGACCTAAAGCGTCAATTTATAAAATAGTAATATGCTGTCGGTATGGAAATTATTTTGCACTTTTGTTTGTTGTTCAGATTTCTCAGAATGGGCCCTGGGGTCCTTGACTATATTCGGTGAGAAATATTTTACACCGCGTTTTTGTATATACGGGGATCTCTCCGTAAACTCAACTTAGAATGATATCGTTCACTGCATACGTGGTCGTTGCAACCTCTCCACCAACTTTCGTACCAATATAAACAACCAGTCCTGACGAGCAAACGGACAGACAGTAAACCTATTTTAAAAAGGTTCTGTTTCACAGAACTAGCTTTTGTAAATTAATTGAAGCTAGGTATAACGAATTTTTCTGTTCTATCAAAAAAATGAGGCTTGTGACTTTGACTGATCATTTTTTCTCATCGCAGTGTCACGGAAGTATAATCCCTCATTCTTATATAAAGTATCTAGTCAACAATTGAAAACTTTTCAAGGCCAAAGGCTCAAAAATAACACAACCATGTGGTGGCGTAAGTAAACGTTTTTTAATGTGAATACATTGGGTTATTTGGCAAAACTATCAGATACATTTCGGTGTGGAATTATCTACTTCACAGTGAAACGGTAATAAGGATTACGACATTTTCTTGCTTCTTTTTTGTACTTCCCACATGCGGGTGAAAACTGTGCGCAATTATGTTAATCCTGATAAGAGGAATTGGGATAACATATCTCGATAGAACTTTCAGCTTACCAACATAACCATATTAGGGCAAATCATGGTAACACATCGCGGTATATATGCCTTTTTTCAATAGTTGAATAACTTGAGCGATGCGCTCTTAGATTATTCTCCAGTAATCTAATGAGTAATGTAGCTTATATTCCCAAACTACACAAGTTAGAGCCTCAGTCACGGGTCTCAAATGTAACATTATATTCTCTTTTAATTATTAGATGAGCCCTTGTACTCTTCAGATTGGGTTCGACTACACAAAAAAGTGATGCAGTACCCATTTCGCTATAGAGCCGGATAAGAAAGGTACACATCGAGGAAAGCAAAGGACATTTCCTTTAAGTATTTTTTTTTAGTTTCCAGTAAGTAGTACTAATGGTAAATAATAAGCTATTTGAAATAATTCATGATGAATGGAACAAGTGGTTTCCTAAATGTTGCTATTTGGAAGGTTCAAAAATATTACTAGCGAATAGAAAAGACAAGTTTTAATTAATTCAAATATGTAATTTAATCACTAGAAGCACCGGGAGATTACACTTACACAAATCGCAGATGGTGAAAGGAATATAAATTGAGGGTAGACATTCAGTTGAATTTTAAACCAAATGAAGTAAGTGAAAAAAAAGATTCTGGATTTTTCATAGAAAAAAGATAGTTTTGTTTCTGAACGAAAGAGGCAATCGTGCAATTGATGTAAGAGCAAGGGCAGTGCAGGTTTCATCATCATCGTCAACGGCGCAACAACCAGTTTCCAAGCTAGGCCTGTCTTAATAAGAAACTCCAGACATGCCAATTTTCCGCCGGGGACCACCAGTTCGATGTCCCCAAAACCTGTCTGGCGTCCCGGCTTACGTCATCGCTCCATCTCGATAAGGATCTGCCTCGTCTTCTTTTTCTACGATAGATATTGCCTTTATAGACTTTCCGGATTGGATTCTCCTATCCATACGGATTAAGTGACCCGCCCACCTTAACCTATTGAGCCGAATTTTATACACAAACAGACGGTCATAAATTTCATCGTTATAGAGGCTACGGAATCGTTCATCTTCATGTAGGGGGCCAATAATTCTTCGAGGGATTTTTCTCTGGAACTCGGCTAGAGTTTGCAATTTTTTTTGCTAAGTGTCTCTGAGGAATACATGAGGACTGGCAAGATCATTCTCTTGTATAGTAAAAGCTTTGGCCCTGTGCTGAGACGTTTCGAGCGGAACAGTTTTTGTAAGCTGAAATAGAGTCTGTTGGTTGTCAACAAACGAGCACTGATTTCATCGTATGTGATTTTGGACCCTATATGAGAAGTTATCAGCGGTCTCAAAGTTGTAGACTTCTATCTTTATTATTCTCGTTTGCGATTTGATGTTCTTGGCTCTTTCGTTCTTAGTCCTGACGATACCATGTCGCGCTAATCGCCGTCTGCTCGATCTGAATGAAGGCAGTGTGTACGTCACTGGTTATTCTCCCCATATGGGCGATAGCTTCAGCATAGGCCAGTAGTTGGATGGACTTAAAAAGGATGGTGCCGCTCGCATTTACCTCAGCATTACGGACCATTTTTTCCAGGTCAAAGAGGACGCATGATAGGACATCCCCTTGTCCTAGACTGTTGTTAATGTGTAATGATCTCGAGATTGATCGTGTTGGTTTTTTCTGGCCTCGCACATTGGTCAGGGTACGTCTAGTCAGTTTTATCAATTTCATTGGGACACTGAATTCTCTCACGCCCGTGTACAGTTTTACTCTGGCTATCCTATCATAGGTGGCCTTAAAGTCGATGATAAGATAGTGCAACTGATATCCATTTTCCAACAGTTTTTCGATCGCCTGCCGCAAGGAGAATATCTGATCTGCTGCCGATTTACGTGGAGTGAAGCCTCTTTGCTATGGGCTAATGATGATGATAGCGGAGAGTTTCTTTTAGATCGTACTTAGCAACGTGATGCGTCTATAATTGCTGTACTGATAATGCCTCGTTGCCAGTCGTGAGATATTGATTCGCTGTCTCACATCTTGAGCATAAGTTGATCAACCACTTGGTGTAATTGGTTGCCTCCATATTTAACTAGTCCGACTGTAACTTCATCGGAACCGGATTTATGGTTTTTAACCCGATGAATTGCACGGTTTGTTTCCTCCATGCTTGATGGTGCCGCATTTGTCCATTGTGTTCAGTTGGTGGGACCTCCAACTCGCCGATGTTCTGGTTGTTGAGCCGTTCATGAAAATACTCAACCCATCATTCCAATATGCCCATTCTGTCGGAAATCAGATTTCCCTCTTTGTCTCGGCAGGATCAGCATCGAGGTGTATAAGGCTTCATCCTGCAGACTTGTTGGTAAAATTTACGCGCCTGATGCAGTTGCTCCCTGTACTTTTCGAATTCGCAAACCTGTTGGTTCTCCTAGGCTTCCGTTTTTCATCTGTGAAGTCGCTTTTCTGCTCGACGGAGTTCGCGAGAAGTCTCCGTGCGTGCCCGTGTTCTATGAGAATGCAACATTATTCGATATGCAGCATTCTTCCGTTCCGTTGCTGGATTACTTTCATCGTCGAACCAGCCTTTCCGATTTGTTTTGCGACTGGGGCCAAGTATGTGGCTGTATCAGTGATAACGTTCTTCAGGTGATTGGGAAGATCATTTGTCAATGTTTCAACTCTAGGACCTCTGTTAACTGCAGTTATTCTGGTATCCATTTACATGCATTTATAGGTGTTATGGAAGACTGTGTTGTGGATGGCTTTAATGTTAGCTCTCACCTGATTGTCAGAGGGAATTCTAGGTGGGTATTGTTATTCGAGCTCGGAGCACAATGACAACAGGATATAACAGGATATTGGCCCCCTATATATTCTGACATTAATCAAAGCTGAAAGGTGGAGTCGTTCGATTAACACGTGGTCAATTGGGTTGAAAGTGGTTCCATCTGGAGAGGCCCACGTTTATTTGTGGACCGTTTTTCGCGCAAACCAGGTACTTCCAACAACCATTTCGTGTGACATTGCTAATTAAATAATCCATAGTCCGTTATCATTTGTATCCTTATGTATGCTATGGGAGCCGACGTATCATCTGAATATGGGCTCCGTCCCTACGTGGTTGTTAAAATCCCCAAATATAATTTTGATATCATATCTAGGGCAGACTTCGAGGGTTCATTCTACTGCCTCGTAGAAGGTATCCTTCGCCGACCCTGCAGTCTCCTTTGTAGGGGCGTGAACGTTAATGAGGCTTATATTTCTAAATTTGCCTTGCAAGAGAAGAGTGCATTGCCATTTGCTTACGTTTTCGAAGCTGATAACGGCATGTCTCATTTTTTTGCTGGCTAATAAACCTACTTCGGGCACATGTTTTACTGGATAGCCACTATAATATATGGTGAAGTAGGTCTTCTCCAGGAAATCTGTTCCTGTCCAGCGCATCTCTTGTAACGTTGTTACATCAGGCCTATATTGGGATAGAGTATCGGCTAGCTACTGAGCAGCATACAGTCTGTGCAGGAAACGCACGTTCCATGAGAAAATGGGCAAATCGTTATTCCGTTTTCTTTGTCGGGTTCGTCGTTGTAAAAACCGTCCTGTTCGAGGCTCTTTCCGTGGCTACGTAACTGCAGCTTTTCGTTAAGAAAGGGCTCCCAGTAGTCATCACGTGGAGGTGAATATAGGGTTTGGCTGTTGGTGTTGTTGCAGCAGGCGTTTCCCAGGTTTTATGCTCCATCGTGGGTACCAATCCACGTTTCGCCCGGGGACCTAACTACCGTTTGACCACCAGTGCAGGTTTAGGAAGCGATTTCTTCAGAAAATAAAAAAAATTGGTGACAACCTGATTGAGATCTCATTAGTTAATACAGACAAAGACAATTTCAATTATATGATATCGTATAAAAATCGGTAGTAGTAACTGAGTAAAATTAGCGAAAAAAAACATATAAAGACATTACGACTGGTAGTATTTTGAGATGACCTAATAACCAATCGGGCTGAGTAAGATCAACCACAAAGGCTGCGCTTTCTAAAAGTCTAATAAAAGTAGTGAACTTGACCCTCCCGTCGATACGCGCTTATATGCCTTTTTACATTTCACTCCCTTTCATGTAATTAACAAATTTTCGTGTGTCCTTAATGGCGGATTCTTGTAGCATGAATCTGTCGAAAGACGCAGTTAAATTTAAACAAGTCAATACCGCTCTGAAAACCCGTATCAAGTCGTGAAACTCGTGATCTCGGTGTCTCGGTGTCGAGAGAGAAAATCCACGATGAATCACATCTTCAATTATTATCCTTGCTGCATTCGATTTTAAGAAAACTTGGGCTCTGGAATTCCCACCCTACGGGACATTCTTAGTTATTACTGATTTTCAAAACTGGTGAAGTTAAAAGGTACATGCGACTTTTTGTAGTGTTTTCGCAGGTTTACTTAACTACCAATTTGAATAGACAATGAGATGCAACGCCAGGGGAAGGACTACAGATTGAACTTCAAGAATGTTATTAGGTGAGAATGCAATTTCCGTCTGTGAAACGATGAAGAGAAAGCAATCTGGTTCCCACTTTGGATCCTCCTCCACACATCAACACCCTGGGGATCATTTTGTATCAGTGTATGAACTTCAACAGGATGTGTATCTGGAATGCCCTACGCTGGAGCAGATTATATGCTGTCTACGATACTGTTCTTCTTGTTATGATTGACATTCTCAATGCTGTCCCATACGGAGAACATGGAGGGATTCAATGGACCATGTCCTGTCCTCTAACACCTTCACTATGATTGGTGTTTTATTGATTCATGGACGTTGATTGAATAACTCTATAGGCAGAGTCTGACTAAAGGTAAACACCAACAAATTTAGGTTCTCGGTCTGATGAGTCATCGCACTCTTCCGATCTGCATCATTGGACAAAGTATCGAGGCTGTCGATTAATTTGTCTATTTTGGTAATGTTGTTTTTTTACGGTGGTACTGAGCGTAATATCACCCAACGCATTAACAGCGTTAAATCCGCCATCGCTGCTTTGTCTAGCATTTAAAAATGCAGATGTCACAACACCAATATCAACTTGAGGTTGCTCCTTATAATTGTTTTGTCTGTCTCTGTCGTGGAGAGAGCTGAAAAACGGTTCGGTAAACCGGCAACGATGACCCGTAGATGTGGTGGCTGTGCCATATACCATTAAGGGGATGTCGGGTGTCATATGGATGGATACTGCAAAGCTCATTAGTATCAATCAATAATAATAACCGTTGGCATATTGTAAAAAGTCTTCTGCATCAAATCTATAGATAATTCTTGCAAAAAGTTCTGAATAAAATTTCCGCCAGTCTCGCCATGCAAAATACAAACATACATAATATGTTATGGAGTAATAAATTGACTCCCGAACACCAAAAAAAAGTTTGTCTGAAATGCACGATTGACATAACATTTAACTGGACACCACGCAAATTCATAAGTATCGATTGGTTATATTTTAGTTTTGGAAACGGACTAAAGAGATTTCTGGTGAATAAAGATGTATGTAACGAATTGATAAGGGACAAGATAGTTCTACTCGTACTATGGACATTATTCCAAAATGTTCTGTGGATGATTTATAGGCTTTTTTCTTAAAGATTTTATGAAAAAGGAAAACTTTTCATCAAATCAATTCTCGATCTCTATAACTGCCCGCACACGTAATCGACTTAAAAGGGTCAAATATTTTTTTTTTTAACTGTTCCAAGACATTTTGAAAATCACTAAAAAAAACCCAAACAATGTGACAAGTTTGGATTTGCTCCACTCTTATTCGTAAAACATAAACTGGTATGTCGGACCAGAGTCGGACCACAGTACATCTAATAGGCAGCATCCATACTAACTAGTACAGACTTGCGAATGTATTGGGGATGCTTATACGTACACATCATTTCCTCCAAAACGGCTAAACCGATCCGAACGAAATTTGGTGGGCAGATGAGAACTATGGAATCCCACACATACAGTGGGTGACATAAATTTACGTGGAGTTTAAAGTCTACCAGTCTCCATACATGCAAAGTGGGGATGTAAAATTTTTTTTCACCGGATATAATCATGTGGGGTATTAAAGGCCTTTTGAAATAAGCCACTATATGTTTTTAGTACTTGAATGTTTATCGTAGAATAAGAGTTGATGCCAAACATCCAGTAGAAAACGCACAATGAAATTATTTCATCCGCCTTTTACATTGTAATATATTATAACAAGTCGGAAAACCGGAAGCTTCAGGTATGAAAACCTTTGTTTGTATATTTGAGTGCAAAACCATCCCATTTGTACGTAGCCCGTAATATATGTATATTTAACATGTCAGACTACTCACTTTAATATGATATTGATATTTAGTATTTGGGGTTGCAGTAAATTTATATCATCATCATCATCAACGGCGCAACAACCAGTATCCAGTCTAAGCCTGCCTTAATAAGGAAATCCAGATAACCCGGTTTGGCGCCGAGGTCCACCAATTTGATATCCCTAAAAGCTGTCTGGCGACCTGACCTAAGCCATCCCTCCATCTCAGGCAAGGTCTGCCTCGTCTTCTTTTTCTACCATAGATATTGCCCTTATAGAATTTTCGCGCTGGATCATCCTCATCCATACGGATTAAGTGACCCGCGCACCTATTGAGCCGGATTTTATCCACAGCCTGACGGTCGTGATATCGGTCATAGATTTCGTCGTTATGTAGGCTACAGAATCGTGCATCCACATGTAGGGGGGATAAATTCTTCAGAGGAACTATCTCTCGAACGCGGCCAGGATTTCGCAATTTTTCTTGCTAAGAACCCAGGTCTCCGAGCAATACATAAGAATTGGCAACATTATAGTCCTGTACATTAAGAGCTTTGACCCTATGGCGAGATATTTCGAGCGAAACAGTTTTTGTAATCCTCGTCTTAGACTGTTGTTGATGTTGAATTGTCTCGAGAGTGATCCTGCTGCTTTTATCTGGCATCGCACATTGGTCAGGATCAGCCTAGTCAGTCTTATCAATTTCGTTAGGATACCGACTTCCCCCATGGCCGTGTGCAGTTTACCCTGGCTATACTGTGATAGGCGGCCTTACAGTCGATGAAAAGATGGTTCAACTGATGTCCATATTCCAACAGTTTTTCCATCGCTTGCCGCAGAGAGAAAATCTAATATGTTGCTGATTTGCCTGGAGTGACGCCTCTTTGGTATTGACGAATGATGTTCTGGTCGTATGGGGCTATCCGGCCTAGCAAGATAGCGGAGAATATCTTATAGATCAGCAACGTGATACCTCTATAATTGCTCAACTAAGTGATATCGCCCTTTTTGGTCGCCTCCATATTTAACCAATTCAGCTGTAATTCCATCGGCTCCTGGCGACTTATGGTTTTTAAACTTACTTACTTCTATACTTAGTGATGGCAGGATTTGTCCGTCCTGGTTATTTGGCGGGATCCCCAACTCGCCGATATTTTGGTTGTTGAGCAGTTCAGCAAAATACTCAAACCAACGCTCCTATTCTGCTGGAAATCGGCAGGATGAGCATCGAGGTCTATAGGGCTTCATCCTGCTGACCTCTTGGTAAAACTTGTGCGTCTGGTGCGGTAGTTCCCTGTACTTTTCGAGTTCACAGACCTGTTAGTTCTCCCAGGCTTCCTTCCAGCTGTGAAGTCGTTTCTCCGCACGATGGAGATTGTGATCTTCTATTTCGTTGCTAACTTACATTCATCGTCAAACCCACCGTTCCGACTTTTCTTGCAGGTGGGGCCAAATATGGTAGGGGCCGGGTCAATGACAACGTTCTTCAGTTTTTGTAATTCGACCCCGAACACTATGCCAACGAGATATTTATCCGAGTCTATATGGCCACCCATATGTGCTGACATTCATCAAGGATGATAGGTGGCGGCGTTCAATCAACACGTGGTTAATTTGGTTGAAAGTGGTCCCATCTCTAGAGGCGCACGTATGTTTGTGGACCGCTTATATTTTCAAAGCCACTAACAGCAGGTTCCATTTTTTGGCTGATTAAGAAACCTACTCCGAGCACATGGTTTATTGGATGGCCACTATAATACTATATATGGTGTGGCGACTCTTTTCCAGGAAATTGGTCCCTGTTCAGCGCATCTCTTGCAACGCTGTTACATCAGCCCTATATTGGGACAGGCTATCGGCTAGCTGCTGAGCAGCCTGTAAAGTATATACAGGGACCGCACGTTTCATGGGAAAATGCATCAACCGTTATTCCTTTGTCGTTGCCGGGTTCTTCGTTCGTCCATCCTGTGTGACGATCCTTCCGTGGCTTCGTTACATCGGTTTTCCGTGTAGGGTTGTCAACCCTGCCCAACCCCCAACTTGGAGGACCATTTTTAGGCGCGAGAGACTCACCTTCATCCTTCTCCGTCTGCAGTTTTCCTTTAAGAAAGAACTCCCAGCGATCACCATGTGGAGGTGGAGATAGCCTTTGGTAGTAGAGCTGTTGGTGTTGGTTCAGCAGGTGTTTTCCAGGTTTTATGCTCTATGGTACCAATCTTTCGATTCTGTAGTCTCCTCTGTAGGGGCGTGAACTTTAATGAGGCTTACTATATATTTCTACATTTTCCTCGCAAATGCAGAGTGCATAGCCGTTCGCTTATCTTTTCAACGCCGATAACAACAGATTGACTAGAAAACCTATTCCGAGCACATGGTTTACTGGATGACCACTATAATATATGGTGTAGTGGCTCTGCTCCAGGACACACATACTTTATGATTTATGGAAAGGGGAGGCACCGTCCCCATTGCAAATTCCATGCTCATAACACCCTTCAACCCTACTCAGTCCTTTCCCACTAACTTTGGTTTCGCTGATTTTACTGCCAATTCCCCAAAACTATCTTGTGTTTTATATAAAACCTCATCCTAAATCTCTTCTGAGCTTCATTCGGGGTTTTGCACTACTCTGTATCGGTCGCTATTCCTATCTCTATTTTTTCCTTCTTGATCTTAATATTAGCCTTCCCCTGATGAGCTTTCCAGCCTTTTCCTACTTAACACTAAACAATGCATCTCCTCCTCCTCCTGTTCAACAACGAAGAACTCTCCTAGCAACACACGTAGCGTAGACGTGTAGCGAGAGATCATGGAGGAGTGGAGTTTAAGTTCACACCAGATCGACATCTACTTTTAAGAAGAGTTTCATTCCAAAAAGGTCATCACGGATAAGCGCTATGTCTTTCGCCGTGGCCTCCAGGAAGATACCTGAATAGTCCCTGAATTAACATTGACGCATTCACCCGATGGCGCGAAAGAAGGGAAAATCGAATGCGGAATGCGGAAATCCTCCCTTGACAAGCAAATGAACAAATTTCTAAGAAATGTAGACTATACTTCTAACTCGAATAGAAAATTCAATGTAAGACACCAACCTGCAAAATGCAAAATATTCCGGATTCGTTTATGTATCGCAGGATTTCTACGAGTGGATGTGATGCTACTCGCAGGAACTGTAGCATATCAGCATTAAAAACCTGATTTCCGAAAGAAGGGCACTTACATAGAAAATGTTCCGTGGATTTTGCTTCCTCATTACAGGATGGACACCTATCATCTTCGAGAAATTCTATTCTGAACATATGTCCAGCTATGGAATTATTGCCAGTCAGAATGACCACAATACTTTTGCAAGTCTTCCAGCTTTTCTACAGGATAAATTTTGCAGTATATTTGTTTGGTTCTGTCAACAATGTCTGAGCCATTATGGAAAGCTTATTGCCAGTTTTTGATAGTACCATTAGCCAAGGAAATAGAGCAGATTCATTCAGAAGTCTTCTGATTAATTTCTTGAGTTTGTTTACCTCTCGGTTCTACCAGATTTTTATCATTTTTAGAATCAGGAAGCAGCCTCTATGTATACAGTGTCCAGACCTCAAAATAATCTCCATATCGATATCTACCCAATTTAAGTTAAAAATAGTATATTACTGTATTTTTCCAGAAAATCGGCCAGAAACCCCCTTTAAGTTTATCCTAGAGCTATACAAATTTATTACAGTAAATTTGTATGTATGAATCATGATATCCCCAAGTTTGATCAAAATCGTACTATTACTGATAAAGTTGCAGTAGCTCAACATTGTCTTTTCCCTGTAAATTTACTGCAACCCAAAATAGGAATATCAGACTAAAGTGAGTAGTTTGACATGCTAAATGTACATGTACGTATGCATTACGGGCTACGTAAAATGGGAACAAACAAAACCTTTCATACCTGAAGCGCCGAGCTTCCGTTTCCCGAAGGTGCAAGGCAATAAGTAAAATACGTAGATGTAGAGCTACTATACCCTCGAGATGAATATGAACTGATAAGGGACTATCTATGAAGTTATCATTTATCAGACATGTATACAAAAATCTTTACAAGTTCAAGGTTCTCTTTGAAAATGATATCACCCTTTACTCCCGGCTTCCAGCCCAACCCAGACCTGCAGGTACGCGAGAAAAATTACGGAGAATCTGTGGATGAACTGGGGATAATACAATTTCGCGATTAAAAGTAATTCTGAAAAGCGCTGTCAATCTTGTTGGTAAAGCCAGGCGTAATTGATTTACTAGCATTTTCGAAGGTGCGTTTACCACCTAGTGGAAAGGCAGAAACTAGTGTTGCTACTAAATCCTCAAAAACTTCCACATTTACATCATTTCAACCCATTTGCCTTTTAGAGGCCATGGACAAGGTATACAATATAAAGCATCCCTGGCAATATAGGTATCGGCAAGGCTGTTCTACACTAGTTATGATGATATGATATCAAAGGTTTTGGATATTATTGACTTCTGTGCTGTAGGGCAGTGACTCTGGACGTCAAGAATATTTTTAATTCGGTCAACTTGAGTTGGATAGTTTTCTAACTCTACTAAGCCAAAATTACTTCTCATGAAGACTAATAGTGTGAGACGACTGAAGATCCAAGGTGATAAATTCTCATGATAGGAGTTTCTTAAATTTTGTATTGTAAGAAATAGACCGTAATGTATGATGTAGTGGTCAGTTTTCACCCACTGTATAAGGCTTTACCGATGACCAGGTAAAATTGGAGGACCAAGAACAAATGCGTTCGATCTTGCTATACTTAACTTATATCTGTTCGCGGGAATATTGGTCAGAGTCTCAAGACTGTGTTCACTGACCATTTAGTTACGCTGCCATTGGTGTCATCGCATGGAAATGCCAGGAAGAGAAGAATTTATATTGTATAACAAGTGGCGACAACCATTAAACCGCTTCAAAGCTCCCTGGATTTATAACCTGAAAAATATTTGCCTACCATACGCGGACCAAATGATAATAATCGTTGACGCAACAATCCATATTGGATCAGGGCCTTGAAATATGTTAGAGTACTTCATTCAAGACCGTCAGGGTATACTACCGTACCCTGTAAGGGGCAATTTTGTCAACATTGCTCTCGCTCGAGGTTATTACCCTGATTTGACTAGAGTACTCATTCACAGCTGAGTCGACTGGTGTCCGACATCCAGTCACGATAATAAATCCTTCTGCACCGTTTAGATTTGAACCGCAACCTTCCGCTACGACAACCCAACACTCTAACCACTTGAGCCATCCGCACACGGGAGAAAATAACAGTCACTTTTATTTTTTAAACAATTTACAATATATTTACTTTATTTCTTCTTTCTTTGCTAGTCGTGGTAAGTATCGCTGTTCGTTGTTCGAGCTAGAAGAAGCGCACGTGGACGACATCCGGGGGGGAAGGCAAGTCGAAGCTTGGCAGATGATGATGATAGGACCACCAGAAAAGGTAAAGCTCGGAAATCGTGTGCAGCGCGGAATTCAGTTGTGCTGACAAGTGGTGTTGGTTCTCACAGTACCCTCCTTACCAGTGATGGAAACCTGGAAGCAATGTGAGAATAATGCTGATCTCAATTGAATCCTACCTGGTAACGATCTGCTCATTGGAACCGCGGTCCGGATCGACGTGGCTGCTGTTGTTCACATTGCTCTGTTTCCTGCTTGACTTGGACTTGTGGCTCGGGGGGTTCGGGGTTGGTGTATCTGTGGCAGGACGATGTCGTGCGCGGTGTAAGCGTTGCTGTCGGTGAAAATGAAAGCGATCTATCGACACGATCGTCTTTTTGCACCGAATGTTTAATAAGTACGTTTTCTCGGATCGGCCAACTACTGCGTACGGTCTTTCATAGGGTATCTACAGCTTTTCTTATGGCATCGTGACGGGCAAAGAGATGTTACATTGTTTTGACATTATTGAAAACGAACACCGTTGTCGATGTGATTTGGTCGTAGCTGACCGGGAACTTGTCGAAATGCAAGCGAACGTCCTTGATGAACGACGTTTGATATTCGATGTTGCTAGATGAACTTACCTATTCAACTAATGTCGCAGTTAAGTCGTCGTGCCATGCGGCTACTCAATTGATTGAGCGACTGAAAAAGATGCGATTCAAATTGCCTATTTTGGTCAGTGTTGTACCGAAACGGCAGATTCAGCCCTCTTAAAAGATGCAGGCAATGATTTCGGCTTCGTGGTCTGGCATTGGGAACGCTTCCGGCCTTGGAATGTAGCGGTCGACGCACTCTGCAATATCGTATTTCTTCCGAGCGCGGAAGTGTAACAATATCGATGTGTGAAGTGCCCGTCGGCGATTTCATGTGCCTCGAGATCTTCGACTGATGAGAAACAAAACAATCTCGAGTCTACTCTCGACAGTCGACTTCGCTGCGTGGCCAAATGAAACATATGTACCAGGACGAAAGCTTGTTTCCAAATCGGGCGTCCATCACTCCAATATGACCATTCTATTGGAAATCAGATTTCCATCTTTGTCTTGGCAGGATGAGCATCGAGGTGGATAAGGCTTCATCCTGTTGACTTGTTGGTGGAATTAGCGCGCTTGGTGCGGTTGCTCACTGTACGTTTCTAGTTCACAGACCTGTTGGTTCCCCCAGGCTTCCTTCTTCCGTCTGTGAAGTCCCTTCTCTGCTCGACGGAGTTCTTGGTAGGTCTTTGCCCGAGCCCGCGTTCTTTGAGAATACAACATTAGTCGATATGCGGCATTCTTCCGTTCCGTTGCTAGCTTATATTCATCGTCGAAACGGCCGTTCCGACTTTTCATGCGGCTGGAGCCAAGTATGTTTGTGGCCGTATCAATTGTAGCGCTCTTCAGGTTGTTGTGAAGATCATTTGTTGATGTTTCATCTGCAGGGTATCTATTGGCTGCGGTTATTGCGGCATCCATTTCCCCCTTACGGAGGGCTTGTGAATGGCTCCAGTATTCACTCGCACCTGATTGTTAAAGGGGATTGTAGTTGAAGTGTTTGTGGACCGCTTGCCGCCCAAACTAGGTACTTCCAACAATCATTTCGTGCGATACTACTAACTAAATAATCCGGAGTTCGTTATCACTGGTATCCCTATATTAGCTATGGGAGCCAGCGTATCGCCTCAAAACGGGCTCCGTCCCTACTTGACTGTTGAAATCTCAAAGTATGATTTTGATATCATACTTGGGGCAGGCTTCGAGTGTCGCTCAATTGCCTCGTAGAAAGTATCCTTCTCCGACTCTGCAGTCTCCTTTGTAGGGGCGTGAACATTCATGAGGCTTATGTTTCTAAATTTGCCTCACAAGTGCAGTGTGCATAGCCTTTCGCTTATATTTTCAAAGCCGATAACAGCAGGTCTCATTTTTTGGCTGAATAAGAAACCTACTCCGAGCACATAGTTTACTGGATGACCGCTATAATATATGGTGTGGTTGCATTTTCTGCAACGCAGTTAGATCAACTCCATGTATGTACAGGGAGCTCACGTTCCATGAGAAAATGCGCAAATGGTTATTCGGTTGTCGTTGCCGGGTTTGTCGTTGTAAAGTCCATCCTGTCCGTGGCTTCGTAACGTTGGTTTTCCATGTAGGGTTGTCAGCCCTACCCAACCCCCAAGCTGGAGAACCAGTTGGTACAATTTGTCCCGTTCTTAGGCGCGGGAGACTGGCCTTCATCCTTCTCCGTCTGCAGCTTTCTTTAAGCAAGAGCTCCCAGCGATCACCACGTGGAGGTGGAGATAGAGTTTAGTAGTAGAGCTGTTGGTGTTGGTTCAGCAGGTGTTTCTCAGGTTTTATGCTCCATCGTGGGTAGCAATCCACGTTTGGCCCTGGGACCTATACTACCGTTTGACCGCTACCGTTCGGAATCGTTCGTTCCTTGTTGGCAGCCAACAGAGACTATTTCAGCTTACAAAAACTGTTCCGTTCGAAACGTCACCATAGGGTGCTGTACAAGATCATAATCTTACCAGTTCTTATGTATTGCTCGGAGACTTGCGAGAATTGAATTGTGAACTCTTTGTCGCGTTGTAGAGAAGAATCCACGGAAAAATAATGAAAATAATATCAATGTAATGAAAAAGTAAACACGTTTCATTTTGAACTAACGTCGTCATCGTTATCTAAATAGTACTCTCCTTCTCCTATCAAGGTCATTTTCTTAAGTAGACAGTAATTATGAAGTATTTAAATATCTCGCACATCTTCATCCTTCATTTGGCGCAATTCGGAAATACCCCGATCCTTTGTGCATTGTCACCCTAGTCCCTTTAACATTGTTGCAGTAGTTTTATCCCAGACAATACATTTTTCAATGTCTTGCTCATAACTGACCCGAAGCTAACGCTGTAACCGCTGTGTATTTTTTATTGCTGGAACTTAATGGAAATCGTTCACAAAATAAAAACCAAAATACTCGAGACGAACACTTGCGGATTGCGTCAGGAAATTTTATTACGCTTTTAACGGAAGTCATTGAGCTGGTACACATTTTAAGATTAGACAGAACATCACTACTAAGTTCTCTTATCGATATTGTTCCAGTTTTTGAAGAACCCTCAACAAATTCCCAACAGATTGCATAAAATATATCCAACATTAACCAACTTTTGATGAAGACTCTTTGAACTTTAAAACCAAAAACGTTCCATTTCCTCCGGCATCAACCAAATCTGATTCTGATTAGACCATCTTAACAGCTTATCTACAACTTTTATTACAAGACCAAATCTTGAACGTGCGGGAAGTTAGTAATTATCCAATTAGAAATAGAATAACGACACTTACAAAACACCTGTAATTGACGAACACGATGGTGACTCACTTCTATTTACAAATCCCGCAGAGGTGGCAGTGGGAATTTCCAATTCCTATCCGTTACCGCGTTTCCTGGCCGTGCCGAGAATCAGTGCTATCTCGCCAAGATCTTCGCGCTCAGATGCTAGGTGGAATTTAATACTCATTCCAATGATATTCTGATGGCCAATACTTTTTTCAGATTCGCGCAACATTGTCACGGTTACGCGGTGGATTAAAGTAATTTTCTTGGAAGTTATCGTGAGAATAATCATTTGAATGCCACGCAAAAAGCTGGTGTATCTTACATCTGATATGTACTTTTGTTTGGAAGACTGAACTAAAATGGAGAGTTGTTATGGGAAAGAGTTATGTGCAAGTGAATGCTAACACATTGCGTGCCTTCGATTTAGAATGGAGTCGGATTACACGTGAATGCTACTCCCTAGGTTTTGATGGACATATTATATACACTCCTGGAAGCGATAACGTTACGAAAAATGACAACTACCATGGAGATTGCATCCATTTAGAAATAACGAATATTAAATGGCATGCTCCTAACCCCTTATATACTATCTTATTCCTATCTTAGCTTCATGCTTGGGAAAACCACCGTCCTTGTGTACCTTTCCTCTCCCTTGGCACGACATTGAACGTGTTAACGCTGAGCACGACACGTCCTATTTATCCTGAAGCGAGAAAAACTAATCCAACCCTTAGACAACAAAATTGGATTGCGATAGAGTTTAATGACATACTGCCTACATATATTTCGGGTTATATACGTAGAAGCCCTAAACTTTCTTCAAGTTCCTCAGGGTATCCTGGGATAACAATAACTGAATCCATCTCTCATTGCTTTCCCTTTTCTGCCGTGCCTACGTGTGCTGGAGAAAGTTATTGGGATGTGATGTAATTTTAGTTTTCTAGACTGAGGAAATAGAGCGAAGTGGAAGAAGTCCTATCTATAGTATACAGGGAGTCTGTTTTCTGTATCGGCTGTTTTTGAGGCTGGGGTGGTTTCTTTCATTTTCTTCCTCTCGATAACACTTTTCTGTAATTTTCTTTTGGATTTAGTACCAAGGAAAATGAACTTTTCCCACGATTTTGGGGCTATAAAGATAATAGACGCATTGGGGCAACACAATTTGGAAATTGTTCGATGATGGAATTACACATGTAACTACCAAATAATATCCAATAAAAGATACATAATTGTATTTCGCTTTGGGATATCGTCGAAATATTGATTTAAAGGAAAAATGAAGGCTTTCTCATCGGTTCTTTCAGAAGAATAAGAGTTACACAATGGGAAGCGATCCAGGCTTCTTTCAGTTAACTAAACTTTTAAGGGAACCAGGGTCGAGAGGTTTTTGAAATTTCAGAAACATATCGAAAAACTAGTTGATACATATATATAATAATAATAATCGTTGGCGCAACAATACATATTGGATCAGGGCCTTGAAATGTGTTAGACCACTTCATTCAAGACCGTAACTGTACACCACACTACACTGTAGGAGGCAATGTGGTCAGCATTGCGCTCGCCCCAGATTAAGAGACAGTAGAAAGTTTATGGGGGCGGAAAGGGAGAGTCCCTTCAATTTCCATGAAAACTCCTGCCCATCACCTCCTCTGAAAATGGTGCCGCAAAGTCATTTTTTTATAGTATCAGGATAAATTTTGAAAGCCCTACCCCCAGAGGGGGAATGAATAGGGAGCAGATACGATTCCTCCTCTATTACCCAGTTGTAAAATTGCAGCTGACTGGCTATTTTTGTTTCATAACACTAAAGAAAGCCTGAAAGGTTTTCGCTTGAAGACGTTATGGGGAATTTTCCAACCTTATCCCGGGGAGGAGAGGGTAAGCATGATATGCAAAAGGAAGACGAAGGTCTCCCCTCTCTAGTTCTTGCAAATAATGGCGATAGTCACTCTATTTTAAGAAGTTATAGTGCTTCAAAAAGGGACTTCTTTCATATAATTGACAAAGTGATCGTCGTCGAGATCTGCAAGGGACGTTAGAGAGGCGGTCGACCCTTGCGACCTCCACTTCTTGTCACCCGTCAGACCCTTTTGGGGCATCATAATTTTTCAAGGGGTAATGACCGCTACGGGCTAGTATGGTGGGTGTTTTTCTTTCCATTGCTCTCTTTGTCCGCTCACCTTCCGGGGGTAAAGTTCATGTTCAAGTTAAATCTTTACCACCTCCCTTCGAAGCGATATAACTTTTTGTGCGGGATGACCGCCCTAATTTTTCAACGGCGCCGGAAAAAAGGGCCTTTTGTTTCCCCCATTATCTCTGCTCTCTGCGGGGCTGGAGTTCAATATTAAACCCTACCACTGCCGTTTAAAGGCGGGTGGCCGCCAGAATGAAGTAAGAAAGGGGACCCTTTCTCTTTCATTTGTGTACCCCTCCCTTGCTCGGGGAAGTCATTTCTGAATAGAGTGCAAACCATCCTGGTATCATTGAAAACCTTCTTGAAGTAAGGCAGGACAGTTGGGTCACCGCGTATATTGCTTTACAATGCGAACTTTTATTTGATTTGTAATTTCACGAAAAAAAGAGTGTTGCGCCAAATTTGTTCCTTTTCAGCTGTAAATTTAGCATCAACTTGACTAAATTAATGAATTTTTACAATGTCATGCAGTCTGCATGAAATATTTGCGAAAATTATAATTGAATTCCTGAGAGGTACATTTTGATATACATTGGCCTCCAATGGAACGATTCCTTAAAAAGTCATGCGCTACTATGCTTCTTGACTTCAAGCGGACACATTCCAACATGGGGAAAAGTATTCGTTGCAGTGTCTGTGCGATACGGAACGTCTGCTGCTAGATAGTATGAGTATCTCATAGTATGAATAGAGCTTAAGTCGGGCGAAGATTTTTCTCATTTTGTGAGGAGGTTTTACCATTCAGTCCACATGAGGTCAAACTTCACCAGATGGGGAAAATTGTGGTGAAATTCTCTTTCTAATTTTTAAGTTGTTGTCATCGCGAATGGTCCGACTATTAAAAGATTGTGACAATCTACAAACTCTTTCCTAATGCGACGAAAATATTCGTTATGGCACAGATAGCACTTATCTAATTTAATGATTATATGTATCTCTTCTTTCCCAAAGGCCATATCTAACTTGCAGAACATGGTGAAGGGGAAAATATCTATCGCCTAGATATATAACTTCGTTGACTCCCTAATCTCTTATCCGCTCTCACTGTCAGCTATCGACAATGAGTTTCCGTTCCCCCAACTACTTCCCGAAATGTTGCATTCTTCCTCCACCCACTCCTTGGCGATTTTTAATTAGTCAAACCCACTAAATTGCATATCGCCTTTTCTCCATTAAGGACCCATCCACTGTCACTTTTGCACTTTTGTCAACATGTCCATGGATATCTGGCCAGTAGCTCCCATTGTCCTATTTACGACGGATGCCCTGCTATGGAATCTAAACCATCATATCCTTTTTCCACGTCTCGAAAAAGATGTCAACTTCCCAGGAATTACGACTGAGTGGGACCCCGCAAAAACTGCGGGACTGGAAGGAACAGTTCCACGTAGAACGATCAATACCAAGCGCTTTGTCCTACTTGAATGTATTGACTTCTGTTAGGGGGCAGTTCAAAACCGCCCTTTACGATGGCTTATAAAAAGGGGAACTTCTCCAATTCGGAGTAATAGTGGAGGGTCCTTTCCTTCCTTCCTTCCCTCCTTTAATTGCTCCCCACCGTCAATGACAAGCCTGCTGCCAGCGTTCTTCACAGAACAATCAAAGGATTTATGGCGACCTGTAATCTTTTCCTTAATGCGATATCTGGTACCTAATTCGCGGTTGTTTGCGGCAACTCCTGCGTCCGACACAATGGTAATATTTCTTTTATCACGTGGCATGCTGTACTACACTTTTGATACACACTTCCAGCACGTCATAAAGGTGTCATAAGGATTTTATTATGCGCACAAAAAACAATTCTTAAATTTAGATACTGCTGGCCGGAATGTAGTCGGTCTGATTAGATGTTCGCTGCCAGAAACAAATGCTCTGCCAGGTCGCAACATTCCACTTCGCTTAAGAGCAGAATATCCAGCCAATGTCGGTGAAATTATCAATTAAATTGGGGAAAGGTGAGGATTCTGGGTGCTATGGATTCTCATGTCAAAGATTATGTCCACATTCATTCCATACCTATCCGAGACGTGGCAAATCGTCAAGCCTAAATCTCCGTGTCCACTGAAAAATTATGTTAGTTCGAAACCTACTTTACCATGGGGTCGCCGGATCTAATATTCCGGCTCTTATGACTGTTTCGCCTATCCTGCTACTCAACGATAATTTCACTCCGTACAATTTGCTGCCGCCGGGCAGAAGATTCTCTAATGAGGTACATTCTTTCGTAAAAACGTCGCCATTACGCAGGCTGCTTCGTCAGATATTGTTCGGTAAGCGCAAAATGTTCGGAGTGCACTTAGGCAATATGCAGTTCCTATTTTTTTTCTATTTGTTTTCTTTTCTAGTGAACCCCGCACTGGGGGATCGAGCTGACCACCCTCGAAATGAAGAGTTGTCAGCTCGTCCTTGTATCTCCTATATTTGATTATATTCTTGGGATTAGTAATCCGGTCTTATATGCCCTGGTTGCTGCACACTCCACACTCCTAAATAGCTGGGAAAGTATGGCTTGGGTTTCAACTTTAATCTTTATTTCTTCAAGGTTGTCGTCCCCCATAATAATTAGATTCATTAGCAAGATGTAGCGGTCACTAAAGATTAAGTGATCTGTTTTTAGTGTTTCCTATTCAATCCTTAGTGGATTATAGGGCATCCACATAGTCAGACTGTGCTCCAATTTCGCTATCATCACGGTGACCGCTGTCCAAGTTATAAGCTCACAGCAGCAAGACAACCACAAGGCGAACACAATGATATTAAAAGACTGACGGTCTACCCCCTCAACTATCGCATCGTCGATTTGTTTTTTAGGATAATAATTGATAGATAATCAAATCGTTTTTCAATAATATCAATTGAATAGAGAATTTTACAAAAAAATTGTGCAAGAAAATTTGTAAATGGCTTTAGGACTAAAACCCCTACAAATTTTTCAAAAGAAAGGTGAAACTAAATACACCACCTGGGACAGTGCAAATGTAAATTAATATTTTTAATTTCATAATTGTTGTAATAATAAAAATAATCGTTGGCGCCACAATCCATATTGGATCAGGGCCTTGAAGTGTATTAGAGCACTTCATTCAATACCATAACGGTACACAACAGTACACTTTAGGAGGCAATGTGGTCAGCATTGCGCTCGCCCGAGATTATCACCCTGATTTGACTCAGGTACACAAAAAAATAATTGTTGTAAGTATTCAAAAAACTAAGCAACCACCAGTACCTCTCAACCCAGTATCTTTAAAGATGTGCACTGAGTATTAGGTACTTATCCAACCAAGATATAACTTCGTGACTTGTTTTATTCGTGTAAATTTCGACCTCTTCGAGGAGGCATGCAGCAACTACCACTGCAATGTAGTCCGCGAAATCAATGGAAGTCACATCAGTAAGAAGATTTAGCGTCTTCACTCTGCTATACATACCTATCCACAGGAGTGGGCCTAGGATGGATCCTTGTGAAATTTCGATGGGACTTTGGTTCTTCATTTGAATCGCAACACAAAAATTTAACGATTAAAAATCGGCAACAACACTTACCAGTTACGTTAGCCCGCCTAATTTGATTAGGGAATATATTATTTTGCTTGATCTCGCAGAATTGACGGCATTCTTCTCATCGAGTGCTATCTTCATCGGCCTGTAGAAACGAAGGTACATTAAAAAGTGTTTCCTCCACTGTGTATGAAATGCTCCTTCTTTAAGAGATGGGGTAAAGACCTCAACCAACATATGTAAACTTTTGGGGGATGTTTTACAAAACAGGCGCGTTATTTGCGGCTATTTGCTTCGTAGCTTCATGGACTTCTTCTTCAAACTTATTAACTGCTGATTTTACAGCTTGTATATTCTTGTACATTACCTGATTCAAAAACTATGGCCTGATGGTCCCTGTGTGTATAGTTTTCACGGAAATGCCTTTGAAGGTCCCTAGCTAAAATATCGCTCTCCTGCGAATAGTGTTGACGTGTTCGCAAGTACGTGATTCAAACCAGAAGGGGCTACAAGAAATACACAGAAATGCAATTGTGTTCGTTTTTCGGCTTCCCTATTCTTCAGCGCTGAAATCTCCAGCTATTACCTAGGGTTATGATCGTTTGCATCCATCGCTAACCTCTCCGCCGTTGATTCAAACTCCTCTCTCATAAGATATGGTATCACATAGCAGCATTTAGATGGATGCACTCTCTTTTTAAGGTTTTGTGTCAAACAAAATCTTATTAAAATCGGTTTACTCTCTATCTGCCTGTCCGCCACACACATTTTTCTCGGAGACGGTTGTAGCGATTCACACCAAATTTGGTGAAAAGGTAGGAACCGTAAACGCTCACACATACAGTGAGCTACATAATTCTTCTGGTGGACATTTTTTTTCATCATCATATCGAATATCAAATAAAAGGTCTCGGTTAGTACTTTCCGAAGCTGGTCTTAATTTTAAAATTTAGTGAAAAAATGGGGAGTGCGGGGGATCGAAAATGATCATTTCTTTAAGGGACCCATTCTCAGAAACTACCTATGCTCTGAAATTTTCGAACAATATAGGGTATAACATAGAGCATAAGCTTGGTCGAAATCGCACTATTACTAACAAAGTTATAATAGGTCAAAGTTTTCGCTTCTTTGCAAATTCGAGATTTGAATGTCAGAATCACCTAAATGTGGATATTCTCGTGTTACCTACTAATGGGCAAATGCGCACTCAAATGTCTTTATGCAAGAAATAGACAAATACCTGAAGCGTTCGGCTTCCGGTTTCCCGCCTTGTTTGGTTCTCGTGAAGTCGTTTTCGAGGATCTTCTTTGTTCCTTCTACGGTTCGATGTCGACGTCCGTATCGCCACTTTTCCGCCTTTAACCATAACCCAAATTTCACTGTGTAAATCTTAATAAGGTTCGCTAACAATAACGACGTTGTTTTTGTTTTCAACCTTTGGGAGAGCAGGTCCTGAGCCGCTTGACAATGGTCCAGGTTCAATGTTAGAACCTTATTTGTGCATAGTGTTCATCGCCTTTCTAAACCCCGAACATGCACAGCAGCTTGTGATTGTGATTATTCGCCTCCCGAACAGACAATTGGGCCTTTCTCTACAATCCTTAGCAATCTGACCTTTTCTTCTGCATTTGCGACCCAGCTCGGATCTGGTGTGTACACTAATACGGATTTTTGCAATGTGCCCAAATTCCAAAAACCGAAACATTTTAGTATATCTGATCTCGCAGTCGGCAAACGTCCTAACCAATCCAGTCTTTGCTAGCAGTAATAGTTTTTTTCGCCGCTTCAAAAGCTAGACTTATCGAGGCAATTTGTGTGCCGCAATACTCCTTGCTAAATCTTAAAATATCTTTCTAGCTGGGACCGCAAAGTTTAGCAAATTTCCTCTTTCGTAGTAATCTCTTCTAAAACCTTACATTCCTTGTCTTCCACTTTAGTCCAAGTGGAGCCTTCAACGCACATATCGTCTTTCGCTATAGCCCTTCGTGTGGTACTGAATTGTTTAGGTCATTTTTGACTTCATTTAAAACATTTATTGCCGTCGTGTGCTTAAGGTTTCGCATATATAAATGCGTCTCCTTCAAGCTCGAGAAGGACTATAGGGGACAGAACATTGCTATTGTAATTAACAGCCAATAGGCTGTTAAGGCACTTAGGTTCTACCTGGTAAATATCAAATTGGTATGGGATGGCCTTAACAGACTAAACACACTTTGGGTTCCAGTCCATATAGAGTTAGAATGCAATGAGGCAGCAGACAAAGTGGACAGAAAATGGGCCGTGAAGCCGTCATACGGGCCATAGACATTCTGTGGAGTCGGAAATGGTTTCATGGCTACTACGCTAAGAACGATGAAGAACGGTTAAAGGAACTATACTGGAACTTGGAAAGAATCCAAGCTGGTCGTGGGAGGATGCGAACTTAAGTGGTCGGAATATTGTTTAAACTTAACCAAAAATAGTCTCCGGATCATAGTGGGAATATTCACTGGTCACTGGGGAAGCTAGGGATATCTATAGACACTGTCTGTCTTTTTTTTCCCGATGGAAGGTGGAAAGCTTCGAAAGCTCTTCACTCTCCCCGCGGGACTCCCATTTGGTATTACGTCGCGGGGCTGGATCTGAATTTGTTCCGCGCTCATGTTAATATTCGTGTTCCTCTCGCGTTCATTCTTTCGTATGACTTCCTGCCTAAGCTTCTTTCCGATGACTGCAATCACTTTTTCGAGTTCGGTCCATATCCCCTTTACTTTCATCATAAGTTCCATTATATTTTCGGGTGTAAAATACTCGCCGGTTGTAGCTTCTAATGTAGCCCTTTGGGCTTCGAATCTGAGGCAATGAAAAAAGGCAGCTTCAATCTTTCTCTTATTTGCTATATTTTTCAGTGCATCTACCCATACTGGGGCTGCATACAGTAAGTTCGAACTGACCACCTTCAAAATAAGGAGTCGACGGCTCGGCTGTGGACCACCTATATTTAGTAGCATTCTCGCAGCCAGCGCTCTGATGTTATATGTCTTGGTTCCTGCACTCTCCACATCCAATCTGAAATTTAACCTCTGGTCAATCATTACACCTAAGTAATAAAGTGCAGGCTTGGAATGAATTGTTTGCATTCCAACTTTGATCTTCATGGAAGTGCACTTTCTCCGCTTGGTAATAAGTACTACTTCCGTCTTATGCTTTGCGAGCTCCAGACCAGCATTCTCTAACCAGGATTTAATCTCATAGACTGCTTCATTTGCATAAAGCTCGACTTCTTCGAGAAGACGTGCAACAATCGTCACACCAATATCATCCGCGAAACCAGTGGAGACCACACCAATAGGAAGGTCTAGGGTCAGTACTCCGTTATACATAATAATCCACAAGAGTCGCCCTAGGACAGACCCTTGTGGAACTCCGCATGTCGTTTGGTAGGATTTCATTCCTTCATTTGATTCGCAGCACAGAATCCTATCGATTAAGAAGTCGGCAACGATACACACCAGGTACTTCGCCACGCCCAAGTTGATTAGGGACTCAAGTATCTTGCTCCATCCAACGGACTTGAAGGCATTCTTCACATCAAGTGTAATCACTGCGCAACATTTGCCCTCATCAAGTGCGGTCTTAGCTGTGTTAGAGTACTAGGACAAGTGCATCCGTTGTAGACCTCCTTTTTCGAAAACCGAACTGATTTTCGGAGAGACCGCCATCCTTTTCGGCAATTCGAATTAATCTGTTATAGTTTGCTAGTGTTATTTAGAAGGCATATCGGCCTGTAGGACGGAGCTTCACCCATAATGTAGGAAATACTCCTTTAAGGTATGTGGTGAATGTCTCGGTAAACATATTTGGAGCTATTTTGACTGCTGCCTTGAGAGCTTTATTGGGGATGCTATGCAAGCCAGGTACTTTATTTCCAACAATTTCATCTGCAGCTTCGGGGACCTCCTTTTCACTTATGGGAATTTCGGCGGTGTCTATCTCGACAGCGGGAAGGTAAGCAGTACTCACATTCTGTGGGAAAAGATCCGTTACTATTTCATTAAGCCAAATAGGGCGAGAAATCGGTGGGAAGCGTTTGCCTTTAAATTTTGATATTATTGTTTTATAGGCGCCACCCCAGGAGTTCGTGTCAGCTTCATTACACAGTCGCTTAAAGCGTTCGCTTTTACTTTTTATTATGGCCACATGTAATTTCTTCCGAGTGTTTTTGTATTGTTGATGTAATTGCTCGTATCCAGATCGGTTTCTATTTCGCTGACGGCACCTTCTGGCCTTGAGGCAGGCCTTGCCGCATTCTCCCATTTCAGAATTCCACCAAAAGTTCGAAACTTGCTTCTGGGATACAACATACCTTGGCATGGATGTGTCACATGCTCGTCGCAACTTTTCGCCAATCTGTAAAGCTTTATTTTCTGCGCTTCCTTCAAGCCCGGTATTTTGCTGCAAAATTTCTTCGAGAATCTCCTCGTCAAATTTATTAGCTGCCCACCTTTCAGCTCTCGTCCAAGACCATTTCATTCGTTTACCATGCTTCATCTCAAAAATGATGACCTGGTGGTCGCTATGTGTATATTCTTCACTGACATACCACTGCAGATCCTTAGCTAAAACATCGCTAACAAAAGTGACATCTATCACGAAAGTGTTCACGCATCCAGTGTTAGCAACTACAAGATTCAGACGAGAAAGAGCTTCGAGTACACTATCTGTCTGTCTGTAGATCCTGTGAGGAGAGTGATGAAACCTCCATATATGCTCTGGGACAGTGTTCATCACTTGTACAAAGTAGGTTCAGGCACCTTGGAGAATACCTAATACGAGATACTAAGTTGCAAAATTTGCAAATAGAAGAGATAATAAAGTGGCAGTCGGTTGTTGGTCTAAACGGCATACTATAGTTTATGGGTATACTATAACCAGCTCTTCCCTCATTATTATAAGGTCACGATAAGATAAGAGATGGAACACTGTTGCAGGTGCAGTCCTCAATGGAAGCTTTAGTACTTCTAGTTGCCGGTGTAATGGATTGTGACGCGCGCCCCACAGGTAACTGTAGCAGTCTGGAAAACTATCAGGTGGGAAGTTAGCCGCATGTAATTATTGGCGTCCTGTGTAAATACTATCAGCATTTGCTGTGTTTTTCTTCCTATTAACTTGGAAATGGCACATCGTCCTGATAGCTTTTGCAGCGTATTTGTACCGGGGCTTAAACCTTATAACAGCAAGATAAACAGCGTTATGTCTTTCCTACAATATCGCACCGCAAATTATAACACTTGCGCTCCCAATATTTCTGAGGTATCATCATCAGCTTGTTGGTTTCGTTACACTGCCAACAAGTCCAAAATTGGAAACTCGACACAAACAGGTGTGAATATACATACATGAATACATTTTCCACATTCGCAATGGTTATGTATTTAATATGTGAGACTATTCATTTTAGTATGATATTGACATTCAGTCTTAGACTGACCTTAGACGATCAGTATTTCATCAGGCTGGCGTCAGTCTGAATGACAAAATTATAGCAATGATGATGAACTGATAGAAATTTAATTTAATTTAATAAAATTGGATTGATGACGAGTTGAGTATAATGCAGTTGTCATTGTTTTGTAAACGAAACATGACTTCCGAACGGTTTGGATCTTCAAATACATGCAACAAAAGTGGCTTTTTGTCATAAAAACGTCAGTCCATCAATCATTTCATCAGTTCATTTTTGATCGATTGATCCATTGTTGACTGATGAAATCGTCTAAGGCCAGCCTTAGATTGCAGCAAATTTATCGGTATGGAGGGTATTTTGAAGTCTAGACACCGTACAGTAGCAGCTTCTTGAATTTTTATTTTAGATCTTTTGGTTGAATAGTTTCGGAGAGCGGATTCGTCAAAGAAATTATTACTTTCCAGTCTCCGTACTCCACTTTTTGGCATCAAGTGTCAGAAATGAGGTAAGCTGTGTGCTAATCAAGACCTTCCATTTGATACGCAGCAAGGCTATTTTCAGATGAACAAAATTTTACACTCCCCTTTTGCAGATATGGAGACCCCTCAGTGTAGAACAATGCTACTCACTGCATGCGAGGGGACTGCCAGTTCTCACCTTTCCATCAAATTTCATATCAATATGAGCAACCGTTTCTGAGAATGAGGGACGGACAGAGAGACATTCAAGATAGAGTCCGATAAGGTTGCATTCTTTTGTAGATGATAATTCCTCTTATTAATGGTAACGTACGATTTAATTAATAATGCCATATCTCCCTAACGTCTACTTTCTCCATGAGTCGTGTACTTTAATCAGATTGCTTTTGAATTGGAAAAATAGAAAAGGAAAGTTAAAGTGAAGATAATCGATGGTCACACTCTTCCTGTCTGCTTGAGAGGAATGCACCTGTGTTTAGACTATGTAATATTTTCTGGACCTTGAAATATAGAAGGAGTTACAAAATCCTCAGCGTTTCATTTTCATTCTTCAATTCCCGTAGCCTCTGATTCAATCTTTGTACAGTGGATTCTGCATATTCTCTTCAATTTTTACCTCTCATATATTATCTGTTGCTAGTTTGCGAAATGTACACTTTCCCTTGTCGATATTTTTAGTTACATGAGAAACGGAAACGACTTTTTTCTAAGCCCTGAATCAGTAACTATTTTTCAATCTATGTGATGGTCAAAAATATCAATGACTAATAATAATCAACTACAAAATAGTTCTAACCCTCGCTACACATTTTTTATTTAATTCTATTCTAAAATTCACTAATCACATATTCACTATCAAACTTCCGCACCTTTTTCCTTTTGATGCCGGCATTGTAAGCAGAGTTAGTAGCTGCCCAAACTAAAGGGAAAAAATAGTTTTTTTTTAAATTTTAGCAAAATGAAAATTGAAATAAATTTCGCTTCTCGATCATAGGTCAGTTGGTTTTCGTGTAAACATTTTGCTCACAACAACTTACTAAAATTTTGCTGATAAAACAAATTTACTTAAACAGGAAATCATTAATTCTCCTTCTTGAACCATTTGTTTTGCTCCATATTTTTCGGTTAAAAAAATAATATCGAAGAATAACTTACAATCATTCCGTCATAATTAATTTTAATTATACTTAATGAAAACAAGGGATAATAAAATACTCTTCAACTTAGCGATAATTTTTTTGTGAATGACAAAGTGCTGTTTATCAACACCAGTTGTGATTATTTATATTATTAAAATCCAGCTTTGTAAGTAGTGACTTTGCCATTATCATTCACTGTGGTCACTGCTCCTTTGCGATGTTTCTCCACACCATCAACATTTGATGATTCAAAGAACGAACTTGAAGATACTCCGAAGAAACCGGGCTTACCTCCTGCACCATCGTCAGCGTCAAACCTCGTATCTACGTTGGGTGAATTCTGAAAATAGGTGACAATTTGGTAAATATTTATGAAGAAGTTTCTAACAATTAAAAAGATTGAAAAGAAGAAAAATATTTTATATTTAAGTTATTCGTAAATTTTGATTTTCTGATAGCCAAGGGTAATACAAATTGTACAAGTTCATATGCCGTAAGTTTATTATATAATAGTATCACTAACTGAGTTACTTTTATAATATAGTTACTGATCATCATGTACAGAAAATATGGGAAAGTTTCCATATTAAGGACACTTTTTCTCTGCTGGGCTAACAGAATAACAGACTAGACCAACTTAACTATTATTTTGAGGTAATCGCGCTTCCAAAATCGTTCAGGAGTATAGAATCCGATGGAACTCTATTTCTACATTCGATACAGTGGAACTACTATGGGTACCTGGTCAGTGTAGTGTAGAGGCAAATGAAATCTCGGATGCCAGAACCGGAACCAGCAATTGAGGTGTCAATTGCTTTGCCTAATGCCTGTATCGAAAAGTGGGAAAAAGCTTCCCTTCATAATAAATAGCAGAGCCTTAATACTGCTAGACTTACTGAACTTTTCCTGTCTGAACTAACAAATATTCTGCAAAGTTTATCCTGTCGAAAAGCAGAAAAACTTGCAGAAGTTTTGTGGACATTCTGCCTGACATACATATGTCCAAAGTAGGAGTTCTCCAAAAAGTTGCGTGCGCATCCTCTAATGAGGAAGCGGGATCTACGCAGAATTTTCTATGTGAGTGCCCCGCCTATGGACACATCAGACATCCGATTTTCGGTGCTGATGGGGGAATCGAGTATAATGGACTAACACGGTCCGAGTGCTCAAAGGCTATGCCTCTCTTCCACCTCATACACACATAACTGTAACAGACACTATTGCAACGGCAGTCAAAGGGGTCGTTTAGTTTAAGCCCCCGCTATGACAACTAGTTCAACCCTTGGTTTCAGCGGTTTGCTTTTATTAAATTATTTTCGATTCATGGAGTTAAAATTTATGATATTTCAAAAACGCACATACATAGCAGGTTTAATACCAATTTCACTGAACATAACATTAGTTATCGAGAACTCACTAGTGTGTGGCCACTACTAGTACCTTTTCCAAGTAGAGCGTTCGTCAAGGTGAAGGTCTTCTTGACACGTCAAGTGATAGTTGGATTTTCCTGCCCCTTCCTATGAGGTACAGTAAGAATTCTTCTCTAACAGCCTTCTCCACAAAAATTATCACGTACCGACAGGAATTGACATTACGTCCTTCGGCTCGTTGCATCCTTTCCAATGTCTTGATATGATATTTCCAATTAACGGTACTGAGCTATCAGATTGACTGGTACCATATCACCAGTGCACAAAAATAGGCCATGGTTTCGTCCAGGACAGAGGCAACTCGTATGATGCTGTCTCAACATAAACTTAGGTGCGCCTCGCCTGACTTTCCTAGGTGGCATTTGTCTTAAATTCATACCCATATAAATTGTATATAAGGGAGTAAACACACCTTGCAACCACTTCGATCACGCTGCTCTGCGTCTGACGAGTTGCCTCTGACCTGAAAGAAATTGTCGTCTATTGTTCTAAAAACTTGAGTTCAAACCCGGAACAATGATTCTGTCGTCCAGAAGCAGAGGAACAAAGTTTCTTTACAATTAACCCGATTCGCTATTAAGTGGATGGCGAACTCAGGACTCCTTTACATTCCTAAATACAAACTTCACTAGTTTACATTATTCTATTGGAACCATCAGGGCATACATTTCTGCCTAGAATATGATAATCAATAATTCGATAGGTTGAACCATTTCTGAAAACATTACTGAGCATAATCTCCCGTTCCCAGGTGACCCGTTGTCGTGTTAACTAAAAGGGGAATATATTGTATTACAGCGAGACCACTGGCCTAGATTAAGTTATTATCTTGACATGATATCTATAAATACCAAAGCCAAATTTGGTGAATTAAATGCAACAGCGTCATAAAGTTCAGTGCGAGGAACAACAACCTTAACTAGATATAGACGGTTAGATTAACAATGTTAGTTTTGTTCGTATAGATACTCGGTCAGACTCGGTGAAACGGACTGTCGGAATCATTAGTAATTGAACTTTTCCTTATCCTGCGCTAAGGCAGATGTGCATGACACTGAAGTCTTTACGAACCATAGATATCTCCATAACTTTAACTTTAGCGAAAGACATTTCAAGTCCAGCTTTGGCAGTCTCCCATTATAACCGGCATTTGTTTATATGGTCGGAAGCCAGACCGCTTCATCTTCAATCAAACTTTCGAAAAGTTTCTATACGTATTCCAGTAGTATTGCAGCTAATAACCTCCACATGAAAGGTTTCTAATTGGGAACTTTAGCAAGAATCATCCTCCTTCTATATCTTCTGAAAGCTTTCAATTTCCTAGGATGTGTAGGAAATCAAGAGCTAGAGACTGTGCAGGCATTATACGAAATAATCCTCAGGGGAAACTCATCAAACTGCAGTGTATATTACGGGATGGATGTTCAAGTATGGCTCTATTTGCAAATCTTCTTATTCCGGTTTTGTATAGCCCTTTTGGGATTTGCACAAAAACCAAAAACTCCAGCGCAAATTCTTCTGGATATTTGCAGTGTAGACGTAAGAAAGCAATTTCGACCCAGCAGAGCAATAACCGATTTATAAAAGTGATTCGTTTGGGTCTCAAATATTACCCACAATACAGAATGTTAGTCCCTTAATCGCTTAGAACAAATGACAATCGGTTAATACTATGATGTACTATTCCTCGAATCACTAATATGTTACAAACTCTTAACGCGTCTGAAACTTAACTCTATCTGTGGTTCCCCTTACTATCTAGAAATGTTGGAAAGGTTGGGTCTACTCTCATTTTAGCCTCCCGGCGTCTTCATCAAGGTTGTGATCGTGGTTTTCACATACTGTGAGCGTCAAAAATAAGTAAACACCCATCTTTTTTGTATTTAAACTTTTATTGCACAATGTTTATTGATAGAAATTGAAATGTTTTATCATAGCTTGAAAGGCTCATATAATAGAAGTTTATGTCAGCACAAACACTTAAACAAAACAAAACATTTTCAAAAATAATTCATCTTGTCTTAAAATACTCATGAATTTACGCGTCAAAAGAAAGTATACAGTGGCAACACTTCTCGTTTTGTTTTTAATTATTTCCGGGAATCACACAGATTTTTTTGAAACTGTTTATAAGTGAAGTAAGCAAATATAGTGCACCAATATTTTTCGTAGATTTTCTTTGTTTTTGTTTGAATAAGTGCAAAAGTATAACATTTAAGATAATGGGTAAGCAAACCACAAACGAAACACGAAAAATAATTTTAGATTTACATAAAGAAAAGAAATCTTTGCGTGAAATTGGAAAAATCGTTAGAAGGAATCATTGTACGATAAAAAAAATTATAGATAAATATACGACTCGTCATACTATTGAAAATTTACCGCGGTCTGGGCGACCTAAGAAACTTACTGACTCCGAAGTGCGGACAATTGTACGAGAAGTAAGGAATAATCCAGTTTCAAGTGCAGTAAACATATCAAAGAAAATAGCTGAGACTTCAGGCAAATCAGTGAGTGGAAGCACAATTCGAAGAGCGCTCCACAAAAATGGTCTACATGGCAGAGTGCCACGTAAGAAACCCTATATTTCTAAAGCGAATCAAAAGAAGCGTATAAAATTCGCCAGAAAGTACCAAAATGAGGCTCCAAACTTTTGGGAAAACATTTTATATTCCCATGAGAGTAAATTTGAAATATTTGGGGCGAAAAAGCCACCAAAAATATGGCGAGCGAAAAATGAAGCATTTCTCGACAAGTGCGTTACAAGCACCATAAAGCACGGTGGAGGCTCAGTGATGGTCTGGTGATGTATGGCGGCATCCGGAGTTGGAAATCTAGTTTTCATCGAGTCTAAAATGACTAAAATAGACTATTTAAATATACTGAGGGACAGTATCACTCCTAGTGCTGACAAATTGGGGCTGTCGGGAAACTGGATCTTTCAGCACGATAACGATCCGAAACATACGTCCCACATTGTTAAGGAATGGTTGTTATACCGAACGCCAAAAACCCTTGATCACCCACCGCAGTCCCCAGACCTTAATCCTATCGAGCATTTGTGGGAGCACCTTGACAGGAAAATCAGACAAAGAAGCATTTCCAACAAGGACGACCTAAAAAGGGCTTTAATCGAAGAATGGAACAACATTTCTCCAGATATTACAAAAAATCTTGTCAAATCAATGCCTAAAAGATTGAATGCTGTTCTAAAGTCACATGGAAAACAAACTAAATATTAAAAATTATTTCTAATTAATAATTGGATATTATTTCTTAGAGAAGTAAATTCTGTATACTTTCTTTTGACGCGTAAAATCAGCAGTATTTTGAAGCATTAATAATTTTTTGAAACGGTATTTTGTTTTGTTTAACTTTTTTTCAGATTTAAACTTCTATTATATAATACTTTTAACCGGTGATGAAGCATGTTAATTTTTATCAGTAACTGCTATGAAATTTAAGCTTAAATACGAAAAAATTAAGTGTTTACTTATTTTTGACGCTCACAGTATGAGGTAAACATTCACGGGAGATGCCTTTATCATCATTAAACAGCATATTCCTGTGGTTCCTGTTAGCTTCTTATGTGTCCGTCCCTACAGCGCCATTATTGTTCATATAACTCCTCCGAAGATTTGAAATAATAAAAACTTGTTGTTTCTTTTTCGTTGGTGTGACAAACTTGTTAGTACTGATGAAGGGAACAAGTGGTTCCCGAAATGTCGGTATTTGCAAGAATAAATATTCACACCAACGAAAAAAAACAACAAGTTTTTATTATTTCAAATAATAAATCGTTGGAAACACCGCATGATTTCACTCAGATCCTCCGAAGAGTTTTTGGATGCACTCTCAGATGTTCTGCTGCTCAAATATTCATTTTGTGCGGAGAATTCAATCTTCCATTCATTAAATGACTTAGTTCTCCCGATCTTCCAGTAATGCAAAAATATATTACTCCATTATCCTTAGCTCTTTTAGCGTTTATGAACTTCTGGCAATTGTTGCGTTATCCAATTCAAGGTCCATCGCAATCAGAACAACCGAATCCTTAACCTGTTTTTCACCAATGTTCCTCATAATGGTTATCTTTTGTTTAGTGACTCGGTTTATTTTGAAATCGTTTTCACGTTTTATGATGAACGTGAAAATGTCTACCTTGTTTCATTCATTCATTTACGAAAATACTGTTTCGATTACCGCTGATATCCGTTATACCCTGAATGTGAAACACCAGTTTTGGTTGAGATTCCGCCGTTTTGCTATTGCCGAAGATCGTTTGAACTTTGTGGCCTTTAGATCGTCCATTAAAACTGCTTCCAATGAGGACGCACTAGCTATGTTTAGCGGGGATTGAATCACTTGCACGCTGAGAATTGAGGCCGCATGCCGCACTTCTCACTCTTCGTCCGCAATACCGGTTGCTACTATTAAATTCGCCAATTTTACTGCCAGTTCACTTGAATCTCCATGTGAGTTTCTCCGGGATCATTTTTCTTCAATTTATTCCTCTAATTCCTTTCCGTTCCACGTTCCGACGTGGATCCTTCCACGAATTTCTCATTGACAGCTCTGACGTTAGTTTTAGTTTTTAAAATCATTTTTATTTTTTAAGAAATAGGTAACAATAGTATATAGATTGGAAAAATGAACAATAAAATACAATCTTTTAAAATAACAAAAATAACTTAAATCTAATGATTACTGTGGGCTCTCAAAGTTTTCGAATAACGATTTACAGGCAGAGAAGAGAAACATTAAGAAATAAAAATCTAATTTTACAATAAGTTGTCGGGAAATGGTCAAAACCCCGACAGAATTCACTTGACCTTAGTCACAAATAAGGAAATATAGAAGTAATAATAAATGTTTGACCGCTTCAAAAGATACTTTTAACTTAAATTATTGTTCTTAAAACTATCATAATTATATATTTTATATTATATATTTTTTCTTTTTTTTTTATAATAACATCCATATGGAGAAAAGGTAATAATAACAGTTGTAATATTTACAAAGAAACAAAGAATAATAGCGTATGTATGTATAAATTACAACTGGAGGCAAAATCAGCACCCGTTCAATATGTACATATTTACAAAGCCCCACCAAGAAACAAATGGCAGAATTGAGCACGGCACCGCTAACCGGCATCCCGCAGCCACCAGTACCAGGATTTCTCTTTTTCATCCCGCTTAATATCAATTCTTCTCGCTCTGGAGTATCTCCAGTCGAATCCCGAGCCCCCACTGTCAAATTCGGGGGGTATTCTATACTTTTGTCCGTGGCCCGTCTATGCATATGATAATTTGACCAAAGGTCTCTTTCCGGACAATTGGAAGGAGGCTCGTACTATTTACAAAAAAGTGATGCTACACTGGCTAAAAACTGCCGCCCAATAATTATCTTTTCTTCGATCTTCAAGTTTTTTTAGTAGTATGTAAAAGACTACCTCTTGTATCGTTTTGGACAGTTTATTTTGAAGAAACAGCATGATAGCAAGTGCTCAACAGTTACTAATTTGGTTGAGTTTATTAACTTTGTCACAAAGTTTCTGAACGATAGAAAAGATGTCCATACAGTCTATACTGACTTCTCGAAAAGACTTGATTCTGTTCTCTCCTGGTTCTGATCGTACCTAAGTGGTAGGTTATGTATAGTCTCTTTCAATGGTTTTGTATCTACTCCTCTCTTTCCTTTATCCGGGGCTCCCCAGGGTGCCATTTTTAGCCCGTTCCGTTACCTTCCTTCTTAATTTAATTGCTTTTCTCCTCTATATGCTGACGATCTAAAACTATAATATTTTCCGGCGTTGATTCTCTTACTGAACAAAGCTGCCTTCAATCAAACTTCCTGACTCTGTGGTGCGCTCAGAATATGTTAGCTCTGAATGTGAGCAAATGCTATACGTTATGTTATTCATTGAAAACTTTCCCTCTCGATCTCAGCGTGGCGTTTGATAGTAAGCTTCGTTTTAAGCTTCATTACGCCGGCATCCTCGGTCGAACTTCCAGAATATCTGGCTACGCACTAGTCATAGATATCCATTTGAACGTCATCCTTTTTCATTTTTCTGTCCACAATATTCTTGCGTATGCTTCCGTGATAGAGACTTGGGTTCTTAGTAAGAAGAATTGCGAACTCTTGGCCGCGTTCGAGAGAAGAATCCTCCGAAGAATTTTTGGCCCCCTACATGAGGATGGACGATTTCGTAGCCTACATAACGATGAAATCTATGAGCGATACCACGACCGTCCGGTTGTGGATAAAATCCGGCTCAGTAGGTTATGGTGGGCGGGTCACTTAATCCGTATGGATGAGGATGATCCAGCCCGGAAAGTCCATAAGGGCAATATCTATGGTAGAAAAAGAAAACGAGGCAGACCCTGCCTAAGATGGAGTGATGGCATAGGTCAGGACGCCAGACAGCTTTCAGGAATATCGAATTTGTGTATCTCGCGCAAAACCGGGATGTCTGGATTTCCTTATTAAGGCACGCCTAGACCGGATACCGGTCGTTGCGCCGTTGATGATGATGATGCTTCCGTGATATGGTCCCTCTAACACATTTGTGACTGCCACCCAATAGAGTCAGTTCAAAGGAAGTTTACTTGTCCTCTCTTCTTGAAAAGGAACCATTACTACTCATCTTCCCCTGATCGCCTAGTTTTCCTTAATATGGCATCTTTACAAGACTCTTGGAGGTCCCTCCTTTTGACAAACTGAAGTCACAATTTTTTTTTCTTTTTTTGGAATTAAAACTCTCCTACGGAGATTATTCTTTTTGACACGTAAGGAAAAATTCCGTTTTGGTGGAGTATCTCCTTTGAAAATTGCAGAGCTTCAGAGTTCCCACATCAGATTGGGAACTATGGTGCGTTTCATAACTGTAGCACCACCTCTGATTTGGCTGATTCACCCTTTCGTTGAACGAATTGAATGAAATTTTAGCCCGGGCATGAACCTAATGGTGAAGTTTTAGGAAATCAATTTTGAATGTACAACGATAACAGGCAGTATAATGGCGTCAGTGATCTTAAGATCGCAGTATTTTCTTATTGATAGTATGAGAAATCGCATTTTAAAACTTGTAAGCCACTTTGAGAACCCCACACATTTGTCGTGGACATCTATTAGTTGCTAGGTTGGTTTTTCATCATAAATTTGTTATTTCTGAAAGCGGTCCTATAGTTATGAAACAGTTGAATTTCCGATATTTGCCACTTTCCCGCTATTTTATACATAAAGTGTGTACAACGTATCACTGGAGATTTAATGCCGAAACTACCAAATACACGGAACCAAGTAAAAGGACTTTAGAGACTCTATCGGGAGTCCATTGAAAGTCGCAAATGGCTCTGTTTCATCCTCTCAGTGCTACCTGTTTACATTCGACAATAATACGAGGACATCATTCCTTACAGACACAGGCGTCAATATGTGCGTTTATCTCCACCCCAAATTCTGAGGACTATGTTCGAGCTTTCGGCAGTCAACAGCCATTGCCACATATGCAGTCAGGAACCTCACACTCAACCTCGAATTTTGACAGGATTTTTCTTGGAGTTTTATTTATTTGTAAACATATAGTCGAAGCAGATTTCTTAGCCCTTTACTAACTCCTTTCAGATCTTTAGCACCGCTGTCTCCGAAATTTCAAGATTCAGCTACCATGAGGGCAATTACTGAAGGCACACAACATAATGATATCCTGCATGAGTTTCAGGGAATAACTCGCTCAGATGGAGCCGAAAGAATGAGATGTGATTGAACTAAGCATCATATGGTCACAACGTCAGTTGCTTTAAAACCCAGACCATTAGTTCATGGACACGTCCGTGAACTGCCGCTTGCATATGGATGACATACGGAAAACTGCCAACACATCTCGCTTCCGATTTTACCAGTTCCCATTTATGGCATTCAGCTTACGGAATGCTTCGTAAATGTTCCAGCGATTCATTGGCGATGCTTTGAAAGGTTTGCACTTTGATCTTGTCGCTTTGCTTTAACTTGAAGAACCCGTCCACCACTTAAGAATTCTTCTTAAAAGGTTGAAACAACATGAACTAGTGATGAATCCAAGCAGATATGTTTTTGGGTTGCAAGAAGTGGCTTTCTTAGGATACCTGGTCTCAAGGGGGAACATGGCTCTTGTCAGCCAAAGTTAAAGCGATCCAATCATACCCGCAATCAACCGATTAAACAGCACAGAGCAGTTTGGAGTATGTTAAATTTTTGTAGAAAGTTCATGCCCAGATCAGACATCAAGATCCTTCACGGCTAAATCAAAAGAAATTTATCAATCAACTGAACCTACGCATTTACCGAAGCTTTTGAATTTCCCAAAAGGCACTGGAACAGGCAACTCTGCTTGCGCATCCGATACTCTACCCATCTTTCGCTATCTTCTGCGATGCATCTGAATTCGTGATCCGAATAGTCCTCCAGCAAAGCTTCGTCTAAAGGACGTACGGACCGTACGCCCGGGAATTCCTAGTTATCCACCGGTTACGACAACGTTATCTATTTATTACTAGTTACACAGAGCTTGCGGCATCCCAGTCCTCCAGCGAAGAGCTACAAATCGTTCCAAAGGGAGACACAGGGATTCCACTATAGCAATTCCAGGGGGTCAGCTGAAAGCTTTACATTACTCATCCGTTCCGAAAAACTGTTTTCAACAACTAATACAAACCACCCCAACTAGGAAGAAACGCCACCTTTCAATTGGTACACAGAACCAAGTTCGGCCTTCTGTCAAAACCGACTATAGGAATTGGATTCAAATCAAAGCTAAAGTATACAATCGTGCTGCGGAACCACTCAAACATCCGCACCGGGTAATAGGAAAACGGGTAAGTCTTTTCCATCGATCGTCTCGAACCTGCTTACGCGATGGCCGTTTACATCGAAGGCAATCCTACCTCGGTCCAAAAACAAGAAACCTTTGAGACAATGCCCCTTTGAGACAATATTTAGTAAATACAATATAAAATGGAAAACTACGAGTATGAAGAAACGCAATAAATCACCAAAGAATGCGACACGTCCTAGGACATGCACATTCCCACTCGACCCTATTGGTGAA
The DNA here is from genome assembly GCF_905115235.1 of Hermetia illucens. Lineage (NCBI taxonomy): Eukaryota > Metazoa > Arthropoda > Insecta > Diptera > Stratiomyidae > Hermetia > Hermetia illucens. The sequence goes on along the minus strand of NC_051851.1, from coordinate 124,104,170 downwards.
ATAGTGAACTGTTAAACTTTCGATCGATTTCCCTCAGAGTAGGTAAGACCGACCAGGGCGAAAAGAGCACGCCTATAAGGCAGCCCACAGAAGGAGGAATCCCTATAGAATTGTTATGGGACTGCTCTAAAGTCATTGAGACACACAGATCAGGTGGCCTTGCTTCTTCCAAAAAATTATACAGGCGGCTATTCCCTGAGGGACAAAAGACAAGCTGCTGCAGATCTGTTCCTGAATAGGAGACATCAAAGCTCCAGATCTAGACAGTCTGCCGACCATGAAGTCTAAGCCGAGCGTGTTTGCTAAGTTGGTTCAGAAATGCACATCCAAGGGAAAATTTCCCACATCATGAAAGCGTCAGAAGTTGGGCTGCTACCTTCCATATTAGACACAATAGGGAAATGTTGGAGAGTATAATCTACAATAGATTGCGTGATGCTGACTTGGAACTCGAGCGATCCCCCAGCTGTCTTGTTTCGCTGCCTTATTGCTATACCAGTAACAACGAAGGCTCTGGCATGATATCAATGTCGCATTCAAGGAGTAAGTTATCTCTGCGGTGTCCCACAGGACTCCGTACTAGGACCACAACTGTGGTTTATCATATACAATGATGTACTTAATCTTCCAGTTCCCAAGGAGTCTTCAGTGGTGGGTTACACCGACGACATAATGCAATTTGTGGTTACAAAGCATCTCTAGGATACTGAATTATACTCATGCGAAGCTATGGCTGGGCTAGGGAGCGCTGAACTACCACTTGCGGAGACATGAACGGAAGCGGCTCTTATCATCGAACACTGTAAGAGAGATTACAAAAGGGAATCATCATTGTCTCCAAGCGGGTCATCAAATGCATCAGGGGGATAATAATAGCTCAATTTTAAGTAGCACGTATAGTACATTTGTGCATAGCATCTTCCGCGAATATGATTCTGACAAGGATGATGCCGACCGTTTCGTGTCTCTGTTGGTGTTCATCAAGGAAGCGCCCTCTCACGACCCCTTTTTGTTCTTGTTGTGGATACCGTCACACGGAACATCCAATGTCCAGCGCCCTGCACACTGCTTTATGCAGATGATGTTTTCCTAGCATCTAATAGCAAAATTGATCCCGAGCAACTTGTCCAAAAATGGAATGATCGCCTCATGCAACACGGTCTCAGATTGAATCTGAATAAAACTGAATTTTTGACGACCGATCCCCATGAAACAGGTACAATCCCTGTCAGCGGCAGTGATCTGCCCAGCCCCAGAACAGCGATTTAAATACCTCGGGTCAACGCTATCAGCCGATGGAGAACTGCGTTATGAAATTGCTTCACACATTAACGCAACCTGGATGAAGTGACGTTCCACAACTAGTGTTCTTTGTAATCGACGTTTCAACGAACGTCTCAAATTTAAAATTTACCGCAATGTCGTCCGTCCTTTCGCTCTCTATGGTTCTGCGTGTTGGCCTACTATAAAAGACAATGAACGGCGTTTTGCGGTATGGAGACGAAGATGTTGCGTTGGACTAGTGGCGTGACACGTTTTAATCACATCCGAAATGAGGATCTCCGCGATCGATATGGGGTAGCACCGATCGTGGAACAAATCCGGGAGAGGCGTCTTCAATGGTATGGTCACGTAATTCGCGCTAATAAGAATTCACTTGCCAAGATTGGTCTGAACATCGAAGTCGGTGGTAAACGACCAAAAGACAGAGCGAAACAACGGTGGCTTGATACGCTGGATGGGGATTTGAAAGCCTCGAGATTGCATTCAGATCAGGCATTTGATAGGGCCAAATGGCAAAACCGATCACGACGAGCCGACCCTGCTTGTGAACGGGACAAAGGCTGAAGAAAAAGAAGAAGATAATGCCGATCTGTGCGGGGTTTACAAATCTCCCATCAGACACGTTCCTTCGTGCAGATACGGAAATACGGTTATGTCATGGGCGTGCACATGCACGCATCTGGATATGTACGTGCATTGCCATACTTGTGCACAGATCCGGTAGGTGGGAACAAAAGCGCCCAAGCATGGATAAAAATGACTATGAGAAAGATATCCAGAAATAAAATCGAACATAGAAGAGAAGAAGAGAGCTAAAGTTACGGTGCAGGGCTTCGAGAACTTCATGCCGGGCTCCCGGCTGTCAATATCCAACGACCGCAGTGCCACAGTAGTGAAGAAGCTTTTCATAGTTCCCCATCCTTATCGGCATAGGCCCCCGCGATTGAAGGTGCCACCCCCGGGATATGGACAGAAAAACTGAATCCTAATTACCTCGCAGCGGTCAATCGAGAGCTGCCTTTATTGCACTGGCTAAAAAAATCTTATGGCGCTGCGAATTTATCAGAGAACGCCGGAATATTCATCATAATATAAGAGCCAGGATAAGATGCATAAAGTTTGCGTACGGCAAGTTCCAGGATGAAAGAGGAGTGAAAACGCTGAGTGAAAAATTAGGCCAGGTAACACAAGTTGAACAAATGAACAGAGCAGCAAACCTCTAAGAAGAAAAGGACGACTGAAACTATCGGCGAAATCCATGTAGCAGTTATTCCGGAGAGAGAGAATGGATCCCACAAGCATTTGGAAACTTGGCGAAAAGTGACACCAGAGAGATGCAAGGAGGATAAGACCGGAGGTTTTTACAATTTACAAACGAGACGAAGGGTCATGCGCTGGCATTTTCAGAAGAGCGAAGGCAGATCCAAAACTCAAAAATTTTGAAGAGAATGCTACTCGCATTGGACGATTCCAGAAAGAAGACTTTATGTTGGAGCTCGAGAAATTCAAGGATATAACCGCGGACAAATTTTTGAGATAAATTGTAAAGTCCTTAGAGCGGGAAGCGAACATAAGGGCTAGCAGGCCGGAGATCCCTACACTCTGCAACGATATAGACAAGAGTTAAAATCGTAGATAAGGTTCATATAAATGAACCTCATCCACTGCCAGACCTCTTCTCATAAACCAGAGGAAGATATCGATGTGGCTACAGTCAATGAGTCATATCGAAATCACCGTGGTGTCATTTGGGTCAAGAATCAAAAGGGTCAAGCAGCACTATGGGGTTAAGGAGAACAAGCTTTTCAAGAAATAATGGAGCACTCAGAGAAAAGTTTCATTAGAACGAAGATGAAAATGTTGAGCGCTCTGGTTATGGATGTGAAAGGACGTTGGCCGATAATTACAGCAGGTGATTTTAATGCGTCGGCGATCCGAACAACGAGTGTGAAAGAACTCTCACAAAATGTCGGGTATGTTCCCAGGGTGGGCGACGGAAACTTTCTAGCGGGACACTTTTTTGCGGCGATCGATCCTGACATATCCTTGATGGTGGGGCCACAGAAAAAGTCGCCAGATCAACCAACGGGGAAGCAAAAAGAACTGCTTCAAATAGTTTCGGGAATAGGGGCGCTACGAGCGGTGTGCAGAGAAGTAAGGAGACCTAGTTAGAGTGAGCTAACTCCACCTTGTAATATATGTTAAAAAGGAAATCCTTAACGTTTTTTAAGTCCGTGAACTCAATAACTGAATACAGAGAACATACACATTAACTAGCAATTGGAAAACTTTCCTACGAGTTTCCTTCTCTTTCTATTTTCCTGCTTTGTCGACAAGTTTAGCGCAACAGTAAATACAGTCTGGCAAAAGACATACTAGCCTATACCTTGCAGAAGATCGAAAAGTGACGAAATATTAGATCAAAATTTAACCATGAAAAAAACTATTTTAAAGAAATATTTGAAAACGCATGCTTTGCTGGAGTTAGTATATACTTACAGGGTCTTCTGGATACACTGATGCGGTTTGATGAATTCCCTGAGGTCCATATGATGCACTCGAAGCTGCATAATTTGCTCCTGGATTAGAAGCAGCAAATTGAGCTTGTTGTTGTAGTTTATCGAAGAATTTTTGCTGCTGTCGTAAATGATCCTGATACAAACTGAACATGAAAGTAGAAAATTAGAAAAAAAGCGTCAATCTAATGGGAACATTCCACCTAGATTCTAGCTAAGGGTTACAAACTTTCTATACTAATTACTTGTCGTTATTTGTAAGGCTAGTGGAAGCATAAACACTTGCACCTGGAGTCGCGCGAATCATAGAAACACCACTAGAGAAAAAATATTTTTATTAGATAGCTTAGTCTAAATTGAAAGAAGGAATTAAGCGGGACAGTTGAATATACAAAATATATCCGCTTCTTTGCGATTATGAATGCGCGGATATACTTCAAAAGCGTTTGGTGTCTATGAAAGTGTTTAAAGTTTATTTTCCATAATGAGCTAGACTTATTCGTGCATAAATATTTATGTTCCATGCCCTACTAATGGTTAATAAAATCACGATACTAAAATTTCATCTAGTTCTTACTACTTTTACTTAGAAGTCAATATCATTCCAAATTCTTCTCGACTCATAAGGTTAGCTACTTTCAATCAAGATATCAATGCTGCTCTAAATATGTATATCAAAAATATAATATAATGCCCATGGCTTTGCGGCATGGGTAACATTTCGTTCGCTTTGTCTGTTGACAAGCTGACGAGGAAGTTCATTTGCTAATATGCAGCAGTTTTTCCTTTCACGTTTTACCACCCCTTTGCTTCTCATTACGCTCCCTTCAATCTCTTATTTCCCATCCCAATGTTAAGTTCACGTAAAATCAAAACACCGAAAAGTGATTTCAGTCACCATGACAACTTGGCTCTGCAGCTATAACAGTGTACTTTGACTTAAATTAGCGCTGAATTCTTTTCCTTCAACTTCTGACTTCCACTAACTTTCTCCGATTCTGTTTCTACACTGACATCGAAAAACAATTTTCGCTGTCAAAAATTGTTTTTCGATGTCATGGCCAACGTGATTCGCAATTGGGTGCGAGACGCAAGGTGCTCGCTCCGCCACAATACTCAACCCCCAGCTGAAACCAAAAGAGTTTTCAGAGACGAACCAGATGCACGGCCCCTCAACTCAGCTGTCAGTCAAAATGGATGTATCGCGCGCCTCTCCTCGTGGCTGCGCTTTGTTCGCGGAAAAGGGGCTTTAGCCGAGCCAAGGAGCCTCTTTTGACCGTGCCCCCAACGTTAAGGCTATATAATGGTGTGAGCATCGCTCGAGGACTTCACAGGGGCCCTCGAAAGATACCTGCACTGGCTACCGAGCGGCGTCCGTCCTAATAATGCCCGGGCACGTCAGTAGACGCAACAGACCGGTAGCTTTGAGTTCCGGCCTGATGTCGAGAACTGGGTCGCTGGGGATTCTCAGGTTCTCCTCGTATACCAGCTCCCCGGGACCTGCAGCAAATTCTTCGCAATTGGCTATCCGAAGGCCAAATTGAACAATTGGCAGGACCTGCGACCAATAGGGGTCGTCTTGAATCATTATAACGCCCTTTGCCACCTTTCAAGAGCCAATTGCACTGCAGGTGGTACGCGGTTGTCTGGTGGCGTATAAACGCGAGGAGTTCGCTCACCTCTGAGAAAAGGCACGATACAAACTGCATTCCCTGTCAGTGCTTATAATTGCCGGCACACCAAAGCGTGGGATCTATTTTCGACAGGGGGCCTCAGCACAAGATTATGCAGCAATATGTTTCAGAGGTATCGCCTCGGGGTACCGTGTTAACATATCGATGACTGTGAGGCAATATCTGAAACCGTGCGATCCCCGCAAAGCGCCAATTAAATCGGGGTGGATTGGGTGGAAACGTTTAATAAACCGAGGGGACACGCCTACCTCTTTCCTCGCTTATTTTGTAATTTTGCGCTTCTGGTAATGCTCGGTGTGGCCCATGAATTAATGTCCTTGTTCATTGACGGCCAGAAATACTTTATGGTGACTAACTGATTCGTTGTCCAAATGCCGTGAACGACGTAAAATACTTCCTTTGCAAATCGGCCGAAATATTTGGCCTTGGTACCTTGTCTGAAGTTTTGCATCTGATGGTGACGTGGACCTCTGACACACGTGACAAAGCATGAGCAACTACGTATCCTTCCCAGACAGGTGTTGAATATCGGAAATGGACTAGCTGATAAAGCTCAAGTGCCAAAGTTAGGGGATGCTTTTTCGGGCTTTTGTTTCAAAGCAAAAGTGAGTGGCTTATGGTCCGTGAACACTGTGAATTAAATACAGGCAGGCCTTCAAGGGAATAGCTCACGATCATAATTACTGCAGTCCGTTGAGCGAGATTGTGCTGTCGGGAAAAGAACGGCTGCCAGATTTGATTTACTTTTTGATGAAGAGCACCACCTACGGCAATGTCTGAGACATCAAAGAATACGGCTGCACCTTACTGAGAGAATGCCAGAAGTGTAGCATCCACCAGCGGTTGCTCGGTAGTCTCATAAGCCTGCACAGCCTCTGAGGACCTCAGAATCAGGCGTGAGTCTTTGATCTTCGGTCAAGACAAATGGGTGTTAAGAGTCGATTGATGGTGGGCGGTCTTGTGCAAGGAAGGACGGTACAAATTCTTGAACAGATTTTGGAAGAGGGAAGCTCATAATCGCTTGTGCTTTGACTGAGTCCGGTTGGATGCCTTCAGGGATAATCAGATGGCCAAGGAATCTCACCTACAATTGCAGCAATTTGCATTTCTCAATGTTAAATAATAGACCGGCCTCAAGGAGACGTTCAAAAATGCACTCAAGTTGCTCTAAATGCTCGGACTGAGAGGAAGCCGTGACCAGAATAACATCCAAATATACGAAACAGAAGTGAAGGTTTCGCAGCACCGAAGGGATGAATCTCTGAGAGGTTTGTGCCGCGTTGCACAACCCAAAAGTCATCCTAGTGAACTCGGAGAGTCCGAAAGCTATGCAGATTACCATTTTTGGAATGTCTTCACGAGCTGCAAAAATTCGGTGGTATGGCTTGGCTAAGTGCAAAGTCGGGAAAATACGGAAGTTTGCGATAGAGTGCAAAAAATCGTGGATGAGTGGGATGGTTTATCGGTCTGGAATCGTCTGAGTAATTAGGTGTCTACAGTCTCCACCTATTCGCCATTGGCTTTAGGGGCCATGTGAAATGGAGAAGACCAACAACTGTTTGAAGGTCTACAAGTATCCTGCTTAAAAAGTTCGTTGATTTTTTTTCGCGCACTTGATAGGTTTTGCAGTGATATTATGCGCACTTTAGAATGAATCGGGGAGTGTCAGTGTTGATATCGTGCTGCACATCATACTTAACGGGCCCAGAGAGACTACGCTCGGTAGTGAAGTTGCGATATTTTTGAAGAAGTGTGCGAATACGTATGTCGGCAACGTCTTCAAGAACGATAAAAGGAGTACTGAGCGACAAGGATGAGATTCTTCCTGATGACGTGAGGAAAGTTGTGGGATCAATAAGGGACCTGTTATGTACTATAAATCCACCGACAATCCATAGTGGCACAGGAAATCCAATAATGAAGCGCCAAGGAAACGCTCATAAAAGTCTTAGACGCAAGTCTACCTGCCTATAGTCAAACGTGTGAATCAACAAAAAATGCTGCGAGTTTCAAAGATTGCGGTGTTAAATTATGATATCGAGATACGGGAAAAACTGGGACTTCAGAGCCTGTATCGACCAGGTAGTTGCGCCGGCTCAAGAGATCGGAAATTATGAAGCGACGTGTTGCTACATTTCGAGTAGCAGTCGCCAGAACTCCCGGCAAGTCTATCTTTTTGCTGAGAAATTGCAGGGATGGTTCATTTCGCAGTATTTTTGGAGAACCAACTTGGCCTACTACTCGAACTCCCATTTCGGAGGTGGATCTAGTCCTACTTCCTGAACACAAAGCATCGACGGCCTCTGCCAATTCAGAAATAGTAACTGTCAATACTGTCCCCATCTGCTGCAGCTGAGCCAGCTGGTTTGATGTGTTGTGAGATACCTCCAGCTGCACATGGACCTCATGAATTTTGTCAAATCCAATCATCCCAGGATGGCCTGTATGCTCTCCGGGAGCTTCTGCAGCCACAGAGAATGTAGCAGTTTGGTTCCGACTTTGTGGCCAGTCCACTTGTTCATTTCACGCAGCAGTTGGTAAATTCGCGGTTGAAATCTTATTATTGACGGAGGGGATGTCAAATATCAGGCACATTAGACGCGATTGAACACCAGGCGTCTAAAGCAAAGTCTTTAACCATAGATATCGCCGCTTCCCCTATGTACAGTAGCCATCCCTCAACTCTTGCAGAAGCCTTCCCCCCAGTGGCTCAAAAACAGAACAAGGTTTTGAAGCCGGAACCTACTTCTGAAATAAAAACGAAAAGTCGGTTTTCCCTTTGCGATAATATGCAACGGTTTTCGAAGCTGAAGTATATGCAATCCTTGGGGTGAGTGATTGAAGAGCAGGCTCATCGCAATCTGCAGCAGTAGCCAGGCCGCACTGAGAGGGTTGAGTAGTTCTTTGATCACCTCGAAAATCGTTCAGGAATGAAAAAATCGATTGAACTCTATTTCTAGATTCAATACAGTGGAACCACTCTGGGTGGAGAGAAATGAAATCTCAAACGCTTCGGCAAAAGAGGGTTCAGTCTCCCCTATGTCTGAGCTGGTCTGAACGCTGCTGTCAAAAACTGGGCACAAGCTTCCCATAATGGCAGCTGGCAGAACCTAAATGCTGCTAAACACGCCAAACTTTCCCTGTGAGAACCAAACTAACCTACTGTAAAGTTTGTCCTCTCGAAAAGCAGGAAAAAGGGGTATTGGGGGCACTCTGACTGGCCTTATGTTCAGAATAAGAATTGTACAAGATGATACGTGCCCCTCCTGTAATGAGAAAGCGGTATCCAGAGGCTTTTTCTATGTAGCAGGGAAGTCGAGTACAATTTCATTCTTCTATGGTGAATTTAGGGGATCTTCGAGTAAATTTCTAAAATATGTCCGTACGTAATTATTAACTTTATCTGAACAGATATCGGAATGCGATGTATTTTGATCCCTAGATTTCGTATAGATGCACCAGTGTGAATTTCTTAAGATTTTTTGGTTAGATAGGTTTTGAGAACGAGATCTGTTACACTTTTCGGTCCATATATTTCAGTCCTAGCTCTACCATGTTTTACACAATGCCCTTTCGTTTGATATCCCACATGATCATATTCTGTGGAAAAAAATTACCCTCCTTTCCCCTATATGTAAAGGGTTTCGCAGCCCTCATTCGTTTCTGAATAAATCGGGTGTGACAGACAGGCAGAGGGATAGACAGACATTGAATCTATTCTAATGATTTGTTTCACGAAAAATCCTTCAAAATTGAAGTGTTATATTGCCATGGAAAATATTCGGTCCACGTTATTGTAGCTCACCATTAGATGGCGCTACGCCGGTTCAACTCCACACGCTCACTCGATCGCTATGAAAATCAGTATATATATGTTTGGTTTTTAATGAAAAATATTTTAGTGCTGACTACAGCACTGCAACCTGCCCCTAGACGGCCCTATAATGAATCAACTTATACGAATTTCAACCTATCGTCATGACAAATAATGACTAATTGGCGAGACATTTAATTCTGGAAATTATTCAAAATGTCACCCAGAAAATGGAACGTTGGAGGATCAACCAAACATGCACAATCCGAAGAACGACACTTGAGGCTGGAAATAGAACGAAACAGATCCCCTACTTCAAGAGCTGCTGAAACACTATAAAAGTGAGATTCACTATTTGACAACACGCGAGTATGAGCTTCCACTTCAAGGGCCGCCGAAGTAACTCAGCAGCATTGTGTACCCAGTACAAATCTAGGAGCAAAAGCGTCTACTTTCAGAGCTGCAATTCACTTGCAGCACCCAGCATTCTATTACAATGAACAAAATGCATCGGAATTTTCTCATTCCAACATTTCGGATATGCAATGGATGCTTTCAAATAGCATTGTTTGAAGCGCCGAATATTTTAAAATATGCTAATCTCACAACTACATTCAAAGTAAAAAGATAATTGAACACAGGTGATTTTACGTGAGTACTCGCCATATTGGTTCAACCCCACGGTTCTCTTCGAACACGGATTAATTTGGAGACCACAATCAAAGCTCCGCTGTATGTGTGTCGGTTTAGGTTTATACTGAATGCAGCGTTCATACCAAGGGATGCGAGGCCTATCTAAAGCCTCGACCGCAACTAAGAGATACGGCACCCGTATTGTGTAACATCACGCTTCAGCCAACCACAAACAACCGAGCCGAGAAAATGGAACATATGCCCTCGGGGTACTACCCCGGTTAACATGGTATGTATCAGATAACCTCTGGTGAGGCTTCGTAGTCAAAGCCACGTCAGATGGATCCCAAAAAGTCTAGTTTGAAGCGTCGATTTAATCTTAATATTTTGCTAAGAGAATAAGTCTTGGTACAGAGAAGTTCATCAAGGCTTTCTTAAAAAAAAACAATAGAATCCCGTTTAGATCTTCCTAAAATATACAAATGTTCAAAATTATACAGGCATTTGCGCCTCATCTACTTCGATTCGCCTCCAAACTTAGTCAAAAGTTCCCAGAACGTAAATAAATCAAGAGGACTATATACAGGAAGAGCAAATCCAGCAGCAAAGAGGCTCGGAATTTCATTGTATACCTTTCGGGTAGGGACGAGGTAGGTAAGTGAGCATAAGCTCTATTAACACGATCCCGCAACTACCGTATCCAGCGCGGAGCGTGTTCAGCATAATAGACGAAAGTAGTAGAATATAGCAGCTAGTGTGCCCAATACCTAATATGTCAGACACAAAGAATTGTTCCATATATTTACTATGAGAATGTATTTCGCTCTTGCATCAATGATTTCATCAATGCAAACTAATGACAAGATGGATAGCGGAAGCTCGGCACTTCAGGTATGAAAAAATATCTGGGTACACCATGGTTACAATTATACATAGTTTGTAGTGTATGTACGTTGAATATACCCGATATTAAATTCGATGTGGTACTGACATTTTATCTAGTGGGGAGTAGTAATTGTGAAGTGTGTGAGTGAAAGGACAATTATGAGCTATTATAACTTTGTTAATAATAGTTGGATTTCCAATAAACTTTCCAGTGACTCTCTACTAAAGTGTATTTACTCACGGATTTTGGATGAACTTAGGGGAGGGTGATTCACAGTAAAATATATAATCTAAACATCTAATCTAAAATATAATAATCTACTTTTATTAACTTTATTTGAGCAGATATCGTAAAGGGGGAGTATTTTGAGCCCTACATACCAAGCGCACGGATTAATTACCATGATTTCTTTCAAGTTTGTCGTTTAGGCAGTTTCTGAAAATGGGTCCTTCAAGTAAAGGACCCTTTCGGACCCCCTTCATACATTGTGAAAAAAAGTTGCTATCATCTTTTAGGTATATGGGGACCCTCTCTTAAGTTCAACGTGCAACAATGTAGTTCACCACATGTGTAACGGTTCTGAATTCGCAGTTTCTCATCAAATTTCGTGTCAATTGATTCAGTCAGACAGACAGAAACACGGATTGATTACCAGACAGTGAATCGATTTTGATAAGGTTTTGTTGAAAACAAAACCTTAAACAATGCATGCAAAATTGGTATCGGCGAATGCAACTACTAGTCGTTCTGCATGAGATTGTATTCATTCGTTAATTTATCCAAGCTGATGATAAATTTACAACTAAAAAAGGAACAAATTTGGTATAATATTAAATCTTTGCGAAACGAAATTATAGATCAAATGTAAACTCGCATTGCACTCACACACATTGTACTGTATTTGCCAAAATTATGCATGAATTTTTGAAAGATACATTTTGGCATGCAGCGTTTTCACTTGAAGTTAACGGCATAATAATAATCGTTGGCGCAACAATCCATGTTGGATCAGGGCCTTGAAGTGTGTTAGAGCACTTCATTCAAGACCGCAACGGTACACTACAGTAGACTGTAGGAGGCAATGTGGTCAGCATTGCGCTCGTTAAGTTAACGGCATACTAAATGAAATTGACAATGTTCCAAATCAAATTAACGGCTTTCTACACCAAATTCACGTTTTTTCAAATCGATTTCACGATTTTCCAAATGAAATTTACTTTCCTCCAAATCAATCTAAGGATTTTCCAAATAAAATTAATATTTTTTTAAATTAAATTTACAGCATCAAATTATTAAATAATCTAAAAGAAAACTATGTGTGAAAAGTGGGAATATACATTCATACATAGTTTGTTTTTATAGATTGTTATGATCCTGTAAAAAATGTCAATTTCATTTGGAAAATTGTTAAATCGACTTGGAAAAAAGTTAATTTCAATTAAAAAATCGTGAAATTGATTTGGAAAGGCGTGAATTTTATGTTGAAAGCCCTTAAGTTAATTTAGAAAATTTTTAATTTTATCTGGAATGTCGGCAGCCAGAAGTGGAAATGCTATTGATTGGCCTCCGACGAAGCAATTCCCTGCAAAAACTCATGCGCATGTCTATGCTTCTTCGTTTCCAATGGAATAGCTTTTCAATTTCCTTACTGGGCACCTTTCAGCACGGGAATGTCCTTCGTAAGAATTCTGACCTGTGCTGCATCTGTTCCGGTCCAGAACGCCTGCTGCTGGATTGTATGAATACTCTCATAGTAAATGTATGGAAAAATTCTTTTGTATCTGACACGCCTTGATAATAATGAAACTGAAACACAGTCTGAAAGAAAGTATAATAGGCAACAAAATATACATATGCTATTAGATATCATCATAAAACTGTCAGCTGGACAAACCCGTATTAGTGAAGCTGTTCTGACTACAACTCTCCAACGGAATCGTTGAACAATGCCAATCCTCTTTCAATGGTTGTATTGATACTTAGTTAAATACTTAGTATTAGATAGTATTTTAGCTATCCGTGTTTAAAGGATGTTTCGAAAATTATCAAGGTTAAATAACTACTAGTGATTTTTATTTTCCTCACAGCGGGTACAGATACCTTACCTACCTATCCCACTTTTCGTTTCACTTGTGTACAAATAGTGATTGATTTTATAAGAGTGTCTCCTTACTTTGCGCTGGTAGTTGCCCAAACCTAATCTGGTTCAATTATGCCAAGTGAAATATTTTTTTTCTATTACTGTGTTAGATATAGACATTAACTCCTAAGAAAACCATACCATTGTCTTTTCACCTTTGTTCCGTCCAATATGTGAACTCTTTCTGATTCCTGAACAGCCCAAATTCTCATAAATATGATAAAATTCCCCCATGAAAGTGTCCGGATTGCCGAGTGGTTAGAGCACAAGGCTGTCGTACGGAAGGTCGCGGTTTAAATCTCGCTGGCGGCAGTGGGATTTGTATGGTGATTTGACGTCGGATACCAGTCGACTCAGCTGTGAATGAGTACCTTCTCTGAATTCCTCTTTTTTGGCCGCATATTAAAATCCCGGCACGAATATCATATCTTATCGTAGTTATTTCAATTTTTCGACTATACCTAAATAACTCTACTCTATCAATTCTGCACTTTATTACTGCTGTATTTTGAACAATAATCGGACAGTTATTCAGTACTTGAGAGAATTTCCCGACTAATGAAATGCAAAAACAAAAACCCTTAAAACAATATATACCCTAAGAAAAATTGTGGCGGATGATGGACATCTAGAGATTGATGCCGCGAAGGACTTTATAAAAATACAACTAAAGTAAATATTTAAAACTTTAGTATTCAAACACATGCGTAGTGTCCCAAATAATGTACATCCTATGAAAATGGAAAAAACAAAACAAAAGCAGAAACCAAACTGATCAAAACAAAAAAGCATTCCGGCAAACTGAGCAACCCAAAAAGGACTAAGGCATGTAAAGTATACATCATGGAAATATTTATATAAATCCCAATATTTACAAGTTCACAAAATATGCATTCGTTTTTGGTCAGCATATATATGTTCTTTCCCTCGTTCTTATGTATAAACAAACATTCCAGTTAGTTATTTTTTCATTCGAAATCTTTATTGTTAGTTAAACACAAAACAGTACACTGTACACAAATTCAATTTTATGAAATATCCAGATGATCATGCGAATATTGACCATAAATCCTGTCCCTTCTTATAATTCATATATTTACCTTGCGTAACTGTTCTGCAGATTACTGAGCTGTCCGGTAATAAAGCTTTCAAAATCAGAAGGGAAAGAGCCGCCGCCGAACGATCCTCTTGATAATACACCACCATATGGAACCCCTCCAGAAGAGCCTCCATAACCTCCACTCAATCCACCTGAGCTATATCCACCACCAAATCCACCGCTTACGCCGTTAGAATTGAATGTGCCATAATATGCACCACCGTCTGGCGTCTTTACTTGACGATAGTTGACTTCAGCCATAACTAAAAGGAAAGAAGGGAGTCAAAATAGAAAAAAAACGCAAACATCTAAAATACAAAGCATATATATATATGGGGAAAAGTAAAATAAAATACTGATTCACTAATTAGTATAATTTGATCTTGATCCGGTAAATTCACATAAATTCCCTTGACCAAAGCAAAATTTGAACCCCGGACACCAGAACGAGACGTTGGGCCTACTTAATCTCCATACCATCTTACTGAAAATTTTGATTAATAAGAACTAAACATTTTCACAATTTATTCCCAAATCCGAAATTTAATTTTAATATTGACAAATCATTCGCCATTTTCGATTTTTTGTTTTTGAAACAAATCGGAAAAGCTATTCTCGTCATCGTCGTTGATTTTGAGTCCGAGCATCTTCCTTTTTTCTTCGACCCACTTTATTGGTTGGTATTAAAGAGGCACATGCTACACTCAGGAAAATTCTCTCTTGGACTAAACGAAAAACAAGTGCAGCAAACTTTGGAACTCTGTAAAAATCTTCAAAAAAAAACCGTCTTCTATCAACCCCCTCCAACATTTCCCAAGAAGCCACTCCTACCGTGCTGCGTGTTGGGATTCTAGGGCGACCCACTAGTCGACCGTCTTCGGGTATTTAAAGTGACAAACTTGGGAGATCAAAACTTTGGAGGTAGGCATAGAGTCACCCACAAAGGAAGAGAAGTGACCATCAAGAGACGATCTGGGACGAGAGGGTCACCAGAATACTCACTTTTTTAACTCGAGCGAGAATCCCAACGATATAATCTGGACATTCTGGGCCTAAACTAAGTAAAATGCTCAAACTCCGAAGAGTATTCCTCTACTTCTTACGGTAATGTGCATTTTTATTTGAATTTTTCTAATCTGACTGAGAATATCGACCAGCAAAATGTCAGTTCTCAAGCGCAGGTCATCACCTACCTCCCGAAGTGGATCAATTGACTACTGTAAGTCAATAATCCTGTGGAGAAAGTTAATGATCGACTCTTCATCCACAAAAGCGTGCAGCTGGAAAGGTGGAAACGAAAGAGGAACGTATGGCATCCGGTGAAGTTTCTCCTCTTGCGGATGATATCGTCTTATGCGAGTATGGACTGTGCCTCGAAACAGAAGAGGAATCATCTCGACCATCAATGTAACTGCACTCCCCGCAAATCCTGGAACTTCGAGAGTGATCCTTATTCCAAAGAAGGGCGTCCATTTTGAGTGTGTTAATTGGAGGGGTATCTGCGTGCCCCCTCTCGTCGAAATGATGATAGCTAAAATAATCCTGGAACGCATTAAAAAACACCTCGAAAACTTGATCGACAGAGAGCAGGTTGATATCCACTCTAAATCGCCCTGCATTGACCACATCGACATCCTACGGATCATTTTGGAACAGTGCGCAGAGTTTAGATCTTCGCTTCACCTGCTTTTCATCGATTTCGAGAAAGCTTTCGACAGCTTGAACAGGCGTCCTCTGCACAGAAGGGAATTCCGGAGTAACTAATAGCACAAGAACATATGATGGCGCGGAATGTTAGTTGCATCGGGGTAAAATTTCAGAGAAACTCGAGTTCCAAAGCAAAGTCCGCTAGGGTTGCATCTTCATTGCACTCTCAATTTGTATATTTAGGCAACGGTTTCTCCCGACGGTTGCACCGAACTTGAAGTCGGTTGGCGCATTAACAACGCTAGATCCACTCTCGCTGTCTTATTTAAAATCTAGAAATGTAGTATCTTAACAACAAAATCAAGTTAAGACTATTCTGTCATGGTAATTCGCTGGCCTGGCACTATTTTTAACGAAAAATTTGGTCGGCGCTCAGACCTATCACCTGTAGCAATGTGATTAGGAGGTGGAAGTGGCACTAGATAGGTCACACCTTAAGGGAGCAACAAATGCATTGCTGACCATGCCTTGCAGTGGGGCCCGCGCTCCCAAGATGGACGTCGAGTGAGTCGTTCTAAGAGTGATTGGTAACCATGCCACCTTGATTAAAAAGTAGTAAGACATTTGAATTGAAATTTCCTGAGCATTAAGGATAGGGTAAGGGTGAGACTTTAACTGACATCTATGTCAAGTTTTGAGGTCATAGCGTCAGTGGTTAATGAAACAGGCGTGTTTTCAGTCAACAACAAAATAACATTCCTTGATTTTTACAAAGAGTGAGAAAATTTAAGGAGTTGGATGAAATTTTGTTTCAAATGATTAGAATTGATAATTTGTAATCTAGTTTGTCTCCGCGTGGGGTTCACGGCTCTCCAATTTGGTTTAACATTTTTAAAATTTAACCTTACCTCTGGTTATTAACTTCCATGATTATAAATGGTGTTTAGATAGCTAGATCGATTTCGCCAATTTTCTGGATCATAGGTTTGGTCTGACTTTATGGTCAAGCTATCGCTGTTTAGGTCAACTTTTGGTCGTTTCCCATCGACTTCGATGTTCAGACGAATCTTAGCTAATAAGCTAGATGCGAACGGCACTCCAGGATTTGAGATGTTGATGCGTCGATTGCAAATAATACCAGTTGTGGAATACCACTTAATCCAAATTGCACTGATATTTGAAGCAATTTCATCAAGCAGTTTACCTTTGGCTAGTAACATTGTTCCAAGGTACTTAAAATCCTCAGTTCTGGACAGGTCGCTGTCACTGACAGTGATACCCTTCTTCATTGAGGTCGGTCGTTTAAAATTCTATTTTGTTTAGATTCGGTCTTAGACTGTGCTGCGTGGGGCGATTATTGTACTTTTAAGCAAATTGCTGATGACCAGTTTTCTAGGAAAACATGCTTTTGCACAAAACAGCGTGTAGGGCGCTGGACATTGAATATCCCATGTGACAGTGTCCATGAGAAGAACCAAAAAGAGTGGCAAGAGGGCGCTTCCTTGATGAACACCAACATACATACGAAACAATTCACTTCAAACTTTCCTTTTCAGATCGATAGACGCAGCCATTAAACCGAACGCAAGAGTTCTTCTAATATTAGATGTTGCCATAATGCATACCATATGAGTTTTTTTGCTGTTCACACAAGCGTTTTCTTTAAATTCAAGAAAGTAATGTAAAGAGCCATGGCGTTTCTTCATGAGCAATCACGCAGCTTGTATTGCGTCGAAGGTTTCACAATTTTTGACGAACCCGGTTTGCATGTACCAACCCGCTTTTGTATGTATGGAAATCCTTCTCCCTTAAACTCATCATAAACTGGTTCATTTTGATTTTGTACAAAGCACAACATTTACAAGTTGTGCTAATTAGCTCATAATGTATATAGCGGACAATAAGATACTAGAAATAATTTGATCTTACCCACTGTTTCATAATAGTAAAGAATTATTTCACGATAGCAGGCGAAAATTATGCAAGTTTATATCAACATAAAGTCGTTCACACATTAACTTTATTTAAATATTGAATTCCATAATTCAATCTGTACCATATCGCTGAAACTTATCTATAATAAGTAAGGATTAGATAATGTACAAGGACTTATGTAACACTTTAATTTTAAAACAAACCTTTGGCTGATTTCCGAATTATATATCATTATTATATTTATTAAATAAATATATGTTTATATATGCGTATTGTTTTACAAAATTGTAATTCCATTCTCCAAATCGAGAGCCGTTTAGCCAATGTCAATAATTTAGTGAGATTGCGAACAGACGTCATCACTATACTTAAGCTGTTTGAGGAGAGATATAATGACCCATTGAATAGTATTGGTGAGAGAATACAACCCTGTCGAACTCCGCGTTTGACTTTAAATTGATCGAGTGGAATCAACCTCTACGCTTCAATTTTGTTAGGTTAATTGAAAACTACAAGCAAAAAGGGTTAACCACCCTGATAAGAAAAAAGTTGCTTTTTTTTATTCACGAAGAAACTTTGATGCCCAAGCGAATCATCAACTTTGTAACAATGTCAAATTTCGCAACAAATTTTCCAGTTTTTGTACTGATATGCTTTAAGCCAGTCGAATCTTTTAAAGTTGTAAAGAACAAGATTCTTGTGTAAAAATCGCCCAAGTGACATAATAATTGCAGTTCTTTGATCACAACAGGAAGAAAGTAGAATATCTCCAAGGGGACCGCAGCAGCACATTTGAATCGTGAGTTGTGGAAGCAATGATTAGCACCCGTTTGAAAAAGTAGGGTTTTGTTCTTTTATAGAATTCCCAAAAATGCATCTGGCGAACCCTCTGATTGTCTTTTAAACACTATAGGGAAGATGTTTGAGAAGGTGGTATATGCTTCCGTCCATCGAGTTAGCGGGGATCTATCGAAGCGTCAGTTTGAGTTTCGTTGAGGCCGTTCTACGGTCGATACGATAGCAACGGTCGCGGATCCGGCTCGGTAGGCATTGGGACTGCTTACGCATAACGCTAGATGTCAGGAATGTCTTTTATTCAGCCAACGGTGATGGTAATTGCGAAGCATTCCGAGGACTTGGAAGTTTATGGGAATGAAACTATTCATGCCATGAAAGAATGGTTGCAAAATGGACCTGACGGACGAAAAGACAAAGGCGGTCCTTATTACCAACCGCAGCAAAAAAATACTGTCAAAATCCGGGTTTGTAATTACGAGGTCATTTCAAAATCGATCAGTAAGTAATAATAACAATCGTTGACGAATCAGGGCATTGAGGTGTGTTAGAGGAGTTCATTCAAAACCGTAACGGTACACTACAGAATTACAGTACCATGTAGGAGGCAGTGTGGCTCGCCAGAGATTATTAACCTGATTTGAATCAGGTACTCATTTACGGTTGAGTCGACACGTATCCGCCGTCAAGTCACGATTCAAGTCCCACTGCCACCAGTGAGATTGGAACCATGCCCTTCCGTACGACAGCCTAGTGCTCTATTCACTGAGCTATCCGGACACTCACATCATTAAATACCTCGGGGTAATAATCGATGCCAAATTGAGCATGAAGGGGCACTCGGACTATGCGCGAGAAAAGGCAGCAAATGTTAGTTCATCCCTAGCAAGAATGATGCCTAATATAAGGGAGGGGCCAAAATATAGTCACCGGCTGCTAATCGCAGGAATAGCGAAATCCATCTCGCTATACAAGGCTCCTATCTGAATGAGAGCACTGGAGACCGTAGTGAACCGAAGTCGGGTGAGCTCGGCATACCAGTCAATCGCACCAGGGAAGATCAGGCAGTATGTGTCATCGTGGAAATGATTCCCTTGGATCATTCTAGCGAATTAAGCGCACTGTGTCTTTCATAGAAAATTAGCGATGTGACTGCAGACTTCTAAAAAGCTACTAGAAAATAACTGTGCAGGGGATGGCAGCAATGTGAAATAATTCCGGAAAAGGTAATCGCAAGCATTCTAGGAATTTGATCGATCCTGAAAAGCGCGACGGACGCGTGATTCAGTCGTGCTGGTGAAGGAAAAAGCAGACATTACCTTAATATAAATGGAAAACCCTTTATTGGAAATCTCATCAAATATCTGAACTTAAAGACACCAAATAGGTGAAAACTTTCCGTAATAGGCAATTGACAAAATTGATTTGTCTAAAGTTTTATTCATTAAAGGATTCCCTTAAACTTTCACTTAGAATGAGTTTTAATTACTAGGGTTTCCTAAGAGCAGTTAAACTGAGAAAGGAAACTTACAGATAAATTGGTTTGCTATTATAAATGTTACTATGATTTACTTCATAAAATTTGTCCTTCTTTATTGCTTAATATAGAGAAGGATGCAATTCTATAATTAGCTCTGAAGAAAGACACATGTTGTGTCTGAAACATGTGTTTGCGACAAATCCTAAATAAGTAGAGAATCAATCTACAGTATAATTGGAATCTAATTTTAAGTGTTTTAATTAATTAACTATAGAAAACAGAGGAACTGTTCTTTGTTGCATCGTCATTACTATTATTATTCTGTTAAGGGAAAGTCGCACCGCGTCCTTGAGGAACTATTGTGCCCTTTTTACTGGTTACATTATGAAAACCGAATTGAGTTGAAATATTTGGGAGGCATCATTGGAGATCGACTTATAGGACCTTAGGTAGGTGTAGAGTACACATCCTCTTTGCAGGATGTGGTTTCGCGATTCAGTGGAAAATTGAGCCGTTGTGGGTCAGCACGATGGTCTGTAGAATTTTATACAGAATAAGACGTATAATTTCACTTTTTGAAAATCATTGTTAGCAAGTAATCACTTCCATTCTTATCGTTTCGTCGATACTTAAGCCGAAATTAAATGAAATATGATTTTTGTGTCAAAAACTTTAACGAGTACGAAAAAAATAACAATTGGGCTTCAATAATTTGTGGCATATTTTCTCGGAGACGGCTGTAGCGATTGACACCAAATTTGGTGGAAAAGTGAGAACTATGAACGCTCCCGCATGCAGTGAGTTACATAATTACACGTCGAATTTAAGGGGGAAAAGGGGGCTCCCCACACACGGAAAAGGAGTATACATTTTTTTTTCATCAAATATAGTTATGTGGGGTATCAAATGAAAACTCTTGGTTAGTACTTTCCGAAGCCGGTCTTAGTTTTGACATTTTTTGGAAAAAGTGGGCATTGCGGGGGTGGAAAGTGATCATTTCTTTAACGGACCCATTCTCAGAAACTACCCAACCGAAAATTCCGAAAAAAATCAAACGGCTGCCACTATATAGTGCCTAGGCTCCGAAGCGATATTTTTACACAACATACGCATATGTGCATTACGTACTACATACTAATGGAGCAAATGCACGCTCAAATGTCTTTATAAAAGAAATACACAAAACCTTTCATATCTGAAGCGTCCAGCTTCCGGTTTCCCGACTTGCTTTTTTTTTGTGAAATTACGTTCCTTAATCTTTTCTCCAACGATTTTCGGGAAATGTTTGGTGGAATTCAAATCAAAGGTTTGTGCAAGCCATTGAAGGACGTTCATGGTTGTCGGCCGTCATTGAAGCCGAAAACTTGGGATTATTGTCATGCATAAGATCGCAGTAAAAATTACAGTATTTGGCTGCAGTCATTACACCTACGAGCTTAAACATTAGACTAACAGTTTCATGAGAAAGACAAGATGGTACCATTAGAGATCCGCCTTCATGTTTAACTACCGGCACTTGGAAAACGTTAGGACGTCAAATAGTCCTAGCGTTTTCCAAGAGGTATTCGGATATGACCCATCTCTTCTGTTGAAAAGGCTATACATTTTGGGTCGTCGAACCATAAGATATAGCGGCCCAGCCTATGACACTCCATTCAATGTGCTCTTTTGCGTAAAATAATCTTGCGTAATAGTTTTTGTCCGATGTTAATGGCAATCAGTTTTGCATGCCTAGACATAATGTTATGTCGGGTTGTCGGCGTAAGCTGAGGCATGAGGACGCAATTTTAAACGGACCTTTTCACAGAATACGGACAAACGGAGGCCTAAGGCCTAAGTTGATTTCCTTGGGCATCCACTATCCATCGTTCTTGCAATGGGGTTCGTATTACGGAATCGGACTGCGAGATGCTGAATTCCTTAGAGAGTACCACTTTAACCACAAAGAGTTTCAGCTTCTCGGGCAATTGTTCTCTAACAACACAATAAATCAACAATAAACTAAGAAAATTACTTTAAACAATTTTTTTTTTTTTGATAAATCAACCATAAATTGTAAAAATTACTTCGAGCACGTTTTTTCAGCCCAAAATATCGACGAAAAGGGCAAGAATGAAAGTGGTTAGTTTAAGGCCCCTTTTTTCAAAAATTGATACTACACACCTTGTTCTATATAAAATTTGCTAGCAAATCATATATAAACATATAATTATTAGACTAATAAATTAAGCATTAATAAAAATTTAATTAATAAATTAATAATTAATAAAAAATTTCTTTAGAAAATTTCAGCATTTTGCGGAACTGTATATAAAGTAGAAACTCTTTTTTTCTAAAATTGCTAATGCTGCAAACATATCAAGCAAAATGTTGTCAAACTGTTCAATAAGGGAGCAGTGGACGTTTTGAGTAGTTTCTATAAAAAAAAATTAATTAAGAGCATTCATCTCTAAATTTTCTTTCACGAAAATGTCCACTATGTCTTTTTGTTCCCCTAAAGGTTCTTTTTTAGCATGCGAAATTCAGTGTGTTTTTCATATTTATGGTTCACATTTCCAAATTAAGATAAAATTTTGATAAAGTTTATTACAATTAGAGATTCATGTATAGTTAGAAAATTAGTAATTGTGTATGTTAAAATTCCAGGAAGCTAAACAAAATTTTCGGGTAGACAAACAAAATGTTTCTCTTTAGCTGTTAATCTCACAAATATATTGTATTTTAGAGGTTAATTATCATTTTTTGGAGTGAAGCCTTATGTACGATACGATTCACTTAAATGTTCCAGTTATCGTCGCTGTTGAGTTATTCCTAGTTTTGTAGTTTAGGAGCGGCGATTTCCTTTGCAAATTATAATACTTATCGCAACTCAAACCGAAAAAAAACGTGAGTTTTGTTTAGAACTACATGAAGAATCACTTGGCATACAGTTCAACTCATTTCTAAACCCCCTGTGTATTCCCCTTCAGAATGTTATTACGATACTATATGGGGATGACTTGTATTTTAAGATTCAGATTTGATGTTAAGGCTTCGTCAAGCGTTTTTTTTATATTTAGCCAGAATAGATTCTAATTACGTGGTTCGTCATTCTTTGCAGACTGCAGTTTTGGACTCTTTACTATATTTTTATTTTTAGCCAAGACCAAATATTATATAATGGCACCGTTCCAAGAAATTTTTCATTTTATACCTATCACAGCTTTACTAGCAAAAAGTGTGTTATCCCTGTTTCACATGGGTTGGGATTCCCTTAAAATTATGCAATTAATGCAATGTGTACGGCATTTTATATTTTTCGCATTAACATCTGATTATTATAGTATAGTAAATGAATAATGAATCTATTTCAATAACGATGCCTCTTACACAAAACTTTAAACCTTCCATATACTTTAAAGAATGAAACTCGAAAAAGGGGCTGCGAGTCAGTTTCAAATCTTTAAAGCAAAATAGAACAAGGCGGGAAATCGGAAACTGGACGCTTCAGGTATGAAAGGTTTCGTGTATTTTTTTTATAAAGATATTTGAGTGTGCATTTGTCCCATTAGTACCTAGCACGTAATATATGTATATATTATGTGAGAATATCCACTTTCGTGTGATATTGACATGCAAAGTCTTGAATTTGCACAAAAGCGACAACTTGGACCTATTATCACTTTTGTTGCTAATAGTGCGATTTTCACCAAACTTGGTAGGCTTATGCTAATTTGCTGTGAAATTTCATAATTCTAGAGTGAACTTAAGAGGGCTTTTATTGTCAATTACTAAAAATCATAATAATATACTATATTATCTTTATTTGAGTATGGAAGGTATTTCGCAATAAAACTGAGTTTTTGACCACCGATCCCCATGAAACAGCCACAATCACTGTCGCTCTACATAGTTCTGAGTGTTGGCCCACTATAAAAGACGATGAACGGCGTCTTGCGGTAATAGTGACGAAGATGTTGCGTTGCAGTATTGGCGTGAATCAGTTTGATCACAATCGAAATTAGGATATCCGCGATCGATATGGGGTTGCATCGATCGTGGAAAAACTGTGCGCTAACGAGAATTCACTTGTCAAGATTGGTCTGAACATCGAAGCCGATGGTAGGCGACCAAAAGGCCGGCCGAAACAATGGTGACTTGATACGCTGAATGGGGATTTGATCAAATAAAATGGCGAAATCGATCCCGCTTGTGAACGGGGCAAACGCTGAAAAAAAGAAGAAGGTATTTCGGGGCCTAGGTACCATCTAGTGACAGCCTCCTGATTTTTTCAGATTTTTCGGTTGGGTGCCGTGAAAGAAATGATCCCCTTCGACCCCGCCGCACTCTCCACCTTTCCAACAAATGTCAAAACTGATACCTAACATGACTATATTTGATGAAAACAAGTACACTCCCCTTTTGTATGTATGGGAACTCCCTCTTTTAAGTTCGACTTAGAATGATGTAACTCACTATATGCCTGAGCGTTCACAGTTGCCACCTTCCCATCAAATTTGGTGTTAATCGCTATAACAGTTTCCAAGAAAAATGCGTTTGACAGACAGACAGACAGTAAACAGATTTCAATATTGATAATTGTTAAAACAAAATCTTAAAAATTTGTGACGCGAAAGAAGCTGAAATCATTACATACGACTTTCTATATTAAATAGACAATATAATGCGATGAGATTTGGGCACTCAGCAAAGGTACAATTGGTAAGAAGGCCAGGAATCGTAATATTTTAAAGTGACTTACCTGACTGAAATGCAATCGACACCGCTAGGAATAACAAAAACGACTTCATGGTCCGCAATTCACTTATTAGATCTGTAAGTCAAAACAAATTATTCAATTCACTGCTCTGATCACTTACGAGTAATATAATATTTACAAAGATTGAAAATAGATTCACATTTAGATTCACTTGTGGTTCTTGCGTCTGGTATACATACAAATACAGGAGACAACTGCGATAAGAAGTGACCTTAGCACATATTCTCTTCAATTAATGCGTACCTTAAGATTAGTGCAGTTTTACCTTATAGATGATGAACGATCCCTGTTCCCTATAGTATTTGATCACTCCTACCTATAATTCAATGAAACACCCACTAGAACTTTTTGCAAAAACCAAACCGATTAGGGTTAGCACGACCTATAACTTGTCAATTTGCGAACATACTACAGCAAATTATTACGTTTTTGCTTACGTTTATTATCAATTTCTGCTGATCATAGACAATTTATTGCTCGTGGCACTCACGACTGTTTAAGTCATTTTCACTAGACGTGTTTTCGTAGCTAATTTTAGATTATTTTTAAACGTTTATATTGGAAGATGTTGATGCGATATTTCCGTAAACGATCACAGGTTCTAGGACAATTGCTTGATAGCTGCGGTTAGTTTCCCATTTAATTAGTAATTGCGCTTCAACTATGTAGTCGGCTTTGACGATGATCACATAAACTTATTGCAGAATACAAATGCTAATAACAACTTTGCCGACACAAACGCGATAAAATAAATAAAGTTATTGGTAAATGGCAAATGAAAAGATGGTTCTTACCTGTAGATTATTCTACGTATAATCAATCATTAGTTACCGTATCTACCTTTATAATTTACTGATTTTATTCATAGAAGCCGCTTCTGAAACGTATAATCTACTGTCATCTATCACCTTTTCAAATGTTCATTTAAGCTAGGCATGACTGTGAATCCGGTCTTTCTTCTATAAACCATTACCTAATCATAAAAATCACAGTATGTTAAAATATGGAGATGTTTGATGCCCTAAAAGTTGACTTTCGCTCAAGACACTTTCAGATGGTTAATAATCAATATTACAATGCAGTTCATTGCAGTCAATATCATCTTCCCACGGCATATGAAAGTTGAAGCTGGTTTTGATAAACATACATATATGCGAGGAAAGTATTGGCAGTGAATCATTCAGAAGATGACTTGGTAGTATATCGTGATCTCTCCAGGCAGCGAAAATTATTGAAACATTCAGATACTGGTGGGCTCAATGAAGTATCAGTGATAAATCGCTTTTTATAATGTTGCTAATTTTCAAATGAAAAGGATCAAATATATCGTGGCAAATGGCATCTAACTAAAATGAACACCTGTGGCACTTTAGTCGCTACTTGTACAGGGCCAAATTTCAAGTAAATCCAATCTACTCAAAAAAAAAAATTATTTATGAAGGCGCTAACTAGTTTCGACGCTGTTCTCCGTGGAGTTGGATTTGAATTCTCATAAATATTATTCATTTATGACGCTTCATGGTCAAGCTAAACCATGGGAACAATCAAAGAGAAGAATAAAAACAAACCGCATACAGGCACGTAACCAACTCAACACTATTCGGCGCTGAATCTTATAGATCACCTTCAAAAGGTAAACATACGTGTACGAGTATATCTGGTCAACATTTTCATCACAACAAGACCACGTCATGCCGTTCAGCTTACTGAAGTTTGGCTGCCAGTCTACATATTCGTTTTGCATTTGCCCCGGATAGAAAGGAACTACGTAACTATAGAGTGCACTATTGCAATGTCTGCTTCAGAGACGATAGAACTAGGATACATTCACCTGCACTGCAAAGTATGCATCTGATTTTCACGACACTTATACCACATATTCACAAGAGATAAAAAGGTGCTAAATATTCAACGTATGCTTACACCAATTGACCGGATCTCAGGCGAAAAATTGTTGTTCAAATCAGCTTAATTTCCACAAAAGATACAATTCGCGTCCGTACGACACACCTCACATCAACAATTACCTGTCGAATGGGGTAGACGATGTCTTTTATATAAAATGATTTGTTTTTAGCATAATCACTCTCTCACCCGGCGATCGTGCAGAGATATCCAAAAAATCTAAAATCAACGTTTAAGAACCGGTATTTCGCCAGGCCATCTTTGAAGCAGTCAAATCATTGTTAATTGTGTGGTCGCTAAGATTAGCAATCTGGGTGCTAATATTATTGAACTTGTTGTTCACATCACAGTAACTTCTAAGCATGAACGGATGTGTTTACAAATAATCCGCAACATCTCAACTATACATATGGCAATACATACATGCATTTCTGTGGATACATTGTTAAGACGCTAAAATCACTAGCGGGAAAATAGTTGTTATCGTGGGCAATATCTCCTACTTCATCTAGTGATAATGTGAGTTTGTCTACATATTTAGGCTATTCATTTATAAAATAAGGGTATGAACCGAGTTATAGAATAAGTAAGCTCACTCGTTAAAAAGCTACAACCAAACCAGGAAATTTTATAGCTTTTACTTCTTTAAAAATAACCCAAAAAGATTGACGAACTCGCAACCAACAATTTTTCATTGACTCCTCTAACTTTCTCCCCTAAATTTCTTCTTTACTTTACTGTCTGTCTGTCTGTCCATCACATATATTTCTCGAGGACGGTTGTAGCGATTCACACCAAATTTAGTGAAAAGGTGGCAACTGTGAACGCTCACGTATACAGTGAGTTGCATAGAAAAGGGGGGTGTAATTTTTTTTCATCAAATATAGTCATGTGGGGTATCAAATGAAATTTTTCAGTTAGTACTTTTGGAATCCGGTCTTAGCTTTGACATTTGTTGGAAAGGTGTGGAGTCCGGGGGGTCGAAAGTGATCATTTTTTCTAACGGACCCGTTCTCAGAAACAATTGTACCCAACCGAAAAATCTGAAAAAAAAAATCAGGAGGCTGCCACTATATGGTGTCTAGGCTCCGAAATGCCTGCTATACCGATATCTGTTCAAATGAAGTTATAATATGGAACATGATCCTACCAAGTTTGGTGGAAATCGCACAATTAGTAACAAAGTTATAATAGATCAAAGCTGTCGCTTCTTTGCAAATTCAAGACTGAATGTGGATATTCTCACATAATATATACATGTATTAAGTGCTACATACTAATGAGGCAAATGCACAAATAATATATTATTAGAAAAAAATACACAAAATCTTTCATACCTGGAGCGTCCAGCTTCCGATTTCCCGTGTGCCGGATTCGCGGAATCGAATTTCTTTTTAAGCATCAATTGTATTTAGATATAGAGTAGAATATATGGGCAAAGCGATTTTTTGATATTCGGAGTCATTCGGAAATTATAGTGATAAACACGTAAAACGTCACATGCCAGATTTATGTCGATCGCCGTAATAAAGCTCGTGTTTATCGGTCCAAATGACGTTCGAATGGCTTCGCTGAAAGGACAAGAAGGCCGTACATGTGTTTCTTCAAGAAACCCAAGGTTTATGGACCAGGTATAACAGATTAATGGTCAGTTAAGGTTTTATGGCTAAAAATTGCATTCTACTTTTTAAATGCGTTTTTCTCGAAACCGCATGTTGAAAATCGGCTGCCACCATACCCCAAATTCTATCCAACCAAATTCTTTGAAATTTTCACGACCTATTCAAAGCATATTTCTACGGTCCGCAAACTAGGATAATTGCGATTCATTCAGTAGTTATTTTTTTATGCACTGAAGAAGCCGTAAAAAAACACCAAAATTAAAAAAAAAGTTTAACACGCCACCAAAAATTTAGTTTTTAGTATTTTTTAATAATTCTAGTTTACGGACTGTAGTTGAGTCTGTACATTAAAATGCCGTTTACTTTTTTCTCTAAGATGATCGCAGCGCCTTCTAGCGTGCCAGCAGGAAAACACCTTTTTTGGAGATGGGTGTATAAATTGCTCTGCGTTTCAATAAGGAACTATGTAATCGGGCTGGAAAAATTACTATGCACGCTCAAGATATTAATAAATCTATGGTGAAGAATTCGTATTTGTATCTTTCTCCAGCTCTGCACAAAAAATTTCTAAAAAAAAACGGCCTTCACACGGGATGACCCCCTTAAGGGATTCACTCATATATGAGAATCATTCCATGAAAGCAATTCAATTATTAATAAACTCAAGCCGAGACAAAATTTTTTCTGAATATAGCCATATGGGTTATAAAATAGAAGATCTTAAACGGGTCTGTCTTAGTTTTGATTCTTTTTATTTGCGGAAAGGAATGGGAAGGGGTTGAGTCAGAACGTAAACGCAATAAATTATCCGAAAAGTCTAAAACAAATCAGCACACTTTGAATCCAGGCCTGAAAATAACCCCGATCCCCGGATCTGTCCCCTTTAAGTTTCTCCTATAAGTACAGCGTTTGTAGTAATATAAATATTAATAATAATCGTTGGCACAACAATCCATATTGCACCAGGGCCTTGAAGTGCGTTAGAGCACTTCATTTCATAACAGCACACTACAGTACACTGTATGTGGCAATGTGGTCAGAATTGCATTCGCCCGAAATGATCACCCTGTTTGGACTCAGGTACCCATTACAGCTGAGTCAACTGGTATGCGGCATCCAGTCGCGATAACAAATTCTGCTACGACAGTCCAGAGCTCTAACCACTTGAGCCAATCGGACATTTGTAGTATGTTATAAATTGTAAAATAGTACATGTTATTGGAAAGTTTAGTGGAAATCCTGTTGTTGTGAACAAAGCCATGATGGATCAAATGGTGTTTTTTGCGTTAATTTACTGTATTCTAGGGCATTATAAAGTCTTTACATATCTGTTATACGCACTTTTCGTAAAGATTGATGTTAAATTCCAAGCGTACAGTGATTGACACGTTTTTTTGTTGAATTGCAAAAAAGTGGGTCTGAGCGGTTTTTCTCCGAATATAGCATAGTGGGATGTGAAATTAAAGGTCTTGATAAGTACTTTCTACATCACTGGGTCCAATGTGCCGGTATGCAGAACCAAAAGGGCCTGACTTCCCTAATATACCGAATATAAAACCATGTGTTACAAAAGCAGAATGCCTTCAGCTTTTCTACGAATGTGTAACATACAGTCAACCAATTAGAAAGTTAAACAGTTACTGTAGTTCACTTTGAAGTTGCCAATAGTTTCAATTGGATATAATTCGCACCCTTGCCGTGTTTTTCCTAATATACAAAGGAGCGTTTTCCGTCTAATGCCACTCACGGTCACGCTGCTCCTAGGACAGAGGTGAGGCATCGTCTGACGAGTTCCCTCTGTCCTGGAAGAAATCGTTTGTCCTTTTTTTTCTTGAATGTTTGGGTGGCATGCCCCAAACGAGGGATCCATGGACCAAAAAGACGTGAGAGTAAGTTGCTCTCCATGTGGTCCGGTCCAATAGCAAGTGGTTGTGAACTTAGGATCCCTCACTTCAACTAAACAATAGCGTATAGTTCTTAGCTGTAGTGTCTCCTAGCACTTTGACGTTACCTTAAATTCATTGCAATATATAAATATTGCAGTAATGATAGAAGAAAAAAATCACTAATATTACCAGAGAATTTGACAGAATTACAGTTATATCGGAAATAAACAAAGTTTAATGCCCTAAAAGATGGCACTAAAAAGATTTATAGCTTTGTTGATTATGTCATTCCTTCCTCAGAGCTCAAAAAGAAAAGGAAGTAATAATTTTCAAGGTTTTGTGTAAAATAAGACCTTATTGAAATCGGTTTACTGCCTTTTTTAGTGAGACGACGAAACTCTTCAAAAGACACTAGCCTAGACATGCCAGTTTGTGGGATTTCTACCCGTTAAAACCATCCTCGACACTCCCCCTGCCCATAAGGGATAACATCATGCTACTGATGTAACTGGCTCTTTGATCTCCTTTCTTCTATACAAGGCGTTTGTGGCCGCGCTCTTTTGGTCTGGTGGAAAAATGTGTGCTCAGTTTCTCCACGACTGAAATGCCTTTTCCCAAAATTGAGACTGCATAGAGCAAAATCGAGCTCATCATCCTAGTTATAAGTAGCCTGCAAAAATACTCTTCTATTCGGCATTATCTTTGCTAGACCCATATTTGCCGCAGATGCCTTGTCGCAAGCATATGGCTTAAAACTGAGTTTCGCATCTTTTATTCCCCGCAAGTTTTCGATGGCCGGCTTAGTAATGATCCTCAATTTTAATACGAGTGTAATTTCCCTTATGACGGGTAAAGAGGAGGATTGCGTCCGTTTTTTCCCTACGAAAGTGTCAGTCTAAACCATAAGTTGAAGCATGACCATAACCTTCTGATGTTGACTAAACTGTAATAGATCAAAATTGTCAGTTTCCTGTCAAATTTACTGTAACTCAAGATCATTCTAACATGAATGGTCTGACATGCTCAATGCATATTCATTACGAGCTACATGCAAATGGAAGAACCCTGTACCTAAATGTTCTTATGACAGATCTACACGCATGCCAAACCTCAACAAGTCGTCGCAAATCGAAATGTGTGAATAGAATGTTTGGCTTGGTTTAAGTAGGCTTGCAAACGCTTACAGCCGATCTGATCGAGTGTCGTTTTTTTTGGCACAAATGAAAGAAAATTTGCCCCAAACGTTTGCGTCGCATCCAAACGTTTGATCATAAGATAAAAGTAAGTAGTCAATCCACGGAGCAAAGTCAAAGTCATCCGCTATGCTTGCCTGTTTAGAAAACACTAACACACTTGAAAGCATGTGGATGGCTATGTTTGGTCCCCAAAATCAAGCCAAACATTTGCCGATGTTGGAGTTTGTACCAAGTGCGGTGGCATCCATGAATCCGTCATAACGTAGGAAATTCTTCCTTAGTCTTTATCTTGCTCGATAGCTGAGGTGGTTTGTCAACGTGGAGCCAAACAGTTACACGTGCCGAGCCACCGCTGTTTTAGGTTGCATTTGGGTCGGTTCCCATCAGCTTTTTCTGTTTTTGGATTATTTCCTTAATTGGAGACCTTGTACGATTTTCAGCTGTTTTTTTATATTTTTATTGAATTTTTTCCTACATTTTTTGTCTAGCTCAAAATAACCAAACTCAAGCTTCTTTTTATTTAGAGGACCCCCTTTTCCTCTTCTCGTAACTCGCAGTAGGACTTTTCGACTGCGAGGCATCTTTCATATGAATTAGACCTAAAGATGCCAAGGTGGAGAGGAAGCGACAAAATTCGGGCGTAATTTCATCTCAAATTAAAGAGAGTATTGAGTGAACAGCGTTTCCCATGCGTACATTTTTCTGTTAAATCTCTCAGATCTCAAGGAAAACATCACTAGGGTCACCATCAATTTTATCACCATTACATGTAATTTTACATTCTATCTATTAGTTGAATGTGATCGATCAGATTCATAGTTTGGCTGAACATTAGTAATCGTATAAATCTCGTATCATTTCTGTAAAATTTAGATTGTTTTGTAGTTGAAATCTATTCAAACTTCCAACAATTAGCTACCCAGAAAAGAAACAATCATCAAACATTCATCAGCATATACATGTGTCCACCTTGACTAATTGATGCTGATATACAACTAACACTGAAAAGGCAAAAAAAGCTAAAAATAAGATATTCACATGCTTCCTGTTGTTCAAATAAGCCCACTTTATATGGCGTCATACACGTCTTGCAATGCAATCAACGAAAATTCCACCTTCTAAAACTTTGTTAATAATAGTTGAATTTCCTTCAAACTTTTTTTTTTGTTTCAGACAAAACCTTATTATTATAAAAAATTAAAAAAGCCAAAAAGGACAAACATCCCTTGCCTCTGAATTCTCATCTTGCCCGCCGGGGTGTAATAATCTCGGGGTAGCGCAATGCTGACGGCATTGCCTCCTACAGAGTACTGTAGTGTACTCCTCGCAACATCGATCACCTATTCAGAATGATGTGCTTCTGCATGGTTGGAACCAGACTTTGTGAAAGTCCTAGGATATCAAGGGTAGCCATGAGGGATTTAGGTACAATACCTGTAGCTGACAATTTTATGAGAACTACAACAACCCGTTCGGGACGCCAAATTTCCTTGATTTTCCGCAACATCAATAATATACGCGGCCCGCCTTGTCAACTAACAGTACGCCAGGCTTGCTATGTGGTGTATGGCGATCAGTCGGAACTTGCCGGTCCCAATACATGCTGTAAGCAGAACCAGAGCAGAAGACTGGACATGTTCCCGTGATCAGCGCATACTTGTATGTAAGGCTTTGATAATTAACCTTACATACAGTATTATGCCTAGTGATGTATTCCACCGGTAGCCATAACAGTACAGCTAGAAATGAGATGGTCCAACGTTTCTAACGGCGAACCACACATTCTGCACTGGCCGTTCTCCACCCGTTCTTTCATAATGAGTTTTTTATAAGTTCGGGTGGCAACCACGCCATCCTGAATGGCACACATGAATCCCTCCGTTTCAGCAAAGAGCTCCACAGCACATAGCCATCTATTCGACAAATGGCTACCAAAGACAATTCACGTGTTCACCGTGCATTGCCTTCGACTTCCATCCATCAATCCGCACTTGGTCCGACTTCACACCACTCAGAGGAAACGAAGATCGATCCTTCGAGTTAAGTGGAGTCAGTCCACAATTTGCTTTACAGACAGCCGCATGCAAGGGACTCTCCTGCTCTTTGCTGTAAAAATAAGCGCGCAGCGAGTGGACTTGGCGATGGCGTTGTGTCGCCACATCAACCACGCCCCTACCTCCGATGTCACGAGGCAGGTTCATCCGCTCCATGGCAGACTTTGGATGATGCATTCGGAATTTGGACATAGTTGTCTGTATCCACCGCTGGACGTTTTCCCGATCGGTCTTGCATAAGCCAGTGAAGGGGTAACGAATACATTCAATGCGCTTATTCTATTCTTCCCGGCGAGATGCGATTTCAGCACCAGCTTTACACGTCGCAGGAATTCGGACAGCAGAGCATTCTTCAGATCACCAACTCGAGCATGGGTACCTTGCAGAATTCCTAGGTACTTGTAGAAGTCTGTCTTGATCATAGCTTCGATGTGGAGGTCACCAATGCTATGTCCGGCATGCGGCTCGTGGTGGCTTAGATTCGAAACTTGTCTAATCCAAACTCCATCCGAATATCACGACTGAACATGTCTATTATTCGCGAAAGACTTCTAAGATGATCGTCAGTACCAGCATACAGCTTGATGTCATCTAAATAGATCAAGGGTGTCAGTTCGCACTTAGCACGTAGGCCATACTTTATTGCAAAACCATGCCCTCTAGCATCGTTCAGAAGCCATGAAAGGGGGTTCAGTGTCATACAAAACCAAAGGGAAGATGCCCCTCCGTATACGGATGGGCTCTGAGGTATTAGTACTTTCAGATGTACGCACTGATAAGGTGGTATGCCACCCTTCCATGACTATCGCCAAAAATTTTATTAGTTTCGAATCAATGCGATACAGATGAAGGACATCGATTAGCCAGGTGTGCGGGATACTGTCAAAAACCTTGGCATAATCGATATAGCAACTAAAGAGGTTTCTTTGGCCTCTAGTTACTTGTCCTACAACTACCGAGTGGATCATGAGTTGCTCTTTGCAACCCCTTTACCCAACTCGGCTACCTTCTTCTTCTCGGACAGAATGTTGCTGGTCTCCAAGTGCGCATTAACCTTCCACTAATAATGGGCGTTATGAATTTGTATAGGGTTGGTAAGCAAGTAATCGGTCTTGTGTCTGCGGGGTCCTGCACCGTATCCTTCTGAGGGATAAGGTAAGGAAGGATGGAAATTCCTCCGGCCGACTCATGATCTCATTTATACTGCGTGCCAACCGACTGTGTACGCTGGTAAATTTTCTGTACCAGGAATTCTGCACCCGATCCAGACTAGGGCCCCTCCAGTTCTTCGAGGTGTTTATGGCTCATCGAACTTCCTCTTCCAGGCGCATTGGCATGGCGGGTGCCTTCGGTGGTGATCCACTCAGCATGCTGGACGTGTAGCCCCCGAAGTCCACCGCTTCCGTTACCGAAAACTGCACTGTCTGGACGCTCTGTTGGGATTCGTTTAGAGATTTGAAAAAGCTCCACTGGTTCCTCGCGTATGTTGCATTCTAGACACGTCTGGAGTGACTTTCGCCTTACCGTCGTAACCGACTGCATATGACAGAAGGTTTCTGCTTTAGTGTGTCCAGAATTTCAACTACGGGTGCTTCACTGGGGATGGCATAGTTCTGGTAAACCCTCTGCACTTTATTTCTCACTCCTCTGCTGACATTGCCAGTGCTGATCTGAATCATCATCATGATCTAGCAATGTCTGCCTTAGTGAGTCCCGCCGACGTTCCATACGAATTTTCCATGGTGGATCTCTTCGGTCACTCAAACCAATAACACGAAGGCGAATCTTCTGACCATGCAATCTGACATCCGCAACCGCACCACAATACACAAGTGATTGTAGTTGCAGCAGCGACATATCAGCACACAGCCGAGATGCATAGGGTTCTACACACGCTCTTTGGAATTCGCCCCGAATCTCAGCGGAAACCTCAGTTGGACGGTCGAGAAGAATGCTTCGGCAATTATTATTATATTAAAAGTGTTTAACCTTTGTGATCTCAAGAAATTTACTTTACTCACCAAGCTCAGCATGTTAAGTGTTTGAGTATTTGACAACCATAGGCGGTGTGTGTATGAAAATGGTACATAGCTATCTGTTTATTCTTCTTCCCTAACCTGTGTCCGGTTCAGAAACAGGGTTAGCTCGTAATTGGCAATTAATATAATACATTTACTAAATGGTTCTCAGCTGAAAGCGTTTTAAAGAAAGAAAAACCCTTTCGTCTTACGTGTGGGACTGTAGTATACTGTATTTAAGAATGATTGGCGTCAATGCGGTGATGATATTATCTGTTGTTTTAGAATGCAGTATTCATATAAAACTTTATGGTACTATATGTTGTTTTATCGATCCATTTTACATCACTAAGTAAACGCAAAAAAAATACGACAACTCGCAAAAAGTGTTTAGCCCGACATCGCGTCTTACACACTAAGCCAATCCCCAGATAGTTAACTCGTTTGAGCATTTGGTAATGTAATGAAATAATTTGTGGTATTGGGTTCTAGGTCTCCAATTGAGTAATGATTGTAGTAGTAATAATAATTATTATTATTAATCCTCTCATGAAAAGTACTAATTTGATGTATTATAAGTTACTTGATTTCAATACGATTGCCGCGAAATCTGCCAATATCATGCGCCATATTATCAGCTATATTACAATACAATAAACTTAAAGAGGGTTTTCAAGTATATTTCTAAAATATATTATAGTAATATGTTATTATAAACTTTATTTGAGCATATATCGCAATGGGATGTATTTTGTGCAGGTTGGATAGATTCAGAGAACAAGAATTCAAACAATGTCAGAAAAGGATCATTTACAAAAAGTAGTAATTGTGCCCTTTCATAGGACCATATTTTCTGAAAAACATATTTCTCCCCTTTCGCATATATGGGACACAACATGATGCAACTCTTTGCACGTGGCTCACAGGCCACATATTCTCACTAAATAAATAATAACTAACATTGAACATTGAATCGATTTCAATAATTTTTTTTTTTCATACAAATAAATTCAGTTTTGTTTTGATAGCTCAGTGGTTAGTTGTCATAGCGAAAGTCGCGGTTCAAATCTCGCTGGTGGCAGTGGAATTTGTATCGTGATTTGACCTCGGATACCAGTTGACTTCGTTGTAAATCAGTACCTGAGTCAAATCAGGGTAATAATCTCGGGTGAGCGCAATGCTGACCACATTGTCTCCTACAGGATACTATAATCCTGTAGTGTACCGTTACAGTCTTGAATGAAGTGCTCTAAGACACTTCAAGGCCCTGATCCAATATGGGTTGTTGTGCCAACGATTATTATTATTATTTGTTTTGAAGACATGTAGTTGTGGTTCGAACTGGAACTAAGGAGATAGAATTTTGCCATTTCAAAATGGGCCGCGTTTCTTTTTCCTAAAATATCAAATTAAGGGGGCGTCCAAAGTCAAAGCGGTTTTTTTTTTTGAAATTTTTTGTGAAGAACTGTTTAAAGATACCAATACGAATTTTGCACCATTTACTAGTATCTTGAGCATGCGTAAAAGGTATTTTTCTGCTGCCATGCTAGTGGGCGCTGCGATCATCTTAATAAAAAAAATGAGCGGCATTTTAACATGCAGACTTAACTACAGTTCGCAAACTAGGATTATTAAAAAATATTAAAAGCTAAATGTTTGGTTCCGTGTTAAACTTTTTTTTGTAAAATTTGGTGTTTTTTTCAGGCTTCTTTAATGATTAAAAAAACTATGCAATGAATCGCAATTATCCTAGTTTGCGGACCGTAGAAATATGTTTCGAATAAGTCATGAAAATTTCAAAGAATTTTGTTGAGTAGATTTTAGGCTATGGTGGTAGCAGATTTTCAATACGCAGTTTCGAAAAAAACCCATTTAAAAAGCAGAACTTGATTTTTAGCCATAAAATCTTAACTAACCATTAATCTGCTATACCTAGGCCATAAACTTTAGGTTTCTTGAAAAAATCCATGCAAAGCTGTGGCTTCAATTCTTAAGATTTTCGCTAAATCATTCGGCCCCATAAATGAAAGCTTTATTATTATTAAATCGACATAAATCTGTCATGTAACTTATTACGTGTTTAACACCCTAATTTCCGAACGACTCCGAATTTCAAAAAATCATTTTGCCCATATATTCTACACTATATATAGATACAATTGATGCCAAAAAATTCGATTCCGAAGATCCGACACACGGGATGACCCCCTTAATA
Organism: Hermetia illucens; assembly: GCF_905115235.1. Classification (NCBI taxonomy): domain Eukaryota; kingdom Metazoa; phylum Arthropoda; class Insecta; order Diptera; family Stratiomyidae; genus Hermetia; species Hermetia illucens. The sequence continues at coordinate 124,066,592 of NC_051851.1, read as the reverse complement.
TCGACGAATCTTGGAAGTTTTAGTTCGGACACACACACGAGTATTACGATAATTTCGCTAAAAAAAATAGTTATTAAAGTTGATTCAGTAGTTCCTGAGAAAAATTAGGAGAATTCTGAAAGAAATGTTTTCAAAATAAATGTGTTCAAAGTTTCAGAAGATGTTTGCGAACATTGGGGGGGGCCTTATTAAATTTAAATGTAATTTTTTAAAGACAAGTCCAGAGAAATAAACAAAAAAATTAATAAAAAAAAAAACCGCAGAGACAACTCATCAGATCCTGTTTCACCTCTGCCCTGCGAGCAGCTTGATCGAAGTGGTTACAAGGTGTTGCTTACTCCTTATATACAATGGTATTTTATTTTCTTGTTAGTTAGTGATCTGTATGACATTTCTTGACTTGCCTTCATAAAAAAGTTAAAAAAACTGCTGTGAGGTTCGATTTGAAGTTTTGAGGGATGATTCTTGAGATTATATTCTATCGAATTAGTAAACAGAAAAGAAAAATACAAAAAAATACGCAGTGTGAAAAGTCCCATTTAACTAAACTAAACGTTTCGTATTAATAGGACCGTTTTTGAGAAAATGCAGAGAGACAGACAAACAGACTGTAATCCGATTTTAGTAAGATTTCGTTTTAAAATGCTAACTCCGGGAAATGTTTGTAGGTTTAATCGAAAAGGATTCAATATTAAAATAGTTATCGTTCCGATGCTTGTAGTTCTTCTAAATAAAAATAAAACTAGGTAGCTTGCTCCTACTACAATATATTTTAATAATTAGTAAATACGTATTTCGAAAGCTACTTACTTTCTTCCTCAGTACTTAAGCTACCTTAGGTAGCTACCTAAGGGTATTAAAATATATTGTAGTAGGAGCAAGCTACCTAGTTTGATTCAATATTGCTTATAAATAACACTTTATTTAATGTAACGATTCAATTTTCCAAAACTATGTATTTTTTTCTATCTTTATGATTAAAATTTAATGGATTTTGAATTTATTAATATAAATATTTGTATTTTAAACTAACCCAAGAAAAGCTCTCGCTTTCATTATACACAAGGTCCTAGGGAGGGAAAATCTGGGCCAGGTTAAAAATTATGCGAACCCCGAAATTTCATAATTAATCCAACTTTATTAGATATAATAATATAATTATTTGTGAAGATATCAGCGATGGCGGTATTTTGATGTCTAGTCGTCATGTAGGGACATTATTTTGATATGCTTCGTATTTTTGGCCGTTTCGGCCAAAGCGCATGTGACAGACAGACCGGCAATGTTCTTCATACTCAAAATCAACATGTTTTAGGCACCTGTTTTGATGAAGTTTATCGATATAGTTTTCTTGCCAATTTGTGTGCTATTACTGTAATAAGAGACATTATTCATTGTCATTTCTCCAATATCACCTCAGATATAATTTATTCATTTAACAGTATGTAGACGCGCATTTCTTTCTCCACTGGGAGCTACAGAGATAGCAGTCACGTGAACGTCCGGTTGAACGTCTTTCTAGCCAGCCGGCAGGTGTGTAAACCTTTGCCCTCGACTAGTTTTTTCCCACTCACTCTTCTTACCAAAAGATGCTACTCTTAATAATCACTGCCAATAACTTTTTTCTAATCTTTCTCTGTAGACTGTACAAATACGTAATTGGTAGGCCATTGGATTCAAACCAGTGAACGTTAATTCCTCTGGCGCAGAAAAGTTCTTATTTTACTGAAATTATGCTAATTCATTGAGCTCTGGATAGATTTCCTTCACCTTTTTTTCGGAAGATATTAGGGGTTTCCCAAGATACAGGTTGATGTTCTTTCCAGTAACTTATTAGGTAATTCGATGGAAAAGTAACAAAAAGCGATGATACACATAAATTAATAAACAAACGTTTATAAAGGTACCTGTTGTTTCATTTTACAATAGCTCGTCCTAAGTCTGGCTCTCTTTTGTATTGGAAAATTCCTGAATACATTAGCCAACCACAATTCGCGTGGTTATATAATTTGGGACGGTATTAGCATAAACCTGGGATTTTTATAATACTACTTTGAATTGAAACCAATCAACGTCATATTAAGTGAATATTTCTAAACTATTTTTAACATTTGAGAAAAAAACGTTTCTGCGCAATTAAACTGAAGTCCTATTGGTTAGAATATAGCATGACTCACGGAACGAATTCCACTTGAGGAAGACACATTCAATTTGATTCTCGAAATGTGTAGCCACTAAGCAATTTTACGGTATGAAATACATAGATATGTATGTACGCAATGAAGAACCTTAGTCTGGCTACTTCTGAAGTAGAATTAATTTAAGGAATGACAAGCAATTTAATTTATCCATCCTACACCAAGATTCCTAGGATCGAATTTAGCACGAAAAGTACCACAATGAAAGAGAAATGTAAACATGGTGTATACTACAAATATCTTTTTCTTAGCTTACGTAACCATGACTCGACTGGAATTTCTTCTAATCAATTTGTTTAAGCACAATCGTGGAAAGTTTCTAGAAATGAATCTTTATATGGAAATTAAAAAGCAGCTAAATTTTCCTTTGGAGCAATTTCTTGTCGTGGTCAAGTTTAATGAATACGAGGGTTAGGGGATGGCCAAATGATCATTTAAATTCACTATTATCAACGACGTTTAGGTTCACCCGCTCCTAAATTCAGCTCAAAGCAAGTAATCATCGGATTCTTAGTACTTGCAGACCAGAAGAATAAAACTCATCATCTGTTCTCGTGAATGGAAGCAAGTGTTTATTTTCTTAACAGTCAAAGATGAATAACAAAAGGAAAAAATATTACTTCTTAATTGGAAGAAAAACTAGAAACACGTGAAGATTTGGTTTAACCAGGAGAGACAGAAAGGAAATTAGACCCTTTAATCAAAGAATAAGCAAACAGCTTAGACCTTAAAAAATATTTTCGAACAATTTATAGCCGAAAATTTCATTAAAAAATTTTCTGATATTGTCAAAAAATGAAATGATTCCCAAGCAGCTCTACAATATCGACACAGCGAGTCCTAATTATAAAATTCTCCCACGAAAATTTTTTTTTTCTAAGCAGAAAGAGCATTTCATCATTAACTATACCACTCCGGTATCCTGCGGTAGTAAGAAACTCTAGAGACCCCGGTTTTGTGCCGAAGTCCACCAATTCGATATCCTTCAAACTGCCTGGCGTCTTGGTTTATCCCATCGTTCCACCTCGGCCAGGGTCTGCCGTGTCTTCTTCTCCTACTATAAATATAGTCCTTATAGACTTCCAAGTTGAATCATGCTCCACCATACTGGTTAAGTAACCCGCCCACCTTAACCTATTCAGGCGGAGCAAGACAGTCGTGGTGTCGTTCATAAATTTAATCGTCATATAGGCTACGAAATCGTCCATCCTTATATGGGGGGCCTGTTTCGGCGATATCCTAAACGGCCTCTTCCAATGGGCTACCCTGCTTGGGCGTTGGCCAAGCTCGCGCTCCTGGATTTTTAATTAGAGGACCGTGGTTGCTCTCGTTCCGGGCTGCCGAAACTTAACTTCGGAACGATGGGGTAATCAAAAACTTTTATTACTAAACACAATATTCTACTAATTTCACTAACTAATTCTATAAGCAAGTTAAAGAAATTACCGCGCGAAATAAAGTGTTCCCGGTAGAACACTTTAGCTCTGTTCAGAGGCTTTTTGACTACTAAAAATTAAAAGTAATGCTATTCTTTAAGCCACCTATGTTTGACCCTTCCTGTTTACACATTGGTTTGAAAGTGTTCTTGTACACAACACAATAACACTTGTTTATTATTATAAATTTTCTTGCTGGCGGCAAATCGACACCTGCTGTTGCGCTGCGAATTGATGACACGGAAGAAACTCATGTCGAGGCCAAATATACCATTTGGTAAGTAACATGCTGATGCAATGGCGAAAAAGAATCTCGCGATGTCCAAACAGGCCATTTGCATAGCATGTGATGTAACGACGGAAGAGGTTAAATGCGTAGGCAGACTGGGTTTCAGGGGCTAGCTCCAAAGATGCGGCTACTGGAGAAAATCCGGTGAAATCGCTTAAACAGGGCCAAAAATTCTTCTTTTGAACAGGGCTAAGAATCCGCAATTTTTCTTGTTAAGGACCTGACCCTCCGAGTATGCTTGAAGACCTGGTAAGATCATTGTCTTGCACAGTAAGAGCTTTGACTATATGGTAGGACCTTTCGATTTCAAAGTTGTATTCACCTTTCTTGGGTAATCAAACGAGGTATTCGATTTAATCCGGCGGAAATACTGCCGACATCATTCATGAGCAACAACATGGTGGTGATATCAGGAGCGAACTGGAACTAGAAACCGTGGTGGAAAATCTCAACAAAGTCGTCATCATTGACGCATATAAATTAAAATAAAATTTAATTTGAGTCCGTTTGGGAAGGATCGTATGACCATTTTATTTAAATTCCAAATTTAGACTAAAGACTACTTACAATATTTCTTACAAAGTAACCTATCTTGTAAACATTATCCTATCTTTATCATGTGTCGTGCACATGTCCATATTGCATTTTACAATGCGCAGGTCAAAGTGTCTTCATTAATGAACACACATTTCTTACGAAATAGGGTACAAGCAATATAAATAACATTAGCCTGCATCCAATAATATTTATTCTATATGTATACCCTAAATATTCATATTGTGCTATTACTACCCCTCCCCTTAAGCTGATTCGTCCCGAATCTGTTTGTGATCGGCGATGTAGCGTACGATACGTTCGATTTCATTTTCGACGTCGAAATTCATAGATCGGTTAGGTCGTCTGATCGTCGGCTTACCACGGCATTTTCAACGCATTACTATAATACCAGCCGGAATCACTGTTGCCACGACGAGGACAAATGCATACCATGCATACTCATTGTTGTTGACTTTGTCGGCATCAAATTGTCGGATGCTCTCCAAATTGCGGAGATGTACCTTATGCAGGTACGGCAATGTCAGCTGTGTCGAATGTGCTGATACATTAAGCTGGAACTGCTTTGAAATTTGCGGGACCACTGATGACACCTTACCTGTAACTTTGTACAGTATGTCGTTGACGAGAATATCCTCTTCAAACTGTACGAGGAATGTACCCGTAACAGTCACCGAGTGATTTTTCTCTACTATTGTGGCTGTTGCATCATTAATGATCAATGTATCATCATCAACCCTTTCGATTGGTGAGATGTGATATGAAGTGACCGTTTTACACGTTGCGACGTTTCCATTGAAGATAATTGCAAGGCATTTATCAAAACGATCGTGCTTGCAGACTGCTTTGCCCTTACCTTCCTTACAATTAACCAGTGGCAGTGTGTTTTTTTTGCACTCGGCAACATACCTATTACTTAAATCCAATATGGTATTGTTATGAATTACAGGGTACACAACTATGAGAGAACAAATAGTAATTATATTTGGTACTTTAACTAAATATTTAAACACATTATTACTAATATATATTTTAACAGTAGAAGATGAAGTCAATTCACTTATAGTAATGGGCATTTCTTCCTGTTTTACGATTGAGAGGACCCCTTGGTCTGTTAAAATGACAGGATTAACAATGTTTAATTGAGCAAGGGTAACCGAGTAGACAGCGTTCGTTAATAAGGATATTATTCTTTGATTTCTAATGGTAATAATTTGAAATAACTCAGGAAATCTTGGTTCGCTGATATCATAATACTCTTTTTTTTTTTTAATTTATGCGCTCTGTCCTCAGTTAGCTCAGAATTAATTTCTACCTGCTGATTTTGTGCGCCTACTAGCCTAGACTGTCGTTCTCCTAACAAAACAAAGTCATCGTGATCAGGTGTACCCGCAATAAATTTGATAGCAGAACCAAGAAAGTCGATTAATCGTCTATGCCTGCGATCACCAAGCTTTAGAGACGACAATAATCTAGACATTTCATTCGCATCTGCGTCCAGTGATTCCTTCTGTTCCGATATTGAAGACATTTTTCTTAAATCACTAATATCTCCTATTATACTTTCAAATTCAGTTAAATTTATATTATGGATAAGGTATATATAATCTTCGTACAGTCCCACGTCCCCTTTTCGTAATGATATATAATTAGATGAACTATAGCCAAAGATTTTACCGGCGACGATGGTGACCAATGTTAATCTGGGAAGAGAAACATTAACGAATATTATCTTTGTGCACCTCTTTACCATCTACTAGTACCGCAGTACCTAAATCTTTCTGCACATTTTTCTTATCATACTTATTCGAAAGCTTATTCCCACAACGTTTATTCCTTTTGACAAATATTTCTTGCCCCTTTTTAAATTTTCTATTGACCCTTTTTTTGTTGTGATAATTATTTTGAGCTTTTTGGGCATTTAACAAAAGTTTTTCCGTATTAAGTTTATTTGAATCAGAAATGTTCCAAAGTAAGTCAATAGGTCTTGCTTTTGTTACAGAGTGTATAGAATTGTTATACTTTATTAACGCTAATTGGATAATTTCACTAAGATTTGTAAGTTGCATATCCTTTTTTATCGCTCTCGATATTTCTGCTAGAGTTGAATGGAATCTCTCGACTTGTCCATTGCTTATACTGTGCATAGCTGGAACTTTATGGTGAGACATACCAAAGTGGTCCCTAATAAGGGATTGTATAACATTTGAACAGAGTGATGGCTCATTATCCGTAACTAATGTTTTCGGATTTTTGAAGAAACCAATTATTTTCGTAAGAGGAATTTTAATATCTACAATTGAACGTGAATCAATTTGTTCCACTAGAGCATATTTTGAAAATTTGTCTATGCACGTAAGGAAGTAGTTATTCTGAGTACTGTAAATATCCATATGCAGGATTTCACCAGGATATTTGGGTAATGGCGTACGCTTCATAATTTGCCTTTTCGAATGTCTTTGGTATTTAGACTCTACGCAAATTTTACAATTACTAACGAATTTTTTTATTTCCTTACGAAGTCCAGGAAAAAAGTATGTATCCAGAATTTGGTCATAGTTCTCCTTCGCTGAACGATGCGCTCTATTGTGTTCCATTGCAATAGTTTCCAGCTGATCATTTTCATTTATTAAATCCATCACAATCTTTTCGGTATGCTTAAAACGAACCGAGGGAAACAGGTTGATAATATCATTCTGTATTTTTCCAAGAATTTCCAAAGAACAGTGGCCTCCATTAACTACCTTCGCGTCAACTATCTCCTTTAACTTTGAATATAGACTTTCGGTGTTCGAAAAATCAATTTCGTGACGTAGGTACCCATTAAACAATCTAATTGTTGTTACTTTTAGATCCTTGCCCACCGAAAGAATAATCTGACTTTTAAAGCAATTTATAGGCGTTGACACTGTCCTTATGACCTGAGATAGGGATACCTCACTGTTATATTCGTTTTGAGAATGAAGGGGGTCCTAAGTCCGCATCAACTTAATGCAGGACCGGACCAATTGAGGAGCAACTTACTCCTTCTTTTCTGGTCCACGGACCCCTCGCAGGGCTTGCACCCAACCTTTTTTAAAAAAAGTCAAGCGACGACGACTTTACGGTTTCTTACCAGGGCAGAGGCAAATCGTCAGACGCTGCCTCACCTCTGCCTCAAAAACGAATATTTCAGCCCTGGCCAGCTTTGGTCAACAAGGCGGATTTGCGCTCAATATAATTCGTAGGCATGTCGTGTTTTACGAATTATATAAAGGAGCATTCAACATCTGCGAGCCGCTACAGTCACGCTGCTCCCAGGGCAGAGGTGAGGCAGCGTCTGACGATTTGCCTCTGCCCTGGTAAGAAACCGTAAAGCCGTCGTCGCTTGACTTTTTTTCTCACTGTTATAGCAATTTCCGCTAGATTCACCATTTCCAGTAAGATTCTGAATATACTGGCGAGATAGCGCGTCTGCGACAACATTTTGAGACCCAGGCTTATAATGAAAAGTCGGTGTGAATTCTTCGATAAAGCTTTTCCAACGCTTTAGCTTGGTGTTAGGATTTCGATCAGATATCGCGAATGTTAGCGGTAGATGATCGGTATAAATGTGAAGATTGTTTACTCCATAGAGATAATTTCTAAGAGACTGCAATGCCCATACTATGGCAAGCATTTCTCTCTCATTGGTCGCATAGTTTTGCTCAGTCGCACTAAGCGTTCGTGATACGAAAGTAATCGGATGTTTGTCCTGAGATAACACAGCACCAATTGCTACCGATGAGGCATCAGTTGTGAGCTCGAATGGTCTGCTGAAATCCGGAAAACGTAAAGTAACGTCCTCTGATACTAAAATCTGCTTTAACTTGTTGAAGGCATCTTGAGCATCCTTCAACAATGTAATTTTCTTTTTTTTCTGACTTTTTTGCACTAACATTACCATTTTCTCCTCGCAATAATTGAGTCAAAGGTTTTGCAATTTTTGCATAATCACGTATAAACCGTCGATAGTAACCCGATAATCCTAAGAAGGATCTAAGGCCCTTAATAGTAGTTGGCTCTTTGAAATTAAGAATAGCACTTACTTTGCTATCTGCAGTTTTTAAACCATTTTCAGATACAACGAAACCCAAGAACTCGAGTTGCGTTTTGAAAAAATTACATTTTCCCAATGAAATGCGCATATTCGCATCTCGAAGCTTTTTTATTACTACTTCAATATCTTTTAAATGACTCTGAATATCGGAAGAAAAAATTATAACGTCATCAATGTAGACGTGGCAACGGACTCCTATGTCGTCCCTTAATACATCATCGATCGCTCTCTGAAAGATACTCGGAGCATTTTTCAGACCAAATGGCATTCGACAAAATTCGTATTTGCCATTATTAACGGAAAACGCTGTTTTCTTACGATCTTTTTCTGACAACAAGATTTGATGAAAACCTGACTTTAAATCTAAAGTAGAATAATACTTGGATTTTCCTAAATTCGACAATATAACTGAAGTATCTGGAATAGGATATTTATCCGAAACAGTTTTCGCATTGAGTTTTCGAAAGTCAATTATCAGACGTAGTTTAGGATTTCCCATTTCATCTACACTCTTTTTATTAACTACCCAAATTGGGTTATTATAAGGAGAAGAACTCTTTCTGATTATACCATCACGTAGCATAGTTTCAACCTCAGAATTTACAAATTTAGTTGCCGTCATCTGGTATGGGTAACTCCTTGAATATATTGCTTCGTCAGTGGTAGTTTTAATCGTAGCCACAATGTTAGTATTATAAGGCAATGCTTCATTTGGATCAGCAAATGCTTTTTGATTTTCCGTAACGATTTTCTTAAACCCGTCTACACCTTCCTCAGGAATAGAATTGTAATCTAAATCCTGTAGGAGATTTATTTGTGTGCTATTAGAAGGAAAAACCTCTTGAATTCCACCTATAGAATAAAGTTTACTACCAGTGACATCAATCATTGCATTGATTTCCTTTAGAAATCTGTAACCTATAATTCCATCCATATCATTTATTTCAGACAATACATAAAAATCAGAAGTACGTCCCATAATGCTTATCTGACATTTCGCGGTGATACGTGTTTCCCCATGAATGGAATGTACATCAAATTCATCGTTTTTTAATTTAGATACACCAACTAGAAATGGAAGATTTTTCACATAGTTTCTTTCGGCACCTGTGTCCAAAAGAAGTTTAATTTTCTCACCGTTTAACAAAGTGTGTTGAACGTATGGAAGACATGCTTTTGATTGTAAAATGTCTACAACAGAACTATCCTTTAATTTCTCTACCCGGAATGTGTTCAATTGATGTCTTTTTGAAAAATTATTGTTTGATGATTTCGAACGAAAATTATTATTTTTTCCCGAATTTTGTCTAAATCGAGACGTTGATGGATCTACATCCATTGGTTCAGGTGGAGATTGAGCTTTATCTCGGGTAGTTTTGTTAACCACTTTATAATGTGGACTTTTACCCAAATTACTCGTATGTTCCCTATCAGAGTTCGAATTAGCAAAAGCAGCGGCGAAATTATAGCGTTGTCTGTTAGACTCTAGTTCCTGTGCGAGAGCCAAGGCAGATGGTAAATCCTTTGGTTGACTCGCAAAGAGAGTATCACCGATAGGTCTTTTAATACCAGAAATGAAAATACGCAATGCGTCGTCTCTATAGTTTTCATTCAAGGATTTCAAAACTACGCTTTCATCGCCATATTGCATAATAGCTTTATTGGTTATTAAAGTCAATTGTTTTTCTACCATATCATAAAATTGTGGAATAGAAAAACGACCTTGTCTAAGAGTAGACAATTCCTGCTCGAGTAAATACAGTGGTCTCTTATCGGAATACGTATGGTCCAATCTAGCCAATATAGCGTCAAAATTCAGTGGTGTACTGAACGACGATAAAACCATATCAGCAGAACCAGTAATTTTGTTGCGGATAATAGCAACAGCTTGATAATATATGCCAGAACCAACATATGGTTGATACGCCTTTATTGCAGCTTTGGCTGACTGTCGCCATGATGGATACTTATCCATAACATCGCTAAACTCGTGCATTGATTTTGGTAAGTCAAGCCTCATATTACCACCAACAACTCTACTTGTGATGGCAATTTCCTCATACCTCTGTACAGAAGGACCCGGTGTCTTCAGTTGCTGCAAAGAAGACTGAAATTCTTCCCTTAATTGCGAAACAACCACATTAATATCACTCTGATTTTCAACAGGTCGTGCTGACGCTCGCAGTTCCTGTATGGTAGAATGAAATTCCTGCCTTAACTGAGAAACAACACTGTGAATGTCACTCCCTTGAGTTGACGGACCTGGCTGAGATTTCAATTCCGCAATTGCGTCTTGAAATTCTTTCCTAAGCTGAACAGCTAATGAAAGGTTAACCCTTTCAATCATATTCGCAATAGCTTCGGCAGATAAAGACATTTCTATTACTTTTTTTCTAAGAGATTTAAAAAATTTAAACTGTCGATTCGGTTAACCCTGTAATCGGCCCTTTTTAAGCTTAAATTTGTCAATTTAATATGTTAGGATGTTTTTAAATTAATTGTACATACATAATACTCGTACAGATATTCATATCTGTTTGCAAGTTAGACACACGAAACCAGTTGATTCGATTCGCTTTGATTAGATATCTCGTTCACCCAGTCACAGTCACTTGTTGCAATATGTAGTTGAAAACTCCGCTGCCAGCCGCTTCACTCGATTATTGTTTCGTTCTAAATTCGCACGATCGTGAACATTTATATAACTAAATTTTCACACACTTTTTTACGAAATTAATACCGACTCCTTATACAAGGATTAAAGATTGTGGTTCAAACCACGTTGGGCGCCAATTAAAATAAAATTTAATTTGAGTCCGTTTGGGAAGGATCGTATGACCATTTTATTTAAATTCCAAATTTAGACTAAAGACTACTTACAATATTTCTTACAAAGTAACCTATCTTGTAAACATTATCCTATCTTTATCATGTGTCGCGCACATGTCCATATTGCATTTTACAATGCGCAGGTCAAAGTGTCTTCATTAATGAACACACATTTCTTACGAAATAGGGTACAAGCAATATAAATAACATTATGCTTGTACCATTTTTATTATCAGGCCCGTTCACACATGTTACAAAACAAGATGCGTTCTTCGAACAAGGTCCTGTTATTATCTTAAGATAAGAATATGTCTACAACTATGGTACAGGCAATATAAAATACATTATGCCTGCACCCAATAATATTTATTCTATATGTATACCCTAAATATTCATATTGTGCTATTACTTATAAGGCCAGCTTTCCGGCTAAGACCGCTAAATTATCAAAGAATCCTTGGTGAAATAGGAGCCTAGCCAGAATGAGAACAGAGGAACGAAAACTCCTCAACCGGGCAAAACAAACCGGAGACTGGTCGAGGTACAAAAATCCACTGACTGCGTTTGGGAACGCAACAGCTTCAGGGAATTCTGTGAAGGAATCGAACAAACCACAGAAGCAAACAGGCTATACAAAGCTATAGCCAAAGGACGGGCAATATCTTCTGACTGTCTGAAGAAGGAAGACAGGACATTTACCGAGAGTATACCTGCTTCTCAGACTTCAAAATAAAAAGGATCCTTTACACCCTAAATCTTTCAAATCAATTTGCCTAATATTGTTCGTACACAAAACAGTGAAGAAGTTCATAAACAACTGTATTCGAACTAACGTTATAATGCATAATCCCCCACATCAGTGTCCACACTCTAACCCGACAGGACGGTAAACCGAAACTGCTCTGTATTAATTGACGGATGCACCATAGAAACATAAGAAATAGCGTTTTTGGATATCGTAGAAACATGACACATCGCACAAAGAGATACAAAATGCCCTAATCTACAATGGAGTGGGAAACCTTAGTTTTCTGGATGTGACGATGGATGGTCAGAATGTTAAAGAATAAAGTAGAAACAGGTACAAATTCTATTATCATGAATACTATTCCAGATGGTTCACAGGGCGAGATACTATCACTGCTTATGTGGAGTATGATAGTGAATGAACCCCTGGACGAGCTAGCAAATACTGGAATACAGATCCAGGGTTACGCTAACGACATTCTTTTAATCTGTAGGAGAAAATATGAGAATACTCTATATGATAGAACCTAAATTGGATTAAGGGTTACTAGTGATGGTGCATGAAGACGGGAGTGCGTATCAATCCAATCAAAACTACCACAGTACCAATGACCAGGATACGTAAGCTTGATCACCTGAGAGCCATAAGGTTCATGGTGTGGAGGTTACACGAGAAACAGAGGTCTAATGTTTTTGAGAGTTACGCTAAACCAAAAATTACTTTGGAAGACGCATGTCGGAAAGCTACGAGGACTTTTATGACCTGCAGTTCCATTGCAGGAAAAAATGGAGTTGCAACCCCGAAGATAATACTTTGATATATACTGCAATAATAAGACCAATGATTACAATGGGTAATGTGGACAGAAAGAACTAAACTCAGCACACAAGCCAGTTAGTTATACAAACTCTAAAAATTGTCTTCCGTGTGTATCAGGGGGGCAATAAGGACATGCCCAATGCCTGAAAGTCCTTCTATGATTAACCCCTTTCCGTCTACACATACAGATGCATGCAAGGAGGGCAATCTTCAGGATGACCGGGAGTATCAGTGAGGTTGGGAACTACCTAAATCGAAGGCAGATTGATATTCTTTCTGACCAGCACTCCGAATTATTGATACCAAGGGATAACATTACAACGCGGGTACACTTCTATAAGAAGTTTGAAGCACGTTGAAGTAACAAGGTAAACAGGCAGATCGTAGCTGTGTCGTACGACTTAAACTTGGTACCCTGACGAAAGCGTCACAGCAAAGGGAGCGGGTGGCGGGGTCATTGGTCCAAGGAAAATGTACTTGGAGCCAATGGCTAACCACACTAGCATATTCCAAGCGGAAATATACGCTATAGACAGATGTTCTTCCTTTAATCTCCGAAGGAACTACTGGGAGCAGAAACTTGCTATTCTGACTGACAGCCAAGCGGCAATCAAGGCACTTAGGTCCAACCAGGTGAACTCTAAGCTGGTATGAGAATGCCTTGAGAGACTGAATACGTTCAGCTTGCAAAGTCAGGTGTGGATACTCTGGGTTCCAGGCCATGTTTGATTAGAAAGCAATGAGGCATCAGACGAACTGGCTAAAAAGAGAGCAGGGACGCTTTACACGAGCCAAAAGCTTCTGTGGAATCGGAAACGGGGTCATGACTATGATATTAAAAAAATAAAGGAACTAACTTGGCGAATCTACCAGGAATGCAGCCGTCCAGGGTGCTTATTGGGGGATACGAATCCAAGCGCACAAAGTACTGTTTAAACCTCACCAAAAAGAACATCCGAATCATAGTGGGAATTCTCATTGGTCACTGCCGGCTAAACTGTCACCTAGGGAAGCTAGGTATATCTACGGGCACTGATTGTAGGTTCAGTGTTGAGTGTGTTGATACCTGTATACACCCTCTAGGGCAATGTCCGGCGGTGTGTAAAGTAGGTCGAGGTACATGGAAGAATACTTAATATCAAATGCAAATTTTAAATATTTGGAATTAGGGAATATACTAAAATTTCTAACGGTTATAGCCTTGTTTGACATACTATAGTTAATAGCTACACTATAACCAGTAAAAAAAGGCACAACAGTTCTTTAAGGGCGCAGTCCAACTTTCCTTAACAAAATTATAGAAATCATCCCTGACCGTTGAGATAATAATTGATTTCCCTATTTTTGTCCCCAGCCACTCCCCGATGGCAGGCATCAACCCGTGGATCCAGTGACCTTTTTCCGCCTTTGATAAAGGAGAGATGGACTTGGCGTTATATATGCTTGTCATCTCGTCTGCCAAGATGTGAGTCACCATTCCCTGCATCATCTGAGACGGTCCTGAAGGCAGAACACACCTTTAGGGCTGTGCTTTTCTAGACCGCACTCAGTTTCTATTTATTACATAGAACATGCAGCGCTGTTCCCCAAACTGGAACGGCATACAGCAAGATGGGACTCTCTGATTAAGTGTTTGAATGACGGTATCATACTAAAGTGAATAGTCTGACATAATATATTATTGATATTGCTATCCCCCATAACAGCAACATCGAACGGAAATAGCCACTGGCTCAGGAAATCAAAGAAATTTGGCGCCTCGGGAAAACAGTCGTAGTTCCCGTAATATTGCCAGCTACAGGTATTCTACGTAATTCTTCACGGCCACCATTAGAGCCGTTTATGTTTCAAGTGGGTATGATCGTCTGAGCCTAAATGCTTGGCACTTAGCGCTAGTATTATGTAAAATACAGCAAATAAAATGACAGAAATATCATACAAATAATTATATATAAATCAAAGCAAAATAAATAATAATAACAATAATGCCATAAAAGACCCAGAACTCTGTTTGATAATTTTTTTCACTAGTGAACATTTGTTGTTGTTTCTTCATCTTTTAATTAACCACACAGTTGCTTGTTTTGTTAGTTAGTGTATTATAGTTCACATTCAACATGTCGTGGTGAAGGTCATCTGACACCATCCCTTGATGCGTTCCTTCTTCACTTTCTGCCGACATCGTCTCCCATGGAACAAAAGACACGCAACTCAATATGTTTGTTCCTTTTTCAAATTACCCGAATACGTAATCCCATATCTGTGGCGATATTCTTGAGGCCGATAGCATATTTGTACGTATGACGTTTGAATTAATCACTACAAGTTATTTTAATATATAGTTACCGTTATTACTGTTATCTCTTAGCCTTGAAGGCTCTTGAAGGAAACGTTTCAAAAAAAAAAACAAAGTTCTCTTTCGGTCACTTTTCGATCTTCTTTCCTTTTTAAATCAACTCAACTTCTTCCTCTGAAGTCCAGAACCCACTCTCCTCTTTGGCTCACTTGCTGACTTCGCCCTCTTCGTCAGCAGATTCCTGTCTTCCTGTCCGGAATCGCTATCGCTGCTTCCACCCACACTAAAATTTTCAAGCATCGGCGGCCGGAAAACGCACACTTTTCCACAGCAATTCCGTCGCCCTGATAATCCTTTCGACAGTTTCAGTTTTCCAATTCTACTTTGTGTATGTTTTATCAATTTGATTAAAGTAGATCGCAGACACTTCAATTCCGAGAAGTTTACCGCGTTCCTTTTGCACGACGAATATGAAATCTCCACTCGACCTCAACTCCCATCCTCCGCCCAGCTGATCCGCTGTCCATCCCATCAGCTGGTCGCCGTTCCGCTAATCATCATTATGTCGGCTCAGCGACAACAAAATCATCATCATCAACAGGGCAACCGGTATCTGATCTAGGTCTGCCTTAATAAGGAACTCCAGACATCCCGGTTTTGCGACGAGGTCCACAAATTTGATATTCCTAAAAACTGTCTGTCGACCCGGCCTACGCCATTACTCCATCTCAGGCAGGGGCTGCCTAGTCTTCTTTTTCTACCATAGAAATTGCACTTATAGACTTTATGGGTTGGATCATCCTCATCCATACGGATTAAGTGGCCCGCTCACCGCAACCTATTGAGCCGGAATTTATTCATAACCAGACCGTCATGGTATCGCTCATAGATTTCGTCGTTATGTAGGCTACGGAATCATCCATCCTCATGTAGGGGGCCAAAAATTCTTCGGAGGATTCTTCTCTCGAACGCAGCCAAGAGTTCACAATTTTTCTCGCTAAGAACCCACGTCTCCATGAGGACTGGCAAAATTATTGCCTTGTACATTAAGAGCTTGGTCCCTATAGACGCTTCGGGCGAAATTGTTTCTGTAAGCTAAAAGCGTCTCTTGCCTGCCAAAAAACGGTCGGTTGTGATTTTCGACTCTAGATAGGAGAAGTTATCAACGGTCTCAAAGTTGTAGTCACCATCATCATTAACGGCGCAACAACCGGTATCCGGTCTTGGCCTGCCTTAATAAGGAACTCCAAACACCCCGGTTTTGCGCCGAGGTCTACCAATTCGATATCCCTAAAAGCGGTCTGGCGTCCTGACGCTCATAGATTTCGTCGTTATGTAGGTTACGGAAACGTCCATCCTCTTGTAGGGGGCCAAAATTCTTCGGAGGATTGTTCTCTCGAACACGACCGAGGGTTCGCAGTTTTTTTTTGCTAAGTCTCCGAGGAATACATAAGGTCTGGCAAGATCATAGTCTTCTACAATAAGAGCTTTGACCCTACGGTGAGACGCTCTGTTGGTTCCCAAGAACCGTGCGCGGATTTCATCGTGATAGCTGTTATCGGTTGTCATTTTCGACCCTAGATAGGAGATTTTCAACGGTGTCAAAGTTATAGTCTCCTTTTTAATTGTTTTCGTTTGACCAGTACGATTCGATGTTGTTCGTTCTTTTGGTTTTGGCGCTGACGTTACCAACATGTACTTCGTCTTGCCTTCATTAATGTGCAGCCCAAGATCTCGCGCTGCCTGCTCGATCTGGATGAAGGTAGACTGTGCATCTCGGGTTGTTCTTCTCATGATATCGATATCGTCAGCATAGGCCAGTAGTTGGATGGATTTGAAGAGGATGGTGCCTCTCGTGTTTACATCTGCATCGCGATTCATTTTCTCCAGGGCCAGGTTAAAAAGGATGCATGATAGGGCATCCCCTTGTCTTAGATCGTTGTTGATGTTGAATGGTGTCGAGAGTGATCCTGCTGCTTTTATCTGGCCTCGCACATTGGTCAGGGTCAGCCTAGTCAGTCTTATCAGTGTCGTGGGGATACCGAACTCTCTCATGGCCGTGTACAGTTTTACCCTGGCTATGTTGTCATAGGCGGCTTTAAATTCGATGAGGAGATGATGCAACTGATGTCTATATTCCAACAGGAGTAAAGTTTCTTTGGTATGGGCCAGTGATGTTGCGGGCGTATGGGTCTATCCGACCTAGCAAGATAGCGGAGATTATCTTATAGATGGTACTCAGTAACGTGATACCTCTATAATTGCTACACTGTGCGATATCTCCCTTTTTATTTTTGATACAGATAATGCCTCTTTGCCAGTCGTCAGGCATTGATTCGCTATCCCACACAAGTTGATGAACCACTTGGTGTAATTGTTCGCCTCCATATTTAACCAATTCGGCTTTAATTACATCGGCTTCTGGCGACTTGTGGTTTTTAAGCCGATGATTTGCACGGACTGTTTCTTCAATACTTGATGATGGCAGTATTTGTCCATCGTCTTCAGTTGGCGGGACCCCCAACTAGCCGATGTTCTGGTTGTTCAGTAGTTCAATCAGTTCTTCAAAGTACTCAACCCATCGCTCCAATATGCCCATTCTGTCGGAAATCACATTCCTCTCTTTATCTCGGCAGGATAAACATCAAAGTGTGTAAGGCTTGCTTCTGCTGACTTGTTGGTAAAACTTCCGCGCTTGGTGTGGTTGCTCCCTGTAATTTTCGAGTTCATAGGCTTCCTTTTTCCTTCTGTGGAGTCGCTTCTCCGCTCGCCGGAGTTCACGGTAAGTCTCCGCGCGTGCTCGCGTTCTTTGACTACTTGGTATGCAGCATTCTTCCGTTCCGTTGCTAGTTTACATTCGTCGTCAAACCAGCCGTTCCGACTCTTTTTGCGACTGGAGCCAAGTATGTTCGTGGCTGATGATAAAGTTCTTCAGGTGATTGTGAAGATCATTTGTTGATGTTTCATCTCCAGGATCTCTGTTGGTTACGGTTATTGCGGCATCCATTTCCCTCTTATAGGTGTTGGGGAAGGCTGTGTTGTGGATGGCTTCATATCTGGAACAGGTTTCGAGGGTTCGTTCTACTGCCTCGTAGAAGGTATCCTTCTCCGAGTCTGCAGTCTCCCTTGTAGGGGCGTGAACGTTAATGAGGCTTATATTTCTAAATTTGCCTCGCAAACGCAGAGTGCATAGCCGTTCGCTTATGTTTTCAAAGCCGATAACAGCAGGTTTCATTTTTTGGCTGACTAAGAAACCTACTCCGAGCACATGGTTTACTGGATGGCCACTATAATGTATGGTGTAGCGACTCTTCTCCAGGAAACCGGTCCCTGTCCAACGCATCTCCTGTAACGCTGTTACATCAGCCCTGTATTGGGACAGGGTATCAGCTAGCTGCTCATCAGCTTCATCTCTGTACAGGAAGCGCACGTTCCATGAGAAATCGCGCAAATCGTTCTTCCTTTGTCGTTGCTAGGTTCATCGTTGTGTAATCCGTCCAGTCCGAGGCTCCTGTTGTGGCTTCGTAACTTCGGTTTTCCGTGTAGGGTTGTCAGCCCTACCCAACCCCCAACCTGGAGGACCAGTTGGTACAATTTGTCCCGTTTTTAGACGCGTTTTTTTGATTGACTAAAAAATCTACTCCGATCACATGGTTTACTAGATGGCCACCATAATATATAGTGTAGTGGCTCTTCTCCAGGAAACTGGTCTCTGTTCAATGCATCTCCTGCAACCCAACCCCAACCTGGGGGACCAGTTGCTACAATTTGTTCCAGTTTTCGGCTCGGGAGACTCAGATTCATCTTTCTCCATCTGCAGCTTTTCGTTAAGAAAGAGCTGTGGTCACCACGTGGCGGTGGAGGTAGGATTTCGGTAGTATATCTGTTGGTGTAGGTTCAGCAGTAGGTGCCAACCCACGCTTCGCTCTTGGGCCTATACTACCCTTTGACCACCACACCTGCACACTATCGTGTTTTAGTATACGGCATACCATTCCTCCCAAGCACGGCTGCATCCATTAATATGCAATATGGGCAAGTTTAGGAGTATCAACGGTCGATTGGCCCGGTCAATTTTCAAAAAATTAGATTTAGGATTTTTGTAATAAAATTGGGTGTTTGAATTTAAGGGAAAGCGAAAAGTTGTTATTTTGTAAATAATAAGTAAAATTCGTTATTGCAAAATGTTAGCTATTGTATGTAAATGGAGGACGGGATGGGAATTTTGAAATTGAGAGGTATAATTTTAAAAGCTAAGGGGTGTAGAAAAAAATGTGAGAGTAAAAGGAATATTACACATTAATTGAATGCATTCTTTGCTCAAATTGACCCCGGAAAGGGCGGATGGAATACCGCTCGTGTCGCTGAGCCGCGGACACTGCAACGTCTACGCGCCATCGTCTGCAATTCGCTTAAATGCACTTCAACTCCCTCCATGACTTCCCGAGATGCCCGCCCTCCTCTACTGCCCTGCACCAAATACTCTGCGGGCGCCAAAAAATTTTAGACAAAGCAGCGAGAGCGTATCTAGTTCTGTTAATCCGCCGGTGCTACCGTGGGTATAATTAGGTTTTGACATGGCACAGGTGCAGTTTTATATGTTCTGAGAGTAGTTTGTCCCCCAGTTTCTGCCCAGGGTCCCAACTTCTTGCGTACGATTTGTCTGGATATTACCATACGAAATCATTGCCGAGGGAGGCCGAAGCACTAATTGCAGTTTTTCCACTGAAGTGAAAAGCATGTCTTCTGCAGATTTCTCCATGGGGAACATAAATCTGGTGGAACCTCCAAAATCCCCGCCCTGATTCCCAAAATCGCGGGTTTATTCGAAGTACGTAACTTCTTATCACTTGGATATTTAGAAAAAATATATGGAGTATGGCAGCAACTGTGGGACAACTCCGACAAAGCTTAATGAGAAATTCCTGTAAATAACTGATGTATAGACAAGGTAGGTTTCAAAGTGAACAAGACTTTTTGAAAACAGCACACTCTATTGGTTCCACTTATCAATAACCTGCGCTACAAATTTCAGGACAAATATTATAATACAGCTTCAAATTCATACTATATGTATCTTATATGAAATATTAATTCAGGATGGAAAATTCAAGCGAGGCAGCTATGTTATTTGCGCTCCGTTTACCCATAGAACAAAATAAAACAGCGAAAGACAGATATATTATATTTCATATAGACATATGTATGTATTTCCAATAAATATCTTGTACATTTCTATGTCCATTAATCAGATTGCCTTAACATTTAAGAGGAATTTTATTGTATAGTTCAAAATTCACATAGAAAAATATGGTCAATGTTGGTGCGAGATTTCATTTCCATCTTTTTTAGAAAACTACTTAGAATACTAGCGTCTAACGCTTGAATCTTACTGACATACTGACACTTGAAAACATGTTGTACAGAATCTAGGATAAAGAAGGGTCAGACTATGCTTACCTTACGTAGAAAAAATTTAATTAGATCTTATCTGTTTATTTATAACAATTTTATATTTTTCATTCTTACACGTTGTAATTCATAACTTTGATTTTGGTGGAGTTATAACATCTTTCCACCAAGAAGGCCTCTCTAGTGCTCCAGGATTAGTCATGAATTCCATTTGAAGATTTTGGTAGAGCAATCCGTCGGATCGTCCGATCACAGAGTTCAATGCAAAATCCGGTGGAGCTATTGCGTCTGCTACAGACACTGCACTATCTTTGAGTTCCCTACACTTTTGCAGTAACCTAGCACGAACTTCTTTCACAAATTTCAGACTTAAATCAAAACCTCCTTCGTAAAAAGTGGTCATATGTTTGTCGAGGCACCAATAAGCGTACACCAAGAAAAGTAAGTTAAGTATATCTTTTAGTTTAGGGTCCAAGTTTGGAGCTTCCACTCGCTTTTGATAATTATACAGCGCATAATATTCAGCGTATGCTCGGCTTAAATCTCGGGCACCGTATACTTGAGCATTATTTCGAGCATCGAATTTATGATGTCCTTGACTTATCGCGTGTTTCATTGCAGAGGATGTTTTCTTTAAAAGGAAACACAATAGCCATTCATAGGAATGGATTACAACTGAAATGAGAAATGATTCATATTACCATTAACAGTGATAAAAAATTAATCGAGCAGATATGCTCCTAATAATACTTACAATCCATTGAATCTAAAGGAAATCTTGCAATTATATCAGAATAGTTCAACGCAAGAATTCGATCACGTCGCTGAATGAATTTTGCTGTTCCAACAGGACTTTCCACAGTGCCCTCCCACTGTCGTAGCAACCAGTTGGATGCTTGCTGCCCCAGGACATTATTATCTCCTTCGTAAGTACAACTGGGGTCGTGGTTGTTTCGAAGTTCGCCGAGATTCGACGCTTTCAAGTAACCGTGTCCACCACATGCTTCTCGAGCTTCTTGAATGGCATCACGCGCTGTCCATGTCATAAGTGGTTTCGACGATGATATTACGGCGTGAATTTCAGACACAATTTGGGTCTAAAAATCAAGAAAATAAAATAAATACGTTTGTTTTAGGGATCTGAGTATGTACCAGCATTTCAAACCCATTCGAATCTGCTTGCGATTTCTCTACGGTCGCTAGGTAAGTATTGGTTAATTCGTATACCGAAATTTTGAGGACACAAGCTGCAGCTAGATAGGGAAATACACGCCATTGCTGAAAAGAAGAACTAAAATTAAATTGATTTCTTACTAATTCGAATTTTGATATTTACTTGCAATGGATACTCAATGATTGATACTTCTGGACCATCCATTTCGTAGCCAAATTGCTTTCTCAACGCTGCATACCGAACTGCTATCACAGCTGCGCTAGACAGTGTGTTCACAGATTCTTGCATGATTCCTAAGCGTCCAGCTGAAAATGATTCCAGAGCAGCACCTAAAATTTTACTGGGCTCAGTAAAGACACTCACATACGACCCATCGGGCGTTACATCGCCTGTTCTGTTCAGTAAATTTTCTCGGGGTATGCGGTAGTTGGTGAACATTACAAATCCATTATCAATTCCGTTCAAACCAATTTTTTCACCAATATCCCCGACAAGTACGCCAGGATATGGTTTTAATGTTTGCGGATCCCGTATTGGTACGAGGAATCCATGTAAGCCGTGGTTAACTCCATCCGAGGTGTAGAGGATGGCGAAGGTAAGCGCTATGGTAGCTGTTTTACCCAGATTTCCAACCCAACATTTGGCTGCCTCGAAATCTGGGGTATTTATGATAAACTCTTGGGTTTTAGGATCATATGTTGCCGTCGTCCGAATGCATTTCGTATTGCTTCCATGTGCTACTTCGGTGATTGCTAAAGCGGTGACAATTTCGCGATTCCACGCGGCTTTATAGTACTTCATGTGTCGCTCAGTCCCCATAGCCAGTAATGCGTTATTGAATAGACCTACCCCCAAAGCAATTTTCACAGACAGGCTTGGACAAACCGAATGAATGGCCTCGTTTACGCTCATCAAATACCTAGTTTTCTCCTGGAAGCTTAAATTATATACATCAGATGGAGCAATGTCCAAATGAGCCATGCGATTCATCTGCATGGCAGCAATGCGCTTCTGTTGGTCGGTGGGAAGTGTTTGCTTTGGTTTCGCAAATAATGGGTCTGATTCCAAAATTTTCCAGATTTTGTACTAAAAGAAAAATGATGAGAAAAATTAGATACTTTCTTAAGAGAAGTTTTGGTTAACTTTACCTTAATTCTTAATACTTTTTCCTCTTCAAAAAATAACCTCAAACGCTTCCAATCGAATTTGGCTCGGTCTCGGTATTCGCATAATGGTCCTTTGGGTAAATCCGGAATGAAAGAAGTATCTACTGTTTCGGTGGACATTGTGCTGAAAACAAAATAGGAGTATTCATGGGTTATAGGTTGATATTTTCATAACACTGATTACATGAGGTATGAATCATATAGTGAAATAATAGGAATCCTATATAGAGCTTACCACATCTACCGCACCTGCGTGTTATTACGACAACCACAAATATAGAAAGCTAGTGATATTTCCCTAAGAAGCTAAAGTGTAGGAGTCGAAGGAGGGTAGGGAGGAAATTAATGATTAATTGTTATCATAGTAGATTCCAGAAGAATCCACCGGGCGAAAAGCCAAATAATAATAATAATCGTTGGCGTAGCATTCCATATTGGATCAGGGCCTTGAAGTGTGTTAGAGCACTTCAAGGCCGTGACGGTACACTACAGTATACTGTAGGAGGCAATGTGATCAGCATTGCGCTCGCCCGAAATTATTACCCTGATTTGACTCAGGTACTCATTCACAGCTGAGTCGACTGGTATCCGACGTCAAATCACGATACAAATCCCGCCGCCACCACTGAGATTTGAACCGCGACCCGCCGTACGACAGCCTTGTGGTCTAACCACTCAGCTATCCAGACACGAAAAGCCAAAAGAAAAGTAAAATTTAAGATATCAGGAAAATCAGAAAATAATGGCACACTTTAAAAAATAGTGGAAATTCGATAAGTTTCGTATAATGCTTAGACGGCAAAGAGCGATACGAGCTGCTGAGGTACGAATTGAGAAGCTGATTTCTGGTGGTACTAAACCCAGGAGTCCGGTCCGTCACCAAGTGGGTGCGGACTCAGGACTCCCAGTATCCTCAACTAAACCCATGTTCCGAAATTTTTCAAATGGTTAGTTTTTTAGAAAGTTTATAGTCTCCTGAATCTATTATTATTTCAGTTTTTCATGTGTAATCATCACCAACGACGCATCAACCGGAATCCGGTCTATACCTGCCTTAGCAGGAACCTCCAACCATCCCGGTTTTGCGCCGAGCTCCACCAATTCGAAATCCCTAAAAGCTGCGTAGCTTCCTGACCTACGTTATTGTTTCATCTCCCGCGGGGTTTGCAACGCCTATACCATTGATATTTCCGGGATCTGGCTGAATTATTATCGTACCTAAGCCGGATTTTATCTAGAACCAAAAAGTCGTGATATCGCTCATAAATTTCGTCGTTATACAGGCTATGGAATCGTCCATCCTCCTGTAAGTCGAAAAAGAAATGCATACAAAGCACCTTTGGGGTGTCAGAAGTAGAAAAAAAGTCCGAAATGGTTGGGCGCAAAAAGTTCTTGCCTACAAGATAATATCTCATTGTAAAAGACTCAGAGATTAGACAAAGGAACTAACTCCGTCGCATTATCTGCCAATTTTTTCTTATAGGTCCTTGGCGTCCCAAAGCCAGCATCTTTTTCGGTTGTGTTGTGCTCTAATTGGTGAAACCCAAAAGAGTGTCGCCTAAGTTCTAGAGATGGGCAGGTGATGTAAGTAAAATCCAAACATCACCGCATTACCTAACATCAGCACATTATAACGACATGATGACTTCCGTGATAGTTAATGTTTTGTAATATGTTATCCACCTAACATTACCGCTCTTCATAGTACTAGTAGAGGCGGCAGTTGTCGAGGGCCGATTATCGCTGGCGAATCGCTTGTTATTATGAATGCCTGTTCATTTGGCTATGGACTGACTTCGGGCAGGCTTTGTACTGGGTTTAGGCTAAAAAATGATTTCAGGTACATGTGAATATGGGGATGCAGAGTTTTAAGTACTTTATTTGTAATGTAATTTATAATGAATGTCGGCTGCTGATTGGCGTTGGTCTACCTAATATTTCTTATTACAAGTACCGAGGCGACTGTTCAGTAAAAGTGCCGAGTATCGGCTGGGAATCTGTTGGTGAAAAAAGTGATTTCGATTTTGTGCATAGTAAGCAAATTCTTAATTGTGCCAAGCAAAGATAACTGAGTAAAGAATTGTTCGTTCGCAAAAATCATTAGGATATTAAAATACTGCGCTATCTTTAGGGTTATGAAAGGTGATATTTCTGATATTACTTTGATCCATATCACATTACCTATTCAGGTGTTTCCTGCACTTCTACTAAGTACCCCATTAGTGTCCTTTCATTTGTTCGAGGCTTTTTCTTGTTTTTGAGCAGGCATCCAGAAATGTTATGATCTATTTACTCTGTATGATTTGCTCGCTAAAGTTCGAGAGTTACAATGTAGGTGGCATATCCAGGTTCGTCCGATTGAAATTACGACTGACTGTTGTACAGGGTGCGGCAGCATAACTTCCTTTTTTAAAATGCGCGCCACTCAGTTAGTTGATGTCATAGCGGAGCGCTAGTGGTCTCGTTCAAGAGGGGATACTGTAAAGTTTTGTCCCGACACGGTTCAGTCGCCATCATGCGTTGGAATAGTGAGGAGCGTGCCTTTGCCGTTGAGGTTTACTTTTCAAGCGGATGTTCGGTTATTGCAACACAGCGTGCATTTCGGAATCGCTTTAATTTAGCCCCGTTGGCTCCCGTCCCAGACCGCAAATCAATTGTTACATGGGTCACTACATTCAGACAAACTGCAAGTGCGACAAAAGGAAGAACTGGAGTCCCTCGGCCCGTTAGATCACCTGAGAACGTTGAAGCAGTGAGAGCGTCAATGTTGCGATCGCCACGGCGTTCTGCGCGCAAACACGCATCTGCCCTTGGACTATCCGATCGTTCTGTGAGAAGAATTCTTCATGATGACCTTCATTTTCATCCCTATAAGATGGCGATAGTGCAGGAACTTTCAGAACGTGACTTCAATTCTCGGATGAACGCGTGTGAGCTTCTTCTTGATGTCGTTCCCGAGGGTGCTATTGTTTTTTTTAGCGATGAAGCCCATTTTCATTTGTGTGGGTCGGTTAACAAACAAAACATGCGCTACTGGGCTGACACCAACCCTCGAGAATTGCATCAAAAGCCTTTGCATTCACCCAAAGTCACAGTGTGGTGTGCAATTTCCTCAGCTGGAATTATTGGTCCCTGGTTTTTTGAGGAAAATGAGGTTACAGTGACAGTGAATTCGGACCGGTATGTAAACATGCTACAGAATTTTTTTTTCCCACGGCTAGAAAATTTGGATTTGGGGGACACTTGGTTCCAACAAGACGGTGCAACAGCACACACTTCAAGAGCATCGATGGCTGTTTTGAGGGAACACTTTCCAGAGCGCCTTATCTCAATTAGAGGCGATTTGGAATGGCCGGCACGCTCTTCCGATCTGTGCCCTTATGATTTTTTTCTATGGGGTTTTTTGAAATCCCGTGTTTATGTGAACCGTCCAAGAAGCCTACAAGATTTGAAGACCAACATCCAAGAAGAAATTGCCAACATAACACTTGCTATGCTAACAAGAGTCATGACAAACGCCAGAAATCGGTTTACGCAATGTATGGAGAATGGGGGACGTCACCTAACAGATTTGATCTTCAAAACAATGTAAATAAAAACTTTAGACATTATAAAAAATAAATAAATATTTTCCAATGCATACAATAGTTTTTATTGAGTTTTGAAAAAAGGAAGTTATGCTGCCGCACCCTGTATCTTATTCTGCGCCATACTCGTTCATCGAGTCAATGTTCGACGGCTTTGACTGATTGCTCTCTGGCCTAGTTCATCGTTCATATCTCTCTTGATATACGGAAACAGAACATTCTCTGTTAGCAATCATGATTGGTCACTCGACACGTAGATCGTAGTGGTCCATGGATGCCACTTCCACGTTTTCGTTTTGCTTTGTTTGTTTGGTTCTAACAATTCCATCTGTCAAGCGGTACTTAGGCGCTGGCCAGCTATAGAGTTCAGGCGAGATCTGCATTCCTAAACGACTATTCAGGTGATCAAAGGGCTGCTCAATGCCCTCCAGATTACCGCAGATTGCAATGTGCTTGCCTTTTAACCACTCCTCAATAATGCAGTCATTGTCAGTATTAGGATATTATATTACTGCTTGAAAGACCGCTGTAAATTATCTTAAAGAAAAACCGACCCCTTATTTTTATCTGAGATGCAAAACCGTGTTTGGTTTCTAGAATAACTTATTATATCCTGCCACGCATGGGCCAGATCTGTCCCAGTTTTCTCTGCAAGAGCTGCCCCTCAAGTCCGCTGGTTCTCTATAGACACAAACGAATTAAATCTCATGGCAATGCTATGAATATATTATGTTGCTAATAATACCCAGGCATACAGATTTGTATAGTGATACTAACTAGCAATGAATACAGGTTTCTTCCCCTTTTTTATCTTTTCTCCATGTAGTGTCTGTCAATCAAATCAAACAGGCACCACAACTACGTCATCTGATAGTGCTTGAACACATAGAAGTGGCAGTAACACCCCTCCTTGAGGGCAGCCTTTTGTTGCTTCTGCTATTAAATAGCGATGAACACCTATTCCATTACTTTACAATCTATGCAATCTACATAGAGATCCACTTAACTAAAGTATCCTCAACACCATGCTGTCTACTAGGAGCACAGAGTCTCTAGAATGATGAATGCGAACACTCCCGCCGCTTACTCGCAATACTCTATCTTTGAAACCAACGAATGGAGGGCAGGTACACAGGACTTTTGACGTGAATAACCATGCTGGCTTTCATTTAGCGGGTACGACTTCGTGTTTTCACGTTAACCGAATTATGGATGAAGACGACCTCAATTTTTTGCTAAGAAGTAGGAACGTAGCCCAGAGCAAGACTCGTCTGGAATATATTTCCTAGAAATAGGTCAAAGTACTCTACACAGTCCTTTGACACCGGTGGGTAGATACTTTCCAAGGCAGACTCTTTTCCGACTAGTGCTAAAGGTGTTCATGACCGTACTAATGATAGAGTTCTTGAGATCCTCATTGCCTTTAGAATGATAGAGTCCGTTAGGTGTTTCCCGCCTTCGGATATTTTAACCAGTTTCAGCCTCAAATGCAATCTACTTCATTTGTGGTTATTATGTCCAATACGCCTCTGGATTTATTTCAAAGCTGTTCGTCCTGTGTCACATCCGTATTAATGTTAACTTGACGTATAGTTGGTTTGCTTCTCGAAGTTATGAAACTTAGCTCGAAACTCAAGAGAACAGATTGATTATCGCAATCAGTGTTGACTGACCTATATATTCCTACGTTCACCAGGTTTGGATGTCCTGTGGAGATATCAAGGTAATCTCTTAAATTCCTCCACATAAAACAGGTATTTCCAACGAAAACTTCTTACATCCAGGACACCAGGCTGTGTAAGTACTCTGCCCGGGTTCCAGTGCAAGGTTGCCTTGGTTAGAACTTTACTAGCAGAACATTTCTTATGTTTTGGTGCCTTGAGGTAACGAGTCTGAAAGGCCTAAAGAACGTTATAAAAACTTTAAGTTGCTACATTGAGAAGTAAAAAATTATTGATCATACGATCAGTTCTTATACCAAGAACATAACTGTTCATACGCTTTAGGCCCTTCGTTCTATATACTGTTATTCATTCATTTGTAGCCCATATACAAATAGTATATGGTTATCTTCCAATTGCAGTTTGAATTGGAAGAAATTCAAATAATCCTCAAAACCTATCAAGATAAATCGATCTTAGGAAAAATCTATACATATCTGCAAAAAAGGTGGTTACTGGTAGCTTATCGCTTCAGGTATACAAGGCTTGATACACTTTTCATGTGAGGATATATGGGTTCATCACGTTCCCATTTGTATCCAGGTCGAAATCTATATGCAATAATTATATCAAAGTATTCACTCTACTGTGATACTAACATTGTATGTGCAGTGAATTTATACAAAGAATAGACTGATCTGCTGTAACTTCAGTAATAATAGTATGATTTCCGCCAAGCTTTACAGTGTCTTACTCCATATTACCCATATTTGATCAGCAAAATTGTTACACCACTTTCTGCATGTAAGCGGCAAGGTAATTGAGTAGGTGGAGCGTCGGACTCTCGGTCTCGTTGTACTGGATTCGAATCCCACTCATTATGCATGTTTTTGCCTATATTTGTCCTTGTCTCGCTGTCGCTGCTCTTGACACTTACGCGCCAAAGTGCACTTCAACTCCTCCCAGGACTTCCCGAGACCTCTACTGTTCTGCGATGAGTACTTTCGGGGTGACTCACATGCCGACCATTTTGGAAGAATGGGTTCCACTGCATGGGGTAGGCAGGAATGGCATTGTCACCCCTTAATGCCACTTCCGCCTCCTGACCAAAACGCCCGTATGCCAATACAGTCCCAACTTGATGTTGGTATTGAAAGTTATCTCTCATTTTTAAGGTTTGGTGTAAAACAAAATCTTATTATAATCGGTTCAATGTCTGTCTGTCTGTCACACGCATTTTTCTCGGAAACGGTTATAGCCATTGACAACAAATTTGGGGGAAAAGTGGGTACTGTGAACGTTCACGCATATAGTGAATTACATCATTCTACGTGGACTTTAAAGGAGAGAGCCCTCATACATGCAAGGGGGGGGGGGCGGTCTTTTGACATTTGTTGGAAAGGTGGGGAGTGTGGGGGGTCGAAAGTGACCATTACTTTCACGGACCCGTTCTTCGAAAAATCTGAAAAAAAATCAAGAAGCTGCCACTACATGGTGCCTAGGCTTCGAAATACCCTCCATACTGATATCTACTCAAATAAAGTTAATAAGAGTATATTACGACAATTTTTATTAATTGACTGCAAAACTCTCCTTAACTTCATCCTAGAATCACGAAATTTTGCAGCAATATAGGCAATAACATAATCCCACGAAGTTTGATGTAAATCGCACTATTACTAACAAAGTTATAGTAGCTCAAAGTTGTCGCTCCTGTGCAAATTCAAAACTTTGAATATCAGCAAAATGGATATTCTCACATAATATGTGCATATATTACGTGCTAGGTACTAATGGGACAACCGTTCACTCAAGTTCTTTTATAAAAGAAATACATAAAACCTTTCATTACCTGAAGTGTCCAGCTTCCGGTTTCTCGACTTGTTATATCTAGGACGACAGTGACACCGACCTGTTATGTATTTCCAGATTTTGGACAAGGCAGCTATTAATGCATCGGGCGACATCCAGTTCGGTCGATGTTCTACTCACTCATACAGATAGCGGAAGGGTGATGAACCGTCAGACTGAGAACCTTGGTTTTGTTGGTATTTTATTTTTAGTCTGACTCTTCTTCCTTTCCAAATTCAGAACTACTAGGTCAAGGTTTATAACCTGTCAAGAGAGTAAGCAGATTTTAGCAGCTTAATCGAAGTGTTTGAGGACTTACTCTTTCACTGCCTCCAGACAGAAAACAAGAAGAAATAATATCGGTCACAAGATCCAACCATAAGAGACGACAAGGGGATGCCCTATCATGCGTCCTCTTTAACCTGGCCTTTGAGAAAGTGATCCGTGATGCTGAGGTAAATGCAAGAGGTACGATCCTCTTTAAGTCCACCCAACTACTGGCCTATGCTGACGATATCGACATCATGGGAAGAACCACCCGAGACGTACAAACTGCCTTCATCCAGATCGAGCAGGTGGCTAATGGGGCGAGATCTTGGGCTGCACATCAATGAAGGCAACACAAAATTTATGGTGGCAACGTCAGCACCGAAAACGAGCCAGCCAACATCATCAAACCGCACTGGTCAAATGGGAAGAATAAGGATAGGAGAATACAACTTTGAGACCGTTGATAATTTCTCCTATTTAGGGTCGAAAATTACAACCGATAACAGCTACGATGATGAAATCCGTGCACGGTTGTTGGTTGCCAACAGAGCCTATTTCAGCTTACAAAAACTGTTCCGCTTGAAACGTCTCACCATAGGGTCAAAGCTCTTACTGTACAAGACAATGATCTTACCAGTCATCATGTATTCCTCGGAGACTTGGGTTCTTAGCAAGAAGAATTGGGAGCTCTTGGCCGCGTTCGAGAGAAGAATCCTCCTAAGGATGGACGATTCTGTAGCCTACATAACGACGAAATCTATGAGTGATCTCATGACCATCCGGTTGTGGATCAAATCCGGCTCAATAGGTTACGGTGGGCGGGTCACTTAATCCGTATGGATGAGGATGATCCAGCCCGGAAAGTCTATAAGGATAATATCTATGCTAGAAAAAGAAGACGAGGCAGACCCTGCCTGAGATGGAGCGATGGCGTAGATCAGGACAGCAGACAGCTTTTTGGGAATTCCTTATTAAGGCAGGCCTAGACCGGATTCCGGTTGTTGCGTCATTGATGATGATGATAAGAGACTCTGCTTTGGACCTCAAATTCCTCTAAGATTTTACTTCGGTGGGGCATGTGATATTTTGAGGCATCATATGTCACTCTGATAATAGTTATTAGTTTCTCCCGAATGACCCTCCTGCGTAAAGCACTCAAGATACACTGCCTAGTCACACTATCGAAAACTTTCTATAAATTAGGGAAGAGCAGGTGAAGCGAAGATCTAAACCCTGTGCACTGTTCCAAAATCAACACCGTAGGGTGTTGATGGGATCAACACAGGAGGATCCGGAGGGGACACCAGCCCGCTTTCTGTCGATCAAAAATCTCAGAAGTATTATAGTAGATTTGCAGAAACTCCGCTTGAGTACATTGACGGCCAAGATGATTTCTCTTTTGTTTTGGGGAACAGATGGGGATATGGCATCTTACACTGATAAGCCATTTCATACACAAGAAGCGGAGCTTAGCTGCATGTGATAAGGTTAACAGCCGTGGTGAGATATTCCTTTCACCTCTTCAGTTGTTCTTCATCGAGGATGAGGAGTCGATCGTTAGCGTCCTTCACTGGTCCATCGTAAAGCTTACGACCACATGTAAATTTTTTCTGGATGAATTCTGAAATCAATGCGTTCTACGTCATCTTCCACATCCCTGATCAGCGCAATTGCAAATTCCCTTTTGTCACAACGCCCACTAGGTTGAGCTTCCCGGGATTTCTCAAGGTATTTGAATTAAATCGCGTCACGTCCACCATCATTCGCAGTGGTCAATATCCATTTTCGTGATTCCGCAATTAGTCAGATATTATAAAGATCCTTCGGGACGTCCACGTCGCCAACAACCTGCATAACACACGAAAAAGCAGCATTTTTGAAGACGGCCCAATAATAACAATAATTGTTGGCGCAACAATCCATGTTGGATCAGGGCCTTGAAGTGTGTTAGAGCACTTCATTCAAGACCGACGACGGCCCAATGCTCATCGATATTTTCAGGCGGCTTACTCAGTGTATCTACTATCCGATCAGCAAGATAGCTCTTCCACCGTCGGGTGCCAGCTAGATCATACAAGCGGTCGATGTTCAACTTGGGAGGTTGCAGCTGTCCAACGCGGCGTACGCAACACGCAAGCGAAGCTAAGTGACCATCAAATGGTAGACCTTTTGAGGGCCGATATCAGTGTGATCAATCTGATTGCTCGTACGGTGTCGCTCAATTAAGCCGCAACTGACCTTATGCCAAACTCTTTGCTCGAATAATATGCCACCAACGAAGAGGCGGTGGAAGTTGTAGAAACTCACGAACCTCCCACCATTACCGTTGCGTCATGCATGTCCGAGGGAGGTGTTGTCAGACCCCACCTTGGCATTCAGTAACCCTCTCCTGAGCTCCGTGTATTTGCTCGTAGAATGCATTCTCCTCCACTATATTGAAGGTCTTCGTTGGTGCATATTACTTTACAATTATAATGGCCTGTAGTCCACAAAGACCTAAAAAGATATATTTATCTAACTAGCTGCATAGCAAAAGACTGTGGGCGAAAGAGACGATCCTCAGGCCAGAGGAAACCATAGTACTAATTGCCAACAAGACAATTTCTATATTTGATTAAGGGTATCGAATACAAATTAGATGTACGATTTCGTCTAGAAATTCTGATAATAAAATTAAAAAAAAAAAAACTTGAAATAAACACGCAATGATTAACAGTGAAGCGTGTATGACAAGCTTAAAAAATACATAGTAAAATCATAAATTAGTAATGAGTATCGATTAGAAAGTCATGCATCGGACTAGATTTAGGAGTATTGGACTACATAGATATCGTGCAAACCATACAGTTATACATTAGTAGCCAGTTGCAATCATTCTGAAATGATTGCTTTCTACCCCCGTCCTCGATGAAGACATCATCAATATCGTATCTGAACAAGAACAGGACTCATTATATGAGAAACCACCTGTTTGTGTCCCACACGCCCACTAATCCTCAACATAAACAACGTTCGACTAATATCACTGTAGTATGACATAACATTTAGGAACTTCCCCCCAAGTTGATGATTACCAACTTCAATGGATGTATGAATCAGAGAAAGTGGTCTACGTGTCGACGGCGATGACGGCGGTATCTAAAAATTCACCCGTTTAACTTCCTGACCAATAAATGTTTGCCAAACCAAGAGAACTCTACTCTGCAAATAGCAGCGAACACTTCCAAATATCAGCACAATGTGTTCCAAATAATCACTGATGTGTAGTGCGTTAATTAAAAAGAAAACGGAGCGAGATATCAGTCCAAACAGTACGCACCCAAGAGAGATGGAATGCACAAGCGGAGCCCGCTCCTAAGTTTATCTAAAAAAGGAAGGTTATGGAATGTGATAAGAACAAGCTGAAAGGGGAAGCACTTGCGCACAGAGACTTCAGGATTCACTGAAAGGATAACAACTTGTTCTGCTCAAGCAATCGTCCACATTAATTGGGGCTTGCCGGAAACAGTCACTTCCGATTCGAAATCCTAGATTAAGATTTTCTGTCACATATTTACCCGCAATTTTTATGCAATGAAATACTTTTGACGCCACTAAACGGTCACGTCACGTTTTGCAATTTTCTCGAAGCGCGTATCTGACTTCTATCCACGGAGACTTCCACACGCACAGTTTGCTAGCACTTCTGAAAATATAAAGTGAAAATCACCAGAAAGCTCTCCAAATACCAAAGTTATTACTTTTACTCTGTATGGATATGCCAAGCAGAGGCAGTCACGCCCGGAGGAATGCTATTTATCGTTTTTCTAATTGAACCACGCGTTGTGGATCCTTTTGCCGGAAGAACTTCCACTTTGGCGTAACTATGCTAACAGAAAATATATTGAGACCTTCCTGTACAAAAGTGAAAAGGAATCACAAGTTCCGACGCTGACTGAACTGCTATTAGCTGGGTGAAAACGGTAGCGGGAGTAGTTGACTCAGCGAATGGATTAAAAGGAGATAGTGCTATTGTAGGAACACATGGCGGCCTATGACGGCAGCGTATATCACGAGAACATACTGAGAGCATTCTACATAAACCACCCCCTATCGCCACTGAATTTCTCCGGCAAACAAAAAGTAACCTCTACGGACAGTTTTAAGGGGGAGCTAATTGTCAGGTGTATGCAAAGGCGAAAGCGACAATTTACTTTGTTTACTCACAGTTAAATCACGTGAAAGTATCTATTTTATGATCATTACAGGAGCATTAAGGTGCAGATGAATGATCACCGTACATACATTCGTATTTCCCAGATTCGGCCCACGGGAAAGTTTACTTTGTTCTCACCCAGTAAACAAATCAAGAGAACTGTCGAAAACTTGGGCCATGCAATCCCACATGATGATAAATACATTTTTCGACTATGGTTCATAAAAACTCTGAACATTTAAAATTTACTTGGAAATTCAGAAGGCCATATTAAGTGCAGAACACAATCAGATACATGTGGTATATATGTATGAAGCTTGCCTCTCTCGAGGAAAGCTCTTGTGTAATATTTACAGCTCCCCAAATACCCCTCATCGAGATATCCAAGTGCCACAAGTTTTTGATTATCTAGATGCCGGCCGGTTACTTTCCTACTGAGAGAATTCAAACACAGACACAATGACCATGTGCAAAATTTATCTGTTTGCACACAAAAGATACTCTGGTAAAAATCTGTTGCATGGCTGCTAATATATGGAGACAATTTTGGCGGGCATTCTCTTCGGCTGTAATGTGTTATTGTCTGCAATTTGTCTCTGTTAATCAACGTTCCTACTTGAATTGAGGTTCATTCCATGCATATAAATTGGAAATCATATCTGCATGTGAATAAAATAAACGAAAATTAGTTGAATGTCTGACACGTAAGTCTAGTTTATTATATTTTCATCGATAAGGAAGGCAACAAATAGGAAATCCAAATATGTCCATCTTTATTTATTTATTTATTTTTACTTCAAATAAACATTTCGCATATAATAAGTTAATACTTAGTTTCGCTATCTTCCACGCTGAATTACTCCACTGCAGTAATTTTTATTAATAAAAGATCATTGGTTGAAAAAATTAAATTAAAATGAATCTGATTCTATCGGAATTTGGCAAGTGATAATAATATGCCTGAGGTCCGCAGATCAACCGCTGTCCTTCATGTCACCACGCAACAATCATGATAACTAGCAACTCGACATATATATACGAGTATGTATGTATATTTCAGTTTGCCCCTGTCACTATTCCAATGTCATCCTTAGAAATTAGCCTTGCAAGTACTATAGACCCACCTTTTTATTTGGAGGTTTCCCTGCGCTATCTTAGTAGTGATTTCTGGCTACATTAACGATTGAAACTTTTCTCAAGTGTCAGAGTATCGCCTTTCTCCTCTGGCTTGGCCTGTGATTCGCGGTTCGCTTTGAGTCTTAGGATATCCAAGTGGAGATCTTCCCGCCTTTTCTCCTCAATTGGTAACAGATCTATTTATCCATCCATCTATTATCCATCCAGACAAACGTCAGCAATGGTCAGAATTTCGTATTACAGGCGGAGATAAAGTGTAACAGAAAATGCGCAAAAGGCAGAAACAACCGCGCCCCCGCTGAAAACACCTCAAGCCCCAAACGGATCACAGGCACAGAGCGAACTGGGGGAAAAACGAAAGTAAAAAAGGGCATCTGAATAAGACTTCACTCAGGTACTCTCCAGGGCCCAAAATAAGTAATCGAAAAGGGACAAGATGCAACAACACGCGCATCAGAAAAACCTTTGCCTAAAATTAAGGGGGACACGAAAGATAGAGCACCAAAAGAAAAGGTGGAGGGACGAAGGAAAACTAGACCGTCAGCTCTGCTTATTAAGCCGACGGAAGGCAAGAACTTTGCGGAAGCACTCAACGAAATCCGTGATAGAATCAAGCCCGAAGATAGAGGAACGGAAATGTGTACAATTCGGAAAACGAAGTGTGTTGTACTCGTCGCCGAATTAGGCCCCAGGACAACAAATAAAGGTACGTTCTATGAAGATACCCTATGTGATAGAATCCAAACTGGACGGGCATTCGACAACACATCTCACAGAGAGATACAAGATGCTCTGAGCCGCAGGGGAGTGGGAAACACTTTGGTATTCTGGATGGGCACAATGCTAGAAAGCAGGCAAATAGAAGTACCGACAGGTACAAATTCTATTGTCATGAAGATTAATCAAGGCTGTCTACAGGGCGAGGTACTATCGCCGCTGATATGGAGTATGGTAGTTGATGAACTCCTGGACGTGCTAACAAACACTGGAATACAAGTCCAGGGTTGCGCGGACGATATTGTTTTAATCTGTAGGGGCAAATATGAAGATACCCTATGTGATAAAATCCAAACTGGACTAAGGGTTACTAGTGCCTGGTGCAGGAAGGTGGGACTGCGGATCAACCCAGTCAAAACCACCATAGTACCATTCACTAGGAGGCGTAAGCTTGATCACCTGAGAGCCATAACATTACATGATATGTAGGTGAAACGAGAAACAGACGTCAAATATTTGGGAATTACGCTAAACCAAAAATTACTCTGGAAGACACATGTCGGGAAGCCACGAGGACTTGCAGATCCATAGCAGGAAAAAAATGGGGTTGCAGCCCGAAGATACTACTTTGGATATATACTGCAATAGTAAGGCCAATGATTACCTATGGAGCGGTAATCTGGGTAGAAAGAACCAAGCTGAGCACACAAGCCAGGGAATTACATAAGCTCCAAAGGCTGGCTTGCGTGCATATCAGTGGGGCAATGAGGACATGCCCAAGGGCATCCCTGGAGGTCCTTCTGGAATTAATCCTCTCCATCTGCACATACAGATGCAGGCAAGGAGATTAATATTCAGGATGGCCGGTAGTAACAGTGAGACGGGGAGCTGCCTAAATCGAAGGAAGATTGATACTCTTTCTAGGCGGTACCCCGAATTACTGATACCAAGGGATAACATGACAACGACGTTTCACTTCAATAAGAAGTTTGAAAAACGTTGGAGTAACAAGGCAAACTGGGAGAGCGTGATTGCGACATACGACCTAAACCAGCAACTGATTACTTGGTACACTGACGGATCCCTCACAGCAGAGGGAGCGGGTGCCGGTGTCATTAGTCCAAGGAAAATGTACTTTGAGCCAATGGGCAGGTACACTAGCATATTCCAGGCGGAAATATATGCCATAGACAAATGTGCCTCCTTTAATCTGCAAAGGAACTATAGGGGGCAGAACACAGCTATTCTTACCGATAGCCAAGCAGCGATCAAGGCACTTAGGTCCAACCAGATGAACTCTAAACTGGTATGGGAATGCTTTGAGAGACTGAATACACTCGGCTCGTTCAACAAGATCTGGATACTTTGGGTTCTAGGCCATGCTGGGTTGGAAGGCAACGAGGCAGCGGACGAACTAGCCAAGAAGGGAGCAGGGACGCCTTTGCACGGGCCAGAACCCTTCTGTGGAATCGCAAACGGTTTCACGGCTACAAATCTAAGAAATAAAGAGGAACGGTTGAGGGAACTATACTGGGCGGGCCTACCAGGGATAAAGCAGTCCAGGGTGCTTATTGGAGGATACGAACCAATGCGCGCAAAGGATTGCTTAAAACTCACCAAAAAGAACCTCCGAATCATAGTGGGAATTCTCACTGGTCATTGTCAACTGAACTATCACCTACGCAAGCTAGGGATATCTACGGACACTGCCTGCAGGTTTTGTGAGGAGGAGGACAAACCCTCTATACACGTCCTGGGACAGTGTCCGGCACTTGTGCAAAGTAGGTCGAGGCATCTAGGAGAACACTTAATACCAGATGCAAAGCTAAAAGATCTAGAAGTGGGGAACATACTAAAGTTCCTAACGGTTATATGCCTGCGTGAGATACTATGATCAATAGGTATAACCAGTAAAAGGGGCACAATAGTTCTTCAAGGACGCGGTGCGACTTTCCCTTAACAGAATAATAATAATAATGAAACAATCAAGGGGTTACTGGGGGAAAAAATTGTGGTTTCTAGGCTAGAGCCCACGTGCCCCCTGGAAATCCGAAACCTTGACTGCGTCCTAAAAAAGAACAACGAACCAACAGTAGTACTTTCTTGCCAGTCAGATGGTGTTCTTCCTTTCTGAATAACCTGACTAATGAACTAACTGAGCCACAGTCTTGGGTGGCAGCTCTTCGCTTTCCAGAGCTCATATGCGATGTCGTCAGGTCCTTTGGCTTGGCTGACAGTGAAGCTCATGGTGTTTTACGTAGGCACCTGTCGTGAGACTTAATCCTACGGTCCTCTTAAGACACGGATTGATTTTGTGACCACAATCAGAGCCCCGCTGAGACAAGCAACAACGGTCTATACGAAGTGCATGGCTTAGCATTCATACTGGTGGATGCAAGAATTACCTAAATCTCTACCGAACTATGGAGTACGGCACCCGTGTTGATACGCAACACCACGTCGAGGCCCGAAGGTCTCTTCTCGCTTGAGCATAACCACAATCACCATGAAACTCCCACTAGGGGGGCCAACCGCAAATAACCGAGCTGTCCTCACATACAACAGGAGTTCACCCGAAGTATGAGACTCCAGGGGCTTTCCTGGTTCCCATGGTACCAGTATACCCCTGGTAAGGTTTCGTGACCAATTTGCCACTTCAGATGAGTCCCCGTACAGACTCGGGTCTGATCGCCCTGATTAGGCCTTTGGAGCATTCGCCTACTGAATCACGGCCGGCAAACCAAAGTGATTACAGCGTCTCCCGGTGCCACCACTAAGGAGGTTGTCCTCGGCCACTTGGTTTTGGTTTGGCCGATAGGGTTGCCGCCCCATCTTCCTCGCCGCCACCTCTGAGCACCAGTTGCACTGACAGATGGAATTGGTCCAAATGTCAGCAATGATTGTGGAAGTGAAGGATGAGCCAATTCTTTAGTTGAAATCTGTGAAATATGTGGATCGTGTCTTTCATTTTGTTCCACGATTCTTCCATGTTTATAAGGGTTGGTAACGAGATCATTTCTTCTTTTTTCTCACGAAGTTGCCATCATTTAATGCACGGCAGGCCAGTACGTTCCTCACGCTGTTTTATCGATGGCTTAATTCGCAGGACGGCAATCAACGGTCGATGTTGAGGTGCGATGGTCTCATAGGAAACAGCTTTGCAATCAGTGACAGTGATAAAATGTCGGCGTCTTATGAGAATATAGTCGATTTGCGTTTTACTGTTCCCACTATAAAATGTGGGAAGATGAGACAATCGTTTGATGAACCATGTATTCATAAGTACAAGGTCATGGGTGTCCGCAAATTTGATTATACGCTCGCCACCCTCATTGCGCGCTCCGAACCCCTTTTCCCCTTGGCACCTGTTGCCGTCTGCCTTTTCACCCACATGACCTTTAAGGTCGCCGGCAATGATAGTATAGTCGTCAGCAGGCACGTGGCATATTCATCACGAAATTGCCAGAAGGCATCTTTCTTGGCCTCAGATCGACCTTTCTGTGGTGCGTACCCGGTAAAGAAGTGAATTGTGTGATCAGCTGATATAATGGCAAGCTTCATCAGTCGAACATCAAATCGTTTGAATTCTTTAATGGCATCACGGAAACCTCCTGAGATGGCAATGCCAACACCATATTGAGTGTGTGGGCTACCAAAATAGAGAAGATTATAGCCATTTTTACTGCGTTCACGTTCAATGTCGCAGCTTTTGGAACCAGACCATCGGGTTTCTTGCAGAGTGCAGATATCAATGCGCCTTTTCCGAAAGGCTCTTGCGATTTCCTCGGTCTTTCCAGTTAGGGTGTCAACATTTAGCGTACAGACACATATTTGTTTTGTTCGGACTAACTTGCTTACGCCCTGACGTCGTCCAAGAACCCTTGCCCATTTCTCGACAAGACCGGGGCTCGTTCTGTTTTTTTTTTAAGAAGGTGGAAATTTTCAAAGGATTTTGGCCTGGACACGCCAGAGTGTAGGGTTTTTACCCACTAAAACCACTGTCCTTCTGTAAACCGTACTCAGTTTATATGCATTGCCTAAAACCTACAGCGCATTTCCCCAAACTGGGACTGCATACAGCATGATAGAACTCACCATTCTGGCTATGAGCAGCCTACAAGTATGCCGCGGTCCTCCTACGTTCACCATCATACTTGCCAGAGCCATACTAGTGGTGGATGATTTTCCGCAAATATGCTCTATGTGCTGCTTAAAATTGAGTTTGCCGTCTATCATCACCCCCAAGTATTTGATGGCCGGCTTGGAAGTGATGATACGATTCCCGATTCTAATGCAGGCGTAATTTCCTTTGCGGCGCTTAGTGATGAGAACGGTTTCCATCTTTTCCTCCGCGAGTGTCAGTTCAGCACTCTCTAACCAAGCCTTAACAACGCTGATTGCTTCGCTTGAGTGCAACTCAGCATCCTCGAGATGCTTTGCGACCACAACCAGTGCTATATCATCGGCGTAACCTACCACCGTGGCCTCCTCCGGAACCGGAAGGTTAAGTACATCATTATACATGATGTTCCACAGTAGTGGGCTCAGTACAGAGTCCTGTGCGACACCCGCGGAGACAGCGTACTTGTTGGGTCCATCATCGGTATTATACCAGAGTGTTCGCTCATGCAAGTAACTATCGGTAATAGCGGTGAGGTAGGTGGGAGCACCAATTGTTGCCAGAGACTTTCGTATAAGGTTCCAATTGGCCGAGTTGAATGCATTCCTCACATCTAGGGTTACCACTACACAATATTCGTTGGTATAACCCCTTCCGTGAATTGCATTTTCGGCCAATCCAGCAACCATTTTGATGGCATCAATGGTTGATCTGGCTTTACGAAACCCATACTGCCTATCTAGCTCTTGACGACTAGGAGTAATCTATTATAAATAATCCGCTCCAACATTTTCCCCATAGTGTCTAGAAGACATATGGGTCTATAGGAGGACGGTTCCCCTAGAGGTTTGCCAGCCTTAGGCAGCAGCACCAACTTGTGCCGCTTCCACGGTGCAGGAAAGATACCCTCGGACGTGCACGTTTCGAACAGTTCCGCGAACATATCCGGTCTACATTTGACGGCAAGTTTGAGGGCCTTATTCGGTTTGCCGTCCAGACCCGGGGATTTGCTGTCGCCTATTCGCCTGCGGATCTCCAACAGCTCGTCCCTGGTGACTGGTGGAATCGGCGTCACATTCAGGGGATGCTGGAAGGTGTCAGTCTTGTTGGGGAAATAACCGCTGGATTATTT
Organism: Hermetia illucens; assembly: GCF_905115235.1. Taxonomy (NCBI): domain Eukaryota; kingdom Metazoa; phylum Arthropoda; class Insecta; order Diptera; family Stratiomyidae; genus Hermetia; species Hermetia illucens. The sequence goes on along the minus strand of NC_051851.1, from coordinate 124,024,922 downwards.
TCAACAAGAGCATAGGGCACGTGATCTGGGGAGATGATCGGCCTCTGAATCGTCCTGCCACGATTTTATAGGCGCTACCCCACGGATTTATGTTCGCTTCCAAACAGAGCTTCTTAAAACATTCCCTCTTACTCCGCCGGATGGCGAGCTTGAAGTTCTTGCGAGCTCCCCAATAGGCATGCTCCTTTTGCCCTTGATCGATTCTATTGCGCTGTGAGCCGTTCGATTGTGCTGTCCGCCGTTCGTCTAGCTCTGCGGCAAATCGATCGAAGGTTGGCAAGTTCACTATTCCACTAATAATTGGGTCTTCTAGTGGGGAATGAGCATCTCCTAGGCATTAACACGTCACATGCTTTAGAGATACTTTGTGTAACATGGAGAACTCTGCTAGGCAGGTCTAGCCACACTTCCATGAATGTTTGCTCATCCATCGCTTTTGCAGACTACATTGGTGTTCTTTTGGATTTCAGCTTCCGGGGTGCGGGTCTCCTGCCTTGTGGCTCCGTCCTTAGTTCAAAAATGATTGCCTGGTGGTCGCTGTACGTGAAGTCCTCGCCAACTTGCCAAGACATATCATGTACTAGTGCACGGCTGACAAAAGTCAGATCTACAATTGAACCAGTTCCCCTTTCCGATAAGTGTTTACATCGCCTTCATTGGCCAGAAGTACATCTAATTGGGCAAATGCTTCTAATAAGCGCCCCCTTGCGTTAGTCTCTTTGCTGCCCCACTCTATAGCCCACGCACGCCCATATCGCCGCTCCACCAGTCGAATCTGTGACCCATACACCACCATAGAGATTTCTGTACGGTTCACTAATGATAGTAACCTCCATCGCGGATTCGTAAATGGTCGGCGCAAGCAAATCTTGTGCGACCCTGCAATGATTCAGATTTATTTATATTAACCTCATTTTTTCAATGCAGTTAACGCCTCCCTAAATTCTAGGCATTTACCACTTCCGGCAATATGTCGGTTATCCCGTCCCTCCTTTCCTTCGCACAAAATTCCTTTGGGGTCTCTATTGCACTCCTTGGCAATATGTCCTTTCTCCCCACACCTTCGACATCGATCGGACCGATGCCGCTAGTGCATGCCTTCGCGAAGTGTCCAAACATTAGGCATTTGGAGCACCACTTTAATGGGATCTGCTTCCTTAGTCGGCAAACAACCCATCCAATCTGAACCTTCCCCACGACCAACAACTTCTGCACTGACTTCACTGGCAATCGCATTGTGGCCGTTTGAGTACTGCCATAAACTTTTCTTAGGCTCACGATAGATCCTTCGCTGAATTCCTCCAACTTGAATTGTTGCTTCAAGGCAGTGCAGATCTCTTCCCTGGATGTTACCACATCGAGATTCTTGCACTGGATATAGATCTCATGTTTTTGGGAACGAACCGCAACATTCCCCCAAGTGAGTTTAAGACTTGGTTACGAAAGCCGCCATTTTTCCCTGCGCTGGATTTTTTCAGCTCAAACATGAGATCCCCTTTCTGGGTCCTCCGGATTTTGCTGACATTTAGGCCTAGGTCTTTTTGGTCGGGATCAGATTTCACCTTCTTCAGTATCTCCGCATACGTTAGATGTCCTTTGCTGGAGATTGCAATTGCCTCTGGTTTCTTGTTTCTTTTTTTGTTCACGACCTTAGTCCAATCACCGCTCTTATTTTCTTTTGATATCGCGTCGCTAGTCGACATTGCTACTTTGGGCACTTTAGGCCCTTCTGGACTTTTAGTTCAGTTTGTTGGACTGGTCAAGACTCCTTTTTTAAGGTTTTGTGTAAACACAAAACCTTATTAAAATCGGTTTACTGTCTGTCCGTCCGTCACACGCATTTTTCTCGGAGACCGTTGTAGCGATTGGCACCAAATTTGGTAGAAAGGTGGGAACTGTGAACGCTCACGCATATAGTGAGTTATATCCTTTTACGACGAATTTAAGGGGGGGGGGGTCCCCATACATGCAAAAGGGGGGTGTACATTTTTTTTTCATCATGTGGGGTATCAAATTAAAAGTCTCGGTTAGTATAATACTTTCCGAAGTCGTTCTTCGTTTTGGCATTTTTTGAAAACGTGGAGAGTGCGGGGGGCTGAAAGTGACCATTTTTTTAACGAATCCATTCTCAGAAACTACCCAACAGAAAAATCTAAAAAAAATCAGGAAGCTGCCACTATGTGGTGTCTAGGCTCCGAAATACCCACCATACCGATACCTGTTCAAATAAAGTTAATAATAGTACATTACTATAATTTTTAGTAATTGGCAGGAAAACCACCCTTAAGTTCACCCTAGAATCACAAAATTTTACAGCAATATACACTACAGCATAGAGTATAATAGTGCCAAATTTGGTGAAAATCGCACTATTACTAACAAAGTTATACTAGGTCAAAAATGTCGCTACTCTGCAAATTTAAGACTATGAATGCCAATATCACTTGAAAGTGGATATTTTCACATAATATATGCATATTCTACGGGCTACATGCTAATGGGACAAACGCACACCCAAATTTCACAAAACCTTTCATACCTGAAGCGTCTAGCTTCAGGTTTCCCGACATGTTTCCTTTTTGGAGCCTGTTGATTACCCAAAGCTTCCCCTTCTTTGTCTTGCACTCGCTTACTTGATCGAAAATCGATGACCTTGTGCTTTGGTGTCAATTGGATCGCCTGCGACACTGTTGAGGCTGGGATGGCCGGCTTTTCTTTAGGATTTCTTACTTCTTCCTGGGACCTATTGTAAAGCACTCTGAGGGCTCTCACCATGTTCTTAATGGCTTGGTGCACGTTGTGCTTGTCCTTGATGAATTCGGACAACTCAACTATTTTAGTCGTAAGCTGCATAAAAGGTAGTTCTTCTTGATCAGGGCTCTGTTCTCGGAGAGCCTTGGCCAGATTACTTCTTTTACTGACTCCTTCGCCTTTTTCAATTGAGCTCCCATGAGCTTTCTCTTTTGCCCGTTTTGGTATTGAGGAGATCGTAAAATTGATGAGCTTCTCCTGAATGGATCTATTTGCTGCTGCTGCTGCTGGAATACCTCTTCATCAAATCCGATGGGTCTCGAAATTGCTGGTGAGAAGATGGCAACTGTGAACGCGCAGACATGCAGTGAGTGATATCCTTCCACGTTGAGATTTATCATACTGTCACTAACAGAATTACAGTAGCTCAAAGTTAACTTTACCGTGCAAATTTACTGCAACAAATATCAATATCACACTAAAGTGAGTAGTGTGACATGCCAAATGCATATACATAACGGTTTACGTACAGATGGGATAGTTCTACACTCAAATATACTCACAGAAGAAGCAAACAAAAGCTTTCATACCTGAAGCGCCGAGCTTCCAGTTTCCCGACATGTTTCTGACTTGAATTTTCCCCCTATGTACTTTGATCATTTTGATCACATCGTGAACAGGACACCGTGCATAGATAGATGTCTGGGGTGGTTGCTACAGGCTACTGCAGAATTCTAAAAAATTGTACACGCCCCAGGTCATACCCAGCAATGGATTTTTTCTCACAAAAAAGTAAAGTAAAGGCCCTCAATGTCGGCCAAATATCGGAACACTCTCGGGGAGTTTTGTTCCGCTTTCCTTGAGCGTCATCTATTTGGGACTAGTTGTGTAGTGTTTCTAAAATTGTCCGTAGATGGCGGGCCAGGTGGTAGGATGACAAATTTTTGTTCTTTTCATCACAATGAGATGACGCTGATTCTTGGCAAGGATAAATTTTACCTTTTCGTAGTTCATGACCCCCGTGTCGCAGCTGACCAGCGCAAAGGCGATCAGAATAAGTAGGAATTATATAAAATATGAATTTTAGGATATGTTATTGGATAAAATGCATGGAATTGACCTGCGCCTTCTTATCCTCTCATTACTCTCTCATTATAAGGATTTCGAAGGTAAATTTGTACAACGCGTTCTTGAACTGGGAGCTATAGAAATATTCAATATGCTGATATACCAGATTGTTCAATAAGTTTTGCGTTTCGATAAGAAAAACAATTTTATGGTTTGAAATACACTTTATTATTCAGTATAGTCTCCGTGAATATCAATACACTTGTTCCAATGAGATTTCAATTTATGAATTCCATCCCTGAAGTGGGAATCTGAAAGGGCTCAAAAATGCGCTTCCACAGCTGATATGACCTCACCATTTGATGAAAAACACTTTCCACGGATGAATTTTTAGGTCTGGAAAAAGATGGAAGTCGCTAGGGAACAAATCTGGTGAATACGTTGGATGCTCCAACAGTTTGAACTTGAATTCATGGATTTTAGCCATTGTCAAAATGCTCTTGCATCGTGTCAGTGTCCTGCTGAAAAGGATTTTTTTTCTTCTGCTAATCTAGTCTTTTTTCACGAATTTTTTTCTTCAACCGGTCTAAAAGGTTACAGTAATATTCAGAATTTATTGTTTTACCAGTTTGCAAGTAATTCACGAACAAAATTCCTTTCACGTCTCAGAAAACCGATGCTACCACCTTGTTGATCGATTTCTGGAGACGAACTCGTTTCGGAGCCATACAACCAGGTTCACTCCACATTTTGCCTCTTGTTTTCATTCAAGATCATGGTGATAGACCCAAGTCTCATCCGTAGTGATGAATCGACACACAAAATCCACTTTATCCTTTCGAAAACGCTCTACATGCAGCTGAGAAAGTCGCATACGTTTGTGTTTTTGTTTCATTGTTAGCGAATGCGGCACTCATTGTGCGCACAGCTTTCGGAAACGCAATACTTCAGTCAAAATATTACTTACACTGCCCAATGAGATGCCTAGGGCTTCTACTAAATTTCTTTCAATCACTTGACGATTTTCCGATACCGATGCCAAAGCTAGTAGCAACGGTTCTTATTGAACCGCAAAACTTATTGAACAACCTAGTATTCTATGATTATTATTAGTATTCTGTTAAGGGAAAGTCGCACCGCGTCCTTGAAGAACTGTTGTGCCCCTTTTACTGGTTATAGTGTACCTATTGGTCATAGTATCTCACGCAGGCATATAACCGTTAGGAACTTTAGTATGTTCCCCTCTTCCAGATGTTTCAGCTTTGCATCTGGTATTAAGTGTTCTCCCAGATGTATCGACCTACTTTGCACAAGTGCCGGACACTGTCCCAGGACGTGCATAGAGGTTTCGTCCTCCTCCTCACAAAACCTGTAGATATCCCTAGCTTGCGTAGGTGATAGTTCAGTTGACAATGACCAGTGAGAATTCCCACTATGATTCGGAGGTTCTTTTTGGTGAGTTTTAAGCAATCCTTTGCGCGCATTGGTTCGTATCCTCCAATAAGCACCCTGGACTGCTCTATCCCTGGTAGGCCCGCCCAGTATAGTTCCCTCAACCATTTCTCTTCGTTTCTTAGATTCATAGTCATGAAACCGTTTCCACAGAAGAGTTCTGGCCCGTGTAACGGCATCCCTGCTCCCTTCTTGGCTAGTTCATCCGCTGCCTCGTTACCTTCCAACCCAGCATGGCCTGGAACCCAAAGTATCCAGACCTTGTTGGACGAGCCGAGTGTATTCAGTCTCTCAAAGCATTCCCATACCAGTTTAGAGTTCACCTGGTTGGACCTAAGTGCCTTGATCGCTGCTTGGCTATCGGTAAGAATAGCTATGTTCTGCCCCCTGTAGTTCCTTTGCAGATTAAAGGAGGCACATTTGTCTATGGCATATATTTCCACCTGGAATATGCTAGTGTACCTGCCCACTGGCTCAAAGTACATTTTCCTTGGGCCAATGACACCGGCACCCGCTCCCTCTGCTGTGAGGGATCCGTCAGTGTACCAAGTAATCACTTGCTGGTTTAAGCCGTATGTCGCAGCCACGCTCTCCCAGTTTGCCTTGTTATTATAACGTGTTTCAAACTTCTTGTCGAAGTGAAACCTCATTGTCATGTTGTCCCTCGGTATCAATAATTCGGGATACCGCCTAGAAAGAATATCAATCCTCCTTCGATTTAGGAAGCTCCTCGCCTCACTCATACTACCGGCCATCCTGAATATTGATCTCCTTGCCTGCATCTGTATGTGCAGATGGAGAGGAGTTAATCCCAGAAGGACCTCCAGGGATGCCGTTGGGCATGTCATCATTGCCCTACTGATACACACGCAAGCCAGCCTATGATTAGTAGTAGTAGTTTCCTTTCTCTTCTCCCGAAGATAATTTCTACTTGATTATGGTTAGTTTTTCTAAATCTTTTTCTAGAGCGCTAGCAGAGAGACAGAAACAATTTAAATTGGATTTATTGTTGGAAAATCTCGTGAAAGAAAAAGTTTTTATGTAAAGACAAGTCGGAAACTGGAAGCTTACGGTATTGTTTCAATGTAAGAACTTTTGCGTGCACGATGGTTCATTTATATATAGATCGTAGGGAACATTAACTTACTTCACGCGAAGGTGGCAATTTGACCTATTAATCAATAATGGTAAGATATCAACCAAAGTTTCTAGTGTGGTCCTCTATATCGTATCTCCTTGTTATTGCAAAAATATTTCGTTCTAGGATGAATTTAAAGGGAGTCTGCAATAAATTTAAAAAGCATGTAGTAATACACTATCAACCCTACTTTTTCGAATAGGCATCGGAACGGAAAGTCCTTTGAAGATAAAATCTGGCACTAACTTTTACGGTTAGGTAGTTTCTAAGAATAGGGCCCTCAAATAATGGACTTTCTAGCCCTCGCACTTCTCCCCTTCACAACCGATGTCAAAACTAAGAGTTGTTTTAATAAGTACATCTTGCATTGCATCAAGGGCGCAACAACCGGTCTTCGGTCTAGGTCTGTCTTAATAAGGAACTCCTGACATCCCGGTTTTGCGCCGATATCCCTAAAGCTGCCTGGCATCCTGACCTAGCCATCGCTCCATCTCAGGCAGGGTCTGCCTCGTCTTCTTTTTCTCTCGCGTCACCTGCTCAATCTGGATGAAGGCAGTATATACGTCTCGGGTCGTTCTTCCCATGATGTCGATATCGCCAGCGTACGCCAGTAGTTGGGTGGACTTAAAGAGGATCGTACCTCTAGCATTTACCTCAGCACCACGGATCACTTTTTCGAGGGCCAGGTTAAAGAGGATGCATGATAGGGCATCCCCTTGTCGTAGACTGTTGTTGACGTCGAACGGTCTTGCGAGTGATCCTGCTGCTTTTATCTGGCCTCGCACATTGGTCAGTGTCAGCCTAGTCAGTCTTATCAATTTCGTCGGGATACAGAATTCTCTCATGGCCGTGTACAACAGTTTTTCCATCGCTTGCCGCAGAGAGAAAATCTGATCTGTTGTTGATTTGCCTGGAGTGAAGCCTCTTTGGTATGGGCCAATGATGTTCTGGGCGACCGAAATATACTTTACAAAATAATGCCTGACTTCATGATATCCATAAAACTGTTAATTAGCAGACTAATAACGCCACATTTGACGACGCAAGTTAGGATCAAAAGCAATCTCACAAGCGCTTTCGAGACACAAACAAGGATCTCTGTTGACTGCGGTTATTGCGGCATTCATTTCCCTCTTATAGGTGTTGCGGAGGGCTATGTTGTAGATGGCTTCAGTGTTAACTCTCACCTGATTGTCAGAGGGCATTCTGGGTGGTGTTGTTATCCGAGCTCGGAGCACCATGTCAACGAGATAGTGATCCGAATCTATATTGGCCCCCCTATATAATCTGACATTCATCAAGGCTGACAGGTGGCGGGGTTCGATCAACACGTGGTCAATTTGGTTGAAAGTGGTCCCGTCTGGAGAGGCCCACATATGTTTGTGGACCGCTTTCCGCGGTCTATCTTGCTAAATCAGAAAAGCCAGTACGCCCATAATCATATGAACTCATTACGAACAGGCTTCGCACCAGGAAAATCAAGATTTCCTCTTTGATACGATAAAATGTCGGAATATGCTGATTAGTTACACCACCAAATTCAATGCCGCCTATGATAACATAGCTGGAGTGAATCTTTATACGACCATGAAAGAACTTCGCATTCCAACTGTATTGCTAAGATTGACTAGGCTAACCATGACCAATGTGCGGAGTCAGAGAAAAGAAAGGTCACCCTCAAGATCTTTCCCGACTACTGACGGTCTGGGAAGAGGATATGTCCTTCTATGGATTTTTTTAATCTGGTCCTGGAAAAGGTGATACATGAGGCTGAGGTGAATGACAGAGCCGTTATACACATTAATATAGCCGTAAAAACAACAATAACATTCAATAGCACTGATGAACTGAAAACAATGACGAGGAGACTTCAACTTGAAATCGCTCATAATGTCGAAATGTGTGAAGTTTTTACTGTTTGAGACGAGGATCTTGTCAGTGCTCATGAAGATTTTGGTGAACTCTTAGTCGTGTTCGAGAAAAGAATCATCTGAAGAATTTTTAGCCCCACCGCAGCTACTCCAAACTACTGGTCTCCTAATGGTGTCTCTCATTTGGAAACTGAGTGTCACTTCATGTTCGCAATTTCAGAGGCATTTTTGGTTTTGTCTCTGTTATATGGATACAATCTCCGATTTATTATATTGCTATACTATTCGTCGAACATTTAGCGAACAAGGGTTACTACGTAGCTGCCGTGAATGTCCAATCTGAAAGAGCAGTTCAATCGCTTATATTTTAAAGTGATCAAAATTTGCCTTCTGCATATCTTTCCTCACCTGTAGTTTTCATCGAGCACCAGGTGGAAGTTGAAGATAGAGCTGTCGAAATTCATTTGTAAATGCCATATTTCGGAGTTAATTTTGATCAATAGTTTTAGCTAATGATTCTGCCTCGAGGGGTATTCTGGTCTTGACAGTTCCCCTCTTCCCCTTTGTCGACAAGTCGCCTTTTTCGCTTTACCGGTGGTTTCTCCATTCCTATAGGTGAGCGACTACCCTATTTCTCTTGGTAGGCAATCTCTCTTTATTTCAAAGCTAGGATGCATTTACCTCGATAGATTTTGTTCATAACTCCCTTTCAGATTTTAGATCGATCCAGGCTTTCTCAATTTATTGGGGACATCTTTGAAAATTGGTTTGTCGCTTAATCTCCGACTAGATTATTTCAGGTTGACATTAATACAAAAAAGAGCATTTTTAAGCAACAAAAATTCACTGCTACTTTTATTTCAATAAAATTATTGTATTGCCATTCATTTCAATGTAATAAATATCGGATCACTCATTTTAAATGCGGTGAAAACGAATCTAGAACGAATTTAAGCTCGTTGCAACACATTCAATGCGAATCACTCTCCAATCGAGTGAGTCTAGTTTCTTTTACATAGACCGCCATCATAAAAGGGCTGCGCGTATTTGTTTCACGAAGGTTTGCTTCTAGATTTCCACCCGCATTTTTCACACGCTCGACCCAGAGTCCGCAAGTCTAAAGTGAAAAGTGCAGTCTTCACAAAAGGCTGAGGCTCATGAATTACGTTAGCATTTTTCTTGCGCGAAACGAATGTGCTGATGGTCGTAAAGTGACCAGTTACCTTTTTATCCTTAAATGATGAATTAACATTAGCATTATCGCATAATACGAGGTGTGATAATATTTTTGATTTCTCCAACTTCACTTAATTTTCATCAAAAATCTTTACTTCTTTACTTTCGATGGCCTGTTGGCAGCTTCTCCCAGATTTTACCAAATGTGGAAACATAAAGTTGTCGTTCGCTTAGTGGCCGAATCCAGAAGTTCTCTGCTGCCGTCCACCCATTGATTTTCCATTGCGGGTCATCCGGGGCGAAGTCCATTTTCCAATTTCGATTATCAAATTTCAAGCGTTTTTCCTTCTTCTGTGACACTATGCTATCACTAGTTTCTAAGTCGTCTGCTCCTCCTGTTTTCTTCTGTTTGACCGAAGATAATTTAATTGGAGGAGTAAGATCTCCAAGAGTCAACTCCTTTCGCTGGCGATAGGGCCACTGAAAATGATCCTGGTATGTTGTTATCATAAACTGAGGCGCAATGCGGTGTTCGGTGACACTCAAGATGTTTTGATAAAATGGTGAAGCGTAGTAAGCCAGTTTGGATAAATTAATAATTTAGCTTTTTTTTAAATAAGGTTACTAACAATTTTGCAATCTCTTAATAGAATGAAATGCTATTATGTCATTCAGAATGTCAGTTGAAACATTCTACAATATGCTTGAAAATGACTCCCCCACTTGCATTATTTTGTGTATTATAACAATTCACGTATCTTCTGATATTAATATTTTTACATAGTTTTATTTCTATTATTATTATCCTGCTTCATCATAAAGGCATTGACAAACCTCGATATTTGTAAGAATTACATGTGGAACTTTTTGATGGGACTGGCGATAGTTTAAGAGTAAAATCCATTAAGCAACTGTCGCCACACTGAAGAGAATTCAGTGAATTCCTTCAGTATTGGAAAAGGATGAGACTATCCTTAAGAAGACTCCGGAAGATTTCAGGGTTATTACGAGGTGTCTATAAGGATATACAAAATAAAGATAAATGTAGTTGAAATAATAAAAACTTGTTGTTTCTTTTTCGTTGGTGTGGGTATTTATTCTTGCAAATACCGATATTTCGGGAACCACTTGTTCCCTTCATCAGTGCAAACAAGTTGAACCCACACCAACGAAAAAAAAACAACAAGTTTTTATTATTTCAATTAATTAATCGTTGGAAACACCACATAATTTCACTCTGATAAATGTAGTCTTATTTCCAATCAGTAGCCCTCTTTCTGAGAAAAAAGTGCCTAACGTTTACTAATCAAATATCTCACCCATGAGAGCAGATGGCATCCTAAGAAGGCTTCAGGTGCAGGTTAATCTTACGGGTTGAGCAATGTCGCTAGTCCAGCTCCCTGTGCTTATTGTGCTGACCAATCTAGCCAATAATAAAGTATCATGTGTTTGTGATGTAGAACCAAGAAGACTATACACAGGAGGTAAAACTGCTTAGGCAAGCCTTGAAGCTTTGCGGGAGAAAAAATATAGCGTCCAGTGGACGGGGCTTTTCAATCAGGATCGCATTTGCGTTCTGTGCATCATCATTGGTATTGGTTCCTATTTGTGTGACGGCGTTAGTGCATCTGACGGCGTTAGATGTAGAAATTTTCCAGCTTGGGGCCAAAACCAATCGTAGAAGGCGGCGATAGGGGGTATAGAACACTCCCCAAATTACTCTTTAGATTTTTGTTAATGTCAATTTACGCAATGAATTCTATTACTCCTAGCCTCGAACATATACCTTCACGGGTTCCTAGATCTTCGCTGTCATCATCAAGATCTTATCATCCAATAGCTTTCTTGCCAATCCCGCCTTCCGAATACATGGTGTACTAATGCTAGGCCTGTAAGCCGACCAAATTCTGCGTTTATAATAATATCAAGCCAGTGTACAACGAACATCCAGTTCGTTGTTACCGGCGGCAAAAACCATGCTTCCTAGATATACAAATTGATCAACGCTTTCGATGCTCTACTCGTTAATGCTTTTTCCAAATCCAGAGCCATTTGGCCAAGGCACGTAACTCCGTGATAGAGCGAACAGATATCAGTAACATGGTCGAAATATTTGAGGAAAGATGTCATCGCCCGTTGAACTCCTCCACGTCCTCCAGACAAGGCAGCCTGAAGAACGTCACCAGTGACAAAAGGACATAATATCGATGATAGGATGCAATCCTGGCGAATTCCGCTTTTAACCAAAAATTCTTAATAGCTATTAGCTTCTCTGGAATGCCCCGCCTGCGTAGAGCACAGCTTTCTCGAAATCGATGAAAATCAGGTGAAGCGAAGATCTAAACTCCGGGCACTGTTCACTCTCTATCGATCAAGCTTTCGAGATGTTCTTTGATGCGTTCCAGTATTATTTTAGCTATTACCTTTGCGACGACTAGGAGCAAGTAGATATCCCTCCAATTGTCGCACTCCGAATGGATGTCCTTCTTTGTAATCTTAACGATCATCCCCTTCTTCCATCATCTGGGAAATTCTCGGATTCCCAAGTCTGATATGCTAAATATATATAAGTCACGAGTTACGTACGAGCGTCATCCACACCTACGCCCCATCGCTGTTTGTTTCAGGCAATGCACTTCTCTCATACAATAAAAGAGAACACTGGTACAGAATAACTCCTACTTGATGTTAATTTGGTGAGATAGTTGCATTTTTAAATTTCGGACAAAATAGAAAAGGCGCTTAGTCCTGTTAATATGTCGAGCGGCATCAAGTTCCGTGATCAACGCCTTCGATGTTCTGTCCATTAATGCAAAAACAAATAATGTGATGATTAGTTAGACTTCAGTTTTATTGGTATTTTTCCACTCTAACTCTGCTTGTCTCCATTTTCAAATTTATATATCGAGGTCCACGAATCGATAAAAGAGCAAACAGATTTTATTAGAGTAGCCGAGGTATTTGAGGAAAGATAGCATAATCAGTTGAACCCACGTTCTCAAGATAAGGTAGCGTCATTGACAACGAAAAGAAAATTATCAGTGACAATTCGCACCCAGTTGTCGCACGTGGGTGCCTTTCTTCAAAATCTTAACGATTATCTCTTACTTCTACTCATTGGGAAAAATCTCAGATTCCCAACATTGACAAACAAGTGGAAGTAACAACTCTGCAGAGACTGCAGGACCTACAAGGAAGAGTTTCATAGGGAGATCATCAAGGCGGTTTTACTTCATTTGAGTGCGTTGATGGCAGTGATCAGTGAGCATTTGCGTATTACGATGGCTTATCACCCCATCTACAAGGCGCTCGCAGGTCAATCCTACATTGGATTTCTTAAAAGTTGTTAAAAGCTTGAAACTTTCAAGTGGCGTTCACTTTCCATAAGACAACACAGAGAAAACATTGGCGCGGAGCAGCCTCAACTTGTTGTTAGTGGTCAGGCAGCTGCATTCCGAAATATGGCTTTGCTCTTACCTTTCCAACCGATCCTACCCCGTCCCTTTTGATGGCTGCACATCCCACTCCTTCTCCCCCTGCTCTAGCGTCCCACAGGGATCTATTCGGAGCCCTTTATTACTTTTATTTCTTATCAACGACCTTCCCCTTCCTTACTTATCTTGCCTCCCTTCAAACTTAGAAACTCTGGTTCGCTGGTGCACTATCAATGGTTTAGCGCTAAATGTTACAAAGTGTCACTCTATGTGCTACTCGCTTAAATCCTCATCCATTTTCCTCGATTTCTCTACCCCCACACACGGGATGAACTCCTTAAGCGCATTTTCTGTTTCAAAATCTAATAAAAACTCTCTTTTTTAAGATTTTTTCTTTTTTGCAAAACCTATTATACCTATGAGCAAAATACTTTTGAATATTATTGTGAATATAGCGAAGTATATAAAAAATTATTTGGCATGATTAGTTCCTCTTGACCGCTGTGCTTTACCAAAAAGTGTGTTTTAAATAGTGCGGCGCATGAATATTCAAAATGTTTTCTCTTCATGAGGCTTGAAGGTAGACAATGAACCTCTAAAAGTTATTTTCTTCTTTTATTCTTAAAGTTTTATATATATATTTCGAAAAATTTGGAAAATCGCCTTTTTGGGGGCACTTTCTCGCTAATAAAAAAGGAGAAAGGACATTCCTTACACTTTTGTAGGTTTATTGTCCATTTTTTTTTAGTTTTTCAAGGAATCTAGATTATTTGGTTTATAAAAAAACGATAGATTATGAGAAAAACTTCGTACTATTATAGTTTCGAAATTGCATTTGGAGGAAACTGCATTTAAAATTCGAATGTCATTATTAATAATTTGTTTAAATTTATACGGTCATTCATGGTGAATATTTAGGATTCTTGCTCTCTGTTAACAGCTGAAAATATTCGGTCAAAGCTTTTTTCCTCCGCAATCGGCCCCTTTTTGATCAAAATCGATCAATTCAATTCCAATTAAGTCCATATTTTCAGATATCCCATACATAAAAAACGGTATATCACGTAGTGCAGCAATTATAGAGGTATCACGTTGCTGAGTACCATCTATAAGATATTCTTCGCTATTTTGCTAGGCCGGACAGCCCCATGCGCCCAGAACATCATTCGCCCATACCAAAGAGACTTCACTCCAGACAAATCAGCAACAGATCAGATTTTCTCTCCGCGGCGATGGAAAAACTGTTGGAATATGGACATCATCACCATCTATGCATCGACCTTAAAGCCACCTATGACAACATAGCCAGGGCAACTAGGCTGACCCTGAGCAATGGGCCAGATAAAAGCAGCAGGATCACTCTCGCGACCATTCAACATCAACAACGGTCTAAGACAAGGAGATGCTCTATCATGCGTCCTTTTTAAACTGGCCCTGGAGAAAATGATTCGCGATGCAGATGTAAATGCGAGAGGCACCATCCTCTTCAAGTCCAATGGGAAGAACGACCCGAGATGTACAGTCTACACGACACATTATGGGGCATCTCCTTGTCTTAGACCGTTGTTAATGTGGAATGGTCTCGAGAATGCTGCTTTTACCTGGCCCATTGGTCAGGATCAGCCTAGTTACCCTGGCTATGCTGCTTCATCCAGATCGAGCAGGTGACGCATGATCTTCGGCTGCACATTAATGAAGACAAGACGAAGTACATGGTGGAAAGGTCAGCGCCAAAAACCAAAGAACCAACAACATCGAATCGCACTGGTCAAACGAAAACAATAAAGAAAGGAGACTACAACTTTAAGACCGTTGAAGATTTCTCCTATCTAAGGTCAAAAATCACAATCAATAACAGCTATGACGGTGAAATCCGCGCACGGTTGTTGGCTGCCAACAGAGCCTATTTCAGCCTACAAAAACTCTTCCGCTTGAAACGTCTCAGCATACGATCAAAGCTCTTACTGTGCAAGACTATGCCAGTCCTTATTTATTCCTCGGAAACCTAGGTTCTTAGCAAAAAAAATTTTGAACCCTTCGTTCGAGAGAAGAATCCTCCGAAGAACTTTTGTCCCCCTACACGAGGATGGACGATTCCGTAGCCTACACAATGATGAAATCTGTGAGCGATACCATGACCGTCTGGTCGCGGATAAAATCCGGCGGTACAGGTTACGGTGGCCGAGTCACTTAATCCGTATGGATGAGGATGATCCAGCTCGGAAAGTGTATAAGGGCAATATCTATGGTATGGTAGAAAAAGAAGACGAGGCAGACCCTACCTGAGATGGAACGATGACGTAGCTCAGGACGCCAGACAGCTTTTAGGGATATCGAATCGAACCGGGGTGTCTGGAGTTCCTTATTAAGGCAGGCCTAGACCGGTTACCGGTTTTTGTGCCGTTGATGATGATGATGATGGGGCACTGCGTTCCTCACGCTGTTTTTTTTATCGATGGCTTGATTTACAAGACGGCAATCAACGGTCGATGTTGAGGTACGATGACTCCGTAGGGTGGTAAAACGTGGGCGTCTTGTGAGAATGTAGTTGATTTGCATTTTACGGTTCCAACTATAAATAATGAATTAACAATCACACAATCGCCACCCTCATTGCCTTTTCATCCAGATTACCATTAAGGTCGCCTGCAATGATGATATAGTCGTCACTGGGCATGTTAGAAGTTTCTGCACCGAGATGTAGCCAAAAGACGTCCTTCTCGCAGTGGGTAGCCTTGTCTGTGGTGCGTACGCCGTTAAAAAATGAATAGTGCGATCAGCTGATATAATTTTCCGAAACGCTCTTGCGAGTTCCTCGATGTTCCCAATATTTAGCGTGCAGACAGTTATTTGTTTTGCGCGGGCTAATCTACTTACATCCTGATGCCGTCTATGTGTCAAGAACCTTTGCCTATTTCTCGACAGAACCGGGGCCCGTCATGCCGCGTCAACTAAGGTAAACGCCCCAGTATTGTTCCTTTATATTGTCTTTAACGACATCAGATGCATTTGCGTGGTCGGCCTGTCGCGGGACCTGTCACCCAGACAGATCAGATAGGATTTAGTATAGTAGAAAAACTCCGATGATACTTTATCTCTTTCCCTGATCTCAGCACTTTATTTTTGTCTTAGTGAGGATAGTACAAAGTACGTTACCTCAAACACTCTTCCTTTACTTGAGCTTGGGGCTAGCATGCTATGTAAATGACATGGCGGAGTTCGTCTACCATTTACTACTGGCCTATAAATTCACCTTCCAAAAAGAAAATGCAAATTGGTGAGAGTTGAGAAAAAGATGCTGGAGAAAATTAAGTTACCAAACAAACAGGGTAAACATTATGTTGTTCATTTTGTTGGATGGTAGTGTTGTTAACGTTTTGTCTGACACAAATGCCGTCAGAGGTAAGAGCGTAAGCACTTAGGAGAGGAGGGAACGTAACAAGGAAGATCAGATAATATGGTATAGAAAGTGTTGAGTGCTTGGTCACACGTAAATGGAGAGAGGGGGGGTGGGGCCCAGTTGATTGACGCCAGGGCTGAGTTCAGACCTTCGAAGTTCGCCTTACGAAAGTTGAACTTGGTAGGCTTGCGAGCGACAGCGAGTCGGGATATCTGAACATCGAACTCGAGAGCAGGATGATGGGCGTCAGGGGCAACGTAAGACGGAGCGTGAAGGGATTGGGAAAGACAACCCACAGAAAGGTTAGAGAGGACAACGTCAAGAGTGCGATCTAAGTGGTTTCTAGAAAGGTTAAACTGGATAGCGCCACAGATGTACATGAAAATGGATAGAGGAAGGGAAGGGTGACCATACTATCGAAGGCGCCTCTCTCGCAATTTTTCCATGATCGGAGCAACCCCATAACGATCGTGGATATCCTCATTTCGGATGTGATCAAGCCGTGCCACGCCACTAGCCCAACGCAACATCTTCGTCTCCATTACCGCAAGACGTCGTGCATTGTCTTTTATAGTTGGTAAACACTCAGGTGGTCAAAGGGTAGTATAGGTCCCGGGGCGAAACGTGGATTGGTACCCACGATGGAGCATAAAACCTGGGAAATGCCTGCTGAACCAACACCAACAGCTCTACTACCAAACCCTATCTCCACCTCCACGTGGTGACCGCTGGGAGCTCTTTCTTAACGAAAAGCTGCAGACGGAGAAGGATGAAGGCGAGTCTCCCGCGCCTAAAAACGGGACAAATTGTACCAACTGGTCCTCCAGGTTGGGGGTTGGGTAGGGCTGACAACCCTACACGGAAAACAACCGTTACGAAGCCACAACAGGAGCCTCGGATAGGACGGATATTAAAACGACGGACCCGGCAACGACAAAGGAACAACGATTTGCGCATTTTCTCATGGAACGTGCGCTCCCTGTACAGAGATGAAGCTGATAAGCAGCTAGCCGATACCCTGTCCCAATATAGGGCTGATGTAACAGCGTTGCAAGAGATGCGATGGACAGGGACCGGTTTCCTGGAGAAGAGCCACTACACCATATATTATAGCGGCCATCCAGTAAACCATGTGCTCGGAGTAGGTTTCTTAGTCAGCCAAAAAATGAAACCTGCTGTTATCGGCTTTGAAAGTATAAGCGAACGGCTATGCACTCTGCGCTTGCGAGGCAAGTTTAGAAATATAAGCCTCATAAACGTTCACGCCCCTACAGAGGAGACTGCAGAGTCGGAGAAGGATACCTTCTACGAGGCAGTAGAAAGAGCCCTCGAAGCCTGTCCCAGATATGATATCAAAATCATACTTGGGGATTTCAACAGCCAAGTAGGGAAGGAGCCCGTATTCAGGCGATACGTTGGCTCCCATAGCTTACACGAAAAAACAAATGATAACGGACTGCGGACTATTCAATTAGCAGGGTCACACGAAATGGTTGTTGGAAGTACCTGGTTTGCGCGGAAAGCGGTCCACAAACATACGTGGGCCTCTCCAGACGGGACCACTTTCAACCAAATTGACCACGTGTTGATCGAACGCCGCCACCTCTCAGCCTTGATGAATGTCAGAACATATAGGGGGGCCAATATAGACTCGGATCACTATCTCGTTGGCATGGTGCTCCGAGCTCGAATAACAATACCACCTAGAATCCCCTCTGACAATCAGGTGAGAGTGAACACTGAAGCCATCCACAACACAACCCTCCGCGACACCTATAAGAGGGAAATGGATGCCGCAATAACCGCAGTCAATAGAGGACCTGGAGATGAAGCATCAACTAATGATCTTCACAACCACCTGAAGAACGTTATCATGGATACGGCCACAAATATACTTGGCCCCAGCCGCAAAAGGAGTCGGAACGGCTGGTTTGACGATGAATGTAAGCTAGCAACGGAACGGAAGAATGCTGCATACCGAGTAATGTTGCATTCTCAAAGAACGCGGGCACGCGCAGAGACTTATCACGAACTCCGTCGAGCGGAGAAGCGACTTCACAGACGGAAAAAGGAAGCCTGGGAGAACCAACAAGTCTGTGAACTAGAAAAGTACAGGGAGCAACCGCACCAAGCGCGGAAGTTTTACCAACAAGTCAGCAGGATGAAGCCTTATACACCTCGATGCTCATCCTGCCGAGACAAAGAGGGAAATCTGATTTCCGACAGAATGGGCATATTAGAGCGATGGGTTGAGTACTTTGATGAGCTACTGAACAACCAGAACATCGGCGAGTTGGAGGTCCCGCCAACTGGAGACGACGGACAAATACTGCCACCACCAAGTTTAGGAGAAACAGTCCGTGCAATTCATCGGCTAAAAAATCATAAGTCGCCAGGAGCCGATGGAATTACAGCCGAATTGGTTAAATATGGAGGCGACCAGTTACACCAAGTGGTTCATCAACTTGTGCTCAAGGTATGGGACAGCGAATCAATGCCTGACGATTGGCAGCGAGGCATAATCTGTCTCATACATAAAAAGGGAGATATCACACAGTGCAGCAATTATAGAGGTATCACGTTGCTGAGTACCATCTATAAGATATTCTCCACTATCTTGCTAGGCCGGATAGCCCCACACGCCCAGAACATCATTGGCCCATACCAAAGAGGCTTCACTCCAGGCAAATCAGCAACAGATCAGATTTTTTCTCTGCGGCAGGCGATGGAAAAACTGTTGGAATATGGACAACAGTTGCACCATCTGTTCATCGACTTTAAAGCCGCCTATGATAGCATAGCCAGGGTAAAACTGTACACGGCCATGAGAGAATTCGGTATCCCGACGAAATTAATAAGACTGACTAGGCTGACCCTGACCAATGTGCGAGGCCAGATAAAAGCAGCAGGATCACTCTCAAGACCATTCGACATCAACAACGGTCTACGACAAGGGGATGCGCTATCATGCGTCCTCTTTAACCTGGCCCTCGAGAAGGTGATCCGTGATGCTGAGGTGAATGCAAGAGGTACGATCCTCTTCAAGTCCACCCAACTACTGGCCTATGCTGACGATATCGACATCATGGGAAGAACCACCCGAGACGTTCAAACTGCCTTCATCCAGATCGAGCAGGCGGCGCGAGATCTTGGGCTGCACATCAATGAAGGCAAGACAAAATACATGGTGGCAACGTCAGCACCGAAGACGAATCAACCAACAACATCAAACCGCACTGGTCAAACACAAACACGAACAAGAATAAGGATAGGGGAATACAACTTTGAGACCGTTGACAATTTCTCCTATCTAGGGTCGAAAATCACAACCGATAACAACTACGATGAGGAAATCCGCGCACGGTTGTTGTCAGCCAACAGAGCCTACTTCAGCTTACAAAGACTGTTCCGCTCGAAACGTCTCACCATAGGGTCAAAGCTCTTACTGTACAAGACTATGATCTTGCCAGTCCTCATGTATTCCTCGGAAACTTGGGTTCTTAGCAAGAAAAATTGCGAACTCTTGGCCGCGTTCGAGAGAAGAATCCTCCGAAGAATTTTTGGCCCACTACATGAGGATGGACGATTCCGTAGCCTACACAATGACGAAATCTATGAGCGATACCATGACCGTACGGTTGTGGATAAAATCCGGCTCAATAGGTTACGGTGGGCGGGTCACTTAATCCGTATGGATGAAGATGATCCCACCCGGAAAGTCTATAAGGGCAATATCTATGGTAGGAAAAGAAGACGAGGCAGACCCTGCCTAAGATGGAGCGATGGCGTGGGCCAGGACGCCAGACAGCTTTTAGGGATATCGAATTGGTGGACCTCGGCGCAAAACCGGGATGTCTGGAGTTCCTTATTAAGGCAGGCCTAGACCGGATACCGGTTGTTGCGCCGTTGATGATGATGATGAAACACTCAGAACCATAGAGAGCGACCGGACGACGATATTAAATTTTAGATTTGAAATGTTGGCTGATGCGTCGATCACAAAGAACACCAATCGTGGAATGCCACTTCATTCAGGTTGCGTTAATGCGTGAAGCAATTTCATAACGCAGTTCTCCATTGGCTGATAGTATTAATCCGAGATATTTAAATCACTTAGTTCTGGGCATGTCACTACCGCTAACAGAACTGAGCGATTTAAATATCTGGAGTTAAACCAATGGCGAACTGCGTTATGCCCCTCACAGAGGGAACCACAAAACCTTGAAGCGTCAAGCTTCTGGTTTCCCGACTTGTTATTTGAATATATTCTACACATGACCTACCAACTAACTACAGTGTCGAGTTGAAGGGAGGCAGGAAAAGGATAGATATTTCTGCGAAAATCATGTATTTCCTATTTTATTTTGAAAAAAACATCTACTATGTGTATTATTTATATTTTCTATCCAATTTTGAAGTCTGAAATAACTTTTTTTCGACTATATACATTTATAAGCATCAGTTCAATCTCTGAAAGTAATCCAATGAAGTACATTTTCTGTGAGGGAAAAGCTATTAGCCCGTCCACCCTAATTAAAAATATTTTAAATTTACTTGTATCATATGATACATTGATCCTTAAAACTAACTCCAAATAGCAAAACCAATGCAAATAAACCAAAACCACATTTTCTATACATTCGATGCACTGTGCGTCGTTCTCGGTTCTTGATCGTCTTCAATCTGGACACAGTACAGTACCGTTGGACGTTATCCCACTCAAATTTCTCGAACACTTCGCAAAAATTTGTAATTAAGGCAGGCGTGGCACCTTGAGTACAGACTGATTTTTTTTTATCTACGTTTTTGGTAGTGCATTTAAAAGTTCTGATGATTCCCATGAATCTGTGATTGAATTTTTCCCATCAGCCTACTTGTAAAAATATACCCTGTCAATGACCGTCGGTTTTCCATGTAATCGACAGGTGGGCAATTTATTCGTTGAAAAAAAATTAGATTTGTTACTATTACTGAAGCCTACAAATTGTTTGACTCAGCCATGTTGACTCTCTCCAATTTCTTTCAAACACTAAACTGCTGTTTGATAAGCACTTGCAAAACAAACCTTGATTGTTTTCGTTTGTATTTTCAGCAGGTCGAAGTCTTCTACCGCATCTTGATTGCTGCACTTTCTCTAGAGTAAATTTTCTCATAGATCCTATCTCTACTTTAAACGCTGTGGCTAACCGTCACGGGGTCTGAATAAGGACAATCCAAGCTTTTAGCGAATCCTAGGACCTTTTCTTTCAATATTGGAATGCCTGTGGACCTGAAATTGACCAGAACGCGAATGAAATTCCGAAAAGTTTAAGATAGAGAATAATTAGACTTAGAGGAATTTCGAGCTAGAGAGTTTTCCCGCTGCCAAACGATAGCCGAGTCCCGTACGCAAACCGTCTTGAACTACGGGGGTCGAAACTTCCCATCTCTCCGAGAAGATACAATCGCACCTTAAGGAATCCTCTCCAAGATAGCGTATAGTTGCTCCTTCTGTGTCGGAAATCTTTGTTGGATCGGAATTTCGCAGTAGCAGTCTGTTTGATATCGGTGTTTCTAAAACCAGAAAAATGCAGTTTGCACGAGACCATTTTTAAAATTCACATCATATTTGACTGATACTTAGCCTCAACAAGAGAAAGGGAAGAATTGAAACACATCAGTGGGAGTCCTTTTTTATTTTATCATTAAATTTTGTTACAAATTAATTGACCATGTTACAATAAAATTTCGATCCGAGCTGAAATCGCGATTATGAAATGCAACTATAAACAATCTGGAAAATAATAGAATATACAGAAGATACGCGTTCAGTTTGAAATTCTTGCTTCGGTTATTGTAGAACGTAATAAAATTATATATAAAAATAACAGATTGAAAAAACAATTACTCTTAAAGTCAAATTCAAAAAATAAAGATCAAAATATATAAAAAAAAACAGTTAAGTTCGATGCAGTTAAATCTCTCATACTAAGCTTAATATTAATATATATTCACTTTATAACTTGGCACAGTGTGGAATATTTAAAATGAAGAAGAATGTTCGCTCCGAGCAACTCTATAAATTCTACGAACAGAAAAACAAATTCTAAAGATAAGACGACCTCCTACCTTCAATCTTAATGCCGTGGAAGTTCTCGATTGTTATTAAAATTTATTTTTACATGCACATATCAGTATCCAACATTTTTCATCTTTAATTTCCAAGAAAATTGAACAAAACAATAGTTTGCATTTACACTTAAATTTAGAAATTTCCCGACAAACTCAAAATTTAGAAAAATTAGCCGTTACAGTTATTTGTAAAAGCGAAATTATTCTAGTGTAATGACCGCGTTTATTAGCATTATATTGGGATTAGTTAATTGAAAACTAGTCGAATTGGCTCATAGCACGTTGATTGCATGCTATGCATTGCTCTAACTAATTGAAATGAAGTAGTCCCATCCCCGCCCATCATGGAGAGATCAATGGGAGAGAAACTGGTAGAACCGATAAAGAATATGTAAAAGATATCAATATTCAACTTGAAGCTTTTCAACCAAATAGTTTATCAAAGCAAA
This sequence comes from Hermetia illucens, assembly GCF_905115235.1. NCBI lineage: Eukaryota > Metazoa > Arthropoda > Insecta > Diptera > Stratiomyidae > Hermetia > Hermetia illucens. Next base: position 124,002,072 of record NC_051851.1, on the reverse strand, counting down.
CATGGCAATATGGCTTGTCATTCTGCTCCTTGAACGTTCCTTTCACCAACTGTTTTAAGCAGAATGCGCACACAAAGTGCTCTGGATGGAACTTCTTGAACATGGCCGTGATACATCGCCCGGTAATAGGCTTGGAACATCCAGCACACAGTGACCCACGCTTGGCATGGTAATGTGTTTCGCAGTAAGGCAATCCCTCGTGATCGAAGAATGACCCGTGATGGAAGGGTTGTCTGCAATCCTGCAAAGAAAAAAAGGAGAAAAATAAGTCCAATAAAAGCAAGAAATAAGCGCAGTAGTTCAATGTCTTTTTAAAACACAATTTCTCCACAATTATTTTGTGTATTTTCAAGCATTTAGCGCTCCTACCCATCTGGGCTTGTATTAATCTCACATCAAGAAATTTGGCAGCTGTTCGCTTTTGCATCATATTCTCAAAATCATATCTTTGCTTATAAATAGAACGGACCAGCAAGAATTCAAAATAAAATTTTATAGAGGATTTCCCGCCAACACCAACAACGACAATGGATACAGCATTTCGTTTATGATTTTTTAATACAGATTTGATGATTAAAGTCTGTGCTTGCTATTTTTGATTCGAAATTATGGAAGACTTTCGGAGCCAATAGCGTGACTTTGATCGAGTAGCAAAAAATGAAAAGATTGAAGGATGTTTACATAACATGGGACTTAAAATTGATATTGCTTAGAATGATATCTATTTTCCTAAAGGAATGTCGCGGACCACGTTCAAATTTGAGATCAAACGGAATTTTCTGTATTTATGAACTAATTCATCAATGAAGCCACTCGGAAAATTAATGCGATAAATATGTCGTTTAGTACTTGAAGGAAACTAATGGAGCTCAATTTATTTCAAACTCATCAGAAACTTTTGGTAGTTGCAGATTTCGCGACAGATATTGCAAAACGAAAAAATCAGCACCAGATCCTGGGATATATGAGACACACCCAAAAACTCAAGCTTTATCAAACCAATATGATCGAAATTTGAATATAGCAACCTTCAACAGAGCGAAATTTAAAAATTCAGGATTGTAAGAGGAGACGAAGGAGGAAGGAGAGAGAACAGTTGCAGTATTTTAGTGCTCATTAAAGGCCAACTAAACTTCGATGAAAACAATGTAACAAATTCAAGCCGAGCCCATTGTCTACATGAACCAAAAGGATCAATTTCAATAATCCATTATCGCGAAAAAACTAGTTTAACTTAGTAGGGAATAAAAGAAAGCCTAGCTATGGTTTATAGCAATTGAAGGCCTTTCTAGTAGGTGATCAATGCTTTCGGAAACAATAGATGAATCCTTCGCTATACTTCACTCTCTCGGTGCAAACGCACTTGGACCGATACATTTTGACTAACGCCCACACACGACACCACAAAATATCGCGTGCCTGTGAACACGCCCGTAGATACGATACGCACATAGACGATCCAGAATAGTACCTGATGATATTGGAAAACGTACATCCACTATTCATTTAAATAGTGGTGGATTAGCGATGGTTTTCCTATCAATTCAATATTGTGATACTGTCATAAATTTAATGTATAAATTTTAGAATAAGGAACAACATTTTTTACCACTTTCCCGAAATTTCACACGGTATCGCAGTTTGAGGGCATCACGGACGTCATCACTCGGAGCTGAACCATCCAAGCGGTTAATGTTGAACTTGGGCGGTCGCAGCTTTCCAAACCTGTGAGGAATGGCGGATGCAACACACACGCGAACGGAGGGGAACATCAGATGGTGATCCCTTTCAAGGAACGATACCAGTGCTTCTCTTGTTATACACTCCAGGAGACAACTCCTAAATCTCCTGCTGATCATAAAGTGGCCAATCTGATTGCTCGTCCGGTGTTGATTAGTTGAAAATCAACTGACATTATAGCAAGCTCTGTGCTGTCTCAATAAACTTCCCACCATTATCATTACAGTTGTCAAGATCGTGTTTCCCCACGTCATGTTGTCGAATAACACGACCATGATCACAATGCCACCTTTGAGAGGCTTCTCCTAAAGTGTATGTAATTGCTCGTAGAAAGCATCTTTCTTCACTATATCGGAATCTCCATGGATGTATACCATAATTTCGGCCATCAATGCATTCAAACGAAATAAAGCCGCTTGGCTCGATGATTTCACCGCAGAGTTATTTATCGCTGCACCGTTGCGAGCTATTTATCGCTGCACCTGCAGTTTCTGCAGGTCTGCTACTTCCGCTCGTATAGAATCCGATAACTTTCCCAGAGAGCGAAAGAAGGGGATAATCGTTCAGATTCCAAAGAAGTGCATTCGTTTTGAGTGTGACAACTGGAGAGATATCTGCGTACTCCCTGCCGTCGCAAATATAATACCTAAAATAATCTTGGAACGAAAGCCTGATTGACAGAGAGCAGACTGTTTTTCGCACGTTATGATATTATTACGTAAAATGTCACGCGCTGCACCGAGGGAACATCTCAGAGAAATTAGAGGTCCAAAGTGGAGCCGGCAGGATCTTGTGACTGACATTATTTCTTGCTGTTGTGGGTGACGTTCTCCATGGTACACTTCCCGGAGGACGTGGAGGGATTCATTGGAAGAAGACATCTTTTTTTCAAACACCTCGACTACGATAATGACATCTGTTCTCTCATCGAGTCATGGGCCTTCGCCAAATTGCTCTGGATTTGGAAAAAGAGGGCGGGTAGTGGTGGACTGAAGATAAACACCAACAAAACCAAGATTCTCAATTTGACGGGTCATTGCATTCTCCCCATCTGCATTAATGGACCATCGAAGGTGCCGATCAATTTATATATCTAGGAAGTGTAGTTTCTGTCGACAGTTGCGCTGAACTGGATGTCACTCGATGCATTAGTAGCGTTAGATCTGCTTTCGCTGCCTTGTCTAAAATCTAGAAATGCAATTGTCTCTCTTTTTCTGTGTTGCTATATGGGAGTAGTACATAAAAAGTAATCATAACTGTCACTCGAAAGCTCCAAGCCTTCGTGAACTCCTGTTTGTGACGTATCATACGCTGGCCTAATATTATTTCAAACAAAGAACGTGATCGGCGGCCAGTTCTATCACCCGTACTCGATGCGATCGGTAGACAGAATTAGCAGTGGGTAGGTCAGACATTAAGAAAAGACCATGCCGTGGTATCCACTCTTCCAAGATGGCTGACGTGTGACTCGCACCAAGAACATTTTGCGCGGGACAGTAGGAGCGGACTGTGGGCATTTCGAGAAGTCCTGAGTGACCAAAAGCGCATTTCAGCGAGCTGTAAACGATGACACATACGTGTGATTGACGCGTTATACCTCACTAAGCGATAAATGGCAACCATATGAGAATTTTTTAACTTTTAATGAGAAAGTAGAACAAGTTAATAAGTAAGTATTTTTTACGCCAGTTACGTTAGTTGGGCGACATTATTTTTACGCCAGTTAGTAAAAATGAATAGCCTGGAATAATTAAAAAAAAAAAATAAATAAATATGAGAAAATAATAGGTATACAAGTATTACACGGCAGATTGGGTATAAACATTTTTCTTTGAAAGTGCTATATATCTACATACAGGGTGGAGCAAAACAGCCTGTTTTAAATGGTAACATGCTAAAATGATTAGGGGTAAAGTAACGAAGCTAGCCCCCGTAGAAATCCAATTGCCATTTGATTCGTAGTTGGTATTCATCATACCGTGGACGGTAAGACAGCGTACGATCGTAGTCGCACAGTAGTTCGAGAATTTAATTTAAAATCTTATGAGAATTCACCCGATTGTAAAACCTTTTTTAAATTCAATAAAAAACCATTGGCGAAACAGGTAAAGCATTGAGTGTTGTGAATCACGGGCGTCCGAGGTCTTCAATGACAGAGAACTTGAAAAAGTGCGCACCTCCATGCGATGATTGAAACAAGCACCTTTTAAAATTCGGTTGACCCAAGGGTTGAAATCAGTTGACCGGCCGAAAGACTGGGATTTTGTGAGAGCATTTTAGACTTAATTGACGGAAATTTGATCGATTTGGAAGATATTTTCCCACGGAGCACATTCCGATTTACACGAGAATGTCAACAAACAAAACATGCGGTCGCTATTAACAACCCAAGAGTCCCGCATGCAACATTGTTTTAATTGTTACAATCGCGGCGCCATCCTGTCGGCCAAGGTGGTTATAAGGACTTACTTTTTCGAAGGGTAGGGTTTGGATGTCACCGTCAACGGTAACACCAACCTAGACATGTTAAACGAGTTTTTATCTTCTATTTGTGTCGCAGACGAATCTATTTCTCAAGAATATGTTTCCAACAAAATGGAGCGATTTTGCATATTACTGCCAAAATTTTAAACCTGCTGAAATTTCCGAATCGATCTCCAGAAAGATAAAGTATCTTTAACCGTTAATTTTTGTCATAGTTGAATTTTTAAATTGTCAAAAGCGGCGGAGACTTCTTTATACACCTAATACTATTGAATTGTTAGCTTTTTTCTTCCTCATTTATTACCTTCCTCTGCATTATATAAACGGTCGACTGCAGTTATACGATAACCAGTTTCATGGGAGGGTGACGTCGGAAAAGCTATTCTATAGCACGGCAACACAAAGAACATTTTTTTTGGTTCAAAACGAACTTAGAATATACAAACAAGTAGTGAAAAATAAATACAATTGAGCAAGTAACCAACTGATCTAAAAAGAAGCTAAAAAAGATAGTAATCTTTAATGAATATGTTGATTGAGCGGTAATCATCTGACTTGACTATCGTCCACAACAAGGGCAAAGAGGCAGTTCCAGGAGAAGTGCTACCTAGCTCGGAAAAAATAACAAAGCCTTTGACATTCTTGTTCCTCACGTATTTCAATATTGTTGCCTTAGAATATTGAAACTCTGAAACCACTCAAATCTTCGTGTTTATTAAACATCATTCCATAATATGAAAGTACATCATGAATGCCACATTGCGAGTATAATTTTTTTTTTTGCATATATCAGGATTTCGGGAAATACTTGTTATCTTCTTCAGTGCAGGCGTGGTAATGGTCCCACGTGAACGAAAAATTGATACTAAAGTCACGGCGGGTACGAGTGCGTACCTTCAGGTAGGATAGAATCAACAGAAAGGACAAAAATGTTCCTAACTGTTCTCTAGCAAAATGTAAGGAGTGTTTGATATCGAAGTTGACATGGCTGCTCGAAATGGGTTGGATGTTTTTGACCAGAATAGTTGTGTCAAGTGAAAAAAAAACTATTGCATGGATGGTTAAAACATCTGTTTTAGGGGAAAGTGGGCTTTAATCTGGAGAGAAATAGACGATAAGAAAAAAATCATATGAGCAGTCTTACCGCAAACTTAGCCTTAAAATTTCACCCGCTTCTCAGTTTCGTTTCGTTTTGGCATTCTTCAGCAGTTCTGAACAGCCTTTATTCATTTTCTTATTGTATTGAAGATACTATGATCGCAGTCGTTCACGAACTCAATTCTACTACCCCATGTTCCAATTCTGCTTGAGTCATCGCTTTCGGATTTGTGCTTGTTCCGCTGCTGTATGCTAGTTACTTGCACAATTTCGTTGAAAATTAAATGGAAGAATATTTTGTATCCAGAAAAATATATTTCAACTCCTAATTTGGAATTGTTTAATTACCTACTAATAGGTCGATTTGACCCTAACTAGGGAGAGGAAATAATCTTATCATTGATATAATTTATAAGCATGACGCCTCCTATGAATTACATAAGTCGAATAGAAGTCACTTGACGGCCGATTGCAGTCATGGTACGACACTAAGGGGAAGTAACTATTGACGAGAATATCCGTCATGCTGGGCGAAAAAGCCAGTCGGAATATTTTTGCATTGAATCCTAAATAAAACATCAATTCTTTATTGTTAAAGACTATTGTCTGCACTCGGGGTGCCTTGCAATAGTTGACTGCAGACTTAGATTACTTTAGCCGTATAAGAAAACCAGAAGGAGATACATACAGTCCTTCAGCCAGCATCACTATCTACCTGAGGTTCGAAATGACAGAATATTGAATGAAATAGGATCATTTTTAAAAGGGCTATTTATTATATTTCGCTGATATCACAAATATGTCGCCTTTCACTTATCATAGACGTGCAGAGTTTTGTTCATCCTCGCAGCGGTCGCCCAATCTTTGTTACGATTTCACAGAAAGGTAATATGGTAGTATACGATGTCAATGTGAAAAATTATCAAACAGTTCAAAGTCAGCATGGAGTACGCTGAGAATATCACAAGAGGTAAGTTGTTGATGATAATTTACAAGAATGACAGCATTCGCTTATTCATCGCTGCTGCACTGAGAATGAAATATTGACGAAAATATAAACCGATTGATGATAGTTGTTGGTGCAAAAAGTTTCCTATCGATAAGAAAATGTTTATATCCCTATTCAACTGAGGAGGACTACGACAATATGTTGCAACCATCACTTTCATTAAACTTTCGGCTGCTACATATTATGACCAGAATTGGCATCTATACCAGTAGAACGACACCGTTGATGTAAAACCGAAATCAACACCATCTATGAGCCGCAGTGTCTTCGGAATAATTTAGATCGGTGGACAACGCTGCATTTAAAATGATGAGATTTGTACTAGCAGCGGGCCGACTGATTGTTCAATATGATTCATATTAAGGAAGGTAATTTAAAGGAAACGATACCCTACCATAGACGATATGACACACAATTGAGCCGAAATTTCGATTGAGTAGATAAGGATCAATACTGTATTGAATTGATTGAATAAATGGACGAGGAAAATTTGGTTGGCGGTTGGCGAGAGAGATGCTAACATTTTGATAGTTTTAGAAAACGTAACAAATGTCATTTTCACAATCGATTTGCTCCCAGCAAACTTTTCATTATGACGAATTTTTTTACGATCTACTATATATTACAACAAAATTGTGAACTGTACTTTCAGTATGTATTTAGAAAGTGTTTAGCATCGTCTGGATCTTTTTTTCAGATTTTTCAGCTGGTTGATTTGTGAGAACGGCACCCTTATTTAAGTGATCTCTGTCTAGCCCTTCTGTTCTACAAAAAATCTTAAAACGTTGAGAAATGTAGTGAAACTAAAAATAAATATTCATTTCAAAGAAACGAGCCACGTATCGTGGAAGAGAGAATTTATTACTAAAGAAGATGAATTCTTTACATGCAGATTGTGTTACTGAAATAAGCGTTATCGGAAAATTGGCAAAACCCACAACCGTGAATTTCTTGAAATAAATTAAATAGGGTATGCAATGCTGGGCAATGGTAAATGTTACGCAATTTACAAATATGTGATATGGAACCAACTGTATTTATCATTCTAAACTTGAGAGATCAGAGATTGCATAACATAGTTTTCATTTGAAAAGACCTCGAGAATATCGAACCATAATGCAAGAGAAAACTTCAAATCATTGACTTGGCTGTTATCAATTTTTTGATTATGATTCATGATTTATTTTATTTTTATATTCTTAATAGTGGCGTCAATGACATCGATTAGAAACACTACACGCCAAAGTCCATTTATATGATTAACCATCAATATATACAGAAATATAAAATATTTTTACATATCAAAAACCACGAAAACTACAGTAGAGAGAAGATGACACGTGCCAACATTAAATTCATATTAATGAGAAACGCACAGAGGCGGGGAAAACTGCTTAGAAAATAATAGAATGGAAATATATAAATGGATGACGCAGATCAATTCTGAGCTATTAAAAATATCTCCATAGAACAAAGATTTTTATTATTAACGATACTTTAGATAAATGAAATTCTTGTATAAATCGTTACCAGTTTTGAAGTTTTTCTGCTTGAAAAAAAAGAGATATTCGTCGACAAAAGGCATTGGAATTATAGTTGGTAGTTTCGTGAGAGCTTATGCTTAGTGTGATAAATATTATATTAAGTTCGGGGTGCATTCTAATAATTATAATTATTTCCAGAAGAAAAACGAGAATAATTGCGAGAGGAAGCAATAAAAATAAATGTGTTAATTTAGGGCTCCAAACATTCGATTTACTATGAATGGATACTGACAATTTTGTCTAATAGTATTGGGTTGCATAACTTCTCGAATGAGTTGACAACAAATATTTTTAATAAGCTCCAATCTGGATAGTTACTTGCAATTTTCAGGCAAATGATTTCACCGTAACATGGGAGAAAGTTTGATCTATTATTTAATATCTGATATCATTCATTTAAGTGGTATAAAATCAATCTTCACTTTCTCTTAATGCCGAATGTTTCTGAATCTTCTAAACTATTTGTCAAATACATATTCCAACAAAAAAAAAATGGCTCCCGTTGATATAACGGTACATGCAAATTTTTTCCGTTTGTTTTGCAATAGAGTTGGATGGAAGTTCAAAGCAAAATAAATGAGGTCGTAGAAACCTGTTTTTGTGTGATTTTGGACAGTCAGTGACCTGTAATAGGAAAGAATTTAGGAACATTACCCTTACAGATGACCCTTTACACCTCTACGGTTAACGATTTAAATCTTAGAAATCTCCTCTCTGAGAAGACAAAGTAGAATAGAAATTCAAATATAATCAGGACGAAATGTCACCTGAGATGTGGGCGTATTATTTCAAGAAAATGAGACTAATAGTTCTGCTAAATTTTTTGTTGCAGTTTGGACATGCGTTGCAAAGGGAGACGAATTGAAAGAGGTCGCTCAAATAAAGGAACCATTTTCAGAAACTACCCAGGCCAAAATTTTGAAAAAAAAATCATGATAATGCCCGGCTTGGGGCTATATGGAAAAGTGGAAAAGGGAAACTACAATCAATCTCCTTCACTTTAAGGTGGAAGCACCAGTTCACATTTAATGGTCTCATAATTCTTAAACCAATTATTACGAGGCCAACTATGTTTGAGTGACAAACTCCGAATTAGAACAGACACTATTCTACATCCAATTCCAAAAGCTTTGGCCCGAGGTTTTAGGCATTAATAACAGTCAGTTACATGTAAATGATTAGACGAATTTTCTTGTTCGCTAGTAATTATTTTGGTGCGCATATTTTGGGAACAACTTACTCCTCTCTTCAGTGATATACATATTGTTCCCAAAATCTCGGCATATGTGATCCAAAATAAATATGGTGGCAACGTCAGTGCCAAAAACCAAAGAACGCACAACATCGAATCGCACTGGTTAAACGATAACAATAAAGATAGGAGACTACAGCTTTGAGACCGTTGAAAATTTATCTTATCTAGGGACGAAAATTACAACCGATAACAACAATGCGATAATTGATAGATCAGTAGGTTACTCCAAATTACAATTTTATTTTATAGTGTATATATATATCTCGAGAGCAACTTATCCTCTTCATCAGTACAAAGCTACTGAAAACAATTGCGATTCTACGGTTCTACTACAGTCTGTTACATAAGAGCGTGGCCACTGTTAAATAATAACAACAATTGATTTTTCGAAAATTCGCAAATTTATTGATAATTTGGTCGTCAATACTCAATGCAAATACCTCAGTAGCAAGTCCAATCTCCTGCATTGTCAATTATGGCCTGGCACTGTGCACTAGTTTTTCTGCATATTCTACCGGAAAAGACCTCCAAATTTTCCGAATTTGTCGAGAAAGTTGATCTAAATTACATGGCTTGCGTCTGCGAAGCTGCATTTTCATCAGAGCCCATACATTTTCTATGGGATTTGCATCCGGTGACTGAGATGGCCAATCTAAAGTGACAACTCCGTTTTGCGCCTTCCACTCGCTCGGATCGTTGTCCTCTTGAAGGATCCAGCTTTCATTTTTCTTGATATACTATTGCTTAGCAGCCTTTTGATATATTTTATTCATTTTTTCGGCATTTAAATTCTCGGTAAATGAGAACAAAGTACCGAAACCTTTGTTTAAGAAGTACCCCCAAACATGGACCTTGACGGGGTGTTTAACAGTCCGTTGAAGCATCCTACTGGTGGAGATTGTCCAGGCGTGTTTGATGCTCGGAAATGCCCAGAAGGAGGATTCATCAGAAGAAATTGCGTTGCTCCAATCGCGATCCAAGTTTTCCTTCGCCCATTCCACTCGTTTTTCAACGTGTTTTGCACTCAACATTGGTTTTTCCAAAGTACTGCGATATTTCAGTTTATTGGCAAGCAACTGCCTGTGAATCGTTCCGTAAGATATGTCAACACCTTTTGCTTTCAATTTCACAGCAGCTCCACGTAAAGTCAAAGTTGGATCTTTCGAGAACAACGCGAGAATCTCGTTTTCGTCTTTTTTTGAGACTTTGCTTGCACTTTCGCGATCAGCAAAATCATCAATGTTACCGACCTTTTTATAGCGATTTATCCACTTGCTAACGAACTGCTTCGACTTTCCCATATATTTCGCAGCAGCAGTTTGGGTTTATTTTGAGTCCTTTTTCATGCAAACATAGAAAAATTGCCTTAAAGCGAGAGGCGTAAACAGCACTCATTTCGAAAAACCACTCAATTGAAGACTAAATTTGACAGAGAGCAGACTTTTTACAAAAAGCATGAAGGACTGAGGTGCCCTCTATGTCATAGAAAAAGAAACAGGACACTCTGATTTTTTATCTACGTGTAACAGTGACCACGCTTTTATGTAACAGACTGTAACACTAATTACCTAAATTACATTTTAATAAAAAAGAAGAAAAAACAACATTAAATTATTAACCTAATTACCAGTTAATTACTGCGGCGAGTCTTATTAATGTTGAGGGGCAATCGGAATCTGTGTTTAATAATCGCATCGCGTCTTCTCTCAAAATTTCTAGACTTCCCCTACTGGTCTATCAATTTTAGACTTAACTACAAATGGAAGACAATATCTAACCTCTTAACTATCATGATGAAATCCGAGCACGGTTGTTGGCTGTCAACAGAGCCTATTTCAGCTTACAAAAAACTGTTTCGCTCGGATCGTCTCACCATAGGGTAAAGCTCTTACTGTACAGGACTATGATCTTACCAGTCCTTATGTATTCCTCGGAAAACTGGGTTCTTAGCAAAAAAAATTGCGAACTTTTGGCTGCGTTCGAGAGAAGAATCACCCGAAGAATTTTTGGCCTCCTACATAAGGATGGACGATTCCGTAGGGATAGGTGAAAGAAAAACGATGAGAAACAGAGAAAAACATTGGCACAAGAAATGTAGCTAAGCGAGAAACCTGATAAAAGAAGTAAGGATAGGGCATTTGAGGTCTTGAGTGAGTGTGAATATATCCACAAAAGAATAAATAATGTATGGAAATGTAATAAAAATGATCGTTTCAAATACAGAAAATTGACTTGGTTACTTATAAAAGGGAATTAATTGTAAACTTAAGGTTATATAAATTGACAAATGTTGTTATATCTAAGAAAATTAGATGCAATAAATCACCACTAAGAAAGTTTTGGTCGAATTATTTGAAAACAGAGAGATTAGAACGTCCGTCTGGCAGGACTTTCAAGGAAGACGAGCGTAGAATAGGAAGGATAGAAATATCACTGCACAATCGCAATCCGAAATTGGAGTGGCGTTAAAAGTTACCCATCATGTAGATTTATATATATCAGCTGTAAAGCGGCGGTTAAGGGAAAATAATTTGAATGTCAGGAGAGCTTAGAAAACTCCTTCTTACAACGAAAACGTGTTCCGATCGTAAATAAATAAATTGATCAGTAGATGATGGGGCTGATGAAATTTTGTTGGTTCAGATTTGGAAGTCATAAGCAATGGACGTATACACGTACAAACCTTGGTATTGGAGGAATTATATTGCTGGAAGGCACTGTAAATTAGGGAGCCTATGTAGAAAATACGAAAACGGCCTTTTGTCAACATTCGGGCTTTAATTAAGCACGCATAAAAAGATTTTGAAGAGAATTCTTTTTTTTTCTATTATATTTTTTGCATTTTTTACAAATTACGACCAATTAATATTTTTCCTTTGCATAGGTTAAGGAGTATAAAGATATTTCAAGGAGTAAGCCGAAGTCTTCCCGGAAAGACTGGCGCAATTAACTCTCCGTTTTCAAATAATTCGTCCAAAATTATCTTACTGGTGATTAACTGCATCTAATTTTGTTAGATGTCACAATATTTGCCTTTTTTATAAGCATAAGTTTACAACTAATTCCCTTTTATTAGTAATCATACCAATTTTCTGCATTTCTGACAAAACCATCGTTTTCATTACAAATTCTCTTATTTCATTAATCTGCCAATACCGATTGAATTGATGCAATTTTTGTCGTTTAGTGCCAACCGAATACGAACCAAGGAAAACTCATTAGATAACGCTTTTATCGGAAAACACCTTCCAACCACCTGTTCCCAAAAAAAGTTTCCCTTGGCTTTTTTTACCGTTACTGTATATAACGTGAGTATTTTTACAAGTTGAAAGTTACCGAACAATCACTATAGAATCCCCATCAAGTGAAGTGAGTTAAATTTTTAGCACAGTACGATGGTCGAGTTGGTTAAGGGGGTCATCCCATGTGTCGGATCCGAGGAATCGATTTTTTTTTGTTGACATCAATTGTATCTAAACACAATATAGTGTAGAATATATGGGCGCAGTGATTTTTCTGATATTCGGAGTCGTTCGGAAATTACAGTGTTAAATAGGCAAAAGATCGCATGCCAGATTTATGTCGATTGCCGTAATAAAGCGCGTATTTATCGGTCCGAATGACGTTCGAATGACTCGCTAAAATCATAAGAATTGAAGCCAAGGCTTTACTTATGTTTCTTCAAGAAATTTAAGATTTATGGACTAGGTATAGCAGATTAATGGTCAGTCAAGATTTTATGGTTAAAAATCGCATTCTACTTTTTAAATGCGTTTTTCTCGCAGCTCTGCTGCCACCATAGCCCAAAATCTACCCAACGAAATTCTTTGAAATTTTCAGGACTTATTCAGAACATATTTCTACGGTCCGCAAACTAGGATAATTGCGAGTGATTCGGTAGTTTTTTTTTAATCATGAAAAAACACCAACATTTACAAAAAAAAATGTTTAACAAGGCACCAAAAATGTAGTTTTCAATATTTTTTAATAATCCTAGTTTGTGGACTGTGGTTGAGTCCGCACGTTAAAATTTCTTTTACATTTTTCCTTTAAGATGAAAAGCGAAAAACGGCTTTTACACGGGATGACCCCCTTAAGCATCAACCTCCCAACCTCGTTATACTGGTTCATCATGGATGATTGTGCTGTCCCGCTGCTATAGGCTTATCACTTGCATAACACTAAGTGTGATGATAATAGAACTGAAGCACGGTCTCAATCAACCAGAAGAAAAAGTAACACGAAAAGGAGACTGTTTGGATACTCTGTACTCCAAAAAAGAGTGAATGCAAGCCATAATAAAATATTGACAATTACTGGGATATTCTAATAGCTGAAGGGTGACCCAAAGAAAAACATGCTCCCTGTCTGACTAACAAAGGGATTTTTTGAACCTATTTCAATTATGCGCTTCTTATCGTAAAGATACTAATGCGAGCCTGTAAGTCGAGTATTTCGTATGCAGGACCTCTACATCATATTAACAAGCATTGAGAAATACTACGGTACATGTTCGAATCTTCTGCTATGTGGGAATGTCCTACACCCAAACTTCAATACAAAAAAGAAAACAAAGCCTTTTGTACATGATGCGTCTAGTTTTCGATTTCCGACTTGAAATGAACTTGGACGAAAAATTGATGGCTTTTTGATGGCATTTTCCACTTTTTGCTCTGCCCCTACCTGTGTATGGGAGACAAACATATTTCTCTCCGAAGAAAATTAAGTTCCAGGCTTCAAACATTAACCATACAGCGTTTGATATTAAAAGGTACCCTATGAAGTTAGGCCTGTGATGCGTTTCGCTGATGGGGAAAGCAAAATAAAATTCTCAATCATTGACTTTGTCACGTAGTCAATTGGATAGATTTAAAATCATACACCCAATTTTATGATCACTTCAACCCAATGACCTTGAAATTCTAATATTTCAACAATTTTTGTTTTATACAAAACAAGCAGACAACATCATAAAATAGTTGACAATTGCGTCCTCATATAATATCAGAATCTGTCAAGCTAAATACTCTTTCCTCGTTACTAATTTACACCTTGTTAGCGCTACTCTCAGTATTTGTCCTACGTTTTACATCTCTTCCTGAAAGCATCCCACAGCTCCACTACATTAATTAATCTAAATCTGTTTTATTGCCTACATTTAATAGCCGCTGCACAAGCGTGCTATCGTTACTGTCGTTCCGAACAAATTCAAGCTGTGAATCCAGATTTTATTTCATTTCTATTATTACTTTTAGCTTTCCGATGTGTCTACTCAATGCTACAACTAACCCAAAATTTTGGCACCATTTCAAATGGATGGATAAAAAACATACGTATCGATTGGTTAAGCCGGTGGCAGCAGTGCGGCAGGCCACTGCAAATTTATCAAGAAACATATACCTACATGAGTATAGTCAAATGATAAACACGAGAGTTATGAAATAGAATAAACAAGGAAGCACAAATTACGCGTTAGTTGCAGGTTTCATCACTTTCGCGAAGAATTTTTTTAGGAAGTAAATCGAAATCGGTATTTTTAATTGATGGATAGAGCTGACTTTTTACCAATTAAGAAGAAGGGCCATTACGATTGAAACATGGAAATCAAAGTGCTTTGAACCCAATCAAGTAGGTCTCTCAAAACAAATGCTTCTGAACTAAATGTAGAAGACGCAGGGAGCCCTGGGACTACTCGCTAGTAGCGAATCAACGGCCTTCGAAGATGGCCACAAAAAAGCAACAACAACCACGTACTAACGGAACACAAGATGTGCCTCCTAAGACGAGTGTGTGCTAGGTTTCTTTTTTTATGTTTTTGTGTTTTTGTTTTGTTTTGTTTTTTTTTTAATATTTTTTTATTTTTTTTTCTATTTTATTACAAACAAATTTATTTACAAAATAACGTTCTTCTTCGTTCCTAACAGAGAGATCCTATTTCATAAAAACCTCTTCACTTCCTTTTCTTAGAAACTCCTATCAAACTGTTATTAGAAAACATGTGTTATGGATAAACGAGTATCCATTTTGAATAAAGTAGAGGGTTATGATGGTGTAAATTGTGCATCCTGTTTAGACTATTTCATAACACTTTGTGAATCCATGATGAGCTGAAAAATAAAAAGGGGGAACAGCAGGAGCATAATGTGTTGGGGAGCATAATCATATGACGGCGACTCAGTTGTAATAGTGTTTGCATCACGTTTCATTTATCGACGACGAGTCATCATATTTTCGTCGATTATTTCCAAAAGTATTTACGTTGCATAAACGGTTAATCGATGGTAGAATTGAAATTTGTTTAAACGCTAAGATCGGGTAATTGGATTTATTCCTCTTCTTCCTCAATTCCAACGCAAGGAGGGCAAACGGGCTTGCCTTCCATTGCATAGAACGATTTACCCCGGACTGGTTTTTTGCAATCCTATAAGTTCACGAATATTATTTTCATTTTGTATAAATAGATTTTCTTTGGGAAAAGTGTAACACTGTAAAGATACGTATTAAATAGAAAGAAAATTTGGAAAAACCTACCCGGCAAACGAAGCAATCGGCATGCCATTGCGCGTTCAAGGCTGAGATATAGTTCTCCATGATTGGTCGGTTGCATCCGTTGCATTTTGGAGCAAACATGTCGAAGTAGTCGTTGCGACAGTATGGCTTTCCATCACGCTCATGGAAGCCCTCTTCCCCGAATTGTTGACCACATTGAGCGCAGAAGAAATGCTCTGTATGCCAAGTCTTATCCAAAGCGGTTACGCATTTCTGAAAGTCAAGAAATATCCAATCAGTCCATGAACAATTAGGTTTGTATGAAAGCGGTTGTACATCTAAAATAGCTCCGTTGCAGTAGGCGCATCGTGGGCTGAATAGGTTGTGGTAATCAGGTTCGCAGTATGGATATCCATCCCGTTCAAAGAAGTTCCGTGTTCCCAGCTCCTGGTTGCAGTGGTTGCATGTGAAGTGCTCTGGATGCCATGTCTTACCCAACGCTGTGATGACTTGGCCAACGATTGGTTTGTCGCATGCATTGCAGCATCCCTTTTGTGTTGTGGTTACTCCTTGACGATTCATGTCGGCTTGAAGATTTCCTGAGAAAAAGAAAAAACAAATTAGTTATCCTCCGGCAGAAAAATATTGCTACTGTTGAGACCTAGCATAGAATCCAACTGATCGGTTGGTGGTTTGTCTGCCTGCTCGTGGATGAGGGTAGACGTCTGGGTTAGAACCTGTTGCGTAGAGGTATGCGAAACACCTTTGTTCGGCTTGGCGTAATCGGTCACCGTCTGATGATGGTGGGAGCCCGAATTGATCTGTAATTGAAAAAATATATGAAGTTGGTTTTCCGTTTCAAATACAATTTAGATCGCTGATCGCGCCCCTCCCAGGCCAGATCTGTTCGAGCAAAAAAATTGTCGGTTTTTATTAAAAATAGATATTAGCCGCTTTTTATTTCATGTGACCGTTCTTAATTTCTCAAATTTTCGGTTGATTGTGGATAGTCCCGGAATCCTCGATCAAAAATAGAAGATAATGGATGATCCAAAAATATCCTGAATTTTCGAAAGCAAAGATTTGGAATATATTTTTTCTAGTATTTTGAAAAATATTCGCAAAATTAAACGGGAACAACGAAAATATGTGGTATCATTTGTGCAGAAACGAGCTAACGAATTGGGTCAGAAAATCTATTTCCAGAAACGAATGCCAAGGTTATTTCATGCGATAAATCCAGATTCGGTGCGGCGCGTGTAAACTTTAAGTGCAAACCAATTAATCGTCCAAATAAATGAAGGGAAATCAAGTACTGGAGCCGAAATTAATTACGAAAGTATTTCGCGGAGAAATTATTTTAATAAAGTATATAGCCGATGCTAACCGTCTGATAGAAATGTTCCAACTGAAGATTTGTGAAAATTTGATCTTGTAGAAAACGGTTTTTTCTTCAGAATATATATTTATGTGTGATGTGCGCTAAATTGCGATCAGCGTCTTCTCAGAGTATTAGTAAGTTTTTCCACAACCACGTATAGAATGCCGCCTCCTCTCTCTTTTTATATCTTTCGCACCTAGAAGCTAGATATTCCCCGTATATATGTAACGGCGATCTTGTAGCGCGATTCGATGCGATTTCTAGCCCACTAGCTAATTTTCTTAAGATTTGTTCGCGTTTTTTTAATACTAAGCATTTGCGGCCGTGCTTCATACGCCCCAAGTATGAAATAGAAAATGAACTATATTTAGCTACCCAAGAAAGGATACATGGCACGCGATCGCGTCACACATTGATAAACTATCAGAGATACTACGGAATACGATGAATTCGGTCCTATTCGGTGTACAGGTGTATGAGAAAATAATAATGCATGGGTGGAAGCATCTAGGACGGGGGTGTAGTAGAGGCTAAAGAAAGGGTCTGAAAGTAAAAGAAACAGTGGAGTGATATTGTCGGTTGCAAACTAGAACCGCTGGCTGGCCAGCGTTGGTTGGCCATGTGACGAATTTCGGATCGTGTGCAAGATTTTCTGTGACCGTGGCCTAATGTGTTCATACTTCTGGATGTTTTCAAAATTTTCGGCTGTGCGGTGTGCAGAGAAAGTTTAAAGCTTGTGGGCAGACTATTGTGGGGAAAGAAGTCGAATGTCAATTCGAAAGGATTTAAAGGTTACGCTCAGTTGCGGGGGAAAACCATTGATTCGCAACATTATTCAGACCTTTCACAGATTAGTGGGCTTACTAAACACCTTTTCTGAACACCTGGAAACAGGAATTTTTTAAAGTTATGCTACAGTAGCTTTAACTTATGTAGTTTGTACTTCTCTTCCTTTTGCATTTCTGGTCTGTCGAACAAATCAAATTGAAAGTTCGTTTAATTCAAACACTTCATCAGCTACCATGTTTCGTGATTTAGTAGCGTATTTGGCGAGTTATTACATTCTCTGCTGCTTCTCCGCAACAAAGAATAATTTATGAAGGACGTAGCCAAAATTTAGTATAAAATTTTCAAGGTTTACGAATTTGATTTTTATGAGAACTATATTTATGCCAGCAAAAAAAATACTTTATTAGAAACCTGTGTTTTATTGCCAGACGTGACGAGGAGGAAAGAAAAGAGGGATTTCCCCAGGCCCGTATTTTCTCAGAGATCTGGAATAGAAGTTTCAATGAAAAAAGGGATAATAGGGAGCTGGAATAATTCGTACCCCAGGCCCCGTTTTTCGGCATAATTTTCATCATGGATCCGGATTTTCTCTCTACGATCCTATTTATTGATGCTATATGTCCAAAGGCTCAGCTACTAAAATAACGAATCAATTAGATATTTTTGATAAGGCATTTGTTAAATTTATTCGTCCTTCTGTAATCTCTACAGTTGCTGCAGTTGGAAAACGTCACTTTCTCGTTTATTCAAACCTCAACCATGTCAGTATTCATCCTTACTTTTAGGATGTCCAACTAAAATTAGATATGACGGAATAGTTTTCTCAATTATTTAAATTAATTTGCAGAATTATATTGTCCTTAGCACAAGTACAACTTTCCCATTTCTCTTAGATTTTGAAATCCGTGCGAAATGTTATAAATTGTAACAATTCACAACGGTCATTTCCTTAGAGCTTGTGTTTATTTCATTGATTTTTTTTCGCTAGAAAAATCGTTCATTCAATCGCGATGTTCAAGTATCGCAAAACAAGTACTATATATATTTTTGGATTGTTTATGGTTTTGCTAGACATGTTGTTTGGATGGGCAATGAATTTTCCGCTTGAGTTTTGAGTAAAAATAAAATTGATGTCAGCAAGGAGATCGTTACAAATTTTGGAACATCTAAAAAAGTTAATGTGGATCATCTTTTATTAGTGATTAGTAATAATCTGCTGTCGAATGTTTGACAAGAGGCATATTGAGCTATTAGCTGGATTGCACATTAAAATAGAAAGCTGACACCCGGACATGTTTTGATTTCATACAATTCTGCAAAAACAACTGGCTAATATAAGTAATTCACAAATTCAATGTGCCATGCAGTTTCTAGGTGAGCGCCAAATAAAGCACACTTTCAAAAGTGCAGTTTTTAATGTAATCTGGCATATAACGAACTGCGAAATTATTTCTTTATAATATTTAATAGAAGAGAAATTCATGATTCTTGCAAGGCGCTTAAGCCATCTCTTCAAATAGATTTGGGACACGTGACAGAAATCAAGACTTCGGAGACGAAAAAGTTTTAAATACTTGAAGGAAAACAGTTGATGTGTTGATCCCGCGCACCTTGTTTTTCGTTCTCCCCAAGCAATATTATATCTGCACGTTTCAAAACAACTTAATTTATTTGTGCAACAACATTATTCTCCTGAATTTCATTTTATTTTCCGAATAATGAAATTGGGTTTTAGACTAACCGAAAGCCTTGAATTAATCTCTAATTGCCTATGAGAATCAATGATTTCAACGTGAAATTTCAAATTTATCTAATTGGGACCTGCAGAATTTTGATTTGCTCATGGAAATTGAGAAAACAGGTCAAGACCTCCTGCAGTTTATTCATTTCAGTTTATTTTTCATTCTTTTTTTGAATGAAAATTTGAATTTTCGAAAAGAAAATATTTGCTCCCAACGAAACGGAACCAATATAAAGCTCTTTTAAACATACGTAGATAATTAAATCAGAGGAATAAAAAAATTCCTCATAATTATTTCAAATAAATTTTGCTGAAGTGCTAATTTTCAACGTAATAAATCGATTTCCTTATTGCGTTTATTTTGTTCCTAGAAGCTATTTTCCAAATATTCACACCATTTTAACTATGCATTCATGATATGGCTGAACTGCTGCAAGAATCTATGAAATTAGTTTGTAGATAATTATCAAATGGGGGAATAGGAGGTGGACATTTGTTTGTGATGTTTGTCATTTTTAGAATATTATTAAGATATCAAAATGGTAGAAAATTCTTAAACAGAGTGAATAATTTGCCGCTAATTAATTGGTGGTTTAAAATACTTGGCATTCATTATTTTTCGCATAGCACGAAAGCGCAGAGTGCATGAATAAAATAATTCCCAATTTAATTTATTTATTGAAACAGTTGTTACCAGACATTGAAAAACATGGACGAATAGCTGCCTATTTTTGCCCTTCGAATTTCCTAAAATCAAACTTATAATAGCAATGCTTTCAACTTAGTAGCAGATTGACTTCATATCCCTCAGATTCTCATAATCTCTTGTTTAAAGTTTTCATTGTTATTAGGATTTGAGTGGTGGCACAAATTCGGGTTTAAAAGCGTAGAAACGCAGGAGAGTGCAGACTTCTTGTAAAGTCCTGGAGGTAGTTGAAAAATATTACTAGAAATCGGCATAGTGTTCAATGGAATCTCTAGAGAGATTGTTGTAGATAAGGTAGGTAAGTATCGGTAGCGCCCCGAGGTGCCCACTTTGAGCTGTGATGCGTCATTTTGATGCCGCAAATTCCTAAAACCATGATTGCCGTGGGAAGTGAAAGCGACAGCCACTGTAGAGACTGCACACAGAGACCATTTTTGATCCGTCGGTGAAGAATATAAAAATATTATAACCTTGCAATTCGTGAACCGCCCCTTTCCTGGCCCCAACTCCAGAGGCCACCTTTGATGCGTCGATGAAGAATATTATGTGGTAATCTCGCAACATGTCGCCAGTTCTCTGCTGTGGTTTAAAAGCCCACGCAAATTTCCTCGTGACACTCGACTTGCGTGTGGTATAGCCTGTTGGGAATGCCCAGAGTTCCCGAGATTCTTACTCTAGGATGTTATTTTGGCCGTAGGGCGTCCTTATTCAATATCTGGACTCGCGTAGTCTAACAGCACTGCATGCTACAACTTATTTAATATGGAGGTCCCGGAAGAGGGGATGCAAGAGTACAATGAGGGCATCTGTCCGGTAGAATTGTCAGTAGCACCAACATACGCGGTTCTTTGAATCCTCTTAAGTTTGGTTCTATTGCATTCAGTTTCTTCCACGACACAACACAACCGTACGTTAGAATGGGACGAACCATGGCTGTGTACATTCAGAGAACTCTTCTCAACTGGAGACCTCATTTCCTTACACAGGTGCTCTTGCAGATGTACAGTGCAGTGACAACGAATTATAAACACCTCTGATTTCAATGCAACTATGAAATTTTGCGTATGTAGTTTTATGATATGTATATTTTTTTAATACGCATCAGCTTCTTTTTATACGGTCCATTTTTAACGTTTTGTGTGAAACAAAACCTTATTAAAATCGGTTTATTGTCTGTCTGTCCGGCACACGCATTTTTCTCGGAAACTGTAGCAGCGATTGACTCCAAATTTGGTGAAAAAGTGGGAACTGTGAACGCTCACGCATACAATGAGTTGCATCCTTTTACGTCGAATTTAAGGGGGGTCCCCATCCATGCAAAAGGGGGGTGTAATTTTTTTTCGCCAAATATAGTCATGTGGGGTATCAAACGAAAGGCCTCGGTTAGCACTTTCCAAAGCTGGTCCTAGTTTTGGCATTTGTTGGAAAAGCAGGGAGTTCGGAGGGTCCAAAGTTATCATTTATTTAGCGGGACCATTCTCAGAAACTGCTCAACCGAAAAAATCAAGAAGCTTCCATACTGTCTGTTCAAATAAAGTTAATAATAGTATACTACTATAATTTGTAGTAATTGGCTGTAAAACCCCCGTTAAGTTCATCCTAGCAGCAATGTAGGCTATAATATGGAGCTTGATTCTACCAAGTTTGGTGGAAATCGCATTATTACTAAGAAAGTTATAATAGGTCAAAGTTGTCACTTCTTTGGAAATTCAAGATTTTGAATGTCAATATCACCCGAAAGTGAATATTCTCACATAATATATGCGAATATTACGTGTTACGTACTAATGGGACAAATTCACTCATGTCTTTATAAAAGAAATACACAAAACCTTTCATTCCTGAAGCGTCTAGCTTCCGGTTTCCCGACTTGTTGTACTCTACGCTGACAAAAATACTATTATGTTTTGTTTTACGCTGAAAAGGGATGCTGAATAGAAACGTAATAGAGCATCGTGTCGTGATTTGTAGCATTATCATACATTGTGCAAAAAAAGCACTGAAGAAGGGGACAGTTGGTCCTCAAAATACATATTTGTATAGGTTAGATGCTTTTAGCCAATAAAAAGGAAAATATCTTCCAAGGCAATCTTTCATTTTAAGATTTTAACAGTTTCGGCTTAGAAAATTTGCATTTTATTCAAGTTGTGGTAAAATCATATCATTGAAAACATGGGCAGAAAAGCTGATTTTCCAGCAACAGCCATTCTTGCTCTCATTAATTTTGAACCGCATAATTATCGAGAAACTCACCGTTTAGAAGGAGTAAGTATGAGTACAGTTTCTACATATGCTAAAAATATCCATGAAGGAAAGAGCGACCAATCAAGTCTACGATCAAACTGTAAGGGTAAACGTAGAACCGCGCAGAGAATAGAGCGGGTTGTGGTTCGAAAATTGTTGGAGAAACAACTTTTAAGAGAGTCTAAAAAACATTGAGACAACTGGGTTCTTTTTGTCCATTTGAACACTGAGGCGTTAACGTACTGAATTTGATCTAAAATCGTATCGTCTCACAAAAAGGCCAAAATTCATCAGAGACTATTAAAAAGGTCCATTTGAATTTTGCAAAGTAATACAAAATATTCACTGCAGCTGACTGAAAAACACTTGAATGAATTTTTTGGTTTTTTAGATTATTTTTAACAATGAATCCACTTTAATGGCTTTGATAGACCTATCCTTTTCCGTGCGACGACGATGTGGAGAAAAATACCACCCTTCATGTGTTTGAATAACTGTTAAACACCCCTCTTCAGTAATAGTTTGGGGAGTGGTAGTGTTCATAACTCGACGGGATTGCACTGTACATAGAAGATTATAAAGACCTTCTCAACCCTCAGTTCTATGTTCAGTCTCCAATTTGACTTAAGATTGAGGATCCCACCTCTATGCCTTACATTTTAGGAAAGAGCCAATCTTTGTTCATTTAGCCGAGAAAGGCGACACTCGGGTACTCTCGTTTATGGTAAATAGTATTAGCTTCGTTTTGGTTGGATTTATGCCGAGTCAATAGAACCAAATCGTCGGTCTACATCTCCACATTCACTCCGCCCCTGGAGAGATGGCGCCATCCTGGCGCGCCCTTTCACTCACAGCTTTGGTGAAGTGGCCCAGCTTAGATTGGATTATCCTGTCGTGATCAGCATGGATAATATCCAATGTGTAAGAAACATTTACAATCCTATTCTGATTAGAGTTTCTTGGTGGCTTTGGTACTAACGCGACTAAATGCTGTCTCTATATTCAGGAAGGCAGAGCTAGAGTATATTGCATCCAGTGTAGTGACTGCTCAACTGGGCTAATTACCTCGGAAAAAGTGGTTTCTGTGGATTTGCCTTTAAGGTAAGCGTACTGAGACGGATTTCCAGGACGTGCTGTAGGGTCTCCAACACGAAAGAGGTGAGACTTATTGGCCGAAAGCCCTTCGTGTACTTATGGTCGCGCATGCCCATTTCCCGTATAAACTCAACGTGCGCACGTGTCTAGGAGTGCGGTATATATCAAAAAGAAATGCATCGCTACAAGTAACGATAAACCCCTTCCCTGCTCTTTTTGGAGACCAGAATCTTACTAAGTCTCGCCGACTTGCTGGTGCTTTCAATGTTCTGAGAATAGGCCAACAGTCTTGATGATCGACGTGCACCTTTTCAGGCAATCCTTGTACGGCTGAGTCTTTTTGCTTACCAGTGTTGTGCAGTTGCAGTAGTTAATTAATTTGTTAGTTACCTAATTATTCGATTAATAATTGATTCAGTTGTTAATTGTAATGAGTGAACAACACATTTTTTTAAAATTTTCTTTCGTTATTCAAACCTTGCAACTAACAATAAAAAATCAGAAAAAAATGTTTTCTCCTGGAATGGTTGCAGATCGCGAGTTTTTTTCGACAGATGCACTAGCATATATGCAACTAACCGTCAATCAGGACTGAAAATCAAAAAATTAGTTGCACATTTTCGAACAGCAGTTGAATTTTCAAATTGTTGCAACTTTTGAATGAATTAGTTTCATTCTTTCGTCGCAACTAAGTTTTGCACAACACTGGTTAGTTTCCTGAGGTTGGACAATTGTTCATTCCACCACGGTCGGCTAGACATAACACCATATCGTCATAAAAATCGAAAAAAAGGAGGGATGGATTGCTTCAGTCTGAATGACTGTAAGCCACTTCAGCGTCCCGGGGGTCAGTATGGAAATTGTGAGAGCTTTGTAGATTTGCAAATTATTCACTGAGGAAGCTATCAGAATACGGTCTTGAATGAAGTGCTCTAACACACTTCAAGGCCCTGATCCAACATGGATTGTTGCGCCATTATTATTATTATTATTATATAAATATTTATGTGAACATTTTCCCCATTTGCACCTAGCTAGTGAACTTCTCAGAAGTCTTATAAAGCAAAAATTTTACACAAAAGTGACAACTTTGACCAATCGTTACTCTGTTAGTAGCAACGCCATTTTCACCAAACTTGGTAATATTATGCTATAGCCTATATTACTGCAAAAGTTGATGATCCTAGGATAAATTTAAGGGGGTTCCCAGTCAATTTCTAGAAAATATACTTATAACAAATATGGTAGTATACTATAATTAACTTTATTTGAATAGGTATCGATATGGAGAGTAGATACCATGTGCATGGACCATATTTCTTTTCAGATATTTAGTTTGAATAGTTTCTTAGACCGGGTCCTTGAAGTAACTGACCCTTTTCGGACCCCGCACTCTCCCAATTTGCAATTAATGTTAAAGCTAATACCGGTAGAACTTCTCGCCAAACAGGCAAGGGATTGTGCAGTAGGTCACAGAATAGGACTGTTTTTATTATTCGCCTCGTCACAATTTCGGTCATAATCAAGTGAGTGTGTACGGCTTGCAGGCCACGATTAGTTAAAACTTTATACGTACACAAGCAGACACTTTCCGTCGGAAGCAGTTGATTACGACAGTATGGCAAAAGTTATTTCAAGGGCACCATATCACCTTGACAATTCACACATCTCAGAGCACAGAAGGCATATCTTCGAAATTAAACATGGCCAATGTGCTAAGTGCAAACTGACACATGATATGTGGAGGATGTAATTTGTTTTAAATTGTAGTATTGAAAAGGTCACCGCAAGTCATACATCGGACATAAAATTTACGTTTTTTGGTTAGAGATTGAGGGGTCCTAAGTCTGCATCCGTGTTGTCTTTTCAGAACAAAACAATACCTTTTGAAATTCATCAGTATCTAAGTGTTTTAATACTTTTCAACATAAACGGAGACGAAAATTTTAACTGGTAACATTACGCTGCCTGTGGCAACTTTGTGAAAGAAGTCTAAATTTCCAATTCAATTCACATAATAATTCACAAAAAAGGTCGTTCACAAGTGCCACGTCATCGGAGGAAGATATCGCGACATCCACGTGACGAATAGGTTCGCCTCAAAGCAGAGTATTGTGGGTAGCCAAGTTTCGTAGTCGTCGGAGCAGAACAAAACCGTTCTTATCCGAAAATAACCAGGAAAACAGCCTACCTCTGTGAAAAAGCGTACTATAAAAATCTTCAGCTTTTTGTATTCGCTTTTGTATGGTAGGACAACAGACCCAAGTATACAGCACGAGAATAGTTATTGTAAAATGACTCACACCGACTCTATACGCCTCCCCAATCGGTAAATCTTAACCTGTCTGAACATCTATAGCACTTCCTCGAACTCCAGGTCCATAGAAAGCACATCCACATTACCTTTCCAATCCGATGTATTGTTTTACAGCCGTATTTGCATGTATAATATTACAACTGAAATGAAAGTTCTAATTTGGTTGGTTTTTAATTAGAATCCGTTAATTTTTCTTGTTTTGCCCATCCTTTTGTTGCACTCACTTATGCTTGCTTCCTTGTATGATCTGTATTACATGAGAATAAATATTTTGGTCTTTTTTTTGTATCATCTCATACGTATTTAGATGTGCGTTCTGTAACCTCGCTGCTCCTAGGGCAGAAGTGATGAGTGCGTGCAAAATCGTAAGCTGCCTTCACCGCATCTTGATAAAATCAACGACTTTCACATCCAAGCCACGACCGAAATAGACTTCTATCAGTTCTAAGGAATTCTGCAACGAACCAATTCGATCATGCTGGAGATTTGAAGGGTGTTTTACTCTCCGAATTCCCTTTATGTCTGAAGCTGCTGTAGAAATCGCATCTCTCGAGGAAGAATAAAATAAGCTTATTGAATGTGTTCACTATCACTTTACTGGTATGTGGACTCGAAATATTGCAGTGAACAAAAATCGTTTTAGAAAACTGTCGCGAATGAACGTATCTCGTGGCATCGGGAGCAGGAGGCTGGTCACTTTGTACTCATTTGAACAGCAAGGAACAAGTAAGTCCCTCGTGTGCGGCGATTCATAAGGCAATTTGCGGCCAGATTCTTTCTAATCTGAAGGATCATTCTTTCGATTTATTGAGTCGATAAGTGAAAGTCGAGGACGCTGCGAGGTAAACATGTGAATTTTCTCTCGCGTTGATCATTGCATATCGATTCGATAGCTGTATCATAGGGCATTTTTGCTAAGATGGAGGGATTTATGTAGGCTACCCAGGAAGGAGTGTCACCATCTGTGTAGCCCGGCGTCCGTTAGTTGACGAGACGGGTCGCTCCCTGTACATTATTGATGTTGTTATCTCTCATAATAGTAGCATGCGTAAAAATGCATGGAGAATAAAGTGAACTATGAGCCATTGGCTTATGGAACTAGAGAAATTTGGCATTTTGAGAGACTGACTAAATTTCCATAATATTCTCAACTATAATTATATTGCCAAAACCCCTCATAGATCCCTTCCTGGCAATTTCGAACAGCCCGGGTGAAATCATTTTCGATGCGATGGGATTCTCGACGGAGCTTCTCCATAACTTACCATTACCACCAAGCCCGATTACGAAAATATGAGGTATGGATAGCTTCAGACTGAATGGATGAAACCCACCACAGGATCTTATGGGATGAGTGAGGAAAGTACAAGAATTTCTTACGGAGCGACAGTTTTGCTCATGCCCACTGGGAACGAGACGACAGATTTGCTAATTCCCACTGGGAACGACACGATACGATAGAATATTGTCTAGAGTATTTGCAAGTTAAACATATAGAAAACACTATTATTAACTTATATTTGGTGCAAGAAAATGAACCAGGCTACCTCAGATAAGATACAAACCAATCTCTGTGCATGTTTCAGACATTAGGCAGACTAATGTATCAGACAAATCTGTTTCAGGCAAAATCTTTTCCTACAACAGACAAATCTCTGTGCCTGTCTCTCACATCAGACACTCATTTGTCGAACAAATAGCTGAGCCTGCGACAAATGTCTGTTTCAACCAAAATAAACAAATCTGTATCTGTATCACACAGCAAACAGACATAAGTCAGACAAATTTTTGACGCAGACATTTGCCTGCCTGATGTTTGAAGCAGGTCTGTCTGATATGTGAGACAGAAACAGACATTTGTCTGCTGCAGAAAAAGGTTTTGTCTGAAACCGAGATCTGTCTGACGCAAACATTTCTCTGTCTGATGTCTGAAATATGCACAGATATCTGTCCGTCTTCTACCTTAAATAGCCGGAGGAATTTTCCTACGCCAAACACAAATTAATAATAGTGTTTTCACTATGTTTACCTTGAAAATACACCACACAATAAATTGAAATAATAAAAACTTGTTGTTTCTTTTTCGTTGGTGTGGATATTTATTCTTGCAAATACCGATATTTCGGGAACCACTTGAACTTGTTAGCAGTGTTGAAGGGAACAAGTGGTTCTCGAAATATCGCTATTTGCAAGAATAAATATCCACACCAACGAAAGAGAAACAACAAGTTTTTATTATTTCAATTAATTAATCGTTGGAAACACCGCATAATTTCACTCAGACACTACGCAATATTCTGTCGTGTCGTTTCCAGCGGGCATTAA
Source organism: Hermetia illucens (assembly GCF_905115235.1). NCBI lineage: Eukaryota > Metazoa > Arthropoda > Insecta > Diptera > Stratiomyidae > Hermetia > Hermetia illucens. The sequence continues at coordinate 123,973,855 of NC_051851.1, read as the reverse complement.
CAAATTTGGCATGTCGTTTCCAGTGGGCGCTAGCAAAACTGTCGTGTCGTGTCGTTCTTAGTGGGCGTTAGCAAAACTGTCGTGTTATGTCGGTCCCAGTGACACCTAAAAGTCAAGTATGAAGTGCACAATCATTACATGAGAAAAAGGACGAACTTGAGATCTGATGGACGCTGTCTGACTTGTTGACTCGTTCCGGTAATTCTAACAAAGGAGCACGAAGCGCAATTCGGCGCTATAGCCATATTACCACCAACTCAAGCTGTCTTGCCAACAACAACAGCTGCAGAGCATTCGTGTAGGCAGTGAAGGACACCCTGAGGCAGAATATCGCTAGACTAATTCAACTCAACGCTTCCCACCGCAGCAGCAGCCGGATGAATAATAAAATGCTAACAAATTTATTGACACCAAGCCATCACCAGTAAAACATTCATAACTGAAATTCTGGACACACCCAACAAAAAAGCTGCCAAGTTGGATCAGGGGGTTGCAAAGAACAAGTCATTATCGACACGGTAGTTTTAGTACAAGGTTTTTTTTTGGTTTGTGTATATAAATAATACCAGAGCTTTTAACAGGAGCCTGTATAGTTGACCGCTCGATGTCTTATGTCTCTATCGCATGGATCCGGAACGAGTTTTTGCCGACAACCATAAGTGGGTGGTATACCAACTCGTCGGTGCCCTCATCTAAGAATAACAACTCCTCAGAACTCAAATATATATAATATAATTAATTATCGAGGAATTCTGCAAGGAACTCATGTTCGAAAAGATTATCTGAAGGATGCTCTGCTCTCCAAATTCATGCGACACCCGAAGCTGCTACTAAAATCCCATCTATGCCTTGAATGCAGTGTTGACATTTTCTTACCAAAGGTATTTTTAGTGAAGAGAGTTCTAAGTTGTGACAAAGTCCACTTATAGCAGGAAGATTGACATTGAAATTGCAGTATCTAATATTTTGTTTTGGTTTTCACCAATCATCGTAACGTGAATATAACAATACTGAAACCATGGTAGCAGAACAGTCAGTTTGAGATTGAAAATACATTGACCGTGACCATATCTATAAATAGTTTAAAAGAAAAAAGTGTAGGACATATTAAGATTACTGTCGATTGATGGGCTCAATAGTTAATAATGCATACTGAGAAAGTTACCAAGAAATAGTCATAAATATGCAGTAATGAATTGCATGGCGTGAAAAAATATGATTCACTCGGCTATAAATTGCAATCAATATTGAAAGTAAAGTGTCAAGGGTGAACGGAGATATGGCTATCGAAACGAATCGGCGAAAAAACAATCGCTGAATGAGGCTTCTGTTCTCCACAGGCGGACAGGGCAAGCGTTTACAAATAATTATCAGCCCTGATGAAAACTTAATCAGAGCAACAAGAAGATGAGGTTGAAACAAATGATGTTCTCCGTTTTGTGGTTGGTGGTATTTTCAGAAAGCTGCCTAAAAAAATCGAATTGGACGTTTTTTCTATATTACATTACATTACAGAAATGTGTACGATGCTCTAGTCTAGGATAAGAATTTTTTGCAGTGATTAATTAATGAACAAACAAAATAGAATAGATTCGAATTAAATGCGCTTTTAGGTGACCCTGATAAGATAATCCGTCTATTTATAGTTTGCTTGCCTACTTTAAAGTTTTTCGAAAGCATGGTAATTGGAAAAAATGCAATTAGCATAAAATTTAACATTTTTCTATTTGCAAGAAACGCTCTTGAGCCAAAATGCATTTCTAACAGCACTTTCACATCATACGCAGAAGATCAACCAAATAAAACTGATTTATTTCGCAACAGACTAGATAAATGAAACATTCTAGTTAATGTTGCTAGATTAATCGATATCTCATAAAGTATAGATTGCACTTACCTTAAAATCAGACAGTGAAGCCATAAGATCATCTAATTCTTTTGTGGCTGAAGATGCTGATGCAGGATAGTAAGATTGTTGTGAAGAATTCAGTTGATATTGATCCTTTTGTTGCAAGACCTGTTCATCAATTTTCGCCACTGAAATATAAAATCAATAAAGCTTCATTTGAGAACGGAACACTGTATATATAGAAGGAAAAACATACCTGAGTCTCCATCAGGGCCAGTTATCTTTTCGGTCTTCGTTTCCCGTACAGTAATTGTAACATGTCTACCAGGAGTTGGGGCTTTCCCCGTAGGCGGAGTGCTGGGAATATTCAAAACAGAAAGTTATTCAAATGGTGGTGAAACAAATAATGCTACTTAATACTAGATACTAGCGACGTCGAAAACGGCAAAAAGGTTAGTTCTATCACTGTCATGGAAAATCTTGTATGTTTGTTGTTAATAGTCAAAGAGTAACACCCATTTACTGTCGTGAGTTGAGACTATATCAAAACTAAGAATGTTCCAGTAAAAAACTAGAGCAAATTCTTTTTCTTGTACATATGCATGTAACTAAACTAGTCTGAACAAAGCCAGTATTAAACCATATAAATATTCGCTTCGAGCAGATTAGGACTAAGTATTGAGTTGGAGTTTCAGTTCTCTTAGGTATTGCTATGTGAAATTCGGTGACAGCTACTATCTAGGTGAATACCTCAAACCATAGGGCGAAAAGCAAAAATGTCTTGATTGAAAAATCTGGCGTATTATATAAATTACTTAGTTACAGTAGTCGCTGGGCAAAATTGGCTCAAAAAAGATAACCCAAACGTCTTCTTCCCCTTTTGCCAATAGACGACTTGCTTGGAGGCAAAGACCAATTTAAAACTATGTATCAAAAACCGACCAGTCCGCCCAAAAAGGCAGGGTAAATACTTTAGTTAAGCTACTATATAATTTAAATGTAAGATGAGCTCACAGACAAAGTTCGATTTTTTCTCAGCGAGCATAAACGGCATATCATCACCCTTACCTACGATCGTGAACTGCTCGCCGCGTACTTGAGCATCAAATATAAATTTCGGGAGTTGCCCATCTTCGGCTCGAACCTCTCTCTGTGCTGCGAAGACTCGGAAAAGGGACCTCGGCCTTACATTCCGACCACCTTTCGGAAGGAAGTGTTCCACGCGGTTCACGACTTAGCGCATCCAGGCATCAGGTCAACAAATCGGTTATTCATCGATAAATATTTCTGGCCCTCCATGAACAAGGATGTCAATTCCTGGGCCAGAGAGTGCATCGCATGCCAAAAGTGTAGTCACCAGACATGTAAGGAAAGAAGTGGGCTCATTCCCCCGCACTACCAAGCGGTTCCACACAATACACCTCGACATAGTAGGGCCTTTGCGAGACTCGCACGGTTTTAGGTATTGTCTCACAATCATCGACAGGTTTACGCGGTGGCCTGAGATGATACCTCTGAATGACATTACGGCGCAATCTTGTGCCGAAGCCCTCTATCGAGAGTCGATACCTCGCTTTGGCGTCCCTGCAGTGGTCATCACTGACCAGGAAATGCAATTTGAGTCCACCGTTTTCTCGGAGTTAGGCAAACTCCTAGGGTTTAAACGCCAGCGCACTACTGCATACCACGCGCAATCCAATGGGATGCTAGAACGTTGGCACCGGACGCTGAAAGCCGCCATTATGGCACGCGACGATTCGTCCTGGACCCAAGTCTTGCCTCTCGTCCTACTCGGTCTACGTACAACACACCGAGAGGAATTTGCTGCCAGCCCCGCGGAGCTGGTATACGGGGAGAACCCGAGACTCCCAAGTGATCCGGTCTTCGATAAGAGATCGGGTCTCACAGAGTCGGGGTTGGTGCGTCTGCTGAGAGACAATCTCCGACGGATCAAGGCCACTCTTCCCACCCAACACTCGTCCGCACTTGTCTGTGCGCCTAAGGAATTGGACACGTGTACGCACGTCCTGGTTAGGACGGATGCAGTCCGAAAGCCGCTGCAGCCTCCTTATGAAGGCTCGTACCGCGTTCTCGAGGGGGGAGAACATTTCTTCCAGCTCGAGATCGGTGGACACAAAAAGGCGGTCTCCCTGTCCAGACTGAAGCCCGTGTGCACCCCTAAACAACGGCGCGTTCGTTTCAAGGACTGATGGGGGACACAGTTCCGGATTCGGTCGCTGAAACCCCTCGGTTTCATGTGGGGGCGGAGTGATGTGGCGCGGCAGGCAACATTCGAAATTTATTTCGAGGTGACGGAAAATGTCATATTTTTTGATCGGAGAAAAAAGTGAATACCGAAAGGGACAAGATGTCATTAAATTAATAAAAATAACGAGTCCCAGTTGTGTTGTTGAAAAAAGTGAGAAAAAATATGACATTTTCCGTCACCTACTCCGCTCTTCGAAATAAATTTCGAATGTCGCGAATCCTGCCGTGCCACAAACTCTATTTCTAGATTCAATACGGTGGAACTACTCTGGGTACCTGGTCACTGTGGCGTAGAAGGAAATGAAATCTCGGATGTCTTAGCGAAAGAAGGGTCAATCTCCTATATATCGGGACCGGAACCAGCAATTGGAGTATCAGTAGCATTGGCTAAGTCTGTTTTAAAAAACTGGGAACAAGCTTCCCACAATGACAGGTGGCAGAGCCTAAATGCTGCTCGACACCCCAAACTTTTCCTGTCAGAATTGAACATGCGTACCGCAAAGTTTATCCTGTCGAAAAGCCGACGGACTTGCAGGTGTATTGTGGGTATTGTGACAGGCCATAATTCACTAGCTGGGCATATGTTCAGAATAGGAATTACTCAAGATGATACGTGTCGCTCCTGTAATGAGGAAGCGGAATCCACGCAGCATTTCCTATATGAATGTCCCGCCTATGGACGCATCAGAGCTTTGGTGTGGATGTTCTGCAGTTGCGACGGGTAGCATCACACCCACTAACAAAAATCCTGCGATACGTTAACGAATCTGGAATATTCCGTTAGACGGGGAGGCGAGTACAATTGGCCAACACGGCCTGAGTGCTCAGAAGCTGTAGCTTCTCCCCCACCACACACACCCACCCATTTCAGTTACTGTCAGCGCTGCTAAGAAGTGCGGGTAGATTTCGTACCCTGACAGGAGTCGTCGGAACGCAGACTGTGCCCACGAAGGGGCTGCCAAGGACAGAGCCCTGTCTGGCCCGTCCGTCACCCCGATCATTTCCCCCCATGATTACGAATTTTACGACACGCTTATAAAAAGATGGAAGCATTGTAAGGAAAAAAGTGTGTGGACAAAATGACCTAGAGTTTAAGCTTTAAAGTGATGTATAATGCTAAGAAAATATATATGTTAATACTGGCTACTTTTAAGACCTTTATTTTACTCCCCAATTCCGTCGTACAACATCTTCACTTCTCTATCGTTTCTACTAAAACCCAATTATTTCTTTCCATAGCCCGATATATTACTCAAATTAGACACAAGGTACAAAAGATATTTTCAAATTACGTTCGATCTGCGTTTCTCGTTCGTACCCTCTGGGCAAGTCATAGCACACTGTTATCAGAAGAGATTTCAATACCAGATACACTTCATGGCAGGAAGGCTTCCCGTTCCATCTCCCGAAGACTCAAAAATTTCAACACCTCAGCTTCGTTTTATACGATTAAACGCAGTATCGGGAGGATTTATTTTCAAATCCTTTCCACTTCCATTCCAACTGTAGAGCAAACTATGTATGTGGGTGTCACATTTCCTTCTTGAACGGGGCTTACATAAATAATCTGTGTGAATGTGGCTTCCCGCTTCTTATATCTTCTTCTTAACCCATTGGTGGGTATAACGCCACACCCTGAACCCATTGGTGGGTATAACGCCACTCCTAGGTGCCATCGCTCGCGATTACCTGAAATGCTCTTCAGGTCCCCCACGATTTCGAATTAAGAGAGGATGGACGATTCCGTAGCCTATATAACGACGAAATCTATGAGCGATACCACGATCGTCAAATCCGGCTCAATAGGTTACGGTGGGCGGGTCGCTTAATCCGTATGGATGAGGATGATCCAGCCCGGAAAGTCTATAAGGGCAATATCTATGGTAGGAAAAGAAGACGAGGCAGACCCTGCCTGAGATGGAGCGATGGCGTAAGTCAGGACGCCAGCCAGCTTTTAGGGATATCGAATTAGTGGACCTCGGCGCAAAGCCGGGGTGTATGGAGTTTCTTATTAAGGCAGTTGCGCCGTTGATGATGATGATCATGAATTTAATAAATAATAAAAAAGATGTTAAACCTTAGGAAATTTTACTGTTAAGGCTATTTTTAGGTTAAGTAATTTTATTGGATATATTTTTTCATTTAATAAAAATTGCTGTTTCTTCAAAGCAAGAGTAGTCTGAACAAAATGCACAGACTCATAGGTTTACTGAAAGAGTAGAGGCCAATAAAGACGTGGGAAAATGATTAAATTAATCTTGCTTGGTACACTACGAACAGGCTGTCCAAAGTAAAAACAACTGGAATTATTTGGGAAGGGATTTTATATACTAAAAGTTCTTGAATTTTGATAACTATTCTGAGTTCAGGATTCTGGTGGCTCCATTCTATTTCGAGCACAGAAGTCTTAGCATTTATCTGGCATACTAAATTTACTTTAGTGACTTGTATGCATTCCATTCCTGATCCAAATTTTGATAATCAATCTATGTAAGTCTAAGTTATTCTTTCCGTTTATTATAACTCCATGGATGAATCAAAAATTACTTTCTCACAAATGAAATAAATAAATGAATTATAACCGTCGCAATCATTAAATTTAACGACACTTACCCATTTGGCACTGCATAGAGGGGACTAGAATTATTTGCGTTCGATAATTCATCAAGAAGGCTATCAACCGTAGGCCGTTGCAATGAATCATTGTAACTAGTGTTGCTGTAAGGCGAAGGACTCACTTTTCCATTATAAGGGGTTGATGTCAAATCTAAAATAAAAATAGAAAAGTTAAAATAACAAAATAAAAAATTTGCAAATAATTATAATGTAGGCATACCTTTTTTCTCTAAAGAACTGTTATTATAGCGTCCTTTGCTTAAATCCTCAAGCAATGAATCCAATTCCGAAAAGTTCGCTGCATTACTTTGTTGGGGTGTCTGTGAGCGTGGTAGAGAATTTTGCGATCGTGGAAGTGATCCACTACCTTGATTATAATATTGATTGCTATTACTATATGCGGGAGATGGTGAAGATCGCGTTTCAGTTACGACGCGTTGTTGATGTTGATATGTGGGCTGTAAGATAAGAAATTGAAAAATAATTATCAATTGTATTCGGTCATTTAATATATTTCAGTTATCTAAGGTAATTTTCTTATTTTTAAAATACGCTAAAAGTTATAACCAACCGTCTATACCGACGAACTGTTTCAATTAGGATGAAAGGGTTGATCTTAATACCGACTTTCGGAACAATTGTTCTCGGGACTCATTGTTATTTTTCTGTTCGCCATTTTTTTAAAGTTTTGTGTAAAACAAAATCTTATTAAAATCGGTTTATTGTCTATCTGAAAGGATAGACAAATCAAAATTGTCTGTCTATCTGTCACACGCATTTTTCTCGGAAACGGTTATAGCAATTGACACCAAATTTGGTGGAAAGGTGGAAACTATGAACACTCACGCATACAATGAGTTACATCATTCTACGTCGAATTAGAGGAGGGGTTCAAGCATACAGTGAATTACATCAATCTACGTCCTACAATTGCAAGGGGGGAGGGGGTTGTCTTATTTTCACCAAATATAGTCATGTGGGATATCAACTGAAAGTCTCGGTTAGTAGTTTCCGAATCCGATCTTAGTTCTGATTGTTGGAAAAAGTGGAGAGTGCGGGCGATCGAAAGTGATCATTTCTTCCATGAACCCATTCTCAGAAACTACCCAACCGGAAAATCTGAAAAAATCAAGAGGCTGCCAATATATGGTGCCTACATTCCGAAATACCCTCCATACCGATATCTGTTCAAATGCTATATTACTATAATGTTTAATAAATAACCCTCCTTGAATTGATCCTGGAGTCACGAAATTTTCCAGCAATATACGTCATAATATGGAGCATGATCGTATCAAGTTTGATGGAAATCGCGCTATCATTAACAAAGTTATAATAAGTCAAAATTGTTTTATTTGATTTGGCATCAGGAGACTGAGGCGGTCAGACGATTCCGATAACTGGGACCATTGCACCGTAGGTCAAAAATGACAAAAAAGTGAATGTCACTACTTCCACGTTCAATATGTTAGCTATGTTCTACAAAGTCCAAAGAGAGTATAGGTTTCAAAAGTCTTCCATTGTTTTATTGTTATAAAAAGTGAGCATGTGGTTCTGCACGCGTTTCCTGCAATGTTTCAATATCGTACATTTAATGGTTTAAGTTAAATAATTATGGACACACGAAGGTGATCACTTTCAAAACACATATTAATTACTGTTAAAAAACAGTTAGCGTTACAACTATTGGATCGTTGGAACAAGAAGCAGTTTTCGAGTAATATGAACTTATTTCCACTTCCTAGATTACGGAATGGGATGTATTTTGAAACCTAGATTTTATTTAGATGTGTCTTAGAGACTAGTAACTTAACTATTTTCTCTGAGAATGGGACCTGTTACACATTATGATGCCGCCATTTTGGGTCTTCGTTTCCTTATCATCCAGCTGATATGGAAAGTTCAGAAAAGTACTAATTAAGCCATTTTCTATTTAAAAAAATGTATGGGTAAATCATAGAAACAGGCCCTAGTCGCTCTTACCAAAGACTCACCCAAAAGCCTGCCAGGCGAAGGGGCTTTGACGGGAGAAATGGACAAAGCGAGCAAAAACAAATCTTTCGCAAGCCTGATACCGAAGGCAATAATTTGTTTGCCACATCATACGGGCCGTTACAGCTTTTATTCGAAAATGTTTTTTAACAGATATAGGTATGGAGAGTATTTTGAGGCTTAGACACCATATAGTGGCAGCTTCGTAATTTTTTTCCAGATTTTTCAATTAGATAGTTTCTGAGACTGGGTCCATGGGAAAAATGGCAACTTTCCATTTCCCGCACGTCTCCCCTTTTAGATCAAATGTCATCAGAAATCAGAAAACCTTTGGAAAGTACTAATCGAGACTTGATACCTCACATGACTAAGACGAATATCCAGAAAGTAAGTGTACTGAGGTTCTCACGGTCGGAGGGATTTATTTTATTTCGTTCCCCTTCGCAGCGAGACCGGTCGGGAACTAACAGCGTGACACGTTTCATGAAAAATTTCAATTTAATCTCCCGCCGAGTATGAAATACGCGGCATCATCCGTTGATCTCGTTTGAAAGGGAGAAACTTCGGTTAAGGTGAAGACTGCATATGGTGCCAATGATGATATGATGTCAATGAATCGTACCAGTGTATACTAGCGGTGTCGCGATATTAAAAACGGTCATACGTCTGTGGAGGATGATCAGGGTAGTGGAAGAAGAAATTGTGGAAAAAATCGAAAATGCAATTGATTGTGGATGAACTTTCTGCGATGTTTCCGTAAATCTCCAGATCTCTACTTCACCAAACCATCGCAGAAACCCTCGGATATCGGAAACTGTCCGCGAAGTGAATACCAAAACAGTTGACAGACCAACAAAAGTTGAATCGAGTGGTAGCCAGGCAAGATTTTTTGAAGTGTTACAAACTTCATGGAGATGAACTTGTTTCCTCTACCGATACTGAAGTTGACACTTAGGTTGCATACTACACACTCGAAACCAAAAGCTAGTCTAGACAATGGCGTCCCATCTCTTCACCATCCGCCAACAAGATCAAAACCACAATTTCAACCAAGCAAATCATGGCATAATTCAACTCTGCAAGATACTGCAAGACCCTAAGAAAATTGCGGAGGTCGATTCAGAATAAAAGGAGAGGCATGCTGACAAAAGGAGCCTGTCTACCGCATGACAATGACAAACCACATTCAGCTAACGCCACAAAGGAACAGCTAGCACCTTCAAGTTACAATCTACGTATTTTTTTTGTAATTTTGTAACCTTAAAAAAATCAGTACATTATTTTCTTGATATGCCTCTCATATATGGTGAAAAAAATGATTCGCATGTATGGACGTAGCTATGGAGAATATTTTATTTAAACAGGCATCGGTGTGGAGAGTATTTTGAGGCTTGAGAACGGTTCTTTGAAGTAAATGACCCCATTCGGACCCCAATTGCAACCAGTGCCAAAACTCGGAATGTAGTAATCGAGACCTTCCATTTGATACCCCACATGACTATACTTGATCGACACCCCCCTTGTCCATTTATCGGGATTCCATTTATTTTAGTGACTCCATTTATGTTAGTGACTGCAGGCAGTGAGATTCACAGGTCTCACCTTTCTACCAAATGTCGTATCAATTGGAGTAACCGTTTCTAAGATATAAAGTGTGACGGCTAGACAGACGAATCTTAATTTAATTTAATGAAGGCAGTTGATACATGTATCCACAGAACCCACATTCTCCTCCAACAAAGGAAGCCCTCTGCCGTTAGTAATGATCAAGTTAATATTTCACAGTTAACCACCCTTAATCAACTCTCGTCCCCTCACCTATCATTCTTCCTTTGTATTGAAGCAAATGGCCTTCCTATCTCCCGTAAGTCGGTACAATTTTTCGACAAGACAGATTAGACAAAATTTCATAACTATCTTAATGAACATATTAAATTCACAGGTTATAGCCGCATTAAGTGGTGACAATATAGAGAACTTGAATAGAGCCTTCACTAAAGGATGCAAATCAACAAGCAATTGTTTAAACACTTATCCACTGAATAAGCTAAGCGTAACAAGCTCCGCGGGCTTTGGCAGCGCACTCGCAATTCCCACGTGAAAATCTTTGTAAATGGACTTTCCTCTGAGATTCGATATTCACTATCCGCAAAACGGATAATCGAAACAAACTTTTGATCGCCTAGGAAAAGGCTTCACAAAAGCTTTAGAAGTTAGTCAAAACGGTTCGATTTAAAACTCGCAACATACTCGGCCTTAGAACCCCCAACGGCGACTCTTTTTACAATACCAAGGGAAAAGCATATATAAAATATTAAGGAACCAAAAATCTTCTCCGAGTGATGATGGAATTGTGAATATCCTTCTCAAAAATCCATCAGTCACTAGTACAGCTGTGTTTTATAAATAATTGCTGTTCGAAAGAGGGTTACTTTCCTTAATCCTGGAGCAAAGTTTTTGAGAAAGTTATCCTTATTCGGATTCAAAAGGAATTCGCGAGTCTATAAATTTTAACCCACTGCCAGGTCTGGTCTTGATCTAAATTATCCACCACTCACCAAATTTATAGGATATATAAATACAAAACGGGAAAATTCCGTGGTGGAGAATCTACAGGCAGGATATCTCTCGGTACGGATGTCGGTCTGACATTACGCACCCGCTTATAAAGGGATTTTACTCTCCTTGCTGATTTATTTATTGGTAAGATCCGTCCAAATGAGAATCTCCTCTGCAGTCTCATCTAAGTTTAACGTTCCCGCTGGGTAAAAACTGCGCATAAGCAGTTTAAGGCGGTCTTCTCCCGTCAAGCATAAATTTCAGGTCAATTTTTGTGAATTAATTGCAAAGCAACCATCGAAGATATTCTAATGAGTTTTTCTTAATTTAATTTGTACACGTTTTGGTTTTTCAAAAATATTTTTGAAAAAACCCATCGTTTTTCTTATGCCCTTGCAACATCCTTGTCAAAATGTCATGAGTGGCACATGAACGGTCACATTATCTATCCAAAATCAAAAAATTGTAGTATTTGCAATGTTCACTTAAGGGGGTCATCCCGTGTGTCGGATCCGCGGGATCGTTTTTTTTTTTGCATCAATTGTATCTAGACATAGTGTAGAATATATGGGCGGAGTTATTTTTTGATATTCGGAGCGGTTCGGAACTTATTGTGTTAAACACGTAACAAGTGACATGCCAGATTTATGGCGATCGCCGTAATAACCGATAAATTTATCGGTCCGTTTTTTCTCGAAACTGCATATTGTAAATCTGCTGTCACCTTAGCCCAAAATCTATTCAACTAAATTCTTTGAAATTTTCTCGACTTATTCAGAATATATTTCTACGTTTCACAAACTAGGGTAACTGCGATTCATTCAGTAGTTTTTTCTTGTTCATTAAAGAGCCCTTTAAAAACACCAAAATTCACACAAAAAAGTTTAACACGGCGCCAACAATTTAGCTTTTAATATTTTTTAATAATCCTAGTTTGCGGACTGTAGTTAAGTTTGCACGTTAAAATGCCGTTTACTTTTTTCTTTAAGTTGATCTCAGCGCCCTCTAGCGTGGCAGTAGAAAAACACATTTTTTGGAGATGGGTGTATAAATTCCTTTGTATTTCGATAATGAATTTTGCTATCGGGTTGGAAAAATTATTACCCATGCTCAAGATATCAATAAATCTATGGTGAAAAATTCGTATTTGTATCTTTATCCAGTTCCTCACAAAAAATTTCTAAAAAAGGCGAAAAAAACGGCCCTCACACGAGATGACTTATTTAATAACTGAAAGAAAAATTGGTTGAATTCGATAAATATATCTGGTAGAAGTGACGCCCCAATGTTTGAAAAAATTAACTTTCCGGAAAATGCGTTTAAAGATAAAGTATGGTATAAAACATGATACCAGAAACTGCGGATTCAATCTGTAAGGCCAATCTTTCTTATAAATTACCAGAAGACAGAACCTCGTTTGTCGATTTCATCAATTATATAATCTGGGATCGGTCGAAATTCTGCCATGCTGAAAACTTGTGACAATCCCTTCGTCCTTGACGTGACGCCAATTGATAAGCAGAGCGGTCATAGGCCACTAAGCGCTCGAAAAGACCGCAGGTGTTCATATTCTCCCTCCAAAACACCCAAAAAGGAACGTGGTTTCCATGAAATTCTTTTTAAGGTGTATTCTTAAGATAATCTACTTTCAAAATATGCGTGAAAAAAATCGATTCGTTGAAACCACGACGGTAGAAAACCCCCTTAAACTTATCAATAACAAGCCGTTTTTCTTCTCTACTTTCTACTTTCCAGCACTTTTTCTTTTGCAAAATGTTCCTCTACAGGCAATCCCCTCGTTGAATCGCTGGACCAATGATGGTCAACTAGGTGCCAGTTTTTGTAAGAGATATAACTTATGGAACTTATCGACTCACACTGGTTAAATGAAAACAATAAAGATAGGAGACTACAACTTTGAGACCGTTGAAAATTTCTCCGATTTAGGGTCGAAAATCACAACCGATAACAACTATGACGATGAGATCCGCGCACGGTTGTTGGCAGCCAACAGAGCCTATTTCAGCTTACAAGAACTGTTTCGCTCGAAACGTCTGACTACGTCACACACACAAAGCTCTTACTGTACAAGACTATGATCTTGCCAGTCCTTATGTATTTCTCGGAAACCTAGGTTCTTAGCAAGAAAAATTGCGAACTCTTGACCGCGTTCGAGAGAAGAATCCTCCGAAGAATTTTTGGCCCCTTACATGAGGATGGACGATTCGATAGCTTATACAACGATGAAATCTATGAGTGATACCACAACCGTTTGGTTGTGGATAAAATCCGGCTCAACAGGTTATGGTGGGCGGGTCACCTAAGGATGAGGATGATCCAGCCCGGAAAGTCTATAAGCGCAATATCTATGGTAGAAAAGGATGACGAGGCCCTGAGATGAAGCGATGATGTAGGTCCGGACGTCAGCCAGCTTTTAGGGATATTGAATAGGTGACCTCGGCGCAAAACCGATACCGGTTGTTGCGCTGTTGATGATGATGATATAACTTAAGTGTTCATAAAAATATATTCCCCTTAAATAGTATACCGTAATTACACGTAACTACCTAGTTTGGGTAGTCAATTTAGTATAGTGAAGACCTAAGAGTAGCTGGACCCTATGTACAAATTATAAGGGTTGTGATGCATTCCAATAAAGATTATGTTAACTAAACTGAACACAATTGTTACATATGATGTTCTGGGTACTACATATATAAGTGTGCAAGGATGATAAGAATCGTATGAATTATAAGGGAAACATTTTATTATGTTTTATTCATTTATATTCACTTAATGTGACTGGCAATTTCCGGTTGAGCAGGTCGCACTGAATCAGTTAATGAGCAGATTAATTTGCAATCATTCAGTATTACAACAGCTGAATTTTCAATTAAGATACAGATCATCATAGCATGAATACGTTGGAGTAAATATGCTTTAATTTCGTTCTTTAATATCCCAAGCTCTTTTTTGTATAAAAGAAGTACAAAATTTTTGTTTACATCTGCAGCCCCCGCAACGTTGCATAATAGCAAGTCTTCAATAAACGGGCAAACTAATGAGCCGAAGCACCTAATTAAAGTAATACAAAATTTCGTCTAATTTCCACTTTTGCAGTTTTCTTCCATTTGTTTTAATAATTTTCAACCCACATGACCAATTCTCAAAGTTATAAATTTGGCAAATCCGATATGTATTGTTCCTGCACCCGACACCAATGTTTTATGCTAGTTTTTGTTTTCCTGGCTTCGAGCCAATTTCATTTTCTTTTCATTTCTCAAGGAAAATTTACATCAGTCAGAAGCAGAGCAGATAGCATTTACTTGTTTTATATTGAACCAATTTTAATGGAAACTAATGAAAGTATTGAGTCACTTTCAATTTTTTAAAATCGTGAAAATACGTTGAACTCTTACATCATATTGATTGGCTACATGTTTCCTTTAGAAAACGTGTAACATTCTTTCCTTATTTTAAAATACTTCTTATACTATTTTTCGTTCAACGGTGAACGAGATGTATATTTACCGAATTTCGTGCCTTACATCAAAGACAATCTATTCAGAGGAATAATTTATTAAGACTGGTAAAAATTGCTGTTGAATGATTGATAAAATATTTTCCAGCCAAGCACGTAATGATGGATTTTTCTAAATTTCACATTCCTCGAATCAGACATTAATTATTTCGATGCCACTTTAGTTAAGCGCGAGTCAAATAATTTTCCTCGAGAAAATAGATTCTGAGGGATGAATGCAGATGAATATATTTTTAGATCTATTAAACTTTTATCACCACTATGTGATGTGATACATTAGAAAATCTAAGGTCATCATGATGTGAGGAGGGACTGTAGTGAGCTAGTGTAGTGACGGAAGTGGTTGAATATTACATCTTCAGCGGAGCGAGTGACATCACTAAAACGGACCGTATTATTGGTTGGAAAACGAAAAGAAATACAGTAAAACCTGCCGAAGTAATTCGAAGCCATTCTTACTAGAATAATCAAATGAAAGCAAACAATTCATTTATTAATATCAGAAAAACAGAACTCCGCCGAAGCTGATCCCAAGTCCGGTTGCGAAAGGAGGAGGGCTGGATAGCGTCAGTCTGAATGGCTGTACGCCACTGCAGCGTCTCAGGGGGTAGGTGAGGAAAGTGTAGGAACTTTGCAGTCTTGCAGACTACACACTGAGGAAGTTATTCCCATACCTGGCAGTTAGGTATAAAATGCAAATCCATATATGAGAACGAGAAGAAATTTAAGGTCCGGTACGAATAACTGGCGGGAGTCGTCTGACTTGCTGACTGGGTTGGGCTCTCGTAATGGACAGCACGGCGTCGAAATCGCTAGTCGTGGGGCGGTTCGACATCTAGGCGCACAGGAGCACAGCTCCGCCTGCTGCAGCTGTTTCACCACAATCTGTTGCGACCAATTCAGCAGGCTCGCGTAGGCAGCGGATGAAATGGACTGAAGAAATGAACCTCTTCATCATCCGTTCATACAACAAAATAACGGCGGGGGCGGGTACAACATCTTACCGCCCCTTGTTGCACCAGAGATTCGTCGAGCGTTTCTCGCAATTCGCGCACGTGACTGTGCAGCGAGTCGCAGATCAGTAACGGTTTATTACTCGCAGCGACACAATCCCGGCCACCATCAGGGAGCGTGTTCGACTTGAGGTTATCGGGAAAACTGGTGACCGAGAGTCGATGGCAAAACACCACGCCGCACTGCAGGTAACAGTTTCAGTACTCGCCGAAGCACTCTTCCCCACCGTCCAACTGAGGTTTCCGCTGAGGTTCGGGACGAATTCCAAAGAGCGTGTATAGAATTCTCGGATATGGATCCTTTGCATAGACCAGGTATTCCCAGGCTATATGCATTTCCAGCAACTCCGGGAATTCTATCTCAAATCAATGATGAGATTGCATCGTGGCTGTGTGCTGATATGTCGCTGCTGCAACTACAATCACTTGTGTATTGTAGTGCAGTTGCGGCTATCAGATTGCACGGTCAGAAGATTCGCTTTCGTGTTATTGGTTTGAGTGACCAAAGAGATCCAATATGGAAAATTCGTCTGGAACGTGAGCGGGACTCACTAAGGCAGGACATTGCTAGATTGATTCAGATCAGCACTGGCAACGCCAGCAGACGGGTGAGAAATAAAGCGCAGAGGGTTTACCGGAACTATGCCATCCCCAGTGAGACACCCGTACTTGAAATTCTGGACACACTAAAGCAGAAACTTTCAGTCATATGCAGTCGGTTATGACGGTATGGCGAAATTTATTCCAGACGTGTCCAGAATGCAACATACGCGAGGAACCAGCGGAGCTTTTTCAGATCTCTCAACGAATCCCAACAGAGCGTCCAGACAGTACAGTTTTCGGTGACGGAAGCGAAAGAATATTGGGGTGGACTTTGAGGGTTACCCGCCCAGCATGCTGAGTGGATCACCGCCGAAGGCACCCGCCATGCCAATACGCCTGGCATGAATTTCGCGGATATTACCGAAGAGAAAGTTCGATAAGCTGTAAGCAGCTCGAAGAACTGGAGGGGCCCAGGTCTGGATCGGGTGCAGAATTTCTGGTATAAGAAATTTACCAGCGTACACAGTCGATTGGCACGCAGTATAAATGAGGTCATGAGTCGGCCGGAGGAATTTCCACTCTTCCTCACTGCGGGGATTACCTACCTTATCCCTAAGAAGGGCACGGTGCAGGACCCCGCAGATACAAGACCGATTACTTGCTTACCAACCCTCTACAAATTCATTACGTCCATTATTAGTGGAAGGATCAATGCCCACCTCGAGACCAACAACATTCTGCTCGAGGAGTAGAAGGGCTCCCGAGTTGGGCCAAGTGGTTGTAAAGATGCAAAGAGCAACTCATTATCGACTCGGTAGTTGTAGGACAAGCAACTAGAGGCCAAAGAAACCTTTCCAGTTGCTATATCGATTATGCCAAGGCTTTTGATAGCATTCCGCATACCTGGCTAATCGATATCCTACATCTGTATCGCATTGATCCGAAACTAATAAAGTTTTTGGCGACAGTCATGGAAGGGTGATATACCACCTTATCAGTGCGTGCATCTGAGGGTGATAATACCTCAGAACCCATCCGTATATGGAGAGGCATCTTCCAGGGGGACTCATTGAGTCCTCTTTGGTTTTGTATGACACTGAACCCCCTTTCATGGCTACTGAATGATGCTAGAGGGCATGGTTTTGCAATAAAGTATGGCCTACGAACAAGTACGAACTGACAGACTCGATGCACTTAGATGACATCAAGCTGCATGCTGGAACTGACAACCACCTTAGAAGTCTGCTGTGAATAATAGACATGTTCAGTCGTGATATTCGGATGGAGTTTGGATTAGACAAGTGTAGAATATAAGGCATCCACAAAGGCCATCACGAGCCGCATGCCGGACATAGTATTGGTGATCTCCACATCGAAGCTATGACCGAGACAGACTTCTACAAGTACCTAGGAATTCTGCAAGGAATCCATGCTCGAGTTGGTGATCTGAAGGATGCTTTGCTGTCCGAATTCCTGCGACGTGTAAAGCTGGTGCTGAAATCGCATCTCTCGGGGAAGAATAGAATAAGCGCGTTGAATGAATTCGCTATCCCTTTACTGGCTTATGCATTCAGAATATATTTGGAAAACGTCCAGCGGCGGATACGGACAACCATGTCCAAACTCCGAATGCATCCTCAAAAGTCTGCGGTGGAACAGATGAACTTGCCTCGTGGCATCGGAGGTAGGGGCGTGGTTGACGTGGCGGCACAACATCATCGCCAAGTCCACTGGCTCCGCGCTTATTTTTACAGCAAAGAGCAGGCGAGTCTCTTGCATGAGGCTGTCTGTAACACAGACTGTGGACTCGATCTTTCAATCCTCTGAGTGGGGTGAAGTCGGACCAAGAGCGGATCGATGGATGGAAGTCGAAGGCAATGCACGGTAAATATGTGAATTGTCTTTGGCAGCCATTTGTCGAACAGATGGCTGCGTGCTGGGGAGCTCTTTGCTGAGACGGAGAGATTCATGTGTGCCATTCAGGACGGCGTGCTCGCCACCCGAGCTTATAAAAAGCTCATCATGAAAGAACGAGTAGAGAACGACCAATGCAGAATGTGTGGTTCGGCGTTAGAGACGTTGGGCCATCTCATTTCTGGCTGTGCTGTTATCACCAGGCATAATGCTGCATGTAAGGTTATCCATCAAAACCTTGCATACAAGCATGGGCTGATCATGGGAACATGTCCGGGTTACCGACATGAGCCGCAAACAATACGTGACAGTTCTGCTTACAGCATGTATTGGGACCGGCAAGTTCCGACTGATCGCCATACCCCACATAACAAGCCTGGATTACTGTTAGTTGACAAGACCGGTCGCTCCGCCTATATTATTGATGTTGCTGTCCCCCATAATAGCAACATTGAACGGAAATACGTGGAGAAGAAGGTGAACTATGAGCCATTGGCTCGGGAAATCAAAGAAATTTGGGGTCTCGAACGGGTGCTTGTAGTTCCCATAATATTGTCAGCTACAGATATTGTATTTAAATCCTTCAAGGCTTCCCTTGATGTCCTGGGAGTTTCGCACAATCTGGTTCAAACCATGCAGAAGTACACCATTCTGCATACGTGCTCGATGTTGCGGGGAGTTCTCGACGGATTCTATTATTGACCTACCACCGGCCACCACCACCAGCGCCCCTTCAGTTTTTAAGTAGATAGGATCGTCCGAGCCTAAATGCTTGGCACTTAGCGCTAGTATTAGGTAAAATTCGGCATCTGCCGAGATTGTGATAACACAGAAAATTGTAATTGTGTAAGAAAATCTTTCATTTTTTAAGGTAACCTGTTATTTTTGTCTGACCTACTTGTTTGTGTATTTTTTTTTTGCAAATTAACGAGCAATTGGGTATTTTTTTTCTCATCGTCATCATTGTTCTCACCTCCTCGTTTCTTCTAGAATTCGATGTTCACAAAGAACATCAGCCATCAGGGCATCATCGTCAATTTGGACATAGCACAGTAGCTAAGAACCAATAAACATTCTATCTAGTTTCTAGTAGAGTACCAAACTTCTCCTATTTTATTCTCTTTGCTTTCTGCAATGCATTGGAAAAAACAGTGACAAGTAGTCATTGTCATCCCACTCAAATTTCTCGAAACTTCCAATACAAATTTTTGTTTGAAATTGAGGAAGCCCTTAAAAATATCACATTTCTCGTCACCTACTCTGCTCTTCACTCCTGTAGCGAGGTCTAAACTGAGTGGAGAGCGCCGGTGACGTCATCTGCAACATTCGCAACATTCCAAATAAATTTCGAATTCCGCGAATCCTGAAGCGCCACAGTATCCAGACGGGAAGCTGCCAAAACCCGGAATTTAGAAATTTTCAGTCAAGCAAACAGTGACTCAATTTTCGCAGAGTTTGACCAGCCCAGGCGTGTCAAACGCGCAAGTTGCTAAGAAATCTTGTCGCAAACGCCAAGCAACCAAACAAGGTTTCGGAGAATTGGTTGAAGCTCTCGTTTCTCCGCTCAGCAACGAGCAGTGTCAATTCACTCTGATTAAATTTATCCTTAACTTATGGAATTAAGTATTATCACATTCAACTCGCGTCTCTGATCTCACACGCCCAATGTGCCACCGACCAAATGTCATGCCATGTCCTGTGCTGTCTCCAGTTAAAGTTAAAATACCTTCTTGGTGGCGATTTCAACTCAAGGCACACCTACTGGGGCGAAAAGCCAGTCAATATAAATGGGGAAACCCTGCTAAAACGGATCCACGACCCTTTTTCGCTTACCAATATTGAGATGGTTTTGCCAGATAAGCCGCTAAGACCGAGTGGTCAGTCTATCCTCGACTTCTTCTTGCTGTCTGATGAAATCAAACAAAGTTTTCAGGTGAACTTCATCGGGCATATCCGACCATTTTGCAGTTAAATTCCAACTTTCCTCGTCTTCTCAACTGCAAAAACGAGTCCTACCGACTATCAGATCCTTCGCTCACACAGATTGGGGCAAATTCAAGTCAGACTTAACGTCTAACCTGAACTTGAAAAAAACTTGTTATAAACTTGTCGGGTAAAGAAATCCACGAAGCAATAATTGTGACCACCGACGCCATCAACACTGCACACACAGAAACACCAAGCTAATAAAAGTCCATGAGTTCGCTCCGGCTCCAAACGATCCGACCTTAACTGCGACAATTAGAAAATTCATTTCTAAACGGCTATGAACACTGCAGTCGAACCGGTAGGTTCACAACATTTCTTGAGTCTTCCACAACTCACCACCTTGACCCATAACTTAAACGGTAAAAATCTGCCCGACTTGGTAAGATTACCACTTTCGTCATTAAACATTTACCTAGCGTCTCCTTAAAATTTCTTTTGGACGTTTTTAATAGCTGCATTAATAACAGCATTTTCCAGTTACTTAAAAAAAAGCAAAACTCGTTGCGATCGGAAACAAGGGTAGCTCCTCCGAGCCAAAAAATTGCAGACCCATTTCCCTGCTTTTTAACCTAGGAAAACTTTTTGAGACAGCCTGGATAACTGAACTTGTCCAGCATTGTAATTTTAAAAATGTCATTCCCAATCACCAGTTCGGTTTCCGTCATAAACAGGGAACGCAACATGCACTGAACTAATTTCAAGACGCTGTCGTTTCTAAACTTAATGCCAACAATAAACGAACCGCAGCCTGTGCATTGAATTTAAAAAAGGTATGAGCAAACGGACTCATATACAAACTAATCGAAAACAACTTCCCAATTCCGATTATCAGATTGCCATCAGTTTTTACGAAGATAGGCTGTTCTATATCAACGTGGAAAATGAATTTTTCGATTTCTTGCCAATAACATCAGAAGTACCGCAGGGATCCATTTCAGGGCCTACCTTACATAATATTATACTTCTCCGCCAATACTTCACTATTGGGGCTTTAGAATAAACGAGACAAAAACGCAATTGTGTACTTTAAGGAGACAATCTAAATACTTAGATTCTAGAAGTATCCATAAAAATGCCAAACCCTTCAAAATTAAAATCGAAAATACAACAGTGAGCAATTCACAGACAATCAAATACTTGGGAGTTAAGTTTCACGAATTTTTCAAATTCTACTATCTATCTATCTACTATATCGAGAAAACGGAAGACAACCCATTAATTCGGCAACTCTACCAACAGGGTAGAATATTGGCCATATTTCTCAGGCACTACCAAATTGTGAGTAATGACCTAAAACCCATCATCTTTTCCCTCTTTCGCTCTCCTGGCCTGGCTCTTTAAAGCTCTGGCTGGGTAATGCGGTAATGGAGACGAAGATGTTGCGTTGGACTAGTGGCGTGACACGTCTTGATCACGTCCGAAATGAAAATATCCGCGATCGATATGGGGTTGCACCGATCGTGGAAAAATTGCGAGAGAGGCGTCTTCGATGGTATGGTCACGCGCTAACGAGAATTCACTTGCCAAGATTGGTCTGAACATCGAAGTCAATGGTAAACGACCAAAAGGCCGTCCAAAACAACGGTGGTTTGATACGCTGGATGGGGACTTAAAAGCGTCGCGATTGCATCCAGATCAGGTATTTGATAGAGCCAAATGGCGGAACCGATCACGACGAGCCGACCCCGCTTGTGAACGGCACAGAGGCTGAAAAAAAAGAAGATATGTCTACCTTGAGTAATTGACACTGAAATGCAAATAGCTAAAAAAAACCAAAAAAGGAAAACTAAAACATCGCCATCGACCCTGCCGTTTATATAAGTTCACTTTATATGATGATGACTTCATACTCAAGTCCAAAATCTTACTTTGAAAAAGTTGAACAAACGTTTGGAAAAGCGGGCAGAGCTGAAAGGAGATTAAATATTTTGTGCGTAGAAATACGTTTCAAATAGAATTATAAACGATCAGCTTCCCACCAAACCACCATATGTCAAAAGTTTTGATTCGACTCCAAACTGAAGCTTGCGAACTATTAATACTGTGTTATGTTACTACTTTTGTCACTTGTCGCCTTTGTCCTTAAGGAAAGTCATTTCGATAGATCCTTAAATCAAGCCATACGTTTCATTTTATTTTCATCGGCATTATCGAACGCGTAACAATCGGTATCTGGTCTAGGAAGCAAGGAACCCCAGACATTGAGTTTTTGCGCTAAGGTCCATTAATTTGATATCCCTAACACCTGTCTGATGTCTTAGCCTACATACCTTATTTTGGCAACTATGAAATGGAATTCAAATTGAATTAATTCTTTCCTATAAGTGAAACATATATAGACAAGCAAACTATAACATTTGGAAGGAGTCTTGCTGGTTTTAAGGTTTTTTTGAGACAAAACTCTATTAAAATCAGTTCAATGCTTGTATGTGCGTCTGTCTGTCGCACCCAATTTACTCGGAAAGGGCTGAACCAATTATTACGAAATTTGGTGAGAACATGTGGCCTATGTGTCCCCTTATATGCAACCAGTGGCGTCATTGTGTTGAGTTTTAAGGGGGCTCGCCACATATGCGAAAGGGGGTGTACACTTTTTTTTCACAGTACATGGTCATGTGGGGTATCAGTAACCAATAAAATAAATATATGTGTACCTGGTTACCCGCGGTTTTAATTTACGTACGTTAGATTTATTTTGATACGCACATATAATATATATGCATGCATTGTCATGCGGTAATAGGCAGTGTTGGTTTTATTTAGGGTGAAAACAGTATTTATGTCGTTGCTTTGTGCGTACGTATGTTCATCTTGGCGTTTGGCAAAATATGACGGAGTATTTTGTATTTTTAGCTATGTACGAATGGAAAATCATGCATAGAGAGGTTCTCACATAAAATGAACACAAAATCTTTATACCTGAAGCGCCTGGCTTCCGGTATCCCGACTTTTTTTTCTTAGATTTCAATAAATAGATGATTTATCCACTTTCCATTGGGGAATTACTTCCTCTAGACGGTGCTTGCATTTTCGCTTTGCCAATATATGAAATTGCCCTAAATTTACTATCAGTCTCCATTTCGGGTAAATTTGCAAATGACTAATATTCTGCATATAAACTTACCGATTGTGGCGTCCTTATACTTCCATAGCCAGGAACGCTATTTTGTAGGTCGGCAAGGAGAGCATCTGAAATAAAAGAAATTAAAGATTGTTAATCAAATTTAGAGTGCAAAATTTGTTAATGGAATCTTATAGGAATCGACGTAACGTTTGTTTGTCCGCCTGTTAGTCCCGAAAGTTTAAACTGAATTTACGATCAAGTTTTGGGATGTGGAATACTCTTACTGGTATCTTACACTTAATACTTCAATACTTTATATTAGTTAGAATGTGGCGATCACTTTGATCTAATCCTTTCTGGGTGTTAATTTAAATAAGTCTCTAAATCAAAGATGCTATATTTTCATAGAAGAAAATCAGTAATTTTTTTAATTATTAAATTCTTGGCAAGTGTGAGATGATTATTGTAAGATTTTGTACTTTGGAACTATTTGTTGCTGTTAACAAAAAGAGCATTGCATTTTCCTATCCTAAGCAAGCCTAACGAACTTTTCACTTTCCACTAAAAGAGTTAACAATTTAATGCCAATTTTAACTACAAGAGGTTTTAGAAACGAACCAGCAACAATAGATCATATATTCCGAATAAAGCAGGTGCTAGAAAAACGATGGAAGTATAACGTTGATGTACATCAGGGCTTTTTCCACTCCCAGTCAGCCTAAACTGGTATGGATTGAGAATTTGGGATACCATCAAAATTTGTTTTATTAACGAGATTCACAATGGTGAACACATCGCACACCAGAGCCCAGAACGAACTCACGGAAAGTGAGGGTTGAAACAAAAAGATGATCTAGATCTTACGCTATTTAACCTGATGTTGACGTATGTTATCAGGAAAATGTTAGTCGACACCACAGGATGACGTTAATACTTTTAGATTGAGAGGAGCCCAACGAAAAATAAAAATAAAAACTAAAGCTGCTGAAAAATAGCACTTTCCGAAAGATAGAGCCTTGAAGAGTTATTCCCAGTGAAAAGGTGAAGTGAAAAATTTATAATTAGAAAAATTGGATAGAAGAAAATAAAAAAAACTAACTGTGGGTGCATCCGTGCCTGTTTCCGTTGCACTGCTACTAGTAAAAATACCAGACTGCCGTAAACTAATACGGGCTAAATTGCATTACGCACTAAACTTTTCTGTGAGTGAGGATTAAGAATTAACTCAAAGTAGGTATTCCTGGTTTATGTTAAAGACAATTAAATCATAATCATCATCAACGGCGCAACAACCGGTATTCCGTCTAGGCCTGCCTTAATAAGGAACTCCAGACATCCCGGTTTTGCGCCGACGTCCACCAATTCGATATCCCTTAAAGCTGTCTGGCGTCCTGACCTACGCCATCACGCCATCTTAGGCAGGGTCTGCCTCTTCTTCTTTTTCTACCATAGATATTGTCCTTATAGACTTTCCGGGTGGGATCATCCTCATCCATACGGATTAAGTGACCCGCCCACGGTAACCTATTGAGCCGGATTTTATCCACAACCGGCCGGTCATGGTATCGCTCATAATTTCGTCATTGTGTAGGCTACGGAATCGTCCATCCTCATGTAGGGGGCCAAAAATTCTTCGGAGGATTCTTCTCTCGAACGCGGCCAAGAGTTCGCAATTTTTCTTGCTAAGAACCCAAGTTTCCGAGGAATACATGAGGACTGGCAAGATCATAATCTTGTACAGTAAGAGCTTTGACCCTATGGTGAGACGTTTCGAGCGGAGCAGTTTTTGTAAGCTGAAATAGGCTCTGTTGGCTGACAACAACCGTGCGCGGATTTCATCATCATAGCTGTTATCGGTTGTGATTTTCGACCCTAGATAGGAGAAATTGTCAACGGTCTCAAAGTTGTATGCTCCTATCCTTATTCTTCCTGTTTGACCAGTGCGGTTTGATGTTGTTGGTTGGTTGGCCTTCGGTGCTGACGTTGCCACCATATATTTTGTCTTGCCTTCATTGATGTGCAGCCCAAGATCTCGCGCCGCCTGCTCGATCTGGATGAAGGCAGTTTGTACGTCTTGGGTGGTTCTTCCCATGATGTCGATATCGTCAGCATAGGCCAGTAGTTGGGTAGACTTGAAGAGGACCGTTCCTCTTGCATTTACCTCAGCATCACGGATCACTTTCTCCAGGGCCAGGTTAAAGAGGACGCATGATAGGGCATTCCATTATCGTAAACCTTTGTTGATGTCGAATGGTCTTGAGAGTGATCTGGCCTCACACATTGGTCAGAGTCAGCCTAGTCAGTCTTATTAATTTCGTCGGGATACCGAATTCTCTCATGGCCGTGTATAGTTTTACCCTGGCTATGCTATCATAGGCGGCTTTAAAGTCGATGAATAGATGGTGCAACTGTTGTCCATATTCCAATAGTTTTTCTGTTCTGTTCTGGGCGTATGGGGCTATCCGCCCTAGGAAGATAGTGGAGAATATCTTATAGTAATTGCTGCACTATGTGGTATCTCTTTTTATCTATGAGACAGATAATGCCTCTTTGCACAGACTGTTTTTCCTAAACTTAGTGGTAGCAGTACTTGTCCGCCGTCTTCAGTTGGCGGGACCTCCAACTCTCCGATGTTCTGGTTGTTCAGTAGTTCATCAAAGTACTCAACCCATCGCTCCAATATGCCCATTCTATCGGAAATTAGATTTCCCTCTTTCTCTCGGC
Source organism: Hermetia illucens (assembly GCF_905115235.1). Classification (NCBI taxonomy): domain Eukaryota; kingdom Metazoa; phylum Arthropoda; class Insecta; order Diptera; family Stratiomyidae; genus Hermetia; species Hermetia illucens. The sequence goes on along the minus strand of NC_051851.1, from coordinate 123,947,783 downwards.
AGGATGAGCATCGAGGTGTATAACGCTTCATCCTGCTGACTTGTTGGTAAAACTTCCGCGCCTGATGCGGTTGCTCCCTGCACTTTTCTAGTTTACAGACTTTTTGTTTCTCCCAGGCTTCCTTGTCCCGTCTGTGTGTTGCTTCTCCGCTCGACGGAGTTCGTGATAAGTGACTGCGCGTGCCCGCGTTCTTTGAGAATGCAAACATTACTCGGTATGCAGCATTCTTCCGTTCCGTTGCTAGCTTACATTCATCGTCAAACCAGCCGTTCCGACTCCTTTTGCGGCTGGGGCCAAGTATGTCTGTGGCCGTATCCATGATAACGTTTTTCAGGTGGTTGTGAAGATCATTTGTGGATGCTTCATCTCCAGGTCCTCTGTTGACTGCGGTCATTGCGGCATCCATTTCCCTCTTATAGGTGTCGCGGAGGGCTCTGTTGTGGATGGCTTCAATGTTAACTCTCACCTGATTGTCAGAGGGGATTCTAGGTGGTATTGTTATTCGAGCTCGGAGCACCATGCCAACGAGATAGTGATCCGAGTCTCTAGACAATTAAAGGTGGTAGAAAATCATGGACCTATACCATACAAATTCTTTGTACCTTTTTCATTACGAACCTCCATCATGGCACAAGGAGAAAAATTAAATGGTACAAATATTATAATACTGTATATTAGGTACGCAGTTTTTTTAATCTAATTTTCTCAGTGCATCATCAAAATTTTGAAATCGAAAATTTCATAATACGAACCATGAAAGGGACATTGCGCCAACTGTTACTATCCGATTTTAACATAAAGCAAAATGCAAAATATGTCCGGATACAGTATGTACAGTATGAATTGCAACCAAGGAGGTGGAAAGGCGATTACTCACGTATTGCACTGCTGCTGTAACGAAAGTCAGAAAGTGCCTAAACGAAAAATATCGTGGTTTAGGCATGAGTATTGTCAGGAAAGGAAAATATCCATTCCTAGAAGCTCTATGCATTTGATGGGATCAGCTGGGTGTTGTGAACTATAAGCTACTGAAACCTAACGAGTCTATCGCTGGAGATCGATATCAATTGCAAATGATAGGACTGAAGAAAGCGCTTAAGATACGACAAAGTGGTAACGCTCAACTGCTTGTTGCGGGACCGATCAAAACATATGTAGTGTAGTGCGGCAGGTGCAGTCTCTCCTTCGCCTTTTTCAGAGACAACCAAAAAGAGAATGCATCCGCTAATATACAATGTTCTCTTTTTTTCTTCCATTTTCAACACCCCTTACCTTTCCTGATATACTTCTCACAATATCCACAGGCCATCTTTGATCCGTCGGTAAAGAATACTGAGTCATAACCTTGCAGCACATCGCCGGTCTTCCATTCTGCCCTGGTTGGAAAGTCCACAGCAAAGTACATTGAGAGCATTTGCCGGGCAGAACTGCAGAGCCCCAGCAGCACCTTTACACGCGGTTCTTTGAATCCTATTGTATTTTTTTTCTCAAAGCCTGCCACCATACAATAGAGCTATACGACAGGATCGGACGCACTACGGCGGTGTTCATCCAGAGAACCATCCTCGGCCGGCGACCCCATTTCTTTGCAAAGGTTCTCTTGCAGGCATAGAAGGCTATGGAGGCCTTCTTAACCCTCAGTTCTATGTTCAATCTCGAATTTAGTTTGGGATCCAGGATTGCATCCAGATACTTTACATTAGAGGAAAGAACCAATCTTTGTTCATTCAACCGTGGTAGACGGAATTCAGGTATCTTTGTCTTAGTGGTGAATAGCAACAGTTGCGTTTTGGTTGGGTTCATGCTGAGTCCGCATCTTGCCGCCCACAGGCGCACCTTTCGTAGCGCTCCTTCCATGATGTCATCCATAATGGACAGAAACATCCCTCATACTAATATCACTAAGTCGTCAGTATACGCCACCACCTTCACCCCGCTGTTGCCCAATGTACGTAAAATTTCGTCCATTACTATTGACCAGAGCACCGGTGAGACGGCGCCACCCTGGAGTGTGCTTCTGTTCACAGCTCTGATCAAGTGGTTGCCTCCCAGATCCGACTAGATTATCCTGGTACTTAGTATGGATATAATCCAATGCGTGAGATACCCCTCCAATCCAATACCGGTCAAGGCTTCCTTGATGGCGTTGGTACTACTGATAATATACTGTTATTAATTTTATTTGAGCAGGTATCGCAAGTATTTTGAGGCCTAAATTTTGAATAGATGCATCACTGTGATTTATTCCGGATTTTTCGGTTGGATAGGTTCTGAGAACGAGACCTGTTTTACTTTTTGAGGCACATATTCTGAGACCTGACTCCCCTGCGTCTCACCCGAAATGAGATCATTTCCGAAAAGTACTAATTGAGCCCTTTCCTTTCACAAAATTTTGTTCCCTCCTTTCGCATATACGAGGAGTCCTCCCTCCCCTTAATCCTCACATAAAATGATGCCATTTGTTCCATGTAAAAGAACACACGTCTTCCCATCATATTTCGTGACAATCAGTTCACTTCCGAGTAAATCGGGTGTGACAGATTGACAGACAGACATTGAACTGACTTTAAACCAACAAAACCTTACAAAGAGATAATATTCCTTTCACCAGCAAACACTTTTAATACAAAGCAGTAGACTCATGAGAAATTCATAGCAAGTCCCTAAAGGAGACATGAACGCCACGGTCCCCTCTAACAACTTAATATCCACGTTATCTATCAATTGTCTGAACGATTTAAAATGGTTCCATTTTTTTCCTGAAAATTTTCAACCAATCCCTCCTAATTTTTGGAAGCAGTACTTACTTATATATTTTTCGTAACCGCTGATATTCTGGAAGCATTCATCGTTGCGTGCCATTGTATCAGCACTCATTATGTGTTAATGAGAGGACAATGGATAACAACCCCACACTTAAATTCGTGTCACAATTATGATAACAGTAAAGTAGATATTCCACTTTAAGCAAATTGTTCCTTTTTAATTGTTAATTACTCTACTCAGATTTACTGAAAATTTATTTGGTTTCAGACACTTATGGATATCGAAACACGTCGAATTCAATATCATAGGGAATATGATGTTATTGTTAGGTGGAAACTGAACATTTATTTTCGGAAAAGGTAATCTAAGATAACGCAAGTTCTATTTAAATTGAACTTTCGGAATTAGATTACTTTTCCCAAAAATATGCAGCTTCCCTTAACAGATCCAGCCCCAATATAAACGGAATATATATGCTTATCAAATGAATTGTTTTCTCTTTTGTTTAGATATCCTTCATAGGAGCTAACACGCGATCTTATTAAAGAGAATACGCAGACGAATACCACTTCTTATTTTTAAATGCCAAAACGAGCAATCGAAAATTCGAAATCGTATTACTCAATAGCACCAACGATGTTTTTACTTGTTTACGTTTCGCGATGTTTGGCTGACTTTATTTTTGAAATTAATGTATATTTTTATCTCCTCCTGTTTACAAGTATTCCCAGTATACATGGTAAAAAAAGTCGCATCACATTAACGCTGGCAATCAATTTTTAATCGAATGGGCCCCACAATGTTGTATTATAATATAATTGAACAGATTCACTTTCAAAGCACTCGTTTTGCTGTTTCATTGCACCAATTGATAAGATTTAACGCTTAGATCATTGTGGGTGTTCGTGATACACTCTTCATTGCATTCACACTTTGAAAAAAAAACACTATTAGAGCTGTCTGTTTATGTAACCCACGAACCAAATTTTAATTAAATCTGAACTGACTCCGAAGAAGATTCCATTCCACGTTATTTCAGTCACGACACTAATAATCAACTTCTAATCAGCACAAATTATGATAGATTGATAAAAAGTGTGCTAGGTGGAAAATCTAATTGTTCTCAACAAATTGTCGATACGATAACGACAGGAACCGATTGGTGATCACATTCGAGACTTTTCCTCGTGGATAGATGTATCTTTTCTACGGGATTCGACGAAATTAGATCGTTGCAGAATAATTACCAGCGAGAGTACAATAGCGGGTTGTAAGAGTGCAAAAAGAGAATGACTGAATAGTACTGAGTCTTATGGTAGACGTACAGTACTAGCAATCACAACAAACCATTCATTGATCACGAGCGCATACGACAGCTACAGAAAACACTCACGGCCACGACTTAAATGACGCCTATTCTGTTTCTGCGGTGATCCGTATCCATCAAAGAAAACATCATCTCCAAAGGCAGCATCAGTTATACATTGCGTTAGTGCCTTATAGCGCAATCAGAAGAAGCTATCAGCGAATAATTTGTGTCTTTGACACTCACCACCCAGAAGATACTGCGCCTCTTATGGGTGCCGTATTCTGCTTGCTGATTGCCCCGTTCGTTCTTTACCAATGGATCTCTGCGGATGCTAGCCGGTCGAACGGTGGGGACAATAATTGTGTGGGACTGATAATATGCCTTAATTCAGAAAACGAATTATATATAGTTAAGACTTTATTTAGCAATTTTGGAGTCATTAAGTATAAAATTGGTGTTTTACGTCTTGAGGCGAATTCTTTCTTAATTTATTGTGATGTGGGAGCAGAATCGTTCTGGAATTGAAAAAGGTATTGGAATGTGTCGCAAGTGGGCTTATGTGAAGATTTACTAAATGATCATCGCACTGGAAAATGGACAATTTGTAATACATGCATTTGCGTTCACAGTTCATTTATTTCTTCAAGAAAATGTACATGAGATAATGCTCCAGAAAGATTGCGACTGATGAAGTGTGAAGGTCGTAAGTAATTATCTGAATGATGGAGAATCTTTCTGAAGCGATTCATTTATATTTCAATCAGTGGGAATTCATTTTTGTGCATTAACGAGTTGATTAAGGGCTGGTAGGTCATTGCTGCGAATTTTGCGTAGATCCAAATGTACTGGTTCATCATTTCATATTTGAACTCCTTTGGGTGGTCAAAGGGTAGTACCCACGATGGAGCATAAAACCTGGGAAACGCCTGCTGAACCAATACCAACAGTTCTACTTCCAAACCCTACCTCCACCTCCTCCTTAACAAAAAGCTCCTCTTTCTTAACGAAAAGCTGCAGACGAAGAAGGATGAAGGCGAGTCTCCCGCGCCTAAAAACGGGACAAATTGTATCAACTGGTCCTCCAGGGTGGGGGTTGGGTAGGGCTGACAACCCTACATGGAAAACAACTTGTTACGAAGCCACAACAGGAGCCTCGGACTGGACAGATTACACAACGACGAACCCGGCAACGCTACACCATATATTATAGCGGCCATCCAGTAAACCATGTGCACGAAGTAGGTTTCTTAGGCAGCCAAAAAATTAAACCTGCTGATATCGGCTTGGAAAACGTAAGCGAACGGCTATGCACTCTGCGCTTGGAAAATTAGAAATATAAGCCTCATTAACGTTCACGCCCCTATAGAGGACACTGCAGAGTCGGAGAGGGATACCTTCTACGAGGCAGGAGAACGAACCCTCGATGCCTGCTCCAAATATGATATCAAAATCATAGTTGAGGATTTTAACAGCCAAGTAGGCGTTACGTTGGCTCCCGTAGCTTACAACAAAATAACAAATCGGGAAGCCGGAAGCTGGGCGCTTCAGGTATGAAAGGTTTTGTTTGTTTCTTGTGTGAGTATATTTGAGTGTAGAACTATCCCATTTGTACGTAGCCCGTTAAGAACATGCATTTAGCATATCAGACTTAGTACTTCGGATTGTAAATTTGCATGGTAAGGCAACTTTGAGCTACAGTAACTTTGTTACTAATAGTATGATTTTGATCAAACTTGGAGATAATATTATATTTTATACTACTACCAACTTTTATAACTCTGACATAAACTTAAGGGGGGTTTTACTCAATTTTCCCAAAAATACGGTAATATACTATTATTAACTTAATTTGAACAGATATCGATATACACATATACAGAGGCAGCTTCACGATTTTTTTCAGATTTTTCGGTTGGGTAGTTTCTGAGAATGGCTTCGTTAAAGAAATCATCATTTTGAACCTCTCTCACTCCCCTCCTTTTTAACGAACCTCAAAACTAAGACCGGCTTCGAAAAGTACTAATCGAGACCTTTCATTTGATACCCATGACTATATTTGGTGAAAAAAATTTTACAACCCCCTTTTACATGTATGGGGACCTCCCCTAAATCTCACCGTAGGAGGATATTACTCACTGCATGTCTGGAGGTCCTCAGTTCCCACCTTCTCACCAAATGTCGTGTCAATCCCTATAGCCGTTTCTGAGAAAAGTGCCTGTGACAGACAGACAGACAGACAGAGAGACCGACAGACAAACAGACATTGAACCGATTTTAATAAGGTTTTGTTCTACAAAAATGATAACGGACTGCGGATTATTCAATTAGCAGTGTCACACGAAATGGTTGTTGGAAGTACCTGGTTTGCGCGGAAAGCGGTCCCCAAACATATATTAGCCTCTCTAGACGTGACCACTTTCAACCAAATTGACCACGTGTTGATCGAACGCCGCCAGCTCTCAGCCTTGATGAATGTCAGAACATATAGGAGGGCTAATATAGGCTCGGATTACTCTCTTGTTGGTATGGTGCTCCGACCTCGAATAACAACACCACCCAGAATCCCCTCTGACAAGCATGTGAAAGTTAACACTGAAGCCACAACACAGCACACTCCTCTGCGCCACCTATAAGAGGGAAATGGATGCTGCAATAACCGTAGTCAATAGAGGTCCTAGAGGTGAAGCATCAACAAATGATCTTAAAAACCACCGGAAGAACATTATCATTGATATGGCCACAAACATATTTGGCCCCAGCCGCAAGAAAAGTCAGAACGGCTGGTTTGACTATGAGTGTAAGCTAGCTAGGGAACGGAGGAATGCTGCATACCAAGTAATGTTGCACTCTCAAAGAACGCGGGCACGCGCGGAGACTTATCACGAACTCCGTCGATCGGAGAAGCGACGCAAAAAGGAAGCTTGGGAGAACCAACAAGTCTGTGAAGTGTCTAGAAAAGCACAGGGAGCATCCGCCCCAGGTGCGGAAGTTTTACCAACAAGTCAGCAGGATGAAGCTTTATACACCTCGATCATCCTACCTAGACAAAGAGGGAAATCTAATTTCCGACAGAATGGGCATATTGGAGCGATGGGTTGAGTACTTGATGAACTACTGAACAACCAGAACATCGGCGAGTTGGAGGTCCCGCCAACTGAAGACGACGGACAAATACTGCCACCAACAGTCCGTGCAATTCATCGGCTAAAAAATCATAAGTCGCCAGGAGCCGATGGAATTACAGCCGAATTAGTTAAATATGGAGGCGACCAGTTGCACCAAGCGAATCAATGCCTGATGATTGGCAAAGAGGCATTATCTGTCTCATACATAAAAAGGGAGATATCACACAGGGCAGCAATTATAGAGGTATCACGTTGCTGAGTACCATCTATAAGATATTCTCCACTATCTTGCTAGACCGGATAGCCCCATACGCCCAGAACATCATTGGCCCATACCAAAGAGGCTTCACTCCAGGCAAATCAGCAACAGATCAGATTTTCTCTCTGCGGCAAGCGATGGAAAAACTGTTGGAATATGGATAACAGTGGCACCATCTATTCATCGACTTTAAAGCCACCTATGATAGCATAGCCAGGGTAAAACTGTACACGGCCATGAGAGAATTCGGTATCCCGACGAAATTGATAAGACTGACTAGGCTGACCCTGACCAATGTGCGAGGCCAGATAAAAGCAGCACTCATTCTCAAGACCATTCGACATCAACAACGGTCTACGACAAGAGGATGCCCTATCATGCGTCCTCTTTAACCTAAACCTCGAGAAAGTGATCCGTGATGCTGAGGTACAATCCTCTTTATGTCCACACAACTACTGGCCTATGCTGACGATATCGACATCATGGGAAGAACCACCCGAGACCTACAAACTGCCTTCATCCAGATCGAGCAGCCGGCGCGAGATCTTGGGCTGCACATCAATGAAGACAAGACAAAGTATATGGTGGCAACCTCAGCACCGAAAACCAACCAACCAGCAACATCAAACCGCACTGGTCAAACGGGAAGAATAAAGATAGGAGAATATATCTTTGAGACTGTTGATAATTTATCCTATCTAGGGTCGAAAATCACAACCGATAACAGCTACGATGATGAAATCCGCGCACAGTTGTTGTCAGCCAACAGAGCCTATTTCAGCTCACAAATGCTGTTCCGCTCCAAACGTCTCACCCTAGGGTCAAAACGTTTACGGTATAAGACAATGATCTTTGTAGTCCTCATGTATTCCTTGGAGACTTGGGTTCTTAGCAAGAAGAATTACGAACTCTTGGCCGTGTTCGAGAGAAGAATCCTCCGAAGAATTTTTGGCCCTCTACATGAGGATGGACGATTCCGTAGCCTACATAACGACGAAATCTATGAGCGGTTACGATGAGCGGGTAATTTAATCCATATGGATAAGAATGTTCCAGCCCGGAAATTCTATAAGATCAATATCTATGATAGAAAAAGAAGACGAGGCAGACCCTACCTAAGATGGAGCGATGCCGTAGGTCAGGACGCCAGACAGCTTTTAGGGATATGGAATTGGTGGACCTCGGCGGAAAACCAGGATGTCTGGAGTTCCTTATTAACACAGGCCTAGACCGGATACCGATTGTTGCGCCGTTGATGATGATGATAGATTATGAGATTTTTGACATTTTTAAGCCTCGAACACAATGCGTGAATCCGAGTTAATAATCAGATCGATTTGCTAAGTTTGATTAACAATCGCATGAAACATGTCAGCACTATTTTGTGTATCTCACAAACGCAAATTGTACATGCACACTCCAATTCAATTGTATACAAATTTAGAACGCAATCATACTATAAATATTTTACGAAAAAGTCAAAAATTATTTTTAAAAGTAGGCGATTTTAGCTTTTTTCATCTTTGGCGCTTCATCTAAGACTTCAAAATTTATTTATTCGATGATGTAATTTCCCCCGTGCTCTTGCCCCAGAAGAAAAACTAATGGAAAAACATGAAAACATGTAGGCAGCAACAGCATTGAGGAAGGAATTGGCAAGTTCGGCTAGCAATAGATAGCAACAAGAACATCCGAGCATTTCAGAATTCCGTTCTACTGCCCAATGTCAAGAAATCATTGCTACACGCTCGATAAAGCAGCAGGTAATTACCGCTGTTACATTGGATGACTAAAATAGATGTTAAATTATGAATTTTACAATTTATTATCATAAATGTTGATGCAGATGGAGTAGTTAATGAATTAACGGTGTTGCAGCGTTTGACTTGGCTTTGTAGATTTTAATGAATGGAACTGAAATGCGACACCCACGTACGGTGACAATGTGCCGACGATTGACTTATTTGGAGTTGATTAACTTTGAATATTTTGTTACAATTGTGGATGGCCTTTAAAAGTTGAATTGATTTCTGTTTGTTATTACTTCAGAGTGTGTGGTTTTTCGTTCTGAATTCGAATAGAACGGCTATTTCAATGTAATCATACAACACATGATATGTATTCTAAACAAAGTTAAATCTCTCCAGTTTCTCATCGGGCCAACATTCTTGACGGTTGTTCTCTTTATTTGAATTACGGTCGAATTTTGCTTTCAATGTATCTCGGCTATAAGCAAAATATCTACGTAGTTCGATACAATATTTCTAATTCATGCAAAAATCTGAAGGTTGGTTAGTATGTTATGGCGGACATATCAAAACAAACGTTAACGATTTTTTTAGGCATAGCTTCCTTTTTCCGCCTGAGAAAAATACTAACAAACCTTTCTATCAGAAGAATAAGAGATTGACTCTATAGTAAAGGATTTGCGTACACTGATTTGAGTTAAAAGTACGAACGTGTATCAAATATAAACGGGACTGATATTTTAAGGATTTGTGTAAAAAAAAACCTAATTAAAACCGATTAACTCTCTATGCATTTTTCTCCAAAACGGTCAAATCGATCCGAACGAAATTTGGTGGACATATGGGAACCATGAAATCCTATGCATACATGTGAAGCATCAAATGAAAGTTCTCGACTAGTCTTTTCCGAATCTGATATTAATAGTTTTGATATGGATTCGTAAAGTGCGCGAGTAAGGAGTAAAAATATGCATACTTAAAGTGGACCGGACTCATTTTCGGAAACTATTCAACCCAAAAATCTGAAAAAAAAAATCAGGATGGTGGTATTCCGATATCTGCTCAAATAAACTTACTTATAATATATTACCAACTTATTGAACTTCACTGAAAGCCCCCCTTAAGTTTATACAAGGAATATTAAATTGAATATGCACCGACAAGGGGATGCCCTATCATGCGTCCTCTTTAACCTGGCCCTGATGCCTGGCCGTGATGCTGAGGTAAATGCAAGATCCTCTTTAACCACCCGAGACGTACAAACTGCTTTCATTCAGATCGAGCAGGTGGCGCGAGATCTTGGGCTGCACATCAATGAAGGCAAGGCAAAGTATATGGTGGCAACGTCAACACCGAATACCAAACAACCAACATCCAACACCAACAACCAACAAGAACTTGTTTGCACTGATGAAGGGAACAAGTGGTTCCCGAAATATAAATACCCACACCAACGAAAAAGAAACAACAAGTTTTTATTACTTCAATTAATTAATCGTGGGAAACACCGCATAATTTCACTCTGATATATTATATGTTTTAGAATCTGAAAAGTTACTGGCAGGCCAAGTGCAAGGCCAAGTTTCCAATGTTTGGATGATGATTTCTGAAAGAGTCTTGTTTTCGTCCCATTGATGCAATAAAAAGCGAAATACTTGCATTTATGTTTACGTCTAATAGCTTCCCATTTACACTCTTCAAATGATTGTCTTCATTTGTCGCGTCTTCTGCTCGGATAACCAATAGAGTAGCTGTCAGGAAAATATTATTTTCTATTAGCGTGTCCAGCGGAGGTATGTAGAAGACAAGTGGTCCACTCTCGATAAAAGGTGTTCCTAAATGGGAATACGACTAACTATGTACCACCTGCGTGGCATGTATTCTAATCACTTGACATACCTAAAATATAAAATGAAAACACTGATGCTTCATTTGAAGACGATTCTCAATCTAGAAAGTATAAGAAGCTATTTTTCATTTTTTTATATTGCGCTGATGAAATCGTTGACGCAAGAACGAAATACTTGCACAAAATCGCATTGGACTGCAAGGAATGGCGTACATGCGCAATGATTTTCTTCCATCATACAAATTCATGCCGAGAAACGAGTATTCTTCGCTTCTTCCGTGTTGGACACGGAACGCCTGCTGCTGGATCGTATTAGTACTCTCATAGTAAATGAATGGAATTATTCTCTTGTGTCTGACACGTTAGATGCTGGATCGTATGAACAATTTTGTTTGTGCTGTGTTTGACACGATCTGTGGTGGATATGCTAGCTGTTGGATCGTATGAATAGAGAGGTATAAAAAATCCAATGAAAAAAAGGGATATTAAAGGGTGCACATAATTTTCTCCTCAGATCCCTAAAATTCTCAGTAAGGGCCCCGTTTTTCCGCATAATTGTTACTCAGGACCCGGTCTTCTCTCTAGGGCCCTGTATATAGGACCTGGATGTTTAGCATTTGCTCTGAAATATTTCCAATTCGAATAGTGCTACTGCTTGAAGAAGTTTTCTTATTTCAAGGCAAAATGTCCATTCTTAATTTTATTATTAAGGACAAAGTTATAGCAGGTCAAAGTTACTACATTCCCGTCAATTTACTATACGAGAGCCATAGAAATTAGATACTGACGTCATGATCAACAGAAATAGTTGACATATAGTACTAAACTCTCATATATGAAATGGTTACATGAAGTTGTTTTCTTTCCCCATTGCTTTTTAAGGATTTGGGTAACACAAAACCTTATCAGTATTGATTTACTACTTTACTTTTACTTACTTTTCTCAGAATTCATGATCCTACTAGGACCAAATTATGTTGTCAAAAGGTTGGAAGTGTAAACTTGAATGCATGCAGTAAGTGACATCGTTCTACGTTGGGACGAAGGGGATGAAGGGAATGATATAATCAAAACAAACCGTGGAAATGAGGGTGTGGTGGAGTCTAGAAGCTAGATTGCCGATCCTCAACTGAATTAAACTTTTGCCTTATTTACTACTCTAAAGTGTAGAGAAACTTTTCCAATTACTTCTTTTCAGTTCCGTTCCCACGTACTCGAGGAGGGCGATCAGACACGAGTCTGCAAGGGACTAATCTGAAGTGACTCTGCTACGAAGCCTCACCGGAGTTTATCTGGTACCATGGGCACTGGGATGGCCCTCTGAGAGCATATGCTCCAGGAGAATTCCTGGAGGATGCGTTCTCGGCCTGGTTATTTGCGGGTGGCCCCCTAGTGGGAGTTTCATGGTGGTTGTAGTTATGCCTACATCACGGGCAGAGCTCCTCGGAGCTCGAGCCTGGAGTTGCGCTGTACAACTCGGAGCCGTACTCCTTAGTTGGGGCAGAGGTATTAGATAGGCCTCGCATCCACTGGTATGAATGCTGAGCCTGCAATCAGTATAAACCAGGACCGCTGTGCTTGCATGGCGGGGCTCTGATTGTGGTCCCAAAACCAATCCGTGTCCGAAGAGGACCGTGGAATTATGCCTTCACGGCAGGTACTCACGTTAAACCCCCCAGGACTTTCATTACTTCTTTTCGGACATTTTAAAGCACGGAATATAAGTATGTAGCTAGTTTTGAAAAATATAAATTATTAAATAGCTCATATTCTAATGAATAGATAATGCAGTGTGTAGTTCGATGGATACGCCACTTGATACTAAGCTATAGTAATTTGATTTTGTTCTCCACTTTGTAGATACATTGCACATGCGAAATTTTAAATGTGCAAAATGAGTGTTCTTTATTTTATATGCATTGATCATTGTTGAAAATAACAATTGACCCTGGCAATTTATGATTCGAGAGGTTTGACTTTGGCTGAAATCTCACTTCACAGCACCAACTGCACGGTAAGTATATTATATTCAGCACTAAGATCATAAGTTTGTTAGTCTATAATCTTTGGAAAAGTGGAATTCCTCTCTACAATCCAATCTTGCTTACTACTTCCAATCGCATTTTTACCAATTTCCATGTTAGGTAGTCTTAAAAACAAAAATGATACATGTTGGAAATTGAAAACTGACAGGCTCCACTGGAAAACATTGATTAATGGGGTTGCTGACAATCCTCCAGTTTGCAACTCCCACGAAATTTTATTTTTCAAGAATGATTCCCAGAAGAAAGCTATTGGGAATAAAAAGTAGAACGTTGGCATATGTGTTATAAACATTATTCCATTGCAATATGTTCGTGCAGCAAAGAAGACAACATCTAAAACGTCAGCTAAATCAGCTGAAATTTTCATTCAGAAGGCAACTCGAATTTCAGGCCTCACGCGGACAACAATATTACATTGCGCTTCACTGGACTATGTCCTGCTGTCTGACGAAACCATCCAACATAAAACTTTTTAACACGCTTTTTAGCGAATTTGGTCTCTGTTTATGCAATTTGGAAGGCATAATCCTCTACGATCCTTCAAACTATCTTGGACAAATGAATGAGTTAAGGATGTAGCTTCAAAGCTGGTTAACTAAAAATTTACTACTACTAATGGACCAACTATTCAAAAATTTCAGTATCTATCTGCAGATCTTAAACAAATCATAGGCAAGAATCTCGTCATTCCAGGTATGTACGACCTTATGACAGCAGTTCCATTTGTACACAGGTTGTAATGTATATGTGTTACGTATGTCAGACTGTACGAACTTAAGTGGGGTTTCCGTAATTTTACAAAATACATAATATACTACTATTAACTTTATTTGGATAAATCTGGAGCGAAGAGTATTTTTGGTTCTACACGTCGTATAGAGACAATGTAGTGACTTATTCGGTTGAATGATGGTTAGAAGATTAGCTCACAACTACTGTAGCTCTGCTGACGTGTCCCCTCTGTGCTAGTTAGGGCCGAAAACGTGGGTCGGGGAGGGTGGAATTTTCTGGAACATTTTTCAGTTGCGTAGTTCCTGAGAATGGGCCGATAAGTTTAGTGATCACTTTCTACTCCCTTTCCCATTCGGCATATTTCCAACTAATATCAAAACCAAGACCTGCTTGGAAAAGAATCAGTGGAGACTTTTTAGTTGATATCACATATGGCTTTTGCATGTATGGTGACCTCCCTTAATTTCAAAATGGAACCGCTACTGAGAAAAGTGCGTGTAGCAGATAGACAATGCACCGATTTTAATGATTTATTGTTTTCCACAAAACCTTAAGCCAACCATCCATGTTCAATCCGCTCATAGCCTAAACAAACATGTCTGTCCAGTTGACCGAATCATTTTTCATTCGATCACCGGCCGCCTCAACAGTCAAGACTGACAGACTAACCGTCGATCGAATGTGGATTTAACAGATTGAACTGAACGTGGATGACGGGCTTTAAAAACTTGGCTACCCATTTAAAGTGCTTGAAATAGTTCCAAAAAATCATACTAGAATTGGATTCTGGATTGGATGCATCTCGTCTGTGAAGTAGAAATTGAATTTCTTTTCGGGATTGTGAGGAATTATAACCTTTAAGTTAAGCATGGTATACTTGATGGTCAAATACAGTGCTCGGCAGGTATCAATGAAATTTTGATATTAGAAGAAAAGAACAAGAACACATTCCACTTTTAATTGATACATGAAAAAAATAGGGGTTTCGTCCAAGCTAACCGGCTCTGCCCAAAGGTTGATTGATCTTAAATCTTTATATTTGAATTCAGATTTGACTGTAAATATGTTTTTTATTGCTTTCAATATCCAGATTTCAAATTTATCTAAATATTAGTTCTTAAAAGGCTAAATATATTATACATATTTTTTTCATTGTAAACAATTGTGAAGCGTATTATCGAATTTATGTTCGGGATCACAGTCCATTCAAATTAAAGAAATTTAATTTGGTCCAGGCTAAATATACATACCGGTGGCCATTTTCAGCGTTTGCCAGATAATCACTCTGAGGAGTTACACAAAATCCTACAATTTTGCACGTATAGTTTTGGTACCGAAAATATAAATCACCCAACACTTGTTATTTTTAAAAGTCACAAATATAACAACACATTTGGCAAATGATATAATTAAAGTTAATTAAAACCCACTCAAATCAAGACCGACCGAGAATACTAGCTTCGCTACATGCGTGTACAGAGAACCTACGTATACAATACTATTTTCAATTGAAATGGAAGTACAAATACCTCCTTGCTTAGCTTAAAATAATTTTTTATCCAAATGGGTATGGTCTCCACTTTGAGGAGTCGAAGCTTGAAATCTTAATCGCTTTGCATCTGACATCCGCCAATGAATTTCATTCTATGACGTCATTTTATGCACTATATATGGCTAAGAAAGAAGTATCCATGTCGATATATTTTATGAATGGAAATTTATCTGTTATTCAATTTTCATCCAAGGTGCATATGCGGTCAGCAATTTGTTTAAATTCATTTAATTTTATATTTTCTGGAGAAGCTTTCATGGAAGGCAAGCCTGTATTACTCATCGTGTGTGCTATATTTGTTTACAGTACAATCAGTATTTACTTATTTCTCAAGGTATTGTATACGCCATGTGCGAGGGCAAATGTTGATTTAAATAAAGCTTAGCAATACGCCATGTTTCGTCTGCAATGTTTTCGATGTTTTTAGAATCGCACTAACGGAAAACTTTCAAAATCTTAGTGAAAATAAGCTTTTTCTTAGTAGAAGCTAGAACCGGATGAAGATATTTCTAAAGCTTTCATTCCCGATTTTCTGAGGTGGGTTTACTTGGCAATGAATTGTAAAATGTTGTAAGTTGCTCTAAAGAATACAAAAAGCTTATATATAATATTCCCACAAGTACAGGGAGCAACCGCACCAGGCGCGGAAGTTTTATCCACAAGTCAGCAGGATGAAGCCTTATACACCTCGATGCTCATCCTGCCGAGAAAAAGAGGGAAATCTGATTTCCGACAGAATGGGCATATTGGAGCGATGGGTTGAGTACTTTGATTAGCTACTGAACAATCAAAACATCGGCGAGTTGGAAGTCCCGCCAGTTGAAGACGACGGACAAATACTGCCACTACCAAGTTTAGGAGAAACATTCCGTGCAATTCATCGGCTAAAAAATCACAAGTCGCCAGGAGCTGATGGAATTACAGCCGAATTGGTTAAATATGGAGGCGACCAGTTACACCAAGTGGTTCATCAACTTGTGCTCAAGGTATGGGACAGCGAATCAATGCCTAACGATTGGCAAAGAGGCATTATCTGTCTCATAGATAAAAAGAGATACCACATAGTGCAGCAATTACTATAAGATATTCTCCACTATCTTCCTAGGGCGGATAGCCCCATACGCCCAGAACAGAACAGAAAAACTATTGGAATATGGACAACAGTTGCACCATCTATTCATCGACTTTAAAGCCGCCTATGATAGCATAGCCAGGGTAAAACTATACACGGCCATGAGAGAATTCGGTATCCCGACGAAATTAATAAGACTGACTAGGCTGACTCTGACCAATGTGTGAGGCCAGATCACTCTCAAGACCATTCGACATCAACAAAGGTTTACGATAATGGAATGCCCTATCATGCGTCCTCTTTAACCTGGCCCTGGAGAAAGTGATCCGTGATGCTGAGGGAAATGCAAGAGGTACGATCCTCTTCAAGTCCACCCAACTACTGGCCTATGCTGACGATATCGACATCATGGGAAGAACCACCCGAGACGTAGAAACTGCCTTCATCCAGATCGACCAGGCGGCGCGAGATCTTGGACTGCACATCAATGAAGGCAAGACAAAGTACTTGGTGGCAACTTCAGCACCGAAGACGAATCAACCAACAACATCAAACCGCACTGGTCAAACAGGAAGAATAAGGATAGGAGAATACAACTTTGAGACCGTTGAAAATTTCTCCTATCTAGGGTCGAAAATCACAACCGATAACAGCTACGATGATGAAATCCGCGCTCGGTTGTTGTCAGCCAACAGAGCCTATTTCAGCTTATAAAAACTGTTCCGCTCGAAACGTCTCAGCATAGGGTCAAAGCTCTTACTGTACAAGACTATGATCTTGCCAGTCCTCTTGTATTCCTCGGAAACTTGAGTTCTTAGCAAGAAAAATTGCGAACCCTTGGCCGCGTTCGAGAGAAGAATCCTCCGAAGAATTTTTGGCCCCCGACATGAGGATGAATGATTCCGTAGCCTACACAATGGCGAAATCTATGAGCGATATCATTATCATCCAGTTGTGGATAAAATCCGGCTCAATAGGTTACGGTGGGCAGGTCACTTAATCCGTATGGATGTGGATGATCCCACCCGGAAAGTCAATATCTATGGTAGAAAAAGAAGACGAGGCAGACTCTGCCTAAGATGGAGCGATGGTGTAGGCCAGGACTCCAGGCAGCTTTTAGGGATATCGAATTGGTGGACCTTGGCGCAAAACCGGGATGTCTGGAGTTCCTTATTAAAACAGGGCTGGAACGGATACCGATTGTTGTGCCGTTGATGATGATGAAAAGGGATAGCAATCTATGGGTTAGCAACCTGCAAATTGCGAAAATTATTGCTAACAGAACGTCAACAACCGCTCGGATGGGAACTGATCTGACGGCATCGACCTTTGGCTATCGAAAACGGATTATGATTAATAATAATAATAATAATCGCTGGCGCAACAATCCATATTGGATCAGAGCCTTGAAGTGTCTTAGAGCACTTCATTCAAGACCGAAACGGTACACTACAGTATACTGTAGAAGGCAATGTGGTCAGCATTAGGCTCGCCCGAGATTATTACCCTGATTTGACTCAGGTACTCATTCACAGCTGAGTCGACTGTTATCCGACGTCAAGTCACGATACAAATTCCACTGCCACTAGTGAGATTTGAACCGTGACCTTCCGTACGATAGCTTTGTGCTCTAACCACTCAGCTATCCGGCCTGTATAGTACACGTTGAAAATCCTGATGGCAAGGTGGCATCCTTATCATCGGGAACATTTTTCAATATCCGACGAGATAACGAATTCCCGCTTTCTTCAACGAAGCAAGATCTGTCCCAAGTCAGTTGTTGTTCCCCCTATCTCCTATCCTATCTTTCGCCGTAAATGGTAGTATGATTATGGATTATGATTGGTTTCTAGAATGTGCGCATGCTCCTAAACTATGGTATCGTGGGCTCCCCCAATGCTTGCCTTTCTTCAACTTGAGCGGAAAACCCAACGATATAAGCTGGACATTCTGGGTTTCCTCTCCTTCTTGCGGCATTATGCTTGTGTACTCTGGAAAGCCTAGAGGTACCAGACACAAATTCAGATGCGGAAACCGGTTTCTGACGGGATCTTGACTATAAGAGCCGGAGCATTGTGTATTGGTGTGCTCTGTACCAACGAAGACTTACGATATAGAGGAGGCGTATGCTCTTTTTGAGAAAATACGTGTAGTTCAGTATGGCTGACGTGAATGTCAACGTGGGTTTTGATAACCCCACCTCTTATGGATGGTATGGTAAACCACCGTAAAACGCAGATACTTGGAATTTCATCATCCACAAGATACAGGAGGAAAAAAGAATTAACAGTGATTTAGGAAACGTCAACAGTGGGGTTTTTGGATTAATTAGGTAATAAAATTAACTAGAAATTAAGGTCTGCATTTAGGTATTTAAGGACAAATTGTACTATAAGCAGCTCAGACAGAAATTCACCGAGGAAGAGGATAACTGGTCCTGGAAATACCGGTATATGAGGAATAAAAAACTCATTATGCGGCATTAAAAAATAAAATTTGTCTTTTTTTTTTATTCATTAGGTCACTGGCGCTAAAGGAAGTCCCTATTTCATTGGAATCGGTCGTTAAAAATTCTGTTTTATTCAGATTCAATCTAAGATCGGGCACTGGACGAGGAGTGGTGGGAAGATGCTTCTTTAATGAAGACCGACAAACACACGAGCGGTTTCGATATACCCACCAGACTTCCAACTTTACTTTTCCGATCGTGGGAGAGCAATTTAATCAAGCGCACTAGCTCCTTTGGCACTAGGTGTAGTCGTAGAGCATACTAAATAAATTCGTGTGGCACATGGTCAAACGCCTTTTCTAGATGCAGAAATGCAATGTAAACAGAGCGATGCGTCTCCTGGTGTTTCTACATTAGTACCAGTGAACCGTGTATTGCATCAGTAGTTTCACAGTTCTTGGCAACATAGTTTGATTCATCGTCGTTTGAACGATGTCATGAATACAGTTGTCAATAGCCCGATCGAAGAATTCACTGAGTTACAGTATTAGGTCTCAGCTCTTCGGTTTCCACAGCTCAGTTGCAATATCGTCTAGTCCTGTTGCTTCCCTCAATTTCATTTGTTTGATTGTTTTCTCAACTTCAGTGACACTGACGGGAGGAATTGCTCCAAAAGTTGGCAGTCTTTTTGGAAATGTAGGATGAGCAAGTTTTTCTGTAGAACTCGAAATATTTCTACCATTAATCCGTCTTACCTCGTGGATCGGTAACCAAAGTACCGCTCTTGTTATTAACACACCAGAAGTATTTGATATCATATGTGTGTTGGTGTCGGCTTTTTACAAGCCGATATGGATCTCTCTCGTCATCCCAAGTGGACAGTGTATCCTAAAGGTTTTTGTGATGGGCTGCTCGTGTAACAACGGTCGCTTTCTTTGCTTCACGGTTGGCATTCTTGTGAATTTGCCTGATGGCCAGCATATTATCGTCGAGAAATTTATGCTAGAGGTGTTTCTTTTATAGACTTTCATTTGGACATTATCATTCCTAGTACCTCGGTTGATGAACCGCTTAACAGGCTTGGTGACCTCGTTTATAGGTTGCATAGAAGATGGTGTTTTTAATTTGATTTCACGATTCTTCGATATTTGTAATGGTTTTCAATCGAATAGATGAGATCAGTTCTGCTCTTTCGTTGCAAAATCGCCACCATTTAATGCACTCTGATTTATCTGTGATTTGAATCACAAAACAGCAATCAACGGCCGATGTTGAGGTGGGATGGTTTCATAGGGAACGGCTTTGCAGTCAGTGACCAGGATAAAATGTCGGCGAAGATGAAATAATCGTTTGGTAAACAATGTATCGACAAATACAACATCATGAGTGTCCGGAAAATCGACTATACACACGATTCCTACATGACCGTTAAGTAGTGACGATCGACGGGCATGTTACAGGCCCTTGTGTCAAGTAGTTGCCAGAAGGCGTCTTTTTCGGCATCAGGTCGACCTGTCTGTGGTTCGTTCGACTTCTTTAATGGCACCACAGAAACGCTTTGAGATGGCAAACACGATATTGAGCGTGGGCTACCAAAATTGAGAAATTTATAGCCATTTTTACCGCGTTCGCGTTCTATGTCGCAGCTTTTAGCACCAGATCATCGGGTTTCTGATAGTGCACAGATATCAATGCGCTTTTTCTGAGTTCGTCGGTCTTTCCAATCAGGGTTCAGACTAATTTACATATGCTTTAACGCCGTCCATGCGTCAAGACCACTTGCTAATCTCTCAACAGGACCGGGCCTGTCCTGTCGAATCGACTGAGGTGAATATATCAACACTATCGTTTTTGTTTCTAATGTTCAATGCCATAAGACTTATCGCGAAAAGAGATCAGGTAGGATTTAGCATAGTGAGTAACTCCAACGATACTTTATTTATTTCTTTCCGTGAACTCATTTTATTTTTGTTCTACTGAGAATAGTACATTGTACGTTAACCACTCCAAACCCTCCTCCCTTATCTGGCATTGGATCAGCTTGCTATGCAAATAACCCTCAAACGATCTTTCTGCGGGACTGTTTACTGCAGTCTCCCAGTAAGTAGAAGAAGCAGAAGATTGTCAACATTCCGAAGAAGGGTGCCCGTCTTGAATGCAACCAATGGAAAGGCATTTGTGTGCCCGCTGCCGTCGCAGACATTAACTAAAGTAATCCCCGAATGTATCACACAATATCACAATTTTCGCTCTGCAGTCTACTGTACCAATCGCAAAGAGTCCCTTCGGATTCCACAGTGATCCGTGGAACTTAGATATCACCGCTCGACCTGCTTTACTGATATCGGGGAAGCTTTTGGCAGTATTTTAAAGGGTGAAAATCGCACATTCTCAGTAAAAATCTCTTAAAAAAATGGTGTACGACGTAGATTCTTCGAGGAATTCGAAGCCCGAAACGGAGCCAACCAGGATTATTTGTCTTGTCTTGTAATCGATACTTTTTCTTGTCGTTATCAACATCGTTCTTCTTGCTGCCTCGACTGGAAAATGTACGCCTACATCGATGATATCTGTTTAGTCTCTCAACGGGACTGGATCTTGGCCAAACTGCTCTGTATTTGGAGGAGGGGGCAAGCAGAGTCGGACTGAAGATAAATACTAACGAAACCAACATTTAAAATTTGACTCCATTAATGGAACATCGAAAGGGTCGAGTAGTTTGAATATCTTGGAACCGTTATTTCTGCTGACGATGCAACCGTGCTTGTGGTCGTCCGACGTATTAACAGTGCTAAATCCTTCGCTATTCTGTCCGAAACCTGGAAATGTAGTTATCCCAACACCAACATCAAGTTGAGGCTACTCCGAGTCGGTGTCGTCTGTGTGTTCTATATGGGAGTAGTAAATGAAAAGTGACTGCCACTTAAAACTTTCAGAAATTCATGTCTGCATCGCATCATCGGGGTATTCTGACCTGAGCCAATAACAAACTGCGTCGTCGGCATTCAGGTCATATACCCATAGACGTGTTGATTAGACGACAGAGTGGCATTAAAAAAGGGCGACAATTCCATTGACATGGTATGGAACCTACTACCTCAGGATGACCGGTGAGCGGGTAGTTCTATAACTACGTAGCGTAAAGTAGTGGAAGACAAGTACAAACTTTCCGGGAAGTCGTGAAGTGAATTGAAGTAGTGAAGCGAAGAAACCAACAATGATGGCGCGTGAGTGTGATAGATGGATTATGTTTCAGATAGGGTTTCATGGCGATAATCTTTTCTATCAACATTGACTAATTTTTACGTGGCTGTCATGTTAAAATCTGCCTTAGATGCGTGAAGACTACTCAAAGACTAGGATCACATATGGACAGGAATTTCAAAGAGACCAATTATTGGACCATTGGATCCTGGAAACTTATACACCGATAATTATTTCAGTTTTCTCCCAAAAGATTACCAGAATTTTTTAGACGATTTAACACTGAATATCTATAAAGAAATACGGTTTCAACAAGATGGTTGCTAGCGTATTGCGCTCGACCTGTTCGGAATCATTTGGATAGAGTGACCCAGGTATCGTAATATTTTTCAATTTTGCTTAGAAAGGGCATCTTTATAAATAACTTGCCTATGGTGTTGTAAGTCCAAACGCAGAGTCCGCAGAGTTGCATCTTTTTACCGACATTATTTCTTCTTGTTATTGGTGAGGTTCTTCATGCTGGCTTTTCCGGAGGACGTGGAGAATTTCAATGGACGTTCACATCTTTCCCCTAAAAAATGATGACATTTACTTGCTTTCATCGGGTCATGGACCTTGCCAACTGGGTTTAGGTTTCGAAAGAGAGGCAAGCAAAGTTGGACTGAAGATAAACACCAACAAAACCAAGATTCTCAGTCTGATAGGTCATCGAACTGTCTCTATCTACATCAATGGCCAGAGCATTGAAGGCGTCGATTAATTTGTATATCTGGGAAGCGTGGTTTCTGTCGGCGGTGGTATCGAACTACATGTTTCCTAGCGCATTAACAGCGCTAGATCCGCTTTTGCTACCCTGTCCAAAATCTGGAAATGGAATTATCTCAGCACCAAAATCAAGTTGAGATTGTTCTGTGCTAGTTTCCTTTTTGTGTTGGCAGTCACACATAGAAGGAGAACTCTACTGTTACTCAAAAGCGTCAAACCTTTGCTAACACCTGTCTGCGCGATATCATCAGAGTATGCCTGATACTAGCAGGCTTTGCACTCTCACGCACTGTGATCAGAAGGCGGATAGTACACATTAACGAGAGGCGACAATTGCATTCCGCCATGCAGTGGAATCCACAATCGCAAGATGGCTGACGAATGGTAGGCCCAACCACATTTGAAGCAGAAAAGTAGAACAGTGCAGAGATCTCAGAAAATCGTGGGCGAGCTTAAGTATACTTCGGATAATCGCGAACGATGGGGCGTAGGTGTGGTTGACGCACTATCCCCAACAAGGGGTAAATGGCAACCATACAGTTCCTGGCCAAAAAAACAACCAACACTTATAAATTTCATAATTTCCTGTAACTGTCTTTGCCCTTTTTTCTTGGGTAGATCCGCAGCCTAATAATATTGATTCGTCGGAATCACCTAATTAGTTAACGGTAATAAAATGAAAGGCTGGTCCTTTTTCAAGGTTAGACAATATAAAAAGAGGAGCAGAGGTGTGAGAGGTGCCAGTTATTAATGTGCTTCAGGTTAATTAACAGTGTTCTTTGATTGGCTTAATTGAAAAATGTGTATTCGTTTTGCTTCGATTTTAAGTGAGATTGGTATAATTGCAATCATTATGGTGGGCCAAAAAACGAATATCTTCGATGAAAAAAAGTGCAATTTCTGCTGACAGCAGGAAATCACTCAATAAGAGAAATTCCTCGCCTTCAGGGAGTTTCTTTTTATCTAATGGTCCAGATCTCTAAACAAAATAAAGCAAAATTCATTTATGATATCTTCAGAGTGGGCATTTTTTTGAAGAAAAAGAAAAGAAGATTAAGTCTAAGCCACAATGGAAAATTGTGCCAGTTGCAATTGCAAATCGCAGGGCTCTTTTGTAGGAGCTCAATAAGTGGGTTCATGATGTTGGCGTAGAAATTTTGGAGTGAAATTTGCGAAGGAGATTGGAGGATGTCGGCTTTCAACGCAGGCGTTCAAATTTTTGCTCAACACTAAATAAAAACGACATAGTGCTTGGGTATAAAATGCAATATTAACAACGAAAAATTCAGTATGTGGTTGTGAGTGCTTTATCCTTAATAACTGCTTCGCAATGATGTTTCATTGCCTTCAAAAGCTTTTGACACCTTTCAACAGGGATCGCTTCCAGAAACGTTCTACTGAAATCTAAAAATCGGTGTTATTTTTTAGTTTTTTTCGCAACTTTTCTAAACAGTTTTTGACATCCGTCTAAAGATTTTCCATTGGATTGATGTCAGGCGATTTAGCAGTCCACTCCATTACGGAAAGTTCGTTGTTCAAAATCCATTCTTTAAATTTTCAGCGCGTATGTTTTGGGTCTTTGTCCTGCTAGAGGATCCATCCTCTTAAGAGATATTTCGTACTTAGCATACGGGAGTATAATTTCCTGAAAAATATCTGCATAGGCAACACTATAGGAGGAAAAACAGGCCCATACCATGATGGTAGCTTAAGGGTTTGAGTTGTCAAGCGAGAATTGTACTCACAATTTGAATGACCTCGAAAATATTGTCTTGCACTGACCAACAGAGACCAAAAAGAGCGATTTAACTTTCGTTTGTCCGTAAAATATTTATCGATTTTCAGAGGAGCCGTTCCGCATATTGTTTGACATATCAAATTCTATGTGTTGCTGCCAAAAATGATTCGTTTTTTGGACTTCAGTCGTTCAAATTAGGATTGCTCAATGTGTTTCGAACTCTTTCAACGCATGTCTTCAAATTGCATATAAAACTTGACGATACATTTTACGTCCGGAAGCGACAAAACCCGTTTTTGGACCACGAGTTTCATTTTTTTTGTAGTTGATTGCAGTTGCAATCATTTTGGCTGAGCAAGAAAAAGGACCTCGAATATTTTTCTTGTTTTACCTCCCTTGATCAGCTTCCTAATCAAGAGCCGCTTCTCGGAAATAAAATGCGTTCCACGTCCTACTTTATCAAACAAAAAATTCTTTTTTATTTTCCTTATTATCAATTTATTGCTTTGGTTACAAATTTTGTCTATTATAAGGAGAAACAATCGCAAAAAAATGTGGAAAAACTCCCCAATGCTTGACGTTCAGTTTCCGGACTCTAAATCGTGGCAACTCGAAATAATAAACAATCAAATTATGCCCTATACTTCAAATAAGAAAAAAAGTAGTCTATAAACTATAGTTCTCCGACTTCTATCTGTAGTCCTTCGCGTAACGCTTGTCAACTACTGAGCCCAAAATTAAAAATTTTTCAGATAATGAAGTAAAATATAGTCTATAACCCAACAATCTCAAAGTGAATAGTTATGAATACTTTTGTATTTAAAATTCCCAATATGAAATGAGTTCCTTTCTCTATCCAAAGTTGTAGATACAACTAAAGAAATACCACTGCAGAAGCGATCTGCAGAAGCGATAAGTTGTTCCCGAAATATTGACGTATGTCGAATAAAAAATCACTACATTGTATCGACAAGCTGAATGAACACATCCTCAAATATTTGAAAAAGAAATATGTTTATTAGCAGCTCCATAAAACTACATATATTAGCTTGTCTGACAGAAAACGAAACTGTAAACCACTTGTGATGTTTGTGTGGTTCATGCCCACGTGTTTATGTTTTCAAATATTCTTTCAGGATTTATGGTTATTAATAAACGTCACATCATTTTGGCACTTGAAAATAAAGAATACGACATGCTTGATTTAATTTCCGGCAAAACAATTTTCCTTTCTTATAATGCTTCTCTATTTGTCGAATGAATATCACATCAAGTCTTATTAAGTACTTCACTCAAAATTAAACTAACAAAAAAATGTTTCAACTGTTGATTCAGAATTAGCTATATACAATATACTCTTAGAATAAAATGTTCAGAGATGTCATGTCACCTCCGTGATTATCTCTAATTTCTAGGAAATTCAGTGCACAAAATTTAAATATAATTTCATTACGAAATTTGAATTTGTTTCTCTGAATCATAATTATCAGTAACCGTACGACATTCTGTTGTATCTCTAATAAAGCTCCACTAAGAATTAACACTGCCTAAAAGATGCGGCGAGTTGCTATTATACTTACATGCTGGTGATATTCCCTTCTGTTTAAGTGTACAACGATAAGGTTGCCTTGCACCTGGATCAATTTTGCCATACATAGTCCGATCCATCTTTTCGGCTATCAATTATTCAGCACTATTCAAAACCAATATTTCGATTATATTTTCTATTTTTCTCTTTTTAACACACCAACAAATATCGATCTTATCTTCACCACTTATCTTCCCTGAGAGTTATACACAAGTATACATAAATGATATTTGTTATCACTCTCCACACTTCATTGAGTCCGTTTTATTTTAGTAACACTCTGAGCAATCACCGACTGGTATAACACTCGAATAGTGTTATAGTCTAAATGCAGTGACACGAAAACCAAATCGACAAATACAAACGGCCAGGTTGACGAAACTGATTAGTGTGGCCTCACCTTATTACAGGAGTGCACTAAAGTCGTATCGCGTTAAGCGAAAATCTTATCAAAGAATAACGCTCTGAGGTATTTTAATTTTATTCAAAATGATGG
Source organism: Hermetia illucens (assembly GCF_905115235.1). Classification (NCBI taxonomy): domain Eukaryota; kingdom Metazoa; phylum Arthropoda; class Insecta; order Diptera; family Stratiomyidae; genus Hermetia; species Hermetia illucens. Next base: position 123,921,086 of record NC_051851.1, on the reverse strand, counting down.
CCGCAAACTGTGATATTTGTAAGAAAATGAGCAATACAAATGAGAGAATAACTTTTGTGAATATAAATAATGTGAACCGCGACGTACGAAAAAGTTAAATACGAATCGTTTCTTTTTGATTGTCCAAATTATGTGGCGAAAAATTTAATACTTCAAATTTTTTTCAAGGCGATAGAACAAACATCAAAAACATAAAATAAACTATCCCCGAAAGACTGCTGACTAACTAGCAGCATTAAAAAAGAAATGAATATAAAACACAAATAAAAATAAGCACATATAAACATTAGAGAAAAAATAAAATTATCTACACCCACTTAGATTTTAGGTTATTTCCACGAAAAGAAGATTTCGTTTCGCGCCAATGGAAAACGCCTATTTTCGTAAAAATTCACATACTTGAATTTTTCTTGAAGATTCAGAAACTATGACCGACACTTCAATGTGTGATTTGTGTGACGTGACATATGAAAGATAACATTCTTTTTCAGGAGGCTCAGAGTGAAATGAAAGCGCCAAAATATCTATGGCGACAACAGTTTCTCACATAGCCAGACAAAAATCATGGAGGAAGCAATGAACGCGTATAAATAGAAGTTGATATATTTGATGAATTACCTACGTGACAGGAGAAAAGAACTCCCCAGGCAAGCTGGAGGTGAAATAAAAAGTTTGAAAGTTAAAGTTTATTACCACTATTAAGTCAAGAATATATGCTGGTAGAACTATTTTATATTGGATTTGAAATTAAACTGATTTCTTAATTGTGTGGTCATTTGGGAGTAATTTTGTGGCGGATACATCTCTGCTTCACAGGTGGGAAAACTGAAACTATCAAAGCCAGAACAGAGCAGCTCCCTGAGTTCTAGGCAAGCAAAACAAAAGTTCTCCATAAAATTGAAGAACTTGCAAAATATTCGTAAAAACTAAACAAACTAATAAATAAACAAGTCGGAAAACCGGAAGCTGGACGCTTCAGGTACGAAAGGTTTTGTGTATTTCTTAGTACGTAGCACGTAATATATCCATATATTATGTGAGAGTATCCACTTTCGGGTGATATTGACATTCATAGTCTTCAATTTTCAAAGAAGCAACAAATTTGAGGTATTATAACTTTGTTAGTAATAGTGCGATTTCCACCAAACTTGGTAAGATCATGCTCTATATTATAGCCTATATCACTGCAAAATTCAATAGTACTAGAATGAACTTAAGGGGGGTTTCTAACCAATTACAAAAAATTGTAGTAATATACTATTATTAACTTTATTTAAACAGATATGGGCATGGAAGGTATTTCGGAGCCCAGGCACCGTATAGTGGCAGCTTCCTGATTTTTTTCAGATTTTTCACTTAGGTAGTTTCTGAGAATGCCCCCCTTAAAGAAGTGATCACTTTCAACCCCCGGCGCTCCGCACCCTTCCAACGAATGTCAAAACTAAGATCGGCTTTGCAAATTACTAATCGAGACCTTTAATTTGATACCCCACATGACTATATTTGATGAAAAAAAATGTTACACCCCCTTTTTGTATGTATGAGGACCCCCCCTTAAATTCGACGTAAAAGGATGTATGCGTGAGCGTTCACAGTTCCCACCTTTCTACCAAATTTGGTGTCAATCGCTATAACCGTTTCCGAGAAAAATGCGTGTGACGGACAGACAGACAGACAGACAGGCAGACAGACGGACAGACAGACAGACAGACAGTAAACCGATTTTAATAAGGTTTTGTGTTTACACAAAACCTTAAAAATGGATAGAACAATGGAATATGCATAATGAAAAATTGAAGAAAACACTAGTATTTATATAAATAACAAGTCTAGAAACCGGAAGTTGGACGCTATATAAAGTCATTTGAGTGTGCATGCCCCATTAGTACCAAGCACGTAGCGTGTGCATATATTATGTGAGAATATCCACTTTCGGGTGATATTGACATTCATAGTCTTGAATTCGCCAAGAAGCGACAACTTTGACTTATTATAACTTTGTTAGTAATCGTGTGGTGTCCACCAAACTGCTACTGCGAACCGCAAGGCTCTTTTGTAGGAGATCCATAAGTAGGTTCATTATTTTAGCGTATAAATTTTGGATTGAAATTTGCGAAGGAGATTGGATGATATCGGCTTTCAACGCAGGCGTTCAATATTTTGCTCAACACTAAATAAAAACGAAATAATGCTTGGGTATAAAATATTAATAAAGAAAGATTCAAGATTTTTCAGTTGAGTAGTTTCTGAGAAAGTGTCCCTTAAAGAGATGATCACTTTTGACCCCCCGCACCTCTACCTTTCCATCAAATGTCAAAACCAAGACCGGCTTCGAAAAGTAATAATCGAGACCTTTCATTTGATACCCCACATGACTATATTCGCTAAAAAAAAATTACCCCCCCTTTTGCAGGTATGGGGACCTCCCCCCCTTAAATTCGGCGTAAAAGGATGTAACTCAGTGTATACGTGAGTGTTCACAGTTCTCATCTTTCCAATTGTCAATTGTTATAACCGTGTCCGAGAAAAATACGTGCCAAGGACAGACAGGCAGTGAACCGATTTGCAAGTTATGATGTGATTCCAATTTACGATGTTATTTTTAACGGTCATAATCATAACAAACTATGTAAATACCAATGTCGTTAACTTACGTAACGTGTGTGCTTTTCCCGAATAAAAAACAAAGCGACATTCGTCTTCAAGTGCCTTGTGATTCACTTACCCAAAGCGAAATCGAAAAATTGCACTGAAATTAGGGGTGACCAGAAACAAAGCCTTCACATTGAATCGAATGGTAATGGACGGAGTGATCTCGCTCAAGACAAAAAGATAGATCGTTTTTATAAATCGGAAAATATTGATTTCTAACACTTGGGCTGAAAAGTTTCTTCAGCCTTTGTCCCGTTCACATGGGGGGTCGGCTCGACGTGATCGGTTTCATAGAAAAAGAATTCTTTTGATAAAATTTCATTTTATTATTCAATATAGTGGCTTCGAGGGCAATGTAATTATGGCGGTCATACAATTTTTCGATAATATTTTTATAGTACGATTTGCCTTTAGCTTCAAAATAGACTTCAGCTTCGGCGATTACCTCTTCATCGGCGCTAAGTTTCCCTCCTGCGAGCATTCTCTTGAGGCCTGAGAACAGGAAAAGTCGCAAATTCATGCAATTTTGCAATCGTGTTCATTGATTTGCGACACGCTGCATTGTCTTGATCAAACAGCAGTTTCTTTTTCTTCAGATGGGGCCGTTTTTACGCGAATTCATTTTGCGAACGCTCCAATAACCCTATGTAATAATCGCTGTTGTTGGTTTTTCACTTCTCAAAATAGTCGATGAATATTGTACCATACGCATCCCAAAATACTGATGCCATAGTTTTGCCAGCCGACTGTTGCGTCTTTGTACGTTTTGGAGTCGGTTTGCCACCTGCAGTCCGCTCAGATTCTGGTGTAAAATAATGGGGCCATGTTTCGTCCTTTATCACATATGGATACATAAATTCGAACTACAAACACTGCCCAGAATCGTCAACTCGTTGTTGTTTTGGTCGATTGTGAGCATCCGCCGCATCTACTTTGAACAAAGCTTTCGCATACCCAAACATTCATGTCCAGCACGTTCCTTTGATATCCTTAGGGCCTCAGCTATCTAGATCAACTTCACTTTGTGGTCATCCAAAATTATTTTGTGGACTTTTTTGATGTTTTCGTCGGTAGTAGTGTCTTTGGGGTATCCACTGCGTGCAACGTCCTCGGTGCTCATTTCGCCTCGTTTAAAATTGGCAAACCAGTTCTCAACGGTTGATTTTCCTGGTGTAAAGTGCGACTAATATTTTTCAAATGAAACCTTGGCTTTAACAGTACTTTTTTCGTCAAAGAGCAAAGCTTTATTAACACACACATTTTTTTTCCATTTTCTTTAAACTAACAAAAGTTGCTTCACTCAAAATGCTCTATCCCACAAACTAATAGTCCGAAACATGTCAAATTTGTACACGTGGCTTTTAAAGGACAACACACAACACACAACTTTTATATAAGTTTGTTGCATTGTTTCTGTTGACGGTGGCATCAAGCTTGATGTTATTTGACGCATTATCAACGCTAAATTAGTCTTTGATTTTTCGTCTAAAGTCTGGAAATGCAGATACCTCAGCATCGACATCAAGTTGAGGCTGTTAAGCGCCAATGTTCTCTTTGTGTTCGTATATGGGAGGACTTGGAAAGTACTTGAAAGCTCCAAACCATCGTTAACACGTGCTGCTGCCATGCCATCGGTTTAGTCTGGCTCGACACAATCCCGAACGGGGAGCTGAGTTAGCATAGACATGTTGATTAGAAGCCCGATGTGCAATTAATTCACTATTACAAACGAGTCGATTTTTTTTCGGCTTGGTTCCAGCAGTGGGCACAAAATACTGGGGGTTCACAAGAACACCACGAAAAACTGGATTTTCCTAGAAGGAAATGTGGCAGACAAGAAGAGAAGTCAACTACACTTTGTCGAAGAAGCAGCGTCCATTGATGGAGAATATTATAGCGAATATATCCTCACAGTGCCTCCATAATATCCATGAATTTATGGGCAGAAAGGAGGTGATTTTGATGCAGTATAGGCCTTGAACGAATACAGTTTTGACAACTTACGAAGCGATAGGTTGGCCTAGCGACTCATTCCCCTTGAATCCCATAGAAGCGCCCTTTTTATTATTTCCATATTATGTAACCTAATATGTATTCTTAACAAAAAAATTATAAAAATTAACTTTCCTCGTTGCTTCTTCTTCCATTTTATTAAAAAAAAAACAAAAGGTCTAAACTTTTGCGCCACGCTGTACATACTAATAGTTATATGCAATAGAGTTGAATTCAACTTTCTCAGATTTTCTTCATGGCCCTTCTCTCTTTCCTCATAACTCCATGAACTAAGTATATATAAACTGGGTTCACTTCTTCGAATCTGAAATCTTAGCCCAGTACAAATGTAATTTATGACTGTTCCCTAATTCGATCTTAAGCAAAAACAACTACAAATCCTGCCAAAGGTTGAAATCATGGAGCGTTCCAAAGATTTTTTACTAGTGAAGTCTCGTTTGAAAAATCAAAAAACCGGCTATCTGCATGATATCCCACTGGTTGCTGAGGCTGATGATTCTTTATAGAATTTTATTTATTTTAGAATTTGCAGGATTGATTCGGAAGAAGTATATTGATGCGATTAAAATGCTAATGCTGATAAGAGCTCCTGACTGATCTGACCTCGTAGTTATCAAAATGACATTCTCATAAATAGGGGGGCATGGATAATGAACTGGAGATTGGCCAAACACAAAAACGGTCAGCAAAGGTGAGGGAATCGAAGAAATCACGGAAGCATCCATGCAAGGTCAGAACAATACCACTACCTTTATGAAAGAGGAAAATGAGATATTTATGAGAATAGATTGCGCCTGCTTCTCAAAGTTCATTTCCTACTACCCTAGGGTCGAGGGCTCGGAGAAGAATAAAACGGCAAAAGAGGACGTTAGAGTAAGATGGACAATGGGAGCTTTAAACCACTGAAATCACCCGGCGCGGATAGAATCTTTCCAGCACTACTCCAAAGGTGCCTAGAAATCATTTGTGAAGACGTTGGGTACATATTATACTGAAAGCACGAAAGCAGACAAAAAATAATCTTAGATATGAAAGTTACCTCAAGATTTTCAAACCTATTTGCCTGAAAAAAGTAGCGAAAGCCCTAATGTTTAATTTCCTATATCAATGCCAACGTACATATCGTGCAGCAAGATCAAATTTCCTTATATCATTGGTAACGGTACACTACATGATTACAGTACCCTATAGGAGGCAATGTGGTCAGCATTGTGCTCGCCCGAGATCATTACCCTGATTTGACTCAGGTACTCATTCACAGCTGAGTTGACTGGTATCCGACGTCAAATCACGATACAAATCCCAATGCTACCAGTGAGATTTGAACCGCGACCTTCCGTATAACAGCCTCGTGCTGTAACCACCCAACTATCTGGAAATAGAGCAATACACTTTGAATATACGACTGAAATTTGCACAAAACCGACAACTTTAATTTATAACTTTGTTAGTAATCATGCGGTTTCCTCCAAACTTGATGAGTATCCTCTTAACTCATCAATTTTCAATTTTCGAAAAGTATAGTAGTATGCTATTACTAGCTTTATTTAAGTAGTTTTTGGGCCCTAGGTAGATTTTTGGGTTGTATATTCTCTGAGAATGGAAGTAAGCACTTTCCAGGCTCACACCTTCAGGCCCCCTTTACAAATAACGTCAAATGGAGTACTGGCTGAGTACTGAAAGGCACTAAACGAGACCTTTCATTTGATACCCCAAATGATTATATTCTGTGAAAAAACGCACTTTATGTATGTATGTAAGCGAATCTCCCTTAAACACAATGTAAAATGATGATACTACATGCGCGGCGCTCAATTTCCACCTTCCCAATAAATTTGGTGTCAATAGGTACAACCGTTTCCGAGGAACCTGCTGTGACAGACAGGCAGACAAAGAATCGATTTGAATCACGTTTTGTTTTACATAAAACCTTAAAAAGACCGTGGACCACAACCGGGAAAGCATGTTGCTTTCCAATTGGTCCGGTCAGCCATTAAGTGGATGGTCGACTTAGGAATTCCTCAATCCTTAAACAAAAACTTTAGTTTAGCTTCGTTTTTGTGTTCAATATAATTCATACACATACACATGAATTAATATAAGGGAGCAAATACCACCTTGTAGCCACTTTACGCTGTTCCCAGGGCAGAGGTGAGGCAGCGTCTAATAAGTTGCCTCTGTCCTGAACGAAACCGCAAGTCGTATATTTTGCAACTTGGATGCTTGCTAAAATTATTACTGTAACCTTGAACCATGAAAATTCATGAGAAACGGTCAGGTTTGCAGAAGAAAAAAATAATTTTGTTTCAAAATTATGCACATGCTCACATAACTCACAAAACATATCTAAAATCACGGCCTTAAAGTACAAATTGTTGCAACATCGACCCTATTTCCCAGATTTAGCTCGCTCTGATTGCTCGCTGTTCTCATATCTCAAAAATTCTTACGTGGATATCGATTTTCATCAGATGACGAGGTAATAGTTGCCGTAAAAGGTTATTTTGTAAATCTTCCAGGACCTTTGGGATCTTTAAATTAGAGATCGTTTCAATAAATGTATAGAATCTAAAGGAGATCATACAGAAAAATGAAGTAAGTTTTGCAACTATAAATCCGCTTTTTCATTTCCATTCCGCGAATTTTTTTATATATCTGGTAGGTTGGATCCGTTAACGTTACTAGGCGCACTGTAAGAAGAAGAAAGATTTGGATTTTAGGGCTCATTGGCTCGCCAGCTTCATTTTTCACGTCGTCTCTGAAGGAGTAATTTCATCCTAACTGCATTAGCCAGACTGAGAAATGCCTCATGAAAATAATGAGTTTGCCTCTCATCAGTAGCAAAGCAGGCGATGATTTGTCTATCCGATCGCAGAAAATTGTTAAAAGGAACTTTATAATACTTCCTATTATTCTAAATGGTGTCCCATGATAGAGAAGAGGGCAAACATTTTGAATATAGAAAAACATCTAAATAAATTAAATCCTTGAATATTTGAAGTGTCCAGGGATATTGCAGTTGTTAAAAATCCCACATTTTTAGAGTCTTTTTGAAGAATTCATCTTATTGAAAAATAAACTTATTCTATTTTTAATATTGAAGTCGGTGATTGCAACAGATGCGAAATGCTCAAAGTTCAAGTCAGTTCATTTTTGAGTTAGTCAATATCCAAACATTTTAGGTGATGAACAAATTGTGTCTGTTCTAAAATTTGAAATGTTTGAACGATGTTTCAGCACAAGCTTCCACTTTACCTACTTTGATTACATCAACCATAAATATCAATTTGACAATTCGTTCCGTTTTATATAATAAAATGAGACTCATAAAATGCGGATGTTTTGATGTTCGTCAACTCTTTCGGACTTTGTCTAATGCACACTGAAAATTTCGATAAATGAAATGACCATCTTCTTGATAAATGCCGACAAATGCGCAACGAATTGTTCCAATGGTTTTTAGCGTGGAAGAACCAAAAAATAAATGCCAATATTTACATTAAAACCTCAAAACAAATACTAGTCGTTGAAATTCACTTGCTTTGGAACAGCTTTAATTGAGAAATAATTGAAAAAATCGTTAAATATATTTAACCAGCACATTGTCTATGTAAACATACGTTCAAGACGGTGCTTCAACATTCACCACTTCAACATATCATTGTTCACTGAAATTTCAAGCAGTACTCGTGGCACAAGGAACATCAGCTCCAGCCAATGATTTTAAGTGGAAATCTCTTCTTAGAACGTTAAGTGTTTGTGCTCCATAAGAATGCTAGGTCAAGTCAAACAGAATTCCGGAGGAGTTGGATGTTGCAGGGTTAGTGTCCGAACTTTTAACACAAATGTCCACATTTATAAATTTTAAACAGAAATGTTATAAAATATTACTTAATTCAACATTTCTTGAGCATTTTGAAGCCTTCGAGGCTCGTTTTTTGTCACTGCAAAACTCATTCGGTATAAGTTCTTCCTGCACTAGCATCTAGCCATAGAAAGATACATACAATGTGCCCAACCGCGGATTCTGAATCACTTAGTTTTGGAGTCACCTGTTTCTCATAAATCAATTTAAGCATTACAAGCTTTGACTTTTTTTATGTGATCTAAGCGAAAAGTGTGATTCTATTTCTTTCTCATCTTATTCAAAAATCTTTTAGATGTTTCGGTAGCACGTGAAGTTAGATTTTTATTTATCAAGATGGACAATGAATGCAGAAATAATCAGATTGTTAATATAATAATTTGATTATTTCTGCATAGTCCACAAGCATAGAAGCATAGAGCATAGAAGGAGGACAATTGAAATTTAAGATAATCTATGAAAATTGTGTACATTGTAAGGAAGCTCCTCAGTCTTCTTCCAAAGCATAGGTTGAAAAAAAGACACGGATGAAAAATACCTAGTACATCACCAGGTAATTCCAGGGAACTAGGAATGATAGCCAAAAATTTAATTAGGAAGGGGAAGATTAAGTAGTTTCAATAATGCGGAGATTTACAGTTTTGAAGTCTTTGTCGTCAACCAACATTGGTGGACGACAAAGACGACGATGAATCATTGTTCATTATAATATTCAAAAAGAAAGAATTAGGTTCTGCAAGCAAATACCTAAGAAAGGGGAGAAACATAAAACATGGAGGCAAGAGTAGAGATCTAAAGCTGACGGTAGAAGGTGATACTTCGACAACTGGAGGAATGTCTTGCACCACAAGTTATTTTGTCAACATAAGCCGTCACTTCGCCAAAATAGTAAAACTCAACAGATAGATACTACACCTATTAATCTTAGTCAGGAAATTGCAAAACCCAATCATAAAAGTTCCTTGAATAATCTCAACTGAAAGGATATTTTTATTAATAATCACATACGATGCAAAGAGGAATCTTTACGATAATGTCCCATTTATCATTGAGAATTTGAGTGTTCCTCTAAAACACAAAATAACCAAAATAATTCTAGCAAAATTTTCGAATCGGTGGATTCTCTATATACGACCACGGAGCTGGTGGGTATCCTCCGTTTTCCATCCCCCTCTAAAACAACTACAACCCGAGGAGAATCCTCTCTTTTCCACCCGCCTCTAGCCAGGTTTGACATAAAATTATACACGAAACAGGCAACAAACCTTCGCTCCTTCGAAGAAATTGGATAAAGTGAATTTCCATGGAATTGAGCAACGTTATAGCACATTCTTACTTTAGTTATAAATTTTGAGGATGCATTGGCCAAAGGATTATTTTTTCTGCCAACCGTATCCAATTTACGCGAAACCGGTTCAACCGATGATTACGAAATGTAAGTGGGGGGGATATATATTTTCCCCCAGAATATGATCATCTGGGGTGACAAATGAAAAGGCTTGATTAGTAGCTTTTTAAAACTCGCCTAAGTTTTGATATTAGCTGGAGAAGCGCGAGCGTGGGAACGTGTGGGATTCGCCCCACTTTGCAGTCGGGTTTACTCTTTAGGCATTCGTGCTTGTCGTCCTTTTAACTTTCCTCCTCATTGTTTCCTTTAGCAACACGTTCTGTATTTTCACAATTGCACTGGAAACTATAAGCTAGTTCTCTTTCGATCGTAGTATCTGCAGTTTATTCTTCGGGCTCACGCTGTTGTATAGCGCTCTGACAGAAAATTGTCCACTGTAGATGACTCTCTCCATCATTTCAGGCAGATTGGCCGATATAGTCGACGGATCTCCAAACTTACTAGGTTTGGGCAGAAAAAAAAACTTTTGCGTTTCTCACTGAGGAATGTTCCCTTCCTTCTTTTAGACACAACTCGAAAAATTTGGCGGAAAGGTCGGGCCTAGTCTTCACTGCCATCCAAAAACTAGGAGCCTTATTGTCCCCAATCCTGCCACATATTTTCCGCAGTAGCTCCTCGGTAACCTGCTGCCCTAGACACTTCGGCTATTTTGGCGATGAAGAAATAGAATGGCAATAATTTCTTCCAAAAATGCGGAAAGATCACCTGGGGTGATTTTTGGAGCCTTCTAATCACGACTCTGTGAATCTCATGCCAGGTGTTTATATCAGGATGGTCGCACAACTGTTTAAAGCTTTTTCCAATGGCCTCTTTTAAGCGGGCCTGCAGTTCCATTCGGTTACAGCTACTCGTAATACAGCACACCTTGCTGGTTCCACCAGATACACAACATAAGCTTCCTGCCGTGAATGTCTCATTTTGGTGGCGATGTTCGCTTCACCTGACTTCACTCTTGTTTATCTTCGCTTAGGATTGTCATAGGGAACCCACTTTTCATCACCCGTAATTCAATATAAAATTGACTTTTTTTTGTGTCTTTCAAGAAGCAGTTCACAAATGGCTAATCGCCTTTCTTGCTGTCTTTCGATCAACTGGTGTGGTACCTAATTTCCTTCTTTTTCGATGAATCCAAGTTCACGTATCCGCTTTCCAACCGTCGCTGAATCAACATTTAAGGCTTCTGATAATTGCTGCAGAGTTTGATACGAATTTTCTTGGAGTAACACTTCGAAGCGAGGTTGGTCGCAAATGTCCTAATTACCATTTTCAAATCAGCTACATCATTCCCTACATCGGCTTTTCGATAGTGCGTAATCGCCATAAGCTTGGACAAGCTATCTATGACTTTCCGCGGCCCTTTTAAAGGTTTTCTGTAAACACAAAACCTTTGTGTGAACACAAAACCTTATTAAAATCGGTTTACCGTCTGTCTGTCTGTCCGTCACACGCATTTTTTTCGGAGACGGTTATAGCGATTGACAACAAATTTGGTTGAAAGGTGGGAACTGTGAACGCTCACACATACAGTGAGTTACATCCTTTTACGTTGAATTTAAGGGGGGGTCCCCATACATGCAAAAGGGGGGTGTAAAATTGTTTTTCATCAAATATAGTCATGTGGGGTATCAAATTAAAGGCCTCGATTAGTACTTTTCGAAGCCGGTCTTAGTTTTGACATTTCTTGGAAACGTGGGGAGTGCGGGGGGTTGAAAGTGATCATTTCTTTAAGGGGGCCATTCTCAGAAACTACCAAACCGAAAAATCTGAAAAAAAATCAGGAGGCTGCCACTATATGGTGCCTTGGCTCCGAAATACCTTTCATACAGATATCTGTTCAAAGAAAGCTAATAATAGTATATTACTATAATTTTTTGTAATTGGGTGGAAACCACCCTTAAATTCATCCTAGCGGCACGAAATTCTGCAGTGATGTAGGCTATAATGTAGAGCATGATCATACCAAGTTTGATGGAAATCGCACTATTACTAACAAATTTATAATACGTCGAAGTTGTTGCTTCTTTGAAAATTGAAGACTATCAATGTCAATATCATCCGAAAGTGGACATATGCATATATTACGTGCTACGTACTAAGAAATACACAAAACCTTTCGTACCTGAAGCGTCCAGCTTCCGGTTTCCCGACTTGTTTCAAGTATAGCAATACTTCCCGCAAATGCTTCTTCGTAGGGGCAACATTTTTCATTTTCGGATGATTAAAGAAAAAGCCCTGTACATCTTAACTATCTGTCAAGTATAAAATCTTGCAACTTGGCTTGCCAGTAAAATGATATTTCAGTGTTACCATTTCTACAAGAAGAAACACGCCAGCGCCATCTCTTGTAAAACGCCTGTTATTTATTCCGTCTCCCAATAAATGTCAACAATTTGACAATAAATAAACTCATAGCCTGCCTCCTCGCTGCATCCCTTATATAATTGACGTACCAATAATTTATTTTGCTTGTTTGTTGCTTTTTTACCATACCGGATTATTTCTGTATTATTCTTTGAAGCTCTCTCTCGATCCAACTCGGCAGTTTTTCTAATCTTAAGACAAAATGTTTTTGTTCTTAATCAATCGAACAACAAAGCTTAGCAAAATTGACTAAGAAATAATCCGTCTTGTTTGAATTCTGTATCGTACCCCATTAAGGGAGAAGAAGAGTGGTCCCCACATCGAAGCAGTATAGAAATCCTTCAGAACAATCAAAGGTGTAAACTTATGCATCAGAAATTCTACATTTGAATATGGCATCCTCCATCCGCAAATCCGTGCCCCGACAAGGCAAGCGTTTGAGGTGGAAATCCACTTAGCATGCTGAGCGGTTACCTCCCCAAGTCAGTTTCTACACTCTTATTTCCGTTATCGAAAATTGAGCTGTTTCGATTATTTGTTCCAGTGAGCGACTTAAAAATGGTCAGCTAATTCCTTCGACTATGTTCTGTTCTGAGCACGCTTAAAATGTCTTCGTCATGTCACCATAGAAAACTAACTAAAACAGAATTTCTGCTTAAGGATTTGCAGAATTTTAACCATTATTGGGGACGTCTTAATTGCAGTAGATTCTGTACCACTCCATACGTTCAAACCTGGCGTTGACAACGCAGATATCGGTCAATTTATGTTAAAGAAATTAATCATTTGACATTGAAATGAATTTTCATACAAATTGTAACGAAGCCCCTATAAATATCGAGTACTGCAGTCGCATTATTCAGTTTCAATTTGAAAAGCGAATTGAACAAACATGAAGGTCATTGCTTTAGTCTTGGCAGCCGTTGCACTTTGGCCGGCCCCCCTAAGTTTGAGTTTACACTCTTAAGATTTATCTTAAATAAAAAATATTCATTTCCCTATAACCTGTGAGGAGGGTCCAGGATGCCATGCCCCAAATGGTGGTGGTCTCGCTCCAGTCCTCGAAGAATTCCTTGATTTGGTCCCACTTGATCAAATCTTGAAAATTTTTTTGACACCTCTGATCCAGAAGTCCAAACCGTGATGAAGTATCTCTCAGGAGAAGAATTCCATGGAATCGAATCCTTCTCAGTATCAAGAACGATTCTGAATCCGATGGTTTGATTGCTTTCTGTTGCCAGGAATTGTACCTCGATGCTTCTTGCTACATCAATTTCGTCCTCGGTATCCTCGGATTCCATGAAATCCGTTCAGACCATGCCTACCGTGCTGGTGGATTGAAGTATATGTTATACGTCGACAGGAAGGATCGTCTCTGTGGTTTGGGAGATGATGTTGATGAAATTATTGATTTCATTAATAAGATCTTTCACCGTTAAATGTTGTAGCTCAAATTACTAAGCAGAATAAATTCTAACTATATAAATATGTTGGTGTAATGTGTACATTGTTTCATAGAAAATCTAGTCGTATCGTATTGGAATAAGAGATAGAATAAACACCACCACGATAATATGACAATCCTACATAATTAAATTCTACATTTGATTGGCTGATTTACTGTCTTATTGAAGACTCGGCTAAACGAAATTATTTGTTCTTGAAAATCGAACTTCAGAAACTTTTATCAACACTTTCGTAGAAAAAGGTGTCGATAAGAAACCGATGTGGTGATAAATATTAGAAATTTAACTCCAGTTTCAAGAGATACGAATTCATAAATGAAAAATTCAAATCATCTAATAGATATCTACTATGATAATAATCACCTAGCGGTTTAGAGTGGCAAGAACTTTGAAAAGGCATATGGCCTTCGCAGCATCGACTTGCTAAATACTACAAATAATCGACTTTCTCTATATAAAGTCGGCCATAAAATTACTCCCAGAAGAACTCAGAGAAACATGAGAAAAAAACACTTCAAACACTGCAGTGGGCCGAGAAAATGTAGATCACGAATGGGCAAAATTATTTTCACATAAGAAAATTAATGTGATGTCTTAGATTGCAGTAAGTATGCCCAAAAGAGACACCTTTGACCTATTAACATATAACTTTGTTAGTAATCGTGAGATTCCAACCAAACACCAGCGATAGTATTATGATCTATATTATAACTTGATGAGCATGAACTTAAAGGGAGTTTATGGTCAATTTCTAAAAAATTAAGTAATAAATATAGCAACGTACAATTATTAATTTAATTTAACCAGATACCGGTACGCAGAGTATTCTTCTTCCTTCAGCCTTTGATCCTTCACAAGCGGTGTCGGCTCGTCGTGATCGAACTCGCCATTTGGCCTTATCAAATACCTCATCTGGATGCAATCTCCAGGTTTTTAAAACCCCATCCAGCGTATCAAGCCACCGTTGTTTTGGCTGGCTTTTTGGTCGCTTACCATCGATTAAGATGTTCACACCAATCTTGGCAAGTGAATTTTCATCATCATCAACGGCGCAACAACAGGTATCCGGTTTAGGCCTGCCTTAATAACGAACTCCAGACATCCCGGTTTTGCGCCGAGGTTCATCAATTCGATATCCCTAAAAGCTGTCTGGCGTCCTGACCTACGCCATCACTCCATCTCAGCTCTCGTTTTCTTTTCCTACCATAGATATTGCACTCATAGACTTTCCGGGTTGGATCATCCTCATCCATACGGATTAAGTGACCCGCCTACCGTAACCCATTGAGCCGGACTTTATCCACAACTTGACGGTCATGGTATTGCTCATAGATTTCGTCGTTATGTAGGCTACGGAATCGTCCATCCTCATGTAGGGGGGCAAAAATTCTTCGGAGGATTCTTCTCTCGAACGCGGCCAAGAGTTCGTAATTTTTCTTGCTAAGAACCCAAGTCTCCGAGGAATACATGAGGACTGACCAGATCATTGTCTTGTACAATAAGAAGTTTGACCCTATGGTGAGACGTTTCGAGCGGAGCAGTTTTTGTAAGCTGAAATAGACTCTGTTGGCTGCCAACAACCGTGCACGGATTTCATCGTCGTAGCTGTTATCGATTGTGATTTTCGGCCCTAGATAGGAAAAATTATCTATGGTTTCAAAGTTGTAGTCTCCTATTTTTATTCTTCCCCTTTGACCAGTGCGGTTTGATGTTGTCGTTTGGTTGGTTGTTGATGCTGACGATGCCACTATATACTTTGCCTTGCCTTCATTGATGTGAAGCCCGAGATCTTGCGTGAATCGCCGCCTGCTCAATCTATTTATCGTATTAATGATAACGTTCTTCAGGTGATTGTGATGATCATTTGTTGATGCTTCATCTCCAGGACCTCTTTTGACTGCGGTTATTGCGGCATCCATTTCCCTCTTATGTGTCCCGATAGCTGAGTGGTTAGAGCATAAGGCTGTCGTACGGAAGGTCGCGGTTCAAATCTCACTGGCGGCAGTGGGATTTGTATCGTGATTTGACATCGGATACCAGTCGACTCAGCTGTGAATGAGTACCTGAGTCAAATCAGGGTAATAATCTCGGTTGAGCGCAATGCTGACCACATTGCCTCCTAGTGTACCGTTACGGTCTTGAATGAAGTGCTCTAACACACTTCAAGGCCCTGATCCAATATGGATTGTTGTGCCCACGATTATTATTATTTCCCTCTTATAAGTGTCGCGGAAGGCTGTATTATGGATGGCTTCAGTGTTAACTCTCACCTGATTTTCAGAGAGGATTCTGGGTGGTGTTGTTTTTCGAGCTCGGAGCACCATGCCAACGAGATAGTGATCCTGGTCTATATTGGCCCCCCTATATGTTCTGACATTTATCAAGGCTGAGAGATGGCGGCGTTCAATCAACACGTGGTCAATTTAGTTGAAAGTGGTCCTGTCTGGGGAGGCCCACGTATTTTTGTGGACCGCTTTCCGTGCAAACCAGGTACTTCCAACAACCATTTCGTGTGACACTGCTAATTGAATGATCCGCAGTCCGTTATCATTTGTATTTTAGTGTAAGCTATGGGAGCCAACGTATCGCCTGAATACGGGCTCCTTCCATACTTGGCTGTTAAAATCCTCAAGTATGATTTCTACTGCCTCGTAGAAGGTATCCTTCTCCGACTCTGCAGTCTCCTCTGTAGGGGCGTGGACGTTAATGAGGCTTATATTTCTAAACTTGCCTCACAAGAGCAGAGTGCATAGCCGTTCGCTTATGTTTTCAAAGCCGATAACAGCAGGTTTCATTTTTTGGCTGACTAAATCTACTCCGAGCACATGGTTTACTGGATGGCCACTACAATATATGGTGTAGCGACTCTTTTCCAGGAAACCGGTCCGTGTCCAACGCATCTCCTGTAACGCTGTAACATCAACCCTATAAGGGGACAGGGTATTGGTTTGGCAGCTTCATCTCTGTAGAGGGAGCACACATTCCATGAGAAAATGCCCAAATCGTTATTCCTTTGTCGTTGTCGGGTTCGTGGTTGTGTAATCCGTCCAGTCCGAGGCTTCTGTTGTGGCTTCGTAACAAGTTGTTTTCCGTGTAGGTTTATCAGTCCTACCCAACCCCCAACCTGAAGGTCCTTTCTCGCAGGTTTTCCACGATCGGTGCAACTCCATATCGATCGCGGATATTCTCATTTCGGATGTGATCAAAATGTGCCACGCCACTAGTCCAACGCAACATCATTGTTTATGCAGGATATTTTGAGGTCTAGATTTTTTAGATTTTTCGGTTAGGTAGCTTCTGAGAACGGATCCGTGAAAGAAATGATCATTAATAAGGTTTGGTTTCATACAAAACTTTAAAAACGATTCAATGAATTAGGATTATCCTAGTTTAAGGGCCGTAGAAATGTATTAAGAATAGGTCATTAACATTTCAAAGGAATTCATTAGATAAACTTCAAGATATAGTAACATCCGATTTTGAACATGCAGAGTAGAACTCGCTCAAAAGTCATTGAGTATTTGAGCGGACATTGGAAACACCTTGCCTGTTTAACGCTGTGTTTTCCGAAAGACTCCCAATATCGGAAAGTCACTTTACTTAGATATTCTACACTTTACTTGAATTGATGCAAGAAAATCACTTTCTCAAACCCAACTACAAGATGACCCCCTTAAATTACTTCTATTCATCCTGAAAATTTCTTATTCACGTAACTTTCTTTGATTCAAAACACGTGAGGAACTAGTTGTTAGACTATGCAATGAAAGGAGAACAATTACATTTACGTACACTAATTGCTACAGATGAAATTAAACATTTGCAACAGATAAAGAAAGCCTCATTGCCAAGGACTAGAAAGTAGGCCCGACAGGGAAGTAGTAGCCGAATCATCGGCAACTCCAGTGGTACAGATATTAGACATAAATTACGAGATTCGTCATACCAAGATGAAATTTCAGACTATACCATAGCGAATGTGCGAAACTATGTCACCTAAACAGTTTCCAAAATTTACTGAAATTCTACTTCCTTGCTGATGCCGACAACATATTCTACTTCTGAATGTCATCAACATCGAGAACTAGTTTATTGACTAAAAGTTCAAACTAATCATCTAATTAAAATCAGGATAAGTAGAATTCATAATTAAAATAATTTATGGCGGAATTTATTTCTGAACCAGCCGGTTGACCAGAATAATTCTCATCGTTGCCAATTCGACGCTGTGCTATCAATAAATCTGCACTTGTTCCAATCACAATCTGAGCAGGAGTTTCTTTACAATTCTTGAAAGTTTTATAGTCTTCGCTGTAATTATTTCTACAAAAGTAAATCACGAAGTTGAAATTGTTGGCGATTTCTTTTATGCCCGTCAAGCACGAATTTGCGTGTGTAGAGATCTAATGGGAATTTTAGCGTCTGTACGACTTTGTAGTACGATTTAAATAAACAGATGTGATTTCAAAAGAACAGGACGTGTAGGAAAACACAGAATAGAAATAAAACAACAATAAGTTTGAAATATACATACATACATTATCCGATCAAGTGAGAAACAAGTGGTGTACGAGCGTGGATGTGTTTGTAAAATCGGGGAAAGTTGACGGTCACACTATAAATAGGAGGATGTGCACTTGAACCACATGTTGAATTCAGATAATTAGAAATTTATGTGGGTTTGTGATGCGAGGATGGAAGGTGTAAAACAGAAAGGAGAAGAAATTGGCTTGCGTCATATCAAATCGATAAAAAAAAACATTTTCTCTGATGACTTCATTTCAAATGACGGAAGTGTGCGAAATGTGAGATGACCCCATTTTATGCTTTTTTATGGGAGGGACCCTATGAATTGTTTGCGTCAAGGATTGAGTTACGAGGCATTAGGATTATTAAGGATTTTTATTATTTGATAGTCACAGGGAACACACATCGTGTCCAGAAGGAAATAGAGGAAATAATGAATCGCTGCGAAGTGGATTTCTAGGTTAATGATGCTATAAAATTGATTTATCATCTTTTCTACCGAATATACATTAATCAATTCCATAGTGTTGTATGATAAATTACCCAATATCACAATATCACAGGACGGGGTAGAGACGGTAAGGTAAGGTAACTTTTACTAGTTTTCGTTATAAAGTAGTATTTGACTAGAAGACGAATATAAAGCTTTTAAATGCGAAGAGTGATAACAAACTCGAACCCACAAACAGTAGGAAGAATGCTATCTGCGTAGATAGATGACAATGCCTTCGATATCTTCTTTATCGGGTCGTTGGCCTAGACAACTAAGCTTCTCGATTTTGTTATTTGAAAATTACTTTCTTTACCTTAGTTCCCCAATACGATTTGGGTAAGCTTCCTAGCACGGAATAGGCAGATGTAGTTAGCGTCACTTATCCAGTAACTAGAAAATTTGTTTTTCTATTGTACTCCTCCATATAATCTAAACAAGACAACACTTTTTATACTGGTCTGGTGAGCGTCAATATTTTTAAGCAGATTATTGAAATTGTCTGCATGGACATAGATTGTGTATTAGGTTACAATCATTAGCATAGCTGCCAAAATGATAATTTAATAATAGTTCAATAATTTATACTTCTGCGAAACTGTATATGGCACTTCACTTTAAAAAATACAAAGTAAATAGTAACTCGAAAATCGGAAGCTTGACGCTATGTGTATTTCTGGTGTAAGAATATTTGCGGACCGAACTGTTCCATGTGCACGTAACTAGTGATGTGTATGCAATTAGCATATCAAGCTACTCACTTTAATGTGATATTCACATTGTGTTTTCGGTTGCAGTAAATTTACACAGAAGAGACAATTTTGACCGACTATCACTTTGTCAGCAATAGTAGGATTTTGACTAAACTTTGTAGTATCATACTTTATACTAGCCTACATTATTGCAATATTTTAGGATTCTAACAGGACCTTAACTATATTTGGGCAAAAACCGGTATATAACAGCAGCTGTCTTTTTTTCAGATTTCTTGGAATGGAAAATTTTTGAGAGTAGCCTCGTGAGATAAGCGATCAATTTCCTGCCCCCGGATTCCACTCTTTACGGCTAATTTCAAAACTAAAACCTTTCATTTGATACTGCACGTGTCTATATTTCGTGAAAAAAATGTACACCTCGCCTTCTTTTTGTATATATAGGGACCTCCCTTAAATTCAGTGTAGAACGTTCCATCCTCTCTACCGAATTTCGTGTCAATCGGTATAATCAATTTGAATAAAGTTCTGTTTCCCCTTGCAAACCACATTAGAAGGCTGATTCTGTTTTTTATATTTTTTTAACTGGGAAAAATTAATCAAAATTCAATTCAATTTGGACATTATATTAATCATATTTTCAACAAATTTTGAGTTTTTTTTTCTGAAAAATTTAAAACAAAAAGCTTAGCGACACTAATTTTTACCCAAAACCAAAAAGCTTTTAATTTTACATTATTAACCTATTTTCTAAGAATATGAACTTGAATAGTTGGATAGGTTCTGAGAACCAGATCTGTTTCCTTTTTGGGGCACACATTTTGAGTCCTTACTCCCCTATGTTTCACCTAATGTCAGAAATAAGATTAGTTTTGAAAGGACTAATCGAGCCCTTTCATTTGATATATGACCATATTCATCTATGAGGAGCACCCCTTGAAACTAAACACAAAATGGCGCCACTCGCTGCATGTAAAAGGACACACAGACCACATGTTCTCATTCGATTTCGTAATAATCAGCTCAGCAGTTTCGGATTAAATTGAGTGTAATAGATAGGCGGACGGACAGACCGACATTAAATCTTAAGGTAACCTTAAAAGCGATCGTTTAATTATCTTGCCATAAATTCCGCCCTGTCTAATTTATAGAAATATTTGGTGCTCTGAGGTGGCGGGGAGGAAGACGGGGCGGCAACCCTGTCGGCTGAACCAAAACCAAGTGGCCGAGGAGAACCTCCACGTGGTGGCACCGGAAAACGCTGTATCGCATTGGCTTGCCGGCCGTGATGCAGTAGGCGAATGCTCCAAGGCCTAGCAAGGGCGATCAGACCCGAGTCTGCACGGGGACTCATCTGAAGTGGCTTCGGTCACGAAACCTTACCAGGGGTATACTGGTACCATGGGAACCGAGGTAGCCCCTGGACTCTTATACTTCAGGAGAATTCCTGTCGTATCTGAGTACAGCTCGGTTGGTTGCGGTTGGCCCCCTTGTGGGAGTTTCATGGGGGCTGTGGTTGTGCTCAAGCGAGAAGAGACCTTCGGGCCTCGACGTGGTGTTGCGTATCAACACGGGTTCCGTACTCCATAGTTCGGTAGAGATTTAGGTGATGCTTGCATCCACCAGTATGATTGCCAAGCCATGCACTTGACATAGACTGGTACCGTTATGCTTGTCTAACGGGGCTCTGATTGTGGTCACAAAATCAATCCGTGCCTGAAGAGGGCCGTAGGATTAAGTCTCAAGACAGGTACCTACGTTAAACACCGAGGACTTCACTGTAGAAATATTTAAAGGTAATGAAACATATATGATTTATTCTCTAATCACTTCCTCATCAACGACGCAATAACCGATATCCGGGCTAGGTCTGCCTTACTCCAGATATCCCTAAAAGCTGTCTAACGTATTGGCCTATGCCATCGCTCCATTTGCGGTAAGGTTACAGACTTTCCAAGTTGGATCATCATCACCCATACGGATTAGGTGACATGCCCATCTCAATTATTAGCCGAATTTTATCGACAACCAGATTGTCTGTCTCATAAATTTCATCGTTATATAAGCTATGGTATCGTCCAACCTCATGTAGGGGGGCAAAAATTGTTCACTGGAATGCGACTAAAAGTTCGGAATTTTTCATGCTAAGAACTCAAGTCTCTAGGAATACATGAAGACTGGCAAGATAATTATTTTGTACAGTAAAAGCTTTGGAATATGCTGTGTTGGCTGCCAACAACCATACGCGAATTCCATCGTCGTGGCTGTCATCGGTTGTCATTTTCGACCCTAGATCGTATAACCCTTTCATGTGTTGACGCTGTCTTGCTGAAAGATCCCGGGCTTTTCTTCGAAGAGGATGTTATTTATTGGTTTTACTACTTTCTCTAAAACATCACTCCGAGTTTTGATCACTCATTTGCAAAAATAGAACTGAGTGACCCTTTCATACCAAACACCCCACCAAACCTGCTAATGCTACTAAGGCTTCGACAGAGGACATCTCAGTATACCGTTTAATGGCTTGATAGATAAATCTCTTCAGTAATTTTGAAGGCTTGGTGCTCTAACCATTTAGTCACATTTAGGGTATTAAAAGCTTAATTCGAAGCAACGCGGTAAGGTAGATTGAATATGAATTGTAACGAGGGAAACTTAAATATTTTAAAGAAATTTTCTATGAATTATTTAGATTATACATGCATCTATCTATATGTCTTGTGGAGATATTTTAGTAATTAGAATTTTATCGATAAATTGAAAAATAAATATATCTGTTCAGTAGTAGTTCGAAACATCGTCACTATATCTGATATGATGTGATATGATACTGGTAACGATTGAACGAAACTTGAAGACGACGATAGAAACCTGAAATAATAAAAAACTTGTTGTTTCTTTTTCGTTCGTGCGGATATTTATTCTTGCAAACACTGATATTTCGGGAACCACTTGTTCCCTTCATCAACTTGTTAGCACTGATGAAGGGAACAAGTGGTTCCCGAAATATCGGTTTTTGCAAGAATAAATACCCACACCAACGAAAACGAAACAACAAGATTTTTATTATTTCAGCTAATTAATCGTTGGAAACACCGCATAATTACACTCAGACGATAGAAACGTTGAAAATGTGCTTGACTCGCACCGACGACCAGTTTTGGGGATAGAAATTTGAAATCTAAACGTTTAAACTTAAATCAAAAGGACTAGCTACCAAAAAAAGCATTATGCTACTAACTGAAGATGAAGCACAAAAATTTACTATCGCCTGAGCCTAATTTACTAAACGAAGATCAGCAAAACCTCTATTTCGGCGTCGTATCATGACAAAAATTTAATATTTAAGTGGACCGAAATTGCTCTATTTGTAGACATTCTACTTCGAAGAGATTCTCATTCAGTGATCGCGTAAGCCTGACAGGATATTTCTGGAGATACTACAGTAAGCATAATTGATACTCTTATGTAAGAACTGTTGATCCTTCTAATAAACTGGCCAAAATACTGTCTACATATGTATAAAAAAAACACAACCGGGGCAAAGTCAAAGGGGATCGGATCCTTTTACAACAAAACCCGACGACGAAAGCCCGGGATAGGTTCTGAGAACGAGATCTGTTTCACTTTTTGGAGAGCCTCTACTCCTCTACGTTTCAATCAATATCAAAAATAAGATCAGTTTCAGTTTTTATTCCGTTTTTGATATTGGCATTTACAAACGTACATGTTTACCTTTTTTGATTAAGAAAAAATAAAACCTTCACGGATCAACGTAATCGTTGAATCCTTCAATGCGATCAACCCTGCCTAATCAAATCCTGACTTAGACACTTCGTTCTGAATCCTTACTGCAAGGAATACCTCCACACCACGTCTATCCGCCTAATCGAATCACCTTTTCAGATCACCCTCCAAGATTTAAAATTATGGGACAACAGTTTATTGATTTCTTCAGCTGAAATTTCTAACGGCTGGGGACTATAATGCCAAGTACACCCATTGAGGATCAAGAATAATTTCTTCGAAAGACAGACCACGGTTCGACACCATAAGGAAATGCAAAGGGTTGGATGTTATTTCTTCAGGGCACCCTACATGCACCCGGCTTCCTGATGAATGACTTCGCTGTCACCAATAGTGCTGCCCCACAAACTAACAAATAAGAAGACAAACTGGTTGAGGTAAAAGAAATACATCAGCGCTCATCTCCTTATCAATGTTCCACTGAAAACTTGCAATGATACCAACAATGCTGTCAAGCAATTCAACCAATGCATTTTTTCAGCATCTCAAGATTTGTCTCCACCGCTGAACAGTAATAGTGGGTTCAGAAAAATATCGTCGACAGAAACCCAACAGCTGATAAGGGTAGACAAAATTTGATGCGGGAATGGCAGGAACATCGATCCCCGAGTCTGAAGAAAGAGCTCGCAAAAGCCACCAAGAAGCTAAGAAGTGCTCTGAAAGCAGAAAAAGAAAGTGATTTCCAGCGCTTCACGAGCAATTCCAGTCCACACAACGACTACTTTCTATGGAGGGCAACCAAAAACTGAAGCGACTTATCTGCAGGATGTTTTTCAACCAAATTCCTTGGGCAGTGATCAATTTTTATCCAGATTAGCCCCTGCTAGGTCATTCAGCGGGTTTTACATAAGAACGTAAGACGTCCTCAACTGTGTACTGCAGAAAATCATTCAAAGGAGGTTCCCAGCCTTGACAACATTACCGGCAAAAT
This sequence comes from Hermetia illucens, assembly GCF_905115235.1. Lineage (NCBI taxonomy): Eukaryota > Metazoa > Arthropoda > Insecta > Diptera > Stratiomyidae > Hermetia > Hermetia illucens. The sequence continues at coordinate 123,896,853 of NC_051851.1, read as the reverse complement.
GGTTAAAGAGTTCCCACCTATTGCTATTAAGTATCTCACCCAGTTATTCAATAGGATTATTTAGCTCGGTTAAAAAGGAAAAAGCGCATTGAAAGCAAGAAGCAACATATCACCATTGAAGCAAGGAATCTACACTGGCTTTTAAACAACCGCTCTATGCTTAAACTGGAATAAAAAGTCTTTTTGTGCAAGGCAACCATAAGACCTATCTGGACACATGGGATTAAATTATGGGGTTCTGCGAGAATATCTAATATAGAGTTAATGCAACGCGCGCAATCCAGAATTTTGCGTATAATCACAGGGGCCATGGGTTCGTGAAAAATAACCAGCTTCACAGAGATTTTTAGATACTCACAGTCTTGCATAAGATTGCATCCTACACCAGCAAATACATGTACAAGCTGGCAACTCATCCCAACAGTTTGGTGGATCTGTTGCGAAAGTCCAAAACTCGACGATTTAAAAGGCTCCAAATATTTGAAAGAAGAATCCAATATTAATATTCGATGAAAACATAACGTTCTACTAGTTCCTAACAATCTTGCATACCTCGATCTTTAGAAAGAGGCATGTTAAGTACCGCAGTTTTCAGATTTGATGACTGTAATTGTAAATCAAATATTCATTAATAAAAGAAAATAGTTAAAAAAAAATGCCCTCAACATGGCAATAAACGCGGCTCTCCGTCTCCTCATGTTACCCATCTGACTTTTCGACGGAATTTACAAACTAACTTTCATTAAGAAGTACATAATTTATCGCCCCATTATATTTGGAAGGGGAAGGGGGTGCCAATCCTATGGCGGGCTTCCTTGAAGAAGGATAACGCGTGGACTGGATCAAAGCTATCCTACTACTATCCTACTTTCAAGATGAAAGAGTGGCGGACATTCCATAACTCCACCATTCCAAGAAAGTTGCGTGCTTTGCGGTGACGACAGGAAATATGAATGCATTGAAAATGAAAACCATTTACATATTGATTTTTCCCACAATACCAGAGGATATGGAAAATCATGATGACATGATTTTATTACCTGATTTACCTGTATTTTTTATTTTTCATTGTGTCATATTAAGTTTTATTGAAATTAAAGGACGAATCACTTTGAATTTTGTCATAAAAAAATTTAAAAAAACTGTACTACGGCACCTAGTTCCAGGGCGGCCCACGTTTCGATCACCATGGAATAGTGGATTCCATTCAATGGCATAACCCGCGATGGGATTGTCGCCTTTCCATAATGTGTGATCTATCCATTGCCACTTCTGCTTTTTGTTCAACACGCTGTCGGAAACTGTCGCGAAAGCGATGAAGAGTAGGCGGAGCGGTGATCTAAACTCCGCACACTGTTGCACTTGGATCCGATGGGTGTTAATGTGTGTGGTTGTTACATGAGGACACAGAGAGGAAAAGCAGACTGTTTTCTGTCAATTTAGCCTTCGAGGTGTTCTTTAATGCATTCCAACATGATTTTAACTAATATCTTCGTGATAGCAAGCCCCCCGCTCGTTTCTCTTCTCCAGTTGTCGCACTCAAGACGGGTGACCTTCTGCAGGCTTCTAAAAACCATCTCCTATTTCCACTTATTGAGAAAGACTTTATTGGTGGAAATAGAAAGTGGAGAGAAAAAATTCTGCAGGGATATAGTCAAGGACGCTGGTATCCGTATGTTACGATAGTTTGCCATATCATTCACAAGAGATTCTGAATCGTGGTTAATGCTCCAGCACTTCTTCAGTTGTTCCTCATCGTGGATGAGAAATCTACCGTTAATATTTATTGTAGGACCATCCACCGAAGGCCTTACAACCTGATAGCTCTTTTGTGATGTGGTACACGGTGACGACATAGTTTATATTTTGTTGTTGTTCACCTCACCAGTACCATAGTAACATTCTTTTTGTCACGGTGTACATTAAGTTGCATTTCTCCCACTTTTTCACAGTAATCGCACCAAAGATGAAAATTCTTCTGATAGCGTTTCAATGCTCATCAATCATCTCGGGCGGTTTGTTTAATATTTACGTCGTTTTCAAGAAAGTTTTCCCATTACTGGACGATAGCTAGATCTCGATGACGGTCCGTATTGAATTTGGGACACTAACGTTTTGTTCATCTGCGAGCAGATGTAAGTAAAAGTAAGCGAGGCCAATGTCAGCACCTGCTTTGCTGAGCATATTCAGAAGATGACTCTTAAATCTACTGCACTTCGCCATACGATCGATCTGATGAGACGTTAAGTACGTCCAATCCCGCCCACGCCCTGTTCTCGGACAGGATACCATTGATTATGAGGCGGTGAAAGTAACACAAGTGGACAAATATTTCACCGTTGTTGCGCTAGTCAAGATAATGAATCGCCTCGAACAAAGTCTTGTTACAGTCTACATTGACATTCAGATCACCCATCACCGCCACCAATGTCACCTTTGAGAAGCATCTCTTGAACTGCGTGTAATTGCTTGTAAAAGGCATACTTAGTAACTATATTGGGAATCTCCGCTAGAGCGAAACACTGCACAATTGACGCTCCTGCCCTAAAGAGGCTCCCAGGTCAAGAGAGCGCCGGATCCACGCCTGCTACCACTTAGTTTTCTAGGGTACAGAAGCACACTGCCGCAAGAGGGAGAGGAATACTCCCCAGAAATAAGCGGAGAATGGCATAGAAAGTAGTTCCTGTTTATAATTGCCATTGCTTAATGTCTTCATTTATCAATTCAATTGAAAGGAAAACTTGACTAATGCAAGGTCAGATAACTTTCACAGTTTACGCCTGCTTAAAGCCTTGTCCGTCTACTGCATTTGCGGGAACCGAACAATCTCGAATAATTATTCGTTTTTCGTCCCTTAGAATTTTTCCGTTTTTCGCAAAGGATTTCAAATGACATTTCACCCTTTCCAATTTCTAACAGTAAGTGAAGGCTTACATCATTCGAAAATACACATTTATACCTACAGTAGACACTGTGAACTACGGATGCCGTCAGTTAAAATAAAGTAGTAATAATTTCGACCACACAGAACTTGAACTGGATTTTTGCATATAACTCTCAATTTTATTTGCAATCTTTCATTCTCCAGAGAAGCTGATTGAATATTTTGACACTCAAATGACCTTAAATACATTCCAGAAAGGTAAAATCTCAAGCGTCTAACCGGCTTGCGAATTTTAATTATTATGTTTACACTAATCACTAAGGAATTTGTGTGGATTTTGAACAATCTAACACCACAAAATTTTCCGATACGAAAAAAAACTGCACGTGATTTTCTCGCTAACGTTAATCCATTCCGTCCCATAATATATTATTGTTTTTCACCGACCAGCTATGCATACATAAACAGTTTGGTTGTTGTTATGATAAAGGCGATTATATCTAATAAGCCTCTCTTTGTAATAAGTAATCTTCTTAGAAATAGAAGATCTTTAGGATATTTTCTGAAAATCTGAAAGTTCATGAGATTTTACCATTCACACAAAAATCTGGATCAGAGTAGATAGACACAATCTCGTTTTTATTCTATCGCAAAAAAGAAACTGGTATGATTTTTGGTAGGCGAGCATCGACAGCTCTATTAGTGAACAACAACGAAATAGAATCTGCCTTTGAAAATGATATTTATGTGACTAATGATAAGATCTTCTAGTGGCACCGCGTAATAAGGCGTACTTTTGTATTTAACATGCAACTGCATTTATCGCTCAAGTTACATAAAACTAAAGTCACCACAATTCACAACATACAGAGTATACAGCCCGAAACCTTAGATATCATCAAAAGAAATGTAATTAGACACAGATAGTTTTATCTATGCACGGCACGGATAACAGCTGCAATGACGAGCGTTCACACAATTTAAATTCACAAGTTATTAAAACCATTATTCCAATTATTAGAACCGAATGCACTTCTGTATTTACTATTCACTTCTCAATAGAATAAATCAATCCCCGACCGCTCCACTGGATAACACACTGGAGACTAGATACTAGATACAGAGCTTCACTCGATTACACCCAGCCATATGATCATGGTAATGAATCCACTGACCGGCACGCATTATGATAATATTCTGCTAGCTATCGATCGTGGTGCGATTTTCTCCCGTTTTGGGATGAAGCCGTGAAATCTTTTCTTTAATAATTCGCGAAACGTGACGAGGGATTTTCTCAAGACCAAAAATCACGTGAGATTCTGTTTGCTACTCTAGGCAATGTTCCGCGCACGGAATAAGATACAACATGTGCACATTTTGTAGGACAAAACGGCGACCACGAATGCACCAGAATCAACGACGAATTTACATAACCCCACGCTAACTATGGGGGCTGGTTACAACACAGCCCAGACAGGTACTTGGTGGTTTGGAGGGCAGAATATTTCGTTTCATATGCACAACTGGCCACAACGCTGTCTATTATTGGGCCAGACTCAAATTTAGACTACCTTCTCCTATCGCATTGAGTAGTGTGAACGATATTTTTATGAATGCCGGCACGCGCCACACAAATAGCAACACACAAAGTAGGGAAACCATGTATTCTGGGTCGTTGGAATTGTCTGCTACAATCCTTGCTAGCGTCTGCAGTTAAATGGAAGATATGTTGTATCTTAAAAACAAACCCAAACACTAGCTGCGAAACCCACAGGAGAACATATAGGGTGCATTTGAAAGTACCACAAAATTCTTTATTATGTTGATTTCATAATTTTTTTCGGAGGAACGACGTATCTATAGAATAAAAGCAGATAAATTCAAAATTTTATTTTTTTTTTTGTTATTTTATGAGGTGAGAGTTAACACTGAAGCCATCCACAACACAGCCCTCCGCGACACCTATAAGAGGGAAATGGATGACGCAATAACCGCAGTCAACAGAGGACCTGGAGATGAAGCATCAACAAAGGATCTTCACAACCACCTGGACAACGTTATCATAAATACAGCCACAAACATACTTGGCCCCAGCCGCAAAAAGAGTCAGAATAGCTGGTTTGACGATGAATGTAAGCTAGCAACGGAACGGAAGAATGTTGCATTCTCAAAGGACGTGGGCACGCGCGGAGACTTATCATGGACTCCGGCGAGCGGAGCGACGGAAAAAGGAAGCCTGCGGGAACCAACAGGTCTGTGAACTCGAAAAGTACAGGGAGCAACCACACCAGGCGAGCAAGTTTTATCAACAAGTCAGCAGGATGAAGCCTTACACATCTCGATGCTCATCCTGCCGATACAAAGAGGAAAATCTGATTTCCGACAGAATGAGCATATTGGAACGATGGGTTGAATACTTTGATGAACTACTTTCGCCAACTGAAGACGACGCACAAATACTGCCACCACCAAGTGTAGAAGAAACAGCCCGTGCAATTGATCGGCTTAAAAATCATAAGTCGCCAGGAGCCGATGGAATTACAGCCGAATTGGTTAAATATGGAGGCGACCAATTACGCCAAGTGGTTCATCAACTTGTGCTCAAGGTGTGAGACAGCGAATCAACGCCTGACGACTGGCAAAGAGGCATCATCTGTCTCATACATAAAAAGGGAAATATCACACAGTGCAGCAATTATAGAGGCATCACGTTGCTGAGTAACATCTGTAAGATATTCTTCGCTATCTTGCTAGGCCGGATAGCCCCAGACGCTCAAAACATTATTGGCCCATACCAAAGAGGCTTCACTCCAGGCAAACCAGTAACAGATCAGATTTTCTCTCTGCGGCAAGCGATGGAAAAACTGTTGGACCATGGACATTAGTTGCACCATCTTTTCATCGACTTTAAAGTCGCCTATGATATTATAGCCAGGGTAAAATTATACACGGCCATGAGAGAATTCGGTATCCCGACGATCAAGACTGACTAGGCTGATCCTGGCCAATGTGCGAGGCCAGATAAAAGCAGCAGGATCACTTTCAAGACCATTCGATATCAACAACGGTCTACGCCAAGGGGATGCCCTATCATGCATCCTCTTTAACCTGATCCTCGAGAAAGCGATCCGTGATGCTGAGGTAAATGCGAGAGGTACGATCCTCTTTAAGTCCAGCCAACTGCTGTCTTATGCTGACGATATCGACATCATGGGAAGAACCACCCAAGACGTACAAACTGCCTTCATCCAGATCGAGCAGGCGGCGCGAGATCTTGGGCTGCATATCAATGAAGGCAAGATAAAATATATGGTGACAACGTCAGCACCAAAAACCAACCAACCAAGAAAAGAATCATTGCACATTGTTCAGCTTTAAAAAGACATCATTCCGTAGTTGATGGTCTAAAGCCAAATTAAAATAAAAACAATTAATGAGTCCAGGAAGAGCAATTTGATCTGCACACTTTAATAAGCACAGTAGATCGGCAGTGCAAATGCATTTGCATCAAATTATCCCATCACCACTTGACTATCACAGTAAGATTCCAAAAATACGATCTTCTGAAAAAATTCATCATGTGATCAAAAAAGAGATAGATGACATTTTGGACACTTGCCACCTTATATTTTAATAGATTGAACCATATGATGCTCAATGATTCCTAGTACGGACTCCATGGCTAACAATTTATCAACAGGGCATGACTTACTTATAGCGCACCATTAGAGTTTTGATGCCGATAAGTCAACAGTGCAATACTATTATATGTAGGGAGCGCCGTTTGTATCATATTTCATTAAAGCTTATCCCCTCCTCTCCTCTGTCCCCCTGCCCCTTCGCTAAATCATATATCAATGATGGAAGATTTTTTAACTTTGCTTTCAGGGGCGGCATATCAACGAACTATAAGTGAAATCCTATTAGTTTAAGTTTCTCATGTTTAAAAGTATTAGGTTGTTGCAAATGAAATGTCGGATTTTTCAATGAAGTGAGGTTAGTTATGATTTTAATGTTTAAAACTGCCGCAAGGTGACTCTGGTGGTATGGGATAATTGAGTATAAATAGTCGTTCGTTCGATCAAGGAGTCATTTCAGTTTCAATCGTCATTGAAGTTCCAAGTAAAACTCAAAGAAAAAAGCATGGAAGGGAGTCAAAAACGTCTACTTTTTCTATATGAATTTAAACTTGGTCACAACGCAGCGGAGGCAACCAGAAACATTTGCAGAGCATTTGGAGCTGACGCAGCAAACGAACGAACGACATAGACACAGCGGTGGTTCGAAAAATTCCGATCAGGCGACATGACCCTCCAAAGTGAACCTCGTGGACACCCAGGAACATCGATCGACAACGACGAGTTGCGTTTGATAGTGGAATCTGATCCCCGATCATCGATTCGTGACATTGCAGAGAAAATAGGCGTACACTATTCGACAGTATCTCGGCACTTACAACAGCTTGGAAAGGTGAAGAAGCTTGATAAGTGGGTTCCGCATGAACTCAACGAGCAAAACATGGCGCTGCGAATGGAAATATCCAGTTCTCTACTCAACCGCAACAGGAACAATCTCTTTTTGCGCAGAATAGTGACATGCGATGAAAAGTGGATATTGTACGACAACCGTCGCAGATCAGCGCAATGGCTAGATGCCGATCAGCCTCCACAACACCTGCCAAAACCGAGCCTTCACCCGAAGAAGGTAATGGTAACTGTTTGGTGGTCTGCATCTGGAATTATTCATTATTCGTTTTTGGAGCGTGGTGAAACAATTAATGCAGAGAAATATTGTGCCCAACTTGATGAAATGCACGAGAAATTACGTGTTCAGCGGCCTAGATTGGTCAACAGAGATGGAGTGATACTGCTCCATGATAACGCCCGACCTCATGTTTCCAGAATGACGGTCCAAAAATTAAATGAATTACGATATGAGACTGTTCCTCATCCACCATATTCACCCGACCTCTCGCCAACCGACTACCACTTTTTTAAGCATTTGGATCACTTTTTGGCGGGGAAACAATTCAGCAATGAAGTAGCTGTCAAAAGTGCCTTTGAAGAACTTCTTAGCTCTAGAAACCCAGACTTTTACGAAACTGGAATAAATGCCCTTGTATCTCGTTGGGAGAAGTGCATTGAAGCTGCTGGTTCTTATTTTGACTAATAAAATTAATTTTCATAAAAGTTATAGTTTTTTGAAATTTTACTCATTTCATTTGCAACAACCTAATAGATTATGTTAACTGTTAAGGTTTCTGCTAGGTTAAATACGTTCTAAATGTTATTTACACGATAAAAAATGTTGTTTTTTTGATATTCCATTAGACAGTCTTCTTGCAGCCCACAGTCATAGCCCAAGGAGGAAAAAACGTTTCAAGTTTTAAACAAAAATAACAAAGGTGCGGTCAAAGGCTCTCTACATGCCCTTCATGAAATAGGTAACGAGAGAAATGTCAAACCTTTCACTATCAAGTTAAACGTATTCATTTCATGTGTATAAGATAAATTCGGGAATAACTGTCAGTTTAAGAAAACTACCTTTTCGAGAAAATAATACTTGATAAATTCAATGTACTGCGAATGGCGGCAATTTCCTGAGAAAAGAGAAGAAATGATTTCATTTGCGACCGACTTCCGATCATTACGAAAGTTAAAGAATCGTGTAATCAAGCTAAAAACACGACCCACAAAGCAGCCTATACAACCCGCGGAGTCACCAAGCCCGGTAAGCGCTTCATCAGCCGATATACTTGCCTGTGGAATGACGATGTCTAAACAAAGCTCCGTGAGAAGAAACGCCTCTACCATAAGTTTCTGGTCGACAAAATTTTGGCCAATTGTCAAATTTACAATTTACGAGCAGATTTCAACGAAAGGATTTGTTCATTTTTCATTTCCAAAAGTGCTGCCGATATTTGGAGCAATTCCACTTGTCAGCCTAGTGGTTCTCAGAGGTGGCGGGGAGGAAGATAGGGCAGCAACCCTGTCGACCAAACCAAGTGACCAAAGAAAACCTTCATAGTGGTGGCACTTTGGTTTGCTAGGCATGCAGTAGGTGAATGTTCCAAAGGTCTAATTAGGGCGATCACACCCGAGTCTGCACGTGGGTTCATCTGAAGTGGCAGTAGGTCACGAAACTTTACCAGGAGTGTACTGGTACCATGGAACCATGGAATAGCCTCTAAATTCCCATGTTTTAGGAGACTTCCTATTTCGGCTGTTGTGGTTGGCGCCTAGTGGGAGCTTCATGGAGTTTGTTGTTACATTCAAGCGAACAGAGACCTTTGGGCCTCAAACGTGGTGTTCGTTTCCTCACGGATACCGGACTCATTAGTATGGTAGAGATTTAGATAGGTCTTACATCCACCAGTATGAATACTGAGCCACTGCACTTTGTATAGACTCTCATTATGGTCACAAAATCAATTTGTGCCTTAACAAGACCGTAGGATTAAGTCCACGAGACAGGCATTCAGGTAAAAACCGTAACTGTCAGCCTGACGACATCGCATTTGAGCTCTGAAAAGCGAAGAGCTGAGACCCAACACTGTGGCTCAGTGAATTTTTTTATCGGGTTATTAAGGATGGTAGAGAACTATTTGACTGGCAATAAAGCACGACCGCTCCTATATGGAAAAAGAAAGGAAGTCCAGCAGAATGTTCAAATTACCGTCCGATTCGATGGCTATCCCATATCATGAAGATGTTTGATCACATTCGAAATGAGGAGATCAGCGATCCATATAGTGTTGCACAGATCGTGAAAAAATTGCGATAGAGGCGTCTTCCAGGCGCCGATGAAAACTCATTTGCCAAGATTACTCTGAACATCGAAGCCGATGAGATACGTTGAAGCACTGTAGTGTGGAGTCGCTTAGCGGGGATCCATCCGAGCTTTACATCAGAATAGCGCAACTCACCACTTCTCGAAACTCACCCGCCTGAGAAGCCGATTCTGGCATTCGCGCGCTCCTTCAAAAATACAGCAACATAACTACCGAAAGTAGTCTCTCGCAGTCAGCTAAGCATGATGTACAGCACCACACCCGTGGTACTGGCTCCCATATCTTTTCAAAAGCGCGTTCAGTACCACCCCAGAAACTCAATATTGCTAAAAAAGAATTTGACATATTTTTAAAGCAGGATATTTGCAAATCATCAAGTAGTTGCTGGTCTTCTCCTTTACATATGGTTCTAAAGCCCAACAGTGAATGCAGACTGGAGAATCTCTGGAGAATCTCAGACTATTCCAGGTCGCTACCCCATATCACGCATCCACGACTTGGCGCACAACCTCGCTAACAGTCATGTTTTCACGACCTCGGACTTAGCCAAGGCGTCCCCAAATCCATGTAGCTCCAGAAAATATTCCGAAAACAGAAATATGCACGCCCTTTGGACTCTAAGTTAACATGGATGCCTGTTGGTCTGTGCAATGTGGCGTAAACTTTTCAGAGGTTCATCCACTCTGTCCTGCAAAACCATAACTTTTGTTTCGTGTATTTAGATGATGTGTTGGTGGCCTTCTCCTCCAAGTTCGAGCATTTGCAACATCTCGAATGAATTTTTCAATGTTTTCTTGAGGCCGGGCTTGTACTTAACGTTCAAACATGCAAATTCCTTCAATAGTAGGTGAAGTTTTTAGGTCATCACAGACTTCCCACAACCTAAAGCAGTCAAAGATCTGAGTAGTTTTTTGGGTATGTTACAACTTCTGCGCCGCTACTTGGCCAAAGCCACACAACATCACACCCAAGAAGAATCACTTAGGAATGATTACGTAGTCCACAGAGGCCGTCCAGGCATTTGAGCTAGACAAACGACAGCTGGCGGAAGCTACACTCCTGGCATTGCCGCAATCAGACGCAATCCTAGTTGTATTTGTTGATGCCTCAGACATAGCAGTAGGTGCTCCCTTTCACCAAAAGGTGAACCAAATCTGGCAGCCGTTGAGCTTCTTTTCCAAGAAATTGAATACAGCTCAACAGAACTACAGCACCTATGATACTCCCTAGAAGGTAGGGCGTTCATAATGTTCACAGATCACAAGCCTCTTGCCTTTGCCTCTAGGCAGAAGTCCGACAAAGTATCCCCTCGCCAACTTACGGCATCTAAACTTCATGAGTCAGCTGGCTTTGGACATCCAACATATGAGCGGTAAGAATAATGTAATCGCAGACGCTTTGTCACGCGTTTCAGAGGTTGAAATCCTTACCACGTTCGATTTTTCGGCAATCGCCGAGGCACAGAAGGCTGACGGAATGCTTCAGAACCTCAGGGACAATTTAAAATTTCGGAAGTTTCCCCTCTTCGGCTCAATCTCCGAAATACTCTGCGAGACCTCTGAAAAGGACTTAGGCCATATATTCCGGTCACTTTTCGCTAGGAAGTTGTTAATTCCTGGGCCAGACAGCACATCGTAGTCAAGAAATGTAAAGTCGCCAAGCATGTACAGAAAGAAATATGCTATACTAAGCATTTTCACACGATCCACATCGACACCTTTGGTCCCATGCAAGATTCGCATGGCTTCAAGTATTAATAATAATAATAATCGTTGACGCGCCAATCCATATTGGATCAGTGCCTTGAAGTGTGTTAAAGCACTTCATTCAAGACCGTAACGGTACACTACAGTAACACTGTAGAAGGCAATGTGGTCAGCATTGCGCTCGCCAGAGATTATTACTCAGATTTGACTCTGGTACTCATTCACAGCTGGTTCGACTGGTATCTGACGTCAAATCCCGATAAAAATTCCACTGCCACCAGTAAGATTTGAACTGCGACCTTCCGTACGGCAGCCTTGTGTTCTAATCAATCCGAACAGCTTCAAGGATTGCCTCACAATCATCGATAGGTTCACGCGGTTGTCTGAAGCAATTCCTCTGGCCGACATTTCCGCACAATCATGCGCCGACGCCTTTTGCCGGGAATGGATCCCATGCTTTAAAGTTCCAGGCGAAGTTACTACTGACCAGGGAATGCAATTCGAGTCTACCCTGTTCTCGGAGTTAGGCAAATTCCTAGGCTTCAAACGCCATCGGAGTCCAATGTAATGTTGAAACGCTGGCATAGGAAACTGAAGGGCGTTATAATGGCACAAGATGATTCTTCATGGTCGCAACTCCTGCCCTTCGTTCTACTTGGCTTACGTACAGCCCATTGTAAAGAGTTTGTCGTCAGTTCCGTCGAGCTAGTATACGGGGAGAATTTAAGACTCCCTAGCGATCCTGTGTTCGATGCCAAGTCAGCCCTTTCCACCGCGGGACTTTTGCGCTTGCTCCACGACGCCGTGATCAGATTAAAACCACCCCCGCCATCCCGTCATGCTTCGACGAAGGCTAACACTCCCAAGGAGCTGGACGTCAGCACACACATCTTATTTCGCGTCCCCGGGGTTGAGGTCTCGGTGAAGAAAAATGCACGGCGCGTGAGATTCGATCTGCGCCCTTAAAATTGACGAGCCAGTAGTCAGGTTTTGTCGCAGAAACCCAGTATCACCTGGGGGTGGGGAAGTGCGGAGACGCTGCAGTATGGAGCCGTTTAGCGGAAATTCATCCGAGTTCCACACCAAAGTAGGGCAACTCACGAAGTCTTGAAACTCACCTGCCTGAATGGCTCCCCTACCTGTTGGTAGCAGGTTGACAGCCACGGGGCCGGTAGAGCAACCGGTGAGAAACGGCAGACGTGAACCGAGAAAAATAGATGTACGAAAAAAATGTCATTAAAACGAAAATAATTTTATGATAATATTTTCGCTTCGCTGAGAGGCTCTCAACTCCATCCCAATCAAGCAAAATGGCGCAACCGATCAAGACGAAATAACCCCGTCTCTGAAAGAGACCTAAGTGAACTTTCTGGAAGAATTGATTCAAATGAAATTGCAAAGCCCAATGTGCCACCACATTACAAGTTTCCACTGTTCGGGTGTCCACTTCGCATGATCTTTGGCAAACTTAAATCTAGGGGTCCGGTGTTCTGGGTCAAAAGGGGTTTCTTAATTTCAGTTTTGGCTTTCATACCACTTTCTTTTAGACACCTGCGGATTGTCTGATTTGAGACTTCGGTGTTTAGAATCTCTTTTAGATCCCTTTTCGCTTTTGCGGCATCCGTAATTGCTCCTGAGACTATAAGACTTCTCACCATTCTCTTCGTTCTTAGAACCTATCCAATAGAACAATCTTAAAAAAAAATGTATACCATTCCAATATCTGCACAAATAAAGTTAATAACAGAATATTTCCATATTTTAGAAATTTACCTGAAAACTTCCCTAAGTTCATCCTAGAAGACAATTTTGGAAATTTTGAAAAAATCCTACAATTACTGACGAAGTTATAGAATGAATTTGTCGCAATCTAAGACGTGTATGGCGTCATGATCATACAAAGTGAACTCATATGAAAGGCGGAATTGGATATGGCAAGGAATATTTTGAATTTTTTTGTAAGAGTAGAAAAACGTACATAGGAAATTTCTCACAGAATATGAACATAAAACCGTTTTTCAACTTATTTCGAGGGAATTCAATAGGATATTCCACCTCAATATTTATATTTTGCGACAAAGACATTATTTTGAAAATATTTTACGCTCTGCAGTTTTTAGGTCTAATCACATTCTTGTCATGGCTGATGCGTTATTTGTAACTAAATTTGTAAATCTACATTTCTAATCAATTCTATGAGATTTTCCAGAGATGTCTTTACAAAAAATACGCCAGATTCAGTAGTAACACAGTTGAAAATGATAGGTCAATGTGAGCATTTGATCACATATCCAATAACAAATCAACTGTTTGATCCTTTACAGTAGAAGAACCTCCTCTTTTCTTTATTGTGAGCTTCATCAAGTGACTCTTTCCCAAATGAAAATGTGATTGTGGCTGATGCAAAGTCACAGCAAAGTTGCTGCTTATGGAATACATAACTTTCACAATTTACCTATGTAACTGTTACAATAAATGTTGACAATGGTTGAGGTTGCATTTTTGCCGAGGTGGTGAAGCTGTTAAAACATTTTCTACTGAGCTGGTACTAGGTCTCAATCTTATAGTATTTGTTGCAGTTGAAAGTCCATCCACCTCATGGCGTCCAGTTGATTCACCTTTACGCCCGACGAACAAACATTGACAATTTCGATCATTCGACGCGTATTGGTAGTTTTATTCAAAATTTCCCTGATAACTTTTCCGCTCCCGTATAAAAATAGTAGCTTTCTAGCTAGCAGTCAATAAAGTGAAAATCCACCATTCCTAGTTTAATTAGGATAAATTTACAATAAATACAAATAAATAAAAAAAGGATGATTCATTTGATTAAAAAAAAATAAAAAAATAAAAAAAAATATGTCAATCTGGGGAGGTAAAAACAAATCATTATATAGACCGATCATTTAACTTTTTTATTTAACTTCTACTATCTTAAAAGTACCTTCTTGGCTACTCATTGATATGGAAAAATGAAATGAACACCCTGTCATCATCTACATAGAAAGTACTTTCGCCTGGTTCGTGTGTGCGTGACTAAGTTTATTTCACGCTTATACTAAACATTCGCTTTCCCGTATCACATATCTTCGAGGAATTTACCTAAAAAAAATCTATTTGTACGCTTAGAGATATCCCGTATGCAATGGACTAGAAAGGAATACATACAACAAATAGAAAACCCTATTGAAGCTGCGTAGGAGAACACTCCAAGAGCAGTTCTACGATTTGCACACTCCAGGATTGATAGTAGGAAGAAAGTGTGACATTGCAATGCAATATATCCATCTGATAAAGAATGTGCCATGCAGATTTATTTACATTCAGTCTGGGGAGTTCAACGATTCCACTGATATGCGCTGATTTTGTAGGTTGGAAAGAAAACAGAAAAAAGAATCTTTACAAACAACGAACAATCTCAATTGATGAATCATGAAGTCTCTTTTTGAGATTTATTGTTTTTTCAACCCTTGGTGAGCAGATACAAAACTATGCGGCAGTCCTCAAGCAGCCAAAGATAAAGTAGTTTCTCATTGTTTAAGCATTATGTGAAATCATTAAAACAAAAAAACAAAAATAATTGAATCCGCAAACAAATGAGTGAATATTTTATTGTGGCATCCATTAACATTCTCGTCTGTTCCTGGTGTACATATTCCAGATGCTTAAAATTCAACCGACGATTTTTTATTACCGTATATGTGACTTGTCATACTGTTCACAATCGGTCATATTTTTATCTTGTTGAATAATAAACAAACATGGAAAATACCGCTTTTGAAATAAAAAAAAAACAATATAACTTTCATTCTGAAATTGACTATACACAACAATTGTCGGCCATTCCCAATAATAACAATTACAAAATAAGTAAAATTTGAAAATTAATCGAAAACTCAAAACAGATTAAGCTCAGCAACGTAGGCAGGTTTTACGAAAACCGCTGCGCTGAGTTCTCTCTCTGCATGGCTTTCTAAGTCGCCCAGCTTAATGGTTCCTTAAAATGATTGAACGATTGGTATAGTTGAAGTCTAGTTGTATTTTTGCAGCTTCTGGAACCCCGTAATATGTATATATTACGTGCTGTTAATCCCCAGTATTTGCTTAAAAATTGAAGAAAGACAAGCTTTGTAGTTCTAGCGCCTTTATTTAACTGTGGGCGTATATGTCACAGATGCGATTAATCTAGATGGCACTGCCGATGTGTACTTAAGCATGTCAATTCGACCAATTTTTTTTTTCACGCAGTTTTTCTGTGATTAAGCTTGCCTTTATCTTAGCAGCAACTCGTCACTGATAACAAACAATCATCAGATTCTTCTTCTTTTTCTTCAGCCTTTGTCCGGTTCAAAAGCCCGGTCAGCTCGTTGTGATCGGTTTTGCCATTTGGCTCTATCGAATGCCTGATCTGGGTGCAATCTCGAGGATTTTAAATCTCCATCCAGCGTATAAAGCCACCATTATTTCGGCCTGCCTTTTGGTCGTTTACTATCGACTTGGATGCTCAGATCAATCTTGGCAAGTGAATTCTCGTTAACACGAATTGCGTGACCATACCATCGAAGACGTCTCTCTCGCAATTTTTCCACGATCGGTGTAACCCCATAACAATCGCTGATATCCTCATTTCATTGTATTTTATAGTTGGCCAACACTCAGAACCATAGAGGGCGACAGGACGGACGACATTGCGGTAAATTTTAGATTTGAGACGTTCGTTCATACGTCGATCACAAAGAGGTTGCGTTAATGCGTGAAGCAATTTCATAACGCAGTTCTCCATTCTCTTCGAAAAAAATCAACATTTCGCAGTTACAGACTTGCTAGTTGATCCATTGATGCCAGAAATGAAAAGCCTATAGAGCAATGATACCGATGGTACCACAGGGTGGACGGTTGATTCCGATTTTACACGAATAATCGACATTGTGAAGCCCGGAGAAGCGTCGTGAATCTCAGCGCAACTTGTGTTACCTTCATTTCATTTAACTCACAGGTCATAACAACTAACTTCAATATTCTTTTAAAAGTACTTCTAGTTGTTGGATTTGATTTTTAGACATTTCTTTAGATTCAGGATAGTCTGAAAATTTTTTTAAGCTAATAAAAAAAATTGATTTTTTTTCAATTTTTGCTACTAACTCCCCTTAAAAAAGAATTTTGTGAAGAATTTCAGATTCTACTTTCAATAATTGCGAAGTTAGGATATTTTTCGCGCTAGATTTAACGTTTGAATCATTGTCCGTCGCCCTGCATCTTTTGAGATTGCTCGGCTATTTATTATCCATTTGATTGATTCTTTTTGTTTTATTTTCAAGGCAAGCCTTCAAAAAAATACATTTAACCTTGCAAAAGGTCTTACATACATTCTGAATGGTTGCAAACATCTTTAATTTTGTACGCGTTTATCTGGAAACCACGTTTTTCAAAACTTGTCCTCAATTTTTCAGGAAAAATTGAACCGATTTTAATAGTTTTTCTCCTCGGAAGGATCAAAGAGACGCAATACATTTTTGAGATCAACAGACTGAATAGATCCACCGACCGGACCATCAGGAGCTTGTACAGCAAACGAATGAAGACGGTTCAGCGGCAAGTGCTTACCAAGCTAACTCCGGATGAACAGCCCAAATGAAGAATAACTTTGGAATTCAACGAAATCTCCCTTTCGTTGAAACAAAAACTTAGGAAACATGGTTTGGACGTCGTTTCGATCAAATTGCTAAGTTCGGCATATACGAAATTGCAAAAAATTATACATCGGGCAAATCAAAAGGAATATGGAAACAAGCCTTTGAGAGCACCTGAAGGAAGCAGAGTTGGGGGCAAGGAACCTTCCTGGATTTTCAAATTGACCAGGAAAAGCACCTGTTGAGACAATTATAACATCCTTTCCATCGACCAGGGAAATAATCGAGGAGAGGAATAAATGAGGATTTTATTACCATTTATACAAAACTGATAATATACATAAATATATATGGTTAAAAAGCCCACGTATCTAAGGATGGGCTGACGGCAACATACAAAGGCCCGCATTACAGCGATGATGCGTTTTAACGCAAAGTGTGTGCGACCATGCGAAAATGTATTACTACATCCCGATTGTCGCAAACACTTCAGCCAATGACGCGAAGGTTCTACACTACAGAGACATGGATCTTATATCGAAGACAGTGCGGATCAAGACTGAAACCCATTAGGTCAGATTGTTACCCGACAGGGCTCTTCGGACTATAGCACAGGTTGCAAGGATAACCGCTTTTTGCATCTCCATCTATAGTCCAGCCCAAAGATCGAGCATTTTCAGCGTTTGATATACATTTTTCGGGACTAATTTCGGCACTGAATTTACGACTGAGACTACTTCGATCTTTTGTAGTCTCCAAGTCTGCTTCATATCGTCCGTTTTCGTGTTGTTTTTCAACGGTACAACTACATCGATTATGAACCACGCTCGTTCATCCTTGAGAAGCAGAACTAGATCGGGTCTATTATGATCAACACTGTGGTCGGTGGGAATAGTGTGATCCACAGTAGTGGTGGTAGGTTGCCATTAAATTATACCTCAAAGCGAGGTTTTGATGGAAAATCTCGCAGACAGAATTATGACAGGGGGTTTACTCGGTACTGCTCAACATCCCGCACGCAGATGTTATATGCTGGATGGTCTCCTTTTCACAGTTACATAACCTTCAACTGGAATTGGTGATAGAATGTACCGTTTATAATTTTTTGTTGGGAACGAAGCATCCTGAATTAAAGTGAGGAATGCTGGAATGCTTCGGTCACCCAGAATAATAAACCGTTAGTTAGGAGGCTTCGTTGTCAATGCCCATAATGACAATTTTTTTATACGACCTCCGTGAATGGGTTTCTCTTTCCACATGTCGATTGAAGTAACATTCGACAAGGGATCTTATTCTCTGCTTTTTAAGTTTAAAGGAGACAATTTATTATCTGCCATGATGGTAGCCTGATGTAATTTACTAAAGGATTGTTTCTAATAGAAAAACTCACGAAGAGAATACACTTGATTGTAGTGTAATGACGTGGGATAGTAATCCGCAATTTTTCGGCAGCTTTATTGTACATCTTGTTGTTTGCAAGAATTACCCTTACCCGTCTATTCACAGATTCTAAATCGATATTATTCCACTGTATCACACCGAATGTGTATAGAAAGTGTTGTTTGTCATGATTCGTTTTTCCCGAACATCTCTCTTTTCAGGGCAAGATCTAGAGACCGTTTAAATTTCAGCAGCAACTTAACTTTAATGATTGCTACAGCGGGTGTTATTGTTTGCAATATGTCGAGGTATTTGTAGATGTCGTCCGAGATCCATACCCTCAATTTAGATGTTATTTTGGCTGTATCCTTCGTTTTCGGTGTGTTTCCATGCGACATTTCTCCAAACCCAATTATATGCCGATATCCCTGCTGAACTGGATGGTGATGTCCAGCAAGGACCGAAGTTGGTCTTGGGCATAAATTTTGATGTCGTCAATATACATCAAATCGAACTGGTCAAACGAGAACAGTGAAGACAGGAGACTACAACTTTGAGACCGTTGATAATTTCTCGTATCAGCAACTACGAAGAAATACACGCACGGTTGTTGGTAGCCAACAACCACAAATTGGGTCGACATTCCAAGTTACTAAGCTTCTCTTGATTACAGGGTTCATCGGGTGCCTTATAAGTGGAGTATTCGGATTGTTATATAGCTGAGTGGTTAGAGCACAAGGCTGTCGTACGGAAGGTCGCGTTTCAAACTGGTGGCAGTGGAATTTGTATCGTGATTTGACGTCGGATATCAGTCGATTCAGCTGAGAATGAGTACCTGAGTCAAATCAGAGGAATACTCTCGGACGAGCGCAATGCTGACCCCACTGCCTCCTACAGTGGACTGTAGTGTACCGCTACGATCTTGAATGAAGTGCTCTGACACACTTCAAGGCTCTGATCCAATATGGATTGTTGCGCTAACGATTATTATTATTATTCAGATTGATCTTTGTTCAGTCCAGTTTATTAAAGACTCCACACTGAACTCAAGCGAAACTTCGTGGAAAATTTATTGCCTAGTTGGTAGGACAACTCGATCATTTTTGACTGACGACGTTTTGCTACGGAACATAATATGTCATAATCGCCAAAACATGCAAGGATGAAGAGCTGCTTTGATGTTGTTGGGTACTGTCTTAGGGTTCTACCAAAAGAATTTGAAATATTATCCCCATTTTTAAGGTTTTGTGTAAACACAAAACCTTATTAAAATCGGTTTACTGTCTGTCTGTCTGTCCGTCACACGCATTTTTCTCGGAGACGGTTGTAGCGATTGACACCAAATTTGGTAGAAAAATGGGAACTGTGAACGCTCACGCATGCAGCGAGTTACATCTTTTTACGTCGAATTTAAGGGGCGTCCCATACATGGAAAAGGGGGGTGTACATTTTTTTTTCATCAAATATAGTCATGTTGGGTATCAAATTAAAGGTCTCGGTTAGTACTTTTCGAAGCCGATCTTAGTTTCGGCATTTGTTGGGAAGGTGGGGAGTGCGGGTGGTCGAAAGTGGTCATTTTTTAATGAACCCATTCTCGGAAAGTACCCAACCAAAAAAACTGAAAAATATCAGGGGGCTGCCACTATATGGTGCCTGGGCTCCGAAATATCCTCCATACCGATACCTGTTCAAATAAAGTTAATAATAATACATTATATATATTTTTCAGTAATTGACAGGAAAACCCCCCCTAAGTTCACCCTAGAATCACAGAACTTTGCAGCAGTGTAGGCTACAGTATAGAGCATGACCTTGCCAAATTTGGTGAAAATTGCACTATTACTAACAAAGTTATACTAGGTCAAAACTGTCGCTCCTCTGCAAATTCAAGACTATGAATGTCAATATCACATGAAAGTGGTTATTTTCACATAATATATGCATATTTCACGTGCTACATGCTAATGGGCAAATGCACACTCAAATCTCTTTATAAAAGAAATACACAAAACCTTTCATACCTGAAGCGTCTAGCTTCTGGTTTCCCGATTTGTTTTCTCAGTAGTAGTGAGGAACAGTCAAGCAATTAGTTAATAATAATAGGATTTTCGCCAAGCATTCTAAGATGATACTCTATATGGGCGAGGGGGCTATCAGTGAATTTCCTAAATATAATAATATACTATTACTGATTTAAGTAGATATCACAAAGGGGGGAATTTTGAGGCCTAGATACCATATAGGAGCATCATTTTTATCATATTCTCCATGTAGGTAGTTTGTGACAATAAGTCCTTAATTGAAGTAACCTCTTTGTAACACCTTTGCCAGAAAAATTATGAATCTGACAATCCAGCGATTTAGCCCTGTGTAGTAATTGATGGATACCAACACCTCCGCAGTCGTTGGAAAACCTTTTTAAAGTATTTCACTCGTTTTGTGGAAGATAGCTAAATCCTTACAGAAGAAGCACGTGTCGGGCTTTGTCAAAACATCCAATTCTGGTGCAAAAAGGGGTTTAATATTTTATTTTAATTTTAAAAGGAGTTTAATAATTAATCACTTGATTTATCTTACGGGCAGGAAAGTATCCACAACAGCATGAAAAGTACCAAAATACAATAGAAAAACATATGAAAGAAGGCTACGATTTCAATGGGAAATGAACGATAAGAAGTTACCAGCGAACCAAAAATAAGTCTGATGTCGAGTAGCAAGAGCAAGCCAGCGAAAATATGCGAGCACGCAGAATATTATCAGCAGAAACATTGCCACTAATATGCACTGTCCAAGGGTGGTTATAAAAAGGACCGAGGCGCACGAGGGTCTCTAAAATCGCACTTATTGGACAATGATAAGTGCATGGTAAAATGTTTGGGTTTTTACGCGATATGAGCTTCTTAACTGAGGGAAGACTTGTTGAGCTGATCGTTGGAGCCAATTCCATTTTTTTTTGTCAGCAGCATGAGTGCTAAGGAAAAAAGAACTTTGGCACGAAATTAAAATTAACTAGAAATAAAACGAAACTCGCTTTGACATTTTTATGCATTCAAAGCATCCTTTGTACAAAATCATGTTTGATAAGATATGCTTTAATCGATTTAGAGCATCATGGTTGGAAACGCCGCCTGGCCAAAGTTCAACACTTACCTCCCTCCTCGAAGCTTGAGTTCAAATAATACTTTCCCCTTTCCTCATCGCATCCTACCCCAACAATAATCGCACCAGCAAAAAATATATTCTGCAGAATAACTGATCATCTCTGCTGCCCATTAGAGTATTTTGAAATGCTGATTTCATTCCATTGACGTAATGTTAACAGTCGCTTGCAGAAGAGCCGTGCGGGGGTGGTAACTGAGCGAATTATTCAATTTAGTTCCGGTCGTGATGCCATAATTTGGCTAATGTATTTTTTCCTGCAATGAAGTGTTCATATGTACACGCCTTATCTGCGCTACAGACAGCAATCATGTTTTCTGCTTCTGTTATTGAATTTGACTCGGTCATTTAGCTCAAATGCATCAACTTTTAAAGAGTGGATAGCGGTCAATTTATGAATTGAGAATACCATAGATGTAGGCGGTAATAAAGGTGATACCATTCCACTGGAGCTTTGTTTTCTTTATTGACGTAAACTAACTAGTTAATTATGCAATTAATCATTTTACGCAGACTTTACGACGCGGTAAACATTGCTTCATGTTCGGCGTGATGCAAAAAGACGCTGGTTGTTAACATGTAAATTTATACACGTGTTTCTATGAATGTTCCCGATGCTAAGAATGGCGAAAAATAGAGAAACTTCCACATGTATGATGTATGTGCAGAGGCACAGGATCTTTTCTTTAGCCTTTGTCCCGTTCACAAATGGAGTCGGCTCTTTGTGATGGGTTGCGCCATTTTATTTTATTAAAGACTAGATCTTAATACAGTCGTGATGCCTCCAGCGTATCAAGCCACCGTTATTTCGGCCGGCTATTAGTTACTTACCATAGACTTCTATGTTCAGACCAATCTTATGGCGAAGTCAATTCTCTTTAGCGCGAATTACGTGACCGTACCATCTAAGACGCCTCTTTCGCAATTGTTCCCCATATCGATCGCGGATATCCTCATTTCGGATGTGATCAAAGCGTGTCACGCCGCTTGTCCAAAGCAACATCTTCGTCTTCCTTATCGCAAGACGCCACTCATTGCCCTTTATAGTTAGTCAACACTCACAACAACAACCATAAAGGGTGACAGGACGGACGACATTGCGATACATTTTAGATTTGAGACCTTTGTTGATACTTCGACCACAAATAAGGTCAGTTGTGGGCCGCCATTGCATCCAGGTTGTGCTAATGCGTGAAGCGATTTCATAGCACAGTTTTCCATTCTGTATATTCGTTGCCTTTGGGTCTTTATTTCAGGTCATTTGCTTGCTCTCTGTAGAATGTCTTAGTTTTACTTTTCTGACTCACGAGTATGCATGTGTTCCAATGCTCAGTGCCGGGAAGACCACTGACATTGACAGTGATAGTCCCTGTTTCATAGGGATCAGTCGTCAAAAATTCATTTTTATCCAGATTCAATCTGAGACTGGGTGGCATGAGGGGATCATTCCATTTTTGGAGAAACATCATCTGCATAGAGTATAGAATGCCGCACTTTGGATGTTCCGTGTGAAAGTGTCCATAACAAGAACGAAGAGGAGTGGTGAGAGAGCGCTTCCTTGATGAACACCAACAGAGACGCGACGTGATTTTGATACACCCACCACACTTCGAATTTTACTTTTCCGATCGTGGTAGAGCAATTCAACCCAGCGCATGAGTTCCTATGGTACTAAGAGTTGTCGTAAAGCATACCAGATTAGTTCATGTGGCACACGGTCAAGCGCTGCAGGCGATGTTTTCCAGTGTTTCTCCGTGAATAACCGCGCAGAATGCATTGCTTCAGCAGTTCCGCAGTTCTTGACAAATCACGGTTATTTGAACGACTTCACGAATACGATTGTCAAAAATGCGTTCAAAAATCTTTATGGGTCCATACCATGAAGCAACAGCAACCTAATCAGACGGCCTTTTAAAACATTCTGCTGGACTACTTTTCTTTTGCCCATATTGAAACTGTGGTACTTTCTTGCCAGTCAGATGACAAATTGAAAGTGTTAAAAGCAGGCTGCTCCGATATGAACATATTGCCCTTCACTTTTTTCTGGGGAAGAACAATTGACAACTGACTAAAAGAAATCTGAAGAGACTTTAGCTGTGTATTCATCTCATGCGAGCATATCTAATTTAACTTGAGGCTAGCTAAATGGAGAAGTTAAGGATTTTCTTGTTCACATAGGACTTAATAGAACAGATTCGTCAAACTATGAAGACTATGAGAGCAATGAAGGGACAAAACAAATTGTAAGAAAGGATAGGATTGATCGTGATCATCTCATCTAACTTATTCCAAATTTGATAATCAAATAGATTCAAATCGGGGCTACCCGAAATCTTTCCTTCCGAATAAAGGGCGGCACATTGTCTTCTAATCACTGCTGAGTCGCAAGACCCAATCGATGCTGCGAGACAGAATACCGCTCAAGGGCTCTGCAACCAGTTGTAATACGGTATTTCGGAAGAATGCACCTGTGTCGTCACTCTTTTCACGCAGAAATGGATGGGTCAGGCAACATACCATGATACCCCAATCAACCCATCAAAAAACTAGTGGTGGCGTGGAGGCGTCGACAGATGATCAAGCGTGCATCCTATCGTTTTGGCTATTTAATTTCTGATCTGATCATAAACATTTTGTCGTCTATGAGCAAGATTTTTTGTAACCACCCTTACCGTACAAGCGCAACACTTTATTGCACGTTCAACTGACAAGGCCTTCAAATGCGGTGTAAAAAACTGTCTAAAGGTATGACCCCATCTACGGACGCGGCCACAAACTGCACTGCCTGTCAAAATATCTTTATACGGTTTTGTAGGCAGCAATGTGGTACTGACATTTCATTCCTAATCAAGTCTACACCACTGCAAAATTGTATGGATCTAGAATAAATTTAAGGGGGGACGGGATATCGTAGCGGGAAGTATTTTTATACCAATAGTATAGTGTAACGCGCCAGAGGAGACTTCCGATGCAGATGAAAAGAAAATTTTCTATGAGCGAAGCCGTTGATTTGAACGCCAAGATCGGCTCTGATAGTATCTTGCTTAGACATCTTCTTTTTCTTCAGCCTTTGCCCGGCCAAAAAGGGGTCGGCTTATCGTGATCGGTTTCGCCATTTGGCTCTATCAAATGCCTAATTTCGATGCAATCTCGAGGCTTTTAAATCCCCTTCCGGCATATAAAGCCACCGTTGTTTTGGCTGGCCTTTTGGTCGTTTATCATCGACTTCGATGTTCAGACCAATCATGGCAAGTGCATTCTCGTTAGCGCGAATTATGTGACCATAGCCGCCTGATTATTGGCATAAGCACTGTTCGAGCATAGAGATGACAGACTCACTTGAGTTTCTATTTCTACTGACCGGCAACGTATATCTAGTCAGATCAAATATATCATGTTCGCAGTAGATTAGAAGTTGTCTACTGGATGTACGACTTCGGGAGAAGCTACCACTTGATGATCGTTTGGGTACAGAGTTTGTATCTTTTCACAGGGGTGAAGAGCTTCGACCCACGAAACTGAACACAGTCCGCTTTCGGGACCTGTAGACGGCAGACATATTTAATAGCTCGCGGGATAATTATGATGAATACTAGGCGCCATCAAAAGTGTTGTTTCCTTTGGTGCTATTTCTTGTAGAGGTCCCCAACGGGATCGACGAAACTAAGGCTCTTGCTGCTGCTGCGAAAGAGGAGGAAAGCGCGACAAATCTTGAAAAGTGCTGTGTTATTGTGGTAGTTACGGAGGCAGAAGCTGCCGCAAATAATAATGATGTCGTTACCATATACTGCAACACGAAAAAACTTGTAGTTAGTCTCAACTCTTTCGATAGTCTTGTAAGAGATGTTAATGGTGGACTCCTCATTCACGATGACGCGCAACATAAGAGGTGAATGAAGCCTTTCACCACGGTCCACTACCCCAATCTTTTCCATATGGTACTTTAAGCAGTAGTGTCCCGTTAAAAGCCCTACTAGGGTTTTCATGTCCCCACAACAGGATTGTTTCGTTCAGTCGACCAAGTTTCAGCAGCACTTGGTGACAACTCCACACCAACTGGCTTGATATGTCGTTGCTATTTAGTGCTGATAATGCCGCCCCACTGTCGGAAAAAATTCGAATGGTGTGACCCCTTCATTTTTGCCGCAGACATTCTTCTACTGCTAATGAAATGGTATATATCTCCGCCTGGAATATGGTCGCCATTTTTCCGAGGGGCGGGCCAGTTCCGAGAACACCCCTGCGCCCGATCCACCCTCCATTACTGACCCCTCGGTGAAGATTATTAAGTCTGTAATCTGAAAAGACTCATGGCCATTTGTCGACAATTCTTCTCTTTCGGTGATTACGACAGTGTATGCTTTTTCAAAAACGAATCTGGAAACCATATGATCGGTCGGCGTCAGGGTTATCGAGGGTTATAATGCATTTTGATTTTTGTGTTTCAGGTGATTCTATATGGTGTACACTGCAAAACAACAACACAAAACAACCCCGACGGCGGCGATATATGCTTTGTGTCAAGAGAGCGGTCGGCGAATAAATGCACCAGCCCATGCACTTTTCTCGCGATTTCAAAACACTGAATTCGCTGGGGGACACGGCGACGTCTAGCCAAAGCGCAGCAACACGTCGCCGTAAAGTATACGATCCCCCTAGTAGGCGTAATTATGTAATAGACACGGGCGTGAAGGTCTTGGTCCTTCTCTTCCCCAAGCACAACAAGCTTTTCACGCAGCAGCTGAAATTAGCGGCAGCGAATTTCACGCTCATCACAACTTACGACTACAGGCAAAAAGACGCAGGTCTCCGCTTGTGTAGGACCTTTTCGTGGCGGTTCATTTGGATATGCAAGATAGGTCTCTGATATAACCTACAACCTCACTTAGGGCAACATGGAAAATTTCAACCTGCTTCCCCAGCACTCTTTCTATCGTTTTTTGAAGACGTTGCCGATCCACGTGTTTTCAAAAATACCGCAACATTACTACAGAACGTAGTCTCTCTTAGCTAGCTAAGCATGATGCTCAGCACCAAATCAGCACTACTAGCTCCCCAATCTTCTCGAAGCTGCGTCCTTTACTACACCAGAAGCTCGCCGTTGCGGAAAGAGTTTGAACAACTACTTAAGCAGGGTATATGCAGAGCTTCTGACAGCCCTTCGTCGCCTCCATTCCACCTGGTCATAAAGCCTAACGGAGAGGCGGACGGGCAATGGAGTGGCTCGTCCTCTGCAACAACTTCTCAAAAAGTAGTTAGGGTTATGTTGTTTTTACCGGTGTAGAAAGGCGCCACCTTTTTCTTTCAACTACATACCCTCTGGTGTTCAGAGGTGGCGGTGAGGAAGACGGGGCGGCAACCCTGTCAGCCAAACCAAAACCAAGTGGCCGAGGAGAATCTCCATATTGGTTACACCGGGAGACGCTGTACTCACTTTGGCTTGCCGGCCGTGATGCAGTAGGCGAATGTTCCAAAGGCCTAATCAGGGCGATCAGACCCGCGTCTGCACGGGGACTCATCTGAAGTGGATATTTGGTCACGAAACCTTGCCAGGGGTATACTGATACCATGGGAACCGGGATAGCCCCTGGACTCTCATACTTCAGGTGAACTCCCGTTGTATGTGAATACAGCTCGGTTGTTTGCGGTTGGCCCCCTAGTGGGAGTTTCATGGGGGTTTTCGTTATGCTCAAGCGAGAAGAGACCTTCGGGCCTCGGCGTGGTGTTGCGTTTCAACACGGGTGCCGTGCTCCTTAGTTCGGTAGATATTTAGGTAGACCTTGCATCCACCAGTATGAATGCTAAGCCATGCACTGGTAGTTGTTGTTCAGCGGGGCTTTGATTTTGGTCACAAAATCAATCCGTGTCCTAAGAGGACCGTGGGATTAAGTCTTCCAGACAGGTGCTCACGTAAAACCCTCAAGGACTTAACTACATACCCTCTTTCCATCTCCCCCTTCAGGGTGGTGCAAACCCTGCTTTACTATGACGGTAGAAAAATGCTCTTCATTTTAAGCGCCATAATTGTTTAAAGGGGGAGGGGTGGACCGTCACGATTTCAAAGGAGTTTGAGAGAGAAGATCTCTTGCTTCTCCGTTCATACTTACGCGATCCTCCTATATCCTCAATAATGCTGAGCACATCCGGGCATTGTATTAAGGAAGCTTGTTTTCCTGCAATATAGTTTTAAATTCATATTTGTTTCAACTGCATCGCCCCAAAGTGTTTATTGTGCAGGCGAAGTTATGTGGACAGCAGCAACAGGTGGCCTCAAGTTGCAATATTATTCTACTTCTATCCAACGTTGGATTTACCCAGAAGATTTGTTGTTCTAGGCCTCCAAGTGAACTCGAAAGTGAAATTATCAAATTTGCTCAAGGCCAATTGGCTCTGAAAAGTTGTTTGGAACTGAAATCGAGAGTCATCTCTTATCGCCTCAGAAAGCTACTTCCTGGCTCCGGAACTCAGCACCAAGAACGAAGTGACGTGACTAATTTGCAAACAATTCCACTCG
The DNA here is from genome assembly GCF_905115235.1 of Hermetia illucens. NCBI lineage: Eukaryota > Metazoa > Arthropoda > Insecta > Diptera > Stratiomyidae > Hermetia > Hermetia illucens. The sequence continues at coordinate 123,868,790 of NC_051851.1, read as the reverse complement.
GCAGTTGAGCTTCGAAAAAAATCATAAAATTCTTGACTCATCACCTTTCGACCAAACTAACTTCGAAATTTCCGAGAATTCAAGTCATCACGAGCACGGTCAGTCGGTGCCGGAATAAATTTAATTTTGCGGCTTTGCTGTCATCGGCGTTTCCCTCCGCCACCTCGAAGAAAATCAAATTGGATCATTGCTGGTGCGAGTATCAACCGCACTTCGGTCTTTGTACGCGCTTCCAGCGAAACCCGTTCGCCCTGCTCCATCCGCTGGCGGGGCGACCTCGCCACTTACCTTGCAGTTCTCTCACCGCAGCTTCAACCGTACACCGCGATCTGTGCGGGTCCCATTTAATGGGGACGTCTCAGCCATCTTATCTTGGACTAAATTTGTCATCTTCATCATCCGTTTCAGTCATGTTTCTTTATTTAATGAGTAAACAAAGCTCGAGTTCTTGGTGGAGTGGAGCATGCCGAAAAATCGGTCAAAACAACTGTTCAGGTCTGCCGGCAACATAATTAGAAGGAATTTGACAGTTTCTAATGTTGCTGCAACATCCCGGCAACACAGAATGTTTTGCTCCTTTCTGCCAGTTCCAGGAGTTATGTTTGCAAATTCGAGGCAGGATGCGCTGGCCAGGTTTACCCGCTGTGATCCTACGCCGCAATACCTGCCAGGAACCTATGCTACGGTAAAGGAAATGGACTTACCAATTTCATCCATGTTGCGCCGCGGCTGGACCACTTGTTCACACACTCGAGGGAATTCCAGGTAGCTCGCGACCACTTGCTTCCGTGTTTACCGAACTCCGCGGCTGTTCCTCGCACCAAAACACTTGTTTCACCTCACCTGCGGCAAACGACCTGAACTCGGCAGATTCCAGCGCGATTTCGACACCGTTCAAATCGCTGTTTCGCAAATAGATGGGACGGGCACGGCCTGCACTTTGTACGCGTCACGGAGAAACGCAAACGGGCGGAAAAGAAAACAACACGCCAAGAAAGTCGAGACGGCAGTTTTTCACTGCATTCCAGAGCCAATCAGACCGAAAGCTCGCGATGTCGATGACGATCAGCAACAAAATCTGACACTGGCGAAATGGAAGGATGGCTGGGATTTCTGACAGTTATCGCTGGAAACTCGCAACATCCATTGTGCGAAGAATGACCGGTGGGAGAATGTGTGGCGGTAGTGTAGATTAGGAGTAAAAGCGCGCGAATCGTGTCATGCAAATAGCCGTTAACTCTTTACATGATTGTTCACTTTATGGAGGCCGACGAGGAAACGTCTTAATTCGATCGTGCGATTCAAATTTGACGTTCCAATCTATTTAAGAAGGGCCGTGGAATTGTCTAATCAAAATAAATGTTGGATTTATTCCCTGCGGATGCATTTGTAAATGGAAGTGAAAATCGTGCGTTAAAGTTTATCTTTTGTTTAAAGCATGCAACTCATCTGTAATTAAGGAGCTCTAAGGTAACAATTAAAAAATTTCATATATTTCAGCATTCCACATCAATTTAACAATTTTACAAAGAAAAAATCGAAAGGAATTTTCATCATTTCGGGGCAATGTATGCAAGTCCCACCTTCACCCGTAAGTGGAAGGGTTCCCAGCTGGCTCACTACCAAAATCCGAGTCCGAGTACATATTGTATGCCTTACCAAAGTATATCTACATGAATAGTCCCGTCCTGTTTTTTTTTTTTTGAGGTGGCGGAAATCTTCAAAAGACACTGGTCTGGACACACCAGCGTGTGGGAGGTATGAGGCTGCGATTTTTGTTATGTTTGCTTCTACCTTCAATGTTGATGCCCAGACTGGAGCTGCATAAAACAAGATGGAGCCGACAACTCTTGACGGCTTTGCCTAGGGCTACCTACATTCGGTAACATTCTTGTCAATAATGTAGCAACCCCTTGAATTTAAGTCTTTGGTTAAGCTTGACTCCTGGACATTTAAGCGTTGGTTGTGAAGGTATGAGGTGTTCACCAATCCTGATCTTTATCGACGTTTGCTTCCTTCGCTTGGTGATCATCTCGGTTTGCTTTGCGAGTGTGCCTTCTATCCAAGATTTGATTTCGAAAATTGCTTCGTTTCTGAGGACCTCGATTTCCTCAATATTCGTGCCACGATATTCCCTTCAATGTCGTCTGCCAGCCAATGACTGTCACTCCTTTGGGCACTTCAAAATTCCGTCATATAATTTAATCCAACGGAGAGGACCGAGGACTGATCCTTGTAGAACCTCGCAGATTATTGTATACGTCTTAGGTCCATCGTCCTTTCCATTGCTTCCTCCGCAATTTTCGTCACCATTCTTATCTCATTGACAGTAGATCTTGTCCTTCGGAATGCGAAGTGCCTATCTAAGAAAGCAGCGTCAATTTCTGTGGACGTGACAAGCCTATTGAAAATAGCCCGTTCAAAAAGTTTGCCAGCGCCATTTAATAGGTATATAGGCCTGTAAGCCTTAGGTCCATCCAAAGGTTTATTTTTCAGTCAAGCTACAGTTTCCTCCACTTTTCTCGAAAATTCCCTTTTTTGAGGCATGTCGTAAATGCTTCAGCGAACCACTTTGGAACTGTTCTGACGGCCACTATCAGAACTTTATTCGGAATACGGTATAAGCCTTGGTCGACAATCTTCTTCGCGGCTTCCAGGAATTCTTTAGTGGTTACCTTGGGGATTTCATCGGAATCTATTTGGACAGCAGATAGGTTTCATTCATTTGAAACTTGTGAGAATAGAGTACTAATGATTTCTCGCAGGGTCGATAATCGATGTTGAACGTTTACGCTTGATTGATGCCATGATTGCCTTGTATTTACCTCCCCATGGGTCGGAGCTCGCTTCCTTGCATAACATCTTGAGGTGTTCAGTTTTACTTTACTTTACCAGGTGACGAAAATGCACGTCACACCATGCAGATGCCTCCCCCAAGTTTCGCCAGGAAAAACTCCGTCCATAGCCATTTGTAGCGTTTGATAATCAAGATCTCTCCAAAATCCACTGAAGATTGCGTAGACAGGAAGAAACTATTTGTTGGTATTCACAAGAGAAGAGAAAAAGAAAATTATATTATCCTAAAGCTGGTTTGATATAATGAAACTATGAAGGTGTGGGGCGCGCTTTCGTCTTTTAGAACTCTTATTCAAGCGATTACCACTTTGAAAATGAATTGCGGTGATTACATTCGAATCAAAAAACGATACCTTTTTCCGATTCTCAAGCGTTTTCATGTATTAACTTCACTTACCAGAAAAACAAAGGCGCTGTTTAATGTAACCGTGCGACTAAAATTTAGTTTCAACAAAAACGAATAAGTGGCTGGCTGGTACCATCTCCTAACGGTAGAACTATGAAGAACCGCTGAGGAAATGTAGTTGACTCCCTGAAAGATCGTGTTTTCGCGTTAATTGGGTACAAACGCCGGAACTACAATAGGCTCGTGGGGGATTCGCAACCACTAACAACCACCCCGGTTTCTGCAGGCCCAGCCCGCGGGACCACCATTTAGGTGTTACTTCGCGGGGTAGGTTTACCCTTAGGCACTCACCCTTTCCCTCCTTTCGACTTTTCTCCTTCAGCAACTCCTGTATTTTCACGATTACGAAGCAAACCGTAAGCTGGTTCCCCTCCGACCTCAACATCTCTGCAACTAAGTTCTCCGGGGTCACGCTCCTGCCCAGCACTTGGTTCAAGCTCCTCCTCTATTACAAATCTTGGGCAGTGAAACATTACATGCTCTGAATGTCCGGCTGCCCCACTCAAGAGCCCACACAATAAAGTCTCCTGCAATTATGGTTGGCCAATGTCCTCTTGCATTCAAAACCAGAGCGGCAAGCATCTGATCATACTCGGCAAGTGTAGTGCTGAGTGGAGCGTAGCAGCTGTAAATGTGGGCGCCACCTTCGCTTTGATAAATCTCTCCTCCAGGTGCTTCATTATCTTCTCGAAGGCTTGTTGTCCACAAGCCTACAGCGCTGCTTGGCCAGTTTGGTCTTTGACTCAAATGCTGGTTTCGATATGGCTCACTAATTATGGCAACATCGATTCCTGCGCAGCTTCGCAGTGTTTGAACTTGATTTGTATCAACCTCATCTGCGGCTGTGTTAAGGTTTCTCCTGAATTCCGGACATCTACTGCTGCCTGCAATATGCCGATGGTTCACTCCCTCCTTCCCTTTGCACAGTAGGCAATTTGGGTCTGCTCCATAATCCTTGCTGATGTGGCCCTCTGCTCTACATCTCCGGCATAGCTTCGATTTGTCATCGGCGCTGGAACATGCCTTCGCGATATGACTGAAACCAAGGTACCTAAAACACTGCTTCAGCGACACCTGCTCTATGAGCAGAGACATAAGCCAGCCTATTTTATCTTTCCCTGCTGCCAACAGTTTGGGTGCTGCCTCCACTGGCGGACTGATGATGACGGTTTGCGTTCCACCGTAGGCTTTTCGTAGCGTCTTTACGGTTGACTCTTGAAGTCCAATGAGGTCGAACTCTTTTTCCAAAGCCTCACCAACGTCCTCCTTCGTAGTAACCTCATCTATATGCTTGCAAACTATAGAGATCTCCGGTCTGCAAGCCCTGATTTCGGCTTCCAATTTGGCTCAAGAATTCGCCGTTATATCCTTGGATTTCTGAGCTCCAGCATAAGGTCTCCTTTCTGAGATCGTCTAATATTTCTCCCAGAATGGTAAGTTCGGAGTGTGCCTTCACTTTCTTGAGATTATTAGCGTAACACCCTTTGCCACGCTTGGAGATGATGATAACTTCCGGTCGGATCCTACTCCTATCTCTCTTTTCCCGAGAAGCCACCTTTCTTCAGGCTGCCACATTCTCTTTAGGGGGTTCGCACCCTCTTCCCGAAATTGTGGCTAAATGAAATTCTACTGCAGCTTGAGCTGTCCTCTTTACTTGCTTCACTTTTTTGGGAGTTGAGCCCTTTTTTCTCTTAGGGGATTGCTGGCCAATTAACTCGTTCAACCGCTTGCGATGCCTCTTCACCAGTTTCTTCTCTCCCGAGTTTTTTCGCGGGCGTCACTTGTGTTGCTTGGCTTACTTTTTCAACCGACGCCTTCAATCCTCACCGTACGCCAGCCTAATGCTTCGAATCATGGCTCTTATATTTTGATGGATATTCCGGCGTTCCTTGATGTATTCGCAAAGCTCTAGGATTTTCTTACCTAGTGCGATGAAGGCAGCTCCCGATTTATCGCTGCACCTTGTTTCGCTCAAGTAGTTATCCGGCATTGTTTCCTCCTTTCCGTACCCCGCTACACTCTCCCCCTTGTTAGTAGCATTCTCATTCGCGAGGGCGTGTGCCTGTAGGGGTAGGAATCTACAAAGAATCATACTTCTTCTGAACGGGTCCGTAAATGGAACCAGTTCTACTCCATCGCTCTTGTAATATTTGATGCTACAGTGGCCAAGATTTCCACTACTGCGGCACTGTGGTCGTTGGGTATTGACGGCCGGGAGCCCGTTTACCCACTCCCAAAAACCGCAGGTACTGGGTTTCCCAAGTCCTGCATCGTAACCTTCCCTCGATTTTTCTCCTCCATGTTTGGTTTTATTTCTGGGTATCTTCCCATAGCCAATTTTTATCCACGGGTAGGCGTTTTTATTCTCACCTACCCGGCCTGCGAATAAGCAGGCCAATAGACGCACATCTCCGGATACATGCATGTGCATGCCTATGACACATCCGCCGAGCTTTCCCTTATCCGCACGAAGGCACGTGCCTGATGGGAGATTTGGCAACTCCACACAGTTATAAACACAAAATGAGCTCACGTGAATAGGAGGTCGCATGGAAACATTTCGTTTTAGTGTTTTAATCATTTATATATCAATATCAATTACTTCAGACAGACATATGTATGTATTTATAGGTATATGTAAATGAAGCTTTGGGGTAGTGCCTAATTCAGATAAATATATTAAACATTGAACAAGCGGTATTCAATATACATACTTTATATATACATATGTATACTTTTAGGTACGAAGTAAATCGGAAATATGTGTACGATCAATTTATCTACATGCATATATGATACATTATCCGGTAATAGGCAACGTTTGATTGTTTAAGGTGAGCATAATATCTACGTCTGCAATATGAACATAAAACCTTTATACTCCAAGTGTTCAGCTCACATAAGGACACACACAAACCTTTCAGCGTCTAGTTTCCGTTTGCGGACTTGCTTTTTTTTGTATTTTTTAAATAGAAAAGGGTGTTTCAGACTTCATAAATCGTACTAACCTATTTACAGGAGAAACTTTTATCACTAAGGGAGCTGATTGGCAGAATGGCCAATTGACTAACTAGACGTGGTAGACACCGAAAATATCTAGATCGGTTTTACTTCGGACTTATCCAATTAGGTGCATAAGTGTGTAGATGCGCAGAGTACTGGAAGTGTACTAGTAGAAGTAGAATTCACGTTGTTCGAAAAGAAAATGGTGAAGCGAGAGCGATAACACGAGTAGACGAAATGACCATCTAAAAGCTGACTCGATTCATAAATATCGGTTCACAGTTCTGTGTCATTCTTTAGATTTTTGAACGCATTCTTGACAACCGTACCCGCGAAATCGTTGAAATAACCGTGAATCAAGCCGGATTTGTCAAGAACTGCGGAACTACTGACGCAATACACGCTGCGCGGTTACTCATGGAGAAACACCGTGAGAAGCATCGCCCTCTTTACCACAGTTAGATACTAGACAGCTACCTCACTCCCCCTTGCCCCTCAAGGGGGGAAATCAGTGGGAGTACACACGATTTCAAATTGTTTTGCCCTTGAGCATGAGCGAGATGTACCGAAAACCCGATCAGCTGTGTTTGACATACTGCCCGGACTTGCCAATGTATTGGTGAGATTGGCAAGTTTTTGCTTATGTATAAGTGAATTCGTGAAACAGCTTTTTGCTATATGCGTGAGCACGCCGTAGTACCAGAATAGCAAAAGCTCACCGATCTCTCTCTTACCAATAAGATTTGACGAAGATTATGCATTTTCCTTGTTTAGCGTCTCTGATGTGTACAGATAAGCTTCTGCAAGAACATTTGCAAGTGGGGTCATTTTTTAAGGGTACTATAGTAGATCTACTGTGCTCTTTACATTGTCTTTCTGGATCTAGAGAAAGCGTTTGACCGTGTACCACACGAACTCATCTGGTATGCTTTACGACAACACTTTGTGCCAGAAGAACTCGTGCGCTGGGTTCAATTGCTCTACCACGATCCGAAAAGTAAAGTTCGAAGTATGGCGGGTGTATCAAAACCGCTTCGTGTCTCTGTTGGAGTTCATCAAGGAAGCTCCCTCTCACCACTCCTCTTTGTCCTTGTTATGGACACCGTCACACGGGATATCCAACGTCCAGCATCTGATAGCAAAAATGATCTCCAGCAACTTGTTCAAAAATGGAATGATCGCCTCATGCAACACGGTCTCAGATTGAATTTAAACAAAACTGAATTTTTGACGACCGATCCCCATGAAACAGGCACAATCACTGTCAGCGGCAGTGATCTGCCCAGAACTGAGCGATTTAAATACCTCGGGTCAACGCTATCAGCCAATGGAGAGCTGCGTTATGAAATTGCTTCACGTATTAACGCAACCTGGATGAAGTGGCGTTCCACAACTGGTGTCCTTTGTGATCGACGTATCAACGAACGCCTCAAATCTAAAATTCACCGCAATGTCGTCCGTCCAGTCGCTCTCTATGGTTCTGAGTGTTGCCCGACCATAAAAGACAATGAACGGCGTCTTGCGGTAATGGAGACGAAGATGCTACGTTGGACTAGTGGCGTCACACGTTTAGATCACATCCGCGATCGTTATGGGGTTGCACCGATCGAGAGAGGCGTCTTCGATGGTATGGTCACGCAATTCGTGCAAACGAGAATTCACTTGCAAAGATTGGTCTGAACATCGAAGTCGATGGTAAACGACCAAAAGGCAGACCTAAGCAACGGTGGCTTGATACGCTGGATGGGGATTTGAAAGCCTCGAGATTGCATCCAGATCAGGCATCCGATAGAGCCAAATGGCGAAGCCGATCACGACGAGCCGACCCCGTTTGTGAACGGGACAAAGGCTGAAGAAAAAGAAGAAGTTCTGTGTCATTCTTTAGAAAACTGTACCCAACGTACCATCTTCGTCCCCATTACCGCAAGACGTCGTTCATTGCCTTTTATAGTCGGCCAACATTCAGAACCATAGAAAGCGACGGGACGGACGACATTGTGGTAAATTTTAGATTTGAGACGTTCGTTGATACGTCGATCACCAAGAAGAAGAATTTCATAACGCAGTTCTCCATTGGATGATAGCGTTGACCCGAGGTATTTAAATCACTCAGTTCTGCGCAGATCACTGCCGCTGACAGTGATTGTACCTGTTTTATGGGGATCGATCGTCAAAAATTTAGTTTTGTTTAGATTCAATCTGAGACCCTGTTGCATGAGGCGATCATTCCATTTTTGGACAAGTTGCTCGAGATCATTTTTGCTATCAGATGCTAGGAAAACATGCATAAAGCAGTGTGTAGGGCGCTGGACGTTGGATATCCCATGTGATGGCGTCTAGAACAAGAACAAAGAGGAGTGGTAAGAGGGAGCTTCCCTGATGAACGCCAATAGAGTCGCGAAGCTGTTTTGATACACCCACCATACTTCGAACTTTATTTTTCGGATCGTGGTAGAGCAATTGAACCCAGCGCACGAGTTCTTCTGGCATGAAGTGTTGTCGTAAAGCATACCAGATGACTTCGTGTGGCACACGGTTAAACGTTTTCTCTAGATCCAGAAATTCAATGTAAAGAGGGTGATGCTACTCCCTGTGTTTCTCCATGAGTAACCGCGCAGCGCGTATTGCGACATTAGTTCCGCAGTTTTTGACAAATTCGGCTTGATTCACGGTTATTTCAACGATTTCGCGAATACGGTTGTCAAGAATATGGGAAAGTAACCGAATCGGACGGTAATTTGAACATTCTGCTGGACTACCTTTCTTTTTCCATATTGGAACAGTAGTACTTTCTTGCCAGTCAGATTGTGTTCTTCCTTCCTGTAATGGTAAGGAACGTTTCTCGTTAAAACGTTGGCAACCTGGCAAAAAAGAACGAATCCTATTTTCAGTTGAGAATGCTGGGAGTTCCGAGTCCGCATCCACCTAATGACGGACCGAACGAATCCTAATTTAGATTGAAATAAAACACTATCTTACATGAAAGATAAATAATTCATAAAAACTGCATTTCTTTCATTTAAATTCACGCATAATTGTTTACAAAAGTAATGCATCCAAAGGGTTCATTTTTGTCGCTTTTTGTTTCTTGTTTGTAGAATACATATTCGCATTTTGTATTACATTTAGTTCAAAATTTTACTCCTTTTAGAATAAACGCAGTTAGCGTTTCGTAAAGACGACAAAATACAAATACATTATATCAAATTCAATTTGAGAAAAAAAATTCATTTTGTTTGATTGGTAACTAATCATAAAGAGTTGATTGATTAGGAGAAATCAACGAATAATAAATTATAAAAGATCACATCGTAAGGACGAAATACATTGAACATTATTAAATACGAATGAACTTGCCGAGGTACGAAGGAAACAGAGCGAATTGCCATGGTGGACACCATTTGAATTTTTGTTTACTAAAATAAAGACTTCAAACGGAGGGAGAGAACCATTATTGATTCCAATTCCTCTTATTGTCCGCTTACTAGCGAAAGCCACAACTTTAGATATCTGTGGCAATTTTGACTCTATTCCCGTGCTCCACATATTTACGAATATTTCTTTTGCAATATCCCTTAAATAACTAGTACATATATATGCAAGAAATGTCATTTCTCTTGGCTAATAAATATCTTTGTGTATAACAATATAAATAAGCAAAAATTGTCAATTGCTGAACAAGGACGTAGAAACTTTCCTCATTCTGTGTGAAATGAAGAGAACGCAATAGTGGAACAGACAAAAGTCTGCGAGACAGTCATGAACATATCCAACAGGTGGTGGGGTTTGCTCATTTGTTATTAATTTCTTATTTGCTTTTTAAAAGTGGGTCCCATTGCAGAGTTTGTTTTCAATTGATTTCAATTTGGCTTGAAAAATGTTTTTCATTGATTTGTACCTTAATTCTAATAAAATATCTCGTGTTTTATACTTAATTCAACAATAGACACGTTTTGTATAAAAAGATTGCAGTAAAAAGTGTGATATAAAACGTTTTTGCACTACTAATATTAATGTGTATGTAATATATTGTATTTTTGATTATGTTTTCCACTTGTCTTTTCTGTTTTGATCTTTTGTTTCCTTAAAATATGAATTCGGTTTCTAATCAATGTGTAAACCACGCGGTTTGTTCCTGCGCGTCCAATGTGAGAGAGATCCATCGAAAGACAGTCTAAACTGTTTCGTAGTTGCGGCTGAATGATCGATAAAGGCAACACGCGAAAACAATGGTCAGTAGCTGAAATGAGAAAGAATATTTGTATAATTGCTTTTCAACTCTACCAAATTTTTCTCGAAACTTACCTGAACTAAGGCCACGGCAGTTGCTACAGCCGCCAATATCGCAACATTCTCATTCAATAACGAAAGCAGCTTGTCACTGCAGCCTTTTGGATGGGCATGAACCTTGGTGCAGGTTTCATTAGTAGGAATTTCAGAGCAACACGATTCTGGAAGTGTGCTGTTATTGAAAACTTGCTGCCAATCGTTTGGTCCTTTGATACCACAGCAATCCAACTGTAAAACCATGAAATGAATAATTTTATGAAATTTAAGTGAAATCGCATATATAATCGAGTCGCACCTCTGTTTGAATCAACTTCCATGCATCCTGGTATTCGGGACGCTCACTGTAGTGTTCGAGCGTTTTATTAAACTCCTTCGAGAGGATGCCTTCCAGTTCACCGTGTTTTATGTAGCCAGCTATTCCTATACCGATTTCCATTAGGAAGATAATCACGATCAATATGCTGAACGTTAGTATCATGCATGAATTCTCCTTTATTGCTCCACAACATCCCAAAAATCCGATTACGAACACTACGGCTCCGACAATGATGAGGATGATTGGAGCACTCCAAATGTTGTCACCTAGAAAATCGTTCAAATAAAAAAATGAGAAACAACATATATGGAGAATGCAGTGGAAATAATTTTTGCTAACTTTGTATTGGTAATGTAAGTTTAGCTATTTATTTTTGCTCCGTAACTAGTCCTCACTGCAACAATTCCACTTTTTACATCGAGCGCAGAATTGTTAAAACAATGAATAAAAAACGACCGTAAATGCTTGATCAGAATGATTTATAAATCAAAATCCACTAATGGGAACGAAAGAGTTTAAAGAAATTTATAAATGCTACACCGCAAGACAACCGTCTATCGCAAGGTTAGAGGCAGAAGAGAACGATCCGTCTCCATGTGGTTCTTTCTGCCCCAAACTCATGGCACACTTTCATCGCTAGTCCTCCACTCCCGTGGCGAGCTCTAAAAAGCGGAGAGATCCGCGCCATCTATTTGTTCGCATTCGCAACATTCGAAATAAATTTCGAATGCTGCGAATCCTGCCGCGCCACATAATGACTGTTCTATTCGATTAGATTGGTGTAAATATTCTATATGTAGATCACAATTACTTAAAATAATGAATAAAATGATTTTTAAATGATCAAAGGCACCAGAGAGACCAAGCGAAGACAGAGGAGATACGGGACGTAATCCTGACAAAGACGGGGGATTTTTTTTTTTCCATTTTATGTTTCAATGTAATCTTCATGAAAATTTATATATTTTCCATAATGAGCTCATATGCAGTGATTCCATTTTTTAGTATGAATCATCAAGTTCCTCATTTCTATACCCAAATTTTTTGACTCCGTACCACTTACTGAGGTAAGGAAACGCTGAGGACTAAATCTAATGAAAACGTCGGATGGGAGAACAATTCTAACTTCAATTCGTTGATTTTAGACATTGCAACAATCGATATATGGACGATTGCAACTACTGACGCAATCCACGCTGCGCCGTTACTCATGGAGAAACACCGTGAGAAGCATCGCCATCTTTACATTGTATTTCTGGATCTAGAGAAAGCGTTTGACCGTGTGCCACACGAATTAATCTTTTATGCTCTACGACAACACTTAGTACCAGAAGAACTCGTGCGCTGGGTTCAATTGCTCTACCACGATACGAAAAGTAAAGTTCGAAATATGGCGGATGTATCAAAACCGCTTCGTCTCTCTGTTGGTGTTCATCAAGGAAGCGCCCTGTCACCACTCCTCTTCTTGCTACGGACACCATCACGCGGGATACCCAACGTCCAGCGCCCTACACACTGCTTTATGCAGATGATGTTTTCCTTGCAAAAATGATCTCGAGCAACTTGTCCAAAAATGGAATGATCGCTTCATGCAACAGTCTCAGATTGAATCTAAACAAAACTGAATTTTTGACAACCGATCCCCATGAAAAGGGCACAATTACTGTCAGCGGCAATGATCTGCCCAGAACTGAGCGATTTAAATACCTCGGGTTACTGCTATTAGCCAATGGAGAACTGCGTTATGAAATTGCCTCATGCATTAACGCAACCTGTATGCAGTGGCGTTCCATAACTGGTGTTCTTTGTGATCGACGTATCAACGAACGTCTCAGATCTAAAATTTACCGCAATGTCGTCCGTTCTGTCGCTCTCTATGGTTCTGAGTGTTGGCCGACTATAAAAAACAATGAACGACGTCGGTAATGGAGAGGAAGATGTTGCGTAGTGGCATGACACGTTTTGATCACATCCGAAATGAGGATATCCGCGATCGATATGGGGTTGCATCGATCGTGGAAAAATTGCGAGAAAGGCGTCTTCGATGGTATGGTCACGCAATTTGTGCTAACGAGAAATCACTTGCCAAGATTGGTCTGAACATCGAAGTCAATGGTAAGCTACCAAAAAGTCGGCCGAAAAAACGGTGGCTTGATATGCTGGATGGGTATGTAAAAACCTCGAGATTGCACCTAGATCAGGCATTCGATACAACCAAATGGCGGAACCGATCACGACGAGCCGACTCTTGTGAACGGGACAAAGGCTGAAGAAAAAGAAAATATATGGACGATTGCGTTGCCAGGGACAAACCACAGTTTTTTTCCAGATGCGATGATTTTTTCGTTCTTCAAATACTGCAATAACTCTGCGTAGTATTTATCAGTGACGGTTTTATTCTTCTGATGGTAATCAATGAAGATAATAATTTCCCAAAACGATGTCCGTAACTTTAGTCATGTTTTCCCGTCTTTGGTAGAGTGTACCCGTCAAATTGTTTGGTTTTAGTAATGTAATTATGAACCAAAGTTATCGATCTACGCAAAAATTCGCCGGTATTTCACTTGCAGAGTGCTAAATTCGCGATCGAAATTTGAATTCGCTGTCGAACTTCTAACCGAGCGTTAACAAACGCGACATCCACTTCGCAGAGAGCTTCTTTATGCAAAACTGTTTACGCAAAATATTGTGCGTACATTCAGTTGATATTCCAGTTGTCTTGGCTATCTGACTTGTTTCCAATCTGCGGTCCTCTACCGCGATTTTTTTTTCAATCATATCGACAATTGTGACCTCAACGGAGCATCCTGAATTTGATGCATCATTAGTGCTCGTGTGACATTATTTAAATTCAGATGCCCACTGTTTGACTGTTACCATGGAGACGATTTTTTGAGTGTTGAATCCATTTTTTTTCGTTTGTGTGGGGCTGGGAGGAGTATTTGACGATAGCACGTTTCTGTTTTCTCCATTTTCCCATATTTCTTTAATATGTTGTCAAGCGGATAATAAAAGAACCTCGAACCTAAAAGTTGGCAAACAAGCTAGTCAGAGATAGGTTAATAGAATATCAGTAAAAAAATCGAACTTCCTAGCACTACTTTTTACTCATCCTTGGTAACCCTCTCAAAGATAGCTGCGGTTGGCGACTTGTGGAAATTCAGAGCTGATTTTGTGCCCCAAGTCACAAAGAAAAGCTGCACGTGGAATTACGCTTATTTTAAATCGAATGCTAATGACAACGGATGCAAATAATAATAATAATCGTTAGCGCAACAATCCAATTGGACCAGGGCCTTAGAGAGTGTTAGAGCACTTCATTCAAGACCGTAACGGTACATTACAGGATGGCCTGTAGGAGGCACCTCCGATTTGACTCAGGTACTCATTCACAGCTGAGTATCCGACAGTATCCGACGTCCAATCACGATACAAATACCATTGTCAACAGTGAGATTTGAACTGCGACCTTCCGTACAACAGCCTTGTACTCTAACCATTCAACTATCCGGACACGGACAGCGAATGCAAACGCATTCAACTTCCTTACAAAAATTATTATACCAATAATTAAAAAATTTTGGAAAAATGCTAGGGTGGTTACCTCAGTCGACGGGGCGGTCCTGTCGATGAGATAAAGTGAGCTAGGATTCTTTTTGACTGTGTAAGAATGTAAAAAAAGTCTGAGCCGTACAAATTCGTGTCTGTACACTAAGGAGGAACTACAAGAAACTCGATGATGCGGTGTTAAAAGCTGCTCTTCTCTACTTTGATAGCCCACGTATGCAATATGGTGTCGAAATTTAAGAGGCCAAGCGGTTTGATGATGTGATGAAACTCACTATTGCACATATCCCAGCTGACCATGCAATTTATTTCTTGACCATATAAGCACCACACATAGGACGCCTCAACGCCGAGAAACACACCTTCTGGCAACTTCTCGACACAAACGCCTATAATGTGCCTGACGATCGTTATATGGTCATTCCGGGTGATCACAGTTGTTATGTGGGCGAAGAGGCTGGTAATGACTATATTCTTATAATACGCCGACATGTTCTCATCGTCACCGAGAGGTAAATGGTGACGATTTCGCGACAAAAGAGAAGAAATCATCTTACTTACGCGATTACCGACCATGAAGGTTGAAGAAACCTGGAACCGCCCTAAAAAAACATAACTCCCGACTTTGCAACTCTATGGGCCATCAGGTCTGATGCGCGGTTCATCAATTTTCGAATGATGACGATGTCCCAATGAAGATCCGTAAGAAACAACTCCACCGTAAGTTTCTCATTTACAAAATGCCAGCCAACTGGCAAATTTACAAGAATGCCAACCGGGAAGCAAAGCGACAGATCGCTGTTATCTTTACGGTTCCATCACCCATATTTCGATCTGTATCGACTTGTCAAAAGCCGACACCAGCGTTTAAATGATATCGAATATTTTTGTTGTTTTAATCGCAAGAACGGTAGTTCGAAGAGCAACTTACTCTCACATGTTCTGCTTCACTTGGGACTAGCACCCAAGCACTCAAAAAGGGAACGCTGCCTCACCTCTGTCTGGTAGCATCGGTGTAGGCGGTAGTTTACTTACTGACCGACGAGTCGCGTCGAATAGTGGGCTTGGGTTAAATTACTTTCCCCGACCTCAAGTAAAGTTTGAAGTATGGAAAATTAATCAAAAGCACTTCATGTGCCTCTTAGGGTTCATCATGGAAGCGCCCTTTCGTCATTCTTATTTGTTTTTGTCGCGGACACTATTACTTGAGACATCTAGCATCTACGCAATGCTCTAAGCGGATTATGTTTTGTATGGTTGCGAATCGACTCTTGGTTGAGCGTAACGCCTTAACCATGCCTAAGCGCCATCGTACACCGTCCGTTGAAATGCGCTGAAATCCTCTACTGTTCTGCGCTAAATGTTCTTAGGCGACCCCTTTCGATGTGATTCAGAATAATGATCCAATTCTGAATCACATTAAAAATTTGCTGTGATGAAACTAAATTGCGAGCTCTTTTCCATCTGCATTATGCGAAGATTTCCTGTTCAAGCTCGGACACTCTTCCAAACTGTCGTCTGTTCACGTAAACTTGCCCTGCTTGTATTCCCCAGAGGTTCTCAATTGTATTGCGCGCACTGCATCTGGATAGTGTATTCCGATGAAAAATCGTAGAAAGATGTTGAGGAAGGATTGGAGGTATTGAGTAAGTGGTGGTCACTTCCCATATGCTACTCCACAACTTTATTTCGGTGTTAAGATAACTGTATTTCGAAATTTTTGACAAGGCAGCGAAAGCGGTGTTTTTAGGAAAGATGTCATAATCTATTGAACTCCTTTATGTTCGGACAAGACAGCATGAAGAACGTCATCGGTAAAAAGAAGAAATAATATCGGCGTATTTTCTTTGAGATTTTACCTTGATGCAACAGGTGACATTTTGTGCCATCATATGTCGCTCTCATAATAGTTATTATTTTCTCATGAATGCTCCTCTTGGGTAAAGCACCCCAGATACATTCTTTGTTGACGTCTTCTCCAAATCAGTTAAGAACAGGTGATGCGAAGATCCGAACTCCTCGCATTGTTCCAAAATGATCCGCAGAGTGCTCACGTGATGAATGCAGGAGTATCCAGAGCGAAATCAGCCTGCTGTCTGTCGACCAAACTTACGAGATGTTCCTTTATGCATTTCAAGGTGATTGTAGCTAATATCTTTGCGATGACAGGGAGCATTTAGATACCCTCCAATTGTCGCCCTAAAGACGGGTGCTCTTCCTTGGAGTCTCAACGATCATCTCCTTCTTTCACTCTCTAGGAAAGGGCTCGGATTTCTAGGAATTCCGTACGGGTGGAAGTAACATATCTTCGGAAACCGCAGGTGCAATGATGAGACCGGAGAGATCGCCAAGCCCAGTGGCTTTACTTCGTTTGAATGCATCTTGCGATCTAGTGCTGCCTTAGTTTGGCACATTTGCCCAGGGCTTTTTGAAGAGAGCAACAACCTGTGCTACCAAACTATTAGATTGTACCACAAGGAATGTCCAATTTTTAGGTCAGAGTATAGACCTTTAGTAACTAAGTTTTGTCAGATGTGACTCAAGGTATTATACCAATAAGATCGAGCTACGCCTATTTGTCAAAGCAGATTACTTTAGAGCCAATTTCGCATGCACTATGTCGACTTCTTCATAATAGTTAATTGAATCTGCCGTTTCTCTTGAATGAAGAAATAAACATGGAATTGGTCCTTTCGACAGCCACCGGATTGCCACAGTAATATTTTCTGGCTGAAATTTGGGAGTGTGTTTTGGTTTTCCGTCTGAATCTAACCACGTAAATTTTGTGCACCGTTCAGTTTCAGGGGCACCCATTTTTCGAGTTTTTTCCCATTAAAGAAAGGTATCGATCTTCCCACTTCGTCTTTGTTGAGTCTACTGCTGCTTTTCAAACATTATCGTCAAATACCGTTTCTGGTTATTTTTTCTCGATTTTTCCGAGGCTGAAATCCCCTCTCTTGCTCTTTTTGCTTCTTATTGCGAACTAAGTGAAAATCGGATATTTCTGTACTATATGAATATAATATGAAGATGTTGGGTCGAATTAACCAGTTTTTTCTTTAAGCCATGCGCGAATTCCTCTTCTATGTATAGTGTATATGTACTTCTGATAGGGAACAACTTTTATATAGTTGAATGGGCCGAGATGAGACTCCGAATCCGCTGACATTAACATTTTCAACAGCATTAACAACTGTAGATAAGGCGAGAAATTCAATAACAATAACAATATTCTACATTTCTATGTACCTCTATAAATTCTTAATATTCAAAAAACGCAATTTTAAGCACAACATCTTTCGAAGTCGTCCGAATGTTTTCAAACGTTGCATGTACACGACTAACCAATAAACAGCTAACACACAAAAAAATCACTGCATCGCAATGATAACGCGACAGATGGAAAGTAGGTTTTCTATCACCTTCTCCGTCTTATGGACCACGCTGACTAAATTGATAAGTCACTGTCGAAATTTGCAGAGGGTCAATTGGGGGTACTATTGATTGGCTAATGACATCAAATTGGGTAAATGAGGGGTGAATTAAAGAGTTAAGTTAGTTTTGAACGATATATTAAGGAATCATAATAATAACTCTCTTCGCGCCAACAGTATCGTCGTATATCCCAAATTCGATTTAGGATGAGATGTAGATGATTCCAATTTCAATTAGATAGAAAATACCATATTATTTGACGAAAATGCGTTGTAATTTTCCCTAAACGGGATACAGTATATAACGTTGAAAACCCAGAACCGATAATTTTCTTCGCAATTCACCATGAGTTGACAGTGTTGTTCCTCTTTAATGAGGAGATTTGCCCGAGGAAGGAAAACGTCTCCCATATTGGGTTGGATAGTTGCAAAGAACAACTTAAGCAGATGTCATCAGCTTAGTCGAGAAGTTTGAGGAAAGATAATATAGTCCATTAAACCATTCTAAGTCTTTCAGTTGGTAGTAGTTATTGATAACAAGTAATGTGACCTCGATGAACTCTACCTTAGATTTCAATTTCTCTGAGATTTTATTTCGATACAGCACGTGGTATTTTGCATCGTCATTTGTTGCTCTGATAACAGCTATGTTTCTCCGGAATGTCGTTTCCGTGTAGAGCGCTCCCGATACAATTCTTGTTAGAAGTTGCATCGAAACCGATAAATATTAGGTTGTTGCAAATGAAATGTCGGATATTTGAGTAAAATTTCAAAAAACTATAACTTTTATGAAAATTAATTTTATTAGTCAAAATAAGAACCAGCAGCTTCAATGCACTTCTCCCAACGAGATACAAGGGCATTTATTCCAGTTTCGTAAAAGTCTGGGTTTCTAGAGCTAAGAAATTCTTCAAAGGCACTTTTGACAGCTACTTCATTGCTGAATTGTTTCCCCGCCAAAAAGTGATCCAAATGCTTAAAAAAGTGGTAGTCGGTTGGCGAGAGGTCGGGTGAATATGGTGGATGAGGAAGAGTCTCATATCGTAATTCATTTAATTTTTGGACCGTCATTCTGGAAACATGAGGTCGGGCGTTATCATGGAGCAGTATCACTCCATCTCTGTTGACCAATCTAGGCCGCTGAACACGTAATTTCTCGTGCATTTCATCAAGTTGGGCACAATATTTCTCTGCATTAATTGTTTCACCACGCTCCAAAAACGAATATTGAATAATTCCAGATACAGACCACCAAACAGTTACCATTACCTTCTTCGGGTGAAGGCTCGGTTTTGGCATGTGTTGTGGAGGCTGATCGGCATCTAGCCATTGCGCTGATCTGCGACGGTTGTCGTACAATATCCACTTTTCATCGCATGTCACTATTCTGCGCAAAAAGGGATTGTTCCTGTTGCGGTTGAGTAGAGAACTGGATATTTCCATTCGCAGCGCCATGTTTTGCTCGTTGAGTTCATGCGGAACCCACTTATCAAGCTTCTTCACCTTTCCAAGCTGTTGTAAGTGCCGAGATACTGTCGAATAGTGTACGCCTATTTTCTCTGCAATGTCACGAATCGATGATCGGGGATCAGATTCCACTATCAAACGCAACTCGTCGTTGTCGATCGATGGTCCTGGGTGTCCACGAGGTTCACTTTGGAGGGTCATGTCGCCTGATCGGAATTTTTCGAACCACCGCTGTGTCGTTCGTTCGTTTGCTGCGTCAGCTCCAAATGCTCTGCAAATGTTTCTGGTTGCCTCCGCTGCGTTGTGATCAAGTTTAAATTCATATAGAAAAAGTAGACGTTTTTGATTCCCTTCCATGCTTTTTTCTTTGAGTTTTACTTGGAACTTCAATGACGATTGAAACTGAAATGACTCCTTGATCGAACGAACGACTATTTATACTCAATTATCCCATACCACCAGAGTCACCTTGCGGCAGTTTTAAACATTAAAATCATAACTAACTTCACTTCATTGAAAAATCCGACATTTCATTTGCAACAACCTAATAGCAAGGATCTTAACAATGCACCGAGGGGTGTTAATGTGGTTTATGCAGCATCTGCTGCAGATGCTCCCTGTAAATTAGGCTTTTGATGTGTTCTCTAATACGTTTCAGGATTGTTGCACTCAAACCTAACAATCATCCGATTCATCAACACACTTGGAAAGATCTCTTCTCTGTTTTGAAGTAACAATTCCCCAGAGGGAGGAGTCCATAAGAGATGTGTAAGGCTCGTTTCGCAAGTATACGGTTTCATTCGGTTCAGTTCATTTTAGGTTCAGCTTCGGTCACGACCAACAAGTGTGGAATGGTATTCGGTGATTTAGTGTATACTCGATACCTAATTGAACCCGTATAGAACCGAATGCTCCCACGACACGAATAGGTTTTGTCAGGTTTCAGTACGGTATGAATTCGTGTGCAGAGAACGAGAAGTAATCAAGGCTGCCACACACGTACGGTTTAGTTTAGATTTTGATCTCACTTTGAGTGGATTTTTAAGATCAACTGTTTAAAGTTGTCGGGTTTTATTTGAGCGAAATAAGTAGCTTGTCGAACCATGTACGCGAGAAATGGATTTATTCAGTTCGGTTCGTTTAGGTTGCGACCAAAACAAACTGATGTGTAAAATGAATCTAATACTGTACTATTGGAATGTTTCTGATTCTGGAACAGAATCTGATACCCAGTATCTTATTCGAAACCGGCCCTGAGGGTGCCTTGTGGATTGAGTTAGCATGCATCCAACAAACGATATATGTTTGCTTCCGATAGACTCGTCAAAGTACAATACAGTACCACAAGGGAGAGCAGACTACCTCAGAGACGCACCCGTCTTATACCGCTTAACTACCTTCTGGGACTCCCTTCAAATTGAAGAAAGTGGACATCGTGGGGTCACCGTTATCGAGACGCGTAAGGACATTTCAGAATCCAATTCGTGTTCATTGAAGATGGCAAAAGGTGGTAATCGATAAAATAGTTCATCCTCGAAGCCTGCTTTCTGTTTTGTAGTATAACATAATGCGGAGTTCGCAGTTTGCTACAAATCTCTATTCCTTTTAACCATCTTTTACAGTAAGTCAAGAATTGTTTGTGTGAATTCTCAATCCTCAGTTTACTTAGGGGTATCCATTCCCCTGTTGAGCAGTAAATATTATTAACACCATTTTAACCATAGTTACTCTTCTCTACGCTTGACTTGAGATCGCCCATGCTCCAGATGGAATTTCCAATTTTGTATTTTGTAAATGCATCATCAGAATTAGTTAAATAATGACCATTTCCGACCCTTTTGGAAAAGTTTTGACATTCACTGTCCGTTTTGATGTCTCTCTAGGCTCCGTATTAGACCCCATGCTGTGCAGATTTTTATATCGCCTTCTAACTTTGAACAGATAGAATCAGCACCATTCAACTTCATTCGCAGATATCATCCATCAACTCACAACACAGAGTTGGTTCTTGAGCTGCTTCTTATCAGCTGTATCGGATTCTTTGGTCGATAGACCACGAAGCCCAAACTCCAGAAATCGAAAGCTATCTGTCTTAGGAACTAAACTGAACTTTAACTAACTAGGGCAAATATCTCTGCATTTGCAAAGAAACTACGTATATTCGAAAGGCCCATCACGTTCAAGTACACTGTCTATTTCCTGTATGAGCTCACTAAGGTAATTCCCAAATCTAGTGCTGATCGTGAAGTTGAAACCTAACTGATCTTATGGCAGGCCCTGTGCTCGGATAGTAATGATGAAGCATTGAAAGTTGCAGAAACATATTCTGATTGCTTTCCTGGGGGGTATCTTACGCATTGGATAAAATGCATACTCAAAACTAGGGTAATCA
The DNA here is from genome assembly GCF_905115235.1 of Hermetia illucens. Lineage (NCBI taxonomy): Eukaryota > Metazoa > Arthropoda > Insecta > Diptera > Stratiomyidae > Hermetia > Hermetia illucens. The sequence continues at coordinate 123,847,059 of NC_051851.1, read as the reverse complement.
AGTCTAATCTGGGAGGTAGCCACTTGGATAGAGTTGAGCCACCGCAAGGTGGTGCCATCTTTCCGATGTTCTGGTTGATAGTGATGGAGAAAATTCTACTAAGCGAGCGAGATGAAGGTGGCGACGACTTGGTGATATTGGTTTAAGGAATGTTTTCCTCCATTATGAATGACATTATGGAAGATGTTTTGGGAAAGGTGTGTCTGTGGGTCGCAAGATGCGGATTCGGCATAAATCCAACCCAAACGAAGTTGATGCTATGTACCACCATGACAAGGGTACCCGAATTCCATCTCCCGAGACTAAATGGAGATTGAACATAGAACTCAAGGCTAAAAAGGCTTGTATTGCCCTCTAGGCCTGCGAGAAAAGGTCAAAGACGGTCACTTGGATGTTCACAGCCATGGTACGTCCCATTCTAACGTACGATTCTATTGTGTGGTACCAGACGTTGAGTAACAAATACAATAGAACAAAGTTAAATAGGAACCGCGTGTGCAGGTTCTACCGGTGCTCTGCAGTCCTGCCCTGTTCTCAACGTACTCCTACACCTCCTTCCACTAGACGTCCACATTAAGTATTTCTCTTTCTCTCTCACCACACCCAAGCCGAAATTCACGAGAAATTTTGCTGTGGACTATCCAACCTAGGCAGAGTGGAAGACCAGCGCGATATTGCAAGGCTATGTCACAGTATTCTTCACCGACGGATCAAAGATTGTCTATGGGCGGAGCGGGAATTTTCTCAGATACATGCAAGCGGCGACATCCTCAAGAACATCGAGAGGTATGAGCGGGCTGACGGATTGGCCAGGCGGGGCTCGGCTTTTGGCAGTCCCAATGGCAACTGTTAAGGGTGGAATCTACTTGCACAACTCAGAAGCCGCAGACCTCAGATGGTGAAAGCTCACCACATGTGCCAAGTCGGAGGAATTGGCCCGCCTATGGCAAAACTCGATCGCGAAAGCTCTTGTGCCAGACGCGTGCAAATGCATTATGGCAATCTGCATGGGGCACTGGTCTATAGGAGACCACTGATAGTTACCTACAAACTTTTTATCGTTGTCGTTGAGATCACTAATACCATGCTTCCCCATCACATACCCGAGTAAGGCGTTGTCAGAACCCCATAGGATCATAATGCCACTCTCTCAGTAATCTCCTTTAGTGTGTAGCATTGTAATTTTCTGGTATTCCTGATCGCTTAGGTCGTCCTGACAACATCGCCAGAATTTTCGCTCAAGTTGGATAACGCGAGCGTTCTGGGAATTTTCGCTCTAGTTGGATAATGCGAGCGTTCTGGGACCCTCGACACTGTTGTCGAGCAGCGTGTGCAACTTTTAAAAAATGTCAAAAAACGGTTTTCGATAAACAAAAGTCTTAACCGTGAGCTCTGCCTTTGCCCGAGATATGATTGACGTTTCGGCAGCAAAGTAGGTTCGAAATTCAACGATCACTAGCCCACTAACTTTCCATTCTTTCTAGTCGCCGTTTACAACAAGCAGAAACTACTTTTGGTGAATCCTTAAATTTGGTAACTGAATACAAAATTCAATGATTTTTTCTTTCTCTAGGATTTTACTAATTTTAATAATCATACTCTTTATCAACACTTACATATGTTTTTTACATAATTTTTCTATTTATGGATGTATTTTCAGAATAAATCGTGATTTCCTCGAATGAATCCATGCGTATATCGGGGTATTATAGTAATTGTGTTATCTTATAACAAGCCTAGATAGAAGCAACTGGTATTACGTGATTGTAGCTGTGATAACATTCGAAGAATTCCATAAAATTCAGCATAGGATATCAGTGGATAATTCAGGTAGGTGTCTATTCCTCTAATCTCTCTGATTCTACTTATGAATTTAAAGGTTATTATATGAGAGATGTGTCAAACAATGTTATGATATGAGATTATTCCACACAATCGTAATGGATGTTTGTGATTATCTAAAGGGCATTGTGTTATAAATGTGCCCGCAATCCTTCTCTACTGTTTTGAGCCAAGTGCTCTTGGAGTGACCCAATCGTCGGTAATCTTTGACGATTGGGTTCCAATCCATGGCGTAGTCAGTAATCGAACTGTTGCCCCTCTTTAATATGTGATCTATCTACTGCCATTTGCGACTTCTCATCACAGTACCCACGGATGATAGGCCGGTGTGCCGACCAAGTTCTTCGTATGAAATACTATCAGGCTAGCGTACTCCGATGATAAGTCGCAGATAGTTGTTCATGAAGACTTGGGGCCTTCGAGTGACAGTTGCGGTCACTTCCCAGTTCGAAACTACCATTGACAGAAGCCACGCTTTCTAAATACACAAATTGATGGATGCTTTCGATGCTCTGCCCATTAATGCAGATAGAGAGAATGCGATAACTCATCAGACTGATAATCTTGTTTTTATTAGTGTTTATCTTCAGTCCAACTCAATATGCCTCCCTTTCCAGATCCAGAGCAATTTGATCATAGTCCATGACCCGATGAGAGAGCAAACAGATGTCATCAGCGTAGCGGCGGTGTTTGAGGAAAGATTTCATCGTCCATTGAACTCCACCACATCCTACGGACAAGGCGGGCAAAGGACGTCACCGATAACAAGAAAACATAATATCGCTGACAAGATACAACCCTGACGGACTCTGCTTTCGGCCTTAAATTCGCCTGACATTTTACCTCGATGCATCAGGCGACATTTTGTGCCATAATATGTTGCTCTGATAATATCTTAGTTTCTTTGAAGTGCCATTCCTGTGTAGAGATTGGCAGAGGCCCTCATGATGTCGAAAGAGCATATGAAACGAAGACTGAAACTCCGCGCGCAGAGCGGAAACCAGCCTGCGATATACATTTCTGCAGTCATTGCGTGCTGCGGCATCTTCCACTCTCCTGACTAGCACAATAGCAAATTGTCTTTTGTCACGGCGCACGCTAGGTTAGCATTTCACTCACAGCGGTTAATAGAGCTTTCAATCCCTTCCGTTCATCGATTCGTCTCCAAGATTCCACAATCAGTCAGATTTTATGACGCCCGTTCGGAACGTGGCTGACAACCAGCGTAGCACCCGAGAAAAAAGCATCTTTAATGGCGGCTCAATGCCGTCACTGTCAAGCGACAGCTGGATCATACAAGCGATCTATGTTGAATTTGTGGCCCGCAGATCTGCAACTCTGCGAGCATTGCGGGCGCAATGCGCAAGCAAAAGTAAGCAACAAGTCAGATGGTGATCCCTTTCGAGGCCGATGTCAGTGCCGACAGTGTGTCCCCATCACATATCCGAGCAAAGTGTTTGTCAGAACGGCTTAGCATTTAGATCACCCATCACGATCACAATGTCATTTTTAAAAAACATCTCTCCTGAACTGCACGTAAAAAGCATCCTTCTTCACTATATTGGAAACTTTTGTTGGTTCAAAGCACTGTGCAATTGTGATGCTCCCTTACCTGGACCAGAATCTTATAGTCAGAATCCTGTCACAAACCGACTTCAGGTCAAGAGAACATACCTTGCGGTAGCCGTCAGAAACAACCCTACACCGTATTCGCGGCTGCTAAAACTTCCTTTCCAGATTGTCGCAAAAGGAAGAGAAGTACTCTCCAGAGTCTCACCATCTTAATTCGCTTAGGCCCAGAATGGCAAGCTTGTATCGTTGGCAGTCTCGTTTCAATTGGAGAAAACGAGCATTCTCGGGAACCTCGATATCGTTGTCGATGAATATGCTCACAGTTCACAAACCAATCATCTTTAATAGTCAAAAGCCATAACCGTGAAGTCAGTCCATATCAGAAGACGTTTCGATAGCAATAAAGTTTCGAAATTTGGAAGTTGGTAGCCCACAAATTTCTATCCAGTTTAGTCCCTTTTTACGACAAGTAGAGAAGACTTTGTGTGTATTTTTAAGCCCTAACGCCCAGGGTTTATAATGAGATGCATTAATTAGGGAGATCAGACTTGGATATCTGTCTATGGCCCCTAAAACAGCCTTTCAATCGAGTAAATCTCGTGCAAAATATGGATCGGAACCAATAAATCACCTCTGGCTATTCTCTAAAGCCAAAAAATAGTTCCGCGAAGATTGAAGTGATTCAACATAGTTCGCTGCGTAAATGAAAAACTACACTGGAAAGTAGCTGTTTGATCTCTTTGAACAATGGGGAAAACGTTGGCGTTCTAATTTGAAGTGCTTGCTATAAAAGATGTAAGCTCAAATGAAAAATTGTTTGCACTTCGGTTAGGGAGTTACGGATCAACTTCATTGTACACTCATATAGCCTAATTTGTCATAGTACAATTCAAGCCGAAGCTACCATCTGTCCAACGTAGAGTTGTAAATTAAATTGAAAGCTTCTCGAGAACTTGATAAAATTATTTCGACATGACTTATTGATTTTCAAGTAGATGCAAATTAATGACGTTTCTCATTAATCAATCTTTCACTAATGCTACTTGAAAAGATAAGATGTTCCGAATCTCGTGATGCTGGAGAATAACCTGAAATTTAATTTAGACTTTTATCGCTCCATTCGCAATTTTAAAGCAATTAAAATTAGTATATAGTGATATGTGAATGTTATCGATATTGAAATTCATAATCGAAGCGAACAGATAAAATAAGACAATTGTTAACGAGTGATTACATTCATTTAAAGGAAAAAATATTATTCTGTTTTTACTTACCCACGAAATTCGAATAATGATTGTAAGTGGTTTGCACAATAGCACCAACTGTTAAGATTAGCACACCAGTTAGCTATTTACGGAGTACACCGGAATGAAAATAAAAGTGCAAAAATTATTCAAAAGGTAAACTATATGGTTAAGCTGTTTTTATCAATGATAAACAACAAAGATAAATTCTACTATTGAATCGTTAGTAATGATTAATGATAGAATACGTACCGCAAAAAGTAAATTGCAAACAAATACAATCACTTTAACACATGTTATTCCAACTGCCATTTTAATGGTTAGAGAGCGGATTCAAGTGTAAGAAACAATCTGAAAGTGAGGGCAATATATTAAAAAGATAATATATTACAATGCATACATAGAAGATAACTGTTTATTATCGATAAATAAAATTCGAAAAGTTAGTTTTTCTTTTGAACTTCACTGCGACGAACGCATCCTACGCTGGTTCTTCAAATGTTACACGTGGTTAGTCACACGCAAGAGAAATAATAACGACCAAAATCTATGGCAGTAAATAAATTAATTTTAACTTCCAATTATATAATGATTATCGATGGTGCAACAGTCCTGTTTGGACCTAGACCTTGAATGTGTCAGAACATTTCATTTCTAGATCATAACAGTGTGCTGCGAGGCAATGTGGTCAGCTCGCCCGAGTTTATTTTTCTGATTTGACTTCCTCGTTCAAGCTGAGCCGATTGATATCCACCATCCAGACTCCCACTTCGTTGCTGTTAATTCTCAGTTTTGTTGAGACTTGCTGAAGTAAGAATACAACTTAGGACCATATTGAAGTTGCCCTTTTTCCCCCTTGAAAGGCACTGGGGGACAGGTGGGACTGTGGAGAGTAGTCCACTCTCTCTTGTGCCAATGTGCTTTTGTATTCTGGAAAATCAAGTAGCAGCATAAGCGAATCCAACGTCGGGTTGTTTCCGACGACTACCGCTAACGTGCGCTTTCTTGACCTGGGAGCCGGTTTCTGACTTCAAGATTCCGGTCCAGGTTAAGGACCATCACAATTGTACAGTGCTGTGCACAAGAGAGACTTTCGAACAATTACACGCAGTTTAGGAAGCTCCCTAAAGGCTGATTTGAATGCCACGGTGGGTTTGGCCATGTGATCAGGAAGCACTGTTTTAGCGACCGTAAGAATAATGGATTTCTGGAGCTTTCACCAGCTCGTCATCGATGACACATTGTTCGAGCGCAGATCGATTGGGTTTCAACTGACCGACGCGGTATGAGCAATCAGATTGATCACTTTGCAATTAGCACTCGATTTGTGAGTTGTTTTTTGGATATGCGAACCAATCTGCTGACATCCGCCCCGAAAAGGTTCACCATTTGATGGTAGTTTACGTGTTCTCGCAGGGTTGGAGAGCTGCGACCCTGTTCGACAGAGAGCAGGCTAGTTATAATACCATTCCGAATCCTCCTGCATTGACCATATTAACACCTTACGGGACATCTTGGGACAGTGCGTAGAGTTTAGATCTCCGCTTCACCTGCTCTTGATTTATTCCGAGATGGCTTTCGATATCATGAACAGGGAGTGTATCTGGCGTGCTCTACACAAGAGGGACATTCCGGAAAAACTAATAGCTATTATCAGAGCGACATCTGATGACGCAAAATATCCCGAGTTGCGTCGAGGTAAAATCTTAGGAATTTGAGGCCCAAAGCAGAATCCGTCAGGTTGCATCTTGACGTTGATATTATTTTTTCTTGTTATCGGTGCTGTTCTCCATGCTGCCCTCTCCGTAGGACATGGAGGAATTCAATGGAGTGAGGAGCTACCAGGTTCAGTGTAACGCGTTACTTTTGTGGCAAATAAAGATAATCTCTGAGATTCGGGAAAAAGAGTTTTTAACTCATAATCTATAATAATATATATAATAGGTGTCCGGATAGCTGAATGGTTAGAGCACAAGGGGTACGGAAGGTCGGAGTTCAAATCTCATCGATGGCAATGGGATTTGTATCGTGATTTGGACTCAGATAATAATGCCTACCTGAGTCAAATCAGGCTAATAATGTTGGACGAGGGCAATGCTGACCACATTGCCTTGTATAGGGTACTGTTATCCTGTATTGTACCGTTGCGGTCTTGAATGAAATGCTCTAACACACTTCAACGTCCTGATCCAATTGGATTGTCGCACCAACGATTATTATTATCATAATATATAATATAATAATAATAACAATCCAATTGGATCTGGACTTTCAAGCGTGTTCGAGCACTTCACTCAAAATTTTGACGGCATATTACAGGACTGCGATATCGTGTAGGAGCCAATGTGGTCAGCATTGCACTCGCACGTGATTATTACCCTGATTTGGCTATCTCACTACTCATTCACAACTGAGTCGATAATTACCCAACGTTAAGTCATGATACAAATCACACTGAGTTTTCAACCGTGACATTTCATACGACAGCCTAGTGCTCTACCCATTGAGCTATCCGGAGCTGCTCCATAAAAGAAAACTATGATTCTGTCAATGACATTTTATAGCCATATAGAACAACCTAAGGCTCATTATTCTCCAACGACAGGCCACTTCGACGAAAAAGAATGAAACGAACCGCTATATTGTAGGACTACATAAGGACATAGTTTCCACGATGTAATAAAGACCTAAACTTTAACTATTGTGGAGATTTGGTTTGTGCAAAACAAGTCAGGAAATCGGAAGCTGAATGCTTCAGCTACGAAAGGTTTTGTGTGTTTTTTATATAAGAATATTTGAGAGGATATTTGTCCCATTTGTATCTAGCTTGTAATGTTTATGCATTTAGTTTACCAGACTTTTCACTTTAGTGTAATATTAACGTTCAAAAACTTAGATTTCAATAAATTTGCACGAAAGAGACCATTTTAAGCTATTATAACTTTGTTATTATGTAGCATTCTAGAATAAACTAGGGGGGTTTCTAGCTAATTCCTATATACACTAATACTAAATATAGTAATATACTATTATTAACAGCCATCATTATTTTCATTCGGTTCGGCAGTTTGAAGTAATTGACGCCTTTCGGACCAATGTCAAAACTAAAATTGGCTTCAAAAAGTACTTTTCTTTCATTGTCTATATTCCACGGAAAAAAATTGACATCCCCTTTAAACGCAACGTAGAGCAACACTACCCTGCATGCCAGGGGATTCACAATTTCCACCTTTCCAACCTACCAAATTATATCAAACAGATAGAGCAGACCTCCCCCAAAAGCTAAATTCAATGCTCCACGATTAAAGAATGGTTAAAAATTATGTCGGGTTGGAGCAATAAATCTTTTAAGAGCAAGTGGAGCAGCAACTAACCAACAGCGGAAGCGACCATCAGTACAAAGCTTAATACAAAGATGAGTGGTTCCATCAGGTATGTTTGACCGACTTGGACACGAAAATTGTACATACGCAACAGAGACTATCCGATAAGGATGAAAGAAATACGCAGGGCAAACAAAACTAACATGGTTTGCATTAAGAAGAAACGCAAGTGGCTAGACGACGAATCCCGTAAACTGAACAGCGACTTTAGGACAGAATTCCAATCTCGAATTACACATTGTAAATACCCGACAGAAAACTTCCTAAGATACAAGACCTGAATGCCCGAATTGAGCAAGTAATTCCCCCTCCCCCTCCTTACTCTTTTCAGCACTAGAAGAAGTAAAGGGTGCGTAACTAGTTCTTGGTAAATGCAAAGCGCGGTTTTGATACAATTTAAATGGAGTTAAAATTCTAAAAGTCGGAATAGTGGTACCAACAGCAATACCTTATGAGCTCTACAATGAAATGTGAACGCAAGAATTCATAGACTGGGAAAAAATCGTAATTTATAAATAATATGGTCCGAAATTATTGACCATAACTGGTGGATATCAAGAGGGATTCAAACAGATCAACCAGATTTTCTTATTGAGAAGCAAATCTGAGAAAAACTGGAAATATAAGGTATTATACAAAATGAGGTTCAATTTCCGTCAAAGTTGGTCACATTCATTAGAATGATGATGTCCAGATGGAATCTTTAGGCTTCTTGTCAATTGGTCTTGTACAATTGACAAGAAGCCTAAAGATTCTGTTCTTAAACAAGACGGTGGCCTCGCTTGAATTTGTTCAACAATTACGAGCCGACTATATGAATCGCATAGACGAACCAAGTTTTTAACTTCTGAAAGGAAGATTGCAAATAGAGCAACGACCATTTGGAAAGACGCAGATAGATGGGAAGATTCGATGTACAAGATCAATAACCGTTAGGGTTTTCAAATTGGAGGACCCAGTCGCATGGCCTTGCCGAATGAAGACGAATTCTACGAGAGACCGAAATCAATTAAAGAGCACATCGAAAGTTTGATCAACACCCTTCGGATCATGTTGGAAAAGAGTGTGGAATTTAGATCTCCGCTTCACCCGCTCTTTATTGATTTCTAGACGATTTTTGACAGCGTAAACAGGTAAAATATCTGGAATGCTCTATGCAAAAGGAGCGTTCTGCTATAATTAGATATATGATGGCGAGAAATATCAGGCGCTGCATCGAGGTAACATTTCTGTGGAACTTGAATTTAAAGTGAGTCGAATATATTACATTCTGGTGCCGACACTATTCCTTCTTGTTATCGGTGACGTACTTCATGCTGTTTTTTCGGAAGATGTGTGGGACTTAAATCTGCTCACTATGCTATGCAATAGAATCTACTATCCCAGAGTGGTGGATGAGTGGGTCACCGGGAAACACGTGGGATAGAACAGTAGAGGCAAAATTAAGGCTTCTGGGGAAGAGCTGGCCACGGTGCCCCATTTAGGAGATAGTGACAAGCATATATATTTCGTTTATTGGTCGATTCTTTTACAGCGGATTGTTAGTGAGCAGAATTTGCCCGTACACATTGTTTTTACGTCTCAGCTTCAACGCATCCATAGGTACATGTCCAGTATGTATCTTTTAGGCCGCATTTGTCATGTGCACAACGTAACGTAAAATAACACAAGGGAGGTATCGTAAAACGACGCTTGAGTTTAGCATATGGAAATTCATATATCATATTACGATCATAGCATGGCCTAGAACCTTCTTTTTCTACAGCAATACAGTCCGATGTCGATCCCTGGCCTGCCGAAATCTTCGTCTCTACTTTCCTTTGCCGAGTGACGATGTCTTCGAATTTCAGAATCCGAGTAGTGTGTAATTGGTGTTATCCGCTGAGTCCTCCCATCTGTTTCAGGATTTCCCAGGTGGTCGTTTATTTTCGGCCTTAGTTTCTAGTAGGCTTGTGGGAATTCTTTTGTCGTCCACACACATTACACGGCCTAATTTAAGCGAACACGAACTTTGGCATCTAAACATAAATGACGACTTTAGGTTAGTCATATAATAGGTACAACTCACTCAAAAAAGTGAAGCGATGGCGGCGGCTTTACGGTTTCTTACTAGGGCAGAGGCAAATCGTCAGACGCTGCCTCACCTCTGCCCTGGGAGCAGCGTGGCTGTAGCGGTTCGCAGATGTTGAGTGCTCCTTTATATAATTCGTAGAACACGACATGACTACGAATTATATTGAGCGCAAATCCGCCTTATTGACCAGAGCTTGGCAAGAGCTGAAATATTCGTTTTAGGAATGATGGGGTCCTAAATCCGCATCAACTTAATGCAGGACCGGACCAAATGGGAAGCAACTTACTCCCTCTTTCCTGGTCCACGGACCCCTCGTTTAGGGCTTGCATGTCGTGTTCTACGAATTATATAAAGGAGCACTCAACATCTACGAGCCGCTACGGTCACGCTGCTCCCAGGGCAGAGGTGAGGCAGCGTCTGACGATTTGCCTCTGCCCTGGTAAGAAACCGTAAAGCCGCCATCGCTTCACTTTTTTGAGAAGTTTGGGTGCAAGCCCTAAACGAGGGGTCCGTGGACCAGGAAAGAGGGAGTAAGTTGCTTCCCATTTGGTCCGGTCCTGCATTAAGTTGATGCGGACTTAGGACCCCATCATTCCTAAAACGAATATTACAACTCACTGTTTTATCTTATTCGCCATCCACCATTCACCCTCACTGGGTCTCCCGAGAATTCGACTCTCGAAACCATTGATTTTTTTGCTCTTCGGCCAGTCTCGCTACCGTAATCCAGGACCGGCTGAATCAAAGTTTTTCTATGTGGTGAACTTGGCTTTCCTCTGCACATTATTTTTGAGAACTAGCAGCACAAGCAGAAGGTTTTGTTGCCATGTATGATGTGCCGGTTAACTTCGTGTATTTCGTTGTTAAGGGTGTGCCTAAGTACAAGAAATTGACGACCCGTTCGAAGTTGTAATCGTTCAATGCGTCTTTCTTCTAAGTTATGCCATGATTTTGATCTTCTCTTCGTTCGTTTTTAAGCCAACTTCCTCTTCTACTTTGCCAGAATTCACAAAGGCCCTTCCTTAATGCTCTCTTGCAATCAAGCCAGGATGTCTATTATATATCATCCCTATAGGCTACTATTTGCGATAATTTGTGCAGTAACGTACCATTTAGATCCACTGGCATCTTTGGGGTTATGCACTCCAGAGCGATGTTAAATAATGTCGGGGCCAGCTGGAGTCTTTCCCGAAGCAACCTGTTACCCGACTTGGTAGTTTTACTTTAGTGTTGTACAGCGCGATCGATAATGTCTTATGCCTATTTAAAGTTAAAGAAACTTGATGGATATCAATGTGACTTCAACAACAAATCACACGATTGCGTACCATATACTGGAATTAAAAATGTACCAAAGTGAACCTGTTTTCTCCCACAACTACGCAGCCGCGAGACCATGTGTGACAACAATTGTAAATGGGACATAAAGTCCCTTACGTTACATCATGTTACACCATTTAAATGCAGCCTTATGATACGAGACATGGGTTTATGTGGAATATGCACTTCCCGTTGCAAGAGTTTTAGTTGCACAAATAAAAATCTTGCGGCCATTTCCAATCATTTCATATTTCCACAGATTTAATCATTTTCGACTCCGGCACAGAATGAGGTTGCCCAGATCGTTGATGATCACAGAACAAACCAGTATTCTCAAGCACAGCATAGCAATCCACAATGCCTGTAACTATGTCCTTGATGTCATTGAAGCCTTGTGAATATTTATTGGATATTGACGATTTGGTCGCCTAACATTTTACCTTGACCCTGTAGGACCGTAGCATACCGTCTTCGCGAAAATAATAAATAGTGACGAGAGACCTATTCTTCCGCTTAGCACTTAGGTATTTGAAAAGAAGGAAGACTGTTTGCGATTTCAACCTGGACAGAGGTATCTCATCAGACGTTGCTTCGCCTCTACCCTGGGAGCAGCATGCTCGCAAGTGGCTACAGATGGCAATCGCCTCTTTATATATAATCGCAAACACGACATGATTGCAAATTATATTGAATGTAAAACCGCCATAATTCCGATCGGACTGACTTTTGTGTATACTGATATCTGTATAAATAAAGTTAATAATACTATATTGCTATAATTTTTAGTAATCAGCTGCAAAACCCCCCTTAAGTTCATCCTAGCACCACGAAACATAGAGCATGATCTCACCAAGTTTGGTGGAAATCGCACTATTATTAAACAAAGTTATAATACGTCAAAGTTGTCGCTTCATGACTGTGAATGTCAATATCATCCGAAAGTGGACACTCTCACATAATATATGCATATATTACGTGCCACCTAATATTAAATACACAAAACCTTTCGTACCTGAAGCTTCCAGCTTCCGGTTTCGCGACTTGTTTCATAATCAGCGCCTCAACAAGGAAGTTGATTAGATTGTAAATAATAGTTGCATGAAGTTCCTCAACTACTTTGACAGTGGTTGTAACAGGCTCTCGGCAGAATCAAATTTAAGGACACTACAATTTAGATACTTTTGTGTAAAGAAAAAGCATTAAAGCTTCAAAAATCATCACACAACATATTATAATATGAAATAGTTTAGACTTGCTCATTCCTTGCCCCGACGTAAATTATATTATTTTAAATGAGTAATCAGTTCCATAACATGCGTAAAATTTCTCACATTTCTCGATTTAGAACATTTACTTGAGAAGTATACGTCACTTTATAAAATACAGTCAACAGGCATAATCACATTGTTATCAATTATTCATGTTAAAATATCGATATCGCTATATCCGTCATTAGCTTTTCCTTCCTCAACTCCATTCCAAAAGCAGTAGGTGCAACGAAGGTAGAGGCACCCATTCATTGAAGTTACGTTGTCTATATTTGGAATATTATGGCACTGAAAACATTATTTAAATTATTTGTAATTGTTTTTAAATCGATTCTGATTGGCGTTTCTTTCCGTTTTCGGATATGGAAAAGTGTTTGTAGTGACAGTATGTCTATAGAGTGGAGATAGTTTATAGGGGACTAAACTACTATGGAGAGATTGCATAACCTTATAAGAATCATTGGAACGATAAATAATTCATGCACTGTCTTTGGTAGTTTAGCAAGCTACTGGCTCGGGTAAGTGCAACTGGGGACTTAGGTGGAAATTGCAGTGAGCGTACATGCAAATTAGCTGCATTTTATGATGTTACACATGAGAATCATTATAATTTCTGACTATTATCAGTTTGTTGCTTTATGAAATGATTTCCCTCAAAGCATTTTTCTGTATCAAATGATTTGTAGCGGATTCTTTCTATTTGTTCGTAAATAACGTTGGTAATAAAAAGACGGAAAATTGTTTGATTTGTAATGCTTCTGGTCTCTCCACGGACATCACCTTATCGTGGTGGGGTAATTTGCAGTGGTTCACTACCACTGGAGGCCTCACCAGATTCATGTTTCCCCACAAAAAATATCAATAAAGCGGAAGTTTTGACGGAAGATGGAGACAAGCTGGCAGCCGCAATGGGACCCCAGTGAGACAAACACAAGACGCAGCAAACTCCTCAGTTAGCGGCGGTTTTCAAATTAGACTACACTTATGTCTACAAGCATAACGGCTGATTAATTTAACCTGCGAAATGCCAAAGCGTCTTCCTTTCTACTGGTAGCAGAGTAGTGCCGCAGGAATACCATTATATGTTTCTGGTATAAGAGCCGTGGGCTCGATTATTCTGTGGTATTGAATCAGCATCAATGAGAGATCATCAAGATGGAGAGCTTGCCTCCTGATGGTAAAATTTTTAGAAGCTACCATCATGCTGAGACGATATTGTTTTCAGGACCTAGTTCTGGTCAACTTATATTAGGTTAATGAAAAAAGGGGAAACGTTATAATTGCCTCTGCTTACTTATCCTATGATTGTTGTGTCCTCCATCGACGCAAGAACTATGGAATCTGGTAGTGTATGCAGGATCAAGTGATCTTGGACTCCTAATTTGCGATGCGAACGCTTAGCATATTTTTTTGGGGCAGTAGCAAAGCAATCCTAGAGGAGAGAAGCTGTCTGATTTCATCACTTCAGCTGGTCTGATGACCGAGAACGTAGAGTGCGCTCTTAAGTTCGTGGGACCAAAAGAAGTGGAGTAATTGACCTAACAATCTGCATAAAGTTATTAGAGTTGATCAAAGACTGGCGGGTGTTGAGCGAAATCTCACTGTCACACCACCGTTACTTAGCATTAAATCTGATTATTGCAGGCAATACAAAGACGGATTGGACGAAATTCAATGAACACAATCAGGCGACTTTCGAATCATGAATGAAGACTGGCTAAACTTCAGGAACTCACAGCCGGAATTTAAGAGAGAAAAGGGCGAGGGAGTGAGCGGATTCTGAAAACCTTTCAACACGAATTGCAAGGGGAATTGGGACACTGCACGAGCAATAACTACCAATGGAAAAATGAGAGCTGCTATACTGTCTTTTGAGCACTTCAAAATACTTGGTATGGATCGTATCTATGTGTCTTGCGATGTCAAAGTAGGATACAGAGGATGTCTTGCTCTGGGATACGTGACTACCTCTTGGCGGAAGGTTAAGGTAGTCTTCCTATCGAAACCCAGCGAAGATTACTGCTATTGAAACTCTAAGAACTTCGGACAGATTAGCTTATTATCATTTTTGCTGAAATATCTGGAGGGAGTGCTCAAGGGTAATGAAAACCAATATGCTTAACGCCGTGAAAAGCCTTGTGAGTCTGCATTCTTTGGTTTTAAAGATGGCGGACATCACTTTGAAAGGCGAGTACGCGATGGAGGTGTTTGTGGACATTGGAGAAGCCTTTGACGTCGCGCCTTTCCAAAACCTCCTCTATCCAACTTAGTGATACCATCAGAATGCATGGGGTCGACGATCCTTTAATTGAGTGGATCTATCGCAGAAATGAATGTGTGTTGATCGCTACCTGATAACAGAAGCAACGAAAGACTGCCACAAGGAGCTGTGCTATCGTCCAATCTGTGGAGTATGCTCTTCGATTCACTAATATGCGATTTGTAAAATCTACCAATATACTGCCAAGCTCATACGGATGAACTGGTATGTAGAAATATACCGCGCGGCGTTGATTTGATTGACAATTGGCATCTCAGGTATAGGCTTTCAGTAAAGCCAAATAAAACCCACGATGGTATTATTCATTATCAACGGAGAAAGCTGTATCTGGTTTAGTGCTGGCTTAGTACGGTACTACAGACATCCCGGTTTTGCGCCGAGGTCCACCAATTCGATATCCCTAGAAGTTGTCTCGCGTCCTGGCCTACACCATCGCTCCATCTGAAGTAGCGTCTGCGAGGTCTTTTTCTATCATAGATATTGCCCTTAAAGAGTTTCAGGGCTGGATCATCCTCACCCATACAGATTAGGTGACCAACCCACAGCACACGTGCCAGTACCTGGGTGAATTTGAAGAGGATGGTGTTTCTTGCTTTAATATCAGCATTGCGTATCACATTTTCCAGGGCTTGATTCAAGAGGATGTATGATAGCGCATCCCCTTTTCTTGGATCGAGTGATCCTGCTGTTTTTATCTGACCTCGCACATTGATCAGAGTGAGCCTAGTCAGTCTTATTAATTTGGTTGTTGCCCTAATCAATTTATCGGGCTGGATAATCTTCATCCATACGGATTAACTGATCCGCTCACCGCAATCTGCCGGATTTTACCCACAACCAGACGGTTGTGGTATCGCTCATAGAATTCGTCGTTATGTAGGCTACGGAATCGTCCATCCTCATGTAGGGGGGAAAAGTTCTTCGGAAGATTTCTCTCGAACGTGACCAAGAATTCCCAATTTTTCTTCCTAAGAACCCAAGTCTCCGAGGAATACATGAGCAATGGCAAGATCATTCATCGTCGTAGCGGTTATCGGTTGTGATTTTCGACCCTAGGTGGGAGAAATGATCAACCATCTCAAATTTGTAGTCGCCTATCTTTATTCTTTTCATTTGACCAGTGAGATTTGATGTTGTTTGGTTTTTGGTGCTGGCGTTGCCCCATATATTTCGTCTTGCCTTCATTGTTGGGTCGTTCTTTCAGTAGTTGAGTGGACTTAAAGAGGGTCATGCCTCTCGCATTTACCTCAGCATCACGGACCATTTTTGCCACGGACAGGTTCACAGAGTCCGATGCTCGTACCGCGTTCTTTGAGAGTCCAGCATTCTTCCGTTTCGCTGCTAGCTTACATTCGTCGTCGAATTAATCGTCCTCACTTTTATTGCGATTGGGGCCAAATAAATTTGTGGCCGTATTAATGATAATGTTCTTGAGGTTATTGTGATGATTATTTGTTGATGCTTCATCTCCAGGATCTCTATTAGCTGCGGTTATTGCGGCATCCATCCTGTATTCACTCTCACATAATTGTCAGAGGGGGTTCTAAACGGTGTTATTATCCGCGTCCGGAGCGCTATGCCAACGAGATAGTGATTATATTGGCCCCCCTATATGTTTAGGCATTCATCAAGGCCTAGAGGTGAGAGCATTCGACTATCACATGGTCAATTTGGTGGATGGCGGTCCTGTCTGGAGAGACCCATGGTTGTTTGTGCACCGCTTTCAATGCAAATCCGGTACTTTGAACAATCATTTCGTACAATACTGCTAACTGGCTGTTAACATCTCCAAGTATAATTTTGACATCATATTTGTATAGGCTTCGGGGATCCGTTCTACTGCCTCGTAGAAGGTATGTTTCTCCGATTCTGCAGGCTCCATTGTCGGGGCGTGAACGTTAATGAGGTTTATATTTCGAAATTTGCCTCGCAAACGCAGAATACACAACCTTTCGCATTATGTTTTCAAAGCCGATAACAGCAAGTCATTCTCTGGCTGAGTAGGAAACCTACTCCACGCACATAGTTTACTGAATGGCCGCTACAAAATACGGTGTTGCGCCAATTCTCCAAGAAACCGGTCCCTGTTTAGCGCATCTCTTGTATTGGGATAAGGCATCGGCTAGCTGCTGAGCAGCATTCAATCGATACAGGGAGCGCACGTTTCATGGGAAAAGGCGCAAATCGTTAGTGGGTTCGTCATTGTAATACCCATCCAGTCCGAGGCTCCTTTCGTGGCTTCATAACATCGCTTTTCCGTGTAGGGTTGTCAGCCCTAACCTACCCCCGACCTGGAGGACCAATTGGTACAGTTTGTCCCAGCTACAGTTAGGCACGGCAGACTCGCCTTCATTGTTCTACGTTGGTAGTGTTTTCATTAAGAAAGAACTCCCAGCGATCATCACGTGGGGATGGAGGGTTGGAGGGTTTAGTAATAGAGCTGTTGGTGTTGGTTTAGCAGGTCTTTCCTAGGTTTGATGCTCCATCGTGTGTACTAATCCACATTTCATACTGCAGCCTATACCATTCTTCGTATGTATATGAAACCTAAACAGCCACCTTTCGAGCGCTCCGTTCTTCGGATCAGGTGTATACCCTTTCTCCAATAGTTGATAAACCAAAAACAACTTCCTAGATTAACGAAAATCCTGCGCCCTGGTATTATCTAAGTCAAGTCCTCCTTAAAGCTTTTCACACCTCCCTTGGTAGAAACATCTTTGAATATTGCTCTGTGGCTGTGTCGTCTCTCTCCCAACAACTATTCATAATATCTTTTTTCAAACAAGTCGACTAGAATTCTAGTTTTCATATCAATTCATAAACCTTGGCTAAATTGTTCTGGATTAAAAAAAGAGATTAACAATAGCAAAACCAAGATTTTAGGACTAACTACACATAGTATTTTTTCATTCCGCACTAATAAACGGAATATTGCGATATAAATCCATCCAAAATATAGATACGGAAGGGTAAGTTTCATTCGATTGCTTGAAAGTTTCAATCGCGCCTGGCAAAAGGGAGGATATGGTCTCCCAGTCTCCTAATTTAACCACATTACCCAAAGGACATAAAGACATATAAGTGTATTATAATTTATACAATATCATAGATGAATGGAAGCATGGGCGTCACAAAAGCTTATCGGCAAAGGGTAGGCGGATTTTTGTTCTGAATTGTCTAATGCTATTCTAGAATCTGTAAGTGGAATTACTTCAATACTCATGTTAAATTTAGACTCCCCAGCGTCTCCGAGCTGTTTTATAGGTACGACATATGGGAGGTGATCTCTTGTTACTTGAAAATTTCAATCAGTCATTAATGCCCTATGATGGACTGCTTACTACTTTCCAGCAAAATACCGGGGACTTCGCACAGTCTAAAGGACCGGTTGATTGGGCGATGATTACAATAAACAGGAATAGAAAGTAACCTACACTAGTGAGTTGTTAAATGCCATACGGGTTTGTGTTTGGAAATCATGGCTGATATGGAGGAATTTATATGGGTTTTTTAGAGCAATATAGTCATAGTTTGAGTGTTGAATCATTCATTCTAAACCGGCCGCGCTTGTAAGATTTGGACCAATAATATTCAGTTAACCGCCACTGATTCATAACAATTACAGTTTTTCACTTTTCGACCTTCAAAGATGACTTGGAAATTGTAATTTGAAAAACGCAGGAACATACAAATCGTAGATGAGTTCGACGTGATTCAGTCTAATGAATAATTTAATACTGAATCATTACAATCAATGAAGAAAAAAGAAATACACTTGCCCCCTCCATACGTTTATGTACTTTTTTTCTTGATAACAGTTTATTCTTTATCATAATTAAAAAGTCTGAAACGATATCAATTTCAGAATTTTTTTTATTCGTTCCCTTCTTTTAGAATCCTTCAAATGATGTTTTTGCCTAAACAAATAAATTATTGCCTGGGTTTCATACGATAGCTTTTTTTGGAGATATTCACACATTGCACCAATAAAGGCATCAATTTTGTTATTTTAAGCCCCTAACAATTTTCTCGTGATATTCCAAATCCCCGACAGCTTAATTTGTTTATGATTCTACGAACTTCATATATTATTTGATATACTTTCCTATCCCTGTACAGATACACTCAAACGGTAATGATATTTTAATTCTCTAGTTGCTATCAAAAGAGCGGGAAGTCATTGATAACGAAACTCAGTACAGTAGGATGAAAGAGTTTGTTCGTATATGTGAGAAACCTGTCCATTAGGCCTAGATGATTAGCACAGCTTAGCGAATATTGGGAAATCACAAAGGTAATCAGCAAACTGTGTGTTGTTGGAAAGGGAGGGAACGATGATAAATACTGAAATAATTTGCAGAAGAAATAACAAATGAAATCTGAGCAGATATAAATAAGTTGGCAGTGATTTTCATTGAGTTATCAATCACGCAATTATCAAGGATACTATTACATTTTGTTTTTGGGCGTGATAAGTGCATAGTCGGTAAAGTTTTGTGAGTTCGTTTCAATCAAATGTATCCGGCGTTGATATGCACGTTTCTCAATGATTTTTATGCCTCAAAATGATGTCTGAGTATACAAATTAAAAGATTGATTTCATAGATCTAGCTAAAGACATTAACGCCATGACATTTACTTAATGGGTTAGGGAATATATAAACCAAGGAGCGCCCAAATGTATTTTTAAACGAGTGAAGCACGAACAGTTCCTATTATATCTGAATCACCTACAGTTTTGCTAGTTCTTCTAGATCTTCTATAATCAAAGTGTTTCGAACAAAATACATTTTCTATCTGAAAGTAATTAAGATTTTTCTAAAAGGCTGCTAGCTTTTTATTTCATTTTCTACTTTCAAAGAATTGGCGTTCAAAAAGCTTGATGAGTATAACTGAAAAGTACGCGCATTGGGAACTCAGTAGTAGAAATCATTCAGCGCTATGGGTACGCGAGACCGTGACAGAAGTGGAAAATTCACCCAAAAAAGAGTTTTATACCTTCCCCTGTCAATCGATGTTTCTATTTTTCATACAGAAACCAATAAACTACTGCGATTTTTGAAAGGTAGGGCAATTGCTTTTGCAAGGCAGTCTTCTACCCTCATGTTTAAATGTCAGACCTGTTTTTGGGAATAAATTTCAAAGTGATCCGTGATGATGAAGTAAATGCAAGAGATACGATTCTCTTTAAGTCCACCCAACTACTGGCCTATGCTGACGATATCGACATCATGGGAAGAAGCACCCGAGACGTACATACTGCCTTCATCCAGATCGAGCAGGCGGCGCGAGATCTTGGGCTGCACATCAATGAAGGCAAGACAAAATATTAGGTTGTTGCAAATGAAATGTCGGATTTTTCAATGAAGTGAAGTTAGTTGTGATTTTAATGTTTAAAACTGCCGCAAGGTGACTCTGGTGGTATGGGATAATTGAGTATAAATAGTCGTTCGTTCGATCAAGGAGTCATTTCAGTTTCAATCGTCATTGAAGTTCCAAGTAAAACTCAAAGAAAAAAGCATGGAAGGGAGTCAAAAACGTCTACTTTTTCTATACGAATTTAAACTTGGTCACAACGCAGCGGAGGCAACCAGAAACATTTGCAGAGCATTTGGAGCTGACGCAGCAAACGAACGAACGACACAGCGGTGGTTCGAAAAATTCCGATCAGGCGACATGACCCTCCAAAGTGAACCTCGTGGCAACGACGAGTTGCGTTTGATAGTGGAATCTGATCCCCGATCATCGATTCGTGACATTGCACAGAAAATAGGCGTACACTATTCGACAGTATCTCGGCACTTACAACAGCTTGGAAAGGTGAAGAAGCTTGATAAGTGGGTTCCGCATGAAGTCAACGAGCAAAACATGGCGCTGCGAATGGAAATATCCAGTTCTCTACTCAACCGCAACAGGAACAATCCCTTTTTGCGCAGAATAGTGACATGCGATGAAAAGTGGATATTGTACGACAACCGTCGCAGATCAGCGCAATGGCTAGATGCCGATCAGCCTCCACAACACATGCCAAAACCGAGCCTTCACCCGAAGAAGGTAATGGTAACTGTTTCGTGGTCTGCATCTGGAATTATTCATTATTCGTTTTTGGAGCGTGGTGAAACAATTAATGCAGAGAAATATTGTGCCCAACTTGATGAAATGCACGAGAAATTACGTGTTCAGCGGCCTAGATTGGTCAACAGAGATGGAGTGATACTGCTCCATGATAACGCCCGACCTCATGTTTCCAGAATGACGGTCCAAAAATTAAATGATATAAGACTCTTCCTCATCCACCATATTCACCCGACCTCTCGCCAACCGACTACCACTTTTTTAAGCATTTGGATCACTTTTTGGCGGGGAAACAATTCAGCAATGAAGTAGCTGTCAAAAATGCCTTTGAAGAATTTCTTAGCTCTAGAAACCCAGACTTTTACGAAACTGGAATAAATGCCCTTGTATCTCGTTGGGAGAAGTGCGTTGAAGCTGCTGGTTCTTATTTTGACTAATAAAATTAATTTTCATAAAAGTTATAGTTTTTTGAAATTTTACTCAAATATCCGACATTTCATTTGCAACAACCTAATATAAGGTGGGGCAACGTCAGCACCGAAGACGAATCAATCAACAACATCAAACCGTACTGGTCAGGAAGAATAAAGATAGGTGAATACAACTTTGAGACCGTTGACAATTTCTCCTATCTAGGGTCGAAAATCACAACCGATAACAGCTACGATGATGAAATACGATTGTTGTCAGCCACCAGAGCCTATTTCAGCTTACAAAAACTGTTCCACTCGAAACGTCTCACCATAGGGTCAAAGCTCTTACTGTACAAGACTATGATCTTGCCAGTCCTCATGTATTCCTCGGAAACTTGGGTTCTTAGCAAGAAAAATTGCGAACTCTTGGCCGCGTTCGAGAGAAGAATCCTCCGAAGAATTTTTGGCCCCCTACATGAGGATGGACGATTCCGTAGCCTACACAATGACGAAATCTATACTAAACGCTCGAAAAGACGGGAGGTGTTCATATTCCCCCTCCGAAATACCCATGAAGGAATGGGCTTTTCGCGAAATCCTTTTTATGGCCTATTTTCAACATCCTCTACTTTCAAAATATGCGAAACAAACAAAATTAATTTTTTGAAATCGTGACGATAGAAGACCCTCTTAATAGAGGTTGTCAACCGTTCGAGCTCTTAAGCTCTCAATAAATCCAGAAATCGGTGTTTTCGGAAGGAATAGAGACCTCACTGTTGTCTACAACGTCCAATTTCGTTGATCAATGTACTTTCCAAAACCCGTCAGCGTCATAGTCAAGGATCGGGGTTACCACCTCCTGAACTTTTTGAATGTTTGCTAAATCGAAGTTATGTTAACAGAAAACAACAATCTACAAATGCATGGCTTCACATAATTTCGGAAAAACCGGAAAAGCTTTATGCATCTGTCATTTCTGTTGATATCAACAATATCTATAAAAGGTTTTATCTGAACCATCTGAAGAATTTCGCAGGGATCGTAATCGTTGGCATAAAAATCCAATTGGATGTGGATTTTGAAGCGTATTGGAGCACTTCTTCGAAGATTGTAATGGTATATTACAGCACTAGGATAGTCAATGTGGTCACTTGCGCTCACCGGTGTGATTACTGCCGTGATTTGACTCAGCTAGTCATTCACAACTGAGTCGTATCCGACATTTAGACACAATACAAATACCTTTGCCATCAGAGAGGTTTGAACCGCGACTTTTCGCTGTGACAGCCTACCGCTCTAATCACTAAGCCATCCGGACACTTCGTCGGAAATTCTAAATTTCTATTCTGGGCGCACACTCAAAGTTAGCTGCAGTTGCCACACATTTTTTCAAAACGGCCTACTCCAAGGCCGCTGTATAATTTTACATTGCTGGTCATTTTACATTGCAGGCGACTCTATGGCAATCTTTCAATTTGCGGATTAATAATAATACTAATCGTTGGCACAACAATCCATATTGGATCAGGGCCTTGAAATGTGTTAGAGCGCTTCATTCAACACCGTAACCGTACACTACAGTATACTGTAGGAGGCAATTTGGTCACCATTGCGCTCGCAAGAGATTATTACTCTGATTTGACTCAGGTACTCATTCACAGCTGAGTCGACTGATATCCGACGTCAAATCACGATACAAATCCCACTGCCCACGCGACCTTCCGTACGACAGCTTTGTACTGTATATCTTAATCTTACCTGGCAACAACAAAAGGCTAATCAATTAGGAAATTTGTCAAACAGATTAGTGCTCCTATCAATATCAATCATCCTAACACCATGACGGTGCGATGACCGGGTTGGTTAAGCATCAACCTCTCGATCACGTAACTCCGGGTTCGAATGCTGGTTGGTTATGCACGTTTGTATTGTCCTGCTGCTGTAAATTCACCACCCGCACAGCATCGAGTGCGATGAAAATGAAACTGGAGTATAGTTCCATTGAAAATATAGGATGTCGATGTTCTGAATATCACAAAAGAGTGTGCAGAAGACAAACAAACCCAATACCATAAGATTTGTAAAACACTAAAGGGAAAGACTTAAGATTGAAGATCGGTTGATCCCACGCATGACTCATTCACTCGTCATTTAGCTGCAATTTGATGACATTTTAACACACCCCTCAACTTTGATAAACCCTCTACGAACAGTATCCGATGTGAAAATTGGACTTCACTCCAACAGAAGGTTAATGCTTTATAAAAGACTAATCGGACCAAAATACGCTACCACCGTCATCAACCCAAGATATGTGTATTAACAAAATCACTTCAGTACACGTCACATTCGTTATCACGGAAGAATCTTTTTTCATAAACCAAATAATGATTTTCACCAGTCATTGAACACAAAGATATATGAGAACATTTATCCAAACCTCGCAGCTGAAAATGGATACAATCACTGACTGTTTCAGAGCTTTTGGAAACACTTTCCATGAGATGAAACAAAATTCAGCCGAACCCTTATAAAACGAACCCAATTGAAACCACGCACACTCCGGAATGTAGCAGACTTGTGGAGGATCTTACAAATGTGACTTCCATCTTTTTGCCACTGATGCAGCATGCTTGGCTGATTTAACAGGCAGCACTTTTGTATCCTCTATGACATAGACTGACAATATCAGCGAAGCTTCGAATCAAATTGTTGAAAAAGCGGCGATCCAACCAACGTAGGGCCGAGATCTTCGAAACGTTGTCACAAATAGTTTGGGAGTGTGAAAAAGCATCGCATATCAAGTGTCCACCCATTATTTAGCTGCGGAAATTCACTCTATTGTTGCCTATTCTTAGCTGGATCAAATTCAGCTCCAGTACATATCGGTGTCCACAAAGTTGCAAAGTTCCGTCGCCGCACGACGGCCCGAAGACATTAAAAGGATAGTGGAAATGAAGAATACCAAAAGGAAAGTTTGCCTGTCTGATACTGCCAAATTAACCAACGGCTTTTTCACTAATCATACCTTCCTTAGTAGGATAGATGCTTCAATTTGCGACAGCTTCGGCGCATGTGGTAGAGTTGATATCTACAACTACATCATTTTTCATTGCAACCCCTTATTCAGCTGATACAGGTAAATCAATGTTGGCGTTTTCTATTTTGTTCTATTTGGATAAGGCTTGGGCTGTTACTTGTAATACATCGAGGTTTTTCAGAAGATCGCTCAATTTTTGATAGTGCGTCTGGTCCCATGTTTTCTTTACCTTTTACATATTCCCCGGTAATATCAAAGTTTCCCAAGTCAAATTGCATATGGGTTAGTCCGGATGACATAATGCAGGATACGGCAGTCTAACTTACTTTTTTAAAATGCGTGCCACTCAGTTAGTTGATGTCATAGCGGAGCGCTAGTGGTCTCGTTTAAGAGGGGATACTGTAAAGTTTTGTCCCGACATGGTTCAGTCGCCATCATGCGTTGGAATAGTGAGGAGCGTGCCTTTGTCGTTGAGGTTTACTTTTCAAGCGGATGTTCGGTTATTGCAACACACCGTGCATTTCGGAATCGCTTTAATTTAGCCCCGTTGGCTCCCGTCCCAGACCGCAAATCAATTGTTACATGGGTCACTACATTCAGACAAACTGCAAGTGCGACAAAAGGAAGAACTGGAGTCCCTCGGCCCGTTAGATCACCTGAGAACGTTGAAGCAGTGAGAGCGTCAATGTTGCGATCGCTACGGCGTTCTGCGCGCAAACACGCATCTGCCCTTGGACTATCCGATCGTTCTGTGAGAAGAATTCCTCGTGATGATCTTCATTTTCATCCCTATAAGATGGCGATAGTGCAGGAACTTTCAGAACGTGACTTCAATTCTCGGATGAACACGTGTAAGCTTCTTCTTGATGTCGTTCCCGAGGGTGCTATTGTTTTTTAGCGATGAAGCCCATTTTCATTTGTGTGGGTCGGTTAACAAACAAAACATGCGCTACTGGGCTGACACCAACCCTCGAGAATTGCATCAAAAGCCTTTGCATTCACCCAAAGTCACAGTGTGGTGTGCAATTTCCTCAGCTGGAATTATTGGTCCCTGGTTTTTTGAGGAAAATGAGGTTACAGTGACAGTGCGTTCGGACCGGTATGTAAACATGCTACAGAATTTTTTTTTCCCACGGCTAGAAAATTTGGATTTGGGGGACACTTGGTTCCAACAAGACGGTGCAACAGCACACACTTCAAGAGCATCGATGGCTGTTTTGAGGGAACACTTTCCAGAACGCCTTATCTCAATTAGAGGCGATTTGGAATGGCCGGCACGCTCTCCCGATCTGTCCCCTTGTGATTTTTTTCTATGGGGTTTTTTGAAATCCCGTGTTTATGTGAACCGTCCAAGAACCCTACAAGATTTGAAGACCAACATCCAAGAAGAAATTGCCAACATAACATCTGCTATGCTAACAAGAGTCATGACAAACGCCAGAAATCGGTTTACGCAATGTATGGAGAATGGGGGACGTCACCTAACAGATTTGATCTTCAAAACAATGTAAATAAAAACTTTAGACATGTAC
Organism: Hermetia illucens; assembly: GCF_905115235.1. NCBI lineage: Eukaryota > Metazoa > Arthropoda > Insecta > Diptera > Stratiomyidae > Hermetia > Hermetia illucens. Next base: position 123,821,015 of record NC_051851.1, on the reverse strand, counting down.
CTACATTATAAAAAATAAATATTTTCCGATGCATACAATAGTTTTTATTGAGTTTTGAAAAAAGTGCTGCCGCACCCTGTATAATCGTGGCCTGTAGTCAGTTTATCCTTTTAATTTGTTTCGCCTTTTGCCAAGATTAGTCTGAACTCAAAGACGATGGAAAACGACCGAAACAACGTTGACCGAGTAACATTGCGTAATCGATCAAGATGAGCGGCCTTGATGCTCACCAAGTATCGCTTATGCGTCTTCGATTTCACAGAGTACTGAAACTTGAAATGAGCGTAGTGCATGTTTCCAGCGAAAATTTTTATGGTTCTTCGTAGTGAGCTAATTGGATAACAACGCAGGTACGTGGGAGAAGAAGGAAAGGATGGTGTAAACAGTGTTGAGAGCTTGATCGCACACTAACGTGCGATCCCAGTTGATTGATGCGGCTTGCGATTAGCGTTGCAGTTGGACCGACAGAGCTCCGTTTCGGGTTCGAGTGCAGGATGGTGAGCGTGGATTTTGATATAGGGGGGTGTGATAACTTCCGGTACGAAGGCCACGCAAATATCGCTCCAGTTATCACACTTAAGGCGAACCCTTCTTAAAAATTTTAACGATAAGTCTTCTTTGCCACTCACCGGAAATGATCTCAGATTCCCAAAATTTTACTCAATATCAGCAACTGTGACCACCCGATTTGCAATCCGATGTGTTCCTAAAAAGGCGTGAGTTAATCGTTACAATCTTTAATAAAGCTTCGAACCCTGCGTCAATATCAAAGTACCACTCTTTATTAGCATCACCAAGAAAGTCCGACGATACAACTCACGAAGATACGACTGCGAACTTCAAAACATTTGAATTGGAGTTATCATCTGAACAGGAAAGCTGATATGACAATCTATAAAATGCTTAACGTGTTTGAAGTATTAATTTTTATTGCAATGCTAAACAGACAGACGAGTAATAACTCGGTTTCTCCCATTATAAATTTGAAAAGTTTACACAAGAGGATGAATATGCTTGTTCACTTCGTGGGTTAGCCTGCATCCGAACAGTCTATTTCTCTCAATGCTACTATTTCTCATTTCATTATCATCGGACTTAAGGCTATGCATGTTAGAAGCCTACTTTAGTGGGGCTATCACAAAGACAAAAATCCACGATTCAGACAATAGATCCAATATTTGGCCAACTAACTTCCGAAGGCATTATCGTCGGAGTTTTTATAAAGCAATTCTAAACCCGGTGCTTTGCAGAGCTTTGAAATTGGGGACAACGAATGGGGAAATCCGATACAAAGGAAGATACGATTTAATGAATAAAATAGATCGGAAATTCCTATCAAAATAAAATTATTTGTATTATTTTCATGATGACTTCATGATGTTCAAGTCCTTTTTGAAAACCAGACATTTATTACTGTCAACTATGTAACTGGCATATTTTGTCTGGTCCTTTATGCAGAACATCCACCCTTCAACACCTCATCTCTTGTATATCTTGGAGCCATTCTCCTCATTTTACCAGTTTTTGGCCAAGTATCTAAGGATAGCTGAGTGGCTAGAACACAAGGTTGTCATACGGAAGGTCGCGGATCAAATCTCACTGGTGGCAGTGGAATTTGTGTCGTGATTTGACATCGGACACCAGCCCACTTAGCTGACCATATTGTCTCCTATAGGGTACTGTATACCGTTGCGATCTTGAATGAAGTTCTCTAACACCCTTCAAGGCCTTGATTCAATTAAATTGTTGCGCCAACGACTATTATTATTATCCAAACTCCAGGCATTTGAAGCACTTTGTAATCACCGCCTGTTTACGGATCTGACAAACAACCCAGCCTATTTGTATCCTTCCTACTTCCAGAAGCCAAGTGCCATAGATTATGTGCCACCGTACGTCTTCTAATTCGGCTTCTAATTTTGCACATCTTATTGCCGATTTTTTCCTCTGCGCAGTATATCAATGTTCAGGTGGGTAGCCACCCCGTAATCGTCGACGCAAGCAGTATCCTTATGGGGTCTAGTGCTCTAAGCCCGATCAGTGCGAATCAAAGATGGTCCATGACATAAATTTCCGCATGGAAGTGAGTAGGTAGCAGAGTTGTAGGTGGTAAGCCAAAGTGTATTAGCTAGATTTTTATCGCAGTTTACCGTGTCATGCGGCACATCATGCTGGAACAAACAGTGTTTTTCAACCACTCTTACTTATCTGTTTTATATGTGCGTGTGTGCAAATATGAAGTAGCATAGAAGCCTGACCTCATAGATTCATTTATATATCCCAAGATTTCTGTTAGTGGTTGTGACGCTACAGCTAGAGTTTTTCAACGCCAAAGATCAGATGTGAATTATGCCAAGCCAGAATGCCTATAATACTTCTTCACATCTAGCTTTTATACTGTAATACGTACATTTGTTTGGTCCTGACAGAAAAAGTTTGATATATCTAGCGGAATATAGGCTTTTTCATTCGTCTTTACCAGAAGTTTTCGCCTTCAAGGAAGCTTGACTATCGTTCTAGATTGCGATGAGCCTGTCCTTCAATCGCTTATTTGTCCAGGATCCTATTCTGTTTTTGCACCATCGAGATAGAAGACCTCAGTATTGCCCTCATGAATTCTTCTCGTTCATCGTAATTTTTTTCTTTTTCTACCAAACAGCTGATTGAGGATCTGAGAATTGTCATGGGCATCACGAATAGTGAACGAATTAATCTATGGATTGCTCCCGTTGCAGTTGTATGAATATGTACATTCAATGACTGCAAATTGAATAGTAATAGTAAATTTGTTTTTCCTATTCGCGAGTGTTGATTTTTGCAAATATCGATATTTCGAAAGCTACTTGTTCCCTTCATCAGTGCTAACAAGTCCCGGTTACTAACTTGTTAGCACCGCTGAAGGGAACAAGTGGTTCGCGAAATATCGGTATTTGCGAAATAGAAATCAACAATAGCGAATAGAAAGAACAAGTTTTTATTATTTTAAATAATGAAGCTTTTCATCTAAAATAACTCTCATGTATTTCACATTTTCGAAAAGCCTAAAGAGTTTTCCCCTTATTTTGAATTACTGAAACCCTGTACCTGACGCTGACAATTAAGTCAACAATGCGTTGTTTATTTCTACACATCGTTCTAAGGTCTCGCATGCACTTGAGTGTGTATTTTGGGTATAGATTTTGCAGTTCACATAGCATGGAGTCGATCAATATACTCCACAGTGCCCATAGCAGACCTCCTTGGAATAGCTTTTCGTTGATTCTATTCTCAGGTAGTGATTAAAACAATTCAGTCTACCTGCCTACATTGAATCATCATTAACAGCGCAACAACCGGTATCCGGTCTAGGCCTGCCTTAGTAAGGAACTCCAGACACACCAGTTTCGCGCCGAGGTTCACTAATTTGATATCCCTAAAGCTGTTTGGCGTCCTGACCTATGTTATCGCTCCATCCCAGGCAGGGTCTGCCACATCTTTTTTTTCTACCATAGATATTGCCCTTATAGACATTCCGGGCTGGATCATCCTCATCCATATGGATTACGTGACCCACCCACCGCAACCTGTTGAGCCACATTTTATCCACAACAAGATGGTGTGATGTCGCTCATAGATTTCACCATTATGTAGGCTACGCAATCGTCCATCCTCATGTAGGGGGCCAAAAATTCTTCGACGGATTCTTCTTTCGAACGCGGCCAAGAGGTCGCAATTCCTCCTACTAAGAACCCAGCTCTCCGAGGAATAATATGAGATCATAGTTTTGTACAGTAAGAGCTTTGACCCTATTCTCACCATAGGGTTTTCGAGGGAAACTGTTTTTGTACGCTGAAATAGGCTCTGTTGGCAGCCAACATCCGTGCGCGGATTTCATCGGCATAGCTATTATCGGTTGTGATTTGATGACCCTAGATAATAGAAATTTCCGTTTGATATTGGTTGTTTGTTCTTGGCGCTGATGTTGCCACCATGTACTTAATCTTGCCTTCATTATTGTGCAGCCCGAGATCTCGCGCCGCCTGATCGATCTGAATGAACCTAGACCATACATCTCGGGTTGTTCGGTGGACTTGAAGAGGACGCTACCTCTAACATTGACATTTGCATCGCGAATCACTTTCTCCAGGGCCAGGTTAAAGAGGACGCACGATAGAGCATCCTTGTCTTAGATCGTCGTTGATGCTTTCGTCGGGATGCCGATTCTCTCATGGCTGTGTACAATTTTACCTGGCTATGCTGCTATAGGCGGCATTGAAGTCGACGAAAGGATGGATTTCATGGAATTTCTCTCCCATGCTTAGTGGCCGCTGCATTTGTCCGTTGTCTTCAATTGGTGGGACCTCAAACTCGCCGATATTTTGGCTGTTGAGCAGTTTATAAAAAAACACAAGCACGACAGAGTTCGTGATAAGTCTCTGCACGAGCCCACGTTCCTTGAGAAAAATAACATTACTCGGTTTGCAGCATTCTTCCGTTCCGTTGCTAGCTTTAAATTCATGGTCGAACCAGCCGTTTTGACTTTTCTTGCGGCTGGGGCCAAGTATATTTGTGGTCGTATCAATGATAACGTCCTTCGGGTGGTTGTGAAGATCATTTGTTGATGCTTCATCTCCAGGTCCTCCGCTGACTGCGGTTATTGCGGCATCCATTTCCCTCTTATAGGTGTTGCGGAGAGCTGTGTTGTGGATGGCTTCAGTGTTAACTCTCACCTGATTGTCTGGGTGGTGTTGTTATTGGATCATTTGTTGATGCTTCGTCTCCAGGATATGTGTTAGCTGCGATTGCGACATTCATTTCCCCCTTACATGTGTTGCGGAGGGCTATGTTATTGATAGCTTCAGTATTCACTCTCATCTGATTGTCAGAGGGGATTGTAGGTGGTGTTGCAATTAGAGCCCGGAGCACTATGCCAACGAGATAGTAATCCGAGTGTATATTGCCTCCTTTATTTAAGCTATTGGAGCCGATGCAACGATTAAATTCGGACTCCGTCCCTACTTGACTGTTGAAATCTCTAAGTATGTTTTGGATATCATACTTGGGACAGACTTCGAGGGGTCGCTCAACTGCCTCGAAGAAGGTATCCTTCTCCGGCTCTCCAGTCTCCTTTGAAGGGGCGTGAACGTTATTAATCCTTATATTTCTAAATTTGCCTCACAAACGCAGGGTGCATAGTCGACGCGCTTATGTTTTCAAAGCGGATAACAGCCAGTTTCATTTTTTGGTTGACTAGGAAACCTACTCCCAGCACGTGGCTTACTGGATGGCCACTATAATATTGGGTTGGGGAAAAATAAATGTCGTATTTTGTCAATAGATGGCGGCACTTAAACATTTCTTGTGTTGTAGTTATCGCATCGGGTCATACTATACGGCGATTTGAAGACGACAATCTGTGCTACAAGTGTCTCTTTGACAGTGTTGTGATCGTACGTTTCAGTCTCAAGTTATAGCGCGTCAAAGATGGAGTCCACCAAGCAAAAAGTTTGTCATATTTTACGTTTACGAGACGTTAAAATGCAACGAGGACTGCCAAAAAATTTTGTGAAATTTATGGGTCCGATACTGTAACGATTCGCACAGCACAGCGTTGGTTCGATCGATTTCGTTCTGGTGTAGTGGATGTCGAAGATACACCCCGTACTGGTAGGCCAATCGTCGTAGAAACTGATAAAATCGTCGAAATCATTTAAGTAGACCGGCATGTGAGCATTTGCTCGATTGGTCAGGAACTGGGTACAAACCATAAAATCGTTTGGAACCCTTTTGCAGAAGATTAGATTCCAAAAAAAGCTGGATGTTTGGGTGCCACACGAGTTGAAAAAAATCTCTTGGACCGAATCAACGCCTGCGATGCACTGCTGAAACGGAACGAATTCGACCCATTTTTGAAGCGGATGGTGACTGGTGATGAAAAGTTGATCACGTACGAAAATCTCAAGCGAAAAGGATCGTGGTCGGAGCAGGGCGAGCCGGCCCAAACCATCGTCAAGTCCGGATTGACGGCCAGAAAGGTTTTGCTGTGTGTTGGGTGGAATTGGAAGGGAGTCATCCACTATGAGCTGCTCAACTATGGTCAGACCCTCAATTCGGTTCTCTACTGTGCGCAACTCGACTGTTTGAAGCAGGCGATTGGCCAGAAGCGACAAGAATTGCTCAATAGGAATGGTGTTCTGTTCCACCAGGACAACGTTCGGCCTCACACATTTTTGATGACCCGCCAGAAGCTACGGGAGCTGGGATGGAATGTCCTATCTCACCCACCGTATATTCCGGACCTGGCACCAACTGATTGCCATCTCTTCCGGTCCACGCAAAACGCTCTTGGTGCTACTAAGTTGGCCTCAAAAGAGGCTTGCGAAAACTGGCTGTCTGAGTTTTTTGCGAACAAAACGGCGCATATTTGTCTTAAATCGGATAATTCTAAGTATGTTAAATAAAGCGTTACAATTCGATCACAAATACATTACTTTTTCCCCAACCCAATATATGTAGTGGCTCTTCGCCAGAAAACCGGTCCCTGTCTAGCGCATCTCTTGCAACGCTGTTACATCAGCCTTATGTTGGGTGAGACGGGGTATCCACTAGCTGCTGAGCAGCATTCTGTCTGTACAGGGAGTGCACGGCCCATGAGAAAATACGCAAATCGTCGTTCCGTTTTCGCTGCCAGGTTTGTCGTTGTAAAATCCGTCCGACGCTCGTAACTTAGGTTTTCCGTGCAGGGTTGTTAACCCTACCAAAAAGCCCAACCTGGAGGACCAGTTGGTACAGTTTGTCTCGTTTTTAGGCACTGGAGACCCGCCTTCATCCTTCTTGGTCTGCAGTTTTTTATTGAGAAAGAACTACCAGCGATCACCACTTGCAGCTATATCTAGGTAGTAGAACTGCTGGTGTTCGTTTCGAAGGCGTTTCTCAGGTGTTATGTTTGATCTACATTTAATAGAATCGTCTAACTTAAGTTATATCGACACGATGGGAAAATCACAAAGTTTTTGGAAAGGTGCATTGTCAAAAGCTCCTTCAAGGCTCGCAAACGCATACTCGCCTTTCATAGTTGCAAGATGGGTGTCTTAGAAATCTAGGAATGAAGAGCAGACTCACAGGGTTTTCCACGCCAATAAACGTGGTCATCTTCATTGAGTGGGTGCGACCTTAGCACTTTCTCGCATAAGTACATGGAATAGAAAAGTAATACCAAACATTATTCAATAGCTGAAACGGTGACGTTAGGTGGCACACAATTCCCTCCCTCTTACTAGGAGTAAGGACCCAGCGCTTGCGATTATTTGGTAGGTTTAAAATTGATTCTAACTGGGACAAAGAAAATATATCAACTTTGATTAGCAATAATTACCGAGAACTGTAGTGAAATTGTTCGCAACTGAAGCGGAAACAAAACAAAGTTAATAACTCAGATATATTCAAACGATATGAAATGAGTCAAATTACTAGAATGACGCATTTGGTACAAGATAACATTCCTCTTCGCTCGATAATCAGCCAAAGGCAAATTAGCGACGCGAAAGTGCATTGAAAGGAAAATAAAATCATCTTTCAAAATCCTTCCGAGTATTACGTAGTGCGACTGCAGCTATCAATTGCTACACAGCTCAGGGAATCCAAACACATGCCGGAAGTAAAAGTCCACGCCATTTTGCCGCCCTCCCCCCAAGGGAAAATGGAGCGCTTATCAACCAAACCGAGCCAGTCGTTGGAAATATTAACGACGCGACCTATTTTGCCTACTTCATTATTCCTTTTCCCTGCGCTTGTTGTTGCTGTCCTAGTTTACTCAAACTACGCTACGCTAACTACGGTGTCGCAAATTAATCTTAACATTTATGCCCTCAGCTACCATTGGAATAGCTAAGGTGTCCCCAGCGTGTGGGATAGTGTTTTTATCGGAACGAATGCAAAGTGGCGTGGCGTCCCCGAAATGCCATCAATTTAGCTTGTTATTGAGCAAACAAAAAAGGTTCGTTCTTCTGCCGATTATCTTCATTCCTGCTTTTTTTCTGGCGTGCAGCCGAATCAACTGGTTAGTGTGAACAATTCTATGGTCGGCGTTGATTAACACGTCTTCGTAGCTTTCTAGAATGCGCAGGTCGAGGCAGTATGTAACTGGTACTGTGCACAGTGGCGGATAGTGCTAATAGGAGTCTCGAAAATATCTTTCGGTCCAGAAGACAGAAACAAATGCTTCGAGATATCCTCTCCTCTTCCTAGGCCGAGTATTCTATGTGTAAACAGTTTTGTCCTCTAAAGCATCTATGCTGAAGACATGTTCGAATTTACATCAATCAATGGGAATGTTCCATAGTCGGAACGGCGGCTGACTATAGATAAGGTTTTTTTGTTCGACACTTCTGCCAATGCAGGGTCAGGAGTACTATCTGAAACAACAACGTTAAGCTGGGCGATAAATGTCTCCGTATTTAGCTCCACCACTGTACATTGCCATTACTGCGTGACCGTCTTCTGGCTGCTACTCTGCCTCATAACCAACAGCAAACGTGTCCACATTTGCCGGAGTGCAGTTGGGGGCTGCAGCAATCGTGCCCTCGATTACGCATTAACAAATAAATAATTCCGTCGATAATAGGGAATCATGTTGTTCAGCGAGAATTTAGAAGATTGGAAGTGGCTCTGAAAGTAATGGGCCCTGAGCAGGTGGAAGCCGGCGCTTTGCACGACACGGAGGCCCAGATAAGTGTCGTCGCGGAGTGAAGGGCACCGCTTATTGCGTATTGTGCACCAGTTCGGTTGCTGAGGCGAGTGGATTGCCTTGCGGTTTGCTTGTAGCCGTGTCGGCGGGGGCTTCTACTTGATCTGGATCGGAGAGTAACCCAAATAAGAGCTGGTGACCTAAGTACGATTCTGTTATGAAATTGTAATGGGCGTTAATTGTCCCGCTAAGTGGATGACACATGATCTGAAGCCCCTCGCCAGTCTCACGTACAATCAAGACGCCAATAAGAGAGAAATTGCTGCATATCATGCGCCATCCGCGTATTGGACATTCGTCCCCTGCTCGGCCAAAAGCAATTTCACCGGCTCTGATAAGGCCGAATGTTGACGGAATCATGCATTACCGCCCTCGAACGTCTTCATTGCTACCGAGCGAAAGGCGAATTCAGGTCACATTCGAACCCGCCGACAGAAAATCAATTTCCAGCTTGCCTGGGTGACGTCTTTGTTTTGTTTTGCCTGTGGTGCGCCAAAGGACCCGCACTAAAGGAATGCCTCTCCGGGGAGGAATCGTACTTACAGTCACTGTATCCAATGTGGGCGTCGTTCAGAGCCGCCACTAAGTTGATTGTTGTTTTCCGGACAATTAAACACTTCAACAATTGCAATTATCCACACCAAAAGTAATTCCCCGCGCGAAGCAAAAACACTACCGAACCGAACTGCGCTCGAAGCTACCACAAACTTTACTAACAAACGGAAAGCAGAAAAGTGCTGGAATCGAGTTGGTGACGTTTGGCATCCAAGTCCGAAGCTTTCCGGAGATAAGTGAAAGATAAATGGTAAAATATAACTTTCAGGCACAGATGGCATTACGAGCATAGTGAGGGAAAGTTTGTAGAAGAAGACGGTTTTCGGTGGGCATTTAAACAAGAACAATACGAATCAGCTGTTTTCCGGATGAAAAAGCGGAAGTGATCAGAAGAATTACATTTTATAATATTTATGTTTCCTAACATTTACGGGTTTAATGTGGTGTATTAAAGGGTTATATACAGTTGTGAGGGCCGCATATTCTCTAAGTATGAACGAGTGGCTCAGACAGTATTGTTCCGACTGAGTTTAAATAGCGTTACTGAGCTGTTATCGTTTAAAAAGTGCTTTCTCTGGCTTCCTGAATAGGAGCATAATGACACAGAAGTCCTGGAACAACTTAGTGTTCAGAATAACCTCAGCACCTCCACCTGGATGCTGTTAGACAAAGGTAAAGTAGGAGAAAGAGCCGATAGGCCAGCAATTTTCCTCACTATCGTCGTTCCTGAACCGTATATTAAAAAGGTTTGGGAACAAACGGGCTGCCGCAGAGTGCATCAGATATATGAAAAAGGTGGTCAAAAAGCAAAACGATCGAGACAGGCTTTCCACTTCAGTGGAAAGCCTCTACCACGGAAAACGGAAGAAAGGGAATCTGGTGATGTGGACTCAAGTGGTCTAATTCCGGTATGTGAAAGCAGATCTATGCAGCCCGGACACTGTGAACTTGGGAGGAGAAGGCGAGGTTTCTTGGGAATGAGGACATGGACGTTGCTACATCACTAAATATGTCGATACTCAGAGAAATCGGACGCAAGAAAGCATAATCTTTGGTGGAAGAGGAAGACAAGCTGGGGTTAGCAGCAATGAGATCCACACTAAACGCAACCGACTTTTTAGTAAGCGGCGGTTTTCATTTTAGACTGAACTTATATCTACAAATTAACCTGCAGCATGCGAAAGTCTCTTCCTAATTACTGGCGGCATGACTGGCAAAGTTGCAGGGCTGTCCTTATATATTTCTGATTCAAGAGGATCTTCTTTGATGAAGGATCCTCGGGACCGTGGGCCTGCGTTCTGATATCAAAATTAGTAGAAACAACGATGCTGAGACAATTCTGTTTCCAGGAACTTGTTCCGGTCAACTTACAATACCAGGCTAATGGTGAGAAGAGAAATGTCATAGTTGCTTCTGCTTACTTATCCCATGATTTTTTGTGTCCTCCGTCGACGCAGCAACTAACTAAGCAACTAAGAATTAAGTGGCCTTGAACTCTTAATAGGTTCGATGCACACGTTGTTGGGGCAGCGGTAAATACAACCCTAGAGGAGAGAAGTTCCATGGTGGAACCGGAAACTGCAAAAATTCAGGATATCAACGAAACGGCTTCTAAATCGTGCTTGCAAAAGCAATAAGGATGAAGATTGGTTAAACTCTCAAGCTCATAAAACGTTCGAAGCGAGACTCACTTCTTTTTTCTTTTTGGGGTAGGGTAGGTGAATGCATTTACGCACACAGTGTTGGACTCCGGATTCGGTACGTCGGCGGACTACCAACTAAACACCTCCCCATCGTCAGAGAGCTAGCCTGGAACCGTTTGTCACATTACTTGGGGCTAGTCCCCGAACTCTCCAGCCTTGAGGAGCCTTCAAATCAGGGAATTCCTTTCACCAACGGGAGGGGAGAGGAGGAAGGGAACTGCCAGGTCAAGGAACCCCCTGCCATCCGGCTCCTTCACCGGTCGAGTTATATTTTCTTAGCAACGAGAAGGGCCCGAACGTAATGGGCAACACGGTTCCACCTGTCAGCAGTCCTCAGCATCTTTTCGACCATGTTGTCTGGAGAGAGATCCCCTGTGTTTAAATAGAGTTGCTGACCAACTCTATCCCACCTTTCACAAGAAAAAAAAAGTGTGGTGGGCGTCGTCCACAACTCCATTGCAAAACACACAATCCGCAGAACGCGCCTTTCCAATCTTGTGCAGGTAAGACTGAAAACTTCCATGCCCACTTAAAAATTGGGTAAGGAAATAGTCAGTCTCACCATGCTCCCGATTCAGCCACGCACCTAAGTTGCCGATGAGCCGCGCAGTCTATCTGCCTCTAGTTCCATTTTGCCACGAGAGCTGCCACTCGTCTAGACTGCGTTGCCGTTCTTCGCGAGTAACCACCTCCCTTGACTCATCTCCCTTACACTTGTATATGGCCTGACACTAGCTAGCAAGAAGGGCAACGGGGTTCACTCCCGCGATGACCATCACAGCCGGTTCAGAGACAGTGCGGTACGCAGACGCCACCCGCAAAGCTCACCGTCTCTGTACTTGCGCGTTGCGTTTACGATATACCTCCTTGCTAAGGGTGCCAGCCCATACCTCTGCGCCGTAGAGCAGGACAGACTGCGTTGAACTCATCAGGAGACGTCGCCTGCTAGACGTAGGACCCCCAATGTTTGCCGTTAGTCTACTTAACGTCGAAATTCCAGCTGCAGCCTTGTTCGCTGCTGAATGGATTTGCTCAGAAAAGCCCATCTTTAAGTCAAGAGTCAACCCGAGGTACTTTACCGCTGATTTTGACTCGATTATCGATTCGCCGAACTATATGGGACGCAGGGTCGGAATTCTCTTTTAAGTCAGGATGACTACTTCGGTTTTTTCCAGTGCAAGGTTGAAACCGTGAGTAGTCATCCATCCGCTTACCCGTCGCATGAATATGCCGAGTCTGCTTTGCGCCTGTTCGACATTGCGTCCAGCAACAAGCGCTGCGACGACCAGGTTCCTCAGATAGTCCCTCAATATCCGTAAGAGATAGTTTGGCACGTTGAAAGTATTGTCTAGTATGCCTAGAATGTCTTTCCATCTTACGGAATTAAAGGCGTTTCTGACGTCAAGTGTTACGAGGAGCACCACCCGTCGAGTTCGGCGGCTATGCGCTTCTGCTCGTCGAACGGCGTCCACGACTTGCATTACAGCGTCAATTGTGTATCTCCCTCTCAATTGTGTATCTCCTGCTCTAAAACCAAAATGCCGGGGGGATAAATCTCCGGTAGCGCGTATCGCTTCGGCGAGTCTACTTCTGATGAGCTTTTCGAGCACTTTCCTAGCAATGTCAAGTATACATAGTTTGCGGTATGAAGACGGCTATTCGGCTATTATGGATCATCGCAAGCATCGCCACCTTCCAACGAGCAGGGAAAATGCCCTCTTTCTGGCAAGCGTTGAATGCGCCGAGCAGTAGGTTTGGCCGGTGTTGGAATACCAGTTTGTATACCTCTGCTCGAACACTATCGGGTTCTGGTGCCTCCTTGCTTTTCATAGAGAGGACTACCTATTCCAACTCTTTTATAGAGAAAAGTGGAGAGTCCTCTGCGTTCTCCGCGCCGACTTCATCACCCCATTCGGGGTGCGCAGAGAAGAGTGCCCTTACAATGCGGTCCATCTGCTCGGCCTTAATTGAACAGGGTTTCCCCGGAGTCCCGATTTTTCGTGTTACCAGTTTGTAACCGAGTCACCACGGATCCCCATTCACCTCGTCGACCAGATCTTGCCAGGAGCGAGCTTTAGTCTTGTTTATTGCGATGCGGAGTCTCTTTCTGGCTGATTTGTACTCCGTCATTATGGTACATGCCTCCTCCCGGTCGCATAGACTTTGTGTTAAGCGGCGGAGCCTGTGACACTCCTTCCGTAGCTCTGCGATTTCCACTGTCCACCAATACATGGAAGGTTTGCCGCGCCTCGGTGCCTTGCCGGGCATGGAGGCTCCGCAGACCGTCGTTATCAGGTTCATAACTGAATTTACGAGCTTACACACCGCCCCCAGGAGCACCCTCCACTGTGGCCCCACCTGTTCCCAGAGTTTGCACAATCTTCCCGGTGTTCACTTTAGCGACGTTCCATGCACAGAAAGATCGCCGGGGTGGTGCACACCGAGAGTTTGTGTCCACCACTTCGAAAGCAATGTTGTGATGTGTCACCTTATGTGGTTGTTGCCAGTCCACTTGGCAATCCCTGTGATGTGCCACCTTATGTGATTGTTGCCAGTCCACTCGGCAATACCTTATTCTTCTTTCTTTCTAGATTAGATTATGGTTAGTCGGAGCAGCTAAATGCCAAAACTCCAGACTAACCAGTTATGGGAGCAGCAATTGCCTGAACTCCACAATGACCTAATCAAGCAGTGTAAATTATGGGAGCAGCGAATTGCTTGGACTCCACAGAATGAAACACGTTAAGCTTGAGTTTGATAGTTCCAACGAACTACGTATTTTTAATTTATATTTCCTTTTTTATACAATTTTTACCTATACTTAGTAGGCCGGTACATATCAATTTACAGTATTTTAGGAAAAATATTACATAGTAGGCAATGATAAGTTTACAGTATTTTTAGAGAAAATAATACATAGTAGGCGATGATAAAGTGAATAAGTTTACAGTATTTTACACCTTACCCCTTTTGAAAAAAATGAATTGTCTTTAGGAACGGTAGACAATTCGTTTTTTCTTTATTGTTTATATTATGTATTTTTTTTTTTTTCTTTTTTTTAACAATGAGTAATATTTTTAAAGTCTACTTATTGTAATAGTATTGTATTGGTATTGATTAATTAGGTGGTATATTTATATTTATAACAGTATAGGCAATTTCAAAGCAATTTTGTTTATTTTATTTATTTATTTATTCGTCTTAACCTATTTTTGTGAATTTTAGATATTTTATTGTCCTGGTCTTTTATCAGGCAATTTACATTGTCAATTGATATTATGCTATAAGGACCTTCATACAATGGGTCTAGTTTTCGTCTGTTTTCGACGGATAACAAAACTTGATCTCCTATTTTCAATGATAATGGGTTACATTTTGGGTCATTTTGGTTCTTTGTCTTTTTCTTTGCTTTTTCTAGAAGTTGTTTGGCTTTGCTAATGGAATTTTGTAATCTGTATTTTAGTTCATTATTGTACAATTCGTAATTATATATTGGTTCTGGTTTTGTTTTAGAGAGTTCTGAGGGTATATTTACTTTTTTTCCAAACACTAACTCGAATGGTGTGTAACCATGTATGGAATTGGGTGACGTGTTGTAACAGAAAGAGTAGTATTGTACCCAATCATCCCAATCGTCTTTGTTTTCGTTAACGAAACTTCGTAGGTATTCGTTTAGACACTTATGGTTACGTTCTAGAGCTCCTATGGTTTCAGGATGAGCTGGTGTTGCAAATATTTGTTCAATTTTTAGCAATTTACATATCTCTGAGAATACTTGATTTTTGTATTCAGTACCGAGATCTGTTTTTATTTTGTTCATGGGTCCGTAGTTTAATATGAATCCATGGACAATTGCTCTTGCAACAGTGTTCGCTTCTTTGTTTGGAATAGGTATTATTATCACATATTTGCTCAGATCACACTGCATAGTTACAGCGTATTTATTACCTTGGTTGGTTTTGGTAAACGGTCCAACTGTGTCTATGGACATGGTATCGAATACTTTGGTTGGTGTTGTTGTTATCTCTAGTAATTCCCTATTTTGTTTTTGATGTTTATTTTTTGTACATGAACTACAGTTTTTAATATAATTAGCGATTGTTTTTTTCATGTTTTTCCATTTGTATATTTCACGAAGTTTTTTATACATTCTACTCTGTCCAATGTGTCCTGCTGTTGGAGTAGAGTGATTATTATGCAATATTTCTTTTATTTTCGATTTGTCCGTTATCGTAATTAGTGGTTTGTATATTTGGATATCCATATTTTTCAAAGTATGATTCGCTAGCGTTTTAAATGCGGTTGTATTTAATATAGTGAATAATTCACTTTCGGCCGATAATTTCAGAGTCTTGGTCTGAAACCTATTATTTAGATATTTTTCCAACTCTGTGAGTTCCTGCACTAATGCGGGTTCAATTGATTGGTTATTATTTAGATTTATATACCGCTTTATTTGGACTTTATTTTTATGTATTACGTTTATCTCTATATCAGTATTTTTATTTTTATATTGCGCAATTTCAATTCCGGTAAACGCACTACCTCATTAGGTGATAAAACCTCGAAAACGTACAGTTGATCAGGCTGCATATTTTTGTTAGTAATGCGGTTTTCTGAAGTATTGTTAATGATAGACATTTTTGGGAATTGGTTTATCGAATGCAATTGCCTTTGCAATTGTGTCGGGTAGATTTGTAAGATTACCGGCACGCAAAATTAATGAGGTTTCGCTGTTCGAAACATTTTCCGCTATTGTTTGCATTGCAAATTTTTCGGCTAATTTCTCTGCAGTTTCGCCCTCTGCGACTTTTTCTGATATAAAGGCTCTTGTCAATTGCCTTGACAAGTCCTCTATTTTATTTGTAAAATCAGTTAATTTGGTATTTCCCTGTTTACAACTTTTAAGTTGTGCCATAACGGCATCAGACGATATTTTTATAGAGAATTTTACTCTCAGTTTATCGGTTAGTTTAGTTATTGTGTTTAATTCCTCGGATACCGTGTATTTGGCTTTGCCGGTTATCCGGGTTTTCACAAATTTAAGTAGAATACCTTTGTGTTCTACTGGTGTGAGTTCGTTCAATAGTGAAACTGACTCAATGAAGGATTCTGTTTCCTCTGGGTTTCCGTCAAAGTATTTGACTAAAGCTGTGGCTGTTTTAATGTCGAAAGCCATGTTCCCTAATTGTTGTTTGTCTAATATTGAAAGTATTTCAGCAGATAGTTGCTGTATTTCCTTGCAAACTCCCTTAATTAGAGTTGCTGTTTTAACGTCTGTTCGTATATTTTGTTCAGTCGATTTTGCGTCTATTAGTGTTTGTTCAATTAATTCGCGTTTTTCACGTATAGTTTTTTCACTGTAAGGACGATTTACACTTTTCCGTAGATTTATTAGTGTAATTTGAAGTTTCTCTTTTAGAGATTCTAATTTGTCCATTTAGAAAAAGCAAAGAATAACATTTTCAGACATCTACTTTTATATTGTTATCTTGTCGTGCTTTCAATCATGTGATATAAATACTAACATTATTTAGAACAAACAAAAAAAAATCATTTATTATTTATTACTATTACATTTATTAAACTATCATAATTCTAATTTGGAACAAACATTTTTTTCTTTTATATTATTTTACTGATTAACTTTATTATTTTTTTTTTTGCATTTTTTTTAAATAATTTATTTCTTTTTTAACTTTGGTTATTAAATATTTATACTTGTTGGTCTCTTCTGGTGTAGCTGCGATTTCCTCTAATCGTTTATATTTTATGAACTGCCGCTGGAGTTCTCTTCTTCGTCCTCCTTTAGCGCTGACAGATTCGTTATTGGATAGTCGTTTCGTACGTTTCTTATATTCTTCTATCGTAAGGCGTCGAGGTCCCGCAAGTTTATCATCAACCGTAGTTGTCGATGTTGATTCTGACGGCTTCCAGCGTGGTGGTTGCTCTCCAATTTTATACAGTGTTATGCCTCCATTGTTTTGCTCTGGTTTTTTGAGCAATTGCCAGATTTTCTGGTAAAGCTGGTCGAACTTTTCCCCAATGTCGTTCATTTACACGACCTTGATTTCCAAATTTTCACGATAATAAGTAAAAACGCTAGTAAGCAGAAGTCTTTAGACTGTTACTTATGTATGAAGTCTTTAGACTGTCACGGTCGCCATGTGATGTGTCACCTTATGTGGTTGTTGCCAGTCCACTTGGCAATCCCTGTGATGTGCCACCTTATGTGATTGTTGCCAGTCCACTCGGCAATACCTTATTCTTCTTTCTTTCTAGATTAGATTATGGTTAGTCGGAGCAGCTAAATGCCAAAACTCCAGACTAACCAGTTATGGGAGCAGCAATTGCCTGAACTCCACAATGACCTAATCAAGCAGTGTAAATTATGGGAGCAGCGAATTGCTTGGACTCCACAGAATGAAACACGTTAAGCTTGAGTTTGATAGTTCCAACGAACTACGTATTTTTAATTTATATTTCCTTTTTTATACAATTTTTACCTATACTTAGTAGGCCGGTACATATCAATTTACAGTATTTTAGGAAAAATATTACATAGTAGGCAATGATAAGTTTACAGTATTTTTAGAGAAAATAATACATAGTAGGCGATGATAAAGTGAATAAGTTTACAGTATTTTACAATGTATTGGTGGTCACTTGCCGAGAAGTCTTCCAGAACTCGCCACCCGTCCACCAGCGACATCAGTGATTCCGACGTAAAGGTTACGTCTGGAATGTTTCCCTGAGTTGGAAGTATTCCACACATCGTTTTTTTGGTGTGGACATGTCTCTTGCTTTCTGCAGCCTGTTGCATGTAATGCGCTCCAGCAATTTGCCCACATTGTCGAGCAAAGAAATGGGAGGATACCACGATGGTTCTCCGGGTGGTTTACCACTCTTTGGTAGCAGCACCAGCATTTGCCTTTTCCAATGAGTCGGGAAGGTGCCCTATTCCAAGCAGGTATTAAAAGTGGAAAAAAACTACTCCGATCTTGCTCTTCAAAGCCACGTTTGGTATTCCGTCCAGTCCGGGTGCTTTTTTAGTCCCTATCTTTCCACAGGCAATGGTGAACTCATCCTTTGCTATACTTGGGATATCCTATGTGGGATGCTCTCTTTCGACCGCAATAGTGCATTTCCTTTGCTGTGGGAATAGAGTGGTCACTATCCTTCGCAATAAAACATTCGGGCATTTTATCTGCGGGCCCTGCTTCCTTTCAACTTAGCCATTACCGATCTATAAGCTCCTCCCCATGGGTTGATGTCGGCCTCTTCGCAGAGTTTTTTAAAGAAATTTGTTTCCTTCCACAAATCGCTTTCCGCTTTCGACTAATTTTGTACCTCGCCTTTCTCTGTGCAATTTCCTATCCATCATTTGCGCGTTGGTAATTTCGCCTCGCTTGCAGGCATATGGTACACAGCCGTCTGATTCCGTCATTCCACCACGGTTTTGCTAATTTGTGAGCGTCGTTTCTGCGCCTTAGCATGTTTCCGACAATTTGCTCAGATGTTTCACTCGCTGTACCTATTGATGTGGAACGATTCTTAAACATCTCAGTGAATATTTCCGCGTCATCCTTGAATTCCACTGCTTCTTCCGACATGACTTTATGTCTTTCGGTCCTCCATTCTCCTGTTCTCTACCACTCTAAGCAGTATAACTGGATGGTCCTACGCGTGTAGTGTTTACTAATTCGTCGAAAAATGTTGCTCATTAACGCACTGGTTACGAAGATAATCCCTTTCCGGAATATATATAGGTACTTCCGATATTAGCAAGTACAATGCCCAGTAAAGACAAAGCTTCCAGCAATATAAACAACCTTTACAGAAATCTTGCTTTCCCACTCGGGATCGTGCATAATATTCGCTCATATTCCACTGTACTTTGTGGGGTACTTTGGGGAGCGTAGTAACTATAGACAAAAATACCGTTTATTTTAGTTTTTGCGTACCTATTACCAAGCGCTGCGCACTTTCCACTTTTGTTGGTGGTCCATATCGCGTTATATTTTTTCTCTGTACTTTTCGCTAATGATCGCCACGTCCATATCGAGCTCTTGGACTGACTGGTTCAAAAGATCGTGTGCGGCCGCACAATGGTTAAGATTTATCTGAACAAATCTCATTTACTCTTTGCTATTTGTTCCCTCCTAGACAACAGGCGTTTTCCGCTTCCTGCGGCGTGGCCCTTATCATCAAAACCTGCATCTTTATACATCATGCATTCAGTGTCTTTCTTACAATTTCGAGCCAGGTGTCCTATTTCGCCACACCGCCTGCGCCGTGCTTGGTTCTTGCTTGTGCAAGATCCACACATTTAAAACACATAGCAGGAGATATTTTCTTCCGAATCCTACAGACAACCTATCCGATCTTAACTCTGCCAGCTTGCACCAATTTGTTTGTCCAAACAGCAGGCAAGCTAATGATTGCCGTTTGCGTGTCATCGAATACTTTCCACAAATTCTTTATTGCGTCGATATTGCCGTCTGGAATTTGAAATTGCCTAGTTAGTTAGTTAGTAGTCCATATGTCCTGCTTCGTTGGGATCTCGTCAAGGTCCCTGCAGTTCGCAGTTATCTCGTGGATTAACTGCCTCACCGTAACTTCCTCACCGTAACTTCCTCACCTAAGGACCTACCAACCAAGTTCTGGTAGTTGAGCGTCCTTTCGTCCTGCGTCTTCCGAAGCTAGGCTGCTCTGCGTCGGATCTACCTTAACCTTCCTCAGCGTAGGAGAGGTCACCTCCGCTTTCCATAACAATTGCATTCGGACGGGGCTTCCTTCTTTTTATCTGCTTCCATGGCTTCACAGCTGTCTAACCATTTGCTCCCATTTCCTAGGATTTCATTTGTGGAACCGATTTGAAGTCCAAAAGTTGCACACCCTCCGTTATTAATTCTTTGGCCCTCGGCTTTTCTCTGCTCGTTCCATTCTTTTGGTAGCAAAAGGTACCTGTTGCAATTCGGTCACCGTAGGGGTTTGTAGCCGTCATGTATTCCTTGTGCATTGGTTTCGAACAACCCCATTAATATAGCGATGGATATTATGCTTCGACCCGACGAATTCTTAGAGCGTATTCAGGGTATTACCCATCTCCTTCAGGCAATTTTCCAGCCTCAGTACTTTTGCTAAGACTGCATCAATTCTCTAGTCATTGGCTTCTTTTCTGGGCACGGTACAGGCTTTGCTGCTATCAATATCTGGTCGTTCATCCGTTTTCAGCTAAGTTGAGAGCGTAGCATTTTACCACTTCGTTTAAAGGGATCCAAGTTCGTTACCTTTTCACAGGCTTGCGTTCACGGACCATAGCCGTGGCAGTCGCCAATCACGTCGTCCTTTTTCCTCTTTGAATTGCCCACCAACCAAACAACCCCCTCCACATCTCCTGGATTAGCTGCACTAATTCAGATGGTTTCCCTAGTTTAGGGCGCGCTGCCTCCACTAAACCGCGGTTCACCCATCTCGGGATTGTGATAAAGTGGCGTGTTGGATTCCGAAACCTGCAAGAAACGTTCACCTCAACCGACCAGTCACAACCTTACTCGGGTCGCCGTATTGCCCATGCAGGGAGGAACTTGGGCGTTCCACTGACAGATATTGGTGGGAAGCCCGCTTACAAGACGATACAGGTGGTTATTGTACCAAATTGCGTCAGTAACTGGTGCGTGTGTGTGTGCCTGGGATGCAGTTACTGCCAAGCAGTCTTCACATAGCAACGACTTTTGGTTTTCTATTCTGAGTATCCTTCTCATAGCCATTTTTGTCCATGGCCATTCCTACCAAAGCAAAGCAAGAACGAGCTCACCACCCTGGCAATAAGTAGTCTACAAGTATACCGTCAACCTCCCACAGTCGTTATTATTCTTGCCAGGGCTACACTCGCGCATAAGGGATTCATCACAAGCATATTGTCAGGTCCACTATAAACCCCAGGCCCCTCTCCTTCAAAGTGTACGAGGCCTCAACATTTGTAGTACCACGTTTTCGTTTCGTTTTCCGGCTACCCCATTCAAGAGTATACGTATTGAAATCGCCAAAGTCCTTATGCATCCAAAACTAGAGCGCTCAAAGTCTGCTCTCACTCGGCAAGTGTAGCCCTGTAGCGGTAGATATGGTCTTCTTACACCTTCGCTCTGGTGACGCCTTACTCTGGGTGCTACATTATTTTCTCGAAGGTTTGTTCTCCACAAGCCTATAGTGCTACTTGGCCCATTTGGTTTTTGACCCAAATGCCACCACCATGGTTTCAATATGGCTCACTAATTATGGCCACATCTATGTTTTTCTCGCGGAGGGTTTGCGAGAATACGAAGGTTTTCTCGAAGGTTTGTTCTCCACAAGCCTATAGTGCTGCTTGGCCCATTTGGTTTTTGACCCAAATGCTACCACCATGGTTTCAATATGGCTCACTAATTATGGCCACATCTATGTTTTTCAGGGAGGAGGGAGGGTTTGCGAGAATACGCCCTGCGCCGCCTGGAAGTGGTTGAGGTTGATTTGTATTAACCTCATCCGCGATTTGTGTTAAATGCTCTCCTGTATTCTGTGAGCCTGCTGCTAGCTGCAATGTGCTGGTGATCCGGGGGTCAGCTCCGCAGTCCTTGCTGATATGGCCTTCCACTTCGCTTTTCCTGCATTGCTTCGACCTGTCATTTGGACTGGTGCATGCCTTCGCAAAACGATTGAATCCAAGGCATCTAAACTATCGCTTCAGTGCCACTTGCTCCCTAAGCCAACACATAACCAAGCCTATTCTCACTCTCCCTGCTGCTGACTGTTTGAGTCCTGTCTCTAATGGTAGACTGAAGATGCTGGTTGGTGTTCCCCCGTAGGCTTTCCTAAACGTTTGCATCGCTGACTCCTGTAGTCCAACAAGGTCGAACTGCTTCTCCAACACTTCGCGAACTTCTTCCGTGGTAACTTCATCTATATCTCTCCAGATTATAGCGACCTCTGGCCTGCTAATCCTTATGTTGGCTTCCTGTTCTAACGATTTTCCAATTTGGCTTTTGTCCTTGGATTTCTTGAGCTCCAACACAAGATATCCTTTCTGGGACCATCTAATGCGGTTGACATTTTCTCCCAAGTTGGTGTGTTCGGGATCTGCCTTCACTCTCCTGAGAATGTCAGCATATGACCCTTCACCTCATATGGAAAAGATAATCACCTCCGGTCTTGTCTGCCTTCGGTCGTTTCTTTTCCGCGATTCCACTTTTCTCCAAGCTTACGCATCCACTTTTGAAGGTCCGGTCAATTTTCCCGAAGTCGCGGCTGCAACAGTTTCGCCGGGAGCTTCAGTGGTAATCCTCATGTGCTCTGCCTTTTTGGGAGTTGTGCCCTTTTTTCTTTTCGCGGTTTGCTGGCCTGTTGAGTCGTCCACCTTTTCGCTCAGCCTGTTCCCCAGTGTCTCTCTTTTCGTATTTTGAACAGGCGTTACTTAAGTCGCCTGGTTCACTTTTTCATTCAACGGCTTTCCCCTTCTTTTGCCATGGGTCTTGCCGTACGCCAAACGTATGCCTTTTATCAGGGCATTTACATGTTGGTGAATGTTCCTGTCCTCCCTGATGAATTCCCACAGCTCCATGATCTCTTCACCCAGGGTAGTAGAGGTAGCTCCTGGCTGATCGTTGTCTAAAACATCGTTCGGGTAATTCGACGCCAATATTTTTTCCTCATCGAAGATTCTCGCTACGCACCTCCCACTGGGGGTAGCGAGCTGTCATCCGAGCGGTCCATTACAAAGATCCTTACGATAAACTGAATATTCGGGATGGCGAGAGAGATCTGTATCGACTTCCCAAAAGCCGAAACGAACGCACACAGATTATCGAACACTTCTGTTGTGTTAATAACAAGAAGGAACGCGACGGATAGGTGGCGAGAATATTTGGAGTAGATCTCAACTGAAGAATTTGTTCATCCTCCACTTCCACAATCATTGCCGACATTTGGAGCAATCCCACCTATCAGCGCAAATGAAGACGAGGAAGCAATAAAACGAATGGAATCGGGGAGACCAACAGGACCTGACGACATTGCATCCGAGCTCGGGAAAGAGAGGAGCTGGGACCCAACACTGTGGGTTAGGGAATTCTTTAATCGAGTTATTCAGGAAGGTAGAACGTCATCTATATATGTATATGTTAACGAAGCTTTGGGGTAGGGGCTAATGCAAATATATCTGTTTGTACATTAAACCAGCGATATTTAATATATGCTCTGTTGTTGTGCACAAACTAAATTGGAAATATGTGTACAATCAATTTACGATTCCTCACGTGTCATTCTTCAAAATGCACGTGCCTGGACCAGTGCGTACCGCACCGGATCGTGAAAATAACTACACTACCATAAGGATTCGCGTAAGCTTAACGATTTAAACCAAAACGCAAGCTAAAGCCTGAAAAATAAAACGCTTCAGGTATAAAAGGCTTTGTGTTCTGTTTTGTTTGGGCTGGCTTTGGGCGAGGTAGATTCTTCATGAATGGAATTTTAATATTTCATTCGAATGTCAATTATTCTCGTTAATTCAGCATCTTATTTGCGTGGCTTTAGAAGCAGTAAAATCGCGCGAAAATGCTATGTTAGTTTCGGAAAGTACTAATCAATGCCTTTCATATGGTACTCTACACGACAATATCCGGTGAATTTTTTTTAAATCCCCCCTTTGCATATATGGGAAGCCCCCCTTTAAACTCCACCTAAAGTAATGTCCACCAAATTTTGTTCGGATCGGTTTAGCTGTTTTGGAGAAAAGTGCATGTGACAGACATACAAACAAACACACAATGAATCGATCTTAATAAGGTTTTGTTTTACACAAACTGACTTAAGAGTTAATTCATTATATTCATACGTGAGAAAATATGAGAAGTACGCCTATGCAGAAAATAATATAAAGTAGAAATATTTAAATAGTGAACATCGAAAAAAGGAATAAAAAGAAATAAGGCGAAATAAAATAAATAAATAAAATTAAAATAGAAAGAAAAAATAGGAAAAACCACTTCAAAAAGAATGAAAGAAAATGAGTATGATAAAAAAGGAAAATATCCAAATAAAACCTTCACCCAGAGCTCTGAGGATCACGTAATTTTGTTATCATAAAAAAACCCCAAAGAATTCAAAAATTTATAAACGCTGCTTATTTCTTTTTTACAAATCAAAAATAAAGATAAGGAAAGAAAAGAAAAAATTCATATAGTCCTTAGAAAATTTTAACGGCAATTTACTTTTTTTCGATAATTTTTGTGCTTCATGATTTATGTGCTTGGTTATACCCAGCTCGGGAATTCCGACACTTTATTTATATCTCTGATTACCGCCGCAGCTCTTCTGAAGGTTTATACTTAGTTATGATTTGGAATTAGTTTCAAAATATATTTTATTTTTAAACAAAGTGCACTTGAGCCACGATTCAGCCTCATGCGGCGGCAGATTGACTGAATAGAATCCAAATTGGGCTGGACTTAGACTTCCCTCACCGAGTTGTCGCCTCCTCCAGTCCGCCTGAGCAAAATACTGAACAATCACGGTTGAACTCAATTCGACTACTTCTTCAATGCTGCTATTGAAGTTCTTCAAATCTTCTTGCTCTCTTCCCGTATATATCCTCGCGACTCCTTATCGCACGAAGCATCAAATACTTCGACAACAGGCTGGCGTAAGGCTTCAATTCTCCCTGACAAGTGAACTCTCTAGTGATCACCGACGAACTTTCTTTTTCCGCACTCTCAACAATCGACCGGACAGCAAAACCCCCTTTTTCTGAAAAATAAATTTTTCTATAACTTCGAAAGCAAATTGTAACAACAAAAATACTTTTATAATCTCACACCTTCTTGTCTAACAAAATATTTTCAAGCGATACTGACGTAAGAAAGCATGCAATACTGTAATTGGCCTTTTTGCGATTCCTAATTTTCTAAACGACCCAGACAAAATCTTGTACTTTCATTATGTTCGGTGGCTAACTCTACAAATTTTCCGGTTGTTACATCCACACAATTCAGAGAAAACCGCACGAAAACAGTGAACTACAGAAAATCCAACGAGTTAGCTAAATTCTCCTTTCATTGATGTTTGATAAATTCCCCTTTCGTTTGATGTGACAACGTTGTCAAAAACTCCGTTCTCCTTGTTCCTTTATTCCCTCCTGCCCATCAGCCGCCTTTCGATCAGCCGGTCCTGTTAAACCTGGCCTTGAACTTCTCGAGATAATGTTACCAGCAACATGCGCAGTAGCGTTGGCGGATCCGGAATATATTTCTCCTCTGTCACGATCAATTCGCCTGAATGCGTTCAACAATGTGCAATATGCGGCGAATTTTAAGGCAATTGCACACTATAGAATGCATTATTTGAGCAAATTAATCCCGAGAAAGGCGAATGAAATTCCGCTCCCATCGCAAAGCTGTGGCCACTACAAATAGGCAATGTCTGTAATATGCACGTGTATCTAGTAGTTTCTGAAAAATATGAAGGAATCTTTTCCGATTTTAGCCATATACGAATGGAAAAATATGCGTAGGAAGTTTCTCACATAAGATGAACACAAAACCTTTATACCCGAAGCGTCGAGCTCCCAGTATTCCGACTTGTTTAATCCATGTGCAGTTTTATTATTAATTAATTATATTAAATTTTGCAGGCCCTATATTATCTCTTGTATTTATTGAAACTTCAAATACGATCCCCAAAAAAGTCCGGGTCCAGTGAATCTGCTCTTCTTTAGCCAGAATGAATGAATGAGTGTGATGACAGATTTGACTATTCCTCACATCAAAATTGCCTAGCGTGGAACAGTGCAGCAGGAGTATAAGTTTCTCTGAAAGTCTTGGGGTAGTTGCAAGATATTGTGAGAAACCGACAGTGCATAGGCATGGTTAACATGCTACCTCCCATGTAGGGGATTATGGCCACCACACTCAAATTCTTCTTTATCAGTCGAATTATTCTTCATTGGTCCTTAGTCGAACTTCCAGAGTATCTAACTGTGTTATACAGTATGAATAATTAAGTCAGATACCCTGCAAGTTCGAATGGATTGGATCAGTACGAAAAGAAATTATACTTGTTAAGAATTTGAAACTAATCGACCTTAAATTGGTACGAAGTTTAACCATAATATGCATTTTAAATACCGATTTGAAATCACTTCATAATACAATTTATCATCATCATCAACAATCGGTATCCGGTCTAGGTCTGCCTTAATAGGGAACTCCAGGCATCCCGGTTTTGCGACGAGATCCACCAATTCGATATCCCTAAAAGCTGTCTGGCATCCTGACCTACGCCATCGCTCCATCTCAGGCAGAGCCTGCCTCATCTTCTTTTTCTACCATAGATATTGCCCTTATAGACTTTCGGGGCTGGATCATTCTCATCCATACGGATTAAGTGACCGGCCACCGTACTCTATTGAACCGGATTTTATCCACAACCTGACGGTCATGGTATCGCTCATAGATTTCGTCGTTATGTAGGCTACGGAATCGTCCATCCTCATGTAGGGGGCCAAAAATTCTTTGGAGGATTCTTCTCTCGAACGCGGCGAAGAGTTCGCAATTTTTCTTGCTAAGAACCCAAGTCTCCGAGGAATACATGAGAACTGGCATGATCATTGCCATGTACAGTAAGAGCTTTGACCCTATGGTAAGACGTTTCGGGCGGAACAGTTTTTGTAAGCTGAAATAGTAGCCAACAGAGCGTTAACAACCGTGTGCGGATTTCATCTTTGTAGCTGTGATCGGTTGTGATTTTCGACCCTAGATAGGACAAATTGTCAACGGTCTCAAAGTTGTAGTCTCATAATCTATATTCTTCCCGTTTGACCAGTGCGGTTTGATGTTGTTGGTTGGTTGGTTTTTGGTGCTGACGTTGCCACCATATACTTTGTCTTACCTTCATTGATGTTCAGCCCAAGATCTCGGGCCGCCTGCTTGATCTGGTTGAAGGCAGTGGGGGAAGTGTACGTCTCGGGTGGTTCTTCCCATGATGTCAATATCGTCAGCATAAGCCAGTAGTTGGGTGGACTTAAAGAGGATCGTACCCCTTGTATTTACCTCAGCATCACGGATCACTTTCTCCAGGGTCAGGTTAAAGAGGACGCATGATAGGTCATCCCTTTGCCGTAGACCGTTGTTGATGCCGAATGGTCTTGAGAGTGATCCTGGTGCTTAGTGAGTCTTACCAATTTCGTCGAGATACCGAATTGCCTCGTTGCTAATCGTCAGGCATTGATTCGCTGTCCCATACCTTGAGCACAAGTTGATGAACCACTTGGTGCAACTGGTTGCCTCCATATTTAACCAATTCGGCTGTAATTCCATCGGCTCCTGGCGACTTATGATTTTTTAGCCGATGAATTGCACGGACTGTTTCTTCTATACTTGTTGGTAGCAGTATTTGTCCGTCGTCTTCAGTTGGCGGAACCTCCAACTCGCCGATGTTCTCGTTGTTCAGTAGCTCATCAAAGTGCTCAACCCATCGCTCCAATATGCTCATTATGTCGGAAATCAGATTTCCCTCTTTGTCTCCGCAGAATGAGCATCGTGGTGTATAAGGCTTCATACTGCTAACTTGTCGGTAAAACTTGTGCGTCTGGTGCGGTTGCTCCCTGTACTTTTCGAGTTCACAGACTTGTTAGTTCTCCCAGGCTTACTTTTTCCGTCTGTGAAGTCGCTTCTCCGCTCGACGGAGTTCGTGATAACTCTGTGCGCGTGCCCGCCCGCGTTCTTTGAGAATGCAACATTGCTCGGTATGCACCATTCTCCCGTTCCGTTGCTAGCTTACATTTATCATCAAACCAGCCGTTCCGACTCCTTTTGCGGCTGGGACCAAGTATGTTTTTGGCCGTATTTATGATAACGTTCTTCAAGTGGTTGTGTCATCGACAGGATCTCTGTTGACTGCGGTTATTGCGGCATCCAAAGGGTTAAAGGTGTTGCGGAGGGCTGTGTACTGGATGGCTTCAGTGTTAATTCTCACCTGATTGTCAGAGGGGATTCTGGGTGGTGTTGTTTTTCGAGCTCGGAGCACCATGCCAACGAGAATGTAATCCGAGGCTATATTGGCCCCCCCCCCCCCCCCCTTATATGTTCTGACATTCATCAAGGCTCAGAGGTGGCGGCTTTCGATCAATTGGGTTGAAAGTGGTCCCGTCTGGAGAGACCCACGTATGTTTGTGGACCACTTTCCGCGCAAACCAGGTACTTCCAACAACCATTTCGTGTGACTCTGCTAATTGAATAATCTGCAGTCCGTTATGATTTGTATTTTGATGTAAGCTATGGGAGCCAACGTAACGCCTGAATACGGGCTCCGTCCCTACTTGGCTGTTAAAATCCCCAAGTATGATTTTGATATCATATCTTGGGCAGGCTTCGAGGGTTCGTCCTACTGCCTCATAGAAGGTATTCCTCTCCGATTTTGCAGTCTCCTCTATAGGGGCGTCGACGTTAGTAAGGCTTATATTTCTAATTTGCCAAGTGCAGAGTGCATAGCCGTTCGCTTATGTTTTCAAAGCCGATAACAGCAGGTTTAATTTTTTGGCTAACTAAGAAACCTACTCCGAGCACATGGTTTACTGGATGACCGCTATAATATATGGTGTAGTGGCTCTTCTCCAGGAAACCGGTCCCTGTCCAACGCATCTCCTGTAACGCTGTTACATCAGCCCTATATTGGGAGAAGGTATCGGCTAGCTGCTCATCAGCTTCATCTCTGTACAGGGAGCGCACGTTCTATGAAAAAATGCGCAAATCGTTATTCTTTTGTCGTTGCCGGGTTCGTCGTTGTGTTATCCGTCCAGTCCGAGCCTTCTGTTGTGGCTTCGTAACAATCCCCAACCTGGAGGACCAGTTGGTACAATTTGTCCCGTTTTTAGGCGCGGGAGACTCATCTTCATCCTTCTCGGTCCGCAGTTTTTCATAAAGAAAGAACTCCCAGCGATCACCACGTGGAGGTGGAGATAGGGTTTGGTCGTAGAGTTGTTGGTGTTGGTTTAGCAGGCGTTTCCCAGGTTTTATGCTCCATCGTGGTTACCAATCCACGTTTCGCCCTGGGACCTATACTACCCTCTGATCAATACGATTTACCTAAGAATCAATTTACAATTCATACGCCATCAATCATTAACGAGCCAATAGAAAACATGGTAGTTATCTCCCGAATTTGTATCTGAAAATATGACAATATTTGCAACAAACCGCTATATAAAAAGCTGTTTACTTGAATATCGCATAAGAGTGCTTAAAAAGGTACTTTCAACTCCACAGTGTGCTAAACTCGTATAATTCACGCATGAAATACAACCAGGACAGCATACAAACAATGGAAAACTTGTTGATATGCGCGATTTCCATGGATTGTTCCTATCCAATGTCTGCAAAAAGGAAAACAGTCATCATCCTCAAGTTCTGCCGCTTCCAGATTGATGCTTCTGCATATAAGCGCGCTAAAATGTTTGTTGGATGTGTTGTCACACGGTACACACACACACCCTCTGCGGTTTAGTAACGCTAGGGACATAAAAACAAGATACTTCTGGTATTGTACGCATACTTTTTGAGTTCGTAGTTTCTCCTTTCGCACTAGAGCATTTGTATAGCTGGAAAAGCCATGTGGATGCTGACAGTGGTCCAGGATTGTGGCAGCGAAAGAAGAACGGAAATTTAAGAAAGTTCCACGCAACGCATACCGAGGATACTGTGAGCTTTAAGCAAATACTGTGGGTGGATAGTGGCGAACTTTTCAGGAGGGATGTGTCTGCAAAAAGTTTACAGTGGTTTCGAAACTGTACAATTTTTTGAATTATGATATATCTATTCGAATTCAGTTAATTGTTTCGTTTTACGGGGATGGGGGATAACACTATAAACAAGGTAGACAAGGTATATGAGATGTCATGTCCCGAAATTCCTCTAAAAGAATACAAATGAGTAAATCTTTCCTTCGAATTTATCCTTTTTAACTGCGTCCTTATATATAAAAGTGGAAGTTCTTACTTTGTTGGCTCCAAATTTCCCGCTGCCCTTGATACCAAGTTTTGCCCTTGCTTTGCTTGCATGCAGGTCATTTGATTAAATCTTCTAAGCCAACGGGAGACGTACTATATATAAAATTGTCAATCTATTGGCTTCAGAAATATTCATCTAAAAATATCTGCGGACAGTTGGTGTGCCTATCTGAAGATGCATACGTACATACGAGTATAGTACATCAACTCTACAATAGTAAGACGTCCATGCGTGTATTCATAATAAATTCGATCTCGATAAATTTTTCAGTTGTAAAACGGAATCGAGTGCGAATTAATTTGTTGACATTTGAATTTTACAAAAGATACAAACTTCACCCAACAATTTGTCTCGTTCGGGTCGCTCCAATCTGTACACGGCAGAGTGGATTCTATCAAGGGGTGCACGTTGCTTTCGTGTAGTAGATACACATGCGAGCTAATGGGGGAGATAGTGAGTGGGTGGATGGATGGGTGGTATGGTGGTCGCAATAGCAAATTTCTTAGTCTGTTCCATCTCTGGGTGTCCGGGTTTTCGCAGAATTGGCGTGAGCTTTCAGTCCCGGATTGTCTGTTGCTGGGTTCTGTAGCCCAGCTACACTATACGTAGCGTCGCGATATGAAAACGGTGACTGGTCTCTGCTTGCTCCTTACACTATTATAATGCTCTTCTGAAGTGGGAATAATAATAATAACGGAGATAGTGCGTTTACTATTGTACTCCTTGAAAACAGTTTTGTGTTATTTTCCGAATTCTAAAAAAATTTCGTGTTCCTCGCCCGGAGAAAAGTGATTTGAATAGTGCAGAGAAAATCAAAAGAAAATTACGTGAAAAGCTTTTTGTTTTTCATCCTAGTGAATTGTGCTGGTGGAAATAGTGGCAATCAGTGCTCTTCCTTCAACTGACTATAAAGGGATTAATTTGTGTGAATTCAAATTCAAATATTTACAGTACTCCCTTCCCAACGCCCGAAGCGGTTGGCGTTACATTTCGGAGTTTTTAATATCCCTGTCAGAGAATCCTGCTGCAGAAGAAAAATGCCTGATTTGAAGGTGAGCTTAAGATCAATTGAATCTCAGAATTTTTACGCCGCACTTAACGTACAGGTGTGCTTGGATGATTAAATGCTATTATCTATCTGAAGTACTTTAAGGCCCTATCCGTGTGCTAGCTTGCTGGCCTATGAAGAGAGTGGTTATGTGGAAGCTACGACCTTCCTATATCGCATACAAGCTTGAAATTTCAGTTACTTTCCGGAAATTTTGCGTTTCCCCTGCAAGTATTTGTGGATGCTGTACGTTACTGAGAATTGCTTCCCTTAAAACATTCTTTAGTTATTTTGGAGTCTTTGTCGGTATTTTCTGAAGTGGCCGAAATACAGCAGAGTCACATGCGCGCTCAAGCAGTAATATTAGTAGACAGGGAATCGCTCACGAGTCCTGAATCCTTTACCGAAGCGAGAAATAGGATGCAAGCGAAGAAAATAAGATGAGGCACCACATTACCAGAATAAGATGAGGGTGGCAATGGGAAACTTTACAGTTCCTTGACAAGTCACAACTTTAGGAAAACGAAACCATGGATGTTGTGTTCAAGTAAAATCTCTCTGTCTCTCTTCTCTTTGTATATTCCTTCACAGGTAGGAATTGCTTCTTTAAGATGTTTGGACTTTGCATATTGTTGTTGTATGTTGTTTCAAGTTTGGCATGGATTTCGGGGTGAAATTGAATGCCGACTGTAGTAAATAAGTCGACAACTTTGGCTAGGTAAAATAGAAATTTGTCAAAAATCTTAAATTTTTTGCACAGGGGTGTAGTTGGCGTAAAATATCTGCCTTCCCTTTTCATATACCTACAGCACGATCTATAATATATTATTCTGAAAATTTTTCAATTTACAACATTCCTTTTAAGTGAAAAAAGTATTTTGGATGCATTCCAATTTCCGAGTGAAGCTTTTCACTGACCATGATGGGTTGAGTCATGTTTGCAGTACTTCGTACATTGTATTGCTTCGGAAAGGATTGGATTGAAACTGGACCTGGCCGAAATTTGAGCGTTTGATTCATGAGAGTGGGTGCTATATGATAGTTGTTCACGTATATTTATTGTAATGTAGGAACCAGAGGAAAGTTTATTGTGGAGGCTGGACGAACGGTGAAGTGGAAAGCACCTTACCGATGACAATTTGGTGCAGCGAGGTGTCCTTAGAATTGATCCATTTATTACAATGTGGTGAACTTTATTGATTTGATTTAATTTAAGCGAAATCGTTTTGGGTTTTACCTTTTCTGTTCGTTTCGGATAATTCATGCTGTAGAGTCAGCAAATTCTTTGTATCTTCCCGGGTCTTGTTATCGCTATGATTGTACTTAATTACGAATTTCGTAAGGTGAACCAACTGGTTCACGGTAAATTGTCTAGCAACTAAAGTCCTGGTGGTAGTTACGAATTCGTAATGAAAACAAGCGTTTTCTTCGAAATCTATGTAGTTTTTAAGGTTTTGTGTAAAGGAAAAAAAACTAAAATCCGTTTATAGTCGGTCCGTTTGTCTGTCTGTCACACACATTTTTTCACGGAGACGGTTATAGCGATTGACACCAAATTTGGTGGAAAGGTGGGAATTGTGAACGCTCACGCATACAGTGAGTTACATCCTTTTACGTCGAATTTAAAGGGGGGGACTCCCCATATATGTAAAGGACGGGTGTAAATAATTCGACCCACCCTTCCCTTCCTCTATTCACTTCCATGTACACCTGTGGCGCTCTCCAGTTTGACCTTTCTGGAAACCACTTAGATCGCACTCTTGATCTTGTCCTCTCTAACCTTCCTTTGCATTGTCTTGCCGAATCCCCGTCATGCTCCGTTTTACGTTGCCCCTGACGCCCATCATCCTGTTATTGAGTTCGTTGTCCAGATATCCCGACCCCACTCTCCGGTTGCTCGCAAGCATACCAAGGCGAATTTCGAAGGTCTGAACTCAGCCCTGGCCTCAATCAACTGGGTCCCCCTCCTCTCTCCATTTACGTGTGACCAAGCACTCAACACTTTCTATATCATTTTATATGATCTTCTTCCTTGTTACGTTCCCTCCTCTCCTAAGTGCTTACGCTCTTACCCCATTTGATTCACCACTGAAATTCACAAAAAACTACGTGAAAAACAGACTACGAGAAAGAAGTTCCTGTCTTCTAGAAACGTTCTTAGCTTTTTTCAAATCTCTTCGTTCCTCGGTCAAATCCTTAATACGTAAGTCCAGAAACGAATATTTGCCCAGCGTGGAAGACACATTGGCAGACTTGATGCCAATGTTGGACCTGGCTACGATGGTCTTCCAAAACTCTTTTTGCTCAAAACTAGTAAGTCCATCTCTTTTTCCCTATCTCTTATTTTCAACAAAAGCCTCGAAGTGAATCATTTTCCCGGCTTGTGGAAAGAGGCTCTCATCATCCCCATTCACAAAAGTGGCGATCGTTCGCTTGCCGAGAATTACCGTCCCATTCCCCTCCTCTGCTCCTATTCCAAAATTCTGCAAAGATATGTCAGCGACTGGTTCGTTAAACGTAGGTCCACTGCCTCCAACCTGGTTGACTTTACCAACTTTGTCGCCAAATGTCTAAATTCACGGCAAGAAGTGCATACCATTTACACTGACTTCGCTAAAGCCTGTAAATCACAAGATACTTCTATCCAAACTCTCGTCCCTAAACGTTCCCCTACCACTTGTTTTATGGCTTGCCTCTTACCTTTCCAACTGATCCTGTAACCGTAACTGTGATTGCCTTGCCCTTGAAAATGTGCAACGTAAATTCACTCGTTCCCTCTTTCCTCCCGCCTCCGCTTTCTGAACCTTCCCTTCCTGCAACAGTGTAGATCCTATCTGGATCTATGCACATTTTTTAAATTTTCCTCGTGTCTGATGGACTGCTCCGCTGCTGACGAGATCATCTGCCGTCCTGCGTCTTATAACACACGTAGCGCAGACATTTTCAACGTGCCTTAGCCTTCATCGATTCGCTTTTATGCTTCCGCAGTCAGCCAGATCTTATCATGTCCCTTCTGGACATGGTAGCCGGGTCCGTAGCACACGAGGAACGGGTTCAGTGTATCTGCCGTCCGATCAGCGAGATAGCTCTCTCACTGTCGAGCAACAGATGGATTATACAAGTGGTTGGTGTTGAACTTGGAGGCTCGCAGTTGTCCAACCCTGCGAAAATGCGGAAGCGATCATCAGATAGTTATCCCTTTCTCTTGTTCCGCACATCTAAATCTACTGCTCATCACGAAGTGATCAATCTCATTGCTCATACGGTGTCGGTCATCTGACTATTGCAAGCTCTGTGCTCGAACAATGAGCCACCAATGACTAGATAGTAATAGCTGTGGAAATTCATCGAGCTGGGGAAAGCGAGCATTTTGGGGATCCTCGCAACCATTGTCGAGCATCGTGCGCACACTCCAGAAACCAACCATTGTCTTTTTTTTATAGCCATATGTCTTCGGCGTGAGGTCAGTTCCTGTCCATCCATGAATTGTTGACGTTTCGGTAGCAGTAAAATTTCAGGTTGCTAGTCCATAATTTTTTTTCTATTCCTTTAAGTCGCCTTTTGTGACAAGCAGGGAAGACTTTGAGTGTATTTTTAAGCCCCAACTCACAGGGCGGCACAATTTCGTGTCTGCACGTTAAATATTGGTACTCTCATTGATAAGACGGAGGGACTTGCAAGAGCCCTTTGGAATAGGCGCATGTTTGCGTGTGGTACCAAAAGCTGCTAACGCGGTTTAATATCCATAAACTTCTCTTCTTTGGTAGCCCATGCACTCAGTGGAGTGATTTGATGACCGCTAAATGAAGTTCACTATTGTCTCAGCACCATATAAGACCATCGCAACTTAACCTCGGCCGTTGATTGCTGGCCTGCGAACTAAGTCACCATTAAAACAACGCCTAATCTTCGCCAATTAAGTGGAAATGATTTAGTGGTCGTTACTCAGTTTAGTTTAGTAGGGGAGGCACAACTCCAAGACTTTTTGTCAGGCTCATTGTACTAGCCCCCGAGATTGCTTATTCAATGGTCTCTCGCCAACGGCGTTCGCAGACTTTTACAAACCTAAAAGCGTTCTCCAGATACATAAGGTTCGTCGACTTTTCCTTAAAGAAAACCGTGCCGAGGAAATAGAGGAAGCCAGGTAGTGTCCCCTCCTAACATTGGTGCATATAATCGAGTCCACCACCCCAATTATTTTCATGTGGTATTTTGGGGAGCAATGCCCTTTCACTAGAGTTTTCATGTCCCGCTTCTTAAAGGAGAATAAAAATGCTGCTCTATGGGCAACGTCAAGGTGTTCATTAGTAGGAACCATAGCAGAGGAAAGAAACCTCTTCCTATGGGCAACCTCTAAGACGTACTGCCTCGATAGACTTCCATCGGACCAGTATGTGGATTTTTTGTACTCCAGCATGTGAAGGTTCCAATTGAACAACGGCGGATTGATTCTATGCTGAGTTGCCGCATCATACACCGCGGCGCATGAGACATAATAGAAACAACCTTCGATGTCCATAAATGCGTCTAAGGCGTATTCTTTTTTTTTACACCACTTTTCCAATTTTTGTTGTGAGTCCTTACGCTTCTTTAGCGTCTAGCTCTCTTCGAAAGCTTTCCTCATTGGTTGTTTTCTCTATTCCAGCGATAAATTTGATGCGCGTGAATTTCGAAATAGAATGGTTGGAGTTAGGTCCATGTCTATTATGATATCGCCGACAAGAGTTGCAGTATAAGGAATGCTATCGTGTGTCGGTTCATTTATCAAATTGACGATTTACGGTTCGGTTCCTAACAGTCTCTAACAGTCTCGATCGACACGTGTTGATGTTGCAACTTCCTAAGTATATATGGTGTCATATTTGAGAGCTCTGATGAATTTTCTACTTCGAACTTTGTCTACGTCATAGAGAAAATAAGCGGAGTACCAAATAATTTCTTATCTCTTTGTTGATCTTCTATTGACAGGCTGCACGTTTCCTTCAATGGTTTTAGAAGCCGATATTTGTAACGCTCTTAAGCCCGTAACAGGACCGGCAGCCCGTTTGTTCCCGAACCCTCTTGATATAGGTGGAGGCGTGGAAGTCATTCTTAACTTCTTATGGTATACTGCAGGTAGGTATGCAGGAGGTATTTCCTCCTAAGTTATCCGCACTGCTCGTTATCATAACCGGATGGATTCATGCCATCATACAAGACCTATCAGTTTCGATAGCCTTGGCTGCCTATGAAAACTTACCCGTTTCTGGCTAACCATTTTGGGCCGAAAAGTGAGGATCGTCGGAGTACCGCTGCGGTTTGCCCTTAGCCACAGTTGCTCGGACGATCCTTTAACCTCAACCATGGCGTAACCCGGGGGTTGCGCTTTGCCCAGAGACGGTTTCCTTGAAGGCATTGTTTTCTGTTTTCTGCCCAAAGACAGGTACTTAGTCGTGGCAAGACTTTAGCCTCTGCCGGTTGCGCTGACTGGCCGGAGTCAGCAGTGTTGACTGGTCCGTGGGTCCCAATTGGATTGGTTCCCACTTGAAAAAGTGGGGAATCGGAGTCTGGACTCGGTTTTTTCATCGATGACCTAAGGGTTGCCTCTTCACTTAGGATTAGATCGAAGTAACTCGATCTCGACAGAGCCCCTTTTGCCGAGGCAAGGCTAGTTAAAACTGGGGGTCGCCTGGTACCCAAAGTTCACCGTCTACGGCCAAATTTTAACCCCTGCCACCGTTTAGCTCTCGGCACGGTAGCGACACCTTGAGGTTTTGATTAACCCTTAGTAATAGATGTCACCTTTGGTTCCTTTGATGATCTTCCTTACTGAGCTCCTTCCACTACACGTTAAGTGCCATTATGAACGTCGAAGAGTTGTGAAATCAAGCTGAAAACACGATCTATAAAGCAAAGTTTGGTAATGACAAGAATCGTACTTTGCTTAACTATCGGCGTGAATACTTCGAGCAGATCTCACCTTAAGAAGACAATATTATGGGAATTACAGTCACTCATCCGAGACGCTATGTTTCCGTTCAATGTTGCTATTATGCCGGATCGTAACATCAATAATATACGTGAAGCGATCCACCTTTTCAACTATCAGCACGTCAGGCCTTGTGTGTCGTATATGGTTAAAAAAACTTGCCACACCCAATACATGCCGTAAGTAGAACTTTCGACTACCGCATGCGGTTTATATCGGTAAACCGGACATGCTCCCATGATCGGTCCATTCTTGTATGCAAGGTTTGATAGATTACCTTACGTACAACATTATGCCTGCCCGTATATTGCATCGGTGCCATAACAGTTCGGGTGGCAACCACGCTTCCTGAATGGCACACATTAAAACGCTCCAGCACATAGCCGTCTGTTCGACAAATGCAGATCTACAATTCAAGTATATACTTTTGTTTCCTTTCATCGAAAAGTTCTTGATCTGACTCCCACTCAGTGAATTGAAAGATCGATCCTTCAAATTAACTAGAGTGAGCCTGCAATCCTCTTTAGCAAACAGTTGCATGAAGAGCCTAGTTCTGTTGTTGCCTAGTTCTTGTTGTAAAAATACGCGCATAGCGAGTCGAATTGGTGTTAACATTGTGGATTTAGACGATATTTTCAGAATTTGGACATTGTAGTCTGTATCTACTGCGGGACGCTTTCAGATCGGCAGTATTCCGACTACATATGCCAGTGAATGGATAGCCAAAACATTCAGTACGCTCCCCGGGAGATGCGATTTTAGCACTGCCTTCACACGCTACAGGAACTCGGGCA
Source organism: Hermetia illucens (assembly GCF_905115235.1). Lineage (NCBI taxonomy): Eukaryota > Metazoa > Arthropoda > Insecta > Diptera > Stratiomyidae > Hermetia > Hermetia illucens. The sequence continues at coordinate 123,783,185 of NC_051851.1, read as the reverse complement.
GCAATCCTTAAAATCACCAACTCTAGCATGGGCTTCTTGCAGAATTCTTAATTCGAATTCGATCAGAGTCTGGATTTGTGGATGTCATGGATTCGACATTTATCTAAACCAAATTCCATCGGAATATCACGGTCTCAGTGCCCTTAGATGAATGCACTAACAAGGTGGTATGTTGCCTTTCCATGACTATCGCCGGAAACTCTAATAATGTGGGATCAATGTGGAATGGCATCCTCCGGTATTGGAGACGAATATGTTACGTTGGACTAGTGGCGTAACGTGCCTTGATCACACCCGAAATGAAGATATCCACGATCGAAATTGGGTTGCATAATTTGGGGAAAAATTCCGAGGGGCGTTTTAGATGATATGGTTGCGCTATTCACGTTTCGGAGAGACAACTTGCCACGATTGGTCTGAACATCGAAGTCGAAGGTAAGCAGCCAAAAGGCTGGCCAAAAGAACGGTGGCTTGATATTCTAGGTATGGGTTTGGAAGCATCACGCAGTTAAAGCAGGTGGTCCCGTGTTCAGTGGTCATCGTGACGCCTAGACGTCGAATCGCACATTAGCGGTTTCGATGCTATACTGTCTATTATGGGAGCCCGACCTAGTCAGCAAGGCAAATGACTCCTGCCATTTTTGGTAGTGTAATATATTTCATATCTAATTGCCAGGTTTGGTGATACCTTCCTCAGTGAGTAAATAGCAAGACCACAAAGTTCTTGCACTTTTCTCCTCTTCCTCTGGGAAAAGTGCTTACGTCAGTCAGATTGAAATGATATATCCCTCATCTTTTTACAACTGGGTTTAGGATCGGCTACGGCGGAGTTTTATTTTATTTTTTTTTCTTGACAACATAACCTCCTAGTGTGCGGTTCGCTCTCGAAATAAAGGCTTCGGTAATAGTCTGTAGTTTACTTCGCTTTAGCGATTCCTACCAAGTTTTGTCGAAAACAACCCGTGCCAAACAGTTCTAATTAACTTTCTCTATTTTAAAGTCCTTTCTTCTAATTAGGAAGGGAGGCCATGCGTAAATCTGAATTCTATGAATTGTTGCATCATGTTTCGTGATGTTTATCCGCCCATGCTTCCGAGCTATATTTCCGTTCTCATTGCAATGGCAGAGGTCTCACATCTATTGCCGTGTTGTATTTGTAATTTTAAGTTAAGATTCCGATGAAGGCAGCTTTAAATGTTAATTATCATTTGTTATGCATCTTAAACATGGACTTAATTGAAACATCAAATGAATAACTTTCCAAGTTCTCAGCACGCTTCCAGTATTCTATTCTGTTGTCGGCAATGTGTTCTACGGAGGTAAGTGAATACTTGTGCAAGATGTGCATTTTCGATTAGGAGTAAAGTGATTGAGGTGCAACCAAAATCACTGGTGGTCTGAATTGATTGACGAACAGGTGTTAATTGCTGGTAGATGTATTCCGCACATGTGGTGTTGATCCAGCACTAGCTCCCCAGATTGTTGTTAGTGAAGTTTTCCTTACATAATTGATATTGTTTCCAGTTATTTCCAACTTGAATCATGTTTGTTCAATGCGAGCTTAGTTTAATTTGCTTAGATGAAACAGGGACGAGGCAGGATATTGTATATATATATGTATGCATAATATTCTGATGCAGGAATCTAATCGACGGCACTTGAAAGCACTGAATCAGCAAAAGTTCATCAAATGCTTTGGTACCAATTTTCTCTCTCTTTTATATGACTTTTTCCTTTTGTTGTATTTTGTCTAAACTAGTACTAGTATGTTTTTTGGAACCACCAATAATGGTGACTCCCATGGCTCTCATTTGGCTGCACAATGCCATCTTTTAACATAAAAGCTAACTGATCATCTATGACCGGCCCGTAAATGTGTGGTAATCTACACCGTTGTTGGTTTATAGGTGCCTGATTTTATATCAGAGGAATTCGATGGTTGATAACTCGTATGTACGTCAACTTATCTTCCTTTATGTGGAATATGTCTTTATATATATATGGCACAATATTCTAATCGAATTTTCTTCCTCCACACTCGGCTGATCTTCCACACCCAACTTCTTCCTCAACTAGGTCCTGCGAAGAGTTGAACAAGGTGGACTATCTTTCATACTCTCCTCCACATCGAGGGTACATACATGATAGCTATCTCGGGGTTCAACAAAACCTTGTCTAATGAAAACTCATTCTGTGTTACTAATAATTGGAATAATTAGCCTTCCGGTGCTCATTTCCTGTGACAGATAAAATGTTTCATTTTCAATTTTAAGACTGAGTACGTGGTGATACCTTCATTGTTTGCTCTAATTCTATCAATAGATCCTCGTTCTACTATCATAAAATTTACAATTGATTTTGACTGCTCGTTTGCTTCATAGATGCATTTATTGCTAACATTTTGATATTTCCCATTATCCCTGTGGCAACCTGACCATAACCATTAGCCAGCTATGTTTCAATGTGAGGAATTCACTTGCTAGTTAGAGTCCCCATAAAAGGTATATCTCTCCGAGTCACTTGCCCCCAGTACGGGTGATTACTTTGTCCTATCTCTGATTCCAAATGCCATCTGAGTGTTAGCCAGACATTCGATCTCCAATGAGTGCTACTCCTAAGTGGTTTTTCCGGATCTGTTCAACCCCACCTCCTCAGTGCTCGATGCTGGCTCTAAATTCATCAAACGTCCTGCCACATTGCAGTGTTCAGACACAAAGTCATTTTCTAAAAATGCATCTACTACTACACCAAGCATATCCTTTAACACTTGGAACTCACACTATACTTTTGTACGTAGTGTGGCTTCGCATTTCCCTAAAGATTTTTTTTTCCCATGCATAATTTATTTTTGTTCCTTTTTTAAGGTTTTGTTTGTAAAACAAAACCTTATTAAAATCGGTTTACTGTCTATCTGTCTGTCCGTCTGTCTGTCTGTCTGTCTGTCTGTCCGTCACACGCATTTTTCTCGAAGACGGTTGTGGCGATTGGCACCAAATTTGGCAGAAAGGTGGGAACTATGAACGCTCACGCATATAGTGAGTTATATCTTTTTACGACGAATTTAAGGGGGGGTCCCCATACATGCAAAGGGAGGGTGTAAATTTTTTTTTCATCAAATATAATCATGTGGGGTATCAAATTAAAGGTCTCGATTAGTACTTTTCGAAGCCGGTCTTAGTTTTGTTTGTTGAAAAAGTGGGGGGTGCGGGGCGTTGAAAGTGGTCATTTCTTTAACGAACCCATTCTCAGAAACTACCAAACCGAAAAATCTGAAAAAAATCAAGGGGCTGTCACTATATGGTGCCTAGGCTCCGAAATACCCTCCATACCGATACCTGTTCAAATAAAGTTAATAATAGTACATTACTATAATTTTTGACAGGAAAACCCCCCTTAAGTTCACCCTAGAATCACAAAATTTTGCAACAAGATAGGCTACAGCATAAAGCATGATCCTGCCAAATTTGGTGAAAATCGCACTATTACTAACAAAGTAATACTAGGTCAAAGCTGTCGCTTCTCTGCAAATTCAAGACTATGAATATCAATATCACTTGAAAGTGGCTATTTTCACATAATATATGCATATTTTACGTGCTACATGCTAATGGGACAAATGCACACCCAAATCTCTTTATAAAAGAAATACACAAAACCTTTCATACCTGAAGCGTCTAGCTTCCGGTTTCCCGACTTGTTTAAAGAAGTATCCTTGATTGATCCATTGACTACGACAAGTTCCACATCCTTCCGTGCCACTATATCTAATGGTACACGGATGGATGATACCTTCACCCAAAATTTTCGATTATACCTTAGGTTACTATTTACATTGATCAATTTTGGGGATTTTAACTCGACCTTTGGGCGTTTTCCTGTTGGCGGGATTCCTAGTTTCTCTTAAATTGACAATTTTTTGTCATATGCTCTATTCATCTACAAAGATAGCAACCCTTTTTTGAATGCGTACGATTTGCTGTTCCGGTCTGATCCTCTCCTTGAGGTCTTGTTATTATGTTCGCCCCAGATTTGTTAGTAATTTCTTTAAAAATTCTTGATACGTTTCCCTTGACAGACAGTTTCTTATCAGTAACTCCTCTGCCATCTTAAAGATTGGAGGCTGGTTCGCTATTATTAAGTGGTAGATTTCACCCCTAAGCCTAGTTGGATATACATATCTGATTGAAAGTTACTTTCTGTGCTGGCTCGCTGTTCCCTTCTTTTCGGCGCAGCCGATAGGATAACGCTAACATAACAATCCTTGCCATCTATGCGTTTAAATGATGTAAAACCTCCGCCCTTGATGGTTTCGCTGCAGAGCTTCTCCCTGTAGCTCCTGCAGTCTCTGCAGAGTTGCTACTTCCACTCATTCATAAATCCTGAAAATCCGAGATCTTTCCCAATAAGTGGAAGAAGGGGATGAGTGTTAAGCTTTCGAGGAAGGCCATCGTTCACATCAAACTAAAGACCAATGAGTATATTGTCAACGCACTGAAATGTTTAACAGAGGCAAAAAGAACGTGCAGGACTCGCCACTCCAGTAACCAGCGAAAAAAGATAGAACTCTTGACTAGTACAACAGTACAATTCTGAAACTACGAAAAGCTTATAGAGAAACCAAAGCGGGGTGGCAGAAATCAAGACCGCCAAAAACTAGGAAGAGCCTAAATGAAGCTATCAATGGACTCCAGCAAGAACGTGATAACAGTTACTCGATATAGAAAGTCGGGAGAAATCAATAATAGCTGATGTTTCCATTAAGGATACCTTATTTAACTGGGCGACTGATTATTTGCTTAAAGCAAATGCATAGCACCTTGTGAAAGTATTTACCACACACTCAATGACCTCCCCCCCCCCCCCCCATTTTCTAAAATTAAACACATCAATGAAAGCCCAAACACCGCGTGAGAAACGAAGCTAAAAGAGATTCCCACAAACCAGTCGAAAGTCTGAAACTCGGCGCTTCCCTTGTTAGCTAGATAGATTAGATTTTTATGTATTTCTTATGTAAGAATATTTTGATTCACGACTCTTCCATTTATATGTAGTTGCATAATGTATTTGAGCATTATGTCTTGAGTTACGGCAACGAAACAGACAATTTAGACCTCTTATAACTTTGTTAATAATGGTAGGATTTCTACCAAACTTTTCAGTATTTACTTCATTTGGGCTATTTGGACTTGATGATTTCATGATTGTTTTTAGATCTTTCGGCTGCGTAGTTTCTAATAATGGGCTGCGTAGTTTATAACCGTAATTTTCACTCATAACTCCAACTCCTTCAACGCAGTTCCACGAAACGAATTATTTGGTCGTGTATTACTTTCGTGGATAATTTGACCAAAATTTTTCTCTGATTACTCAGTCTCTCGGCTAGCAATAGTCTCTGTAGCATTATTATTTTCAATGAAATTCATTGCATTTGTTACGCGGTAGCTGGACAAGCGCGAATAGACCGTGTACACCTTCACAAACAAATTTGGGCTAGATTATGGACGAGCAGGAGTGTGTATGTTTGTCCTGAAAAAGCCGTGAATTCTTTCCCATCAGATCTATTTTGAAACTTGTAAAGTGCGAAGAAGATTGAGGAGAATAAACGGCCATCCTAAATTGACCTTTATCAATCAAGAGCAAAGCTTACGGAATTTGGTAAAAGTGGTCCTTTAGTTCCATTGATACTTAAGTGTATCTCCATAAAGCCCCACCATGTGCTTGCTCGCTATTTCGCTTAGTAACTTTTGCCCTTTTTATAAAAATGTCAAGTCCCGTGAATCTGAAACAGAAACAGTCAAAACGTTAGGTGCTAGGTTTGCAAACGAAGTAGAAAAAGCAAAAGCACCACTAGTGAAAACAATAACTGATGATATCTTTCGTTGATATATGAAATATTAATATATGTACGGTTGCCATTCACCTTTTAATGGGGCATAACACGTCAGCCGCGCCTACGCGCTATGATACACAGTCCAGCTGAAATATGTTCCAATTCCTTCCAAGTCTTCAGGAGAACCCTATACGTCGCTTATATTGTTATTCGCCAAGTGCTCCTGAGGCCTGGGGTGACCTACTCTTGAGAAAGTGGGTCCACTGCATGGCATAGCCAGCGATGTAATTTTACGCACGAGTAACTGGTCTTCGCGCCATCCAAGTTTTTTTTCAAAATAGTATCCGGCCAGCGTACCGTGATAACAAGTCTTCATGAAAATTTGGAGCTTCTGATTAATAGTACGAGGTCACTTTTCATGTGCTACTCCCATATCGCAACACAGGAAAAACATTCGCAGAGGACAGTCTCAACTTAATTTTGGGGTTGAGATAACCGCATATGCAGTTTTTAGACGAAACAGCGGAGGCGGATCTAGCGTGTTTGATGCATCGAGCGGCATCCAGTTCGGTGCCCCCGTCAGCAGAAATTATATATATAAATTGGTTAACTCCTTCGAGAGTCTACCGAGAGAACGATGACCTATCAGACTGAAAACGGTTCGTTTTCGTATTTGTCTTAAGTCTAACTCTATTTGCCTCTTTTTCCAAATTCAGAGCAATTTCGACAAAGTTCACTACTCAATGAGTGGAAAAACAGATGTCATCAGCGAGGTCCAGGTGTTTGACCAATTTTATGTAAGTAGAAATTGCAGACCTTCAGGAACTGCAGAAGTAGCTTTGAATAGTTCCGCCGGGAGACCGTCAAGTTCAGCGGCTTTACTCCGTTTGAGTGCATTGATTGGCGAGATTATTTCCCTTTTCCGTATGTTACGGTGACTAGCTGCGGTGACTAACTACTTCATCCACAAGAAGCGGAGCTTCACAGGATGTGATACCGTTGAGAACCGTAGTGAAGTATTCTTTCCTCTTCAGGATGACGAGCAGATTCGTCATCCTGAATAAGGACCCGACAATTACGTTACTACCTTGAATTTCTCGGGATTTCGTACGGTATTAAAGCTGGAGGTCGTGACAGTCGCTACCGTTTGCAGTCGTTAATAGGGCCTTCAATCCTTTCCGTTCATCGATCCGCTTCCATAATTCCACAGTCAGCCAGATTTTAGGATATCCAGCGACCTGCACAACACCTGAAAAACGACCATTTTTGATGGCGATCCAATTTTCGTCAATATTCTCTGCCATCCAAGGCAAGCGAAGGCAAGCGACCATTAGATGAGGATCCTTTTCGATGGCGATGATACAAGCTCTCTAGTTACAAACAGCCAAGAAACAACTCCTACTGCTCTCGTACATGGTCGGTCAGTTTACAAGGCAAGCTCTGTTCTTGAACATTAATGAAGGTAGAATGGGCAACAATCAACAAACATAATTATCGTTACGGTTGCCAAGACCGTGCTTCTCGTCCGAGTAAGGTGTTGTCAGAGGTCACCCGGGCATTCAGATCACCCATCACGATAAGAATGTCACCTTAAGAAACCCTTTCTCGAACCCTCGCTGAACAATTGTGCTGCTCCTCAACCTGGACCAGGATGTTATAATCAGAATCTCTCGTCAGAAACTGGCTCCCAGGTCAATAGAGTGCGCTTTGCCAAAGCCGTCATTAACAATCCGACGAGTCTTCCCCATCTTACTTCACTTAGGGCCGGAATGTCCAGCTTATATCGTTGGAATTATCGCGCGAATTGAAGAGAGCGAGTACTCTGGGGATTCACGTAAACGCTGTCGTGGAGCGTACGCACACAGAAACGAATCATAGTCCGTTCTCGATAGTCAGATATCTTTGCCGTGAGATCAGTCCTTATCCGAGTTGTTGTTGACGTTTCGGCAGTAGTGAAGTTTCAAAATTTGCAGGGTTGAATGATACACTCCTCCACGCTTCTAGGCAATTGGCGAAAATGGCGATTTCCTGGTATTTTTGATTCTGTGATGCGTTGATTGCATGTTTGATGGTAGCCAATTCTTTGGAAGTTTAACATTATGGTGTTAAATTTGGAACAATCGTGGATGGGTATACATCTCAGTCATTCCTAATTTGCTTTTGAAAAGAGTTTGAAAGTGTTCTCAGGTCTGAGGTGGAGCCAGATCCTATGATATTTGAGAAGTGTAGTTGGGCGACAATTCTGCTGAGGGCTGTAACTTATTTTGATCTTGCAGGATATGTTGTTAGTTAAGATTCATCATCTAGGTCTAGGCCTGCCTTAATAAGGAACTCCAAACATCCCGGCTTTGCGTCGAGGTCCACCAATTCGATATCCCTAAAAGCTGTCTGGCGTCCTGACCTACGCCATCGCTCCATCTTAGGCAGGGTTTGCCTCATCTTCTTTTTCTACCATAGATATTGGCCTTATGGACTTTCCGGGTGGGATCATCCTCATCCATACGGATTAAGTGACCCGCCCACCGTCACCTATTGAGCCGGATTTTATCCACAACCGAACGGTCCTGGTATCGCTCATAGATTTCATCTTTGTGTAGTCTACGGAATCGTCCATCCTCATGTAGCCAAAAATTCTTTGGAGGATTCTTCTCTCGAACGTGGCGAAGAGTTCGCAATTTTTCTTGCTAAGAACCCAAGTTCCCGAGGAATACATGAGGACTGGCAAGATCATAGTCTTGTACAATAAGAGCTTTGACCCTATGGTGATACGTTTCGGGCGGAACAGTCTTTGTACGTTGAAATAGACCCTGTTGGCTGACAACAACCGTGCGCGGATTTCATCATCGTAGCTTTTATCGGTTGTGATTGTCGACCCTAGATAGGAGAAATTGTCAACGGTCTCAAAATTGTATTCTCCCATCCTTATTCTCCCCGTTTGACCAGTGCGGTTCGATGTTGTTGGTTGGTTGGTTTTTGGTGCTGACGTTGCCACCATATACCGCCGCCTGCTCGATCTGGTTGAAGGCAGTTTGTACGTCTCGGGTGGTTCTTCCCATTTTGTCCATATCGTCAGCATAAGCCAGTAGTTGTGTGGACTTAAAGAGGATCGTACCTCTTCCATTTACCTCAGCATCACGGATCACTTTCTCGAGGGCCAGTTTAAAGAGGAAGCATTATAGGGCATCCCCTTGTCGTCGGGGTGGTTTGTGTGGGCGGTGTGACAATTTTGAGACCCAAACCTATTTGATCAATTACGATGAAACTCGATTTGCTACAGCCGAATTCCTTCTCTATATAATTAAAGTTGTTGATGTTTCAGTTTTTCAAAATTGTATTCAAGGATGGTATATGAGAAACTAGGTTTTTCAGAGTAAAAACGGTAACTCCGATTTTGAAGAGTTGTGTAAATAAGACTTCATTTACGGTCTGTCTTTTTCTTATGACGTGAAAATCTTCAAACGATATTGAGTCACATGGTGTAACGTTTGGGATTTTTATACACTAAAAGTATTGCTCGCCTCCTCTCCTCTTCTGTATGGAGCCAAAGCATATCCTTCCACCCAGCGATTGTATTCTCAACCATGCTTTTGTCGTCTCTTCTGCTTCATTCAACCTAAATTGCACTCCAGTTCTCCCTGGCATGCAAAGATTTCTTCAAAACGGTTCTCCGTTTTACTGTTCTTTCAAAAGTCTACCTCAGAGTATTCCTTTCCTGTGTAAATCCAGGGCAATGGAAGAAAATAAGCTAGGACAGTTAATTGAACTGTCTTTTAACTGTCTGAACTATTTAAAACTACGCAATTATTTGCGGTATCTGCCAAGCCCGTGTGAAATTGCTTATAATTGTAGTTTATCTTTTCGAGCATTCTGTATATCCTGACCAAAATACTGCGAATCATCGCAATGGTCCAAGAATCCTTTTCTGTCATTCCTGTTCTTATTACCACGTGCTCAACGATTTCTCCTCTTCAGCGTTTTTCTCTTGTCTACCAAAGGAAGAACAGAACCCATCATAAATTTTCGTGATCTTATCGGCATCATTTTAGCTATCGCTCATGTCACATCGTCTGGGACAATTGTCCCAACACACGCTTAAACTAGTGCAACCGCACTTACCCTTTCAGCATTCCATGTCCTATGCAGTGGAGTTCCAAAAATTTGTATTGCCCAGAGTAGCATAGAACTGGTCACTCTAGCTATATGTAGCCTACGGGTGCATTGCGAGCCCCCGACATGCCCCTACATTGGACGCGTTAATGTAAACATATTGCAAATGCTGCTTGAAGCTCAGCCAAACATCTACTGTGACTCCAAGGTATTTGGTTGTTGCTTTTGAAATTGTGTGTAAAATTCAACATCTGCCAGGTGTTTTGCAATTACAATCACTATGTCACGCCAGTAATTAGTTCGATGGCGCCAATGGTTGATCTGACTGTAAGGAAGCCGATTTGTCCGTCTGATAAGCTTCTCAGACTCTCTACTATAGGGAGCAAACTGTTATAGACTGTTCGCTCCGCATTTTCCCTATGCTGTCCAACAGGTATATAGATTTGTACGTAGATGGTTAACCAGGAGGCTTACTAGCTTTAGGTAAGAATACTAGCCTTTAGTCTCTCCATACCTTATGAAAGATCCCATCCAAGCAGTCCTCAAACAACTCCTCAAATGTGTCTAGAATCAACTTGACAGCTAGTTCAAAAACTTCCTAGGGCCAATGTTTTGTTATCTCCCAGACTGCCACAAATCTCCACCGCTTCTTTCTGCCTGATGCGGCCAAGGAGAAAATACAACCAGAAAGAGATCGCGATATGTAATTTGCATCACGTATCCTGAGAAAAAAGTTTTCCATTCCTCTTTTGCATATATAGAAGCCCTCCAATAAATTCAACGTAAAGTAGCACTCAAAGGACGGGTCTGCATCATTTTAATAAGGTTTTGTGATACACAAAACCTTAAAAAGGAAAAGGTCATTGTTTGTCAAGTTCGGATCGTAAGGGGGTTGCAAGAAGAATACAAACAGGAGTTTTGTCTCATGGTGCTTGATTTTGTATGGTGAAAGAAAACCATTGCGCATGTTCGATGTTCTTCAGTCGCTTCCGCGCATCTTTTTGATACTGTTGGGGCCGTGTATGTGATGCATGGGATGGGGAAGAAAACTATCTAGGCCACGTATAGGCAATCACATTCTCTGCCGCCGAGAAAGTCATTTTTTGCTAACCTTTAAAGGAATGGGAAATTTTAATTATGGCATCAGCATCACATTCCTGTGGCTTATGATGTAGTGAATTCACACGAAGTTAAAACCTTTGACCTGCTGTAGCTTTGGTAGTAATAGTATCATTTGCACGAAACATTCCAGTATTATACCTTATACCTGCACAGTTTCATACTCACAGGATGAATTTAAGAAGGGTTCCCGAACGATTTTAAACACTATTACTTTTGTTAAGTTTAGTAGTTGTCAGAATGGGATGTTTTGTAAGATCTAGATTTGTTAGCTTTATGTCAAGGCTCGCCTTGTGGAGTATGAGTTTCTTTAGTGAAAAGTACGACTTCGAGCCCTAGATCAGTTGGATAATTCGCTATGATCACGTCGGAAATGAGGATATCATGATCGATATAATGTTGCATTCATAGTGGGGATTTATTTAGAGAAAGTGTCTCTGGTTGCATGCTTATGTCACCCGCGCTAATGATCACGACTAAAAAAAGTAGCGGACCGAATCCAAACGAGCTGACCTAAATCCCGAACGGGATGAAGCTTAAAGAAAACGAAGAAAATCCTATTGCGCGCTTTGCCTGAACGTTTCTCGTTTTGTCTTACTAGTGGTTTTATCGTGTTTTGGTTTTGCAGATATTGGATGAGCTGGTCAAAGAGGAGTAGCTAAAATGCTATTTCATTCGATCTATCAATATATTTGTCATATTTTTCCGTTGCTTCTTGGCATGGTGAAATCAAGGTTTCCTGGCTCCTCATTAATAGGGAGTTTAATGAATTGTTCGACAGAACACCTTATCTTTTCCTAAGAATTTTTTTGGTCGACATCTTTTCTAATGAGATATATTTCATTTGCGTGTATCAAGTTATGAGCTGAAAATAAAGGAGTATCCTCATGGTCTTACTCTTCTGCGTGAGATTTTCACCCACGTGTTTCCGAATATCTTCGTATTTATATCTATGTATAATATATCTACGTATGTATCCCTACCAAAAACATTCAGCTGAAGATACATACCAACATAATAAAATCTGTACGGAGAAAGTCGTGTCTAACCGCAGGCTAATATTATGTGTATAACAGCATTATTTTCGAGATTTATGGATTCAATACGACTCAAGCACTGTTAGTCCCAATTTCTTGCGTAATTTTATTCTAAAATGCCATATCTCAAATTCAAAACCGAAATATCTTCGGCCACTGAAATACAAAGCAGAATTTAAAATGACTTGGAAACCACTACCAATGCATAAAAAAATGTAATTTCAGCATCACTGTGTCTCCCAATAGCAACCCGAGCCCCAAAACTATATAACGGAAAAGGGAAAACTTTTTTCAAAGTAAATAACAATTTCCAATGGGCCTGAATCGTGGAATGTAGTAGCGCAGGTGGTCCACTTAATCGTATATCGACCAATTTTTAGATACCCGCATAGAAATGAAGTTCACAACTTCATTTCTGAAAGGAATCTCAAAGTAGGACGAGGCTGGATGAGAAAAAGACGTTATAGTCCTTTCAGTGAATGAATTGAATTTTATTATCATTACGGTTCCCGTGCCAATAAATGTAGACATAGTAATGATTGCTTTGGTAGAAAGAGAGCTCAAAGCCTAACAGGACACTTTTTATGGGGTACGCTTTCGGGACTTTTTATGATAGGTATTTATGCTTTAAGTTGGGGAAACTTTAATTACTATTTATATGCATATCCCCATATATTTATATATAGGCAAATTAAAGGAACCAAATATTTTAGGGTTTCGCAGTTCAATAAAATTTATAATGTCGAGTCATTAACTTCCAGCACCATCTGCATTTATAGCATCAATTTCAGACTGAAAAAGTCAGTCAACATTGTTGGGTAATGTGATTCATTGACTGTAATCTACGAACGTACAGTTTTTTCAAGAGAATATGACCTGATCCCTCCTTCGTATATTTCTAGCATCCAATCAGCGAATGCCGGGTGTGTGGGTATCGATCTAGGCTTGAAAACCTAGTTTCTGACACCTTTGTTAAACGCCCTCTATAATTAAAAGTCAGAAAACACTCTTTCAAAGCTACTGCCTTAACAGTCGAGATCTTTCACAGGGAGTGGAAGAAAGGAACGACCGTTAAGGAACATTCCCAAAAGCTTGATTCACAGAGAGCAGGTTGGTTTTCGCTCGGTATCCTCCTGCATTGGCCGCATTAATACCCCTCGCATCATTGTGGAATAGTGGACCTAGTTTGGATCCTCATTTCACATACTCTTCATCGATTTCTGAAAACCTTTCGACAGCATCGACTGGGACTGTATCTGGAGTATTTTGTGAAGTAGGCAGATTGCGGTGTAACTAAAAGCTATTTTTAAAGCTATATACGAAGGTGCAAAATGTCACTTGCTACATTCATCATCAACGGCGCAACAACCGGTATCCGGTCTAGGCCTGCCTTAATAAGGAACTCCAGACATCCCGGCTTTGCGCCGAGGTCCACCAATTCGATATCCCTAAAAACTGTCTGGTGTCCTGGCCTACGCCATCGCTCCATCTTAGGCAGGATCTGCCTCGTCTTCTTTTTCTACCATAGATATTGCCATTATAGACTTTCCGGGTGGGATCATCCACATCCATACGGATTAAGTGACCCACCGTAACCTATTGAGCCGGATTTTATCCACAACCGGACGGTCATGGTATCGCTCATAGATTTCGTCATTGTGTAGGCTACGGAATCGTCCATTCGCATGTAGGGACCAAAAATTCTTCGGAGGATTCTTCTCTCGAACGCGGCCAAGAGTTCGCAATTTTTCTTGCTAAGAACCCAAGTTTCCGAGGAATACATGAGGACTGACAAGATCATAGCGGAACAGTTTTTGTAAGCTGAAATAGGCTCTGTTGGCTGCCAACAACCGTGCGCGGATTTCGTCATCGTAGCTGTTATCGGTTGTGATTTTCGACCCTAGATAAGATAAATTATCAACGGTCTCAAAGTTATATTCTCCTATCCTTATTCTTCCTGTTTGACCAGTGTGGTTTGATGTTGTTGGTTGGTTAGTTTTCGGTGCTGACGTTGCCACCATATATTTTCCCTTGCCTTCATTGATATGCAGCCCAAGATTTCGGGCCAATCGCCGCCTGCTCGATCTGGATGATGGCAGTTTGTACGTCTTGGGTTGTGCTTCCCATGATGTCGATATCGTCAGCATAGGCCAGTAGTTGGGTGGACTTGAAGAGGATCGTACCTCTTGCATTTACATCAGCATCAAGGATCACTTTCTCGAGGGCCAGGTTAAAGAGGACGCTTGATAGGGCATCCCCTTGTCGTAGACCGTTGTTGATGTCGAATGGTCTTGAGAGTGATCCTTCTGCTTTTATCTGGCGTCGCACATTGGTCAGGGTCAGCCTAGTCAGTCTTATTAGTTTCGACGGGATGCCGAATTCTCTCATGGCCGTGTACAATTTTACCCTGGCTATGCTATCATAATAATAATAATAATCGTTGACGCAACAATCCATGTTGGATAAGGGCCTTGAAGTGTGTTAGAGCACTTCATTCAAGACCGTAGCGGTACACTAGGAGGCAATGTGGTCAGCATTGTGCTCGCCCGAGGTTATTACCCTGATTCGACTCAGGTACTCATTCACAGCTGAGTCGACTGGTATCCGACGTCAAATCACGATACAAATCCCACTGCCACCAGGGAGACTTGAACCGCGACCTTCCGTACGACAGCCTTGCGCTCTAACCACTCAGCTATCCGGACACTATGCTATGATAGGCGGCTTTAAAGTCGATGAATAGATGGTGCAACTGTTGTCCATATTCCAACAGTTTTTCCATTGCTTGCCGCAGAGCGAAAATCTGATCTGTTGCTGATTTGCGTGCAGTGAAGCCTCTTTGGTATGGGCCAATGATGTTCTGGTCATATGGGGCTATCCGGCCTAGCAAGATAGCGGAGAATATCTTGTAGATGGTACTCAGCAACGTGATACCTCTATAATTGCACTGTGTGATATCTCCCTTTTTATGTATGAGACAGATAATGCCTCGTTGCCAATCGTCAGGCATTGATTCGCTGTCCCATACCTTGAGCACAAGTTTATGAACCACTTGGTGCAACTGGTCGCCTCCATATTTAACCAATTCGGCTGTAATTCCATCGGCTCGTGGCCATTTATGATTTTTTAGCCGATGAATTGCACGGACTGTTTCTCCTAAATTTGGTGGTGGCAGTATTTGTCCGTCGTCTTCAGTTGGCGGGACCTCCAACTCGCCGATGTTCTGGTTGTTCAGTAGTTCATCAAAGTACTCAACCCATCGGTCCAATATGCCCATTCTGTCGGAAATCAGATTTCCCTTTTTGTCTAGGCAGGATGAGCAGGAGTATAAGGCTTCATCCTGCTGACTTGTTGGTAAAACTTCCGCACCTGGTGCGGTTGCTCCCTGTACTTTTCTAGTTCACAGATTTGTTGGTTCTCCCAGGCTTCCTTTTTCCGTCTGTGAAATTGCTTCTCCGCTCGACGGAGTTCGTGATAAGTCTCTGCGCGTGCCCGCGTTCTTTGGGAATGCAACATTACTCGGTATGCAGCATTTTTCCGTTCCGTTGCAAGCTTACATTCATCGTCAAACCAGCCGTTCCGACTCTTTTTGCGGCTAAGGATAAGTAGGTTTGTGACCGTATTTATGATAACGTTCTTCAGGTGATTGTGCCATCTCCAGGATCTCTGCTGACTGCGGTTATTGCGGCATCCATTTCCCGCTTAAAGGTGTTGTGGATGGCTGTGTAGTGGATGGCTTCAGTGTTAACTCTCACCTGATTGTCAGAGGGGATTCTGGGTGGTATTGTTATTCGAGCTCGGAGCACCATGCCAACGAGATAGTGATCCGAGGCTATATTGGCCCCGCTATATGTTCTGACATTCATCGAGGCTGAGAGGTGGCGGCGTTCGATCAACAGGTGATCAATTTGGTTGAAAGTGGTCCCGTCTGGAGAGGCCCACATACCAGATACTTCCAACAACCATTTCGTGTGACTCTGCTAATTGAATGATCCGTAGTCCGTTATCATTTGTATTTTCGTGTAAGCTATGGGAGCCAAAGTATCGCCTGAATACGGGCTCCTTCCCTACTTGGCTGTTAAAATCCCCTAGTATGATTTTGATATCATATCTGGGACAGGCTTCGAGGGTTCGTTCTACTGCCTCGTAGAAGGTATCCTTTTCCGATTCTGCAGTCTCCTCTGTAGGGGCGTGAACGTTAATGAGGCTTATATTTCTAAACTTACTTCGCAAACGCAGAGTGCATAGCCATTCGCTTATAACAGCAGCCGATAACAGCAGGTTTCATTTTTTGGTTGACTAAGAAACCTACTCCGAGCACATGGTTTACTGGAACGCCACTATAATATATGGTATAGCGGTTCTTCTCCAGGAAACCGATCCCTGTCCAACGCATCTCCTGTAACGCTGTTACATAGTCCTATATTGGGACAGGGTATCGGCTAGCTGCTTGGTAGCTTCATCTCTGTACAGGGAGCGCACGTTCCATGAGAAAATACGCAAATCATTATTCCGTTGTCGTTGCCGGGTTCGTCGTTGTATAATCGGTCCAGTCCGAGGCTCCTGTTGTGGCTTCGTAACAAGTTGTTTTCCGTGTAGGGTTGTCAGCCCTACCCAACCCCAACCTGGAGGACCAGTTGGTACAATTTGTCCCGTTTTTAGGCGCGGGAGACTCGCCTTCATCCTTCTCCGTCTGCAGCTTTTCGTTAAGAAAGCTCCCAGTGGTCACCACGTGGAGGTGGAGATAGGGTTTGGTAGTAGAGCTGTTGGTGTTGGTTCAACAGGCATTTCCCAGGTTTTATGCTCCATCGTGGTTACCAATCCACATTTCGCCCTGGGACCTGTACTACCCTTTGACCATCATCTTGCCGGGAAAATTGTTTCTTCATCGGTTTCATTCTTCATGCTGCCTTGTTCCGAGGATCTGGAAGGCTTCAATGGATCATTGCATTTTTTCTCGAAAATTTGGATTACTCTGAAGAAATCTGCTTTTTCTTTCACCAAATCTTGGACATTCGCCAAATGGATTTGGATTTGGAAGAGAAGCCAAATACCGTCGAATTAACGATAAAAACTAACAAAACCAAAATTCTCAGTCTGATCTTCGCACTCTTCTTCGAGCATTGAAGACGCTGACCGGTTTGTGTATCTGGGTAGTTTCGTTCCTGTAGACGCATTAACAGCTGCTTTCACTTTTCTGTCGAAAACTTGGAAATGAAGATATTCCAACACCAACATCAAGTTGAGGCTTTTGAATCTTCTCTCTATGTGCTATACGGTGGCAGGATATGGAAAATATTCATCATTATATAATCGTTTTACTTTGACCTGATACAATGTCAAACGAAGAAAATTTTGCGGGGTTTGGGCAAAAAATCGTCGGATGTGTTGGCGGGAGGGCTGAATGGCAGTAGATATGATAATAATAACTGTTGCCACGAGTACCCAATTAGATTCGGAGCTTGAAGTGTGTTAAATCACTACAAGACCGTAACGGGTTGATCTTCTAGTGTACTGTCTAGGAGGTCCAGCCGTTGGGCACGAGCGTGGAGGGGACTCATCTGAAGTGGCTTATCTGGTAGCATGGGGACCAGCATGGCCCTCTAAGAGCACATTTTTCAGAAAATTCCCGAGGATAAGTTCTGGGCCCAGTTATTTACTTTAGTTTAGTGATTTACGTTTCATAGTGGTTGTGCCCATACCGCGGGCAGAGCTTCTTGTGAGCTTAAGTGTGGAGTTGCACAGTTCAACTCTTGCACGTTCCACAACTTCTTAGTTTTGACATCAACTATAAAGAGGGAAGTGTGCAGGCTAGAAAATTATCACTTACGTACCGATTCCCGGAAACTACCTACCCACAAAATCTGCAGGAAATCGTCATAATTCCCTTAGGTATATTATATCTACACCTCAAAATATGGAGGGTGCATATCAATATCTACTAAAATATTGTAAAAATAATATTATTCGACTACTATCAGACTATTTGACGACCCATTTCATGAGGTGAATGTCGAACGCACACTAATCCGTCCCTGTGAATGCATAGCATTCATCAATGCTGTGCTGGTCATGTTGGCCGTGATTGCTACCATTTGCCGTGGTATTTCTGCTACCCCGGATGTCTCGCGATATATCTCCGAAATAATGGTCGCATGTGCACCTTGTGGATTTTGCGGAATGTCATAGCTAACACCTGTCATCGGCACACGCTAGTTTGACCTGAGTGCTCTGCGGTAGTTGCTGAAACCAAAGGCTTTGGGAAATCTATGCCGATGCTGTTCCCATCCAACTGTTTTGTTTTTTTGCAACAGTTGACTGGGGGTGGAGTCATCAAGCGTCGAGTCCAGGCAGTACCCCCACTCAATGGTCCCGGATTCACGAATAAATTAAGGAAGCTTATCATGACACATCATAAGCCCTAACATGTGGTGTGGTACCTATTTAGTGTACGGATAAGCTTCACCAATGACAGATTGAACCGAGCGAAGGTATATAATTTGTAGTGTGAGGAAGAGGGACATCTAAACATGTGAACTAATAACTTAACAAAAGTACTTAAGAAAATATGACATCGTCTCTATCGTACAGAATGTTGGCTCGGTTCTCAATGCTGATGTTCTTCGACAGCAGGCTTTCTTTGAGTACTTCTTTATTTTTTAGTAATGCATCCTTTTTCTTTGTCTTGGATCTTCTTTAGACCATAAAATAAGTATAATGTACTGGATACGTGAAGTGATGACGTGCTCATTCACTTTCCGATTGATAATTTTGATAACCTCATCCAAAGTTTCAGAAGTTTCCAGCGAGGTCAATTCATCGAGCAATTTTACAGCACTTTTATAATTTTGCTTCAACTTGGCTAACTGTTGGCCACCACGGAACAAGCCAGCCAACTCATAGGTATCATTTCCGTCGTGGTACGAATCGAATACGGGAAACGTGACGCCAGCAACCTTGTTCTCCTTTGTGGGAATCTGGATTTGAATTTTGGTTACGTTTTCCTTTTCCGCGATTGAGCGGATTACATTTTTTCGCAGGCCGAATATGGTGGTCCATTAAGACAAATAATGGTAATAAATTGACGGGTAGCTGCGGTTTTTTTTTTAAATAATCCTAGCTCCACCCTTCTCCAGCGGCATTTGTGGCAGTTAGTATAAAATTTTATAGTAAATTATTAAGAAAGAAAGAATTTTAAATGGAAAATTCTGAAGTTGATTTAGAATGCCGGAATTCGACTTGCAAAACCTATATATGTACATACAATAGAAGCTCGGTAACCATTGGGACAAGTCCATTAATGTTGGTTATGACGTGGAAAATTAGAAATGAGGGAAATTTATGGTCAGCAATTTGAGAGATTTACTGTTTGTTATTCTGTCACTCAAACTTTTTTTTTAAAAAATGAATGTACCTATTAACAACTCTTTGGAACTGTGAGCTAAGGACATTTCTAAATATGCCTGGACCATATAAGTGTCTGCTTTAGATTCTCCTTCAGCTGGTGAAATCTTCCGTTTGCTTCTTTGGAGGAGTTTGGTGGATGAAAAAGTTAAGGGAGGGGGGCAGCAGGACATTGCGGCATGCTTAGAGAACCTGAATTGATACCCAGCTGCCTTATCAATGGTCTGGAACAAAAATCAACTCTTTCCTAAGAACTATATACGCACCTTCCATAATCTACACACAAACGCACATCGACCGATGGCGGTCCTTCCTGTTTTTATATTGTACATCTACGGTTCCTAAAGTCTTGTACCAAGCTTATTATTATTATTAGTATCTGTTCTATTTTAACTCCAACCATCCATGATTTGATGAGCTCCATTTCGACAGTCACAGCCATCATGACAAAAATCGTGTCTGAACAATGTTGGGCTTTATCTTGCACTTGTTTTCTGACCCTGTCCAATCCTTCTTAATACAAGTAATTATTTTTTCTTCTTTAGCCTTTGTCCCGTTTAAAAATGAGGTGGACTTGTCTTGATCAGTTGCCCAATTTTTTTCGTTCAAAGGCTTGTTCTGGATGGAGTCGCGAGGCTTCCAAATCACCATCTAGCGTATCAAGCCATAGTTGTTTCGGTGATTTCGATATTCAGACCGATCTTGCAAGGGAATTCTATAATATTTTTCAATTTTTGAACAAGTATCTCGAGATCAGCTTTGCTATGAGACGCTAGTGCATCAAGCAGTGTATAGGGCGCTAGACGTTGAATGTCCCGTATGACAGTGGCCATTACAAGAACAAAGAGAAGGTGTAAGAGAGCGCTTCCGTGATGAACTTCAATAGGCATACGAAGCAGTTTTGATATATCAGACACACCTCGAACTTTACTTTTCGGATCACAGTAGAACAATTTAACGCAGCGCACTAGTTTTTCTGGTACTAGATGTTACCGCAGAACAAGCCAGATTAGTTCGTGTGGCACACGGCCAAACGCCTTCTCTTGATCGAGAAATGCAATGGATTTCCGGGGATGGTCTATGAGCTGGGTTACTTTCCGCAATTACGATTGTTTTGCTTTTCTTGTGCGGAATACTCTACCCGTCTTCGCTCTTTAAATCAATGTATTATCCCGCTCTGTAGATAGGTTGTTAAGACTTGTTAAGGCTTTGTGTAAAACAAAACCTTATTAAAATCGGCTTACTGTCTGTCTGTCTTTTTTGTTTTTGAGGAGGTGGAAATCTTCAAAAGATATTAGCAGATGGCAGGCTTAGAAGTGATGATATGATTCCCAATTTGAATACGTACAAAACTTCTTTTACGGCGCTTGGTGATGAGGACCGCTTCCGTTTTTTTCCTCCGCAGCCGTCGCCTTCAGAGGTCGCTGGAAGCAGGCCATGCCCTCCTCCTGCTGGGGGGTATACGTCTGCTTCCGAACAGAGCTCTTTAAAGCATTTCCTCTTGCTTCGTTGGGTGGCGAGCTTGAGGGGTTTGCCCTTGGCCGATTCTGCCCACCGCCCTCTGAGCCACTCTTTTGGCTCAGTGCGAGGCTGGTCGAAGTCTGGCCAGTTCTACCAGTAGTTTGGTCTTCTACTGGGGAATGAGCACCTCCTAGGCATGGACACGTCACACGCTGACTAAAGTTAGGACTACGATTGAATGGGGTTTAAATAACCTTCGTTGGCCAGAATTATATCTAACTGTGCAAAGGCGTCTAATAGACTGCGGCTTCTTGCATTTGTCTGCTACCCCACTTACGGGCCAAGCATTGAAGACACCCTTTGGACTACGAAGGCTTGCATCGAGAACAAGATCGTCAAGCATTTCCTCGAATTCGGACAGTGTCAGACTTGGTGGGGCGTAACAGCTGTACACATATACCCCGTTTATTTTCGCCCACACAAAGCCGCTGTATGTCTAACTCCCGTGACTTGTCGACCGCATGCCCATATCGCCGCTCCACCAGTCAAATCTGTAACCCATACGTCACCGTGACGGCTTCTATAGGGTTTGCTAATGATGGTAATTTCCAACTCGGATTCGGAAGTGGTCTGCTTCACTATATCTTGGGCGACCCTGCAATGATTGAGGTTTATTTGAATAAACCGCATCTTTTCATTGAAGTCAGCGCTTTCCTAAATTCCGGGCATTTAGCACTTCCGGCAATATGCCGGTAATTCCGTCCCTCACTTCGCACAATAAGCATATGGGGTCCCTATTGCATACTTTGGCAATATGGCCTTTCTCCCCACACTTTCTGCATTCTGTCTGTCTGTCTGTCACACGCATTTTTCTCGGAAACTGCAACAGCGAAAGGTGGGAACTGTGAACCCGTACGTCAAATTTAAGGCAAAAGGGGAGTGTAATTTTTTTTCATCAAACATAGTCATGTGGGCTATCAAATGAAAGAGGTCCATTCGTATTTCCCAAAGCCGGCCTTAGTTTTGACATTTGTTAGAAAGGTGGGGAGTGTGGGTAATTGAAAGTCATCATTTCTTTAACGGGCACATTGACAGAAACTACCCAACCAAAAACAACTGGAAAAACCAGAGGTTGTCTAGGTTGCGCCTAGCACCCAATCTCCAACTTGTTTGTAGTTCTGTGATTATAAATTTCCTGTTTTTTTTTTAATATATTTTGATTGTATTTCTTCGGTTGCTGTTAGGATTGCTTCTCTTTAATATTTAATTATAACAAATTTGTTTCGTTCTTCATAGTTTTCTTGATTTTTTTCCTAAAAGGGGTATCTCAAATGCTAAAATCTAGAGGTGTCAGGAGCAAGAACAGTTTCCGGAGGGAGGAGGTAATTGCTCGGCGATTTATTGTGTAGTTAGATGCGAGCTTGAGTCCCTTTTTTTTGGTTTTATTTTTTTAGTGATCTTTCCAATTACGTAATCATGGTTTCGGTACTTACGGAATTCATTATCCATTCCTGTGCGTAATCCAGAGACCACAGGCTAAGATACATCAGCAGATGACTGTGAGGACCGTAAGCATCACCAACCTGATGCATCTTTTCGAACTGGCTAGCATACCGATGAATAACAATATGTCGATGGACACTAACTATAGGATTGGTCTAATCTCTTGCTGTAACTTAAGTTAAATGAAATTTCCTGCTCTTGAGGGAGGACTTTTTAATACCCTGTCGATGATATTATATAAAATTTTATCATCAATAAATGATAGATATCGGAAATTAGACTGTTTCATAACAAGTCCCCTTTCAGAAACAGGAAATTTATCCACGGAAAATTCGAATTAACAATAATCTGGGAGTTTTTCGAGTGGTGAATAACTTCAAAGGTGCCGTTTTCCACGCTTCTGGCGAGGTTTTATATAATTAAGGTTTCGGTAGTATTCCACGCTCCATTTACGAACTGAAATCGAGGTTAGCGCTCAAATAACTCGACCATCACACCGTTGTTGTCATTTGAATAGAAAAAGACAAAAAATCTGTTCGGAAAACAATTCCTTGTGGGCTCAAAATGTTTGACGGATGGATACCCCTTTTAAGATGTAGGCGAGGGTTGCTAAATTTAAGAGAATCAAACGTATCCATCGGATATTACAATAAAATTTAAAATTGAGCGTCCATTTTTATGTTAAATTTTTTGCAAAAAAATGGATTGAAATATCATACAATATCACATAGATTATATGGGCTGACAGTGAGCGATTTGTCTAGTTTGATAACATTAAAGAATACTATATTTCCCAAAGATACATTTTCAAGGCGATGGTTATGGTTGGCCCCCTGCCAAAATAATAATAATTATGTTTTCCCTGCTGGACTTTTGAAATATTTATGAAAGTAAGTTTGTCATCAAGTCTTTGTATATGTACATATGTGTATTCTTTTCTCTTTGGTTGGCTGTTATTTGTTTATTTTATTTAATATTTGAGGCACGCGAGTTTTTTGTTCTACCAAACAATGTCGAATATTTTAGTTGGTAAACACATTTCATCTCTGAGATATTGATTCAATTTATGGGACAAAATTTTGTTAACAATATTTCTATTGTAAATTCGCTAAAAATAACATGGAAAACGAAACGCCTGACTTGGGAAGTGTTTCCTCATAGTAATAAATTGAATTAATGGACAAGGAGTTAAAGCTAAAATAATTTTGAATGAAAATTTTTTTTTATTTTAGTATGCTAGTTGGTTTAGTTTTGTGGCTTCCAGATGAAGATTCATCGGAAACATTGTTTTCAACGAAAAAAATGCGCATTCTTTGTCTTTGGAAGAAGGGAAACATTTCAATATACGTTTTGGGAATGATATGTTTGATTGTACCAAAAGGAAAGGAGTTGCAATGAGCCACAATAGCCTGAATGTTGGAGTATCATTCAGATGTTTCAAGGATAGGTACCCACCTACCTTTACTAATGTGTAAAATCCAAAATTAGCTTAACGCATCTTAGCCTCCACTGAGATAGTGGTTCTTTTTCGGGTTGAGGTTTAGGAATTCACTTCGAAACTTCCGACTAGAGCTACAAGATCAGTTGAAATTCTGATGATTGTTAGCATACAAGCACTCTCCTTTTTTTCTGGACGTAACGAGAAGGGCTCATCAAAAGGAATCATCATTCTCGCTGCGTTTCATAGGACTGGAGAGGTTTAGCTTTCAAATTTAATACTGCCGGCTTACGTGATCCGGCTGTTACCGTTAAGTCCGTGTGTTCCCCTCGTTTAGGCCTGACCTTCCACCTTGAGTTGTAAACGCTACGCGTTTCCCGTTGCCACCACGTGGAGGTTCCCTAAGGCAACTTGATGTTGATTCAGTCGACAGAGTTGCTGCCCCGTTACTTCCTTGCCATTTCAGAGCACTAGCTTTTCCTCGACAGTGGGAAATTCTCTTGCCGATCAAAAATGCAGATGCCAGATAGCTTGAATAGTCCGTTTGGGAATATTGGTTTCCTACTGCGACAAATCTCGGGAAGTGTAGTATAGCGTGCGTCCTCGAAAAAAGACACTTATTCTGATGATTGCCAGGGAAGGAAAAGCTATTGGAAATAATACCGATTTCAGAAATGAAAATCGCATCATGAAAGAACTTGCAGGTGATGGTCCGATCCAAGATGTTAACGGTCGCTAGTCGATTAAGAAAGGACGACAACTCCATTTCTAATTCTGCCATGCAATGGAATTCACTCTCTTGGGATCACCAATGAATGGGTCATCCCAGAGACGCATCGTGCAAAACAATGGGAGAATAATTCAAGATCCTTGGACAATCTTGGAGGAAGCTGAAATACATTTCAAGCTATTGGCAACAATGGCATAAACATACTTGGTGCATTATGCCTCGTTTTGGCGATATATATGGGGTCTGAGCGGTTGAAGCTGTGGCTCCTCATATTTCATCAACCTACTTCTCGCCTTCATTGTTGTCCAAAAAATTACTCAGCAGTCACTCGGTGGTACAATACTTTTTGAAAGTAGGACTGTCAACGATATTTTTGTCTGTACTTCTCAGTACTGCATATTATATATGCATATGTTTTTTTAGTGAAGTTGAAGTCCGCATGCTGTCTACTTCCAAGTTTTCCAACTTGACACAAATGCTGGACACAATCGCAAAACATGAGTGGAGGTTTCAGCATGTGGAGGTTTATGTAAGGAGAGCCTTTGAAAATCTATAGACAGTGTCCGTAGATACATCTATGTTACCTTCCCCAGGTAATTGTTCAGTATTCCCATTATTATTTGGAGGCTCTACTTTTGAGGTTTAAACAATATTTCGAGCGTTTGGGTTCGTATTCCCTCATGAGCACCCTCGGTTACTCCAATGGTAAGTCCGCCTAGGACAGTTCCCTCAGCCGTTCTTCTTCGTTTTTCATCGTAGAAGCTGGTCCGTGTAGTAACATCCCTGGTCCTTTCCAGCTCTCTGTATGCTGCCTGGTTGCCTTCTAATCCAATGTGCCTGGAGCCCAGATATCTAGACCTTATTGAGTGAGCCGAGGTGAGGTAAATTCCTTAATAAGCTATGGTAGTTACCCACTCCGTCAAAATGAGTTTTCCTTGAACCATTGACCCCGGCGCCTATTGATCGTTAGACTTGTTAGCACTGATAATGAGAATAAGTGGTTTCCAAAATATCGGTGTTTGTAAGCTTAAAAAATATTACTAGTGAATAGAAAAGACAAGTCTTAATTATTTCAAATCTTTTCCCATGACAGCCCCGGAATTTCCCCTCTCTTGGGTTCGATTTTGGGTTTCTTAGTAACATTCCCCTCTTGTGGGGTTGGTTTCCGTTGGTTCCTACTTTCTTGGCCTGCGTGAAGATTTAAATTCGTCCTGAATATTTTTAAGGGTCTCTTCCGGGTCTTCCTTCAGATATCGCATATAGCACCTGCGTCACTGAGGCCTGTTTCTGACGTCTAATATGCTGATCTCCGCTGATCCCCTTTTTTCAGCAGGGACCTTTGTTGGTTGCGGTCTTCGCAGTAGGTCAATGTCGGCTTGGCTCGATTGCTTGACTTCCCAACTTCTCCTTGCTTGAGTGTTGTCACTTAGCTTTCAGTGTTGCGGTCAGTCTCTGTGCAATACGGGGTCCCGCTTGTTTGCTGTTTGCTGTAGAATCTTTGGTTTGCCAAATTCTTATACTTATAATACTAATACTTTCTTTTTAAATTTTCTTTCCTTTTGCGTTTAATAATTTAAACGCCTTATTTATTTCGGCGATGTTATTTAGACGAGTCATTCTTGGACTGCTGTATATTTGTTGGATAATATCCGCGGCGTAATTGTGCAGATTTTCGCACTTAGAAAATTGATTTTCCCCGGGCCGGGAAATTTAAAACGATCAAACTTTTTTGACAATACAGAGGTGCCCGCATTTACTTCATGTCTCTGTACAGTCCATATCATGCATGAACAGATCACGAAAGCATAAAGCACTCAAAAGCTACGTGTTCACGGATTACCTGGATTAATCTTTAAGAATTTTTCTTTTAGTAAAGAGGAAATCGTCGCTGTCATTAGTCTTGGTAGATGTTGGGTCCGGAAGGCAAACTTAATAAGATCTTCCAATTCATGGTAGAGACAAGGTCGAAGCATTCATTGCAGAGAACATCTTTCCCGTATTATGTGAGTGGGTGTAACCTTTTTTGGTATCCAAACTTCGTAAACCTTCAGACGAGCATTATCTTACTAACACATAATAACAATTCTGGCTTGCTGATGGCCTTAAAAACTTTGGGATTGGCAATTTGATTTCCGTAAATCGGTCTGACTTTTGAAATCATGAAATTGGTTACCGGCTTGGCTAGATTTGTGGAATGCATAAAATTTGACCAACTACATAGAATCAAATTATGTGTTCCCTAACGACGGTTGATATTCCTGTCTCTCGTTGGTTTTCTTGGCAGCATCTATAGTGGAACATGTACTTAACGAGGAACAAGCTAGCACTAGTTGCGGCGAGAAAACATCTTAAGGATGTCGGGTTTTGCTCAAATGGACATTCGCGGAGCAAAAAGCGTAAACACTGAATACTTAACGCAGACGATATGCAGTATACTTGCAAGTAGATTTTCCAGATCTGACGAAAGGAGGGACCCGGAATAGAGGCACATGAAGAAGTAATTAACGCTAATGGGATATTAGTGGGCCCTGAATAATTTTCATCTCAGGCCCGGATTTTCTCTCCATGGTTCGCATAGCACACCGGATTGGTGGAAGTATCTGGCTCGTCTTCTTTTTCTACCATAGATATTACCCCTATAGACTTTCCGGGCTGGATCATCCTCATCCATACGGATTAAGTGACCTGCCCACCGTAACCTATTGAGCCGGATTTTATCCACAACCTGACGGTCATGGTATCGAATATAGATTTCATCGTTATGTAGGCTACGGAATCGTCCATCCTCATGTAAGGGACCAAAAATGCTTTGGAGGATTCTTCTCTCGAACGCGGCCAAGAGTTTGCAATTCTTCTTGCTAAGAACGCAAGTCTCCGAGGAATACATGAGACTGGCAAGATCATTGTCTTGTACAGGAAGAGCTTTTACCCTGTGGTTTCGATAAGCTGAAATAGGTTCTGTTGGCTAACAACAACCGTGCGCGGATTCCATCATCGTAGCTGTTATTGGTTGTGATTTTCGACCCTGGATAGGAGAAATTATCAACAGTCTCAAAGTTGTATTCTCCTATCTTTATTCTTCCCGTTTGACCAGTGCGGTTTGATGTTGTTGGTTGGTTGGTTTTCGGTACTGATATTGCCACCATATATTTTGTCTTGCCTTCATTGAAGTGCAGCCCAAGATCTCGCGCCGCCTGCTCGATCTGGATGAAGGCAGTTGGTACGTCGCGGATGGTTCTTCCCATGATGTCGATATCGTCAGCATAGGCCAGTAGTTGCGTGGACTTAAAGAGAATCGTACCTCTTGCATTTACCTCGGCATCACGGATCACTTTCTCGAGGGTCAGGTTAAAGAGGACGGATGATAGGGCATCTCCTTGTCGTAGACCGTTGTTGATGTCTAATGGTCTTGAATGTGATCCTCCTGCTTTTATCTGGCCTCGCATATTTGCCAGGGTCAGCCTAGCCAGTTTTATCAATTTCGTCGGGATACCGGATTCTCTCATGGCTGTGTACAGTTTTACCCTGGCTATGCTATCACAGACGGCTTTAAAGTCGATGAATAGATGGTGCAACTGTTGTCCATATTCCAACAGTTTTTCCATCGCTTGTCACACAGAGAAAATCTGATCTGTTGCGGATTTGCTTGGAGTGAAGCCTCTTTGGTATGGGCCAATGATGTTCTGAGCGTATGGTGCTATCCGGCCTAGCAAGATAGTGGAGAATATCTTATAGATAATTATATAATAGAATTGCTGCGCTGCGTAATATTCCCTTTTTTATGTATGATACAAATAACGCCTCGTTGCCAGTCGTCAGGCATTGATTCGCTGTTCCACACCTTGATCATAAGTTTATGAATCGCTTGATGTAGTTGGCCCCTTCCATATTTAACAAATTCGGCTGTAATTCCATTGGCTCCTGGCGAATTATGGCTTTTAAGCCGATGGATTGCACGGACTGTTTCTTCAATGTTGGGTGGTGGCAACATTCGTCCATCGTCTTCAGTTGGCGGGACCTCCAACTCGCCGGTATTTTAGTTGTTGAGCGGTTCTCAAAATATTCAACCCATCGCTCCAATATGCCCATTCTGTCGGAATGATTTTGGAATGATTTCCCTCTTTGTCTCGGCAGAATGAGTATCGAGGTATATTATGCTGACTGGTGCGGTTGCTCCCTGTACTTTTCTAGTTCACAGACTTGTTGGTTCTGCCAGGCTTCCTTTTTCCGTCTGTGAAGTCGCTTCTCCGCTCGACGGAGTTCGTGATAAGTCTCTGCACCTGCCCGCGTTCTTTGAGAATGTAACATTACTCAGTATGCAGCATTCTTCCATTCCGTTGCCAGCTTATATTCATCGTCGAACCAGCCGTTCCGACTTTTCTTGCGGCTGGGTCCAAGTATATTTGTGGCCGTATCAATGATAACACTCTTCAGGTGGTTGTGAAGATCATTTGTTTATGCTTAATCTTCAGGACATCTGACATTTACAACTCCACCAACAGTATGCTATCGGATTACCAACTTCCCGCTCTCTCGGTTTTGGGAGCCTTCAAGTCAGGGAATCCCTTTCATCAACGGGTGGAGAGGGGAGGAAGGGAGCTGTTAGTTCAGAGAACCCCTTACCATCCGATCCCTTCGCCGGTCGAGTTCAATCTTCTTCGTAATAAGAAGAGCCCGAACATAGTCCGTTATTGTTGGTATCCTTATATAAGCTATGGTTGCCGACGTATCGCCTGAATACGGGCTCTATACCTACTTGACTGTTAAAATCTCCAAGTATGATTTTGATATTGGGACAGAAGTCGTGGGTCCGCTCAACTGCCGTGCAAGGTATTCTTCTTCGACTCTGCGGTCTCCTCTGTAGGGACATTTATGAGGCTTGTATTTCTAAATTTGCCTCGCAAACGCAGAGTGCATAGCCTTATATTTTCAAAGCAGGCTTAATTTTTTAGCTGATTAAGAAACCTACTCCGAGCACGTAGTTTACTGGATGGTCACTATAATATATAATGTAGTGGCTCTTCTCCAGAAAACCGGTCCCTGTCCAGCGGATCTTTTGCAACGGTGTTACATCAGTCTTTTATTGGGAAAGGGTACCGGCTAGTTGTTTGGCAGCTTCATCTCTGTACGGGAGCGCACGTTCCATGAGAGAATGTGCAAATCGTTATTCTGTTGTCGTTTTAAATTGCATCCTGTCCGAGGCTCCTTCTGTCGTTTCGTAACATTGGTTTTCTGTGTAGGGATTTCAGCTCTATAGGCATTTACCAGTTTTTATGCTCCATCGTGGGTACCAATCCACATTTCGGCCTGGAACCTATACTACCTTTTAACCGCATTCGAAGCATCGAATGGTCGTTTGCTTAAGTTCTTGGGCCAATACAATCTTTTAGGGAAATACGCCACGATTGATTGTCTTGCACATCCTGGTCGCTATCTTATTGATACGACAATACTATGGATGTTGTGGAAGCAGCATTTTTCATAATGATAGCCGAATATAAAGGATGCTCTACGATAAAATGGTAAATGGCAACTTTAAGTTTGCAAACCCCTCAAATAATAAAAAATTAAAAAAATGAATTAGGAAAAGTTTTAAAGGTTTGATCCCATGGTCTTTGAATAGTCTTGACATGACACATAATATATTACGTGGTTAAAGCACCGTTTTTAGCTCAGATGTTATTTTTCTCTCTGGATTGTCAGATATGTATATTTTAGCTGCATCGTCGTACAGTCATGAAATTTTCTTGGAGTGACCCATTTCTGCGGTTGGTTGCTCAAAGACCTCTGCATTCTCATATAAAATTTGTAGAATATTTTTTTTCCAGGCCACATCTGCACCTATTACCTGAACTCCTTTTCAGAGGCACTGCACCTTCAATATGCATCCCTTAAAAATATAATAAATTATAAAATCAAAAGTTAAGCGAACTTACCTAAAACTACTTTAAAACAAATTCTCGTAAACAACAAAACCACGAAAACTTCTTTTCAAGATAACCAAACTATCTCCCACCGTTTTCCTTGTCTTCAGATGCAAGCATATGTGTCTGTACTTTCATGGAAGTTTAGCATAAAAAAGCTAGTTATGTGGGAAACTACAACCCTCTGCAGCCTTTCCCCGCTTCACTCACGTATTTATCTTGTAAACACTTTGTCTTAGAACTCAATGATGTGTTTTCATGGAATCATATCACACCTGGCGAACGTTTTTCACCCCTTGTGCTTGAAAATGTTCATTTGCTAGGCTGGGTGCTTGGCTGGCTGGATGGTGGCATACGCTTTTCTAATTAAACACTTCCAGGATCCTTTAAACAGAGGACAAAACTTGGCAAAGAGAGAGGCTCTTACGTCGCCAGGGATGAAATTGTCACGTATGGGTGTCCTGGGAGCTTTTCCGAGGAATGTCGCTCATTGTGTAAGGGGGTGAAAAGCGATGGAATGGCTCAAGGAACTAGATAGGGTGTAATTCTGTTTCAAAATGCAAAATAGATTTTTCATGAACGAAATTAATTTGTACGGTGTTTGCCGAGGGAGGTGAATTAATTTGATCTTTAGTGTAGCAACTATTTATGTTATAAAATGAGGAAAACGAGAGCTGAGCTATGTATGTTTATTTATTTAATGGAACGTTTAAGGCAATTATAAATGAGTTAGTGCAGAACAGAGAGCAGAAGAGAGTAGAAGAACTGAAGGGTAAATGATGGGAATAAGTTGGGAAGTTTGTTTGAACCCTTGAAAATACTACAGTGAAAATTCTTGAAACCCTGATGCACAACTTCGGTTGGAAAATTTGTTCATCTTCTCCTCTCTTATGTTGGAGCCACTTTCTATTTATTTTCCACGGGTTTTATTTTTGCGAAGAACTTTTCAGTTTTTCAATATGAACATGTCGAAGTGACTCATCCAGGATCTTCCGAAAGTTTGAAATTACCAATTGACCGAAACTTTGAAATTCGAGGGGACAATTAATTACACTTTCGAGCTTTAATCGTTTATGGCCATCGTGTAGATTAGATATAAACATATTTCATGGAGTCGATTCCGTTCTTGTAAGCTTGAAATATTCTAAAATTTATGCACTTTCAATGATGACTTGTTCTGGAGGATGGTTTTCATGTAGCAGCGCTTCATATTCCCCACATGAAATTGCCCGAAAAATCTGGGATGATTTATGAATGTTGGACACACGTAGTCAGATTGCCGCTTCATCATATACGCGGATTTGTTTTTGATATTTATTTGAAGCTGAGTGAACCGGAAAATTGTCATTTGGTCACGATCGTTAAAGTTGTATCGGTCAATATTATCGAGAGACCAGAAAATATGGACGATTATTCTGTTCAAAACAGATGAAAATAAAGAAAGAGCAAATATTAGAATTATTTGATGGAAGCAAAGAAAATTTATTAAGACTTTTAAAATAACAGAAATAATATTATATGAAAATGACAGAATTTTACTCTTTTTGCAATTTCACTAGTTCTAAAGAGGGTCTTTTGTTGGCTCTTCGACCAGAGCTGTAGTTAATATTTTTTAGTTTTTAAACGAATTCAACTTCACCCTCCATTGTGTGTGTGTATGAGCCGGGGGAGAGGCATCGGCTCCGAGCAGTCAGACCGCAGTTTTCTATTACAGTCAACTCTTCCGTGTCACGGTACATTCCAGATTGTTTCGCAGCATTTCCACTAGTGCTGCCGCTGGAGCACATCATCAACAAAAACGATGACTGATGCGCTAATTGGCGGTGGTCTTATACAGAAAATGTTCTGTGGATTCCGCTTCCTCTAAATGATGAATATATATCATCTGACAGAATCCCTATTCTGAACATGTGCTCAGCTAATGAATTATGGCCAATCAAAATATCAACCATTACAGTGTTGACTTTTTGATATAGATATAGAAATAGTTCATCAGTATCTTAGTTAGTTTAGTTTATTGGGGGGAGACGCAGCTCCAAACATTCAGACTTTTGTTAGGTCCATTGTATTATCCCCGGAGATCGCCTATTCATCGGCCTCTCGCCCACGGCGTTCGCATTCTTTCGCGAATCGGAGAACATTCTGCAGAGCCAGAATGCGCAGCCTCTTCTTTTAAGAAAACCTTACCAAGGAATCTTTGCCTGAGGTCTGAGGAAGCCGGGGCTTCAGTAACTCTTTCTCATTTTTCAGTACTATTTTAGTTAAATAAGTACCTTGCAGTACTTTTCAACATTAACCGAAACGAAGCCAATATCTTGAAATATGAAGTTTTCCTGAATAGTAAAATTATTGAAAATTTCAACTGCTGGCGTTACGCCGCTTGTGGTCACTTCGTGAAATAGGTCAAAATTTCCGGAGGACTGCAAAATCATAAAATAGCGATATCGGTGAATTCAGTTTACCACACATCATAAAAGGTATCAAATAACCCATCAAGTTGGATACAAAGTGGAACGATACACTGCGGGACTGCCAGTTTGAAATCAACGCGATGTCATTGGTAAACTACGCGCCGCGATATTGAAGGAAGATGTCGCTACATATACGGGCAGACAGGTTCACTTTTAGCCCATACACAAAGAATTGTAGGTAACAAAGTGTCATAGTGGTCCGGACAGAAAGGAAATATTCGATAAAACTGCCCACCGTTGAGAAAGAGCGTGCTATCAAAATTTTATTGGTATTCAGTTCTGTGGTCAAGCAAAAGTAAATACAACCTCTTTCTCTCTATATGGTAAAAAAACTTGCGACAAATAGTAGCCTTGTTAGTTGAGGTTTACGAATACAGTCAAAGTCTTTTCTACTTGTCTTACGAGGTGACTAAAAGGGATATAAGTTTGTGGGGGAGCAACCTGCTTTTGGAACTTTATTGCTACTGAAACGTCAACAACGCCTCGGCTAGGGACGGACCTCACGACGAAGAGTTTTGGCTATCGAAAACGGACTATAATTGGTTTCTGGAATGTGCACATGCTCCTCGATAAGTGTAGTCAGGGTCCTTAAAATGCTTGCTTTCTCCAATTCGCGCAAGAATATAAGTTGGGCATTCTGGGCCTAAGCGAGGTAAAATGGTGGGATTCTAGAAAGTACCCCTCCCCTTCTTGCACTTGCAATGTGCTTTTGTACTCTGGAATGCATATTCGGGATCGGGCTGCTTCTGACGGCTACCGCGAGGCACGCTCTCTTGACCTGAGCGCCGATTTTTGACAGGCTTCTTCTGCAAGAAGATACAGGAGTTCAATGGACCATGATATCTTCCCTCAAACACCTTGAGTACACTGATGACACCCGTTTGCTCTCTCACCGGGATATGGACCTTGGCCAAATGGCTCTGGATTTGAAAAGAGAGACAGGTAGAGTTGGACTAAAGATAAACACCCACAAAATCAAGGTTCTCAGTCTAAAGGGTCATCGCTGCTACTCAAAAGCTCCGAGCTCAATATCTGTTTGCGTCGTATCATCGGAATGAGGAAGCTTGACACCATCTCAAACGAAGAACTTGGTCGTTTCACTGGCCTGCCACTTATACGTATTGTGATCGGAACGCGGAAGTGACCGTGGATAGGGCACAAATTAAGAAGCGGCGACAATTGTATTGAAGGGCGTTTCGGACGATGGCGCGAATGTGCGATTGACACACTATACCCCACTAAGGGGTGAATGGCAACCATATAAACCGGCCAGTAACTTGAAAAAGGAGTATACTTCACCGTGCTGTGCCTTAGTCTGTTACAAAACATCACCCTAGGCATAGAACATCCGTTTTTCTTCCAGCAGGACACTTCCTTCTCGGCGCGAGAATGGATATTGTCCAATACCTCACGCCAGCTTTATATCTGTTCCCCAATCGTTAGACCTTAGTCTCGTTGGATCTCAGTAGGAATTGCGTGAACTCCAGGCTTAAAAACGGCGCATTTCAAAAAATGATTTCTGGAAGGCATTCTAGGAACCTGGGAACGAAATTTGACAATCCACTTTCTGGTTTCGTTTCGGACATCGAGGGCGACGACCGACTTTTGAGGTGATCAAGGTGCTGCTCAATGTCCTCAGTGCAGCTTGACTATTGCTGTAGATGGCGATGCACCTATCCTTTAACTGCTCATCATTCACCTAAGTTACTGGCCTTAGGATCGCATCCACTGCAGCCTATGAACAGAGCCCAATTCTGATTTATATTCTAAAGGTAGACTCCTGCCCTAGAGCCCTGTTTCGTTTCCGACCCATCAGTATATCCAGCCACATATTCTTCTGGTTCATCCCAGTTTTCCCTACGTTTGAGGATAATTATATCTTCTATCAAACGGAGATCTGGGAATCAGAAGACATTACAAAAACTGGATTCAGTTCTGCCAATAATTAATCCATTGCTCTGTACTCCTCGCGTCCGTTGTTTTCTCAAAATAATTAATCTGTGTGTAGTCCTCTGAATATATACAATATCTCCAAGGGCTACAAATTGGGTAACACATTTAGAACTGCCCTGAGTGTCGTGTTCATGGCACCGGTAGCACCCATACATACTCGTACAGTTCTCTGCAGTGAGGTTAATTTACAGTAACAGCCCTTTTGTTTTACCTACTTACCACAAAACGGATGCATAAGTGAACATGACTAATGACACCACATCCACATTACTACTTAAGGCTTAACTCTCCATGTGGAGCCACAGCCACTAAGCTGTGATAGCTATGTATAATCGTTCCAAAGAAATTTCTTGTTTAGAATAACTCCCAGATATTCTACTTCTTCGTAGAATTCTAGGGTGACACCCCCATCTCTGGAAGGTAAAGATCATCCAATTTTTTTTGTAAATAGCACTATTGTGGCTTCATCTAGATTTATTGCAGTACCATAAATCAAGCATCAACCATCAATCAAATGAACGGCTCGTCTTATATTCTACTTTTCTTTAACATCGCAGAATGGAACAGAATACCATCCATGAGAGGTGCGTCGAAGTATTCAAAACACAGTATAGTAGCTCTGGCTTTTTCAATGGTAACCAATTCCCCTTGCAATACTTTCGTGTTGAATCGCTTGCATAAACCCCCAACTCTCTCCCACGCACTTCTGTTACTTGCTTTCCTGAATGGTGTACTTCCAAGTCTATATAAACTCATCATTGGTTTTCCAGGAGAGATCAACTTGGCTGACCCCTTTTCTTGAAACAATCTGCACAGCCTGATGTCTATCTTTCGCCTTCAAGTTTCTTTTATAGCATGGTCTAAAGGACTGCTTCGAACGTTTTACCAGCCTTTTATATTCATGCTTTTAGTTCCTGAAGTTTAACCAGTCTTCATTTTTATTGCTCTCTTACAAGTATAATTATGAAGTTATCTGGTTGATTTTTTGAGTTTTTGCAATTCTCAGTTCCACCAGGGAACTATTTTACCGCCTTTACCTAGGATAAGCCTAAAGCGCTCTAAAAGTGTACAATTTAGAGTTCCCAAAGGGAACCCTTAGTCGTCTAGAAAGCTGCGTCTCCAGGTGATAGTTTAGTTGGAAGCGACCAGTGAGTACACCCACTATAATCCGGAGGTTCTTCGTGGTGAGGTTTAAACAGTCCTTTGTGCGATTAGGTTCGTATTCCCTCAATCAATCTGGGTTGCTTCCTTCATTCCTAGTAGGTTTGCTCAGTATAGTTCCGTCAGACGTTCCTCTTAATTTTTGTCTGGTGCGTGATGAGGCGTTCCTGCTTCCTTCCAACCTAACATAACCCAGAACCGAGAGTGTCCAGACCTTATTGTGCGAGCATAGCAAGGCACTCCCCTACTGTTTGTAGTTCTCCTATGCCTAAATGTCTTGGTCGCCGCTTGGCTGTCGGCCAGAATAGCAATGTGCTGCCCCCTATAGGGAAGAGGTTGATGGAGGCACATCAGTCTATGGCGTATATTTTCGTCTGAAATATACTAGTGTGCTTACCCATTGGTTTAAAGTAGTTTTCCTTGTACCAATGACCCGGCGCCCTATCACTCTGCTATAAGGGATCCGTCAATATACCAGATATTCAGTTGCCGTTTTGAGCTGTATGTCACATTTACGCTATCCTACGCGTTTCAAGTTTCTTATCGAAGTGAAACCTTATTTCATGTTATAGCTTGGTATCAGCAATTCGGGGTTTTCCTTTGATATAGGCAACCCCCTGCCTCACTAGTACTCCCGGGCATTCTGAAGATCACCCTCCTTGCCTGTATGTGAAGCCGGAGAGGAACTAATCCCAGGGGGACCTTCAGGGATGCTGTTGGGCATATGCTCATTCTCTCACTGATGCACACACACGTCAGTATTTGCAATTTGGGTAACTCCCTGGCTTGTGTGTTGAGTTCAGTTCTTTCTGCCCAGATTACCGCCCCGTAGGTAATCGGTGGCCTTACTATTGTAGTGTGTATCGAAAGTAGTATCTTAGATTTGCAATCCCATTTTCTCCTGCTATGAACTTGCAAGTCATCGTAGCTTTCCGACAAGTGTTTCCGACATGCGTCTTTCAGAGTAGTTTTTGGTCTAGTGTAATTGCAGAAATATTTGGCCTCTGTTTCTCGTTTCACCTCCGTGTCATATAACCTTATGGTTCTCTTTCCTAGTGAATGGAATTATAATGGTTTTGGCTGAATTGATGCACTGCCCTGACTTTCTGTACCAGGCACTAGTAACTCTTAGCCCAGTTTGGGTTCTGTCATATAGAGTATCATCATATTTGCCCCTCCAGATTAAAACAATGTCGTCAGTGTAAAATTGGGCTTGTATTCCAGTATTTGTTTGTTCTCCTAGAAGTTCACTGCCATACTTCACATAAACGGTGATAGTACTCCGCCAGGGAGACAACCTTGAGTAGTATTCATGACAACAGAATTTGTATCTATCAGTACTTCTATTTGTCTACTCTCTAATATTCTGCTCATACAGAAAGCCTCGTTGTTTTTCACTCTCTTGTAGATCAGGGCATATTTCTTTCTCTCTCTCTCTCCTTCTCTCTCACTCTTTCTCTCCCTCTCTTTCTCTTTCTCTCTCACTCTTTCTCTCTTTCTCTGTGTGCAGTCCCATTTCTTTTGTTTCTATGGCATCCTGCAATACATGGTAGTTTATGTAAGTGTGTTGACATTGATGTAAGGGATTATGCATTAGAACGTCCACCGTTTTGGGTACGAAGGATGTTAGGTAAATTAGTGTGAAAGATTTTGGGTGAAAATAATCTTTTTTACCCGCGTTTGGAATGAAAACCATTTCTATGTATATATCGTAAGGCTATGCTGCCCCTTGCCACCGTTAGAAGAGACCCTAAGATGATTTTTAAGCCTTAATGTTAGGCAGATGCCATCTAATCCGGGTGATTTCTTATACAGTAAGAGCTTTGACCCTCTGGTGAGACGTTTCGAGCGGAACAGTTTTTGTTAGCTGAAATAGGCTTTGTTGGCTGACAACAATCGTGCGCGGACTTCATCATCGTAGCTGTTATCGGTTGTGATTTTCGAGGCTAGATAGGAGAAATTATCAACGGTCTCAAAGTTGTAGTCTCCTATATTTATTCCTCCCGTTTGACCAGTGCGGTTTGATGTTATTGGTCGGTTGGTTCTTGGTGCTGACGTTGCCACCATATAAGTTTTCTTGCCTTCACTGACGTGCAGCCCAAGATCTCGCGCCGCCTACTCGATCTGGATGAAGGCAGTTTGTACATCTCGGGTCGTTCTTCCCATGATGTCGATATCGTCAGCATAGGCCAGTAGTTGGGTGGACTTAAAGAGGATCGTACTTCTTGCATTTACCTCAGCATCACGGATCACTTTCTCGAGGGCCAGGTTAAAGAGGACGCATGATAGGGCATCCCCTTGTCGTAGACCGTTGTTGATGTCGAATGGTCTTGAGAGTGATCCTGCTGCTTCTATCTGGCCTTGCACATTGGTCAGGTTCAACCTAGTCAATCTTATCAATTTCTGCGGGATACCGAATTCTTTAATGGCCGTGTACAGTTTTACCCTGGCTATGCTATGAGATGGTGCAACTGATGTCCACATTCCAACAGTTTTTCCATCGCTTGCCGCAGAGAGAAAATCTGATCTGTTGCTGATTTGCCTGGAGTGAAGTCTCTTTGGTATGGGCTAATGATGTTCTGAGCGTATGGGGCTATCCGGCCTAGCAAGATAGCGGAGAATATCTTATAGATGGTACTCAGCAACGTGATACCTCTATAATTGCTGCACTGTGTGATATCTTCCTTTTCATTTATGAGACAGATAATGCCCCTTTGCCAACCGTCAGGCATTGATTCGCTGTCCCATACCTTGAGCATAAGTTGAGGAACCACTTGTTGTAACTGGTCGCCTCCATATTTAACCAATTCGGCTGTAATTCCATCGGCTCCTGGCGACTTACGGTTTTTTAGCCGATGAATTCCACGGACTGTTTGTCCTAAATTTGGTGGTGGCAGTATTTGTCGTAATCGTGGGTACCAATCCACGTTTCGTTCTGGGACCTATACTACCCTTTGACCAGTCTAGCAGCCAGTACTAGCATATACCCGCGATAAAGATAGCAGTAGTGATTCCGAAATATTATAAACTTTACACTAAAGGTTATACGGTGGCTCCGATAGCTTAGTGTCTACATTTTGATTCCGAGACCTGAGTTCATATCTCTGTTACCTGACAGATGTTTGTGTTTGTCTGTGCTTGCACTGCTGTTCCAGGCTCAACATTTGTGCAACATTAAAATTGATCAAAAAATATCCAACTGAAAAAAATTTAAGAAAGTTCCATTCTTCCAAGAGTGTGAGCTGTACCTACATAAATATGAACAAATGTCAGACGAAATTACGATGGCTTAAACAGCTTGATTTCTTAAACAATTCCAAGTAGCGCCTTTAGTTGGGGGATAATCTTGAATTTGCTCGCAATGTCCTTGGCTTGGTGTTACCAATAGTTATTTTCTCCGATTCCCTCTCCTTTCAAGTTCTTATGAGACTCCTCATTCACGGAATTTGAAAGTTTAACATATTCTGAGTGATATAACATGTGGCCGAAGTTTGGGATCTCCAACTTGGGACTCATGCAAAGTGGTCTAGTCTGTGCAATTAAAACAATTAATTACGTATATATACATACTTCCCTGACTTTCGATGGCTCATCATAAGATACATGGACATTTAAAGATGTTGCTAAGACAGTTGGTGCTCCTAAGAATACTCGTCTATCGTGTTTCTACAGAATTTGTTTCTCGGTGATGTATGTATTACCACTAATTACCATCGACTACACGAAATTCTCAACAAAAGATACATATCTGAACGCTATCGGGCCTGTGTAGCACACTTAGGTCAAAATTCCCGTGCCACTTACTATAATCCAAAGCCTTTCCCGAATATAATCTTCTTTCCTGCAAGAGGATTTCATCTTAGTATCCCCTTGCGATGCGATTTAATTTGCATGAAATACATCTGGGGATCCCGAAAGCTTCTTTCCTGGGAGGATGTCTCACAGCCAATCATGAAGACCACAATGGTGCACACATCTGAAAGTGCTTAATGACCGATGAAAACCAAACATCCGTTATAATTACCCCCAGGGATTAACACTAAGCAGATCGACCAGAATCTTTCCGTTCGTGCCCTTTTGTTATTATTTCGCATCAGTGAAATACATAGTAGCTAACATTACCCTTCCGAAAATAGATAGTTTACCATCGTTTGGCCTTTAGTTTTGACCAAATGCCAACTAAAATGGAACAAGTCCTCCGTGGTGTGTGCATATCTATGGAATTCACCGAATACAATGTATTTGTTCCTTCTTTTGACGGCACGTTTATTTGTACTTATTTCGGATAGAACTATCGGAGCAGTCATCCTCCTTGCTCCAAGTCTGGTTAGGAAGTATGTGTTGTGTGGCGCGGGCAATGGAATGGAACCTGGTCCCGACCCCAAAAAATTTCTGGTATTGAAAAAGCTGTATAAATTGTGGCAAACAGCGTGGTGCAGGAAGTACAGAAAAGAATAGTCTAGCGGCGCCAGTCCGTCTATTTATCATAAGATGTGAGATGTTACGTGGTCGTGGGACAGGATAAAATCTTGTTCAAATGCCTGAGAGTGCACTTCGAAAAAGATATGGGCAACTTGAAGACAGGTCCCATTCAATTTAAATATCTCCCGGCAACAGCTCCTGGGCGTGTGTTGTTGTCTGCAAACCGTGAAGAGAGGCGATTGTTGTTTTTCGTGGGGGCAATTTGTTACAATAATTTATCTTTCCGAAAGTCATGTTCCTCATTTCTGCATTTCTTCTTCGAATTCGACTAATTTTCTCGTTCTGAGCATGCTTCTCTTTCTTTAAACCTAAATATAAGAATGACCTTTTCCACTGTGTAAACTATGGTAACGCACGTATCACATTCTGTCCTCGAAGCAGGCGACGGATTTCTTCAGGGAATGAGATTTGGTCCCTCACCGATATGAATCTCTGATAAGGAAGGTACACCTTTAATGTGTGTTGTTACGAAACATAATGCCTGAAAATCCTTGCATTCAGATAAGGGCGAAATTCAGGGATAATACATGTGCAGAGCTCTTGGTTTGCAAGGGAGAGAAATGAAAGTTGCCAGGAAGCAAGGAAATGATAGAACATTCTGGGAGTGGCCAGAAAGAAGGGCAGCACTATTAGCGCCACTCATTTATACTCGCACGATTAATGTTTCTTAATGAACTTGGGCAGATAGGTAGATGCTTTAGATAATGGATACACTTGATTGATTCGATTATTGCCATAAGGGGGGTAGAGTATAGTAATCCAGCGTTACTTTTTTGTGTTGGATACCATTTATTTTGTAGGTGGAATAAATGGGTGTGGATGTAGTATGCTTCAAGGGGATGACGATTCTAGTGTCTTAAGTAGGAAGTCGGAGTAAAGCATTAGCCCATATATATCCATATTTGACAACGTCAAGACCAATTATAACTTTCATTGTCAAAGAGGGACTCATTCCTCGGGAACTTTGTACTATTTGCGCTCACGAAAACTCATCAACCTCTGTGCGTATTTGCGCTCTGCGACTAGATTATAGTTTAAACTACTAAGAACCATATTCGCATTATAAGGATTAGCTGGAGGGACTTCAACTTTATATATAATTGATATTGCTGACTAATTGTTAGATTTAAGTCTATGAGAAATCGTACACAGGATAATGTACTCTTGCTACTTTCTGTCCAGTTCCATAGTCTATGTCATTAATTTTGTGTGCTTCTTAGTATATTTCACTTGGGGCTAAGGCTGTAGTCACGATATCCTTTCTCTGCCAAGACGGCCAGAATTGTTTTTGCGGTGAATCCATTTATTTCGTTTATTCACGTCGCGATATGTTCGCCATTAGGCGGTTGGACACAGCCGGTTTCATTTGGCTCCATAATGACTGAAGAAATGTTTCGGGTTTGATTGACTATCAGAAATTTTTGTTATGTGGGGAATTTTCAATTTAAGTTTACTCATTCGTATATAATTAAAAATGATCACACTCCAAAATATTCATATGTATGTATTGCATATTGAAGGCATAATTATTATCATCATCATCAACGGCGCACCAACCGGTATCCGGTCTAGGTCTGCCTCCAGACATTCCAGCTTTTCGCCGATGTGCACCAATTCGATATCCCTAAAAGTTGTTTTCCGTCCTGGTCTCCACCATAGATGTGGATTAGGTGAACCGCCAACGCAACCTACTGAGCCGGACTTCTAGCAGCCGGTCTACAAGCAGACGGTCATACTATCGCCCATAGATTTCGTCGTTATATACGTTACGGAATCGTCCATCATCTTGTAGGGAGCCAAACATTTTCGCATTCTTTCTTCTTAAGAAGTCTCCGGGGAATACATAAAGACAAGATCATTATCTTATATAATAAGAGCTTTGATCTTATGGTGAGACATTTCGAGTGGAAAAGTTTTTGTAAGCTGAGACAGGCTCTGTTGGCTGCCAACAACCGTGCGCGGATTTCATCATCGTAGCTGTTATCGGTTGTGATTTTCGACCATAGATAGGAGAAATTAACCAAGGTTTCCAAGGTGTACCCTCCTCCTGCTGCTTTTATCTGGCGCATATTGGCCAGGATCAGCCTAGTCAGTCTTATCGATTTCATGGGAGGTTTCTAATGGCCACCTACAGTTTCATCCTGGCTATACTATCATAGGCGACTTTAAAATCAATGGAAAGGTGGTGCAACCGAAAGCCATATTCTAACAGCTTCTCCATCGCTTGCTGCACAGGAAAAATTTAATTCGTTGCTGATTTGTCTGAAGTGATGCCCCTTTGATATGGTCCGATGATGTTCTGGGCGTATGGGACATCTTGCAGTTGGTACTCAGCAACGTGATATCTCTATAAGTGCCGCACTGCGTGACATCCGCCTTTTTATGCAGGGGATAGATAATGCCCTGTTGCTTGGCACTGGTTCGCTGCATCACACCTTATTAATAGATGAACCGCTGGGCTGTGATTTTATCGGTTCCTGCCGACTTATGATTGTTAAGCCGATGGATTGCACGGACTGTTTCTTCAATTTTTCTGCCGTCCTCAGTTGGTGGGACCTCCAACTCGCCGATATTTTGGTTATTGAACAGTTCACCAAAGTAGTTAACCCATCGCTCCAATATGCCCATTCTGCCAGGAATTAGATTTTCCTCTTTGTCTTGGCGGGGTGAGCATTGAGGTGTATAATGCTTTATCCTGCTGACTTGTCGATGAAACTTCCGCGCCTAATGCGGTTGCTTCCTGTACTTCCTGAGTTCACAGACCGTAATTCACAGTTGGTACTCCCAGGCTTCCTTTTTTTTGTGAAGTCGCTTCTCCACTCGACAAAGTTTGTGATAGGTCTCTACGCGTGCCCGCGTTATTTGGGAGTGCAGCATTGTCCGGTATGCGGCACTCTTCCGTTGCGGTGCTAGCTTACATTAATCGTCGATTGTTGACCAGTCGTTCCGAATCTTTTGCGTACTAATCATAAAGTTCTCCAGGTGATTGTGAAGATAATTTGTTGATGCTTCAGGACCTCTGTTAGCTGCTCTTATTTCGGCATCCATTTCCCCCTTACAGGTGTTACCACTGTTGTGGATGGCTGCAATCTTCACTCTCAGCTGATTGTCAGAGGGGATTCGAGGTATAATAGTATTGTTATTCGAGCTCGGAGCATCATTCCAACGGGATATTGGT
Organism: Hermetia illucens; assembly: GCF_905115235.1. Taxonomy (NCBI): domain Eukaryota; kingdom Metazoa; phylum Arthropoda; class Insecta; order Diptera; family Stratiomyidae; genus Hermetia; species Hermetia illucens. The sequence goes on along the minus strand of NC_051851.1, from coordinate 123,739,387 downwards.
CCGAGTTTATATTCATCTTGATCAACGACGCAACAACCGGCATCCGGTCTAGGCCTGCCTTAATAAGGAACTCGAGATATCCCCCTCCCGATAGCATTAAAAGCTGTCTGGCGCCCTGACCTACGCTATCGCTCCATCTCAGGTAGCGTCTGCCTCGTCTTCTTTTTCTACCATAAATATCACCCTTATAGACTTTCCTGGCTGGATCATCCTCATCCCTAAGGATTAGGTGTCCCGCCCACCAACTCAATAGGGATTTTATCCACAATCAGACGGCCATGGTTCATAGATTTCGTCATTATGTAGGCGACGGAATCGTCCATCGTCATGTAGGGGGCCAAAAATTCTTCGGAGGATTCTTCTCTCAGATAGGTGGTAGAAAAATACCCAACCGAAAATAAAAATTGCTGTGGAAGGACACTCAGAATAAGAAACCAATATAGAGGAAGAAAGGTGCAGGGACTCGGAACGCCGGTGCTGGTAGCTTTTGGGAGTTGGCACGCAGGCTCCCGGTCGTCGATATCCCTCAACTGCAGTGCCTTAGTGGTTGATTACTTGGCCATCGTTTTCATCTAATACTACAAGTAGACTGGAGAAAAGGCCATTTAAAAGGGGTACATCACTCCCAAGAACGCTTGTTGCAAAAACATGGAAATTGGTTTTATGGGCTGGGCATTTGTCAGCTTACAGTAGAGTATAGCTGGTCGGAGGATGTCGTAGGAATTAGTGCTTGATCCATTTAGGAAAAGCTCGACAATTGGTGAGGATGGAAATTAGGGAAGGTCGCGGAAGCTAGTAAATACGAAAGTTCTCAGTGAGGAACAGTGTTATAATACGGGCGAATCGTCGTTCGTCCTACTCGGATAGATAATAATAGAGTTGCCCGAATTCATAAACGACAGATACAATGTTTACCAGGCAAATAAAAACATGGTCAGAGCCTTTAGGGTTGTGCCAAGGACGAAGAATATGTCTCGAAGAAAAGAAATGTCATTCAGGAAACATAAAAAAAAACAAAGGGCGGTAAACTCGAAAAACTCGTTGGTGACTTAACACTAGAACAGAAGAAGTCCCCGGACAAGATGGCTGAAAATTACCTCAGCAAGGTAAAGAAGTCCTTAGGGGAAGAGGCGCAAGTATAGGTTAAAAAGCAGGGGATCTTTATACAATGTAAAGACATTGATGAAGTTACAACACAGACTATGAACGTATGCTTTTTAAGAGGAAAAGGGTGTCGACCGTCGGCACGTCGTAGCCAGCAGCAGATGCTCAGTATTTTGGAGAGCCTTGGATGCAATGAAGAAATGAAGTTGATACAAATCAATCTCAACCAGCGATGCAGTAGGTCTTAACCTACTCGTCACAGACGCGCGAGCCTTATAATGACAATAATGGTGGAGCCTCGACGAAAAATGTAATTGGCAAGGCAGCAATATGGGGGATGTGGAAATCAAGGCATCTAGGAATCTCCGAAAAATGTTTTCGTCTGGGCGAAAATGAGTAGCTTCTACATATATAGTTGTTATGCTTCACCAAGCGTAAGGATGGAACAATTGAAGAAATGCTATGTATGCTAGTCTGGGATATAAGACATCGGAACGCGGAGTTAGATTTGGTACTTGCGAATACCGGGCATTATATTCATAGTGGCCACGAGGCAATTTTCTTATAAATCGAAAAATAACTGGTCGCCCAATAAAATCGGGAGTGGCGGGCTGTATGTTTTCGAATAAGAGGGATATGACAACGATCTGAAGAAAGTCCATATTTTGGAGGGCAACGAGAAGTATATGCGAACCTTCCAGGTGTGCTTTAAAGTACTTGAACCAACTAAAATTCCTGATGAACTGCATACACGATTGTTCTCGCGTCGGACATCGCAATTGACCTGCGCGCATCTTTGCGAGATAGTGACGGTGCCCTTCCCCCCGCATAAAGGCGCGCGCAAAAATTATAAACAAGCATTGGACATCTTTACCATACTGGCGATAACTAATGAACTTGCACACGTTTGCCGGAGAATTGATGATCATAAAGCGACTGGCATTGATGTTATTACCAGTGGAGCCTTTAAACTCGCTGTGAGCACCAGACCCGACTGGTTTATCAGCGTATTGGAGGCATGCATGGTAGAGGGAGTTTTTCTCTCTCGGTTAAGGGGGTGAAAACTAATGTTTCTACCGAAATCGAATAAGTAACCGCGATATCCATTATCATACTGCCTTATAGGAAAAATTCTACACAGGGTCATTTATAATAGAGTGCTCCTCACCATAGAATATAAGAGTGCCCTATCAGAACGGCAGTTTGGTTTTCGTCAAGCCCACTCAACGCTCGACACCGTATACGCGATGTCCTCCAATAAACGCTGTCCCGTGGTAACAGTGGATGTCAAAAATGCGGTCATTTCAGCCACCTGGGAATCGATAAAAACTTCACTATCCCCTCTCGTCGAACATGATGTATAATGGGGCCTCTGTCTTTTCCGTGCCAGGCGAAGCCACAAAAATCGGCTTCGCTGTTGATCTTGCCGTGGTTTCCGTTGCGAAGCAGCTTGACGTGTACGCTGATAAAACCTTCAGCGCATTGAAGCATGAATGGAAATGGTTCATACATTTCATATTGGTGGCCGCCTCTAAAAGGCGGAATGATTTCGATAAACATTCTGTGAGTGAGACACGCTGTTTGTACGAGAAAAGAAGAATGAATCTACCTGAAGAGGACACAGAATATTGAAGAAAGTAAGGCCAGAGTCGCTAGAAAAGGGATCGCTGGACCCACACATTGATCCCCCGTATTGATGAGTGGATTCAGCGGTTAGACGACGTGATTTAGTACCATTTGACCCAATTCTTATCACGGCATAGTGGTCGCAGAAAGTATATGTATTGGCTCATATTGGATGATTCTCCTTTGTGCTCTGAGTATTGCTATACTCCTAATAATTCGGAGCATGTTGTGTTCTACTATCCACGATTTTGGATTTTCTGAAAATTAGTATAAGTCCTCAGAACATTCTTTTTTTTTTCCACATGTCAATCTTCTAGTGGACTGAAGTTATATTCGTCATATGGTCCCAACTCAAATAACACACGAAGAGAATGCAACTGCAACAAAGTGGGAGAAAGTTGCCCTCCATTTGGTCCGGGCCGACATCAAGCTGCCGTGGATTTAAAGTTCTTCAATCCTTAGACAAAAAATTTTAGGTCTGACCCAGTTCGGTCTAAGTATAGTGGATTTACGTTCGCATTAATATTGCCGATACTTTATTTGTCGGCAGTCCTATTGTCCATATTTTTGTTTGCAAGAACTACCCTTACCCGTCTGTTGACAGATTCTAAATCCGTATGACTTCACTTTATCACATCGAAAGTATATACTCGTAGAAGTGCACGAACGGTGAAGCCGTTGATTGTCATGGCTTTGTTTTTACGCCATTCAAATTTTGGGGTTCGTATTCGAATGCATTAAAAAACGCTTCGACGCCAAACAAAACCACAGTTGGCTTAATCGCTTTGATAAATGACTCCTGATTGGTGTCTCCTTTGATATTTGTGAGGATACCGATAGCTTCATTTCTTTCTTTATCACTCTTTGCAGTAGAAGAACCACATTTGGGTTGATTTTCTATAAGCTTAACACTTTAGAACCGACGAATAGGATATGGTGTGGGTAGCTGGGCGGTAATTTATAATCAATGTTTCGCTCTTGTTAGACAGCTTGCTTTACAGCTAATGTTCTTTATAGCCCCTTTCCTTTAGCTAAAAGTTGTGAATCTTATCAACTCCTTTTGCCTCTAATTACCAGTCTTTTCAACGGCTATTCCAATGTCAAATCACTGTTCATGATGGATTTCCTGTGCTCGTGTAACGAAATCAATATCCTTTGCTAACTTTTCAACTCCTTTGTAATTTCTTTGAAATGTCTCGCCCGCGTGTATGATTCAAGCTACACGCGTAATAGCCTTCCGGGGAGACTGTCAAGCCAATCGGTGTTACTCCGTTTGAGTACATTGATAGCCGACAAAATTTCTTTTCTATTTTTAGAAGTAGTCCGTACCTGGATGTTACGATGACATAGTGAAGTATTCTTTTTACCTCGCCAGTTGGTCCTCATCGTGAGTGCGTGAAGCGATTAACATATCTCACAGGACCATCGAAAAGTTTGCAACCACATGGATCTGCGGTAGTTTCTGTTTCGCTGACCAGCGTTACAATACTACTAGGGATTTCGCATGGGAGTGGAATCCAAGCGCGATTGATTGCTAACACTCATAGCAATCAATAGAGCCTTCAATAATTTAGATTCATCGATCTTTTTCATTGATTTCGCAGTCAGCATGACCCCGCTTTGGGGCACCCGAACACGCAGGCGAAGACAAACACATGAATGATGTTGATTTGACCTCCCAAGGCAAAGCTGCTTGACCATAATATCGGTATGGTTTGCATATTACCGCCAAGTCCACTTCGACTTTCAATTGAATTTTGAGATCGTATTCACAGATGCTTCTCAGGCCTCTCCTATATGCGAGACATCTGCCACAGAATGCAACGTACCGGTCGACCGGTAATCAATTTAACTGCTACTTCTATTGGCATATTAATATTAGCAGTATGTGTATCTGCATATGCCCTTCTTGTTCTTCTCATGGCATTATGTTCTACACCGCTAAGATTAAATTATTCCTTTAGCGCAACACAGATGTCCCTCCACTTTCACTTTCGGGTTGTAGCCACATTTTTCCTTCTCGCGACAACTATCCATTGGCTTCAACCCGAATTTAAAGTCAACATCAAATCCTCTTTCTTAGTTGTTAGTAATTGAGTAGTTGAATTCCACTAAATAAATTTGTTTTTCAAAAAATGAATGAGAATTTCTCTCTTTGCTTTTTCCCGAAAGTATGTTACTGCACCGCTCGAGGACTGAGCACTGGTGTAAGGCGTCTCAAATAGGCGATTTGATACTGCGCTGCACTCACTCAGCATGCGACTCGTGATGACCTTTGCGGATGGCTTGGATTCGACATTTGTCTAATCCAAATTCATCCGAATATCACGGCTGAACATGTCTACTATTCGCAAAAGACTTGTAAGGTGGTCGTTAGTACCAGCATACAACTTGATGTCATCTAAGTACATTAAGTGTGTCAGTTCGCACTTAGAAGATAGGCCGTATTCGATTGTAAAATCATGCCCTCTAGCATCGTTCAGTGCCATGCAAAACTAAAGAGAACTCAAAGAATCCCCCTGGAAAATGCCCCTCTGAGGTATTAGTACCGTAAGATGTATGCACTCATATGGTGGTATGCCACCCTTCAATGACTGTTGTCAAAAACTTTATTAGTTTCGGATCAATGCGATACAAATGTAGGACATCGATTAGCCAGCTATGCGGAATGCTATCGAAAGCCTTATAATTGATATAGCAACTAAAGAGGTTTCTTTGGCCTCTAGTTATTTGTCCTACAACTACCGAGTCGATAATGAGTTGCTCTTTGCAACCCCTTGACCCAACTCGGCACCTCTTCTGCTCCTCGGCCAGATGGTAGTTGGTCTAGAGATGCGCATTGACCCTTCCACTAATAATGGTTGTTAACAATTTGTATATGGTTGGTAAGCAAGTAATCGGTCTTGTGTCTGCGGGGTCCTGCACCGTGTCCCTCTTAGGGATAAGCTAGGGATTAGCTACCCCTGCAGTGAGGAAGGGTGGAAATTCCTCCGGCCGACTAATGATGACTTGATTTACGCTATGTGCCAACCAACTGTGTATACTAGTAAATTTCTTATACCAGAAATTTTGCACCCGATCTAGACCAGGGCCCCTCTAGTTCTTCGAGCTATTCATGGCTCGTCGAACTTCCTCTTCGGTAACATCCGTAAAATTCATGCCAGGTGTATTGGCATTGCGGGTGCCTTCTACTGATCTACTCAGCATACTGGGCGGGTAGCCCCCAAAGTCCACCCCAATATTCGTTCGCTTCCGTTACCGAAAACTGTACTGTCTGGACGCTCTGTTGGGATTCGCTGAGTGGTCTGAAGAAACTTCGCTGGTTCCTCGCGTAAGTTGCATTCTGGACACGTCTGGAGTGAGTTTCACCATAACGCCGCAAAATAGAAAGTTTTTGCTTTAGGGTATCCAGAATTTCAACTACGAGCGTTTGACTGGGGATGTCTTATTTCCGGTAGATCCTCTGCACTTTATTTTTCACACGTCTGCTGGCATTGCCAGTGCTGATGTGAATCAGTCTGGCAACTAGTGAGTCCCGCCGACGTTGCAGATGAATTTTTCATGGTGGATCTCTTCGGTCTCTCAAACCAATAACGCGAAAGTGAATCTTCTGACCGCCTAATCAAACAGCCGTAACTGCACCACAATACACAAGTGATTATGGTTGTAGAAGTGACATATCGGCACACACCCGAGATGCAATCTCATTATTGATTTGTGAGAGAGAGCTCTCGGAGTTGCTGGAGATGCATAGAACCTGGGAATACCTGGTCTATGCAAAGGATCCGTTTCCGAGAATTCTATACACACTCTTTGGAATTCGATCAGCGGAAACTTCTGCTGGACGGTGGAGAAGAGTGCTTCGGCGAGTATCTGCAGCACTGCGATTCCCTCACCTACCCCCTAAGAAGCTACGGTAATGTATTACCATTTAAACTGAAGCTACATGTCGGGTATAATGAAGCTACATGTTGGGTATAAAATGAAAGGTTTCGATCAATTTCTGAAGTCGAAACTTCGTTTTGGTTTCTACATAACACACACACAAAGCCTTTCATACTATACGGTTTTTCAACTTCTGTCTAATGTCCAAGATGCAGCGAGTTGAAAAAGATACATTGTGGAATTACATCGTAATGTTGGTGAAAATGACTAAGTAAAAACGACAGAAGAGAGCAAGGTTGTCTTAACGAAGAGAACTCGGTTGTCTATTCAGCGGTTGTACTGCTATGAAAGCGGTCTAAGAATTTGGAGCCGATGGATTGAACTTTGAATATGTCACCATCTTCTTGAATGTAAGCATATATCATATATAAGATACAGGGCCGATTATTAACGGTCGAATTAGGCGGCACATACAAGGAGACAAAGTGTACGTGACACCGTTATTGCCTAGTTATGATCTTTAATTTTTACGCAAAATTTTCATGACATTTCTCTTTAACTATTGTGGGCTCTGGAGTTTTGAAGCAGCATAGTACTGAGAAGGAAAGCAAAATTAGAAAATTAGAAACATTACTCTTTGTTACTGTGCGAATATCTTTACTCAGCAAATCCCGAAAGAGCAAAGGTTCCGAGTTCTGGGACTGGTTCATCCACATGGATGTTCACGATTTTCCACAGAACCCTATGTATTTTTGTGGATCCTTGCACATGTCCCCTTAATTATTCTTATGTTTATTTCATTTTTTTCTCATAAATAATAATTAAAATTGGATGGAGTTGATTAACATATACATTTTTGTTGTTTTTCATTCCAGTCGTTCCGAGACATGGTGTTTGGTGGCGGTCATCATCTATAAAGACTAATACAGTCGGTAATTCTAAAAAGTGTATCTATGTGATAATCAAGAGTCCTCAGTTACCTGCAAACGAAGACGTACATTTGATCCATTGATAAATTAAAAGTTTTTTTTCGTGACACTTCAAAGATGTTTTATCAATATTTATTTGAAATGAATTTCGTACTGTAATGTAATGGTATGTAAGAGCGCAAGGATCCTGTCTGGTTGAATTCACCTTCGTTCTTATATTTACGTGTTTTTTTTTTGCACTTGCAGAACGAACATGAAAATGCTTTTTCACAGAAATATGATCAACGGAAGGACCCTATTTATGTAAATTTATGGAAAGTGTCACGATTTTCAAGCTTGCATTGGAGCAAAGCGCATACTTATAGAGAAGACAGTAAAAAGGAACCGTGAAACGTGTTCCAGATTTCAGAGTTAATCATCGCCAGTGCAGTATCTTTTCAAAAAGGTACATAGTTGGTTGTCGTGTGTTCATGTATTTCAACTGCAGTGGTTTGAGATAATATGCATGTGTATCCAAAAAGGACGTGATGAGTGCTGTCAGTGAGGAGTATGCTTTCGTCGCTGTTTGAGAGAAGGAAATCCAAATATTTAGAGAAATCAAGTGAGTAGAACTTTATGCTAGCACTCTTTGTATGCATTTGAATGGAAATTGGAAAATGTGGCCTCAGGAAAAATATATTAGGATCCAAATCGGATGCACTTATATTTCACCCGTTTCGAGAAGAGAGGGTCATATTATTTGAAATTACAAACTACGTTCGTAACTTTATATTTCATATCCATCCGGAATAAATGATTGGAAATAATAAAATTTAGAATCAATAACAGCAATTCATTCTTAATGCTTCGATGATCACTTCCAACTCCCATCTCGTTTTCCAACAGAAGGGGTATCATTTTATTGCTGCAGATTTATGACACTTTGTGCCACATATTGAACAATTATATACAGTGTGAGCTCCATTTACGTGCAAGGAACTTTCTCTCCATCGAGACTTTTATAAAGAAAAATTGCTTTCGAACATATTGGTATATTTTATAGATGAAAATAGATTCTATCATAATTTATTTGCTGACTATTGTTCATTGAAAATTATGGGTTGTAAGTTGCAACTTCGGAAGTTTTCCCATTTCTCCCATATGCAAATTTTATGACATTTTAATTTGATAGTTGAAAACGGACATATATTCTCTGTAGCATACCCTACAATGTTTCATGGGAATTTAAAAAGTCTTAACGAAGGTTCAAGAAAACCAAATTCTTACCGACTGGTTGTCGGTTTGCCCATATTTGTCTGTGGCCTATTTTGCAGGGAAATGGAAATTCTGGTAATCAATATTTTTTACCATAAAATCTCTAGACACGGAACTACACAGCCGTTCATTATCGGCTCAACCTTTGCAAATATCTTATAGTCTGCCTGCTTCATGAGCAGTCTTTTTGATATCAAAGTTGATACCTTTTGAAGTTCATCAGTACCTTAGTACTTTTTCTGATTTTTCAGTACTTTATCCACTAAATAGATACATTTCAGTAGTTTTCAACATAAATCAGAACTAAGTTACTATTCCGAAATATAGCGCACTCGCAAATTTGAATTAGGAACGATATGCTGATTGTGGTCATTTCCAGAAATATGTCAAAATAAAGATAACCTACTAAGTTACATATACACATAAAGGGTAACTCTCACTCTTAGAACGTGCCTAGAGTATTATCGGTAGTGAAGTTCCATAGTCTCCCGCTCAGAAGAAAACCGTTTATCTCCACGTTAATCTTTTTTATGAGGCAACCAAAATCGCAGATTTCAAGATAGCATATATGAATTTAGGTGTGGGTCAACGCTTGCTGGGGCGACGCGGTCTAGTACTACCGAATAAATACATATTGTTCGACCAGGATTCCGAAAGCTCTTGATACATGCCCAGTGTGTTTCGTCGTATACCGATCACAAGGGTTTCGTTATTCACTGAAAGATTTTCTCAACCGTACAACCTAGGACGCAGGTGTATCGTTAGTTAGGGGGCTAGAATTACTTACTCAGACACCTCGGGAACGTTAAAGGTCGTAGACAAACCCTGAGGTGGCCTTGCAGGGTTTTCCCCAATTAGGAACAGTTCGTAAAGCCTAAACTGACGTGTAAGGTGTCTCTGCTGCAAAAGACCCACTAGATCTTTAAATATTTGATAGGGTAAACTCTTTCCTAAGAGGAAGAAAAAAGGTATACACTAAAAAAAAAACACCGCAGAAAATTATCATATTGAAGTGGAGAGATATTATTTGCGGAATAAAAAATGGTGTATTGGAGCTAGACAAGTTCTTGGGCGTATCGGAAACATCCAGAAAAAGCTATTTGAAAACTGAAATCGAATCGACACTATTTGGAAAGAGAACAACATCTGACTAGCAAGGCTCGAGAATAGGAACGGAAAGAAAATCAAAACTTAAAGTCAACCATAAAAACCAATGGAAGATCTTAGCTTATTGCAGACCATGAAAATTCTGCGTGAGAAAATATAAACAACCCAAAACCAGAGTTTGGGAGCTTGAAGAGTTACCGTTTCATCAACAGCACAACAACCGATATCCGGTATCTGCCTTAATAAGGAACTCCAGACATCCCGGTTTTGCGCCGAGATCCACCAACTCGATATTCCTAAAAGCTGTCTAGTCTCCTGACCTACGCCATCGCCATCTTAGGCAGGGTCTGCCTCGTCTTCTTTTTCTACCATAGATATTGCCCTTATAGACTTTCCGGGCTGGATCATCCTCATCCATGCTGATTAAGTGACCCGCCCACCGTAACCTATTGAGCCGCATTTTCATAGTTATGGTATCGCTCATAGATTTGGTCGTTACATAGGTTACGGAATCGTCCATCCTCATGTAGGGGGCCAAAAATTCTTCGGCCAAGAGTTCGCAATTCTTCTTGCTAAGAACCCAAGTCTCCGAGGAACACGTGAGGGCTGGCAAGATAATTGTCTTGTACAGTAACAGCTTTGACAATATGGTGAGACGTTTCCAGCGGAACAGTTTTTGTAAGCTGAAATAGGCTCTGTTGGCTGACAACAACCGTGCGCGGATTTTATCATCATAGCTGTTATCGGTTGTGATTTTCGACCCTAGATGGGAGAAATAATGAACGGTCTCAAAGTTGTATTCTCCTATCTTTATTCTTCCCGTTTGACTAGTGCGGTTTGATGTTGTTGGTTGGTTGGTTTTCGGTGCTGGCGTTGCCACCATATACTTTGTCTTGCCTTCATTGATGTACAACCCAAGATCTCGCGCCAATTGCCGCCTGCTCGATCTGGATGAAGGCGGTTTGTAAGTCTCAGGTCGTTCTTCACATGATGTCGATATTAGACTTAAAGAGCATCACAGATCAACATCACGGATCACTTTCTTGAGGGCCAGGTTAAAGAGGACGTATAATAGGGCCTCCTCTTGTCGTAGGCTGTTGTCGATTTCGAGTGGTCTTGATAGTGTGATCCTGCTGCTTTTACCTGGCCTCGGACATTGGTCAGGGTCAGCCTAGTCAGTTTTATCAATTCTTTGGGATACCGAATTCTCTCATGGCCGTGTACAGTTTTACCCTGGCTATGTTATCATAGGCGGCTTTAAAATCGATGAAAAGATGGTGCAACTGTTGTCCATATCCCAACAGTTTTTCCATCGATTGCCGCAGAGATAAAATCTGATCTGTTGCTGATTTGCCTGGAGTGAAGCCTCTTTGGTATGGGCCAATGATGTTCTGGGCATATGGGGCTATCCGGCCTAACAAGATAGCGGACAATATCTTATAGATGGTACTCAGCAACGAGAGGGGGGGGGGGGGGGTTTGTCTTTGGGTTTTGCGCAGATCATTGTAGTTTTGGGGTTGATGTCATTAGTAATGATTCTATTATATATGACCGCTGCGTAAGCCGATCCTGAGGCATCACAAAATTCTTGTAGTTCTATTTTGCAGTTATTAGCGTGTTGAATCCATCGTGGAATATTAATGTTTTCCAGTGCCGGGAGATCTGTCTCTAATTGCTCCCAATCTTCCAAGATTTCATCTGCTGGAGAGTCGTTCCAATCTGCTCCAGCCTTCCACACCTGTTGCATTAGCAGCTAAGCTTTAACCGTTGCGGGGTTGGCCATTGAAGCGGTTCATAAATCGTCGCTATATTAAATAGCAACTGCCTCTTTGTTAATTTCCTTGACTTCTCGAAATCCGTTATCGTAAACTGGAACTCGTCTCTGCTTGGGTTCCAAATTTCACCCAAAATCTTGGTCTGAGCGTCTTCATTTATCTGAGGTCCAAGTTCCCTATCTTTAAGCGGGATCTTAGAAAGAAGTTCTTATCCACTTGCGTAGATTGAAACTATCGCATTGAACAAGCCCTCTTATTTCTTGACACAGCTGAACAACAATTTCTTTGGTGTAGGCTCTGGGTATAACGTAGAGGTATCTTTGCAAAATCTTTGCAGAAATCGGATATCTTCTACCTTCATCCTTGACAAGTTGGATCATTGTTCGCACTGCTAGAAATATGGCTGAGGCCGTACCATTGCCTACAGTATTCAAGCGATATTCTTCCATGGGGTCGTCTTCGTTTTTCCGCCAAAGGACTCGCTGGTAATCTCGATCCTCTGGTTCTACTTTAATTTTCGTAAACATTTTCCTTACGCCGGCAAGGTACAAATATTCCTCTAGTATCAACTAATAGTTGGTAATATCGGTTTCCAAACGCTAATATTTGATGTTGGTGATACGGTTTTCACGCATCTCTACAATTACTGTGAATAGAATTCTCGAATTATAATTATATCACGGACTTCTGCAAGACGTTTGCCGGGGCAATATAGCTTTTCCTTCGTCTGATAGTTTCTGATTACGAAGTCAGGAAGCTTAAAGGACCAATAGTTACAGGCGTTACTCACGCCTCAGGACTCAATTATTAGATCACTGGTGTGATGCATGACGCCGTTTGCACAAATGAAACTTGGTTCGAAACTAGAGTTTTCGATACACAGTTTGTCGGTGGTTACATGGTAGATGTGCTAAACTTGTTACTTACTAGCATTTTCTAACTTGTTCGTTATCTTCTTAAGCGCTCTTGAATTGCATCACGTTCAAAACATCATGTCGCTACTTTCCTTGTTCGTGTCCAGCATATCTTGCCGAATGGTTCCTCGATGCACTTGCTAATGTTCTCCTAGTAAAATATTCTAACTTTTATTTTTTCGACGATTTCAATTATCTTTCGATCTTCCCCCTTCTCTTTTTGTTGCGAATATAAAGTTCGCTGATATAAGTTTTATTTTCCTCAATTAGCATAGGCGCTTCTTCGTGATTATCTTTCTTTAACTTTTACCTCTATTTTTTCATTCCTTGCTAGTTTTAGAAAAGTCCCCTAGCTTTCGTTCAACACAGCTACTCCCCCTTTGTGCGTGCTCATATAACAGATAAGATAAGAGAACGTGTTCTCGTAAGATGGAGTTAGCCGGAAATTTGACCCTGTAAAGAAACTTCATCGCCGGTAAACACAAAACCTTATTAAAATCGGTTTACTGTCTGTCTGTCTGTCTGTCCGTTACACGCATTTTTCTCGGAGACATTTATAGCGATTGACACTAAATTTGGTAGAAAGGTGAGAACTGTGAACGCTCACGCATACAGTGAATTACATCCTTTTATGTCGAATTTAAGGGGGGGTCCCGATACATACAAAAGGGGGGTGTAAAATTTTTTTTCATCAAATATAGTCATGTGGAGTATCAAATTAAAGGTCTCGATTAGTACTTTTCAAAGCCGATCTTAGTTTTGACATTCGTTGGAAGGGTGGGGAGCGCGGGGGGTTGAAAGTGATCACTTCTTTAAGGGGGTCATTCTCAGAAACTACCAAACTGAAAAATCTGAAAAAAATCAGGAGGCTGCCACTATATGGTGCCTGGGCTCCGAAATACCTTCCGTGATGATATCTGTTTAAATAAAGTTAATAATAGTATATATTACTACAATTTTTTGTAATTGGTTAGAAACCCCCCTTATGTTCATCCTAGTACCATGAAATTTTGCAGTGATATAGGCTGTAATATAGAGCATGACCTTGCCAAGTTTGGTGGAAATCGCACTATTACTAACAAAGTTATAATACCTCAAATTTGTTGCTTCTTTGAAAATTGAAGACTATGAATGTCAATATCACCCGAAAGTGGATACTCTCACATAATATCATATATGGATATATTACGTGCTACGTACTAAGAAATACACAAAAACTTTCGTACCTAAAGCGTCCAGCTTCCGGTTTCCCGACTTGTTTAAAGTATACTTTTATTTTACTAAGGTCTGAGGAGAGGCAGTGAAAGTGGAGGGATTCCGCCCGATCCGGGGTTTTCTAAAGGGCTAGAAACAAAACCTGCAATTAGAAAATGGGTAATAATGGGGGCCGTATAACTTTTACCTTTTTTTTCGATTTTTCCATTTTTTGTCCGTCGAAAAAAGACGATTTGATTTGATGCGGTTAGTAAATTCATTTTTCCCAACCCCGTTTCCTGACGTTCATCATCGAACCACTTGCTTTTTTCCTGCCTCACCTGTGTAGCTGTTTTAAGGAGCTTGCCTGCTGGGAGTGACACGACAGATTTGCTAACGCCCACTAGGAACGATACGACAGACTGACTAACGCTCACTGGGAATGGCACGACACGACAACACCTCACGGTACGTAAATCGATAATCTAATATTGCATATGAGGTTAGTTGTTTGTAATTAGTGGGCATATACATATTTACAGCATGTTGGTTGCAAATTGAAATGATAATACTTGAAGTGACTTACTGTTCACCAACAGCCAACTAGGTTTCGTATAAGCTGGAGCCAGTATGTGGGATTTTTACCTACTAGAATTACCCCCGATTCCCTCCCTCTGCCCCATGGAACCACCACAAGTTGCTACATCATTAGGCGGAGTTACCCCATTCTAGCCTGATCTGCTTTCTTCTATTCGTGGCGAATGTAGCCCTCTGGTATCGCATTCCAATCCTCCCTACATGCAGGCATTCTCCGCAACATATTTTCTGGTACTAGCAAGTTCGCTAGAGATTCCTCTAAGTTTCTCCTTTTTTCCATGAATCTTGGGAGTGGAAGAATACGTGCTCTGGGTCTTCTTGAAACCCATCGCAGTTTGGATAATCGGGTGAGGCGTCCAATTTAACTCTGTACAAGTACTAACGATATCCTCTATCCTCCGCGAGAAACTGGGTAAGATTACAATTGAACTCACCGCACCATCTCTGCAATCACTCGTTTATGGCAGATGTGTCCACCGATCTTCTGGCAAGCGTTCCCAACCCTCTTGCCATCTATGTACAGATCTCTCCCTTTCGGCGTTTTTCGTCTGTGACAAAAAAGGGATCTGACGTTATATGGGTTCGTCATCTCATCTGTTAAGATATCAACTGCCATTATTCCCGAGATGAAGAACGCCCCATCATCTGAAACAGTCCTGAAAGTAGAGCATACACTCAGGGCTGCTTTTCTGTACAATCATCTCAATCTATAAGCGTTAAATTAGACCTTCAATTCCTTTCCCCAAACTGGGACCGCATAGAGCAACATAGCACCTTGGGTATAATCAAGCTAGAATTATATCGTGGTCCTGCTGCGATCTGGAGGTTTACCGCTTCCATGCTGCATGAAATATCTCCTCGGACCTGCATGCTTTCAATACTACAGCGATCATGTTCGGTCTGGATTTCACGGCGAGGTTAAGCACCCTATTTGATATGCCCCGATCACATCGGGGTCACCACTTTGGCGATACAAAATTTAAACACTTCTTATCAACCATTACTACATTCTTATCAACCATTATTACATTCTTATGCTACTTAAGTTCAGATATGTTAGCGTTACAAATTTTTACGTTTACTCGGGTCGGCGGACGTGGCTCGACTTCTCTTGACACAAAAACTGACTTCTTGACTTTTTATTCGCCTCAGTCTGTCAACTGTTTCTGCGGCCATTGAATGCAACGGTGGAGGCGAATTCATGTTGGCGCCTAGGTTCGCGCCTCCACACTGGTGCTCTGCCCTGTGCCTCCACCCATAATTCAAAGAAGATTGCCTGATGGTCGTTGTAGGTACAGCCCTCGCTAATGCACCAGAACATTTCATGCAACAGTGTAGGACTGACACTGATTGAGGAAGACTTCCCTTTCCGAAAAGTGTTTATATCACGAGAACTATACCCAACTGCGAAAAACCATCTAAAATCTCTTGTATTTGCTTCTTTGTTGCCCCACTCAAGCGCCCCCTTGTTGAAGTCATCGGCAATCATCTTTGGACTACGTCCTCTTGAGTTGGGATCAAGTTTATCGAGCATTTAATCGAATCTAGACAGTGTCAGACTTGGTGGACCTTATCAGAACTACACACATACCCCATTTATTTTCGCCCGCTGCCTAACTTCCAGTAAATTGTATGGCTTGTCGACTGCATGCCTACATCGCCGCTCCACCAACTGAATCTGTGGTCTATACGACGTCTTGATGGTTTCTGTAGAGTTCAATTATGATGGCAATTTCGATCTCAGATTCGTAGGTGGTTTGCTCAAGTAAATCCTGAGCGACACTGCAATGATTGAGGTTTATTTATGTTTTCTCATGACACTCAATGCCTTCGTTAATTGCGACTATTTATCATTTACTGTTTCTTTCGCCTAACTGGCGTTTGGGGTCCGTATTGCATTCTTTTGCGTTATGGCCTTTTTCCCACCTCTTCTGTATTTTGCCTTACTTGCCTTCACGAAATGAACAAGTATGAGACACTTGAAACACCTCTGCTCTCTCAGACGGCAGAGAACCTATCCGATTCGAACTTTTCCGGCCGACAATAATTTCTACACTGCCCCATTAGCAGTCGCAATGTGGTCGTTTGACTATTGCCATAGGCTTGTCGTAAACTCACAATAGACTTCTCGACAAGTTCCTCGAACTTGAAGCGTGGCAGTGCAAATTTCTCTTTTGGATGTCACTTCATGGAGATGAAGTGAGTTCTTAACATGAGCCATCAATTTTGTCCAAGCTGGATTTTTTTTAACTCAAACATGGGCTCACCCTTTGGGTTCTGCGGATGTTGCTGATATTGCCGGCTAGATCTTTAAGGTCGGGGCCAACTTTTCTCAATATCTCCGAGTATGACAGGTTGCCATTGCTGGAAATTGCTTTGTTTTCTTCTTCGCAATTTTATTGTTTGCGACCTTAGTCCATCCACCTTTTTCGTTCCCCGTGGATTTTGCTTCGATTGCCAAGACTCGCACATGGGGGACTTGCTTTCTGCCGGCTGTGCTTTTAGTTAGGTTTTTTTTGTCTTTTTTGTATGCCTTTGTCCATCTTATGCGCCCGTTTACTTCCTATAGGATCCACATCTTTTTCCCACAATCTCTTGTTTGGTGAGCCGATTATGACAATAAGCAGAGCACTCTCCATATTTTTTATGGCTTGGTGCACGGTGTCCTTGATAAAATCGGACAGTTCAACTATTTTTGCACTAAGCTTTATGAAGAGTAGTTTCCCGGATCAGGCCTTCGTTTTCCATGAGTTCTAACCGGATAACTGCTTTTATACAGTGTTTCACATGCGGTTTTCACCGACTTCCTCTCCGCTTAATCTTTTACGATTTTCGACGTTGGTTGAGATCGCATAGTTGACGAGCTTTTCTTGACTGGGTCTTTCTCTTGATGCTGGATACTTCCTGCTGTCGCACTTCTTGAACAAATGGGCGATCTTTTTTGAACTCATCTTTCTTTGATTTTGTTGCTGGTGTTCCCGGTAAAGTGGAACTTAGGTTGAACACCTCCTTCTCTAAATTTGAAACGGTTGTAGTACAGGGTGCGGCAGCATAACTTCCTTTTTTAAAATGCACGCCACTCAGTTAGTTGATGTCATAGCGTCTCGTTCAAGAGGGGATACTGTAAAGTTTGGTCCCGACACGGTTCAGTCGCCATCATGTGTTGGAATAGTGAGGAGCGTGCCTTTGCCGTTGAGGTTTACTTTTCAAGCGGATGTTCGGTTATTGTAACACAGCGTGCATTTCGGAATCGCTTTAATTTAGACCCGTTGGCTCCCCTCCCAGACCGCAAATCAATTGTTACATGGGTCACTACATTCAGACAAACTGCAAGTGCGACAAAAGGAAGTACTGGAGTCCCTCGGCCCATTAAATCACCTGAGAACATTGAAGCAGTGAGAGCGTCAATGTTGCGATCACCACAGCGTTCTGCGCGCGAACACGCATCTGTCCTTGGACTATCCGATCGTTCTGTGAGAAGAATTCTTCGTGATGATCTTCATTTTCATCCCTATAAGATGGCGATAGTGCAGGAACTTTCAGAACGTTCAATTCTCGAATGAACGCGTGTGAGCTTCTTGATGTCGTTCCCGAGGGAGCTATTGTTTTTTTTAGCGATGAAGCCCATTTTCATTTGTGTGGGTCGGTTAACAAACAAAACATGCGCTACTGGGCTGACACCAACCCTCGAGAATTGCATCAAAAGCCTTTGAATTCACCCAAAGTCACAGTGTGGTGTGCAATTTCCTCAGCTGGAATTATTGGTCCCTGGTTTTTTGAGGAAAATGAGGTTACAATGATAGTGAATTCGGACCGGTATGTAAACATGCTACAGAATTTTTTTTCCCACGGCTAGAAAATTCGAATTTAGGGGACACTTGGTTCCAACAAGACGGTGAAACAGCACACACTTCAAGAGCATCGATGGCTGTTTTGAGGGAACACTTTCCAGAGCGCCTTATCTCAATTAGAGGCGATTTGGAATGGCCGCCACGCTCTCCCGATCTGTCCCCTTGTGATTTTTTTCTATGGGGTTTTTTGAAATCCCGTGTTTATGTGAACCGTCCAAGAACCCTACAAGATTTGAAGACCAACATCCAAGAAAAAATTGCCAACATAACACCTGCTATGCTAACAAGAGTCATGACAAACGCCAGAAATCGGTTTACGCAATGTATGGAGAATGGGGGACGTCACCTAACAGATTTGATCTTCAAAACAATGTAAATAAAAACTTTAGACATGTGCCTACATTATAAAAAATAAATAAATATTTTCCGATGCATACAATAGTTTTTATTGAGTTTTGAAAAAAGGAAGTTATGCTGCCGCACCCCGTATTAGATGCCACAGTAGCCAAGTTGTCCACTCCCAAGGAACTGCAGTCGAAAGACATCGACGGTGTTCCGAGCCCATGCATCGTAATTTTCCTATTTGTCTCGTCTTCTATGGTAGTTTTATTTTTTGGGTATCTTTCCCATAGGCATTTTGGTCCACGCAGTAGAGATGAGCATGTAAAAGTCGTGTGAGAAATGCATGAATATATACTTACACATCAATAGGTATGCCCCTATCTGTCAACTAGGGTCGTGCTTGATGGGAGATCTTCACAGAGTCTGTCTGTGTATCAACCCTGGTTTACTCGAAAACTGCTGATGCCATTGTCATTAAATCTAGGGGCGGCGGTCGGAACACGTGGTCTGTGAGTTCCGTTATATATAATCGGTAGCATCATTTTCCGTTGGCTTAAGGGTGCTCTTCATACCTGCGTAAAGGCGGTGTACGATTTTTTTTCACAAAGTATAAACATGTCTATCAAATGAAAGGGCTTACTTATTACTTTTGGAAACTGATTTTATTTCTGATACTAAGTGAATCATAGGAGAGTGAGGACTCAAAATGTATTCTCGAAATAGTGGAACAGGTTTCGCTCTCAGAACCTATCCAACCGAAAAATCTGAAAAAAATCACAATTGTGCATCTATGTGAAATCTAGGTCTCAAAATATATCACATTCCGATATCTGCAGTTAATAATGGGATATTGTCGTATTTTAGAAATTTACCCGAAAAGCCCTCTTAAGTTCATTCTAGATGTACAAAATTTGTGCCATTATAAGTGATAATATAAGAATAATGTGGGAGTTATCATGATATAAAGTGAATTTATGTGAAGAAGGGGGGTTTGGTCGAAATCGCACTATTACTAACAAAGTTATAATAGGTCAAATTTGTCACTTTGCAAACTCAAGATTTTGAATGTCAATATCACCCGAAAGTTATTCTAACATAATGTATGCATGTATTACGTGTTACGTACTAATGGGTCAAATGCATACTCAAATGTCTTTATAAAAGAAATACACAAAACCTTTCATACTTGAAGCGTCTATCTTCCGGTTTCCCGACTTGTTTAGTTCTTTTTACATCAGTATCATTTACTCGAGGCAGACATATGTTCAAATGTCGATTAAGTTTGCGGGTAGTGTCCAATTCAAATGGATATGTAGGCACCCATGTATGCTTTTATCACGGAGTAAATCGAAAATATCCAGATGCGTGCCACCAATTTATTAATTATTTCAGGAGGTGTCATATTTTTCGTTCACATTTGATATATTTCTATTTTCTAATTTTCAGCTTTACAGAATTTATTTATGGTTGTTCCATAGCCTCCAAATAAAAGTTTAAAGGATTTTAATTTCAATAGATTCTACATATGCATGGATTGGAAACCATGGAAATTTAGCCCTCAAAAGCGTTGACTTGCTGGAAAAAGTGCGCTGTTGTTGCTTTCCACCAAAAAAAAAAAATTAATTCAACTCGAACCATTTTCCATCCATGCGATGTTACGCTCCCATTTCCGCATTGATAGCATTCTGTCAGCAAAAAGTTCCATCACAAATTTCAAAATTCAATGCAAACTGTTCAATGGGACATGGCAAACAAGTGGAAAGTTCTATCGTTAATAAAAAACAATGCAAATAACAATTCGGTATCTATTATGCTTACGCATTTTTCGTTTTCAATTTCAATCCAATGTTCATTGTTCCGTGCGGCATTTCAATTAGCCGAGATATCCTTTTCCCCATTCCCCGTGAAGGGATTCAAGTGCGAACAAACAGCAAACTTTAATATGCACATTTTTTGTATCTGAATATTCGCGTGTGGTAAAAATGCACAATGTGCAGATGGTACAATGCAAAGTATCTGCACTTTAATTCAGCTTTAGTGTGTATGCAGCACACAACCTAGAGCAAATCAAACGAGGAAATAACTTGCCGGGATGGGAAATTGCTTACCGAGGCTGAATAGGAGTGGTGGAAATAAATTAGTTTGAACACTGTGTCCACAGTTAATTTGTATTCTATAATAGATACGGTTTGTAGGTTGGTTAGAAAATAAAGAAAATATATTCCGAAATTAAATTCATCAATTAGCACCACTATTTGACTGAAACAAGTCGGAAGCCGGCAAGCCGACGCTTCACGTATGAAAGGCTTTGCGATTTTTAAGGTTTTGTTTGCAAAACAAACCTTATTAGAATCGGTTCAATGTCTGTATGTCCGTCTGTCTGTCTGCCTGTCTGTTACACGCACTTTTCTCAGAAACGGCTATACCGATTGACACGAAATTTGGTGAGAAGGTTTGAACTGTGAACCCCCAGACATGCAGTGAGTGATATCCTTTTAGGGATTTTAGATTTAGGGGGGTCCTGATACATGTAAAAGGGGGGTGTAAAATTTTTCATGGGGGGTATCAAATGAAAGCTCTCGATTAGTACTTTTCGAAGCCGGTCTTAGTTTTCAGATTTGTTAGAAAGGCGGGGACTGGGAGGGGTGGAAAATAATGATTTCTTTAACGGACCCATTCTCACAAACTACCCAACCGAAAAATCTGAAAAAATTGGTGAAGCTGCCTCTATAGGCCTCAAAATACTCCCCATATCGATATCCCAGTTTATCCCAGAGTTATAAAGTAGTAGTAGTATAAAATATAATATGAAGCATATTATTCCCAAGCTTGATCAAAATCATACTATTAGTAACAAAGTTATAGTAACTCAGAGTTGTCCTTACCGCGTAAATTTACAACCCGAAGTTCTAAATCTGACATGCTAAATACACATACATAACGGGCTACGTACAAATGGGATGGTTCTACAGGCGAAGCAAACAAAACCTTTCATACCTGAAGCGCCCAGCTTCCGGTTTCCCGACTTGTTTTATGCAGGAATATTTAGGTGATCGATGGTTCCAATTGTATAAGGCACTTAAATGTGCTCTTAACATTTAATGTACATATGAAGTCTTACGGTCCAGCAAAAGGCCCGATGGGCTTTGAAATGGATCATTATATGGTGGTCGTTTACCTTCGCTTCGTTTAATATCAACCGCTTATATGATCCAGCCGTCGTTTGAAAGTGCTAGAGCTATCTTGCTGATCGGACGACAGATGCGGAATTGTGGAAGCGGACAGATCAACGGACGGCATTGAAGATTATGTTGACCGTTACTAGTTATAGCGGGCATGATGCGCTGGAACCCCGATACCGTGCCCAATCTCGAGATATTCAAGTGTGCGCCGTGACAAAAAGCAATTTGTTACTGGTTCCTAACCGTATGATATCCGGTGAATACGCGGATGTTTTTCTAAACAGAAACGGAGTTAAGCCGCTGGGCTTGATGATCTTCTCGCAGAGTTATTCATCGCTGCACCTGCAGTTAACATTCTAAAGAAAGACATACGTGTTGAGTGCGACAATTGGTGTCGTGTCGGCGTGCTCCCTGTCGTCGCAAGGGTAATAGCTTAAATAATCCTGGTCGATTGATCGTGCATTGACTACATCGACACTCTACGGATCATCTTGTCGGGATGATGTGAAAGAGTTCAGTAGAATATGGCGTTTTTCCTGAAATACCTCGACTACGCTGACGCCATCTGTTTGCTCTGTCATCGGGTCATGAACCTTGAGGCAAAGGCTCGAGATTTGGAAAGAGAAGCAAGTAGAGTTGGATTGAAGATGAACACCAACACGGTGACGGTTCATCACACTGTTCCTATCTGCATTAATAGGCAGAGCATCGAAGGCAATCTATATATCCAGGAAACTCTGTCAATGGTGACACCGCCGTTTACTTTTTTCCTTAAGATAATCGCAACGCCCCCTATTGTGGCAGCAGAAAAACACATTTTTTCGAGATGGGTGTATAAATTGCTCTTTATTTCAATAACGAACTATGCAATCAGGCTGGCAAAATTACTATGCACGCTCACGTTTTGTGTAAATACAAAACCTTATTAAAATCGGTTTACTGTTTGTCTGTCCGTCTGTCTGTATGTCTGTCTGTCCGTCACACGCATTTTTCTCGGAGACGGTTACAGCGATTGACACCAAATTTGGTAGAAAGGAGGGAACTGTGAATGCTCGCGCATACAGTTATATCCTTTTACGACGAATTTAAGGGGGGGGGGGGTGCCATACATGCAAAAGGGGTATGTAAACTTTTTTTTCATCAAATATAATCATTAAAGGTCTCGGTTAGTACTTTTCGAAGCCGGTCTTAGTTTTGAGATTTGTTGGAAAGGTGGGGGGTGCGGGGGGTTGAAAGTGATCATTCCTTTAAGGGGGCCATTCTCAGAAACTACCCAACCGAAAAACCTGAAAAAAAAATCAGGAGGTTGCCACTATATGGTGCCTGTGCTCCGAAATACCTTTCATACTGATATCTGTACAAATAAAGTTAATAATAGCATATTACTATAGATTTTAGTAATTAGCTGCAAAATCCCCCTTAATTTCATGCTAGCACCACGTAATTTCGCAACAATATAGGGTATAATATAGAGCATGATCTCACCAAGGTGGTGGTGGAAATCGCACTATTACTAACAAAGTTATAATACGTCAATATCATTCGAAAGTCGATATTCTCACATAATATTAGGTTGGGGAAAAAGTAATGTCGCATTTTGTCAATAGATGGCGACACTTAAACATATCTTGTGTTGTACTTATCGCATCGGGTCATATTATACGGCGATTTGAAGACGACAATCTGGGCTACAGGTGTCTCTTTGACAGTTTTATTATCGTGCGTTTCAGTCTCAAGTTATAGCGTGTCAAAGATGGTGTCCACCAAGGAAGAAATTCGTCATATTTTACATTTTTACTACTTGAGAGGTAAAAATGCAACGAAAGTGGCCAAACAAATTTGTGAAGTTTATGGGTCCGATACTGTAACGATTCGCACAACACAGCGTTGGTTCGATCGATTTCGTATTCTGGTGTAGTGAATATCGAAGATACACCCCATACTGATAGGCCAATCGTCGTAGAAACCGATAAAATCGTCGAAATCATTCAAGTAGATCGGCATGTGAGCATTCATTCGATTGGCCAGGAACTGGGTAAGGACTATAAAATCATTTGGAACCATTTGCAGAAGATTGGATTCCAAAAAAAGTTGGATGTTTGGGTGCCACACGAGTTGACGGAAAAAAATCTCTTGTACCGAACCAACGCCTACGATGCACAGCTGAAATGCAACGAATTCGGCCCATATTTGAAGCGGATGGTGATTGGTGATGAAAAGTGGATCACGTACGAAAATCTCAAGATTGTGGTTGAAGCGCGGTGAGCCGGCCCAAACCATCGCCAAGCCCGGATTGACGACCAGGAAGGTTTTGCTGTGTGTTTGGTGGGATTGGAAAGGAGTCATCGACTATGCTGCTCAACTATGGCCAGAGCTTCAATTCGATCCTCTACTGTGAGCAACTCGACAGTTTGAAGCAGGCGATTGATCAGAAGCGACCAGAATTGGTCAAAAGGGATGGTGTTCTGTTCCGCCAGTACAACGCTCGGCCTCACACATCTTTGATGACCCGCCAGAAGCTACGGGAGCTCGGATGGGATGTCCTATCGCACCCACCGTATAGTCCGGACCTGGCACCAAGTGATTACCATCTCTTCCGGTCCATGCAAAACGCTCCTGGTGCTCCTAAGTTGGCCTCAAAAGAGGGTTGCGAAAACTGGCTGTCTGAGTTTTTTGCAAATAAGGAGGGGGTTTTATAAGAGGGGGATAATGGAGTTGCCTTCTAAATGGCAACAAGTTTGTGAACAAAACGGCGCATATTTGATTTAAATTGGATAATTCTAAGTATGTTAAATAAAGCGTTAAGTTTCGATCACAAATTCGACATTACTTTTTCCCCAAACCCAATATGTTTTCCCCTCTTGTGATGCACTTAATTCCTGCAGAATTCATAAGTTTGGTGTTGATACAAATGGCCAGATTTTCACAAAACATTGCAATGTGATACTTTCTTCTATGTTAGGATGAACTTAAGGGGGATTTTTCAGGGACTTTCGGAAAATTGATAGTATACTATTAATAGGTTTATTTGAGCTGACGTTGGAAAGCGGCATATTTTCAGGCCCAGCGCTTATACGGAGCATATAACCCTGTATTTTTTGAGTTTTTTGGGTTGTGCTATTTGCGAAAACGAGTCCTGTCTCACTTTAAGCGTGCGCATATTGACTTCTTTACTCGCAGATTTTGCAATTTATGTCAAAACTAAAATGTGCTATTATTAATTGAGACCTCTCGTTTGATACCCCACACGGGTACATTGGGTGAAAAAAATTGTACATTCCACCTTTGCGTGTATGAGAACCTTCCGTTTAAACTCCACGGAAATTTATGTCACTCATTGTATGCGTGGGGTTTCGTAGTTCCCATATGTCTACCAAATTTCGTTTGAATCGGTGTAGCCCTTTTGGAGGAAAGTGCGTGTGATAGACGGGCAGACAGTGAATCGATTTTAACAAAATTTTGTTTTACACAAAATTTTAAAGAGCAAAGCCAACATCCATAAATTTTCTCAACAGAATTAGAAAACATGAGAAGGAAAATAACTTATTGATTTAGGCTCCATATTGGGCGCCATTCCTTTGATAATCAACGAGCATCCATGCTTATTCATGACCTTGCAGGTAGCTTTCTTATACATATCTCTACTTAATACTTCAATGGTGGATAGATGATCCGTGGAGATACAGGATGATTCACTTGAAGTGTTTCAAAACTTTGCTATGCTGGATATGTTTTATCATTGATCGCAGGCTTTCAGGTGTATCCCCTACTGGTAAACTTTTGTTAGCAGAATATTTAATAATGGGATGGGCTTTAACTTTTTTCTATTAGGTTGTTGCACATGAAATGGCCGATTTGGTACTAAAATTTTAAACGAATATTTTGCTTACAAAAATGTATTTAATTAATCAAAATAGGTGCCAGTCTATTCAAAACACTTCTCCCAGCGAGATTCAAGAGCATGTATGCCAGTTTCGTAGAAGTCCAATTTTCGGGTGTTGATAAATTCGTCGAAGGCACTTTTGATGGCCTCTTCATTCCTAAATTGTTTTTCCAATAAAAACTGATCCAAATGCTTAAAAAAATGGTAGTTGGTTGGCGAAAGGTCCGGTGAATATGGTGGATGCGGCAGAGTCTCATACTGCAATTCGTGCAACTTTTGAACCGTTGTTCTAGATACATGGGGTCGTGCATTGTCGTCAAGGAGTATCACCCCATCTTTGTTCTCTCCAGCTGTAGACCACCAAACAGTCACCACTACTTTCTTCGGATGGAGGCTCGATTTCGGCATATGCTTCGGTGGCTCATCAGCATTTAGCCTGTGTGCTGATCGGCGATGATTACCGTATAATATCGACTTTTCATCACATGTTACTATTCTGTGCAAAAAGGGATCGCTTCTGTTGCGAGAGAGTAAAGAACTGCAAATTTCCATTTGAAGCATCATGTTTTGCTCCGTAAGGGTTGCGGAACCCATTTGTCGATTTTTTCACCCTTCCAAGTTGTTTCAAGTGCCGGGAAACTGTCGAATAGTGTACGTCCAGTTTCTCTGCAATGTCTCCCACAGACTGACGTTTGTCGGATTCGACTAGCAAACGCAGCTCGTCATTGTCAGTCGATGGTCCTGGATGTCCACGTGGCTCAGTTTCAAGGTTTTCTTCGCCTGACCGGAATTTTTCGAACCACCGCCGTGTGGTTCGTCCGCTTACCGTATCAGCTCCGAATGCGCTGTTAATGTTCCTGGTCCCCTCCGCTGCTTTATGACCGAGTTTGAAATCATACAGACAAAGTATACGTTCTTCGCTCTTTTCCATCCTTTTTTCCTTTTTATTTATTGTTATCACAACGATGGTCAAAACTGAAATGACTCCTTGGTTTAAGTTTTTTTTTATTTTCCATAGTGTCTTACTCTAATACATTATTACTTACATTCTAGCTTAAATATTTAGCTTAACTAACTTAACTTTATTTCAATGGGTGGGTATTACAATTGTTTGGCCTACCTGACCTTTTGTGTAATTATTACGTTAATTGTATTAATTTTAATACATGGATCTTGACATTTATTTGGAACTGAACCGAATTATTTCAAAACTGCGCTTGCACTAAAAGTGCCAGAAGGTATTACTTACTTACTTAAAACTAATTAAATCTAAGTCTAAACTTAATCTATCAATAAATACTGTTACGAATTTCCCTTTTACGTACTTCTACTGTTGTCACCAATCGTTACGGTGTCACCAATTGTTAGGTTCTTGGCTTGAACTTAAGGAGTTCGTGAAGTTTAACTCCTAAGTACTTTATGGTCTGGGAATTGTTCACTATAGTGTTTCCGATCTTCATTTTTAAGCGTTTAGCTTTTCTGTGGATTCCTCTAGAACCTAGGTATCTAGATTTCTTCCGAAAGGTGCAGAATTGCGTTTTAGCCTCATTAATTTTAATGCCCCATTACAGGTAATATTTGCAGAGGTCTTACACATATTTCTCGACCGTTTTCGCTGCCCTATTGGGGTGGAGGTTCGAAGAGAAGATAAGGGTACCATCGGCATGTTGAATAAGGTATATGCCGCTCTGGGGAGTTGGGACGTCAGCGGTGAAGATATTGTAAAATGTGGGTCCAGAAATGGACCCTTGCGGTACTCCCGATGTTACCGACAAGAGTTCGGAGAATTCATTTCCCACGCTGACATAGAAGTTAAGCTAAGTTAAGCTAATTATCCGAATTGGAAACTCAAGATCTATTAGCTTGTAGATTAGTCCGTTTACCCATACGGAGTCGAAGGCCTTTTCTAAGTCTAATGCACATGCTATGGTCGGCTTATTATTGACGTTAAGTCTTGCTACGACAGTGTCGTGAAGGTAGCTAAGTGCATGTTGTGTTCGGTGTTTGCTGCGATACCCGAACTGGTGGTTGGGTATAATCTCTTTGAGATTGCAATATTGGACAATAATGATTCCGGTCTAAAGTTGTTAGACTCACTACAGCTGCCTTTTTTTTTTCGGATTGCAATTATTTTAGCTACTTTCCAGGTGGTGGGAAGGTAGCCATTATTTGTGCGGTTATTAAATGCTGCCAGCAAAAATTTTATGGAGACTCGGGGAAGTTGTCTAATGACGTAATTAGGAATTTCATCAGGTCCGGCTGACTTTTTACCGTTTGGGTTTGAGGTCAAGGCGGTGAGTTGTGATAAATTCATGAAATGTTGCGAATCCATTGGTTTTACCGAGGAGTTCGTTTGGGAGAATGTCACTAGCTATTGAGCTGAGACTCATATGATTTCGCAAGGACTTGCGCCTTTCTGGTGTCTCCGCAGATTGGTTCCCTGTTCCTGGTAAGAACGAAATTACGGGACTTATTTTTCGGTGCTAGCTTATTTATATGTTGAAAATATCTGGCCCGGGCTTAATATCTGTGAGATTACGGGTTTATTCCTTATTAGGGAATTGCGCCACCATTTGCCAGGAAATTGTACTCAGGCAATTAATCCGGGAAAGCAATGCTTTGTATTCGGCATTGATTTTATTTCCATATTGCGTCCAAGTTGCGCTTGAGATTCCTGCGCCAAATCTGTCTGACCTTGATGGGCAGCATGATGCGGGAGTTTGTTGTATACAAACTCATCGACTTTGATCAGCCTGGTATTTCTGCGTGTAGCAGTATTGATGGCGTCTGTAGCCAAAATGATCGCTTCGTCGATTTCTTTGTCCGACAGATTGCGATCTGTAGCGAGTTTTTTCTAGTTCAGCATTGGTGCTAAATCTGACTTGATTTTGTCCCAACCAGTGTGGGCGCATGATCTCATGGTTACCTTAACTCGCTTCTGCAGTTCGTGAAATTGAGGCCATTTTGAGTTCAACTGCAAAATGGTCAGACATGCCTGGCAAAGTTTTATAGGAAGTTACCTGAAAACTTTGCTTGGTTTCGTCAGACAGCAGGAAAAAGTTAATGACGGATTGATTAGAGGGTCTTGTCGGGGAATCCGGCGAGACCACATCAAGGTTGGCTGGCGTGAAAGGGTCGTGGATCCAGTTGTAGAGGGTTTTCCCATTTACATCTTCTGCCTTATCGCCCCAGGAGTTGTGTCGTGAGTTAAGGTCGCCACCGAAGATAAGATATTTTGATTTTAACTGGAGATCGCCCAAGACCTTTAAGTCGTGGCCCAGTTGCTCACTTCGGGAAATGCATTTGCAACTACTAAAATCCGTCTATTATCGTTAGTTTTTACTATTGCCGCTGCAGAGGAGCAGACTGGTAACTCCTCGATGACGACTTCCTCAAAATGGTAGTCTTTTTTGACTAGAAGGGCAGCGCCCGTGTTGCTGTTATGCTGAATAGTGCTGTATCCGGTGAAATTGACATTATGTCTATGGTTTGGATGAGTCTCCGAAACGCAAGATATGTCTGCTTTCAGAGTGTCAATCAATGCGTGGGCAGTGGCACGTTGGGCGTGTGAGACCAGGGACACGGAGTTTAATGTGACTATGTTTAACTCCATTGATTGATAATTAGTTGGATTGCGGCAAACTGACGCTGCTCGTTCGTCTGGGCGGAAGCAAGACTTTCAACCAGATTCTTGAAGGCCAGTTTGTTACCTTGTGGAGCTTGAGGTGCTGCAGCTCTAGGAAGAGTATTCGTACGGCGTACGATACGCCTGGTTGAGACAAGCTTTGTGATGTGCCCGAAATTCTGGCAGTTGTAGTGCTGCACTTCTTGAATTGGCTTGACTTTCTCAAGCGAAATCTTTTGGTGAAGTATATATTTTACTTTATATACTTCACTGAGTCCTTGGCAGGCTCGAACGTTGCTATAAATAGTCCCGATTGCGATTTCATCGGGAGCGCCGGGTTTTTGTTGTGCAAAATCTTGTCTGCAGTCTTCTTCTTCCGTAATATGTCCGCTGGATCTGTTGTCTCCCTGTGGAGATGGCGAATGATCAGGGACTTAGTCCTTAAGGTCGGTGGGGTGCTTGTGGTGGCATGCAGCCTTTTCTCTCTTATGAGAGCGAGAATAGCGCCGTGATCTTCAACCGTCTCGGCGAAGATGAGAGTCCTATCAGCCCTCGTGTTTTTCAGGGTTACTTTCAACCCTTTTTCTTTAAGTAGTTTCAAAAACTGCGGTGCATTCAGTTTGTACCCAGTTATCGAGGGAATTTTTAGTTTCTTGGGGGTGGTTGCTTGGGTTGAGGATTGTGGGTTGCTTGGAGGGGCACTTACACTAGTGACACTAACCTTAGGTTTATTTGCTTTTTTTTGCTCGCTGAACAAAGTTGAAGGGGTCTCCTTCCTCCTCCTGGATGATGACTTCCGGGCACATGCCATCATCCTCTTCGTTCTGTTGCTGTTGCTGCTGTTGTTCTTGTCTCTGTTTTTGTTGTTGTTGCTGCTGCTGCCGTTGTTGGTTAATTAGCTGCTGCTGCTGTTCATGTTGTTGTTGAACCGGCTGCTTCCCATGTTGGCTGTTTGCAGATCAGCCATCTGCTGCTGCAGCTGTTTGATGAGTGCCAGTTGGCACTCCAATTGTTGGGCCATGTCGGCCTTTTCCTGCTCCAGTTTTGTAATTCTCATGAGGAGGTTCGAGTTCCCCTCCCTGCTCGATGTAAGACCCGTGGCCCCCCCCTCCTCCGTTTTCTTGGCGGACATCTTGTCCCCAAGCCCGTCTTGCATGGCTGTCGGTTTACTATCTGAAATAAATAAATTATCAATAGTTTCTCTTTTGTTTTTCAATTCACTATACAGTGTCTAAATAATATTGAGATGGACTGTATTTTCTCTTGGACGATACTTCCTTGGAGTATACTGCTTCACCCTGCAATTCAATTTTTTTTTCTCTCACTATTTTTGCAATTGGTGATTTAATCAAATCACCACACACTAATTTTTACAAGCTCTATAATTCGTCTGTTCGTTTCGACGTCTTGGAGCGTGACTCCTTGGTTAAATATAGGATTATTTATACTTCATTGTCTGACACCAACAGTGCCTACTGGTGATGGTTTGATACAGCAAAATCGCAGCTAACTTCACTTGATTGCCAAATCAGTCATTTCATATGCAACAACTTAATATTATAGGTATTACTAAACGTAAGTTACTTAAAGTGACACTAAAAAAAAATTAATCGGATCACCTAATATTTAAGACGGCTTCACAATTAAGTTATTCTGTCTCTATACTCCGAAAGCAGTTTTAATTAGGATTGTAAATTTAATCTTAGTCTTGAAAAAGAGCAATATCACATTGAATTTGGGTAACGAATGAAAAAATCTAAATACATAGTAATAGTTTGATTATATGGATACTCATCATCTATCCATATCTCTCTAATATCATCTAATATTTAAATAAAACAACAACTGAGCGAAATTTCTTAAAATTAGTCAAGCTGTGAAGACGGAAGTGGTGGAAGGTGAATAACGTGAATATGTTATCACTGACGTTCACCTAAATCTTTCAACTGATGAATTTACCTTTGACATTCATCCTTAAACTGTTATAGTCAAGAATATAATTAAATCCTTCCACATTTGTTTTTAATTTGAACCCTTACTCATATTAATCACATACTTTAATGAACATACTTAAAATCATTCATTATATAATAAAAGATGCAGTATCATTCCGTTATACATTATTTCAATTACTGGGACATAGTTGAGTTGCGATTATTTTCAATCGACCACTATGCAGGAGGTAGAATCGCACAGATACTGTGCCAGGATGCCAACTGCCCAACAGTGGTTTCCATGCGTTTGGACATTGAGCGGATTCTTGTTTCTATTCCCTATTATGCCATCCAACAGGACATTCACGGACACCGCTATCAGCTCTGCTACAGGATGGAAACAATGAGATCACATCTGTGGAGTCCATGAAAGATTTAAGCTATGGATTTTGCCACTCGATTGGAAAATTTAATCCCCCTTTAAGTGGTTTTCGTAATTAAGTGTCCTACTTTAGTGGAAAGAAATTGTAAAATAAAGTCCCGAAAGAATTTAAAGTTGCGTGAAATGGGAACGACGTACAGTAGCTGCGGAGCTTCACAAGAATCCAATAGGGTTAGGAGGAATTGCAGTGTCTTATTTATTCAAAACAGTACAAGACGTACATAGGAAACAGGTCGCCATAGCGCTGAGCTTGTGCTGCAAACCAGATGGCTTACACTTTCCTTATTGATTCGGAGAACCTTCTGTCCGGAATATCAAATATCCAAATGGTTGCTTGATAGTGTACACATTTGTAGAACAAACAGTCGAGAGTTTCAGCATTACATATGTATTTTGAGGGCGTGCTATTCGCTTATGCAGGACACGCTTACAGTGATCATCATCAGTGTAGTCATCAGAATGATTGAAGCTTGGAAACATGTTTGTTAGACAAATATGTAGGTTTGCGAAATCGATAGGTTTATGAATCAATTGCGGGAAATGCGGAATATTTTGCATATGCCATGGAACACTCAAAATTTGAGCAGCAGCATTGGAGTATCGGCAAATGGCATGCAGATTTATGGGTTACCACAAATATGCATGGATTTTTGTTATGTAATGCAGTGAGTGATGTTGAGTACTTAAATGTAAAGTACTTGATGTAAAGGCGGAAGAATAGAGCAAACCTTGAAATTTATTATTCAAAAAGCGAAACTAGATATTGATATTCAATAAGAAGATGTTTATTATAGAGGCAAATCAGGAGCGCTCGTAACTTTTACCAGTACTGTTCAGAAAGTGTTTCTAACGCTTTCGCCGAAATATCTTTTTTAAGCGGTGGAAATCTCCAAAAGGCATTGGATTGGACACGCCAGTGTATGGGATTTTTACCCAGTAAAACCACCCCGACCGAGTGAGCTCACTTTAGTTAGGACTGCTTTCTTCTATGCGCGCCGTTCGCAACCGTTGATCGTGGGGTTGATTGCATGTCAATCATCCTACTAATCTCCGGACAAAATTTGCCGATGACAGCATTTCACCTAGAATTTTCTCTAAGTTTCTGCTTTCTTCAACGTATCTCGCGCATTGGCATCGCAGTTCGGACAATTAGGTGAGCTAAATATGTGACGCTGTTCCCCAGACTGGGAATGGATATAGCAAGATGGAACTCACCACCTTGGCTATGCGCAGCCTGCAACTACGTCACCGCTTCACATGAGTGCATCTCAGCATTTTTGAGATGCTTTGCGACCACAACCAGTGCAAAGTCATCGGCGTAATTCACTACCGTGGCCTGCTCCGGATCCGGAAGATTAAGTCCACCATTGTACATGATGTTCCATAATAGTGGTAGAAAACGTGCTCCTTGGATCTATCATCGGTAGGTAGGAGCATCAATCGTCGCCATGATTTTCTATATGGCTTGAATCAGCCGAATCGAACGCATTTTTCACGTTCAGGGTCATCACTACACAGTGTTTTCTAGTACTGTGGTGCACTTTCCGTGATTCGCATTCTCGGAGGTACCAACTTTTGTTGCTTTCATGGTGGAGGAAATGTCTACTTCCGGATCATGCTTCGAACAACTTAGCGAAATTGTCCGGTCTGGATTTCACAGCAAGCTGTATGGTATTCTGTCCAGCCCCGGGGTTTCATTGTCATCTATTCAGCTATCTAGTAGCTAGTCTGTAGCTCCTGAAAAATTGCCCTCAGATTCAGAGATCTCTAACAGACCTCAGCGCCACTCTTTTGCTGGGAGAATAATCCCTAGATCATTTTCAACAAGAAGGTAGGGCACCTGGTCTGCGGGGATAATAGGCCCTTTGACTCGTCTCATAATAATTCCATTGGCGTTCCCTCACGGGTTTACATCTACTTCCTATTAGAGCTCCGTAAAACATTCACTCTTACTACGTTGAGTGGCGAATGCTGGCTAGCTCATTATTCCACCAGTAGTTGGGCTTTCTACTGGGGAATGTCTACCTTCTAGGCATGAGCGCGTCACATGCCATAGTGGTGCATTGTGCCAAGGGGGGAGCTCTTTCCGTGGGACAGATTGCCTTAGTAGATTAGTCTAACCACACATTCAAGAAGATCTGTTCATTCAATGGTTTCTCGGCTTTACCTATGCTCTCTCCTTACCGTATGACACTCTCCATAGTTCGAAGATAATTGCCTGGTTATCCTTGAGAGTGTAATCTTCGCTAATACGCACCAGTGGAGGGCTGACAAAGGTCAGGCTATAACTAAGTCAGACCCCCTTTCCGAAAGATGTTTACGATACCTTTATTGGCCAGAACTATACCTGACTAGGTAAAGGCCTCTAAAAGACTTCACCGCTGTGCGCTATTCTCTTTGCTTCCTCATTCGAAGGCACATACATTAAACTTACCGGCAATTGTGTACCTTTCGATCTCGTCCCCGTGCATTGCGAAAAAGGATGTTAGACAACTTGTTTTCAAACTCGATAATGTGAGATTGGGTGGGGGTTTCGGCTATATACGTACACACCGCTTATTTTCGCCTACACAAAACCGCTGGGCGACTGATTCATGGTTCATTGTATAACTTGACTACCGCATGCCTATATCATCGCTTCGCTAGTCGAGTCTGTTATCCATACACCACCTTGACGGTTTCTGAAGGATTCACTTATGACGGCAATGTCCATGTCAAATTCATAGATGGTATGCGCAAGAAATCCTGAACGACTCTGTGCTAGTTGAGCTTTATTTGAATAAACCTTATTTTTCCGTTGCAGTCCGTCCTTCCTCAATTTTCGGTATGTACCGTTTCTGTCATTATATCCCTTAACCCTTTCCTTCGCACAATGGGCATATGAGGTTCTTATTGCAATGTTTAGAAATATGGCCTTTCTGCCGACATCTTCTGCATCAATCGGATCAATCAATGCCACTGGCGCATCATCATCATTATTATCAACGGTATAACAACCAGTATCGGGTCTAGTCCTGCCTTAATAAGGAACTCCATCTCGGTTTTGCGTCGAGGTCCACCAATTCAATATTCGTAAAAGCGGCCTGGCGTCGTGACCTACGCCGTCGCTCCATCTCAGGCAAGGTCTGCCTCGTCTTCTTTTTCTACTATAAATATTGCCCTTTTCAGGTGGGATTACATCATCAATATGGATTAAGTGGTCCGCTCACCGTAACTTATTGAACCGTATTTTATCCCCAACCTGACGGTCATGGTATTGCTCATAGATTTTGTCATTATGTAGGCTACGGAATCGTCCATTCTCATGTAGGGGGCCAAAAATTCTTCGGAGGATTCCCTTCTTGAACGCGGCCAAGAGTTCGCAATTTTTCTTGCTAAGAACCCAGGTCTTCGAGGAATACATGAGGACTGGTAAAATTATTGTCTTGTACAGTAAGTTTTGAGCGGAACAGTTTTTGTACGCTCTGTTGAATTTCATCGTCGTAGCTGGGATTTTCGACCCTAGATAGGAGAAATTATCAACGGTCTCAAAGTTATTCTTCTCGTTTGGCCAATGCGATTAGATGTTGGTTGGTTGGTTTTTCCCGCTGACCTGCCACTATATATTTCGTCTTGCCTTTATTGATGTGCATGGACCAGCAATTGGGTGGACTTAAAGAGCGTCGTGCCCCTCGCATTTACTTCAGCATCACGGATCACTTCCCGGACCGGGTTAAGGAGGACACATGATAGGGCACTCCTATGTCTTAGACCGTTGTTGATGTCTAATGGTCTCGAGAGTGATCCTGTTGCTTCTATCTGGCCTGGCACATTGGTTAGGGTCAGTCTTGTTAATTTCGTCGGGATACCGAATTTTATCATGGCCGTGTACATTTTTATCATGGCTATGCTATCATAGGTGCGCCTTAAAGTCAATGAAAAGATGGTGTAACTGATGTTTATATGCCAACAGTTTTTCATTGCTTGAGAGAAAATCTGATCTGTTGCCGATTTGCCTGGAGGGAAGTCTCTTTTGTATGGTCACATTTTGCCGGGGAAGCTCTGTTTTGAATTTTATTTGGGTATTCACTAGTGTTGAACGTAAACATGGACAGTGGCAGTCCTCCCTTACTGATTATTGATTCTCCCTTTTCATTGAAATTTTTTTCTTTTTTCAATATATTCACAGCGTTTAGGATCTTAAAATTCTTTTCCTTTGGGTCTTTTACAATGTTCTCTTTTTAGTACGTTGGGTGGAGTGCCGTAGCCTTTTTTTATTGTTTTTGTTTTCATACGTGTACCATTAGGTTTATTCCATGTCCAGCTTTTTCGAAAGACCTCTGTATTCATCTGCGTTTACTGTATGTACTTTCCAAACATTGTTGTTTACATTGAGTACTCCTTTACCATGGCTGGGGATAGAAGGCTTTTAACTTTCTGGTGCTTATCAATTCCGCTAATATTAATTGGCGGAGGAAGTTTCCTTTTCAATTTCGTTAGATTTTTCGCTTTATCACATTTCGCGGGAATTCGTCTAATAATCTCCGGTGACGAGTCTGCCTCTCTTTTCTTAGACGTTCTTTAGTTCTTTAATTTGCGAACCAGCTGTAATGAAGGTTTTTCTAGCTTGTTAAGCTTTTCGGTCAGTTCCTCATTTTCCATTTCCTGAGGTGTCTTCGGTATATTACTAGTTGGTTTTATAGTTTTCGGTTTTCCTTCCTCTGATGCTAATGATATTTTTTTTGTTAGTTGGGTTATGTTTTTGATCGAAAAGGGTCGATGCTATAAAAGATTCTCCCCAGAATTCGTAGGACCAGCCGAGTTAAATGCGATCAGGAACTTTACCTTGTGTAACAGAACCCATTCAACCCCAGGTTATATGTTAGATTTTACACAACATTAACAACAAACAAATATTGCCTACTATCCCATACAGATGTGTACATATATATGCGTATACACATGGAGCAAAGTGCGTGGGACAGACAGACACAAAACCAAATAAGAAAAAAACGTTGAAAACAGACACTGTGATTTTTTGCTCTCAAGTAAAGTTGTCAAGCCAGATAAGATTCGGTGAAGGGAGAAAACAATTTCGTTATCAAATTCCTCAGAATCAGTTGGAAGAATTTTGGCAAAATATATTATTATATATATATTAGTAACTAACTCAGTTTTATTTTTCTTGCTGAATATATGAGCACAATAAAAACGTACCAGAATTGGGTGCTCAATATTGATCGTCTAAATCCTTTCTCACTTTCTTTTAAATTCTTTTGTGTAAACACGAAACCTTATTAAAATCGGTTTATTGTCTGTCTGTCTGTCCGTCTGTCTGTCTGTCCGTCACACGCATTTTTATCGGAGACGGTTATAGGGATTGACACCAAACTCGATAGAAAAGTGGGAACTGTGAACGCTCACGCATATAGTGAGTTACATCCTTTTACGTCGAATTTAAGAGGGGGTCCCCATACATGCAAAAGGGGGTGTACATTTTTTTTCCATCAAATATAGTCATGTGGAGTATCAAATTAAATGTCTCGGTTTGTAATTTTCGAAGCTGATCTTAGTTTTGACATTTGCTAGAGAGGTGGGGAGTACAGGGGGTTGAAAATGATCATTTCTTTAAGGGGGCCATTCT
This sequence comes from Hermetia illucens, assembly GCF_905115235.1. NCBI lineage: Eukaryota > Metazoa > Arthropoda > Insecta > Diptera > Stratiomyidae > Hermetia > Hermetia illucens. The sequence continues at coordinate 123,702,120 of NC_051851.1, read as the reverse complement.
CAGAAACTATCCAACCCAAAAATCTGAAAGGAGGAGGAGGAGGAGGAGGCTGCCACTATATGGTGCCTGGGCTCCCAAATACCTTCCATACCGACATATGTTCAAATAAAATTAAAAATAGTATATTACTATAATTTTTAGTAATTGGCTGCAAAACCCACATTAAGTACCAGTAATTTTGCAGTGATGTAGGTTATAATATAGAGCATGATCTCACCAAGTTTGGTGGAAATCGCACTATTACTAACAAAGTTATAATACGTCAAATTTATTGCTTCTTTGCAAATTCAAGACTATGAATGTCAATATCACCCGAAACTGGATACTCTCATATAATATTATATATGCATATATTACGTGCTACGTACTAAGAAATACACAAAACCTTTTGTGCCTGAAGCGTCCAGCTTCCGGTTTCCCGACTTGTTGTAACTGGGGTGGGTAACGTGGTGCGATACCACACCCCAAGGAATTATTAAGTAAATGAAACTTTCTTTTTTAAGGTTTTGTGTAAACACAAAGTGGTCATTTTTTTTACGAACCCATTCTCAGAAACTACCCATCCGAAAAATCTGAAAAAAATCAGGGGGCTGCCACTATATGGTGCCTAGGCTCCGAAATACCCTCCACACCGACACCTATTCAAATAAAGTTAATAATAGTACATTACTATAATTTTCAGTAATTGACAGGAAAGCTCCCCTTAAGTTCACCCTAGAAACTTTTTACAGAAATGTAGGCTACGGCATAGAGCATGATCCGACAAAATTTGGTGAAAATCGCACTATTACTAACAAAGTTATACTAGGTCAAAACTGTTGCTTCTCTGCAAATTCAAGACTATGAATGTCAATATCACTTGAAAGTGGAAATTTTCACATAATATAGGCATATGCACACTCAAATCTCATTATAAAAGAAATACACAAAACCTTTCATACCTGAAGCCTTTAGCTTCCGGTTTCCCGACTTGTTTGTTTACGCGTTTATTTACATTTAAATCATCATTAAAATTATAAAAACGTGGTTAATACGTGTTGTTCTTCTTCTAGTGGCCATTTCCTCCCGAGATACTGCATAATATGTTCAGGGAGTTTACGTGGCAAGTTCTTGCTGAAACGTCGTTCAACATTAGGTGGGGTGAAAGAGACAATGGTAGTCTTCCATTCAGAAATGAGCTGAGATGACAGGACTGGTTTATTTTTGTTCGGAAGAAAAGAAGGTAAAATTTCTCGTTTATTTTTGCGGACAACAAGTGTCAGACCAAATTTTTTTCGCATTTCTTCTGCCAAGGGAACCGAAGTGACCCAGTTGTCACAAATTATGTTCCGGTTGCTTCCACGCTTGGTTTCTGCTAGGGTTTTTACATAGTATGAAGGAAGACTATCCGTTGTGCTGCGATTCTCCTTACCAATGTATGGAATGGCGTCAATCATGTAGAACATTCTAGTGTCGCACATCGTTACAATTTCGAGGCCGCATTTGTTAGGTTTAAAGGCTATGTACACCCTGAAAGGGTATTTACCTCAAAAACCAAGAATTTGTTCGTTAGTCGTCAAATACATGTGAGGAGTGTAGTTTTTGCGACAGTTAGCAATAAAAGCAGACCATAAGGCGCGAATGGGCGCAAATTTGTCAGACCTGTCACCAAATCTTCAAAAAGTCCTGTCACCAAAAACAACCAAAAATTTGAATCGCATTTCGCTCCATAAAATGTCTATAGTCAGAAGATCCTGACTACATTTCTTCACTGCTCAGATGACCATCTTTCCTCATTCTAGCTAGGTACAATATTCCAATAAGAGACTTTATTTCAATTTCATCTGTTTCATGAACGAACTGTTGGCCAGAATACTTTGCAGCCCGAATACATATTTCAATATTTCAGTACTGAACGATTATTTCAATTATGGTTTGGTCAATAAGCAAGCTTAGAAATGGATGAAACATTCAAAGTCGTCTTGGCTTTTGGTATTTTTACAAGGTTGCGAGCTTGTGTTCTGGGTATTTCAGGGGGTAATAGTGACCATTTTCACAATAATCGAAGCAAATTTCGTTTCATCATCAGAAGGCTCCCCTTAAATTTCGTCTGAAGCTTCACTATTTGTCATCACTATATCCTCTTCATCACTTGACGAATGTGCATCAGAGGGTTCATTTTTATCATTATCACATAATCTGCCAATTCCGGGTCGTCTACATTGTAAACACAAGAAATCGGGCAAAAGTCAATAGTCACAGCATGCGCCACCCCAAAGAGTATAGTTCACAAGACTGGGAGGTCGCGCACGGAGGTCAAGATTATTAACAAACTACAGCTGATATGATAAAGGATTAGCAGCCGCTACGTCAGGTGTACCAACATAAGAGCACAAATTTTACCCGTATGGGGTGGATTTTGGAAACTCATAGTGTAATTTTGTATGACTACAAGCCAATCAGAAATAGATAGTCTTTCATATCATCTAGGGACTGCAGTTTTTCTCATCTGACAATGACAACTTTTCGAAATAACTCAACCCCCAACGTGTTCAACCTTGTCCTTTAGGAAAGGAAAAGGTGTGAAAATTAAAGTTTCGTAAATGCATTGTAAATATGAGAATGTATCTATAATTCTTCTATACCAAGCATGTAGTAATCCTCAAGTTCATTTGCAATCATTTCTAAGCGTGAATGGTGCGGCTTCAAGGTGTGAAATTGGTGCCAAAAGAACGATTGTAAATTGAGAAATTGCATAGATTTCTTTTGGTGTAAAATTTATGGCGTACACTGCGTTATTTATGTTTTCACTACCAAGTACAAGGTAGAAGCTGAACTTGCCAAGCCATCTGAATTTCATTGAATTTGTAATTATTCGCCCCGCTCTAGAAAATATCATTGAAAATACCTGGTACTGACTACGGTCATTCCAGTTTCAATTAAAATTTCTTTATTCCAAAGTCCAAAAAGAATATTTTTTTTCGGACCTATGTGCCTGCGGATATCCTAAAAATTTTTATAATTTCTATTTGAAGATACGATAAGCTATATATTTGCTATAATTTATTCAATTTCGCTCCTACAGAACGCAGCATGTGTTTTGATTGAGAATAAATTGTACGAATGTAAATAAAAAAAATTGGGATACGCGAACAATATAATTTTTATTGTTTTGAAAGCTGAGTGATCTTGTAAACAAAACATTAACTTCGCCAAGGTGGGAACTCACAAGGAGGCTCACAGATATGTTATTTGATTCTTACAAAAGACGAACAGATACGGGCATTTCGTTATTTACATTAGAGAAACCATTTCGACTGCTACCTCCAAAAATAATGCAGCGCGCTATTTTCTGCCAGAAATCAAATAAATAAACTATTTTAAAACACTTCAGGAGTGAAGCATGATGAAAGCAGGTTTATAGCTTGAAATTGTGCACAATCTCCAACTGATTGCTCATTAACTAGATTGAATTTTTATGTTTTCTGTTAATGATATAACAATTTTCACAGCAAATACTCGAATTAAATTGCAGAAACCAATAAAAATCAAGTGAACTTCCCAAGTTTTCCCAATATAATCAAGATCTTTTGAACTTGTTCATAAAATCGGGTCTATAAATAGTTTCGCCGAATTAGCAAGACTAATTTCAACTGGTTGACACTCAAGTCAAAGCGGATTTAATTTGAACATGGCCAATAGCCAATAAGGCAATATTTCTGCATGCGGTTTGTAACCATCTCAAAAAACAAATTCTGTTGGAATCTGTATATAAAATCTAAAATTGAAAATCTTGAACGCCATGTAAACTCTGCGTAGATGATCGCCACTTTTGTTTATTTGTTTGAAGTTGGGGACAAGCTGAGGAGGCACCCAAATGTACGATTAGCCCGGATCCGGGATTTCACATGAGCATAAAAGAATTTACTTTCTCAAATGTGACAATTAAAAGCGAGTCGCCGCAATAAATTGGGCATTCTCGCTTGAAATATTGTGAAAATCATTTTGATGATGTGTCCTGCCACGCCGCCGGCTTATTATTTTGTCGCTTGATTGTTGTGTTTTAATAATAGATTTTGTCATGGTATAGCCACTTCCACGTATATTATCCGCATGGCATTGAAAGTAATCAAAATATTTTGTTAAAAAGCGTGGAAAATAGAACGTTTTGTATTTTGAAATGAGAATCATAAATTGGATTTTTTGTGCATTGTCATATTGCTAAGTGATATGGATGGAAAATAAGTTCGTGGATTTTTTCTTCTCACGTTGCTTTATTAGAATTACATATATCCTTAGAATTATGATTGTGGACCATGTGGTCTGTCGAATGCTAGTTAGTTTAGTTTACTGGGGGAGCTGCATCTCCGAGCACTCAGGCCTTTGTTAGGCCCATTGCACTATCCCCGTAAATTGCCTATTCAATGGCTTCCCGCCTACGGTGTTCGCAGGCTTTAGCGAATCTGAGAACATTCTCCAGCGGCAGAGAGTGTGGAGATTCTTCATTGAAGAAAACCTTGCCAAGGTGTCTTCGTCTGAGATCTGAAGATGCCGGGCAGCTGCATAAAAAGTACAGGGCTGTCTCCTCCTTCTCCTCACATTGGCTGCACATAGCTCAAACCAATACCCCAATCTTTTCCATATGGTATTTTAAGGAGCAGTGTCCCGTTAAAAGCCCTACTTGGGTTTTCATGTCCCACTTCTTAAGGGACAACAAAAATGCCGCTCTAGTGGCCCTAGGCTCTTTCACAAGGATTTTTGCTTGCCGGCCAGAGTCCAAATTTCTCCACTTGGCTGCGTGAAGCCTTGCAATTTCACCCTTCAGAGTAGACTTGACAGTAGATGGTCGGATTCCAAGAGCTGGTTCTGGCCCCACCATTGTGGATCCAGACCCTCGGCGAACCAGTCTGTCAGCCTCATCATTACCGGCGATGTTGGAGTGCCTCGGCACCCACATCAGGAATGTTTCGCTCAGTCGACCAAGTTTCAGCAGCACCTGATGACAACTCCAAACCAACTGGCTTGATATTTCGTTGCCATTTAGTGCTGATAATGCCGCCCGACTGTCGGAACAGATTCGAACGGTGCGACCCCATTCTTCTCTTTTGGTGATTACGACAGTGTATGTCTTTTCAAAGACGAATCTGAAAACCATAAGATCGGTCGGCATTAGGGCTACCGGATGTTTTTCAAGGAATTTCAAGATAGACGCCTGACCGTATGATTGGCCGCCTTTCCATGCCCCGATGGTATCGAGCTTATATGCGTCATTGGCTGCTTTCGTTTCACCTCCAAGGATTGCTTCAAGTGCCGCAGTCGGCGTAGTACTTATTGCTCCAGTAATACTTAGACAAGGAGAGAGAAGAGAGGCTGCCCACAGGGAGGGGGCAGCCCCTGAGACATCCTGCTTCAATAGACTTCTGGCCGACTGATATGTGGATTTTCCTCCATTCTAGCATGTAAAGGATCTAACTGATTAGCAGCGGTCAGATTCCATGCTGTCTGCCTGGGAAGTGCACTTCAAGCAAATGGTTTGCAGTTTCTTCACCCCTTTCTTTGTACTTCCCGTCCTGTAAACGTAAATAACCCAGTTTCTGGCTACGTTCTTTGACCAGAATCCGTTTCAGCTTTGAGGTTGCCTCAAGAGAGTTAGTCTCTTCGCAAAAGCATCTCCATGTTGACCGTTCAGCCGATCTTATGCTCTGCTTTAGAGCCTTCTGTGCCTCTTTATAGCGATTCCAGCTAGTGCCTGATTCACCCTTCAGAGCACGATTGAGGAGCATCTTGTTATTCTCCTCTGTTTTTCCAAATCCGAGTTCCACCATGGCCTTTTACCCTTCTTTGACATCTTGAGTGGACAGCTTTCTTCGAAAGCTTCTCTCATGCGAGTTGTGATCATCTGGGTTGTCTTCTCAATTCCAGCAATGGATTTGATGCGCTTCCCAGGGATCGTGTCTCGGGCGCTCAATTCTATTTTATACATCACCCAATCTGTCTTCCGTGGATTCCAAAATGGAGTGGGTGGGGGTGGATCCATGCCCATTACGTAAAGAATGCGTCTGTGAGCCGAGAGTGTGATATCGTTTGATACTCTCCACTCTCCGATCAGAGCCGCGATGCCAGGAGATGCTACCGTGATGTCGATGACCTCTCGTCTGACCACGTTGAAGAAAGTGAGTTCATTACCCAAATTTAGGATCTGCAAATCGGTTCCTACTATAGATACTCCGGTAGTCTCGATCCTCTTGCATTGATGTTCGAACTTCCCCAACATATGTGGTGAGCGTTGACATCACATTCTCTACTTTTGGCATATTGGATAGCTCTGATGAATGTTCCACTGGGAACGTTTTCTGCGTCGTAGGGAAAATATGCAGAGCACCATAGTATCTCTTTATCTCTCTGTTGACTTTTTATGGTTAGTTTAGCCGATGTGGTGTCGCCGTCACATAGGTTGTTAACCAAATTAGCCTGGAAGTTTTTTGAGACTACCATGTAGGTGCGGGATCGTTTCCTCCTAAACTGTTCGCACTGCTCAGTATCGTAGCCCGATGGATTAGAGTCGTCACACAGGATCCATCCCTCGACTTGGATAGCCTTGGCTGCAAATGCAGGCCTAGCCGTTGCCGGCCGAGCCCTCTTTGCCGCCTTTTGTGTCGACGAGTTAGGATCGTCCGAGGACTGCTGCCACTTCGGTTGCCTCTTAGCCGCGCCCCGAACGATTCCCCTCAATCTTGGCACAGCTCTTGAGTGTGCGGAGGCGGTTTGTCCTAAGGCGGTTTGCCCGAAGGCGGTTTATCCGGAGACTGTTTGCCCGAAGGCTGTTTGCTGTCCGTGGACAGGTGCTTACCCATGGGCAAGACTTTAGCCTCAGCAAGTGGCGCCGATTGGAGCCTGGGGTCAGGATTGCTGAGAGAAGGTGCCTGCTTCGGCTCGTCCGTTAAGGACTGGGTCCCAATTGGATTGTTTCCCACTTGAGTAAGTGGGGAATCTGAGTCTAGACGCAACTTCTCCATCGATGAGCTTAGGGTTGCTCCTTCACTCGGGGCTAGAACGTCACGATCGAAGTTTAGTTGCGTTTAGGTTTATGTTTTTTTTCGTTTTTTTCATAATTGGCTGCCATGGCCTCGGGGAAAGTAAGTCGATCTCAGCAGAGTCTCTTTTTGCCGAGACAAGGCTAGTTGAAACTGGGGGTCACCTGGTACCAAGAGTTCACCGTTTACGGCCACATCTTAACCCCTGTGACCATTCAGCTCTCGACACGGTAGTTACACCTTGGCTTGGGGTTTTGATTACCGTTTGGTTTCGGGTGTCACCTCCCCTTTCCTGGAGGATCTTCCTTACTGAGCTCCCTCACCACGACAAGGTAGGTGATCGTCGAGGGAGCGAAGTACTAAAGTTATAATTAACCTCCTCATGTCTATAGTCCTCTGAGCGCTTCCAACGTTCCTGCCATCTATTTCTCTCTTTCGGTGCCCTTCGCCTGCGAAAAAAGAGTGAGTAAATTAAAATTATTTATACTTGTCATCTCATTTGCTAAAAAGTAAATCGACATCATTTCTGAGATTACGAATGCTGCTTTATCTAAGATGGTTCTGGAGGCGGATTACATTCTTAGAGTTGTCCTTCTATGAACCGCTTTATGCGCAGTGCATGATATTTACAGACCCTTCCTTAAATCGGCGCTGTATAAATCAAGATCGTACTCACCCTGGCAATAAGTAGTTTGCAAGCATATACCGCGGTACCGCGCTTTTTCCTCTGTGTGAGTCCAGAACTCCCTAACCAGGCGTTAACAGCACTGAGCTTTACTACTATAACCAGTGCTATATGATCGTCATAACAAATCACTGTGGCGTTCCCTGCAAGCTAAAGAATAAATATGTTCATAATTGGAAATAATATTGACAATAGTTGAGTCTTTTGGGACACCCGCGAAGATAACATCGGCCTCATACCAGAGCCTTCTTTTTGTTAAAAATCTATCGAAAATAACAGCGATATAGATGCGAGCACGAATCGTTTCTAGAAACTTCCGTATTAAGCTTCAGTTGGCCGAATTGAATGCATTTTTCACGTCCAGGATCACCATTACGCAGTATTTGCTGATTCTACCCTTTCCGTAAATCGCGTTCTGTACCAAGCTAGTAACCTTCTTTATATGCGTCCTCTTTTTGAACCCTCTCGGGTTTTCGCTTAGTTTAAAGGGGGCTTATCGAAGGCTGGTTAATTCACAGTTCTACCAGCAGTTGGATTTTCTACTAGGGAATGTGCATCTTTTAGGTAAGGACAAACCACATGCTTTGGCGATGCATAGTATCGAAGCGCTTCAAATGTGGTTTCTTGCCTTAGTAGGTTAGTCTAGCTACACTTCTATGAAGGTTTGCTTGTGCAATGCTTTTGTAAGCCAGTCTGATGTCTAAACTACCCGCTTGTGGAGGACTGACAAATGACAGGTCTACCAATGAGGCAGATCCTGCTTTCCGAAAGGTGCTTAAATCACCTTCGTTGGCTAGAAGTATATACAACTTTGCAAACACTCAAATAATTAGAATCTTTGCGTTACTCTCCCTGCTTCCGCATTTGATGGCCCACGTATTAAAATTGTCGCCAATCACCTTTTGAATTGTCCCCTTCCGTCGAGGACAAAGTTGTCCAACATGATATTCCAATCACTAATGATGGAAATTTGCACCGCACATTCGTAGGTGCTCCTCTGATTCTTGAGCGACCCTGCAATTATTGAGGTTTACCTGAATAAACTTAAATTATTCATTGCGGTTAACGCCTTCCTGAATTTCGCGCATTTATCAGTTTTGAAAATATACCTAATAACACGTCTCTCCTTTTCTTTTGGGATCTTTATTGCACTCCTTTCAAAACGTTCTGTCTCCCTACACCTTCTGCATCGATCAGACGGATCAATCGCCTTCACAAAGTGAGGCACGTGAAAAAATTCTGGAATGAAGTCACTTCTTTTAGATGGCAGTTAACCCGTGCAAGTCGAATTTTTCCGACCGACAACAATGTTTGTCCTGCTTCCCTTGGTTTCACTGAGCGACAAGACCCAGGCGCAAACAGAAGAACCGCAATTGAATCGCTAGTTCATCAACAATGAGCCTTATTACCGCATTTTGCAATGAATTGGCTCCCAAAAAGAAAGTGCATCCCGGGAAATTACCCGTGGTGAAATTACAAACATACGAAGGAAGTGCCTCAGACTTAAGTCGGATTGCTTAGCGTGCAGGAGGCCAAGATGAGGTGATCAGCATTAGCAGAAGAATGGGAAAAACGAACCTCGCCATGAAATGAACAGGACTCTGCTGGCAGAAGCTAATCGACGACGTAAACAGAAAGCTATGGCGCCTCGGGTATAGGCGGGTTATTAAAAAACACGGTGCCCATCGATCACCCTGTTTTTTGGAAGCAGCAAAGATGAAAAAAATCGTGCAGGCACTTTTTCTTGTCCACGCCATACGCTGAAGGACCTCGAGGCACCGCCAGCGTAACGCCCACTTTGTATGTGGGTACAGCGGGGGACGCTGCTCGTGATGGCTCATCAAGCCACGACCAATCGACGCAATATGTGAACAATAATGGTGAACAATATGAACAATATGGTTTTAGAGCGGGGTGATCAACAAGCGGTAAAACTGGCTGAGGCGCACAGTCGCTACTGTCGGCAAGGGGTACTCCTTGTGACCTTTGACGTGAGAAACACTTTTAACTCTGCCAGGTAGAGCGACATGTTCGAGGCGCTGGAAAATCGTTTCCATACTCTAGGCTCTCTCTAGGCAACCTATTGCGGACGTTGAGGGACTATTTAAAGTACCGTGTCGTACTCTGTGAGACCCGGGAAGGACGGGGTCGAATGAAAGGGACATCGTTAGCGGTTCAGGAATCAATCCTTGGTCTGGTCTTTGGAACGCTTTATGCGATCGTTTTGTATGACTGGAGATACTTGATGAATCGTATCTGGTCGGCGCTGGCTACCACATACACGGCCGAGCAAGCTCAGCGCACACTGGTAATGATGATGCGACGAGTAACCAAATGGACGAAACCGTAGTTGTTGTGTGACCAAGGGGACACAGTCCTCCGTATTCAGGTGGGTGAAATCATGGTCTTGTCGAAGTCAGCGTTGAAATACCTCAGCCTCATGATAGACACGAAGATGAGGTTCTTCCATTAGATTCGCAACACCATAGAAAATACTGTGGCTAGAATGTTTGGGATTTGGCGGCTGATGTCCAATGACGGAGGTCCTTTTCCCGTAGCCATCGCACGGCATGACCTGCAATGGAATTAGTACCCTTTGAGAACGTTTCTGCTTTTTGATCAATAAGTCCGCGAGCATTTGACGTGTTTGCTATTGCCGTGCAAATAATAACTAAAATTATCCAGGAATGCATCAAAGAATACCATTTCGAGTCCTTATCTAGCGGTCACATTAACACCCTTCGGATCATTGAGGAGCATTGTGCCTAGTTTAGGTTCCCACTTCACCTAATCTTCATCGATTTAGGGAAAGCTTTCAACAACATGAAAAGGGAGTGTATCTAGAATGCTCTACGGAATAGGAGCAGAGGAGAAGCTAATATCCATTATTATAGTCATATATGATGGCGTCAGATGCCATTCACTATATCAAGCTAATATCTTACAGGATGTTTAAAAAAAATTACAGACGACTACGGTTTTGTACAAGGCAGAAGCCACTCATCAGAAGCTGCCTCTGCCTTGGAGCAGCATCACCAAAGTAGTTATCAGATGTATTGCGCTCCTTTATATCAATTGGGAATAATATCCATGTGAAAAAGCGCCTAGTATTTCTGGCCTGATCTGGAATTGAGGGATCCCTGTGTTCACTATCCACTTAATGGCCGACCGGATCGATTGGATGATTATGTAACATGTACATTGGCTAGAGATGTTGAAAGGGAGGCAAGGAGAGTTGCACTGTAAATAAACACTAATAAAACCAAAGTTGTCAGTTCGATTCGTATATCTTGGAACCGTTATTTCTGCCGACGATGTCCCCACGCATTAACAGCAATAGGTCGGTCGGTTTTGTTCAAAATTTAGAAATGCAGCTCTCTTTTGTCAGTGTCCTTTGTATTTCTTCCTTTACTTCAGCTTTTGTCCTGTTCACAAGGGGGTCGGTTCCAGTGCCCTCTGCGCTAATATATGGGAATGAAAAGTGACCGCCACTGTAATTCAAAAGCTTCCAGCTTTCTTTAATTCACTTCTGAATCATATCATCGGAGTATACTGGCCTAAGACAAAAACTTATGCACATCGTATGGGGCAGTTTCCTGTGGATGTGTTGGCCGGAAAGCGAAAGTGACAGTGCATTGGTCACATACTAAGCGCCCTTTCTTAGTATGTAACCTAACTTCACTGCGAGTTATGTCATCGAATGGAACTCATTACCTCAGTGTGGCTTAAGAATGGAGCCCCTCAGTTGGGCACAGACAGTAGACTTTTAGAGGCATTTTGAATTTAAGAGCTTTATAAGGAAGTTTTCTGGTATCCGTTATCGACTATATGTTAATAATAATAATAATCGTTGGCGCAACAATCCATATTGAAGTGTGTTAGAACACTTAATTCAAGACCGTAACGGTACACTACAGAACACTGTAGGAGGCAATGTGGTCAGCATTGCGCTCGCCCGAGATTATTACCCTGATTTGACTCAGGTACTCATTCACAGCTGAGTCGACTGAGAGTGAGATTTGAACTGCGTCCCTCCGTACGACAGCCCAACGCTCTAGTCACTGATCTATCTGGACTATATGTTACTTCTTTTTATTTTTCTTCTAAATGGTGATACATTTCTACAATATTCATCCACTTTCCCTTAAACTCTCTCTTGAACAGCAAAGCGCCAGCACGCAAAGGTGGTGGTCATCCCCCAAATTTCCTTGAATAGATCAAAATACTTTCTGAGCTTTTCTCTAATCACTCCAAAACCAAAAGGTATTAATACTCTTCTTTCATATTCTTTTGTGTTGGTAACGCGACTTGATGTCCTGTTTGCTTTTTGGAGTATATTGGCCGCTGGAGAGGGCTTATTTTCGCAATTCATTTCCCTCAAGGGAAACACGTGACAATGAAAATACATGTTTTAGTAGAGAAATCTCATATTTCATCTTTGGTGATGGTAATGTTGCAGATTTATATAACATAACGGAATAACCTAAGTCATGTTGCTATTCATTCCTTCCTTCTATTTCTCCTGCTTGCCGCTCCTTGCAAGGAAGAAGAGAGTCGTGAAATGTGAATGAATTTGCGACGGTATGACCTAAGTCATATCTGAAATCTGAAAATCCTCTTCATTTTTTTCATTTTTACACGTCCACGATAGGCTGGCACGTGAAATTATTTCGTCAGAATAAAACCACCGAAAAACCAAATATTCATGTTAGAAGCTCTTGGACTATGCTGGGAATGTCTCATCCTTTGTAGGAATGCCTTCCTGCTGACGTCGTTGTGATTGTCTATCTCAGGATAGTCTGCAAATTCATTGATGGTGTCACACGTGTTCGGAATTACCGTGATTCCCTTTATTATTTTTTGGGGAGGCTGCTTAGGTCGAAATCAATCGTCAAAAGATTTGGATAAGGGGACGATAGATTTATGTAGACCATAAATGGAGGCATTTGAGTCTATAATTATTGGTGGACATTTTACAGTACATACATGTTCTCCGGTTATGTGGAGGGTTTATGACGTGCTCATGTGACGTTTTTTATGATGAGTTTTCTTTATAGCTAATTCGATGTGGCCCCTTTTCGGTTGAGGGAACATGACCTGAAGTGGTGAAAAGGAAATTCCACTCGACTTCATTTATGACGAAGGACAGGATAACAAAAAGTTTTAAAATGCCTGGGAAGGGTTTCGTCAATGTTATTGCGACCACTAGGAAATTACCCACCAAGAATTTTACTTGGTTCAAGTAGAATTGGAGTACGACTTCAGATAGATGCATTTATAACGATGAATTTTGTGAAGCGAATCGAACAAAAAACTGAGTATTACTCTACAGTATGTATGTTAAAAAACAAGCTGTCGTTTGTTAAATTTTAAATTGAAGTCATCTTAGTGACAAAGTGACGTCAATGATGTTCTTTATTCCGTGCTTTTTGCTCAAATGATCTATCGTTTGACTCAGATTTTATCAAGTCTACAATGCATACCTTTCACGGCAGGTATTTATCATGATTAATGCGCATATTAGACTACTACTGGCTAAATGCACCACAGTTTTGCCGGAGGATTACTGCTATTGCTCTAGGTATCTAGGTATCCTTTCATTTCGCTTGGGTTTAACTGTTGCTGTTTATTTCAATCGTCTACCACCATCGTTGTCTACATTACGCCCAGTTTCCGCATATAATTGACCACAATCTCCATCGATATCTCTTCGTCTCTAGATTTCTTTTAATGTGTATTTGCCAATTTGATCAGTTCAAAAAACATTTTCTACATCCTTCGTGGCGTTTTTACCAGTACACGAGTTCTTTCAAACTAAATTGGCAAAAAATATATATAGCTGCCATTTGCCCATTGATGGGGTGCGCGCCAATCACACTTACCCGCCATCGTTCGCAGTTGCCCGAAATGCGTCTCAGCTTTTCGAAGGACTTCTCTACTGTTCCGTGCCAAGTTATGTTGGGGCGACCCACTCGTCAGGAAGTAGTAGGCTGACATTTGTAGAGAACGGACGTGTCTACAAATTGATATTATTAATAAAAATAATTTAAAATTGAAATTAAATTAACTTTTATCAAGAATATAAAAAGATATTTATATTACTTAATTAATAATATATAATTTAAAACTTAATTGAAACTAATTTACTTTTGAGTTATTATCTAAGTTACTTTTCCTTAAAAAGTTTTGAGAAAAAATTCGTTTTTTTTGGCTTGGCGGGAATGAGCGGCGAGCCGCCGGCGGGTGGCGGACCAGACCGGCCCCCCACCATAAGGCCTAGGGGCACTCGGATCGGTCGTGGAGTCCGCAACGAGGAGGATCCAGACTTGAAAATAGCCAAAGTGAGGATAGCCAATCTTGAAAGGAGAAATGGCGAGTTGGCGAAGACACTCGAAGATTTCAAAAAGCAAATGACAACATTGATAAAAAAAAATGAAAAACTTACAGAGCAGTTAATGGCTGGGGAGGCGGGCCCGCCGTCTCCAAAGGTAGCCAGAAAAAAGGTTAAGCTATCTTCGACTACTTTTGCAATCATGGAGGAACCGGGCTGCCTTGAGGGCGAACAAGTTCTCGACAGCGAATCTGTCCGTATGGAGGACATAGAGAGCAGTAAAGCAGACGATACGCGAGTCGGCGACAACGGTGGCGATGGAAATGTCCCAGAAGAGGGTGCTAACCAGGCAAGTTGCAATAGTGAAGATGGAAAATTGGGTGAGTTTTTGCTCTATGTTTCCAAAAAATTAAAGAAAAAAAACAAAACTCAAGAAAAAATATTAAATAATGTTAAAAATAATGCAAGTACGAGTGAAAATTTAAAAAATAATGCAAGTACGAGTGAAAATTTAAAAAATGGTCCGACTGGAGATACAATTAGCACCCGAAATAAAGAAAAGGGGGAAAGGGTGCCCCCCATTAATGTTTATAAATTAGGTGGTAGAGATTTAGCCACTCTACTTAATAGGAGCGCGGGGCTCTCAAATTTTGTTATTAAAAAGACGGGGGCCGAGAGAGCCCAAGTCAAATGCAATAAAATTGCAGATTACAAAAAAGCACGGGAGGTCCTCGAGCGAGTGAAGGCTCCTCACTTCACCTACACTCCAAAGGAAGAGAAGGTGCAAACCTTCCTTCTGAAAGGCTTGGATGCGGAGGAAGAGCCCGATGAGGTGCTCTAAATGCTCCGGGAGACGGGAACTGAGGTTAAGTTCCTCTCAGTGTCACGGTTTAGTACGAGGAGGTCCGTTTTGGAAAAACAAATCCTGCCGCACTTCCTCGTGCAGATAAGCCCGGAGAGCCGGGGAAGCGATCTGATCGGCATCAGGTCGCTTAATTACCAGGCCATTCGTTTTGAGCGCCTGCTAAGGGGCGAAATAGTCCAGTGTCGAAGATGCCAGCGCTATGGTCACTCGGCAGTGAACTGTCAAATGACCTTACGATGTGTAAAGTGCGGGAAAGACCATACCGCAGCTGAATGTTCGCTGACTGAAGCAGATGGCAAGGAAAAAACTTTCTGTGTTAACTGCGGAAGCGGAGGGCATCCGGCTTCGTACCGTGGATGTCCTGCATACCGCAATGTTAAGGTCACAAGGCAGCAAGCACCGAGATCGGCCCAAAAAACGAAGGTGTCAGCGGCGTTGGATGGTGCCGTCCCTTCGGCACCAATCGTCTCGGGGATCCCATTTGTAGAAGTAGTTCGACAAGGGGGAGCTAAGAAGCCCCAACAAGATGCAAGTGGCGGGATGAACACTATCCTCAATAAAATACTAGCCATGTGTGAAAACATGCAGCATACGCTACACGTACACAATACAAAAATAAATAGCATAACAGAATATTTACACAAACAGCATGCCCGCTGCTAGGTCTGCAGTCACAGCGGTACCACTGGATGGTCTCCGGATCATCGCGATTAATGTGAATTCCATCGTAGGAATCCATCGAAGAGCGGAGCTCCTTGATTTCGCTGCCAGACAACAGCCTGACATAGTCTTGATTTCAGAAACCCACCTCAATCCGAGGCATTCGATAACATTAAAGGATTTTGAATTCGTGAGGAACGATAGACGAAATTGTGATGGGGGAGGTGGTACCGGAATATTTGTGGGTCGCCATTATCGTTTCAGGCATATTAATAGGCCTGAATTTGAAACCTTTGAGTGTATCGAAGTCTCATGTATTCTTTTTTCACTGCCTAGAGGAGGGAATTTATACATTCTGTCAGTCTATGCAGTGGGAAACAACCGAGCCAAGTTCAGGGAGGAATTCCATTCTCTGTTTACGATACTCGAACTGAATAGGCTGCATAATTACTATATTATAGCTGGCGACTTGAATGCTAAGCATACCTCGTGGCTAAACGCCACAAACAATCCCAGAGGGGTATTCCTCAAATCTTGGATAGAGCAATACCAGATAGAGTATAAATGCGAATTATATGGGTCAGAGAGTCCAACCTGGCCCAGGGCAAATTCCTATCTGGATTTGTGCATTGCTGACGCGCGCTTGAACATTAATTTTAGGAATCCTCAACGGAAACTACAGACTCTTCCTTACGATAGCGATCATAACGCTATTCTTATTGAAGTTCTGTTTGATGGACGAAGAGTTCGCCTTCTGCCGATGGACAGTGGCGTCCACAGGCTGAACTTTAAACAAACAAATTGGAAGAAATTCCAAGAGAGGTTTATTCGGGGATATCGAGAGGAATGCCCACCTCTTGACGGGGAAAACGATAGTACAATTGCACCAGGTGACAGGAACTTGAGCAACGAGGAAATACTTCAGTATCTTCTCAAGCTGGAGAACTTGACGCTGGAAACAATTGAACAAGTCGTCCCTAAAATTAAACCTCGCAATAATATGGAAGGATATGAAACTGCAGCCATAAAACGGTTGAAAAAAGTGAAAAGCCTTCTGCTCACTCGCGTCAACAAAATCTATCGGAGATATGGGGACTATCATCATCCCATATTGGTTGAGTTCAAATCACTTCTAAAGATCGCGCGGGATCTTATCCGTCAACATTACGTAAATGAAGTGAACTCCCAGTGGCGGGAGAAGTTAAAGGGTATTTCACCAAGCGATCCAGATTCCATGTTTACTAAGATAAATACGTTATCCCGGAAGAAGTCACGAATAACTGTGCCGAGAATTAAAGTCGGTGGCAGCGAGATACAACACCTTATTGACTCAGGTATAGACACGAATAGTGTAACTGCTGATGCGCAAGGCAATTACATCGTGATGGATGATGCTCTGAAACTCGAACTTATAGGGGAGCACTTTGAATCGGTGCATCGGCCCAGAACGGACTTAGAGCCAACGCGACTTTCGGAAATTGTAGAACAAGATGTCCACAATTTCAAATATAGCCTGAACGGCACCATAGTTCTCCAATTTAGCTCTGCGTTGCAGGCTGATCTCATACCGAGTGATAATCTGCTTGATTACTTTGTCTCATGTGTTGAGTTAACTTCCATATTCAGAACAGTAAACAATAAGAGATCATCCGGTATGGATGGCATTCCCAACGTGGTCCTCAGGCATTTACCAGACATTGCCATTCGTAATTATTGCATTTTGTTCAATAATTTATTGAACAATTCCTTCTTTCCAGGACAATGGAAGAAAGCCCGAGTATTCCCGATTTTAAAGAGAGGGAAGGATTCATCCAGCCTTCAAAGCTACCGCCCAATCAGTTTGCTGCCTAACATCAGCAAGGTGTTTGAGGTTTTGGTATTGAAAGCCTTGAACGGGCATATCAAGAAGAAGGAATTATTGCCGAACGCGCAATTCGGATTTCGATCTGGACATTCGACAATACATGCAATAACGAAGGTAACGTCTGATATTTGCTGGCGGATTAACAATGGTGAGTGCGTAGGCGCTTGCCTTATAGACATGGAGAAAGCCTTTGATACCGTCTGGTTGGATGGACTGATTTTCAGGCTCTTGCAGAATGAGTTTCCCAGTCACCTCGTAGCGATGATGTGTAGTATGCTGTATGGCAAGTGCTTTGTTATTACGGACGGAAATCTCACTACTAACAGAGAATTTCATGTTCTGAATGGATTACAGCAAGGGACAGTGACTGCGCCTACACTTTTTGCGGTATTTGCCGGCGAATTGCTCAATTCTTTCGATTTTAATAAATCTCCTAAAAGGTCGTTGGTTGCCTTTGCTGACGATCTGATAGCCTACACGGCGCACAAGAAGGTAACTGAGGTGCAAGTTGAACTTCAGAAGATGTTCAATGATATTAAGTTCTTCACGAACAGTTGGCGGATGAAAATCAATGCGCAAAAGTGTGAAACGATTCTGTTTCGAAATTCCTTGGCGTATGCCAGTAGGAACTTGAAAAGGAATTGGAGAGATTTCCACATTGTCGCGAACGAGGATAGTTCAGAGCGCATTCCCCATAAGAAGTGCGTTAGATACCTGGGTGTGCGTCTTGACGAGCGTCTCCAATTTAACGAGCACGTTAAAGTCGCGCTAGAAAGCGCTCGCAAGGCATTCATGTCTCTTCGAAGACTCTTTTATGCTCCACATCTTAGCCGGAAGGTTAAGATTATTTGCTATCTTACTTTGGTTAGACCGGTGCTTACCTACGGGTGTGCTATCTGGTTTAATTTGAGTGCTAGCCAAATGGAGAAAATAAGGATCTTTGAAAGGAAATGTCTGCGTGCTTGCACGGGGCTTAATAGAACTGCTTCGTCAAACTATGAGCACTATGTAACTAATGAAGTGATGTATGCAGCTGCTGCTGTGCCAAGAATCGATACAGTTATCGTCAGATTGATTCGGAATCATATAGTGCGATCTGCTTCGCATGGTGAGAACCCTTGGGTTTCGCAGCCGTTCTACCCAAATGATGGGTATTTCGAGAAAACTCTCACGTCAGGCTTCATTCCTCCCGAAGCGTTCGTGTATCTTGACAGGAATGGTCTAATTCTTGATTCTGCCGGTGATCCGGTTATGTATCATATACATAGACGGGCCACGGACAAAAGGATAGAATACCCCCCGAATTTGACAGTGGGGGCTCCGGGATTCGACTGGAGATACTCCAGAGCGAGAGCAATTGACATTAAGCGGGATGAAAAAGAGAAATCTTGGTACTGGTGGCTGCGGGATGCCGGTTAGCGGTGGCCGTGCTCAGTCCTGCCATTTGTTTCTTGGTGGGGCTTTGTAAATGTGTACATATTGAACGGGTGCTGATTTTGTCTCCAGTTGTAACTTATAAATACATACGTTATTATTCTTTGTTTTTTTTGTATGGATGTTATTTTAAAAAAAAAAAGAAAAAATATGTAATATAAAATCTATAATTATGATAGTTTTAAGAACAATAACTTAAGTTAAAAGTGTCTTTTGAAGCGATCAAATATTTATTATTACTTTTTATATTTCCTTATTTGCCACTAAGGCCAAGTGAATTCTGTGGGGTTTTTGACCATTTCCCGACAACTTATTGTAAAATTAGATTTTCATTTCTTACTGTTTCTCTTCTCTGTCTGTAAATCATTATTCAAAAATTTTGAGAGCCCACAGTGGCCATTAGATTTAAGTTATTTTTGTTATTTTAAAAAATTGTTTTTTTATTGTTCATTTTTCCAATCTACATACTATTGTTACCTATTTCTTAAAAATAAAAATGATTTTAAAAAAACAAAAAAACAAAAAAAGACCCACTCGTCACCCATATTGGGAGATTGGATTCCTCTGCATTCCCTCTTGAATATGTGACCTATCCACTGCCACTTCCGTCTTCCGATCACAATGCATACGAGTGCCAGGCTAGCGTGACGACCAAATTATTCGTTTGGAATAGTATCAGGACAGCGTATTTCCCACTAACACAGGACAGCCTTAACTTGATCTTAGCGTTCAGATAACTTCAATCCTACCTGCACAAGATTGGAAATGCCCAATCTCCTGATTGTTTGTTTTGCAATGTGGACGACACCTTTTACACCTTCTTTTCTTGTGGAGGTAGGATGGGATTCATCAGCAGCTCTATTTAAGCATAGGGAATCTCGCCTTCTGAACCAACACCAACAGCTCTACTACCAAACCCTATTTCCACCTCCATGTGATGACCGCTGGGAGCTCTTTCTTAAAAGCTGCAGACGGAGAAGGATGAAGGCCAGCCTCCCGCGCCTAAAAACGGGACAAATTGTACCAACTGGTCCTCCCGGTTGGGGGTTAAGTAGGGCTGACAACCTTACACGGAAAACAACCTGTTACGAAGCCACAACAGGAGTCTCGGACTGGACTGATAATAAAACGGCGAACCCGGCAACGACAACATAATAACGATTTGCGCATTTTCTCATGGAACGTACGCTCCTTGTGCAGCTGCTGAGCAGCTAGCCGATACCCTCTTCCAATATAGGTCTGATATAGTAGGGACGGAGCCCGTATTCAGGCGATAAGTTGGCTCCCATGGCTTATATCAAAATACAAATGATAACGGGCTGCGAATTATTCAATTAGCAGTGTCACACGGAATGGTTGTTGCAAGTCCCTGGTTTGCGCGGAAAGCGGTCCACAAACAATCGGGGGGGACCACTTTCAACCAAATTGACCATCTGCTGATCAAAAGCCGCCACCTTTCAGCCTTGATGAATGTCAGAAAATTATGGGGGGGGCAATATAGACTCGGAACACTATCTCGTTGGAATGGTGTTCCGAGCTTGATTAACAACACCACCTAGAATCCCCTCTGACAATCAGGTGAGAGTTAACACTGAAGCTATCTACAATATAGCCCTCTGCAAAACCTATAAAAGGGAAATGGACGCCGCAATAACCGCAACTAATAGATGCCCTGGAAATGAAACACCAATGATCTTGATAATTACCTGAAAAAAAAAACGGCCACAAACATATTTAGCCCCAACCGCAAAAAGAGTCGAAACGGCTGGTTAGATGATAAATGTAAGCTAGCAACGCTGCATACCGTGTAATGTTGCATTCATAAAAGAGGCGGGCACGTGCGAAGACTTATCACGAACTCAGGCGAGCGGAAAAGCGACTTCACAGACGGAAAAGGGAAGCCTGGGAGAACCAACGGATCTGTGAACTAGTAAAGTACAGGGACCAACCGCACCAGGCACGCAAGTTTTACCAACAAGTTAGCAGTATGAAGCTTTACACACCTCGATGCTCATCCTGCCGAGACAAAGAGGGAAATCTGATTTCCGACAGAATGGGCATATTAGAGCGATGGGTTGAGTACTTTGATAAACTACTGAACAACGAGAACATCGGCGAGGGGGTCCCGCCAGCTAAAGACGACGGACAAATACTGCCACCACCTAGTATAGAAGAAACAGTTCCTGCAATTCATTGGCTTAAAAATCATAAGTCGCCAAGAGCCGATGGAATTACAACCGAATTAGTTAAATATGGATGCGACCAATTACACCAAGTAGTTCATCAACTTGTACTCAAGGTGTGGGACTGCGAAGCAATGCCTGGCGACTGGCAAAGAGGCATTATCTGTCCTATACAGAAATAGGAAGATACTACAAAATGCAGAAATTATACAGGTATCAAGTTACTGAGTACCATCTATAAGATATCCTCAGCTATTTTGCTAGGTCGAATACCCCCATACGCAAAGAACATCATTGGCCCATACCAAAGAGGCTTCACTGCAGGCAAATCAGCAACAAGTCAGATTTACTCTCTGCGGCAAACGATGGAAAAACTATTAGAATATGGACATCAGGTGCACCATCTTTTCATCGACTTTAAAGCCGCCTACGTCAGTCAGGGTAAAATTTTACACGGCTATGAGAGAATTCGGTATCATGACGAAATATATAAGACTGACTAGGCTGACCCTGACCAATGTGCGAGGCCAGATAAAAACAGCAGGATCACTCTCAATACCATTCGAAATAAACAACGGTCTAAGACAAGGGGATGTTCTATCATGCATCCTCTTTAGCTTACCCCTGGAAAAAGTGGTCCATGATGCGGAGGTAAATGCAAGAGGTACGATCCTCCCTAAGTTCACTCAACTACTGACCTATGCTGATGATATCCACATCATGGGAAGAATGACCGGAGACGTACAAACTGCCCTCATTCAGATGGAGCAGGCGGCGCGAGATCTTGGGCTGCACATCGATAAAGGCAAAACAAAATATATGGTGGGAACGTCAGCACCAATGACCAACCAACCAACCGACGATGAAATCCACGCACGGTTGTTGGCAGCCAACAGAGCCTATTTCAGCTTACAAAAACTGCCCCGTTTGAAACGTCTCATCTAAGGGTCAAAGCTCTTACTCTACAAGGCAATGATTTTACCAGTCCTCATGTATTTCTCGGAGACTTGAACAAGAAAAATTGCGAACTCTTGGCCGCGTTCAAGAGAAGAAGCCTCTGAGGAATTTTTGGCCCCTAGATAAGAATGGACGATTCCGTACCCTACATAACGACGAAATCTATGAGCGATACCATGACCATCAGGTTCGGCTAAATAGGTTGCGGTGAGCGGGCCACTTAATCCGTATGGATGAGGATAATCTCACCAGAAAAGTCAATATCTATGGTAGAAAAAGAAGACGCAGAGGCAGACCCTGCTTGAGATGGAACGATGGCGTAGGTCTGGACGCCAGGCAACTTTTAGTAATATCGAATTGGTGGACCTTGGCGCAAAACGGGGATGTTTCGAGTTCCTTATTAAAGCAGGCCTAGACCGGATACCGGTTGTTGTGCCATTGATGATGATCTCCTTCCAGAAAAATTATCGAGGAGATGCTGAGAAGCGCTGACAGGTGGAATCGTGTTGCACATTAGGTTCTCTTTGCAAAGAAGGAAGAGCTCGACCGGTGGAGAGGCGGATGACAGGGAGTTGCTTGGAGTAATACTTCCCTTCCCCTTGCCTTAAAGGTTCCACAAGGCGGGAGAGTTCGGTGGTTAACCCAAGTAATGTGACAAAGGGGTCCAGGCTGGCCCTCTGATGATGGGGAGGTGTTTAGTTGGTAGTCCGACGTCGTTCCGTTGCGGGAGTCCAAAACTCTTTGCGTATATGCATTAATCTACCCTACCTCTAAAAATAAAACATGCAGTTAGGTGCAGCCGTCGGTAGAAACCACACCTTTGATGCTCTGCCCATTAATGTAGGTAGGGAGAAGGGGATATCCCGTCGAATTAAGAACCTTGGTGTTATTCACTTTTATCTTCAGCCCAGCTCTACTTCTCTCTAAATCCAGAGCCATTTGGCCAAGGTCTATGAGCCGGTGAGAAAGCGACAGATGTGGTCAGCATAGTCAAGGTGTTTGAGGAAAGATGTCATAATCCATCACAGGATGCAACCCTGGCAGACTTTGCTTTGGACCTCAAAATCCACCGAGATTTTGGCTCACAATTTACACTGAACCAGGCCTCTTTCCTCTGTCTGGGAAAGATCTCGAATTCCCATGATTTTCATGTGAGTGGAAGCAGCAGATCTGCAGTAACTGCAGGTACAGAGGTAAATGACTCTGCAGGGAGACCGGGAACCGCAGCGGCTTTACTCCGTTTAAATGAATTGATGGCCGAAATTACTTTTCTCCTATTTGGAGGAATACTGCGTATCTGCGTGCAATGGTGACTACCCAATTCGTCCACAAGAGGAGGGATATCACCGGATGTGGTATGGTTACCAACCGTGATGAACGGTACTTTCCATCTCTTCAGTTACTCGTCGTTGTGAATCAGAAGTCAACTGTTGATAGCATTCACAGGACTATCGAGAGATTTGTGACCACGTGCAAGCTCTTTCGTGATGCGGTATACACATCCGCTTGCTTGACCAGTACCTATTGTATTGTGTTCTCTTTTGTCCCGCCGTACACTACCCTGAACTTCCTAGGATTCCGCCCGGTATCGGAATTTCAGGCGCTATGCCCACTATCGCTCGTATCGGTCAATTAAGCCTTTAAATCTCTCTGTTCATCGTCTCGCGCTAATGTTCATCGATATTCTCAGGCGGGTTAATCAGTATTACTGCCGTTCGATATCTGTCACACTGTCGAGCAATAGCTAACTCCACAACCTTGTTGGAAGTGGCAGACGCAACATGAAAAAGACCGACCATCAGAAGATGATCCCTTTCGAGGAGACAACTCCTAAATCTACTGCTGATCGCGAAGTGATCGATTCGATTGCTGCTGACCTAATGGCAAGCTTCTGAAACAAGTTTGGAAAAGTCTGAGATTAATTTGGAAAGGTGTGAAAATAGTTTGAAAAATTCTGAATTTGACCTGCAAAACTTATATTTAGGGCAATCTCGCTAGCTAAATATCTGGCATTATCTGTTATATAATTCCAATTGTCGAGAAGGCAGTGAAGTCCTGTGGTTAATTACCCACTTCATCCCTGATTGTCTTTATATCATTTATATTTTTATTTTTGTCTACAAAGTCCAATTTTACTCATTACTTTTTCATTGGAGAAGTTTGTTACCCTTTTTGCTTTTATATTTAAAAAATGTGAAAGAATTAATTGAAGCAATTAGCAAAGTAGAGAGATTGCGGAATTAGTGAGATTATCCATTTACGAAGTTGTTGAATGATAACAACTCTTGGTTAAAACTTGTACGGCGAAGTTGTTAATTCTCTCATAGAAGCGATGATATTATGGTTGCAGCCAGTTTAAGGCGGAAGTTGCTGAACAAAGCTTTAAACGAGATTCGAAGGAAATCCTTTGTGTTACGGAATTACTTTTAAATAATTAAATAACACGGGATACAAGTTGTCACTATACAGGAAATATGCACGCTTTTATCATCCGTCATGGCTACAAAATTCTGAAAAGTTGGAGCAATTTTCTTCGCTTCGTTTATTACTATCTGACATGAAACTATCTCCTGAGAATGAACTGCGCTCATAATTTTTTTAGCTCTTTGCTGTATGAAAGGATTTTCTTTCGAGATTTATGTAGTTGAAGTTTCGTAAAAAAGAATAGTTTCACAGTTTCCGAAAAATGCCAGGGTGTATCTTAAGATCATTTCTGGGATGAAGTTAAGTTCAATAAGATTTGAAGTTTTGATTGCATTTTTGGGAAAAGTTGAACGGTTAGCGGCGGGATTTTTTTCCTCTTAGGCTGCATCGAAGTAAAATTCTTCTTCATAGCATGCGACTGCCTTTGATTTTGATAGAAACCAAACCAAATCGAACATTATACAAACGTGTGTATCTAAATTGATTATTTGATGTGCATTTTCTGTTCGATTGTCAGGAAGGTAAGGTTTTGGTTATACAGCAAGTTTACTGTTTCTTGTTTCCAGCTCTCATTTATTAAAATATTTAATCGAGCGAATAGGAGGGATGCTATAAAAACTTTGCGGTTTTTGTAGCATCTGCATAATCTGGTAAAATGTTCGTGCATAAGGATTTGAAAGTTTGGGAGATAGCGCAAATTGACGCGCAGTGTGACGTCTGTATATCTAATGGTGGCAACTATGTCGGTTCAAAACCGACGACGTGCCGAGCGAACAGATAATGTAAATGACTGCAAATTTAGAACAATTTTTAAGGTTTTATGTAAAACAAACGCCAGACTGTGGGATTTTTACCACTAAGACCAACCCCGACTCTAGATGTTTTAATTTAAACCTGTATAGGTACTGACGGTATCCTCCATGGCCGGTGAAAAACTGGGTGAGATTATAATTGATCTCGCCATGCTTTCTCTTCAGCCACTCACCAATGGAAGGGATCAACCTGTAAGTCCAACGACCATTTTCTGACTGGTGCCATCGCTGTTGCCATCTGCTTATGGATCTCTCCCTTTCGGTTTTTTCACCTGCGATAAGGGAGAGATGGACTTGGTGTTATAAATGTTCATCATCTCGGTTGCCTAGATGTCAATCGGCATCATTCTCGAGATGGCGAACGCTGCATCATCTGAGACGGTCTCGAAGGTAGAACACACCCTTAAGGCAGTTCTTCTGTAGACCGTGCTCAGTTTATGTGCATTGCCTAAAAGATGTAGTACTTTTCCCCAAACTGGGACTGCATATAACAAGATAGACCTCACCAGCCTGGTTATGAGCAGCCTGCAAGTATGCCGCGGTCCTCCTACGTTCGCCTTCATCCTTGCCAGAACCATACTCGTGATGGATGTTTCGCAAGTATGCTCTATGTGCTGCTTGAAATCGAGTTTTCCGTCTATCATCACCTTTAAGTATTTGATGGCCGGCTGTTTGTTTCGAACAGCTCCGCGAACATATCCGGTCTTCATTTGCTGGCAAGTTTGACCTTATTCGGTATACCGTCCAGACTCGAAGCTTTGCTGTCACCTATTCGACTGCAGATCTCCAGCAGCTCGCCCCTAGTGACTGAATCTCGCGTCACATTCAGGGGGCTCTGGAAGGTATCAGTACCCTCTCTTGCTGGGGAAATAACCTGTGGCTTATTTTCAACAAGAGCATAGGGCACGTGATCTGCGAAGATGATTGACCTCTGAATCGTCTTGTCACGATTTTATAGGCGCTACCCCACGGATTTGTGTCCGCTTCCAAATAGAGCTCCTTAAAACATTCCTTTTTACACCGCTGGATGGCGAGCTTGAGGTCTTTGTGGGCTTGCCTATAGTCATGCTCCTTTTGCCTTTTATTTCGTTTGGTTCTGTGGCAATTCAATCGAAGGCTGGCAAGTTCACTATTCCACCAATAATTGGGTCTTCTAGTGGGGAATGTGCATCTCTTGGGCATCGTCTTTGCTGTGTAACGTGGAGAGTTTCGTCCGTGGTGGTGTCTGCTTTGCTATGCAGCTGTAGCCACACCTCCATGAATGTTTGCTCATCCATCGTTTTTGCAGACCACCCTGGTGTTCTTTTGGATTTCGGCTTTCGGGGTGCGGGTCTCCTTCCTTGTGGCTCTGTCCTTAGTTCAAAGCCTGGCGGTCGCTGTACCAGGACATGTCACGTGCAAGTCAGATCTACAATTGAACCAGATCCCCTTTTCCGATAAGTTTTACATCACCTTCGTTTGCCAGAACTACATCCAACTGGGCGAATGCTTCTAATAAGCACCGCCCCCTTGCGTTAGTCTCTTTGCTGCAAAAATCGATAGCCCACGCATTAATGTGACCAGCTATCACCTTTGGATCTCGTCCCCTTGCGTCGTACACAAGATCGTCTAACAAGTTTTCAAACTCGGGCAGTGTGAGGCTCGCCGGGGGGTAGCAGCTGTATACGAATATATCGCTCATTTTCGCCCACACGAAGCCACTAGTCACCTGACTCAAGCTATATAGTATGGCTTGACGACCGCACGCCCATATCGCCGCTCTACCGGTCGAATCTGTGACCCATACACCACCGTGAAGATTTTTGTTTGGTTCACTAATGATAGCAACCCCCATCGCGGATTCGTGAGTGGTCTGCGCAAGCAAATCTTGTGCGACCCTTCAATGATTGAGGTTCATTTGTATTAACCTCATTGCAGTTAACGCCTTCCTAAATTCTAGGCATTTACCACTTCCGGCAATATATCGGTTATCCCGTCCCTCCTCTCATTCGCACAAAATCCATTTGGGGTCTCTATTGCACTCCTTGGTAATATGTCCTTTCTCCATACAGCTTCGACATCGATTGGACCGATCGATGCCGCTAGTGCATGCATTCGCGAAGTGTCCGTACATTAGGCATTTGAAGCACCTCTTTAAAGAGATCTGTTCCCTTAGTCGACAAACAACCCATCCAATCCGAACCTTCCCCACGGCCAACAACTTCTGCGCGGACTTCACTGGCAGTCGCATTGTGGCCGTTTGAGTACCGCCAGAAGCATTTCTTGGGCCCACGATAGATTCTTCGCTGAGTTCCTCCAACTTGAATTGTTGCTTGAAGGCAGTACATGCACATGTACAGGAGGTGTGTACATTTTTTTATCATCAAATATAGTCATGCCGGGTATCAAATGAAAGGTCTCGATTAGTACTTTCGAAAGCTGATCTTAGTTTTGACATCAGTTGGAAATGTGGGGAGTGGAAGGTTCGGAAGTGAGCATTTATTAAACCGGCCTATTGCCAGAAACTACGCAACCGAAAAATCTGAAAAAAAATCAAGAGGCTGCTACTATATGGTGCGTAGGCTCCGACATACCTTTCATACAGATATTCCTTCAAACAAAGTTAATAATAGTGTATTACTATTATTTTTAGTAATTGGTTAGAAAACCCCTTTAAGTTTATCCTAGTACCACAAAATTGCAATAATGTAGGCTATAATATAGGGAATGATCTAACCAGGTTTGGTGAAAATCGCACTATTACTAACAAAGTTATAATAGGTCAAAATTGTCGTTTGTTTACAAATTCAAGACTACGAATGTCAATATCACCCGAAAGTCGATACTCTCACAGAATATATGCATATATTACGTGCTACGTACTAATGGGGTAAATGCACATTCAAATGTCTTTATATAAGAAATACACAAAACCTTTCGTACCTAAAGTGCCCAACCGGTTCCCGACTTATTGGTAAATGATCAGGTATAATTTCTTTGGAAATTTTATATTTCATTTAGTTCTCTTTTACAG
The DNA here is from genome assembly GCF_905115235.1 of Hermetia illucens. Classification (NCBI taxonomy): domain Eukaryota; kingdom Metazoa; phylum Arthropoda; class Insecta; order Diptera; family Stratiomyidae; genus Hermetia; species Hermetia illucens. Next base: position 123,673,879 of record NC_051851.1, on the reverse strand, counting down.
CTCTCAATTAATACACATTCACTGCTTGCTGTTCCATATATAAAGTGGTGGTCTCTTTTCCTCCGACAAAACATTTTATTTGTCCATTTGGCCACCGAAGGTTTTCGTTATGTGTAATCATGTCAACCGAATATATATTCCAGGTCTTCCCAGCATTTAAATTGATAAATGAAGCAAAAGATGAATTTGAAGCTCTTTTCTGCCCTGCAAAGTAGAAATTTTGGACCACAATAACATGCCAGACAGAAAAGAGATCAGTCAGTGCCCGGCATCTTTCCGTATTTACACAATGAAGTCACAGTTCCTCTTCCAACCTGTTCTTTGTCCTCATATCAGAAAAATATTCCACTTTTGTTTTGGTCCGGAGATTTCAAAACCTCGCAACCTATTGGCTTCCTAAAAATATATCAAAATACGGGGCTAAGAGCACTTGATGCAAATCACGAATTTTTGGGAATATGTTTTTCCCAATGAAAATGAAAACATTCCCTGGTTCGTGACGATAACGACTGAACCACCAAAGGCGGAATTCGCTCTCGACAGAGGGTCTCGACACATAATTGTGCCGTAATGTCAGACAGAGGTATTGCTTCAGGCCACCGCGTGCGAGTCTCGCAAAAGAGCCGATGATATCCAGAAGGATGCTTTTTGACGTTGCACTTCTGGCACGAGATGTACTGTCTGGCCCAAGAGTTTACGTCCTTGTTATGGACGGCCAGAAGTATTTGTCAGTGACTAACCAGTTCATCGGATGCTCAAGATCGTGTATTGCTTTAAATACTTCTCTACGAAAATCGGCCGGAATGAATGGCCTGGGTTCCTCATCTGAGGTCCCGCAGAGTAAATAAGAGTTTGAGCCGAAAATAGGAAACTCCTTCCACTTGTATTTGGAATTTACCTTCAAGCTCTGAAACTCTGCGTCATCGACGTAGAAGAATGCACTTGAGATGTTCCAAGTGCTCAGATTCTGAAGAGGAAGCGACCAAAACAGCATTCATATAGACGAAACGAAAGTTCAAGTTTCGTAAGGCAGCGCGGATAAACCTCTGGAAAGCCTGCGTATGGTCGCACAAGCCGAAAGTCATCCTAGTGAACTCGAAGAGTCCGAAAGGTGTGCAGCCGTTTTCGGAATGTCTTCGGGAGTGACAGGTGGTACGCCTTAGCTAGATCCAAGATCGTAAAAACACGGCAGTTCGTAAGTAATGGCGCAAAATAAAATGAGTGGATTGGGATATCGGTCTGGAACTGCCTGAGCATTCAGACGTCTATAATCTCCACATGGTTGCCATTCGCGGTTTGGGTTAGGGACCAAATGTAGTGGAGAGGACCAACAGATATTGGATGGTCTGCAGATACCCTGTTTCATCAAGTCTTCAAATTCTTTTTTTCGCAACAACAAGCTTTTAGTGTGAAAGAAGACGGACTTTTGAGAAGATTGGGAGCCGGTATTGATGCGGTGCTGCACATTGTGCTTAACTAGTTGGGAGAAGCTATTTTCCGTAGTAATGTTGGGATACTTTCTGAGGAGTGCGCGAATGCGGTGGTCGGCAATATCCTCTAAAATTATCGATAGAGTGTCATCTAGACAAGTAGAAATTTTCCTCGACGTCAGTAATGATGTTGCAGGGTCTATCAAAACCTTGTTCTGCAAGCCTACCAGCAGCCCATAGTGACCCAGGTAGTCTGTGCCTACTATGGAGATGTCCAATTGTCTCCTCGCCGCGACCGATGTGGGGGTTGAACGTGGTGGCGTCCGCCATCGCAAATTGTGCCTCCAGTTGGCGGAACCCCGTAGCCGCATTGCTTCGCCAAAAGGAAGGCACCCTAACCGCGACTGTCGCCAGCGACGGCATCGCGCGTTCCGCGGATTTCTCCTAGGCGGAGAGGTTGAAACGAGTAGGGTGGCTAACTCAGTGCGTTCTGTTCGAATTGCCTTTGTCCGCTGGAGGTTGCGCTACTTTAGTATGTTGCCAACCGATTCGCTGATAAAGGCTTAGATAATTACTCTTGGACTGCTTTCCCGTTGCACTTTATTATCTGCTTTTCGGCGAAACTCCGCGTGGATCACGAATATAAGGTCGACAGGCGAAATTACATTAGAATCGCTAATAAAAATCGTCTCGCGGGTGTCTTCTTCTGCCGGGGATACCACTCCTTACGGATATTTTTTTCCCAATGAAAAATAAAAACTTTGGAAACTTTGGAGATATTCCAACCGATGTAAAATAAAAAACCACAAATGCGTGAAGTAGTAAATTTCCGAGTCAAACGGAGTTCGCCCCCGGTAATTTTCCCAGTTAAAATGCCCCCAGGCTAGAGGGAAAGTTGAAAGCAGTTGTTCAGGTCTCTCACTGGGAAGTCTGTCAGATTGTATTGGGCTATCAGCGTCAAATCCAATTTAGATCGGTCAGTATTACAATCTGTCCTGTGTGTTCAATTCTGTGGCCAGTCGTTCCCAATCGACCTGCGGAATCTGATTCGTCCGCATGTTCAGTGATTATGGAATGGATGGGGAATTTTTTTAAAGAATTAAGGAGGCTGATCTTATTGGGATGGAACCATGATTGTCTGTCTCACCCGGAAGATGGAATTATTTGTAATCATATTTCCCTAGAATTTATTCGGCCCATTCCAAATAATCACCTTGGATGGACAATAAGTTTGAACCACTCGAATGCCTAATCTACCTAAATCACTGACGAACTCTAAAGCATACTCATTGGCATAAACAATTTTCGAATAGAACTTGAATGGCCCTTTAAGGCCCATAAGTGCAACGAAATGTTGTTATTTGCGGTATATATTTTAGTGTTTTGTTCTAACTCCACTAAAATAATGGATCACTTTTTTATCTTAAGTGATTGCGTGACTGGCTAGAGGAGTTGCTTTTAGAAATTGGATTTTGGATGCTGTGACTTTTACTTTCCATAAATTTATACAATGTCGTCTCTGTTTGTGCAACGTGTGGATTTTTGGATACCAAATTGTTGGTAGTATTTGGCCATTTATATTTTATTTAAAAAAAACCAAATTCTGTTACGACATAACCTCTATGTCATGTCATGTCCACCTTCGCTACCGCCCTGAGGAGTGGAGGATTTAGCATATCAAACCCCGTTGTTTCGATCAGCTGCTGATGGGCAACGGATTTCCTTTTTGGTAGTTCTAGAAGGAGGTTCAGATTTCGGATTTGCTAGAAGTGAGTTTGATTTGACAAATTTGCTGTTCGTTGAGCCGACAAAACGCTCTTTTGATAAACCGCTTACCAGATTTGGTGACCCCGAGGGTTATGTAGGCCCCTTTGTGGATCGTGCCTTTAACTTGGTTCCACAATTCTTCAACATTCGTAATGGTTGGTAATTCCGCAAGTGGAATCGTTAATTTTTTTTTTTCTCACTAAATCGCCACCATTTAATGCGCGGCGGGCCAGCGCGTTTCTCACGTTCTTTTAACGGTGGCCTGATAGGCAAAATGGCGATTAGTCAGTGACCAAGATAAAATGTTGGCTTCTTATGAGGGTGTAATCGATTTGCTTTTGACTGTTCCCACTATAAAATGTAGGAAGATGAGACAATCCTTTGATGAACCATGTATTCATAAGTACAAGGTCGTGGGTGTCGGCAAAATCGATTATACGCTCGCCACCCTCATTGCGCGCTCCGAACCCCTTTCTCCCATGGCACCTATTACCGTCTGGCTTTTTACCCATATTGCGCGGTCCGAACCCCTTTCTCCCATGGCACCTATTACCGTTGGGCTTTTCACCAAGGTGTCCAGATAGCTGAGTGGTTAGAGCACAAGGCTGTCGTACGGAAGGTCGCGGTTCAAGTCTCACTGGTGGCAGTGGGATTTGTATCGTGATTTGACGTCGGATACCAGTCGACTCAGCTATGAATGAGTACCTGAGTCAAATCAGGGTAATAATCTCGGGCGAGCGCAATGCTAATCATTTTGCCTCCTACAGTGTACTGTAGTGTACCGTTACGGTCTTGAATGAAGTGCTCTACCACACATCAAGGCTCTGATCTAATATGGATTGTTGCGCCAACGATTATTATTATTATTATTTTCACCGACCTGACCATTAAGGTCGCAGGCATGTGACAAGTCTTTTCATCGACAAGTTGCCAGAAGGTATCTTTCTCGACATCACCTGTGACGCGGTGAAGGAGTGAATAGTGCGATCAGTTGATATAATGGTGAGCTTCATCAGCCGATCATCAAATCATTCGACTTCTTTAATGGCATCACGGGAACCCTCTGAGATGGCAATGCCAGCACCATATTGAGTGTGTGCGCTACCAAAATAGAGAAGTTTATAGCCATTTTTACCGCGTCCGCGTTCAGTGTCGCAGCTTTTGTCACCAGACCATCGAATTTATTGCAGAGCGCAGATATCAATGCGCCTTTTTCGAAGGGCTCTTGCGAGTTCCTCCGTCTTTCCAGTTAGGGTGCTAACATTTAGCGTGTAGACACGTATTGCTTTTGCTAGGACTAATTTGCTTACGTCCATGCGTCAAGAACTCTTGCCCATTTCTCGACAGGATCGGGACCCATCCTGCCGCGTCGACTGAGGTGGACGCCCTAACATTTTTGTGAGGCTTGTGACTCAATCCGATCATGTTGTTTCTAACGACATTGTATGCATTTTCTTGGTCGGCCTGTCGCGGGACCTGTCACCAAGAGAGATCAGGTAGAATTTAGCATAGTGGAATAACTCCAACTATATTCTATTTATCTTTTTCCTTGATCTCTTTTTGTTTTACTGAGGATAGTACAGAGTACGTTGCCTCAAACCCTCCTCCTTTTTACCTAGGCCTGGGACCAGCATACTATGTTAATAACATAGTGGAGTTAAAATATTAGCGTCACTTTGAATTTCTTAATTGAACTACACTAGAGTTATATACAAATAGAACCCCCTAATCTTACGCAACATTTCACACGAAATTTGATAGAAAGATGGCAATATAGTTCCACGTTGAATTTAAGGGGGGTCTCTTGCATGTACAAAGAGGAGTCAATTTTTTTCGACCGGATATAGCCAAGTGGGGTATCATATGAAAGATCTCGCTGAGTACTTCCCAAAACTAACCGACTGATCAATCCTGAGGTTTAATGCAGGACGAAGGAGTACTAGGGCTGGAAAGTGATCATTTTCTCGGATCCATTCTCAGAAGCTACCTAACTCCTAAATCTGAAAATAAATCACGAGGCTACCATTATACGTTGCGTAGGACTCAAAATACTCTCCAGAGGGACAGAGCCTCTCTTTTCTTTTGGAGTATTTTCTGCTGGAACGTGATGACAGTAGATTTTGAAAATTTTCCCATTTAACAAGTTTTGTTAGAATAGCCAAAACCATTAAAATGTATCAATCAAAAGTGTAAAGTGCGATTTGTTGTTTGTCTATTCGAATATTAACTGTCCGAGTGCAATTATCAGATCTATGAGAGATGGAAGTCATCACAAAAGTTAGTTTAAATAATGAAGTTTTCCACAACATTTATAACGAATATTAATGAATAAAATATTGCCATAGCCAACTCTCTAAAACCAACAAAGTGAATTTCGTTTAATATTTCTACTTAGCCCAACTCACTGGTTCGAAACTAGGGGCTCATATTTGCTTTAAAGATTTTAATGTTCACAATATGAAACTATCGTCATTTGTATGGCAGAGATTAGCAATACTTAGCACATATTAAATTTTGATCCACCATAATCTACAAACTGCCTACACGGAAAGTTAGCAACATTCAACGAAGCCGAGTTATCATGAACTCATCCTATCCTTTCTGTTTGCTTGCCCTCCATTCCACTCATTCGAAACGGCTTTTTATTTCATTCACGCTTCCATTGCAACTGTCGTTTGCAATGATAGGAGATAGCCAAACATAGAAATTCGTGTCTTATGATATTTGAGAATTCTCCATATTCTACCAGAACATAGCTATTTTGCAGTGTTTATAGGAGCAAAACCAAATCTACTGGATTTAGCAAGTTTGCTGTAAAGTGCAATTTCTCGGCTCGAAATGTGCTTAATCCCATAAAATGGTTTGACTTCTTCCCGGCATGAAACCTTCTTTATTTTATGAATTGCTTCCTCTACAGCTTCTAATGCAGTATCGTCCTTCCAGGCTGAATGTTTGACTACGACGTACAAGAAGATAATTTCTTTTCGGTTCGAACATAATGAAACGGTCGAGAAGGACGAACGCGAAACCGTAAAATTAACGCCCCTGGGAAAATGTATTGTTGGGATGCTGATGATAATGATGATGTCAACGACACTGGCAAAGGAACATGACATGCCTACGTACGACTTTTGCTGTTAGCTTTTTACTTTCTGTTGTTATCCTTCGTCCTAAATGGGGTCCTGCATTGTATTTTGGACATGAAGACTCGGGAAATCACATTTTCTATCTTTTTTGTTCCCATTTAACCCTTTAAAAAATTTTCGCCGACAACCGATAAATGTTTAGCCTTTGATGGGGAATGTTTTTTCGGCAGAGAGATATGCTTTTTTGAGGAAGACAAATTGGTTTGGCCGCTTTTCCTAAAATTTCTGATGATTTGGAAAATGAACAGGACTCCCTTGTGGATTCTTCCGTTGCTTTCTATCAAATGTAAAATTAGAAGGAAATTTCCTGCGAATTATGTTCACATACATGGCAGTGATTGCTGCATCTACTCAATGTTTGCGCTGAAGGTTGAAATTTAGGGTTAATCTGCCCAAGTTGACCGCTAATGTCGAACAAAGAGCAATGTTGGAAAGCACAGCCTGAAAACATATAACTGGCAAAATATAAATGTGCAAAATGGCTTCAAGATTGGCAAAGCATTACTGCCTATTATGCGCGTATAAAAAGCTTGTTCAATGCTTCATTCAGTTCTTTTGCTATTGTTCTTCGGAGCTGAAATGCTCTAAAACTTCCCTTTTTATGCACGACCTTTACAAATGTTTTGTGTTGTTACCACTGTTAATGCGGCAATGGCGGACACCACTAAAGCAACTCTTTTGAAAACTTGGAATGCTACACGGTAACGCTGAACAATGGGACACAATGATTATATGCAAGGATAGATGGGAGAGAGTTACATCGAAAGAGAAATGTAAAAAGGTCGAGTCGGCAGAATTAATTGGTTGGTTAGACATTGGCTTGACTAAAAAGTTCCTTTTTTCAGGGACTAATTTGATGGGATAATGATTGTTATGGGGCCTTTCAATTTGAAGGGATCATTGTGTGGGGATATGGGAGCACTTTCGGAAAACCGCAAAGCTTGAATAATTGATCTAAGACTGGTGGAATTTCTCTTATCCACTTTTTTGGAAAAACGTGTTGTCCTAGTTTATTGTGCATTTTTGAAGATAGTCAGTTTCATATCCAAGCATAAAAGAGTCATCTTGATATAATCAACCATTAATTTATTATTTTATTGCTTTTAATGGTTTTTTCCAATTTCAAAATATGTTTATTGCTAGAGTGAAATCCTTCTTGGAAAATCTTTATCGCTTATGCAAAGAAACGTTCGCTGCTTTCATAGTATCATTATAAATCTCTTTTGGAAATCTTTTATTTCTATTATAATGAATGTCAAAGAGACAAAAGACCGTCTGGACCGTTAGAATAGAGCAGATTCAACTATAGCTCGTAGTCTGAAAGTGATCATCCAGGTCTATTTGGCAAATGAGACGGCCGATACAGCTCAAGCTAACTTGTAGGCGTAATTATTCAATTGATTTGGCTTTTGTTTGGTTTAGAAATATAAGTTCTCATTATTCAGCCCGAAGACTAACAAGCAGGATGTATTTTGCGGGTGAAGGGGCTGAAATATTCTTTACGAACCAATAATTAGCTGAGAAACTTGGACATTACCCTGGGGTGACCCTCGCTCTAGTTCACATGTCAGTTCTCTTTTGTAATGTTTGGTTTTGAACTGCCTCTATTCCCTTCTTGTCTTCGGTCAATTGTATTGCCTCTTCTCCACATTCCTTCTGCGTCTAAATTATGGTAATTCTCAGAAGTTATCCAGCCAAAAAATTTGCAAAATATCATGGTGATGCTTCTATATGTAATATACACCTCAAAAAACCCTGATATTTTTAAAGAAAAAAAGACAAATTTTATTTTTTAATGCCGAATAGTGACAAATAGAGACAAAAACTCACTGAGAAAGAGAACAACTGTTCCTCGAAAGGCCGGTATATGAGGAATAAAAAATTCACTATTCGCCAATAAAAAATAAGGAGACGTCGTAGATAGGTTTCACGAAAGTTTCAGCTTTCGAGTTGGAGTTACTTTCTATGTACCGCTCCGATTTAGCAATGAATAAAGAACGCAGTTGCGCCATTTTGCTCTTTCAGAAGTCGCCTGATCTGAATGTAGTAGAGACTTTCAAATCCCCATCCAACGTATCAAGCTATCGTTCTGTCGACTAGCCTTTCGGTCGTTTACCATCGACTTTCATGTTCAGCCTAATCTTGGCAAGCAAAATCTCGTTATCGCAAATTACCCTATGTGTCCATACCATCGAAGATGTCCCTCTCGCAATTTTTCCACGATCGGTGCAAACGCATACTGATCGCGGAAATCCTCATTTCGGATGTGAACAAATCGTGTTACGCCACTTGTCCAACGCAACATCTTCTTCTGCATCATCACGAGACGACGTTCATTGTCTTTTATAGATAGCCAACACTCAGAACCATAAAGGACGCAGGGCGGATTTTAGACAACGTAGTGAAAGTGGATCTAGCGTTGTAAATTCATCGGGTAACATCCATTCCGGTACCATAGTCGGTAGACATTGCGTTTCCTAGATATACATATTGATCGACCCTTTCGATGCTTTGTCCATTAATGCAAATAGGGAGTCCGATGAGCCTAAAAACCTTGGTTGTGTTCGTGTTTATCTTCAGTTCAACTCTACTAGCCTCTCTTCCCAAATCCGAGCTATTTGGACCCGCTGAGAGATCAGAAAAATGTCATCATATGCTAGTAGTCGAGGTATTTGAGGAAAGATTTCATGGTCCATGGAACCCCTCCACGTCCGGCCGGGTTTCCGGCTATCCACTTAGTTTATATTGAATGACACCACCTATCTAAGCGGTCAGTATGCTTTCGATAATGAGAGCTTTTCTGGCTCTCTTGGCTAGATACTTGACAGCTTTCTGCGTGGCGAGATCTCTCCTTTCATTTGGAAATTTAGCACTAATGGCATACATTTTTTGTTAGGATGAGTAGTTCAGTTTTTACCATGTTTGTAATGCGTTATTACTTGGCTATAATTCTTTTGAGTACTTCTGTGTTCTGGCAAGATGACACTGGCACCTCTATTTCACATCTTCATCGTACACGACTTTCCAATAGTCGGGATGTCATCATCAGCCTGGTAAATCAATTCTTTGCCTTTGTAACTTCATTACAATTTCTGGATGGGCACTCACGCAATTTGCAGATGTTAAGATAGTTTGATGTCCTGAAGATTCCGTGTAGTCAGCTTTCTAGACATAAAACAAGATAAATAGATCGCAGGAACGTTTGCCCGTTTTATGAAATGGATAAATTTCATGAACACATAATATTTCATGAACTCCACGGTCAGTCTGAGTCGTGCTCGAGCCTCGCCTTGCTTGGTCGGTCCAATGCTCGCTTCTTCAGCTTATTCATAATGATCCTGTATGTTGTCCACATATCTGTCTTCGCGGAAAGTTCTTTAAAGAATTTCCGTTCTGCCCTGAAATCTGTTTCTCATTGGTTCATTGGTAAGATACCCTGATAGGGCTCGATCAATAGCATCTGAATAGCTTCCTATTTATAAGCACTGCTCATTCGGCCGTGGCAGCTTCGCTATGGGTCATGGTATTTTTGCTCCCTCTACACAGTTATACTTTTGAGGGTAAGGCCTCCTAACAGCACCGCTAAGAACTCGTCCTCCCCGAATGTTTTTTAAGACCAACCCAATATTGCAGCATTTCCAACACGGTTTCTACCATATGGTTTACCTTTTATTTTCATGAAAAAAGTTTCCAGTAGCCACTATCAGTGGAGCTAATGTACTACGTTAAATAGACTCGGATCACTATCTCGTTGGCATAATGCTCTTCCTCCGTAACACCTATAAGGAGAAAATGGATGCCGCAATAACCTCAGCTAACAGTTCTCCTGAAAATGAAGCATCAACAAATGATCTTCACAACCACCCGATGAGCGTTATCATTGATACGGCCGCAAATATACTTGGACCCAGCAGCATGAAAAGTCGGAACGGCTGGTTCGACGATGAATGTAAGCTAGCAATGGACCGGAAGAATACTTCACACCCAGTAATATTGCATTCTCAAAGAATGTGGACACGCGAAAAGAGTTATCACTCACTCCGCTGAGTGGAGAAGTGACTTTACGGACGGAAAAATGAAGCCTGGGAGAACCAACAGCTCTATGAACTCGGAAAGAATAGGGAGCAACGGCACGCGGCGCGGAAGTTTTACCAAGAAGTCAACAGGATGAAGCCTTATAAACCTCGATGCTCTTCCTGCCGAAATAAAGAGGGAAATCTGATTTCCGACAGCAGGGCATATTGAGTCGTTGGATTGTGTATTTTGAAGAACTGCTCAAAAAACAAAATATAAACGAGTTGAAGATCGCTCCAACTGAGGACAAATGTTGCCATCACCAAGCATAGAAGAAACTGTCCGTGCTTAAAAACCATAAGCACACTAAGTGGTTCATCAATTGGTGTTCAAGGTGTGGGACAGCGAATCAATACCTAACTGTTCGCAACGGAGATATCATACAGTGCAGCAACTATAGAGGTATCACGTTGCTGAGTACCATCTATAAGATAATCTCCGCTATTTTGCTAGGTCGGATAGTCCCATATACCCAGAACATTATTGGTCCATACCAAAGAGGCTTCACTCCAGGCAAATCCGCAACAGATCAGATTTTCTGTCTGCGGCAAGCGATGGAAAAGCTGTTGGAATATGGACATAAGTTGCACCATTTTTTCATCGATTTTAAGGCTGCCTATGATAGCATAGTCAGGGTAAACCTGTACACGCCCTTAAGAGAGTTCGGTATTTCGACAAAATTGATAAGATTGACTAGGCTGACTGTGACCAATGTTCGAGGCCAGATAAAAGCAACAGGATCACTCTCTCGATGAAATCAGCGCATGATTGTTGAGTGCCAACAGAGCCTATTTCAGCCTATAAAAACTGTTTCGCTCGAAACGTCTCACCATGGAGTCAAAGCTCTTGAGACTGGACAATCATCTTGCCAATCCTCATGTATTCCCCGGAAATCTGGGTTTTTAGCAAAAAAATTACAAAATTTTGGCTGCATTCGAAAGAAGAATCATCTGAAGAATTTTTGACCCCCTGCATGAGGATGGACGATTCCGTAGCCTGCATAACGACGAAATCTATGAGCGAGACAACGGCTGTCTGGTTGTGGATAAAATCCGGCTGAATAGGTTGCGGTGGGCGGGTCACCTAATCCGTATGGATGAAAATGATCCAGCCTGGAAAGCCTACAAGGATAATATCTATGGTAGAAAAGAAGACGAGGCAGACCCTGCCTGAGATGGAGTGATGGCGTAGGTCAGGACGCCAGACAACTTTTAGGTATATCAAATTGGTGGACCTCGGCGCAAAACATCGGTTTCGCCTTTCCTTTTTATCGAAAGCCTGATCTGGATGCAACCGTGAGGCTTTCAAATCCGCCGTTTGGTCGCTTACTATCGACTTCGATGTTCAGACCAATTTTGGCAACTGAGTTCTTATTAGCGCTAATCACGTGACCATACCATTGAAGACGTCTCTCTTGGCAATTTTTCCACGATCGGTGCAACCCCATATCTATTGCGGATATCCTCATTTCGGATGTGATCTAAGCGTGTCACGCCGCTAATCCAGCGCAGCATCTTCATCTCCATTATCGCAAGACGCCATTCATTGTCTTTTGTAGTCGGCCAACACTCAGAACCATAGAGAGCGACACGACGGACGACACTGCGGTAAATTTGAGATTTGAGACGTTCTATCATACAACACCAGTTGTGGAACCACTTCATCCAGTTGCGCTAATCGGTGAAGCAATTTTACAACGTAGTTCTCTATTGGCTGATAGCATTGACCCGCTAAATCACTCTGTTCTGGAGAGATCACTGCCATTGACACTGTTTCATGGGGACCAGTTGTCAAAAATTCAATTTTATTCAGATTCAGTCTGAGACCGTGTTACATTAGGCGATCTTCACATTTTTGATTAAGTTGCTCGAGATCATTTTTTCTATTGGACGCAAGGAAAACATCTGCAGCACGCTAGGCGTTGCATATCCCTTGTGATAGTGTCCACAATAAAAACAAAGAGGAGCGATGGGAGGGCGCTTCCTTGATGAACGCTAATAGAGACACGAAGCGGTTTTGATACACTCGCCATACTGCGAACTTTACTTTTCGGATGATGGTAGAGCAGTTGGAGCCAGCGCACGAGTTCTTCTGGCACTAAGTGTTGTCGAAGAGCATAGCAGATGAGTTCGTGTGGAACACGGTCAAACGTTTTCTCTAGATCCAGAGATGCGATATAAAGATGAGGATGCTTCTCACGATGTTTCTCCATAAGTAAGTTCTCAGCGTGTAGGTAAAGATTTCGTGAATAAAGTTGTGAAGAATGCGTTCAAAAATCTTCATGGTATGGGAGAGTAATCGGATCGGACGGTAATTTGAACACTCTGCAGGACTACCTTTCTTTTTCCATATTGGAACTGTGGTAATTTCTTGCCAGTCAGATGGTGTTCTTCCTTCCTCAATAACCCGATTAAAGAATTCACTGAGCCACAGTGTAGGGTCCCAGCTCTTCGCTTTCCAGAGCTCAGATGTGATGTCGTCAGGTTCTGTGACTTTTCCCGATTTCATTCGTTTTATTGCCTCCTCGACTTCAGTTTCGTCAACAGGTGGAATTGCTCCAAATGCGGCAATGCTTGTGGAAGTGGAGGATGAATAAATTCTTCAGTTAGAATCTGCTCGAAATATTCTCGCTATCTATCCATGTGCGTTCGTGTCGGCTTTTGGCAAGTCGATACAAATCTCTCTCGCCATCCCGAGTGTCCAGTTTATCCTAAAGATTTTTGTAATGCACTGCCTGGGTGACAGCGATCGTTTTCTCTGCTTCCTAATTGGCATTCTTATAAATTTGCCCGTTGGCCAGCGTTTTATCGTCGAGAAGCTTGTGGTAGAGACATTTCTTTTCGCGGACCTTCATTTGAACGTCGTCATTCCAAAGGCAAGTATCTCGGTTGATGAACCGCTTACCTTGCCTGGCGACCCCCAGGGGTTGCAGACGCCTGGTTCTACCGTTCTTCTACAGTCGTAATGGTTGGTAATCGCGTAAGTGAAATCATTTCTTCTTTCTTCTCATGAAATTGCCACCATTTAATGCGCGCGAAAGTGCGTTCTTCACGCTGTTTTATCGGTGGTTTGATTCGCAATCGTTTGATGAACCATGTATTCATAAGTACAAGGTGATGGGTGTCTGCAAAATCGATTATTCGCCCGCCACCCTTATTGCGCGCTCTAAACACCTTTCCCCCATGGCACTTCTTACCGTCTGCCGTTTCACCCAAATGACCTTTAAGGTCGTTTGCAATGATGATATAATCACCGGCAGGCACGTTGCAGCTCTTTTCATCGGGAAGTTCCCAGAGGACCTCCTTCTTGGCATCAGGTCGACCTGCCTATGGTGCGTTCGCGGTGAAGAAGTGGGTACTGTGATCAGCTGATATAATGGTGAGTTCCATCAGCCGTGGGCTACTAAAATAAAGAAGTTTATAGCCATTTTTACCGCGTTCGCGTTCAATGCCGCAGCTTTTGGCATCAGACCATCGGGTTTCTTGCAGAACGCAGATATCAATGCGCCTTTTCCGAAGGGCTCTTGCGAGTTCCTCGATCTTTCTGGTTAGGGTACCAACATTTAGCGTGCAGACACGTATTTGTTTTGCTCGTTTTGTTCAGACTAACTTGCTTATGTCCTGACGCTGTCCATGCGTCAAAAACTCTTGCCCATTTCTCGACAGGACCGAGACTCCTCATGCCTCGTCGACTGAGGTGGACGTCCTAGCATTTTTCCGAGGTTTGTTAATCAATCTGATCATGTTGTATCTAACGACATTGTATGCATTTTCTTGGTCGGCCTATCGCGCGACCTGTCGCCAAGAGAGATCATGGATTAAGCATAGTGAAGTAACTCCTACTATACTTTATTTATCTCCTTCCTTGATCTCAACATTTTATTTTTACTTTACTGAGGATAGAGCAAAGTACGTTGCCTCAAATTCTCCTCCTTTACCTGGGGTTGGAACCAGGATGCTATGTTAATAACATGGCGCAGTTAGCTTTGATAATTGTTCCTATCTATCTACAAAGAAATCCGCGGACGGTTGTTGGCAGCCAACAGAGCCTATTTTAATTTACAAAAATTTTTTTTCGTGGGCCAGGATATGAAACTTGGCGTTAAACTGAGATATCTAGAGTTTCTTATTAAGCAGGCCTAGACCCGATACCAGTTTTTGCGTCGTTAATGATGTTGATGATGGTCGCCTGACTGTTATAGATTTGTCACTTTATACACTGGGTACTAGTCAACAGGAGGCCAATATGGAATTTTTGCTTCAAATACTATCGGCACAATCTGTCGCAAAAGGTTGCATGCTGTACATGAAGAAAAGGATACTCGTATGAATCTAAATTAACCTTTATAAGCTCAGAAGAAATGCGATATCGAAGAAAGGAACAAATTGTTCCCGAAATATTATATCTGCGTAAAGGCAATTAGATAAGCCGTAAAAGAAATTGTATTTGAAATTGACGGACGCGTCAACCATGCGCATGCGATCTTGTTACTGATTTATGATAATGGGCTTTGATTTCTTTCGAAACTTCAAGGGAAATCTACATATTCGTCTGCTGATATGTGGTATATTGCACTGTCTTAATGTGGAAACTTTCGCTCGTTGAACAAATCACTCAATCGTTGAACAAATTAGTTTCTGTCCCTTATAACGATGTGACTTTTTGCTGAATATAGTGTCAGACGATTACATGTTGCAAGTGAAAGATATTTATCTTTTGAATACCTAAAGGAAATATTGATGGATCAATGTCTTCTTTCTCCAGATCCCTCCATATCCCCGTGAAAAACATACAGGAAACATCTCCGTCGAAATTAATTTTCAAATTTAAGCACTAACGAGGGCTCTCCAGATACACTGCCTGTTGGCATTTTCAACTTGTCAACTTGTCCGGAATTAATGGAAAGTAGATAGAGCGCAGAGACCGTTGATAATTTTTCCTATCTAGGGTCGAAAATCACAACCGATAACAGCTACGACGATGAAATCCACGCACGGTTGTTGGCAGGCAACAGAGCCTAGTTTAGCTTACAAAAACTGTTCCGCTCGAAACGTCTCACTATAGAGTCAAAGCTTTTACTGTTCAAGACAATGATCTTGCCAGTCCTCATGTATTCCTCGGTGACTTGGGTTCTTAGCAAGAAAAATTGTGAACTCTTTGCCGAGTTCGAGAGAAGAATCCTGCGAAGAAATTTTGGCGCCCTACATGAGGATGGACGATTCCGTAGCCTACATAACCACGAAATCTATGAACGATACCATGACCGTCAGGTTGTGGATAAAATCCGGATCAATAGGTTATGGTGGGCGGGTCACTTAATCAGCATGGATAAGGATGATCCAGCCCGGAAAGTCTATAAGGGCGATATCTATGGTAGAAAAAGAAAATGAGGCAGACCCTGCCTAAGATGGAATGGTGGCGTGGGTCAGGACGTCAGGCAGCTTTTAGGGATATCGAATTGGTAGACCTCGGCGCAAAACCGGGATGTCTGGAGTTTCTTATTAAGGCAGGCCTAGACCGGATACCGGTTGTTGCGCCGTTGATGAAGATGATGATAATATAGAGCAAGGATCAAAACTCCGAGGTTTATTCCCCGATACGGTTCTGATGTCAGCACACTAAGTTCCAGGGTGGAAAGCAGTCTTCTCCTTGTCGATAGAGCCTTCGAATTTTTTTTTTGCCTGGGTTTCAGGATTATTTTAGCACTTTTTGTGATGCTCGTCCTGATATTAATATAATAATAATAATCGCTGGCAGCGGCAATCCAATTGGGTCAGGGCTTGAAGTGTACCAGAGCACTTTATTCTTATAACTGTGCACTACAGGACACTGTAAGAAGCAATGTGATCATCATAAGGTTCGCCCGTGATTATTACCTTGATTTGACTCAGCGACTCATCCACAACTGAGTCGAATGACATCCGACATCCATTATTTACTTTTCTGTTGTTGTTTTCTTCGAAAGTGAATTTGAAGGTTATCTACTGAGTATCCATTGGTTAATGTGTAATAAAGTTGCTGCTCTGTTGTGATGTATTATTCGTTTTTTTTGCATTAAGGATAATCAATTCATGGATTCAAGAGTGAAATTGGCCTGAATACTTTAATTTAATTGTCCAATATTTATGCATGTCTGTATGGGAATCGCCTACACGAGTTATACAGTGCAATCTCATAGAGCATCGAATATTTTTTCACATTTGCAATTATAACTCACCAAAGTAATAAACCAATTTTTTTTGCAGATAATATAGTGGTCTCCAACGACTAGCAATTTTCTGGGGAATAAATTAAACTGTCACAATCGTATAAAAGCATCCGAGAATACATTTCAATCCTTGCTGACTAACTGAATAACGACATACAAGTTCCACTTGGTGGTTTAATTTCACTCGGGTTAGTTTGTAGTTTTTCTTCTCAATGTGGATGTGTTTGCGTTTCTCATACTCATGGCGCATAATAGAGTTACGTAAGCATACAAAACCCGGTTTTCAATTTCCTCCATTGCCAGCTCAAAATCCTCATATACGTACTCCAACATTATCCTGGTTATAATTTAAGCATTTTCCACACTAACTTCCTCCAGAAAAAGGAGTCAAACCAAGATAGGACAGAATCACGCGAATTCATTTTCCGCAATTCTGATGAAGATTCATGTCACGTGGATATGGTGAATTCCTCTGGCATTATATATGATAACTATTTGCTTGGCATTGGTCGCTTCCCCATTGCACAGTTCGCCATTGCATCTGTCGCTCTATTCTGCTGTGTGCATTTACCACTTTCCCAGGGCAGTGTTATTTCTATTAAGGAATCCTCTGCAATGACTGGAGGGAAGATGTGCATGTCGCTTGCCACCTGTTTGTAAATGTGTACACTTAACATACATACTGCAACTAGTTCTATGCAAATAGGTATTTATTTGGACAAGGAGTTGTAGGAGAGGAAACGCAATTTTTTTTGTAAAGTTTCGAAGAGGCCCCATGCACTTTTTCAAATATCCGCAACCCCTCAGAACATCAGAAAGGGGAAGAAGCGATTTTCATTGATACCCTTTGCAAAAACGTATATATCGCAGAGAGGTTCGCTGTGAATACAGAAGTGAGCCTTGTGGGATCTCAAATGGGCTGGCGTATAGAGAGAGTAGCTTTTAATAAACTTTCATCTGAGGCTACCTTCAGGGGGTCATCCCGTGTGAAGACCGTTTTTTTGGCTTTTTTTAGAAATTTTTCGTGAAGAGTTAGAGAAAGATACAAACATGAATTTTTCGCCACAGATTTACTAATATTTTCAGCGTGCATAGTAATTTTTTCAGGCCGATCACATAGTTCGTTATTGAAATACAAGGGAATTTATTCACCCATCTCCAGAAAAAGGTGTTTTTATGCTGACACATTAGAGGGCGCTGCCATCTTCTTAAAGACAAAAAAGTAAACGGCATTTTAATGTACAAACTTAACTACAGTCCACAAAATAGGATTATTAAAAAATATTAAAAACTACATTTTTGGTGCCTTGTTAAACTTTTTTTTTTGAATTTTGGTGTTTTTTTATAGCTTTTTCAATGAATAAAAAAAACTACTGAATCAATCGCAATTATCCTAGTTTGCGGACCGTAGAAATATGTTCTGAATAAGCCATGAACATTTCAAAGAATTTGGTTGGATAGATCTTGGGCTATGGTGGCAGCCGATTTTCAACATGCAGTTTCGAGAAAAACGCATTTAAAAAGTGGAATGCAATTTTTAGCCATAAAATCCTAAAAGCTGTCTGTCTTAAGCAGAGTCTGCCTCGTCTGCTTTTTCTACCATAGATATTGCCCTTATAGGCTTTTCGGGTGGGATCATACTCATCCATACGGATTAAGTGACCCGCGCACCGTAACCTATTGAGCCGGATTTTATCCACAACCGGACGGTCATGGTATCGCTCATAGATTTCGTCGTTATGTAGACTACGGAATGGTCCATCCTCATGTAGGGGGCCAAAAATTCTTCGAAGGATTCTTCTCTCGAACTCGGCAAAGAGTTCGCAATTTTTCTTGCTAATAACCCAAATCTCCGAGGAATACATGACGACTGTCAAAATCATTGTCTTGTACAGTAAGACCTTTGACCCTATGGTGAGACGTTTCGAGCGGAACAGTTTTTGTAAGCTGAAATAGGCTCTGTTGGCTGACAACAACCGTGCGTGGATTTCATCATCGTAGCTGTTATCGGTTGTGATTTTCGACCCTAGATAGGAGAAATTATCAACGGTCTCAAAGTTGTATTCTCTTATCCTTATTGTTCCTGTGTATGCTGACGTTGCCACCATATACTTTGTCTTGCCTTCATTTATATGCAGCCCAAGATCTCTTGCCGCCTGCTCGATCTGGATGAAAGCAGTTTGTACGTCTCGGGTCGTTCTTCCCATGGTGTCGATATCATCAACATAGGCCAGTAGTTGGGTGGACTTAAAGAGGATCGTACCTCTTACATTTACCTCAGTATCATGGATCACTTTCTCGAGGGCCAGGTTAAAGAGGACGCATGATATAGCATCCCCTTGTCGTAGACCGTTGTTGATGTCGAATTGTCTTGAGAGTGACCCTGTTGCTTTTATCTGGCCTCGCACATTGGTCAAGGTCAGCCTAGTCAGTCTTATCAATTTCGTCGGGATACCGAATTCTCTCATGGTCGTGTACAGTTTTACCTTGGCTATGCTATCATAGGCGGCTTTAAAGTCGATGAATAGATGGTGCAACTGTTATCCATATTCCAACAGTTTCTCCGTCGCTTGCCGCAATGAGAAAATCCGCTCTGTTGCTGATTTGCCTGGAGTGAAGCCTCTACTATACCTAGTCCATAAACCTTAGATTTCAATAAGAAACCCATGTACGGTCGTGGCTTCAATTCTTCTCCTTTTAGCGAAGTCATTCGAACGTCTTTCGAACCGATAAATACGAGCTTTATTACGGTGATCGACATAAATCTAGCATATGACTTATCACGTGTTTAACACTATGATTTCCGAACGACTCCGAATGTCAAAAAATCACTTTGCCCATGTATTTTATATTATATCTAGATACAATTGATGTCGAAGAAAAAATTCGATTCCGCGGGATGACCCCCTTGAACACAAAAAATGAAATTGGAATGTTGCGAATGAAAGTCAAAAGCATGTTCTTAGCCTGGGAAGGAGTCATCACAAAGAAACCTTGAGTTGTCTCCTTTTTTTTAAGTCAAGGAGGCTCATATGGGTGTTCTATTCTAAATCTCAAGCAAATTCTTTGCTCTCAATATTACAAAGACTGACACCCGACCTCAAATTCTAAGATACTAAGCATCCTGGTGGAAAAAGTCATAGAGGTCCAGGAATCCTGATTAAAATCACCAAAAGGCAAATCTCTTCGCGCTTCCATTTCCACGAACTGTGAATTCTGTGACGGCCATAAAATACCTGAGCTTATTGACTTTGGTATTACCAGAGATATAGAAAGAAACCTTGGTTTCATCATAGTTCCGCTTATTTGCTAATGATTTTGATAACTTTTTCAAATCTCCAACCAATTCCTACTGAGTTTCCTCAACTGATAACAAAGGAAACTGATTGGTTTAAGTACCGAAAATACATCTCTTTGCATTTAAAAGCAAATGAATTTTTGAAATCAAACCTCGGACTCATTGTTTCACCGTAGTACTAACATCAGCTGCCCTGCATGCAACGCCGAAGTTTCAATTTGCAGTTTCAGATCATCCAAACTGTTCAAAAATAATAAACCAGCTTGAAGAAAGCAAGTTGAAATTATATAAAAGTTTTATGTTCATTTTGTGTCAGACATTTCCTGTGCACGTTTTTCCTTATATACCCAAAAATTCAAGATATTCTTTTATATATGTATTTCCAAATTCCCATTCCACCTTTCATATGAGTTCACTTTATATGATGATGACGTCCTACACTTGTTAGAGTCTGAAAAATTCGCATGAAATACACAATTTTCACCTCCTATAACTTTGTTAATAATGGTTGAATTTTTTCCAAACTTTCCAAAATGATATTATATTATTAATTATAATGGTACCAAATTTTGTACTTCTGGAATAGACTTAGGATAGGTTCTGTGAACGAGACCTTGTAGACTTTCTGGGGCACATATTTTGAAACTTCACTCCGCTATGTTTCACCAACTAAAAAAAGTAAATAGTTTCAAAAAGTACTAATCGAATAATTTCATTTGATAGCCAACCAAATTGTGACAATTGGTTCAGATATTCTCGAGTCAATCGGACGTGACCGACAGACAGACATTGAATCGATTCTAATACGGCTTTGTTTTCCACAAAGTCTTTGATCAACACTAGAGAGGCGTTTCTCAACCAAATCTGAACCTGACGGAGGAAGAATTATCACTTTCGATTCCCGAAAATGCACACCAACCGATTTGTTTCAAAGTTTTCGAAGTCTTAAGATTGCTATTGATTCCCAAACGGCTCCTAGCTTCGACCTTATTACGAGCAAAATGATTAAAGAACTGCCAAAATCTGCAATCATTCAACTGACATACATATTTAATGGTGTTTTATGCGTAACACTCCGAAATGCTTGAAATTCTCGAAAGTAACGATAATCCCAAAGGTAGGTAAAGATCCTACGCTTGTCGCGTCCTACAGACCGACAAGCCTGCCTCCCTCAATACAAGGCTATTCGATAAGTTCCTATTATCCAAGCTACAACAACACTTGGACGAAAAAGAAATGATTCCTTCTCATTAGTTCGGATCCAGAAGAAAACAAGGTACTGTTGAAAAAAGTTCATCTGTTAGCCTCCGAGATAAACTGTGCTATGAAGAGATGTGCCTCCGCCTGATGGCCCATTTTGTGTGCGGTACGGAGTGCCACTATTTTTTTTATCTTTATTACTGGGGTACTTATATGGTATCCAGGAGTCTGCGGGTTAGGAGGTTCGGCTTGCCTTAACCTTCCGTAGCACGGTAGGATCAAGCTTACTCACTCAGGCGACTGCGAAAAGCTAGAAACTACTGTTCGGCCGTATCCTTTGGTGTTGCACAAGCATTTGAGAAGGTCGGGCATGAAGGCCTCATCGTGAGAATCTAAGATCAATGCGGAGGTACCTCAAGGTAGTGTTCACTACCTTTTGTTTTATTTGATATATACTGCAGACTTGTCCACAAAGTGCCTGTATTGTATTTGGCCGAGGACGTCTCAGTGTTTTGTCGGGCGTTTCAGGCCTTGATATCCTTTCCTATTATCTCCTCAGTTTCATTATTTTTACTTTCGATGGAATGGGTGCTATCATATTTTGTGGAATGGAGCGGGCCACAATAATTATGAAAAGGTGTACCCTTGGGTACAAAAGCTCATTTCACTGAGCCCTGACCTATTCTGGCTCGAGCCGACTCAAATAGGCTGGTTGGTTGATGCCTCACCTTGGCATAGATAGGCTCGGGTTGCCCCGTTGAAGTCGACACTTAACGTTTCCGGCGACTGTGTCTTACCGTATTCTGATCACGGGCAGTTCACTCTTCGCCGAGAAACTACCTGGCACCTAGTATTAAGTTTTCTCAACCTACTTTGTACAGGTACCGTATACTGTCCTAGATCATATGTGGAGGTTTCGTTACTCCCCTTACAGAATTTGCAAACATTCTCCGTAGATATCGCCAGCTTCCCCAGGTGATAATTAACCCTGTAGTGACCAGTGAGTATGCCTACTGTGATTCTAAGGTTCCTCTTGGCCACGTTTACACATTCTTTTAGAACGGTTCAAGATTCCATTTCTAGTAAGTTCACCGAGTACAGTACTAGCCAAGAATCCATTTCCGATTTCACGTCCGTGCTCCTTTCCTAACAAGCCCTTAATCCAATGTGGTTTGGAACCCAGAATATTCAGACCTTATTAAACGAGCCAGGCGTGATTAGCCTGTTAAAGCATTCCCATACCAGTTTGGAATCCTCCTGGTAGGACTTAACTACCCTAACATCCGCTTGGCTATAGTTCCTTTGGAATTTGAAGGAGGCACATCTATCTACGTCGTATATTTCCGTCTAAAATAAACTGGTATACTTACCCATTGGGTCCAGGTGCCACGGCCAATGACCCCGGCGTCTGCTCTTTCTCCGTAAGGGATCGGGCAGTGTATCAAGTAATTAGTTGCTGGTTTAAAATGTATGCCAATCCCACGCTCTCCCAGTTTGGCTTGTTACTGCAACGTGTTTCAAACAAGTGAAACATTGTTTCATATCACTTAGTATCAGTAGTTCGGGATATCGAGTAGAAAGAGTATCAATTTTCCGTCGATTTAGGCAGCTCCCCGGCTCACTAGTACTCCCGGATATTCTGAAGATTGCCCTCCTTGAGAGAAGTAAATCCCAGAAGGACTTCTGGGGATGCCGTTGAGAAAGTTCTCATGGCCCACTGATACACACGTAAGCCACTCTTCGTCTGGCTATGTTACTCCTTGGCTGATGTGCTCAATTCCGTTCTGTCTGCCCAATTTATCGCCCCATAGATAATCATTGGCTTCACTATTTCAGTGTATATCCAATGCCGTATTTACAGAGTGTATTCTCAATTTTTTCCTGCTATGGACCTGCAGAACGGGAGATATTACCTTGTCTTTGTCTATAACTTTATATAACCCGGATGTTTCCGTAGTTTACTGCACATGTTCCCCGAATTTCCTGAAACTATTTCGTTTTGCTTCCCTGATCGCGTTGCTATACATCAACGGTGCACTTTAGTACCTTTGTCAGTCACCGGTTTGTGTTGCCCGGTTGGAGAGTTTTCGGACCTCCGTTCTCATTCTCGCTAGGTTCTTGTTTCCTCACGGTATGTCCCTTGATGACTTGATTGTCCTCGTCGGAAAGCTGGCCTCGTTTATGTTGGCGGTTACTCTTTTGAGGTCTTCCGCCACTATTTCCGGCTCTATTTCACTCCTGATGTCACCGCTCATCTGAAGATGTGCCGTGTTGTCAAGAGTGTAGGAATTGCAGTCAGTTTTTTTCAGTTTCTTTGTTATCCTATTTACTTCTGAGTTGCCCTCAATATCGAATCTGATCATTCTTCTCCTGGGAAGTATCCTGATGCCACAACTTACTCTGGAGTTGTTCCCCCGTATATGAAGGAAACATGGACAGCCGCGAGTTTTCCTGTTAGAATCTCTCAAAATTTCGTTTGAGAATGATGGACGAAGGTATTGTTTTTTCACAAGATGAATCGCAAATTACCTGCATACTTTCTCCTTGCAGACCGCCCAGGGTTATTAAGCTACTACTATTTCAATTACTGCAGATGCAGCTTTTGCATGATGGAGGTTTACCTGGGCTATTTTAGTGCTGGCCGTTGGCACCATTATTGCTTGGAGCTCTTCTTATCCGCTCCGATCATGAGTTGTTCGCCTTGGTCCTCCTCCTTGCTTCTAAAACTTCTCCATAATCGCGTTTGGGGACCCATGTTTTGAGTGATGAGGAGGTGCAAGAGTTCGGTGTCTCAATAGCTGCGGTCTTGTGAATGAAGTCGGTCAGCATGTTTGCGCCTGGTATTTCATCCTCAGCACATGTTGGCAGTTCCATTCCCTTCCAGTCACGTTAAAACGAACTCCCTATTCCATCCCTCACACATTTCCATGACGATGAGGTCCTTAATTATTTCCTACACCTCATAAATGAGTATCCGGATATACTTTCGGCAGTATTACCAGTCGAATGCTCTTTACCGCATTAACATAGCTAACAGCATGCCCCCCGGCTCTGCTGTTTGAGCAGGGACTTTTGTTGGTTGTGGTATTTGAAGTAGACTAATGTTGGACTTGACTTCACTGTTTGACTTCTCAATTTCTCCCTTCTTGGGTGTCGTCGCCTGGCTCTCAGTGCTTCGTAGGTGTGCCTCTGCCTGATGGCCCATTTTGTCTGCGGTACGGGGTCCCACTTTTTTGTTTTTTTTTTATCCTTTTTACTAGGGTACTTATATGGTTTCCAGGAATACAGGGGCAAGGAGCTTCGGCTTGCCATAACTTCCCGTAGCACGGTAAGATCAAGCTTACTCAATTAAGTGACTGCAAATTATTCAATGGGCGTAGTTCGCACAACACCCTGGTTTGGGGGAGAATTTTTTCCGACTCCTCAGTCTGGATGTTTTGTTAATAGTATGGTCACTTCATGTCTCTATCACCACTAAGTGACGGTCATAGTAGACCAGATGCTTGGCTCTTAGAAAGCCTCATATGAACCTCAAAGAGAGATAATTTGGCTTGCAGAGAGCTCTATTCCGCAACAGTCTACCCTGTAGTCTACTGCTTGGTTCCTCCCGTTAAAGGTTGCTGACAACTCCCAAGGCCGCTGATAATAGTAGTAGTTATTCGTTCCTCCGAACTGCTTCTTCTAACGTATTCCAAATACGATTCCTGAAGAAACTGTCGAAAGTTTTCTGGAGATCAATCTCGCAAAATAATAGTTAAAATAATCAGTTCCCTAATGGAAAATATTTATTTTATAGAAAGATAGGATATATCATTGAAGGCTATAGAATGCAAAAATTCGCTCGACTTGGGCTACCTTTTTCAGCTGTCAACTGTGTTATCAATAGCTTTTATTTTAAATGATAGTTGAATGAATCTACTCTGAAAGCCATCTCTAAAATAAAGTGATTTGATTTGATTTACACTCAATAAGCAGCAAATAACCACAAGTTTATCTTCAATAAATAAACATTT
Source organism: Hermetia illucens (assembly GCF_905115235.1). Classification (NCBI taxonomy): domain Eukaryota; kingdom Metazoa; phylum Arthropoda; class Insecta; order Diptera; family Stratiomyidae; genus Hermetia; species Hermetia illucens. Next base: position 123,648,743 of record NC_051851.1, on the reverse strand, counting down.
TCCTGTTTGGAATGAAAGCAATTAAAAGCAAACAACTGTTCCTGAAATCGTCCTAAATTCTTCCTTCTCACAATACAATCATGAGAAAATATTTCTGACTCTTCTGAAATTATTTGTGTTTTTATATCCATCCTAAAAAGTAGCTGAGAGCATCTCAAGAATAATTAAAAAATGCCTCCAAGGTAATCGAGGATGGCATCCAAGACAAGGGTATTAATGACGTGAAAGAAAAGTTGCCCGTGGGGTTACTTTGGTCAAAATGCCTAGACCGAGACGTAAAGTGAAAAGGCAACTCGTAGTAACGTCAGCCCTCCGGAGACAGGCGCCCACTTCCAGGCTAGTGGTCTTAGTAAATTTTCAAGAAGTACCACTTGTGAGGGGGAAATGAGTTGCGCATTCATTCATGTACCATTTTCAGAAAAATATATTTATTAGTCATGCAGTAGTTTGCTTTCACAGTCACAAGGGCCTGGAGCGAAAGACCCTGCAAGGACAGATGGCGCCAAGAGCATAATGATTTTTCAAGCACAACAAGGATACCTGACTTAATGCTGCCGTACTCGTATCTAGTGCACGTGAATTCAGGTTGCTCATACTCCAAATATTAAACGGAACAAATTCAAGTGATAATTGTGTGACAAGCACGCCGGGGAGATGAACATGGAGACGTCCTACTTTCTAAGAGCAATTCGCTAAGTATCGCTTCTTGAATCCTTTCAAACTCTGTATCACTGAAACTTTCCTTCTCATTTCACACAGAGAAAGATAACCTTTTTAAAGTTTCGTAATTGAGAAAAGCATAAATGAATGTTTAGGAGAAGTTTGAAAAACGCTACACCGGATGTCGATGGGATTATATTGGACGTCCTTATAACGAGCCAACTTTTCTCATTACCGTACTTTCTTATAGCATTATCTCGACTTTCATCCCTCCAGTGGGGAGCACCGGTTCTTATGAGCAGAACACATTTCGTACCTGTCTCCGCTCATTTGGAATTCAGCCTTCTAGAATTTCGTGAAAAATATCAAGTAATCTTGAACGATGTAATCGTTTCGCCGTAGTGGCTGCGAGCTGATAGCCGATAGAGGAACATACACAACACAACACTTGTCGGTAATTTGCACGCCCACCTCTTTGAAAATAGATAGGGAGCCAGAAACCTGAGCAGCTCCGTCGGTATCCCAAAGATACAAGTTTGTACTCCACTGCCCCGCGCTTAACTCCTACTTCGGAAATAAACGAAAATTTTCCTGCTTGATAAATTTTCCGAAATGATGAAACGAGACGGTGCTCATTAATTTCTCGACTTCTTTACTTTATATCCTTCGCGCGAGGCTTTTGTTGAAAAATATTATCTAGGCTCAAGGGGAGGCGAATTCGGAAGATGGAAAAAATATGATTTATGACGAACAGGATAAAGTTGAAAGTCTGCCCCTTATTTCCGTTACGTTTCATTCGTCTCCACTGCTGGCCGGATCCAAGCTGATTCTCGAAGCTGCGGAGATTTTCAGCAATTCCGTCGATTTTCGAAACTGTTTACAGCGCGAAGAAGCCGCCATTCAATTTTTTCATGTTCTATCTAAATGATGCAATTTCTCAGTGAATTTAACCACTTGATTATGTTTTATTGTTTGATCTGATGGAATTCATTTTTCTTGTCTTCGCATCACTGGATTTTCCAAAAAATACAAACACTGGGAGTGTCTTAGGGTAAGGACGATTGCAAATGCATGGAGTAACCTTAGCACGCAAATTTCTATTTAAAAAGATGTTAAATTTGGATTAGAGGGCAAGGAAAGGAGTTGCGATTCCGATTGATGTTTGGGTTTAAGCTGAGCCCCACCCAAATTACGGATCTTCGGAATAAATTCTGTGCTAGCTTGCGCAGAGCTTAATGAAAATACCTCGTAAAAATATATGGTGTTTCAAAACGGCCGGACCAGATGTACGAGTATATCTGGCATTGGCATTATCCTATTCTAAGTAAGTTGTTTTTGATTTCTTAGAACGCTTGATACCGTAGGCATTTTAATTCCCGTTAACGACCACTAATTTTTTTTATTGAGTAGGGTAGGTGAATGCGTTTACGCACACAGTGTTGGACTCCCGCAACAATACGCCGTCGGACAACCAACTAATCACCTCCCTGTCATCAGAGCACTAGTTTAGAACCGTTTGATACATTACCTCGGGCTATCCCTCCCGGTCTCTCCGCTTTGGTAGCCTTTAAATCAGATAATCCCTTTCACCAACGGAAGGGGAGGAAGGGAGTTGCTAGTTCAGGAAACCCCTTGCCATCTGGTCCCTCCGCCGGTCGAGTTCAATCTTCTTCACAATAAGACGAGTCCGAACATAATGCGCAACATGACTCCAGCTGCTAGCGCTTCCGAGTATCTCTTGTGTGTGTGTGTATGTGTGTGTGTATGGTGGGGGAGAAGCTACAGCTTCTGAGTACTCAGGCCGTGTTGGCCCATTGTACTCCCCTCCCCCCTCTAACGAAATATTCCGGATTCGTTAACGTATAGCAGGATTTCCGTTAGTGGACGTGATGCTACCCGTGGCAACTGGAGAACATCGACACCAAAGATCTGATGCCTGATGCGTCCATAGGCGGGGCATTCACATAGGAAATGCCCTCATTACAGGAGGGACACGTATCATTTTCGGTAATTCTTATTCTGAACATATGCCCAGCTAGTGAATTATGGCCTGTCAGAATGCCCACAATACACCTGCAAGTCCTCCTGCTTTTCGACAGGATAAACTTTGCGGTACGTATGTTCAGTTCTGGCAGGAAAAGTTTGGTGTGTCGAGCAGCATTTAGGCTCTGCCACCTGTCATTATGGGAAAATTGTTCCGAGTTTTTGAAAACAGATTTAGCCAATGCTACTGATACTCCAATTGCTGGCTCCGGTCCCGGCATAGGGGGCATTGACCTCTCTTTCGCTAAAGCGTCCGAGATTTCATTTCCCTCAATGCCACAGTGACCAGGTACCCAGAGTAGTTCCACCGTATTGAATCTAGACATAGAGTTCAAACGGTTTCTGCATTCCTGAACGATTTTCGAGGTGATCAAAGGACTGCTCAATGCCCTCAGTGCAGCTTGACTGTCACTGCAGATTGCGATGCGCCTGCCCTTCAACCGCTCCTCTGGATCTTCCCAGTCCTCTCTACGCTTCAGGGTAGCTTCATATCTTCTACCAAACAGATGTATGGGGACACGAGAATCGGAAGGCATTGTAAGAACTGGATTCAGTCCTCCCAGTAACTCTTCCAATGCTCTGTGCCCCCCACATCCGTTGTTTTCCCATAGATCTAATCGAATTAGTCTATGAGCTGCTCCCATTGTAGTGCTTTGAATAAATATATCCAGGGGCTGCAAATTGAGAGTGCATTCAGAACTGCGCCGGATGTCGTGCTCATGACACCAGTGATACCCAGACAAACAGTTCTTTGCAGTGCGGCTAGTTTACGGTGAAGCCCTTTTTGTCTCACCTTAATCCACCACACTACGGATGCATATACGAACATCGGCCTAATGGTGGCAACGTATATCCACATTACCACATGAGACCTGAGTCCCCATGTCGAGGCAAAGGTCCGTATGCACAGCCCATAAGCTGTGAGAGTTCGTTTCATCTTTACCTGTACATGTTTGTTCCAAAAAAGTTTTTTATCTAGAGTGACTCCCAGATATTTCACTTCTTCGGAGAGTTGAAGGGTTGTACCCCTCATCTCAGGAAAACAAAGTCCATCCAGTTTTCTTCTTTTTGTGAATAAAAATATTGTGGTTTTATTTGGATTAACTGACAGACCATGTCTAAGGCACCAGCTGTCTATCAAATCAACGGCACGTTGCATATTCCTACACACCGTTCCAAGATCCCGATCAACAGCAAGTACAGCCACGTTATCAGCATAAGCTTGAGCGTGTATTTGCAAATTTTGTAGTTCGCATAGCAATGAGTCGATCAGCATACTCCACAGAAGTGGCGAAAGCACACCTCCTTGGGGGCAGCCCTTCGTTGCTTCTGTAGTCAGGTAGCGATCGACCCCTACCTCAGCGCACAGCAATCTTTGCGTTAGCATAGCATGGATCCACTTAGTTAAAGCATCATCAATACCATGCGCTCTGGCGGCATCACAAAGTTTTTGAAAAGGCGCACAGTCCACGAACACCCCCATCGCGTACTCACTATTCAAAGCTGCATCCTCCATCTTTGTGACCAAAGAATGAAGAGCAGACTCACAGGACTTTCCACGTTGGTAAGCATGTTGGTTTTCACTAAGTGGGTGTGACCTAAGTGCGTTTCCACGAATGTGACGCTCCTCCGGTTTACAGTCTCTCCAAACCTTTCAGCAAGAATGAAGTCAAGCTGATCTGCCTGAAGTTCTTTGGATTAGAATAGTCATCTTTCCCAGGTTTCGGTATGAAAACTACCTTAACCTGTTGCCAAGAAGAAGGCACGTAGCCCAGAGCAAGACATCCTCGAAAAATATTTCTTAGATTTCGCTCTAAATGCTCCATACCCTCCTTTAGCATTGCCGGATAGATGCCATCCATGCCAGGTGCTTTGAAATGTTCAAAGGACAGTATGCCAGCATCTCTTACAATGTTGTCTGGAAAGAGCTTCCCTATATATGTATAAAGCTGCTGACGAAAGAAGTCCCATCTTTCACGAGAGAAAAAGGTATGTTCAGCGTCGTCGGCCACTCCATTGCAGAGCACACAATCAGGAGATCGCGCCTTCCCAATTCTTTAAGTCTGAAAACCTCCATGCCCACTTAGAAGTTGGGTAAGGAATTAATCAATCTCATCGTGCGTTTGGTTCAGCCACGGACCTAAACTGTCGATGAGTCGCGCAGTCCATTTGCCTCTTGGCTCCTTTTGCCAAGAGAGTTACCACTCGGTAAGGGTGTGCTGACATTTTTCACGGGCAACTACCTCTCTTAAGTTTTCACGGATGTAGATAGCTTTACGCTCCTTGGCAAGGAGGATGGACCGTGATGATGCACTTGAGTAAGGTGCTTACGGTGCACTTCCTTGCCAAGGTCTTCAGCCTATACCTCCGCTACATAGAGCAAAACAGACAGAGTTGCTCCCATAAGGAGAGGTTTCCTAGTAGATATAGGGCCATCAACACTCGCCATTAGTCGACACAAGGCTGCGACTCCAGTTGCAGTCCTGTCCACTGCTGCCTTGATTTGTTCGAATAAGCTCATCTTCGAGTTGAGCATTAAACCAAGGTATTTAACTAAGTCTAAAACTATGACCAGTCATTAATTCGCTTACCCTGTTCTACAATGCCTCCGGTATGACCGACCAGGACCGACTCTTCAGGCATATCGAGTCTCAGCAGACTATCGTAGGAAGGATGGAATCCCTGTTCTACTCCGTGATTTCCATCCTCCTCTGGCCCTCTAGCTTCTAATAGAGCAGATAATCCCTCGATATCCGCAAGAGATAGATTGGCACGTGGAATGAGTATTCTAATGTTCCTATCATATGTATCCATCTTACCGGATTGAAGGCATTTGTGGCATCAAGCTTTATTAGGAACACTATCCGTCGAGATAAGGGGCAGTATGCTTCGGCTCGATGAATTGCATTCATGACTTCTATAAGAGTATCCACTGTGGATTTCCCTGTTCTGAACCCGAACTGCCTTTGGGATAACTCCTGGGTAGCCCGGATCGCTTCACCGGTGGTTTTTCGATCATCTTCTCGGCCATGTTAAGCATACACAGCGGTCATTATGCGCACGAGAGCTTCGGGTTTCCTTTTCCCTTGCTAATCAGCGCGAGTCTCGTTACCTACGACACTTCCTCCGTAGGTTGGTAATTTTTGCCGTCCACCAGTACATAGAAAGCTTGTCACGGCTGGAGCCCTCCACGCACTTTGCCCGTTCCAAGAACTTTGACTAACTTCCCGATGTTCGCCCTCACGCAGGGGTTACGCCGGGCAGATAGCGACAAACACTTCGAAGGCGATATACTGGTGATCACTTGCCGTGAAGTTTTCTAGCAGTCGCTACCCGTGCACCGATGGCGCCAGAGATTCCGACGCTTTATGGCGTCCTTCACGCTTTATGGCGTCCTTCACTTCGACCTTTTCTGTGAGTGAGTCGAGATCTCAGATTTCCAGAGACCACATGGGCTCTAGACTAGAAACAAGAACCTTCTCCCCCTATAACCTCTTGATCACTTCGCAGAACATACTCTTGCTAGTCGTCTTCGGGCCCAGTTCGACGAGGACTCCGCCACCCTTCGTTTTCCGTATGGAAGACACCTCTATTCCATCTTCGGGTTTCATCCTGTAGCGGATTTCACTAAGGACTTCCGCAAATGTCTTGCCTTCCGTCGGCTTAATGAGCAGAGCCGATGGTCTAGCCCTTCTTCGTTTCCTCGTTTTTTTCTGCTACTGGCTTTTGGTTTGTAACCTCCTTGTAGCCTTTGGACAGACGGGTCTTTGGTTTCGTAGGCAGTTGTTTCCTTTTATCCTACTTCGCCTTCTTTTTTTTAGGTGCTGGAAACTACTTGGATAAAGTCTTCTTATGGCATCCTCTTTCCGCCTTTTCCCAGTTTGCTTTGCTGTGAGATATATGTGGTCCGTTTGCGCTAGCAGTGTTCTAAGTGGAAAGTGCAGCTGTTTCTGCTTTCGAGGCATATTTCGGTGCTCTCCACGTTCGCCTGTAGAAGTAGTTCCTGCAGTTCCATCAGCCCGTTTTTGACGACTTTGTTGGAATATGGAACCGTGGCCGACCGCATGCGCTTCACCACTACCACACATTTCCTGATGAGCTCCTCTTCGGCTCTAGCTACGACGGTCAAGTGCACTTCTACTCGGTTCATATCCGAAACCACCTGCTCAGGAACAGGAACTACAGGTATTGGAGTTGTCATTTCCTCATCGTCAGTCAACGGCAAACTTCATCATCATAGTCGAGATGTTCGAGGAAAGTTATCATGGTCCATTGAAGTTCTCTACGTTTCCCGATGAAGGCAGCATGAAGAACATCATCGATAACAAGAAAGAATAGTATCGGCGCAATCTTGCCAGACTTCGCTTTAAATTTTTCAGAAATTATAATAATATCATTAGTTTCTTCTGAATGCCCTTCTCGAAGTCGAACATTTCCAATATATATTTTTTTTATTGCTGCCGAAATTCTTCTCGTAATCCATGAGGAACAATTGAACTCCATGCAATGTGACTAATGCAGGAGAAACCACTCTGCTCTCTGTCGAACAAGCTTTTAAGACATTCTTTAATGCATTGCACGACAATATTATTTATGATCTTTGGATGTCAGGAAGCACGCAAATACCCCTCCTCTTCTCAGCATTTAAGGCGCGATTGCTTCCTCGGAGTCATGAAGAATCATCGAGAAAATTCCCACCAGTAGAAGTTTCTTTCGTGATGCGGTTTACGTTAGTGAAATTGTAATCGTTTGGGGCAATTCTTCATCACACAATTTGGCACTAATATCGCGGAAGTGGAAGCTGAAGAAAGTCGCAAACCTGTCACTATTGCCGTTACGGTCTCTAAGACCATGTTTTCCGTCATCTGTTCGAGCAAGGTGTTATCAGAGCTGTCGTTGAGAAAGGTTCGCACATTCTAAAATTCACTAATAAATCCGTCTGATTCTCAGGCGTAGTAGCTATTTCCGAAGCATAATTAATTTGGAGATTAGTGGGATGCTAGCATCACAAATCGCACAACGTCAGGAAAACGCAGTTTTCCGGGAAAGATTGATAACTGATGATAAGAAGTGGATTGTTACCACGAATGTGTAAGGCAATGTTTCAGGCGAAGCGTGCTCATTCGCCTCAAGTGATTTCAAAAGCAGAACATCATCGAAGGAATATTATGCTCCTAGTGTGATGGGGTTTGAAGGTTATGATATTTTGTTGACCTCTTACCAAGAAACCTAACTATCAATTTGGAAAAGTGTTGCCGGCTTTTGGACAATTTGAACGCATCTTTCATCCATAAACGCCTTGAGCTTGAAAATCATAATGGAGTTATGTATGTTCCATGACGACAATGGGAGACCGTAAAAAATTATCCTAGCATACTCGTCTGACCTTGCGTTGTTAGACATTCACTTGTCTCGCTCTCTTCAAAATTCCCAGGATTCTGATTTAAATTCAGTTTGCCCGAATTATCGGCGGATTGAACATTTCTACGAGGACTGTTGGCAGCAAGGTTCGATGCTGGCAGTTTTCTGTCTTTCGAATCAGAGCGCTTAGGACGTACAAGTCTAACGACACATGTTTGCGAAAGGAGAGGGGATGGAGGGTATTCAGACTGAAGCTTTACACCACCGCAGTGTCTCATTGGGTAGGTGACGAAAGTGCAGGAACTTTGCAGTCTTCCAGATTACTCACTGAAGAGAATTTTAAGGTCCAGTACAGATAACCGGCGGGTGTCGTCTGACTTGGTAACTGAGTTGGGCTCCCGTAATCGACAGCACGGTGTTGAAACCGCTAGGCCACGACGACCAAGAACATTGCTCCGACTGCTGAAGCTATTTCGCCACAATCTGTGCGGATGAAGTGGACTGAAGAAATGGGCCTCGTCATCATCTGCTTCTACTACGAAATAACGGCGGGGGCGGGTACAACATCTTACCGCCCCTTGTTACACCAGAGATTCATCGAGCGTTTCCCGTAATTCACGCACGTGACTGTGCAGCGAATCGCGGACCAGTACCGCTTTATAACTCGCGCCGACAGAATCCCGGCCATCATCCGGGAGCGTATCCGACTTGAGGTCATCGCGAAAACTGAAGACCAAGAGTCGATGGGGGCAGGCGGTGGCATCAACAACACCACGCCGCACTGTAGGTAACAGTTTCAGTACTCGCCGAAGCACTCTTCTCCACCGTCAAGCTGAGATTTTCGCTGAGGTTCGGGACGGATTCCAAAGAGCGTGTATAAAATTCTCGGATATGGATCTTTTGCATAGACCAGGTATTCCCAGGCTCTATACATCTCCAGCAACTCTGAGAATTCTGTGTGCTGATATGTCGCTGCTGCAACTACAATCACTTGTGGATTGTGGTACAGTTACGGCTATCAGATTGTACGGTCAAAACACTTGCTTTCGCGTTATTATTTTGAGTGATCGAAGAGATCCACCATGGAAAATTCGTCTGGAAGGTCCTCGGGACTCACTAAGGTAGAATATTGCCAGTACTGATTCAGATCAGTACTGGCAATGCCAGCAGATGGGTGAAGAATAAAGTGCAGAGGGTTTACAGGAACTATGCCATCCCCAGTGAGACACCCATAGTTGAAATTCTGGATACACTAAAGCAAAAATTTTCTGTCGTATGCCGTTAAGACGGTATGGCGAAAGTCACTACAGACCTGTCCAGAATGCAACATACACGAGGAACAAGCGAAACTTTTTCAGATCTCTCAACGAATCCCAACAGGGCGTCTAGACAGCATAGTTTTCGGTAACGGAAGCGAAAGAATACCAGGGTGGACTTTGGGGGTTACCCGCCAAGCGTGCTGAGCATGCAGAGTGGATCACCGCCGAAGGCACCGCCATGCCAATACGCCTGGCATGGATTTTGCGGATGTTACTGAAGAAGAAGTTCGACGAGCCATAAACAGCTTGAAGAACTGGAGGGGCCCAGGTCTGGATCGAGTGCAGAACTTCTTGTACAAAAAGTTCACCAGTATACATGGTCGATTGGCGAAGAGCATAAATCAGGTCATTAGTTGACCTGAGGAATTTCCACCCTTCATCACTGTGGAGGTTACCTGCCTTATCCCTAAGAAGGACATGGTGCAGGAGCTCGCTAACACAAGACCGATTACTTGCTTACTGACCCTCTAAACCCATAACATCCATCACTAGTGGAAGGGCCAATGCGTACCTCGAGACCAACAACATTCTGTCCGAAGAGCAAAAGGGCTGCCGAGTCGGGTCAAGAGATTACAAAGGACAATTCATTATCGACTCGGTAGTTGTAGGACAACCAACTAGAAACCTCTCTAGTTGCTATATCGATTATGCCAAGGCTTTCTCTAGCGAACCGCATACCTGACTAATCTATATTCTACATCTGTATCGCATTGATCCGAAAATAGTAAAGATTTTGGCGACAGTCATGAAAGGGTGGCATACCATCAGTGCGTACATCTACGGTGCTAATACCTCAGTGCTCATCGATATACGGAGAGGCACCTTTCAAGGAGATTCGTTGAGTCCTCTTTGGTTTTGCATAGTACTGAACCGCCTCTCATGGCTACTGAATGAAGCTAGAGGGCATGGTTCTGTAATTATTTATGGCTTACGTGCTAAGTGCGAACTGACACACTTGGTGTATTTAGATGACATCAAGTTGTATGGTGGTACTAACGATCGTGATATTCGGATGGAGTTTGGATTAGACAAGTGTCAAATGAAAATAAAAAAAAGATAGCGAGCAATGTATTAGATAACCAAATCAAACAAGAGGAAACACTAGAATTCAATCTTCTTCGTTTGAAATCAGAGGACAAAGTGAGGATGAATCATTGAGGACGGAACGGCACTGCATTTAGCCGACTGCCCCCGTATTGCATCAAAGATTTATCTCATCCATCACTTTATCCCACGAAGAAGAAAGAATATTGAATTTTGTCATTTACTGAAACCAAGAGATAACCGTTTCAAGTGAAAGTAGGAAAAGACATTCCACAGAAACTCGGACGGAAATACTTTTCACATATAATCGCAAAGGCCCGTCGATCCAGCGAAATCTGGAAGGCAGTCACAGACGTGACGCTGAGCCCCAAAGACAAACACAAGAAACGACAAGCTCTTGTGATGGGCGTGATTTGTAATGACAATCGGAGACTACCAAGAGACTCGCGTGAATCCTCCAGTTTGTTAAATTTTTCAGGACCCGGTGCGGAACCACGCATCGGAAAGGACACGTGAATTTTTGTTGAACGATACTTGAGGGATCGAAATGTTTCTAAGGAACACTCCCTTCCATATTCCCGAGCCTGCCTAGCACAGAGGCACGACGGTGGAGCTTCAATATTTGCAGGACCTTCAGGGCCACTTTTGCCATCTTTTTAGAATTTTGGGATAACTCTCCCCTCTTGGTCATCTTCTATATTGGTCTAATGGCCCTCAGAATCCAATTTTGATCATTACACATTGTTCTTTTGGAAAATAAATGAATTAAAAAAAACATATAAAAAAGCGCATGTGACTAACATTTACTTTTCATTTTCTTTGTAGATTTTCAGTAGTCAGGTGTTTATCGGTGATCACAGAAGAGAAATAATAAATTGAAAATCTCCTGTTCAATTTTTGTGCTACTACTTATTGACATAAGTAATACGTTGTACGAATGCGATTAATAAGACTTGTAAGTGCTCAAAATATTGCACGAGGGATAGTCCTTTTCCTACTGGATAGATGAAAAGGGGTGTTTTGTGTAGGCTTGAGTTATGTTCATATTGTAGGCTGTTGGCGTATTGTATGTATTTTGTACTGAGATTAATTTATGCGGAAAGTCCCGTTTTTAGTCACGGGGCTAGGAAGAGACTTCATTAAGTGCCTCTGATCAAACCTGTGTTCGAGACTTGAATGGTGATCCCCCCAATGGTATGTTTCCACCGAGAGAGCAAGGGACGGTCCAATATGTTGTATAATAGAAAGTAGTCTCGTCCTCGTCAATGTAAAGTTTGCATATTGTGCTGCATTTACAGCTACCTATTGAGTATATATATTCTCGAAAAGGTAGCTGGACACCGTTAAATAGACCCATCAGTGTCCTTTTTCTAAGTTTGCTTAGTTTTAGAGTTTCGCCTGTCTTAATTTACAAGGCCTTGATTGCATAAATGGTGCTTCAGATCCTTTTCTTTGCAATTTCAACTGTCCCTTCATTGCTCTCATTCCCTCCATGCAGCACTATTTATTTAAACATGTTGCTTTTGTAGACAGGGTTTTGAGGTTTTGCTTGAATTTCCATACTAGGTTTGGTCTGGCTTGAGGCGATGTGATACCTTTTGGTGCCGTCTAACTGTGAGATAAGATTCAGATTTTAACCCTTTCGTACTTCCTTTATATGTTTTCTCTGACATGCCTCTTTATTGGATACACCGCCGTCTGAAAAATAGTGGATGTTCACCTAGTAGTTGTAACAAATCATCTCGAGTTTGTTCCATGCGTCGCTATATTTTGCTTTAGATCCATCCCCAGATGATTATTAGTCCCATGGATCCTCATTAATCATTTTAGTTTTGGAATTGAACAGAACTTGAGCGATGTAAAATTACTGCTCATTTCCAGGGTTTCGTATGTGATTACGTTGGTAATCCTGCTATGTACGTATGTGATTGACGGTGTGAGCCTACGTTTAACACAAGTTCTAAGGGTGATAATTACAGGAATTCTGCAGGACAAGGCTGGTGTGTTGTTCATGGCACCCATAAGTCAGAGCCAGGTGAGCCCTTGGAATGACCATGACTTTTTCACAGCTCACCGCTGCTCAAGCTTTGACCGTTACACAATGCGAGTATGAACTTCATCATGACTTGTTCTATTCAGTATATCATATATGGTTTCAGTCCCCATGTCTTACCTACGCGGGAATACCCTGTTTCATTTAATAAGATTACTAGCTCGCCTACTAAAAATGTCTGAAGGAAGGTTATGTGAATCCCCTTTGTGAATAGTCTCTTCATATTACGCCATACAGAGTCACCATGTAGCACTCCACATATACAGGGTGTTTCAAAACTACCAGACAAAGTGTATGCCAGGCGATTTCTCAGAGCATTGGAATGAACGTTGAATCGCAGTTGGGACTCCACCCTAGAATTCAAACTAGAAAAAGCTGTGTAGAAGTAATAACTGCAAACATTGTGTTTTCTCCCCCGAATTAACCCAATTTTTCTCAAATTTTCAAATACATATACAGCTGCAAATAAGCAGCTGATATGAATCCTCCTTCAAAGTGGCCGAGAGGAAAATTCCTTGGGGGGATAGGTCGGACCTTCGAGTTTGTTAATAATAAAGTTTTAGATTAGTTTATGGATTGATTCGATTTTCATTTACTAAAAATTTTAAATCAGTGAATTTGTTAAAGTTTTTTCAGAGTGTACGTTTTCTTTTATGTTCACCATTGTCTCCCATAGTTCCATGTTTGTTTGTTACAGCTGCGTCAATATTGATTTGGTTTTCTTTTCAAGTTGACAAAGGTGTTTTTTGAATATTCCATCCCCTTTGAAGTATAAACACCATTTGGTGGAATGCTCGACTCTCTCTTTATAGCTGTCACCGCTATCGGCAAATGCATATTTTAGTTTTCCTTACACCTTTCCACGTTCCTTCAGAAGGGACTGTAATGAAAAATTTGTTGGTGTGGGTTTTTCAAATTTATCTTTTAAAAATATTGCTAATAATTATTTTTTTTTCTCTTTTTGCAGGTAAGTAAATTTGGATACAATGATGAATTAAGGAATTATGATTATTTCGATAAATCTATGAAAGCAGGTAAGATTGGTTTTCTTCAAAATAGGGAATTTCGCAATTTTAAAATTTTTATATTGTATTTCTTGCTGTTGGAGAATGTTCGCCCTTTCTTTGTGGAATTGCAATCTATTTCTTCCAGAGAGATTTTGGTGGTTTGAAATCCCAGTTGAAAGTTTCCCTTAAGGATGTGATTTGTTTCCTACCAATACACCTCTTGAGAATATCGGACAAACTTTTCCTCACCTTCATGAATTCATGACAATGGAACGAAATACATTAGAATGATCTGAAATAATAAAAACTTATTGTTTCTTTTTCGTTGGTGCGAATATTTATTCTTGCAAATACTGATATTTCGGGAACCAGTTGTTCCCTTCATCAGTGCTAACAACTTATTAGTATTTGCAAGAATAAATATTCACACCAACGAAACAGAAACAACAAGTTTTTATTATTTCAGATAATTAATCGTTGGAAACACCGCATAATTTCACACAATTTAGAAAGATAATATTCGGAGATACTTTGACAAATCTCAATAGTTCATATATGGGTTTTGCAAGTCTATTTCAGAATTTTCCAAACCAAATTCGATATTTTCCAAACTAACTTGACACTTTCCCAAATAAACTTTAGACTTTTTCAAATCAAATTCGGAGTTTTCCATTCCAAAATGAATATTTTTCATTTCAAATTCAGAATTTGTTCAATATTTTATTTATTAAATCCGAGCTGCCCATTAATTTTCTGTCATAATTTCCTTTAACGAACCGTTCAATTCGGTTGCATTATTAAGGCTTTGTTGAACACAAAATCGGGTCACTATCTGTCTGTCTATTTTTTGCCGAGAGAAATCCTTCGTGGATACGCTTCTGCAGTCTAGGACTCGCATAGTTGGCTCTTGGCGACTAAAACCTCCCATATTTCGTACACTCTGCCCGCGCCACCATTCTGATATTGCGTCCTGGTGCTTTTCAATTCTGACCTGTTCACTCTCTTTGCGTGGTGTTAGTTGCAGTAGTTTCCCTTCTGTACCTCCGCTCTGTCTCTGCTTCTTTAAGTGGCTGGTGGGTCCGTTTCGTCATTGCAACTATCGCGCCCCATGCTGTATTTGATTATACCATGTACCTTGCCAAATTTTTCACGGTTAAACGGGTATTTAGCTCCGTTTCCAGGTTTTGTGAAGTTGATGAAAACGGGTAGGACAATCAGACGATTCATTGACACTGAACATAGAGAGGTAGAGGTATCCACCGTGTCGAATTAAGAACTGGGTAATATTGGATAATATTCGTTTTACCGTGATTCCGCTTAGTCCAGTATTTGGAATAAGCTTGTGTGTCAAGCGGCCATTCTTTGCCTGGTCCAATGCTGTTTGCCATGCAACCGTTCACTTTGCTTCCTTAGGCTTGCTTCCTACTTCTCATACAAGCCACTTAAGATGTTGTCCGGTAAGTTGCAACATGTTCAGTGTCAGTGATTTTCTATGCTTTAAATGGTACTGGTACTGCACATAAAATAGCAAAGCTGTCGTCTTGAGTTCGCCAAGATTTAACCCGAAGTCTTCAAGCGTTGCAATTTTGATGTATTATACTGGATAGTTTGTAGAAATCCTACTATTACTAACAGCATTTCCTCTGTCACGTCGAACTACTACTCCCTAACGGATAAAAAGACACTACCACTTTGAATTCAATATCAGGTGTATTCAACGTATAAGCTATATATATATACCCTTGGTGCACCCAATTATCCTTACATAAAAACTTACCAAAACCTTTCATATTTTCCATTTCTTCCGAGAAAATTTCAGATTTACACGATATAGGGACGAGTGGAAGAAGCAGGTCTCCAAAGACAGCAGGAGCCTAATTAAACAGACCCAAGGGGAGACTGGCGGAGAGAAGGGCAGGCCCAGTCCTCATCAATATTTTATGGCAAGCTTTTCGTGATGTGGACACGATACGTAAATGAAGGCAAGCTTACCATCGAAAAACTTAATTCAAGGTCTTTTGATAAATTTCTAAACCAGGGAATGTGTCATTACTAATTGTATCGCTGACATATATACAATAAACATGCGGCACCCCGCACCGCACACAAACTGGCATATCAAGCCGAGGTAAATCTCTGCAACAGTGAGACCAGGTGATTACCCCTAAAAGTCGAGAACCTGGGAGGTCAAATAGTGGAGTCAAGGTTAACATTGGTCTACTGCGAAGATAGTAGTCATCAAAGGTGCCGGCTCAAAAGATGGATACGTCTAAGGTCAAGATATCAAAAGTCAGGTGCTAAACTGTACCTGCGCTACCTGAAAGCAGAGGAAGCCCGTAAAAAGGCTGGGAGCAGACTGAAGCCTTCAACATCAACCAGCGCCAAGAAAGCGAATAGCAACGAATATCAGCCCGTAAGAAGGAAGTGGTCCCCAAAAACTAAACCCGAACCCAAAAAAAGGACAGGAATCAGGAGTCCCACGGTTTGTTTTGCTAATGTGGTAATGAGCATTAGGTTTGCCATAATGCGGAAATTATTTCAGGAGCAAATACTCACTCGCGGAGAGCAGAAAATAATTGAGGACCTCATTGTCATGGAGATGTATGGAGGATAGAATAAAATGCTCTTGTTTACCGGTATATGCTTTCGACCAGGTCTTATACTGTTAGACTGCACGATAGGAGACACGACGGACTGGGTTACGACTATGGTCCCTAAACTGCCAGAATAAAAAGGAACAGACTTGTTGACTTGTGTGGAGGATAATGTGCCAGGGGCACATATGGTGACGGTTTACCTTCCCAAAGCCGAGTCGATTGAGAGGAAGCTTCTACACGTCCTCATCACTCAATAGTGTGGGATGCCGTAGAAATAAAGGAAATATTACTCCGTCCGTTTTTAGAAATCAAATGAAAATGTGTTGTCAAACACATCGCACACAGAGATACGAGTTGCCCTAATGGGGAAGGGAGTGGGAAACATCGTGCCGTTCTGGATGGGCAGAATGTTAGAGAGTCGGCAAATAGAAGTGCTGATAGGTAAAATTTATATTACTATCATCATCATCAACGGCTCAACAACCGGTATCCAGTCTAGGCCTGCCGTAATAAAGAAATCCAGTCATCCCGGTTTTGCGCCGAGGTCCACAAATTCGATATCCCTAAAAGCTGTTTGGCGTCCTGATCTACGCCATCACTCCATCTCAGGCAGGTCTGCCTCGTCTTCTTTTTCTACCATAGATATTGTCGGATTTTATATATAATCAGACGGCCCTGGTAACGCTCATAAAATTCTTGGGAGGTTTCTTCTCTCGAACACGCCCAAGAGTTTTTTCTTGCTAAGAACCCAGATCTACGGAGAATACATAAGGACTGGCAAGATCATAGTCTTGGACAGTAAGAGCTTTGACCCTATAACATTTCGAGCGGAACAATTTGTGTAACCAGAACCTCCAATTGCGACGGGTAGCATCACATCCACTAACGGAAATCCTGCGATACGTTAACGAATCCGGAATATTCCGTTAGACGGGGAGGCGAGTACAATGGGGCAACACAGCCTGAGTGCTCAGAAGCTGTAGCTTCTCCCTCACCATACACACACACAACCTGAAATAGGCGCCGTTGGCTGCTAACAACCGAGTACGAATTTCATCGTCGTAAATGTTACCGATTGTGATTTTCGACCCCAGAGAGGAAAAATTATCAACGGTCTCAAAGTTGTAGTCTGCTATCTTTATTCTTGTTTGACCAGTGCTAGATTGAGCGAAATCTCGAGAAATTCAGCGTAGTGTCGTGCCATGACAAAAGAAAATTTGCTATTTCGTAGGTCAGGCAAGGAGAATATGCTGCAGATCGTAATTATTGCGGAGCTGTATAACGCATGAAGAAAGAGCTTACATATGGTCGCAAATTTTTTGATGGTCTTATGAAGGACGTTAACGGTCGACTTCACATTCATGGTGATGAATAACTGAAGGGATGGTCGTTAAGATTCTAAAAATGGGCACCCGTTTTGAGTGTGACAATTGGAGGGAATGCATCAGAAAACATCTTGAAAAATTGATCGATACAGGGCAGGCTGGCTTCCGCTCCGGATCCTCCTGCTTCGATCTCATCAATACCCTACGGATCATTCTGGAACAGTGCGCGGAATTTAGATTCTCTTCTAATACTGTTTCAAACAAAGAAATTGGGCGGCGCAGGACTGTCACGAACGCGATGTGATTTGAAGACGGAAGTAATAGTAGGTTGCATGTTAAGGAGGGGGGAACAATTCCTTGGCTGGCTATGCCACTCTCCCAAGAAGACCGACGAGTGGGTCACCCCAAGAGCATGCGGCACAAAACAGTTGGGGATGAGTCCGAACGTATCAGGAAGTCGTGGGGCAAACTGAAGTGTATTTCAGGTAACCGCGAGCGATGGCGCGCAATTGTGGTTGATGCGCTGTACTCCACCAAGGGGAGAGGGGCAACCGTATTCACTCTTGTGCAGCCCAAGATCTCCCGCCTGCTCGATCTGGATGATGGCAGTTTGTATGTCTCCGGTCGTATTTCTCGTGATGTCGACATCGTTTGCTTAGATCAGTAGTTGGGTGGACTTAAGGGGGTTGGTACCCCTCGTATTTACTTCAGCATCACGGATCACTTTTTTCAGGGCCAGGTTAAAAGGACGCAAGACAGTGCAGCTCCTTGTCTTAGACGGTTATTGATGCCTAATGGTGTCGAGAGTGATCGTGCTGCTTTTATGTGGCCTGTATAGTTTTACCGTGGCTATGCTATCATAGGCGGCTTTGAAGTCGATGAAGGTTTTCCATCGCTTGCCGCACAGAGAAAATCTGATCTGTTACTGATTTGCCTGAAGTGATTTTCTGGGCGTTAATCTGCAGCATGGTACTGATGAACTGCTAGGAGAGGGAACAAACAGTGGGATTGCGCTGATGGTTATTTTAATCTATAAGCGTAAATATGAGGATATCCTGTCTGGCAGGATCCAAACCCAACTGCGAATCACTAGCAACTGGTGAGGAAAGGCAGGGCTGCGCAGAAATCCAGCCAAGGCCAATATAATATCATCCACTAACAAGCGTTAGATCGATCACTTAATATCCATTAGATTAAATGGGACGGGGATAAAGCGAGTAACAGACGTCAAATATTTGGGAATCACACTAGACTAAAAACTACTCTAGAAGACACATGCTATATACATGTATATAAGTCAGAAGCCAGAAGGGTTCTGATGACTTGGATTTCCATAGCAAGAAAAATGGGGATGGACCCCAAAAATGCTGCAATAGATATACATTGCAATTGTAATGCCAATGATTACCTAATACGCGGTAATCTTTGCAGATAGGACGGAGCTCAGAAAACAGCAAGAGAGTTAGATAAATGGCAATGAGAATTTGTCCAACTGTATCCCTAGAGGTCCTTCCGGGATTGACTCTCCTCCATCTTAGCATACAGATGCAAGTAAAAAGAGCGATCTTATGAATGTCCGGGAGTACCAGTGAGACGAAGTCGAGGAAAAATTGATATTCTTTTTAGGCGGCATCCCGAGTATAACATGAAACAAGGTTTCACTCCGATAAGAAGTTTGAAACACGTTGGAGCAACTAGGAAAACTATGAAAGCGCGGCCTTGACATATGCCTTAAACCAGCAATTAATCACCTGGTGCACTGACGGCTTCCTGACGACAGAGGGAGCAGGCGCCATCTCATTGGTTCAAGGAAAACGCACTTTCAACCAACGAGCAGGTGCACCACCCTATTTCAGGCGGAAATATATCGCTTAGACAGATTTGCTTCCTTCAGCCTCGTCAGAAACTATATATAACTTTTAGAACGCAGTGCAAGTTTCCCTTGACAGTATTATTATTACTATCACGGATACGGACATAAATGTTTGTCTGACTCCTGCATTTAGTAATCATAATCATGTGATCATGATTCTGCGATTACATGACTACAATCGTCATCACTCGATTACCCTGGCAATTATATAATTATGGAATTATCTTAATCGTATAATCATTGATTACGATTTCATCCAACTTTACTTTTGAATATGTGTTATAAGTGAGACACCCTATGAGCTGTAAGGGTTGAGTTATTCCCTTGTTTAATTAAGTTTAATGGCGAAGTAATTTTCATGAAGTTACATTATTGGCTTAATTAGGGAAATTCCGTTAGACTTGTCAATTTTCTTGTTTATAGGAGTAGTAAAACTGGCTATGTTGTTCGCATATTTATCTTTCATTGGTAAACGATTATCAAAATGCCTCTTACCATGCCAAGGCAAGTTAAAGACATGTTAATTCGATAGTCATAATTGCGTACCGTGTAGTGTGCGACTAGAGGTAATGGAAACAACCTTTAAATCGAATCCCTATAGAACAGGGCTTCCGAATTGCACGTAAATAATAGCACCAGGTCACCGTGACTACCTACACGACCTACTTATTTCAGATTTTATCATTTCCGCCTTTGCTTGCGATAGGCTGTTTTCTACTGTTCCCTGTTCAGTGATTTAGAAAAAATAACGAAAGATTGCAACTCGCTTAAAGGTTAGCTGTCATCGTTAATTGGCGAATGTCCGTTATTTACATCAGCTTTCGTGACCTTGTTCGCGTTCCCGATAATCCTGAGTCCTTAAAACATAAATACGCTTCCACCTGCTCTGCTAAGCTTCTTCCAAATAATAAATTCCAATCAAACAATGCCGGAACATTCCTACATTCGTATATGGCTGGTGAGGTTGAACACACAGTCGAGCTATTATGCATGTTCCCCGATTTAATGCCATTATTAATAGACACGTCAGAGTGCTTCCTGCTTCACGTACAACTTTAATTATTGTATTAGAAGGAAATCTTTGCGTGATTGTCTGTAATCAATTATTCGCAAATAGTAGTTAGTTTATAGTGGAGCTTCTCTGGGGCTTCTAATGCACGGCAGACATCCTATTTATAGAATTGTATGTGATATCAAGCCCGGCTAATCAGGCCCATGTTATATAATGTGCTGTTTTGTGCAGAGATAGCTGTTATTGCAATTGCACGTGAAATGGCGGAACGGAAATCTGTTCCTCTTCTGTTGTGGGGTGATTGAGAACACGCGCGAAGTTGCAGTATCCTCGCAGCTCAGCATACTGTTGAACAGTCACGTGATTGGGGTAGCCAACAGAGTATCATATCCACATGCTTCCTAAGTGTTAATGAAGGCGGGGTGAATTTCGTATTTTTTGCCATAACAATTAAAGCTTTGTGTTCCTAAGTATGCAAATCGATAACATGTTAATTTTGTAAGTAGTTGGCGCCTTGAAGGGGAAGGGTTGTTTCACGAAAATTTAGCCTAGGGGTTTATCCAACTTGAAAGAAAACAACATTTACAGTTTGAGCCAATGTTTTGTTTTCCAATTACAACCGAACTAAGAAGAGTTCCAGGAGAAGATCAGAAGAAAATTTAAAGACGAATTTTTGCGGCTTCACAGTTTCGACATAAACTGCAATAATCATTTTTTCGTTGTTGAGGAAGACTACTTTTAGCTAGCAATAGTATATCATTCAGTACTTAACCTCTATAGTGGATAATCAGTTGCGTTGTTTTTATTTTTTCCATAATTTGATAAGTTTTCATAATTTTTTTAATTTGACAAAAAAGTATTTATCGTGTTGTCTTGGCTGTTCTTTGGCGATATTTGTTCTCACATTTTGCAACTGACTCAGCCGACGCGGATTTCGCCAACAGAAACAGTTTTTTTCTTGTGTTTAAGGGGGGAGGAGCTCCCCATAAATGCGAAAGGGGGGTGTAATTCTTTATCACAGAAAATGGTCATCTGGGGGTATCAAAGGGCTCGATTAATACTTTTCAAAACTGGTATTATTTCGGGTGCTGGGTGGCCCAAAATTTGTACCCCCAAAAGTATAACAGGTATTGTTCTCAAAACCTATCCAACCGAAAAATCTGAAAAAAAAATTCACAAAGGTGTATCTACATGTCCCAAACAGAACATGTCGGATGTTGGCTACCGGGCCCTCGAAGGAAGGCAGAGGACATCATCCGCTTGCTGGGTGAACAGAACCCGGGCATGGACTTTGGGCACTGGAGGGTAAAGTTCATGAATGCCAGGAAGGACCAATCTACAAACGTGGAGGGCTTCAACTTGGTATTCGAACTGGCCCAACAGAGTCTGAATGTGCTCAGGGAAAGTCACCATATGGTGCTCCACTTTTTCCTATATAGACTGAAATTCAGTCATATCAGGAAACTGTAGGGCATCATCTCCATTTTGAGAGCGAAGAACAATGATGGTCTTCGACTCACACAACATAGAACAAATTGCAGCATCTTCGGTGCGCTCTCCCACAATGGAGACGTGCGCGAAGGATAGTGCATATAGGGGCGGAACCCCCGTATGGGGGCTCGCACTGGGGAAGGGACTACAGAGTGAATCCTACCTGCTAGTAACTTCTCCTACACCTTCCAAGGAACAGGCGGAAGGAAGAGAAATCAATCACGAGGAGATCGAGTCTCTGGCGGTACGGTGTGGGAGAAACCCCGTCATACGCGGACTGCCGCATACGCTTCTAACTGTTTTCCATAAGACAATAGACTAAGTTTATGTCGAAAAACATAAAGATTGGTCAAATCAACCTGCAGCATGCCAAAGCTCCCTCCTACCTGTTGGCAGCGAGAATGACAAAGCTACAGGATTTCTCCTATATCCTTCTGGTGCAAGAACCGTGGGTTCGATTTAACAGAATCTGTGGTATTGGATCAGTAAAGGGGGCTAGGATCTTCTACGACGAAAGATCCATAAGACCGTGAGCTTGCGTCCTGATGTCAAGACGGTTAGAGGCAACTATGCTGAGACAATATTGTTCCCAGGACTACGGTCATCATACAATACCAGATAAATGGCGAGAGGAAAAATATCATAGTTGCCTCTGCTTATTTACCCTATGATTCTTTGTATCCTCCACCGACGCAAGAACTTAGGGATCTGGTGGCGTATGCAGAATCAAGTGGTCTCGAAGTCTTAATAGGTTGCGATGCGAATGCTCAACATATTTGTTGGGGCAGTAGCAAATGCAATGCAAGAGGAAAGAAGCTATTTGATTTCATCACTTCAGCTGGTCTTATGACTGCAAACGTGGGGTGCGCCCCTACGTTCGTGGGACCGAGAAGAAGCGAAGTAATTGACCTAACAATCTGTACCCCAAAATTGTTAGAGTTGATTAGACACTGACTGGCGAGTGCTAGACGAGGTCTCACTGTCAGATCACCGATATCTAGAATTCAATCTGACTATTGCGGGCGAACAGTCTGCAGTACAAAGACGGAACCCTAGGAAAACAGGTTGGGCAAAGTTCAATGAACTTCTTGGCAATAAAGTACAGTTCTCTAGGCGACTAAGGACTCCTTTGGTGCTGGAAGATGAATTGAAAACTCTGAACTACACACTTTTAGAGTGTTATGAAGAGGCTTGTCCTATTTCCCGAGGCCAAAGCGGTAAAATAGTTCCTTGGTGGAACCGAGAACTGCAAAAACTCAGGAAATCAACCAGGCGACTTCTAAATCGTGCTTGCAAAAGTAACAAGAACGAAGACTGGTTAAATTTCAGGAACTCACAACGTGAATATAAGAGGCTCGTGAGGTGCTCGAAACGAGACTCCTTTAGAGCGTACTGTGAGGAACTGGAAGGCGAAAGGGAGACTTCAAGGCTGTGCAGACTCCTCAAAAGGGATGAGTCGGCCAAGTTGGATTTTCTTAGAAAACCCGACGGTACTTTCACGAGCTCCAGACGGGACTCAGTACAGACCCTCCTGGAAGTACACCACCCGGGGGAACGGGTGAGAGAAGTGGTAGGGGGAGAGTTGACGGTTCTTGCAACCCCTTCAACACGCAAGTGTTGCAAGAGGAACTGGAACACTGCGAAAGCGGTTGTTACCCTTGAAAAGGCGAGAGCTGCGGTACTGTCCTTTGAACACTTCAAAGCACCTGGCATGGATGGCATCTATCCGGCAATGCTAAAGGAGGGTATGGAGCATTTAGAGCGACCTCTAAGAAATATTTTTCGAGGATGTCTTGCTGTGGGCTACGTGCCTTCTTCTTGGCAACAGGTTAAGGTAGTTTTCATACCGAAACCTGGGAAAGATGACTATTCTAATCCAAAGAACTTCAGACAGATCAGCTTGACTTCATTCTTGCTGAAAGGTTTGGAGAGACTGGTGGAGCGTCACATTCGTGCAAGGGCACTTAGTGAAAACCAACATGCTTACCAACGTGGAAAGTCCTGTGAGTCTGCTCTTCATTCTTTGGTCACAAAGATAGAGGATGCAACTTTGAATGGTGAGTACGCGATGGGGGTGTTCGTGGACATTGAAGGGGCTTTTGACTGTGCGCCTTTTCAAAAACTTTGTGATGCCGCCAGAGCGCATGGTGTTGATGATGCTTTAATTAAGTGGATCCATACTATGCTAACGCAAAGATTGCTGTGCGCTGAGGTAGGGGTCGATCGCTACCTGATTACGGAGGCAACGAAGGGCTGCCCCCAAGGAGGTGTGCTTTCGCCGCTTCTGTGGAGTATGCTGATCGACTCACTGCTATGCGAACTGCAAAATCTGCCAATACACGCTCAAGCTTATGCTAATGACGTGGCTGTACTTGCTGTTGATCGGGATCTTGGAACGGTGTGTAGGAATATACAGCGTGCCGTTGATTTGATAGACAGCTGGTGCCTTAGACATGGTTTGTCAGTTAATCCAAATAAAACCACAATGGTTTTATTCACAAAAAGGAGAAAACTGGATGGACTTTGCCTCCCTGAGATGAGGGGTACAACCCTTCAACTCTCCGAAGAAGTGAAATATCTGGGAGTCACTCTAGATAAAAAACTTCTTTGGAACAAACATGTACAGGTAAAGATGAAACGAGCTCTCACAGCTTATAGGCTGTGCAGACGGACCTTTGCCTCGACATGGGGACTCAGGTCTCATGTGGTAATGTGGATATACGTTGCCATCATTAGGCCGATGTTCGTATATGCATCCGTAGTGTAATGGGTTAAGGTGAGACAAAAAGGTTTTCACCGTAAACTAGCCGCACTGCAAAGAACTGTTTGTCTGGGTATCACTGGTGCCATGAGCACGACATCCGGCGCAGCTCTGAATGCACTACTCAATTTGCAGCCCCTGGATATATTTATTCAAAGCACTGCAATGGGAGCAGCTCATAGACTAATTCGATTAGATCTATGGGAAAACAACGGGTGTGGGAAGAGTTACTGGGAGGACTGAATCCAGTTCTTACAATGCCTTCCGATTCTCGTGTCCCCATACATCTGTTTGGTAGAAGATATGTAGTTACCCTGAAGCATAGAGAGGACTGGGAAGACCCAGAGGAATACGTGGCGGGATATACGGAAGTCTTCTACACCGATGGCTCAAAAACAGAAGAGGGTTCTGGAGCCGGAGTCTACCTCTCAAATAAAAACGAGAAGTGGGCTTTTCCTTTGGGACAATATGCAACGGTTTTTCAAGCCGAAGTTTATGCGATCCTAAGGGTGGCAAACTGGGTGATTGACGAGCGGTTGAATGGCAGGCGCATCGCAATCTGCAGTGACAGTCAAGCTGCACTGAGGGCATTGAGCAGTCCTTTGATCACCTCGAAAATCGTTCAGGAATGCAGAAACCGTTTGAACTCTATGTCTAGATTCAATACGGTGGAACTACTCTGGGTACCTGGTCACTGTGGCATAGAGGGAAGTGAAATCTCGGACGCTTTAACGAAAGAGGGGTCAATCTCCCCCATGCCGGGACCGGAGCCAGCAATTGGGGTGTCAGTAGCATTGGCTAAATCTGTTTTCAAAAACTGGGAACAATTTTCCCATAATGACAGGTGGCAGAGCCTAAATGCTGCTCGACACACCAAACTTTTCCTGCCAGAACTGAACATGCGTACCGCAAAGTTTATTCTGTCGAAAAGCAGGAGGACTTGCAGGTGTATTGTGGGCATTCTGACAGGCCATAATTCACTAGCTGGGCATATGTTCAGAATAGGAATTACCGAAGATGATACGTGTCCCTCCTGTAATGAGGAAGCGGAATCCAGGGAGCATTTCCTATGTGAATGCCCCGCCTATGGACGCATCAGGCATCAGATCTTTGGTGCCGATGTTCTCCAATTACGACGGGTAGCATCACATCCACTAACGGAAATCCTACGATGCGTTAACGAATCCGGAATATTCCGTTAGACGGGGGACGCGAGTACAATGGGCCAACACGGCCTGAGTGCTCAGAAGCTGTGGCTTCTCCCCACCATACACACACACACACACACACACACACATGTTCCAAAAACATCCCATGCTGATATTCCTGGTGGCAGTGGGATTTGCATCGTGATTTGCCGTCGGACACCAGTCGACTCAGCTGTGAATCAGTACCTGAGTCAAATCAGGGTAATAATCTCGGGCGAGCGCAATGCTGACCACATTGCCTCCTACAGTGTACTGTAGTGTACCGTTACGGTCTTGAATGAAGTGCTCTACCACACTTCAAGGTTGTTGCGCCAACGATTATTATTATTATTATATATTTCGGGAGCGACTTGCTCCCTTTATCAGTACAAAGCTACAAAGTCTGTTAATTTTAGGCTAGACTACAAGGATTACAGCAGACGGAAATCTAATGTCCTAAGTTTATCCTGGAAGTTTTGTACTGATGAAGGGGGCAAATCGCTCCTGAAATATATATTTACATTTAAAACCAAAAAATCTAGTTTGGAGGAAGCTACTTCTTGTCTATTCATTTTAAGCTGAACTACAAGTAGCAGACGAAAATCTAATCTCTTAAGTTTATCCTGGAAGTATAAAATGGCACCGCAATAGATAACACATAATTTTTGAAAGTTTCAAGCAAAGCCAACTATTATTAACAAAGTTATGGAAGGTCGAAGTTTTCCATTGAATGTGAATTTGCAATTCAAGACGTGCATGACGTCATCATTATATAAACCTAACAAGTATGGAAATACATATATGAAAGAATATTTTAAATTTTTAACTATGTACGAATAGAAAAATGTGCATAGAAGGTTCCTCACATAAAAGAAACATAAAACCATTATACCCGTCAGTCTCAACCCCTCAAGTCATATGTGCGAAATTTTCGGTAGGTGAATATACGAATATATGATATATATAGTGCGGGCGATATTGGCTTTCGTGTAATAAATTAAGCCAAAATGTAAAAATACGTACATATATGCATACATGTATGCACTAGTAATTTTTTGTTTTTCTAAGAATGTAGTTTCGGAATATATGAAAGAATATTTCAAATCTGTTGCTTTGTACGAATGGAGAAGCCTACATTAAAAGTTTCTCATGCAACGAAAACATAAAACTTTCGTACGCTTCCAGTGTCCAGTTCTACCTTGAACGATTCGCTGAAATACGCTACCCTTAGAACTTCCCGAAACGCCCACACACCTTCCACCGCCAATGCCTGATGAACCGATCAAGTTCTTTGTTTGAAATAGTGTCAGGCCATGATACTCCGATGATAAATCGCAGGCACGAAGTTTTTGAGTGGTGGTGACTTCCCATGTGATATTCTCATGTAGCAACACACAAGGGGCACTAGCACAGAACACTCTGAATTTGATCCTGATATTGAGATAACTGTATTTCCAGATTTTAGATTAGCATTGAGGACGGATCTAGCACTCTTAATGCGTCGAGCGACATCCAGTTCGGTGATATACAAATTGATCAACTCCTTTGATGCTCTGCCCATTAATGCAGATAAGAAGAGTGCGATGATTTATCAGACTGAGAACCTTGATTTTGTTGATGTTTATCTTCAGTCCATTTCTACTGGGCTCTCTTCCTAAATCCAGAACCATTTGGTGAGGTCCATGTTTGAGGGGAGATGTCATAGTCCATTAAAATCCTCCACTGCCTCCGGACAAGAGAGCATGAAGAACGTCACCCATAACAAGAAGAAATAATATCGATGACAAGATACAATCCTGGGGGACTCCGCTTGGGGCCACAAATTTCTCTGAGATTTTACTTCGATATCCGCCCTCCTGCCGAACGCAATAGCAAACTTGTTTTTGTTACGTCGCATATTACGCCGAATTTCCCAGAATTTCACTCCATATCGGAGTTCGAGCGCGTCTCGCTCGCCATCCCTCCCAGCGGTCTATAGAGTCTTTAATACATTCTGTTCATCGATCCGCTTCCACGTTCACAGTCAGCCAGATCTTATGCCAGCCGAAGACCTTCCTAGCACCTGGGAAAATACACATCGATATTCTCAGGTCGATGTCAGCGTCTCTCTTTTATTACGCACATTGGAAAGACAGTTCGTTTATTTGCTGTTAATCGCAAAGTGGTCAATCTAATTTGTCGTGCGATGTCGAGCATTTAAAACCCAATTGACCTTATGGCAAACTTTTTGCTCGAACAATGTACCACCAATGACGAGGTGCTATGGAAATCCACAAGGGGGAGAGAAGTACTCTTCAGAATCCCACCATTTTATTTCGTTTAGGCCCTGAATGTCCAACTTATATCCTTGGAATTCTCGCACGAATTGGAGAAAGCAAGCATTCTGGGGACCCTCGATATCATTATCGAGGAGTGTGCGTATGTACGCGGAATGTTCCAGAAACCAATCATAGTCCGTTTTCGCTAGCCGATAATGTCAATCTACGTTCCTCCAGCTGAGAAGAGTGTATTTTGGTTTTATATATGCAGTTCCCAAAATAATGGAAAATTCCGTGCGCTGAACTATCTACGGTGTGTCTAGTTGTCAGTGGACATTTATTTGCTTCTATTATTATTCTTTTGTTCAATACCTTTTTAGCAACTTCAACAACGGCATACGTAACTAATATAGACGTTTTCATTTCCTTTTATTGCGCTAGAATCCAGTTGACAACAGGTGTCTGTGTAAAAGTGCAAAAGTGGTAATATACTATTATTGCATAGTTATCATATAGGGCATCATCATGACATTTTCAGATTTTGTAGCGTGGTGGTTTCTGAGAATGGCCCCTCGACTCAAGTTATCCCATTCTGATCTCCTTACGCCTCCATTTGGTAACGGCGAATTCAAAAACTACTAATCGATACTTTCCATTTAACACCCCATATGTCTATATTCGGTTAAACAAATATTTTACACTCCTTGAAAGAGAGAGAGGACCTCCCCCCTTCAGCTCAACATAGAACCATGTCAGTTGCTGTTCCTCGCGCGAAGTCACAGTTCCAAAATGTTCACCAAATTTTGTGTTTTCCACAAAACCTTGACAATTGTCACCTAAGATTCTTGAGTGAAAATATCTGGCATCGGAACATTCACTGTCGAAATCCGCTGGCATCGTGACAAGGGGTGGGGAAATTACATGGACCACATGGAGTATACATAGCTTGCCAGCTGATATCTGAAAAATTGCCGATAGTCCTTGAGGGTCGTTCCTACTTGAAGGTTTTGGATAATATTATACTTCGATTACTCACCTGATGAACGCTGAACTTTTGTAGTGTGTAGTGTCTTGAACACCTACCATACGTGTCGTTCGTTATTATTCCGCTTATGTATGTTGCAACCGTGGGTAATATACACAATGCCGTGCAAGACATCGCTTAATGTTGAGCTTTAATGGTAAATGGGATTTGGTGTACATTTCTGAAGGATCACTCGGAGTCACATCAGGGATAAGCTTCGGAACGCTGTGTAAACGGGGACGGCAAATCAGTGTCCTCTGCATCAACGTTTTTTTCAATTTCGGCATCGCCATTGGACAAGGAACTATTTTCACCTGGTAAGGTGGCCTTGCATTATAGCCATGGATGTTATGAATGGAGGAGGTGCAATGAAAGCAGTAGTATTCATCTTTTCTGTTTATGCCATGAAGTCATTCATTTATGGTAAACACCTGATAGCCAATGATGGGATCAGTCAGATCACACATTTATAACGGATTGAAATTCAATGACTTCAGGAACCAGAAAAAGTGAGAAAGAGCGCCTCCACGTGAAAGGGAAAATTATACACAACCCTATAGGAGAATGTGACCATCCCTCCGTGGCATAATGGGAAATCTTATCGTGGCATAATGGGAAGTCTTAAGCCTTTCTTCTGATTCTTTCATTATACTGACTACTCATTATACTGGCTACTAAGTTCGCTGCTTTTCCCAAAAATTGGATACTTTTGCAGTGGTTTCTGTTCGGAACTGAAGAAGACTCTGTGTTAATCGTCAGTGTGAAATTTCCCTTACACGTAATTACTTAGATAGTTTTCATAAATACCTATGTGAGGCATTAATCAGTCTTTTGCTGTAGCATCTAAATTTCATTTCACTCTAAGTGGGATCGACTTAGCAGTGGTGTAAGCAGACACCTCTTAAAAATCTTTGTTTTGTGTTGGCCAGTAGTTGTGTGGACTTAAAGCGGATGGTGCCTCTCGCATTTACCTCTGCATCACGGATCATTTTTTCCAGGGCTAGGTTAAAGTGGACGCATGATAGGCCATCTTCCCGTCTTAGACCGTTGTTGATGTTGAATGGTCTCGAAAGTGATCCTGCTGCGTTTATCTGGCCTCGCACAGCATAGCCTCATTAGTCTTATCAACTTCCTCCGGATACCGAATTCTCTCATGGCTGCGTACAGTTTTACCCTAGCTGTGCCATCATAGGCGGCGATGAAAAAAGGTGCAACTGACGTCCATATGCTAATAGTTTTTCCATCGCTTGCTACAGAGCGAAAATCTAATTTGTTGATGATTTGCCTGGAGTGAAGCCTCTTTTGTATGGGCCAATGACGTCCTGGACGTATGGAGCTATTCGGCCAACAAAATAGCGGAGAATATCTTATAGATGATACTCAGCAACGTGATACCTCTATAATTGCTGCACTACGTGATTTCCCCGTTTTTATGTAATACTAATCTTTATGATAATGCCTCGTTGCCAGTTGTCAGGCAATGATTCGCTGTCCCACATCTTGAGCATCAGTTGATAAATCGCTTGGTGTAGTTGGTCGGCTCCATATTTAATTAGTTCCGCCTTAATTCCATCGGCGCCTGGCGACTTATGGTTTTTGAGCTGGTGAATTGTATGGATTGTTTCTTCCTTGCTTGGTGGTGGCAGTATTTGTCCGTCGTCATCAGTAAGCAGGACCTCCAACCCGCAACTGTTTGTTGAGCAGTTCATCAAAATACTCAACCCATCGCTCCTATATGCCCATTTTGTCGGAAATCAAATTTCCCTCTTTGTCTCGGCAGGATAAGCGTTGTGGTCTATAAGGCTTCATCCTGCTGATTTGTTGGTAAAACTTGCGGCCCTGGGGCGGTCGCTCCCTGTGCTTCTCGAGTTTACAGACTTGTTGGTTCTCCTAGGCTTCCTTTTTCTGTCTGTGAAGATGCTTCTCCCTTCGACAGAGTTCTCGATAAGGTTCTGTGTGTCCCTGCGTTCTTTAAGAGTGTAGCATTGCTCGGTATGCAACCATTCTTCCGTTCCATTGCTAGCTTACATTCATCGTCGAACCAGCGGTTCCGACTTTTCTTGCAGCTGGGATATTTCTTGACTGCGGTTAATGCGGTATCCATTTCCCCCTGATAGGTGCTACGGAGGCCTTGGTTGTGGATGGTTTCAGTATTTATTGTCACCTGATTGCCAGAGAGGATTGTAGGTGGTGTTGTCACTGGAGCGCGGAGCACTATGCCAACGAAATGTCCCGACTCTGCAGTCTGCAGAGGCGTGAACGTTAATGAGGCTTATATTCCCAAATTTGCCTCGCAAACGCAGAGTGCACGGCTGACTGACTAGGAAACTTCCTTCGAGCACTTGGTTTAGCGGCCATCCGCTATAATATATGGTGTAGTGGCTCTTCTCCAGGAAACCTGTCCCTGTCCAGCGCGTCTCTTGCGACGCTGTTACATCAGCCTTATATTGAGACACGGTATCGGCTAGCTGCTAAGCAGCATTAGGTCTGTACAGGAAGCAGAACCTATTTCACAAAATTAGGTGTTCTCATCTGTGCTTTATAAATTCAGTTTCATGCAATGAGTGGCATGATTTTTTTGCGTTAATTTTTTTACCGGACTTAGGCTCAATTAGTACTACCAAAACGGGCTTAATTTTCGATTTCAGTGACAAAATGTCCGCACTATAAAGTAATACAGGTCTCTTTCTCAGAGCGTATCAAACCAACAGAATTGAAAAAATCAGAAAGATTCATTTATATATAAACTTGACCTCAATTCGATGTTTAGCCAAATAAAATTAATGATAGTAAATTTTAGCAAGTAGCCGCTCGGTAGTTAAAACTTGCAGAATTTAGAAAAGCTTGAAAATTAGAGCAAACAATTTATTTACATGTGTCGCTTTGAAGAATAAAGCGTTTCTAATTTTCGACTTGAGGAATTCGTTTTCTGTTTGTTAGATATGTTATGTTTTATTTCCCATTTTTGCCACATGTTCCCGTTTTATTCTTTCGGCAGGGTCGGCGGATATGTCTACGCACTGAACTATCCACTAAACCCTCCCCGTCATGAAAATGAACCTGAAACCATTTAGCATATTAGTTCGGGCTAGTCCTTCCGTTTTCCTGCCATAGTAAGGGCTTCTAGTCCGTTCACCATTCTTCTTCGTCAAAATAAGAACCCAAATGTAATGTGTAACATGGCTCCGCTGCGTTTCTCCGACAATTCCACCGATCTGCCAATTGAGTTGTCGATGAGCCGCGCAATCCATTTGGTTTTTGATTCGTTTTCCCAAGAAAGTTGTCGTTCATTTAGTGTAGGCAACTTATACCGTTCCTCATGGGCAATCACCTCCCTTGAGTCCTCTTCCTTGCGGGTGTGAATGGTTTTGTGTTCCTCAGCAAGTGGGAAACGGGGATTACTCCTGCGACGACCATCACAGTGCGCCTACGATAAATCTCCTTGCCAAGAGCATCAGCCCAAACCTCCGGGCCGTAGACCACAATGGACTGTGTTGGCGATCCTCATCCACCTCGTTAACTAGCTCTTGGAAGCAGCAAGCTTTGGTTTTCATTTATCGCTCTGTGGAGTCTCCTTTTAGCTACTTTGCCTCTGTCATTGTGGTGCATGTCTTCTCGCGGCCGATTAAACGTTGTGCCAAACAGCGAAACTTATGACGTTCCCTTCGCAGGTCGGTACTTTCTGCCGTCCGCCGAGAAATGTGACTTTTAAAAGGAAGATAATATCCTATTTGTTATTCTAAGGCTTAAACAGGAAGGATAGATCTTTTAAAACTTCTGGATTATGTAAATCATGATTGTTTCGTATGGCTGAACTCACCATGAACAAATTCTGGTTTCTTTTAAGAAGCAACAGGAGTTTGGGTCCAAGAAAAGAATGACGAAATTATTGACCAAAAGTTAAATTCATCGACTAATTGCAACTAACAAAATCCGCCTGCAGACAGGATGATCGTAACAACGAAATATTGTCGTTCCTCCAGTAGTTTAGTTTCCTACCGTCGTGGCGTTGTACAGTCGCATGCCTCAGTTATCCGTCAACATTGCTGACTCACTTTTTTCAGCACCCATCGGGTCGTCATCTTTCTAAAGCCGTCAGGAATGTCTCCTCTTCGAGACTTAAGTGGACTAGCCAGCTAACCAGGTTTTCCTACTTCTGCAATGCATTCTTCCCCCTTCTTCGTTTCTAATGTCGAAAAATTTTGGCCTGGTGGTCAATGTGGATGTAACGTCACTCATCCTTCAGAACATCTCACTAGTGAGGTGTTGAGGTAAGTCAGATTGAAGATCGAGCCTGACCATCATCTACCTTAGAAGGTGTGCACGCATCCAGCGTTGGCTAACACGATGTCTGGCTCGTCAAGGGCTTTGAGCAGGATCGCCACGCCACGCATCTCTAGCGTCCAACACCAAATTGTCTAGTATCTCCTCATATTGCGTTAATGTTTCATTAGGTGAGATTACCATCACGTACACATTTAACTCTCGAAAGGTTTGCGAGAGAAGGTCGTGAGCTGCACCGCAAAGGTTAAGGTTGATTTGTTCCCTAAGTCGGCACACTCCTCAATCTACTGTTACCTTGCCCGCGGTAATAAGTTCAATCTCTGATTCCACTGGCAAGCTAACAATAGTGGCCTGTGGGCCTCCATTCGCCTTCCTCATGCTCATTATCGTAATCTCTTTTATTCCGCTAGGGTTGAATTATTTGCTTAGCACAACACAGACATCCAGGTCCTTGCACTCGATTACTATCTCTTGCTTTCGAGCTTTCATTTCCGCTTGCACACCTAGCATGTTTACACTTGGCCGCGAAGACTGTCTTCTCGTTGGATTTGTGGAGCTCCAGCGTCAGATATCCTTTCTGCATACGACTAGTACAAGTCACTCCACCACCAACGCCGGATCGGCTTTGATTTTTTGAAAGCTGTGGGCGTGTGGCTTCTTGTTCTCCTTTTTGTCCATTGTTCGGGGTTAGCAACTCTTTCTCTTTCTTGCCCTGTTGTCAGTATTGAGGCCATAATAGGAAAACTATTAACGGGGTAAGGGGTTCACTAATTCCGTCCCTATTTCGTTTGTCCGTGTTCTCGCCTACCTTATGTCGAAGAGGTGTCATCTGGGTTTCTCGAGTGACTTTGCCTCATAACGCTGCGACATTTTTCTCCTGCACTCTCCTTATATAAGATAACTCAACATCCCGTATCACAACCCTGATCTTTGGTGAATATTGCGCCTCTGTTTGTAGACTCGGCAGCGGTTATGTCGAGTTTCACGACGAATATTAACTACCGAAGGGTAACCTTGCCATCGATAGTGACCCCCCAAGTTCTTATGAAAAGGACTTGATGTGGGTTCTCACTTCCACTCTACTGTTATCACTTGTAGCATTAGATGCCAAAGTAGCCGCATTTGTCTGTGTGTCTTCCCTCGATCGTCGCTACCCTTAGCCTTAGGTAGAATCTCCTTCCACGGAAACATGTGGCTAGCAAATTGACAATTTTGTTGTTCCACCAGTATTTGGGTTTTCTACGGGGGAGCAGTCGCATTCTGGGAATAATAGCGTTGCATGCTTCCGTCAATCAGCGCGTGATTTTAGTAACTTTTGTGTTGCTTTCGCTGTCCACGCAGGCAAACCACCCGACATTCTGCGAAAGCATTTATCCGACTCGTTCTACGGCGTTAGTTTCGCACCGCGCGGACTGCTGCTGATGGGTAGAAGGTTCTCCGGTGAGATACGTTCGATCATAAATGCGCTATCCTTCTCTCGGCAGAATGTCAATTGGGATCATCCCTGCTATCACGCAGGTCGCTTCTTTGGATATTGTTGGATATGCTCAAAATGTTCGGAGTGCAGTTAAACGATATGCAGCTCCCATACTTTTTCTATTTACTTTCTTTTGCAGTGCATTCCCCCCCTGGGTCTGCATATGGTAGGATCGTGCTTACCACCTTTGAATCAACGAGGTGACGGTTCGACCTTGAGCCACCTACATTCGCTACCACTCTCGCCAGCGGGAATGCCTATACATTCACAAAGGGGGTGTACATTTTTTTCACCAAATGCTGCCATGTGTGGTATCAAATGAAAGGTTTCGATTAGTACTTTTGTTCAAGAGGGGGGAGGGCAGGGACTGAAAGCCGGTAATTTCTTTCACGGCCCATTGTCAAAACCTAACCAACCAAAAAATCTG
The DNA here is from genome assembly GCF_905115235.1 of Hermetia illucens. Taxonomy (NCBI): domain Eukaryota; kingdom Metazoa; phylum Arthropoda; class Insecta; order Diptera; family Stratiomyidae; genus Hermetia; species Hermetia illucens. Next base: position 123,613,540 of record NC_051851.1, on the reverse strand, counting down.
AAAATATCACAAAGCTGGCATTATAAGGTACCTAGATTTCGAAATAATATATGATATAATCTTTAATAATGGACTCCAATATGGGCTATAATATAGAGCATGATCTCATCAGAATCCCACTGTTACTAACAAAGTTGTAATAGGTCAAAATTGTCGCTTCAGTGAAAATTCCAAGACTTTGAATGTGAAAAGTATGCAAAAGTGGATATTTTGACATAATATATGCATATACGTTACGCGCTAAGTAATAATTTGCCAAATGTCAATTTTTTTTAAACATAAATAAGATAACCTTTCATACCTAAAGCGTCCGGCTTCTGGTTTCCCCGCTTCCTGGAAATCAGCTTGCTATGAGACGGTAGGAAAATATCATCTGTATAAAGCAGTGTATAGGAGATTGAATATCTCGTGTGACAAGAACCAAGAGGAGTAGTGATAAAATGCTTCCTTGATGAACACAGAAAGTGATACGTATCAGCTTTGATGTATCCGTCACACTTTGAACTTTACTTTTCGGATCGTGATAGAGTAGTTTCACTCGGCGCACGAGTTGTCCTGGTACTAGGCATTGCCGCAGAGCATACTAGATAAGTTCGTGTCGCACATGGGAAAACGGTTTCTCTAGATCCAGAAATGCATTGTAACGGTACTTCTTTATGAGTACCCGCGCAGCATGTATTGCGTCAGTAGTCCCGCAGTTCTTGACAAACTCAGGCTGATTCACTGTTATTTGAACGGTTTCGCGAATGCGTTGTCAAGAATGCGATGTCGTCAGACCCTGTTGCTTTTTCCGATTTCATTCGTTTCATTGGTTCCTCGACTTCAGTTGCATTGACAGTTACGTCTCTATGGTGTCACATGGGTACCTCTCTTGGGGACGTAATACCACGGTCTTCTCAAGACACGGATTGGTATTGTTACCACAGTCAGAATCCCGCTGTGACAAGCTACAACGGTATCAGTCTATATCAAGTACGTGGCTCAATATTCATACTGACGGATGCAAGACCTACCTAAATCTATACCGAACTAAGAAGTACGGCTCCCGTGTTGAAACGCAACACCACGTCGAGGCCCGGAGGTCTCTATTTCCTTGAACATAACCAATAACGCCCATGAAACTCCCACTAGGAAGACCGCAACAAGCGAACTGAACGCACATACAACAGGAATTCTCCCGAATATGTGATTTCAGGGGCCATCCTAGTAAGGTTTTGGGACCCGAAAAATCGGGGCTCTGCGGAAACCCTGTTCGCTTAAGGCCGAGCAGATGGACCGCATTGTAAGGGCACTCCTCCCTGCGCACTCCGCATGGGATGATGACGTCGGCGCGGAGAGCGCAGAGGACTGTCCACTTTTTTACTGGTGGATGCAAGACATACCTAAATCTCTACCGAACTAAGGAGTACGGCACCCGTGTTTAAACGCAACACCACGCCGAGACCCGAAGTTCTCTTCTCGCTTGAGCATAACCACAACCCCTATGAAACTCCCACTAGGGGGCCAACCACAAACAACCGAACTGTACTCACATATAACGGGAGTTCACCCGAAGTTCTCTTCTCGCTTGAGCATAACCACAACCCCTATGAAACTCCCACTAGGGGGCCAACCACAAACAACCGAACTGTACTCACATATAACGGGAGTTCACCCGAAGTATGAGAGTCCAGGAGCTATCCCGGTTCCCATGGTACCAGTATACCCCTGGTAAGCTTTCGTGACTAAATTGCCACTTCAGATGAGTCCCCGTGCAGACTCAGGTCTGATCGCCCTAACTAGGCCTTTGGAGCATTCGCCTACTGCATCACGGCCAGCAAGCCAAAGTGAGTACAGCGTCTCCCGGTGCCACCACTATGGAGGTTCTCCTCGGCCACTTGGTTTTGGTTTGGCCGACAGGGTTGCCGCCCCGCCTTCCAGTTGCGTTGCCAGGTGGGATTGTTCCAAATGTCGGCGGGGCTTGTGGAAGTGAGGGACGAACAAATGTTGTTTTCGAAATCTGCGCGAAATATTCCCGCCATCTAATCGGTCTTATCTTCCTCCTATCTTTTTTCTTTCGAGGAGCCGCCTTTCTTTAGGATTCTGCATCCCCCTTGAGAGATTCACTCCCTTTCCCGGAGTCGCGACTACCTGAATTATTCTTGGTAATTTAGCATAGTGAAGCTGCTCTAGTTATACTAAATGTATCTGTAAGGTTTGCTAACCTTAAATTTATATTCCTTTTAGTCGCCTTTTACTAGAAATAGGCAGCATTTGGTTGAATCTGCAGTCTCTCAAGGGACTCCTTGCCCTAATGGTGCATTGAATATTGATAGTGGCTGCTATTAACAAGAAGTGAAACTTTTCCCACCCATTGCCTGAAGCACGTAGATGTTCTCGGTCCTTCAGAATATGGTGACTCCTCCTTTGGTATTCACAATATCAACTTGCTTATGAATATTGAAAACGGCCTTGTTAATCTACCGAAAGATTGAATCATTTATTTTGAAAACGGTTTCAGACCGGCGGGGGGGGGGGGGGAGAGTTGTGATTTGCGAGTCCTTAACAGCATATCCAGGATAAGGTTCCTTTTTATGTATTTATACCAATATCTATAGATTTTTCCTTGACATGCTGCCCATCCATGTGTGTATTAACATAAGAATAAAAATAGTTTCTATTCGCTGCGCATCAGTTTCTAAAACGTATTTTCCGTTCGAACCCAACACATTTCATTTATTTCAGGACTTGCTTGCTGATCCAAATACCCTCCTCCCCATCGGGACAGTACCACTGTGATATGGCTCTTCTTTGAAACATCTTTCCTCGACTTTATGCCTTTGCCATCGGTATCACTAATGGAACAAGCTATATGGGGTTAAGGACAAATATGTCACTTAAAGGAGTTCGGGACAGGACAATGTATTTATCCTGGTTTTTGTATATTATCCAGATCCCACAATGAACATACATGCGTGCATCCGACAGCTTGAGTATATTTTCGCGTTAAGGTCAGGGTAATGTTTTAAGTGGAAACTTTTGTGATGTTGTGTGTGTGATCCGTATACTTGAGAGGCGCACGAAGGTTGACTCGCTGCAAAACACAACACAACCGCAGATACAAAAGGATATCGTCAAAGAGGGAAAACATGGTCGTAAATTCTAATCAGGGAACATCCTTGAAAGCCAATGGAGACATAACAAATTTGTTGCTGGGATTTTACTGGGGAAGTTCGAATAGTTGAGCTACCAAGCTTTATGTTAGCTACAGGGGAGAAAAAACTTTTAATATCACTAATTGGATTACGTCCACTGTACTACCAAATAATTTTGTAGTGGAAGCGTGATATCCGAAGGCTCTCAGAAAATACATTTCTGAATGTTACAGAAAACTTCACGGAAGCGATGAATCTCAGCTTTAATTTCTATGAAGGACTTCTCGATAGCCTTCGTAAACTAGCATAAGATAATTCTGAATTCTTTGAAAATAGATGAGGGTCGGAAAAAGCTCCCCTTGTATTTAGAATTCTGAAGGAGGATACTGTCTGTTCAGTTATTTTTGAAAATTTAAACGGCTGCACATAATCATACATACATATGTACAAACTTCCCCTTGTATGGCAGCAAGTGCCCACTCCGTAGATGTTAGAGATTTAATCTCGGTTCTTTGACCTTTTCTTGGAATTCGGAACATAACTATTTGGATAGATGCTATCCCAAAAGTTTGATGTCGCCATACATGTCAGAAACGGGTAAATTTGTAAAGGTACATATACATATGTGCATGTGTGTTTGTGTGCGGCAATCAAATCAGTTTGCTTAAATGGAACAGAAAGTCCATTCCTGAAAGATAGCGCCCATTGTTGGTTTCGCATCCCTACTCACTCCCTGTCCCATTCAATTAAGAATCCCCAATTGCATCCGCATTGACAATGTCAAGCAATGAAAGGAGAGGCGGGTACGATACCGAGATGGAAAAGTTGACTGGAAAGAAACCAACTCACCACCAACTTTCCACGCAAAGTGCTGACTGTAAGAACGTCCTTGCAGTATCATCATTCTGAGCATTAGTGTTGATTGTATGTTACTACTATCCTTGCATTCTCGAAGATTCTTGAAGAAAATCGCATTATATCATCAAAGAGGTACTGCGGTCTTGAGAACTTCGCTGTAACTCGAAAGAGTCGCATGGATGCATCCGATACATATCAGAGTTACAGGATCTTCACCAAGTGGAAAAGGAAATTTGTGGATTCTTCCACTTTACACTATCACTGGTGCAAGGTTGGGTGTACGGTTAATTCATTTTCCATGCAATAAATTCGTTACACTTTGGGATTACTCTTTGTGCCACTCTCGCTCTGTTTGTGATAGTTGTTTCAGATTTTCCAGTGTGATGCAGGAATTGGGAATCGGTGACATTTTACTTTGGTTTTCGAGGTGTTGTCCTTTAAGTCAGCCACCGAAAGCAATTTATTTATTGGACTGCTGGGGATTGAACTGTGGATATTTGGTTATTGTTGTCCAGGACATATATGTATAGTGAATGTTTTGCGCAGCATAGGACAACAAAAGTGGGAGGATTTTCGCTGGTTAGAAAAAAGGTAACCATGAATAGGTAAATCTGTAGATAAGATCAACATCTATGCAAATATCAACCATTGAGGACTTACATTGGAATAATTTCAGCTGAAGTTGAAAGCTCTTAAGTTCTTTAGCCTTGTCCACAATTCTGCGCTGCTCATTTCCGCCTCGATAGCACTCACGCTAAGTTGTGCGCCATTATACTTTGGGACTTGCTTTGTTTGTATTACTAAAAATTCCGCTTATGCAGAAAACTGTTTTGAAGACAGCCATGACCTTTATGATCCTGAACAGGACGACCCCCAAGTCGGTTGCATGAGCATTTCCACCAACATCGGCTAGCCCAGTCATAAATTTAGAAATGCTGCTGTAAGCATACAATCAATTTACACGTCCATTATCCTGATTATGTACTGCTGTGGAATATTTATGCCTGCACCTTTGTAGAGGAGTGTAGGAGGTGTGAGCTGTTGCTTTATGACAAAATGGAATTGAAAGGAAAACTCTTGATTTTCAAGTGTTCGGTAATTTATTCAATGCCTGGTAGAAAGTCTTGAAAAGGAGTGTATAGTTCGAATGCTGCACATTTATCGGCGAACGTGAGGACCATGCATGCATATACACATTTCACGAAAGGCATGATATGGTAGAACTGGGCTGAGTTTTAACTACCTTAGTTGGGTTATGCAGAAGAGTGTCAGACCAGAGCTATGCCCCGTGGAGTGGAATAAAACGTTTGCGTTTTGCGGTTGAGAGAATTCCGGCGGAGAGTTTATAGACCCATATGCAGTCCCTGTTAATTCTTGTTAGAGCATTTTATGGTGCACGTGTGTGTATTTGACGCTGTTAACATAGAACTTTAAATTTCATGGAAAACTAATGGTCAAGCGTTTTCCCATTGCTTCCGCCTTGTTTTAATTTCCTCATCCACCAAGTCATTCAAGCCTAGTTTGGGTTAGGGACGGTTGAGTTGTGGAGGGTTTCAAGTCTAACACGACTACCGTAAATGGTTATGATAAAATGCTTCCTGCAGTTTTTTCCAGACTGGAATAGTTTTATATTTGAAAACTGTCGGTAGTTTTGAATCTGCATGTATTTTCAAGTTAAAATTGCATAGGTAAGGAATGCCACAAGGATGATTGGCAGAGGGAAGCAGACGTGATTTGAATCGAAATTGAATAGAAACCTTCTTTCCACGTACATGCATTTACGTATAATATGTAGTCCGTATCTCAGAAATACAGAAATTCGTGGTATATCCGTGGTTCAGATGAAAGGTGCCTTATTGGGGATGATAATATAAAGGAAGAATTGGCTTTATAGAAAAAATCAATCTGCTTATATAGATAAAGATAATCTGATGTCTTTTTTCGAAATCTTTCTCAATTTAAGCCAGACACAAATTACCTACGCTAGATTTTACAAATTTGTGCTATTATTAGGTTTGAGGTGTTTGATTGGTCTACACTTGCACATCCGTTCGAAAATTCAATTTATAGAACTGAAGACTTGCTTGATAGAGTTATGTAATCGAAAATTGGGAGTGTGAGTATTGTGTTGGCTAAGCCTGGGCAGATTAGCTTTTCTATTATTCTCAGTTTCATTTCACACGTCAATAGCTTTCTCGGGCTCCTTGTTTTCTGGAATTTAGACTGGGTTGCTTTGGCCACCTTCACTAAAATTCCATTCCAATTCCATTCTAGCTCCGGGTTCGCCTCAAATTGCCAGATTACTTCGTCAGACGCTAGAAGGAGCTGCCCAAAGTCTTCGTTTTTATTATTGTGTCCCCTTGTTCGCTTCGTGCCCAACACTGTACAGTTGCTTTACTCACTATTGCATCTACCGCACATTTCAGCGCGTCAGTCCGAATCGAATGTTTGCAATTATAATAATAAATAAATGAAAAAACTTCTTTAGAAGCTGAATGCTTCGGGTCTAAAGACTTTGTGTTCATCTTATGTAAGGAACTATCTATGCACGGTTTTCAATTCGTATCTAGTTAAAAATGTAAAATATTTCTTCATTAATTGCCAAGCTTAAAGGGTACACACATATCAAAGATATAAATATTGTGCTCCGCTCATGAGGTGCTAGTGCAGTTCGCTGCGGAGATCAAATGTGGTTTAGTGCTCAACAGTGAGCAGTACCGAAATAAGGACCCAGTTTCATGACACCCTGACATATCAGGTACCACTGCCATATGAGTTCGGGACGGCACCATGCTTAGGGTTCTTACCCACCACCGAGTGAACGGCTTTGTCTGGATTCGGTGTTCAGGGATAACGTTTCTCGATGTCTATCTTGGTCACGGTCGGTCGTAACCTGGTCAGGGGTGACTTCAATGCCAGGACACTTGAATGGGGCATGCCTTACTTAGACTCTAGAAGGAAACAAATTCTCGGATTGGCGGCGAGAACAGGACGGGTAGTTCTGAACACCGGATCCACCCCAACGTTCCGGGAGGGAAGCATTTCAGACGAAACCTTGGCGTCGGAGTCACTGGCGTGGCTGGTAGACGGGTTGCGAGCTCTGCAAGGCTTCTCGGCAATCGACCATCAATACATTGCCTTCGACACAAACTCTCGGTGTGCGCTACCCCGGGCCTCTTTCTGCACATGGGACGTTAGGAAAGTGAAAACCGGGAAGTTTGTCGATACTCTTGGAACAGGTGGGGTTGCGCTGAAAGGTACTCCTCGGAGTAGTGGCGCTGCAGTCGACACTATCGTAAATTCGATTATGAACCTGGTAACAACGGCCTGCGGAGCCTCCATGCCCAGAAGGGCATCGAGACATGGCAAACCTCCTATGTATTAGTGGACAGTGGAAATCGCAGAGCTCCAGAAAGAATATCACAGGCTCCGCCGCTTAACACAGCGTCTAAACCACCGGGAGGAGATATGTACTATAATGACGGAGTACAGATCAGCCAAAAGGAGACTCCGCAGTGCAATAAATAGAAGCAAAGCTTGCTCCTGGCAGGATTTGTTCAACGAGGTGAATGGAGATCCGTGAGGACTCGGCTACAAACTGGTAACCCGAAAAATTGGGGCTCTGCAGAAACCCTGTTCAGCGGTCAGACCTACTGCTCGGCGCATTCAACGCTTGCTTGAACAACAGCATTTTCCCTCCTCGTTGGAAGGTGGCGAGGCTTGCGCTGACCAGCAAAGGGAAAGTCGAGTGTTTGTTGCCGTTTTCATACCGCCCACTTCCTATGTTGTACTGCTGAAAACCTGCTCGAAAAGCTCATCACAAGTAGACTCGCTAGAGGGATACGCGCTGCCCGAGACTTATCTCTACGGCAGTTTCGTTGTAGAGCGGGGAGGCTGACATGTAAGTCGTGGATGCCGTTCGTCGAGCAGAGGCACATAGTCGCCGAACTCATCGGTTGGTGTTCCTCATAACGCTTCGCGTCAGAAATGCCCTTAATTCCGCAAGATGGAGAGACATTCTAGGCGCACTTAACAATTCTTTCCACGTGCCGAACTATCTCTTACGGATATTGAGGGGCTATCTGGGGAACCATTCCCTGCTCTATGAAACGTTAGAGGATGAGAAGAGGATGGAGGTAATGTCGGGGTTAGTACAGGGGATCCATTCTAGGGCTCTGGAATGCTACCTAGGATAGTCTACTTAAACAAGATATGCCAGAAAAACCGCGCCTAATCGGTTATGCAGATGATGTCGCGGCGCTTGTTGCTGCCGAACTGGGTACTTGTCGGCGGAACAATGGGCGTTGAGTGCGTGATAATCTCCGCACGGTCTCCACTCGTTATTCTTTTTAGGCACCATTTGCAAGGGTGAAACCCACGAACTATTTGGTATTGAATTTCTTTTTCACGATGTTCAGTTTGTCCGGCGCTAATCGTCTGGGTTTTAAAACAACTGGCGGTCTTGTCGTTGTGACTATGTGATACTGAGTTCGGTGACACGTCATTTTTTCAGTTCCTTGTGGATGTGTAATTTCCAGAAATTAATGTAAAATATCATCATTGTACATTCTGCCATCTCATCTTGGCAGGTAAGGTGAGTTAATTTGAAATGAGTCCGCAATGTGCTAAAAAATCTGTTCCAAGTATGGATTTAAGAACGTCCGCTATAATAAATCTCCGTGGAAAAGCCGTCGAACGCCGAGGTTGAGTTTGAAGTTCGCGATTTCGTATGTAGCAATTGTTATCCAGTTGGCAGCGGAAAGCTCGAACCATGCTTTTCTACATGACCCTTGGAAATTTAAGCGGGTTGGGACTACTATTTGACCGTGTGTAGTTTCGTTCGCAGCTCTGCACGCTGAATTGCTGATCTAGCTGCGTTAAACTGGTGCAAAGGTGTTGTTATATCTGACGTTCCTATCGCGATACTTGGTAGGCTCAGGATCTGTCGTCACTTGATGAAATAGATCGAAATTTTCGTAAAATCGTAAATCGTAGTAAAAAAAGGAAAAATTAAAGTGAATATAACCTTTTTAGCCTATTAGAAAGCAGTATGTGCATAGGTTCAATACGGAGCTAAAAATAGCGACACATGTACATATCAACTTGGAAGGATGGTGGCGAGAATCGGTTCAAATTTTAAAGCGTATGAATAAGGTGGTATTTATTGACTAGAATACGAAAAGAAAGCATACCTTAATGTGTGGCTTTAATTGGTTTCAAAACGTCACCTAAGGCACACAATAACCAGCAGGACAACGACCTTAAGTTTTGGCCTGAGAATCATCATCATTAACGGCCCGATAGCCGGTATCTGGTCTAGGTTTGCCTTAGTAGGAAACTCCAGACATTCTGGTTTTGCACTGTGGTCCACCAATTCTATATCCCTAAAAGCTGTCTGGCATCCTAACCTACGCCATCGGTGCATCTCAGGCAGGGTCTGCCTCGTCTTCTTTTTCTACCATATATATTACCCTTAACAGTTTGTAGGCTGTCAACAACCGTGCGCGCACAGAGAAAATCTGAAGGTAAAGGTACCCTTCTCTTGAGAACTCTCAAAGTTGATTCCAAGACGCTTTTTACAAAAATTTGTATCTTTTGGCAGTACCTAGGTACAAGTCTGTACTAATTGATGAATGTTCAAATTATGTATTTCCTATGTTTTTGTTTATTCAACTATATACGCATTACATTATAAATGTAGGCCGAATGGTAATATGGATCAATTGAATTTCTATGGATTTCCCTTTAATAATAATACTGAAAAGGACTCGTTGCTGTTTCGCTTCGTATTTCGGTTTGGGTATTTGAATCCAAATAAGTAATTGAAAATGAATAGTACGTCGTCAATGTTGTCTCGCGAGAGGTATTACTCAATTTTTCAGTTGTTTCCGGTGTTGAAGGGAAACAAGACGCGTGAGCCGGAATAACGCTTTTGCGAGCACAAATAACTCAAACGCGTTCTCGAACTTACTTCACAGCTACTTGCACGCCAAGTCTAGTTTTTGCAACCCAAATTAGCTCTGTGATTATGAGTGCCGATATACCAGCTTCAGAGGCAGCCAGCATTCAACGAGATTCTTAAACTTAAACCCAGATTCCGTCAATGACCCCATGTGGGTTGAATACAAATCACACTCCTGATAAACCGCACGCAATCTCCATGGAACCGATATTTTCCTCTTTGCTTTACGTTCCGCACTTGGCACTTTGTCCTATGTTTGTGTTTGTAGATGTTAGAACGTGAACTTGAAGTTTGATATCGGCGGTGACAATATTCCCTTCAATTTATACCAATTCTTCTGATTACAGCAACAAAATCCATTGGCATTCGCTTGTATCTTGCCCTACCCAGAAATAAACATTGGAGTTTGATATAATAATATGCATCATGAGCAAGTCTATCTACACGCATGAGACTAATGATTATTTCGTAATATTTAATGTACCTATTTCTATCACATCGAACTAATGACTTGTGCTGGGTTTTTTTTTCAACGTGGATCTAAGCTTAAATACAGCAGAATGAGAGGAAAAGTGAGTTCAACTAGGATCTAGTCAAGGATAAAAGAGGCGCATTGAACCGGATTCTGTTATCATTCTACTTTGTTTTAGTACTTTTACGAACTGACTAACTGAGTGGAATGCAAGAAAGTCAATTTTGTGGAAACCCAATTAGAAGCTGACGAAATATATATCCTGCTTCACTGAAAGACACAACAAAAACAATTGGCAATTTTGCCGCTACATCCTTTTGGATTTTGTTATAGCGTTAGTTGTCAGGTAATTCAGTAAATATTGCTTGCGAACGTTTCGACAAAAGCTTACTTAATTGACGCATGCATCAGATAATATAGACCAATGGGGTATTTCGTTATTAGAAAACGTCAATTTATAGGAGTTAGATTCTGAGGAAGATCTTTTCTAGTCTATATTAAGTTTTTTATATACTCTTATATACTTACTACTACTACTCTTATATACTGAACGTGGCTGATACATAATTTCACAATATTGCAAGGTACGTCCATTTGAACGGCTTAGACAAAAGAACGTGTCTATGTATCTGGTTTGTCTACTCAATGAAATAAGTCTGAATTCAACTTGGCCATAATGTTAACCTTGGCCTATGGCACAATGCTATACAACCATTTGTATTATATTTCAAAATTTTACTGTCCCAGTTTGTTTAGGTTCACGTTGACCAACGTTTGATTGAAGTTTGGTTCAAACAGGAGAAAGGCGCCCTCCTGTTTTTATTCCAAAATAAAAAGACAAATCCTATTTCGGTAGCTAAAATTGGGTCGGAATAGTGAGATTGCATCCAAGGCCCACTCGGAGGTTTCCTTAGAATAAATTCCAGATATTTACAGGTCTCAACCCTAAAAGTTGTTTTTTCCTCCAGTGTAGGGTATGTAACGAACAATTGGTGCTATGCTCCAACGCTTTCGCTCCATGAACTCTTAGAGCTTTATTGAGTAGCAAAAATTTTCTTCTTCCTTTTTGAATAGCCTTTTGCGAGCTTCCTACTCCCGGAGGTTTCTTAACATAAAGGAGCATGCTTTCAACACACAAACACCGCCAAAGGTCAGGGAGAACAAAGAAATATTACTTCCTAATCTAATCACGCGATAAAAACATGTTAACACATCATTTTTAATATTCTTAAACCTAATTTCCTAAATTCATTAATTTCAAAACACATGCTTGTCGTCGCCAGCCACAACAGCAAACAAAGCACATATGGAGCAATCACTCTCACAGAAGTAACATATGAAAGTAGCAAAACCAAATCCGCTATATCCTTAAACGATAGTGATGTGGCAATACTCATTTACCATATTTCCATTTCCTCTCTAGAAATGGATTCGGAGGGAACGCTTCCGTTGTGTCGCCTAGGCCTCTGTATTTTGCGCTCGATGGTCGAACTAGCATGGATCCAAAACCATTCGAATTCTTGGCATTTTCGTTTAGTCATTCCGCGCTTTTGTTCCCGCTTAAAGGACATTCGTAACAACTATGCGAATTGTATGTTACTTGTGTATCCTTTGTGTTGTTGTGTATAAGCCATTAATTCGGAGTCGTTTTGGCAAAAATATCATATATCATTTGTCGGAACGCGTCATTGAATGAATAAGAGGTTTTTTCCTTCCACACAGTTGAGCTGTCAGGCGTAGTGGCATGCATTCCTTGAAATACATATGGATGTGTTCTGAGGTTCGGTACGAACTGTAGTGCTCGGTGAAAATCCTGAAGTCAAAGCGTTATTAGGCACATGTAGACGATACGAATGGGATATCTGCTATTTTTAGGATTATTCACCTCCCTAGACTTTTGACCTCATAAATTCAAGCTAAAGGAGTGAACGAACCAGAACTGCTCATACAAACTATGTGCTATAAACCTAATTTTCGAGATAAGCGATCGAATAAATTCACAAACTCCGCTAGAGGAAGACACACTTCTCCGAAATTTATAGCTTATATTCTTCATTTCCGCAAATCGCTATTCCAAAAAGAATGGCCTCCTTAATTGAGAGACATGGAGATTGATATCAACCATTTTTACTATAAATTTTCATACGATTGGCGTCTAATTATAAAAACGTATTAGCGAACGGAGATGAACGAACGAACACAATCCTGGGAGCCTTTACCACCCACACTTTCTACTCATGGCGTGGAAACATTTCAAATTTGCTAATATTCCTCAGTAACGCCACTATTAGCAATTATCATTCGAAGCACATTACCATCATACCATTGAGTGCTACATGAAGCCTGATAAAAATGTATTCCTCCTTCCGCTATTCGTGCGAACGAATTTCGATTCCTATCGACTTGTGCAGAACTCTACGGAATGTGGTACCATGGAGGCACCGTATCGGATATCGTATTAGAGATTGAATCAAGGATTCATTTCCTAATCAATGAGTATTAGGGTTTATAGCTTATACACTTATTGAGAGCTTTATTTAGAAAAAACTCGTTACGCTTAGTCCTGAGTCAGAGGTTCAGACTATTTGCGCCTATCGTGGCATTGCTACTGGTACCCCACTTTCAACGTACTTCGACGTCGGTGTATACTATAAATACGCAAGTACAGGGAAGGACCATGCCAATATCTTCAAAGAAACAGTCGAGGAATGGAGTTGAATTTTATTGTAGTGGGGTTACAACCATTTGTCAACTGCGACTTGCAATAAAATCGAATACGTGTCACCTTAAGAATAAATTGCGGCAATCATCCACTGGTGGTGGTTTCGAGATGAGTGTTTTTAACATCGATTCCCTATCGAGATGTGAACAGTTGATAATTGAAAGATGAAGATTGTATCTTGCGATATCGCCAAGGAAAAGTTAGTCGATTAATTCTGTACAGGATACCAGTATTTGTACAAATACTATTGTTGAAACTAAGTAATAAATTTTGCAAACACGCAGTTTCTGTAGGAAGTTTGATGGGCGCTGATAGTGAACAATTTGTTTTATCCCTAAGGAGGATACCCATTTAAATTATTTTTTTATGTAATTGAGCTAATAGTAAAGATGCAGCAATATTTTGTTTATAATACAAAAACTATGACCACTTGGTTCGTTTATGAGGCGGTTCCATTTATATATAGATCGTAGTGTAGTTCAATATGAATGAATTTACCCGATATTCAAGTCGACGTGGTACTGACATTTTGTCTCGTAGGGGTGGTAATTTGACGCGAAAAGAGCAACTTTGACCTACGATAACTTTATTAATAATGGTAGGATTTCCACCAAACAGTACCATGCTTCCTATTAAAGTCTATTTTACTACAATATTTTATGGGCCTAGGATGAAGTTAAGGAAAGTTCGTAGTAAATTTTCGAAACATAAAAGGATACTATTATTAACTTTATTTAAGCAGGCCTAGATACAATGTGCTCGCGCCACCAAATTTTTTTTTTAATTTTGTGTTCGGATAGTTTCTGAGAACCGGTCTATGAAATGATTGACTGCTTTCGGACCCCCCATTCCTCATCTGCAGCCAATGTTAAAATTGATATCTGCTTTTAAAAGTACAAATCGAGACCTTTCATTTAATTCATCACATGGCTATATTCGGGGAAAAAACACCGCCCCCGTATGAATAGAAGTAGCCATTTCCGAGGAAGTGGGCATGACAGGCAGACAGACAGACGGACAGCCTGTGAGGAATTTCCAGATCTTCCATCAGGCGCGGCCCTAAGTGACAGGGGGCATATCTATTGACGTGTAAATATGTGCTCATATACTTTTGTTTTATGACTGTGCATGGGCACGTGTTTACTCATCTCGTGGATCAAAATGATTATGAGAAGGGTACCCAAAAAATAAAACCAACATGAAAAAAGTGAAAAGGAGTAAAGTTACTGTGTAGGAGCTCCGTAGCCATGTGCTTGCTGCTTTTGGGAGTGGACAAGCAGGCTGAAAGGAAATCGTTAGCCCACGAAAACGGTTTCGGGGCCAATTATCTATCAAAGAAGTCAATTCGCCCATTTCCACCAATTCCAGGGACCCCAAAAACTATGGAAACCACATAAATTACAAGGATAACGAAGTGTTTAAAAAGGGTAATCCGGCAAGGACTCATAGACATAGTCCTGACGTGGAGGAGCTGCCCGAGTTTATCAGGGACAAGCACAACGCGCACAAAGCTATCAAAAACATCGTGAGAGCGATCAGAGTCATCTATCATAAGACGCGGTGACCATACTATGTTACAGAGGATCCAGATGACACCTAACCTTAGTGCCATCGACCTACCACCAGATAAAAGAGCGTGGCAAAAAGATGGTGATGCTAAAAATACGGAAAGAAGGAAACCTGAGCCCTTAGTGTGATCGTCGGGAACCGAAAGCGAAACATAAGAGAACGGAAAATGGTGCATAGACTAAGGCTATTCACAAAACGGCGAAGAAGATATCGAATGTGCTAATTTGCCCAGAGGCAATTATCTCCAGCAAAGCAATCTGTCGTATGCAGAGATACTAAAAAAGGTGATCCCCACTGAAAAGATCTAGACTGAAATGCCCGCAAAATCCGAAGATCGAGGAAAGGTGATCTCATGTTTGAGCTAAAAAAAATCCAGCTAGGACAAATGATGGCTTTCATTACAAAGTTGGGAATTCATTTGGAGGGAATGTCACGTTAGGGGCCCAAAAACATGAGATCTATATACAGTGCAAGGATCTCGACGAAGTAACACTCAGTAGAGAAATTGGAACAGCGTTAAAAGAGCAAGTTGGAGGAACTGAATGAACTGAATCCATTGTAAGTCTGAGGAAAGCCGATAGTAATACTCAAACGGCCACAATGCGGCTACTAATGGACGCTGCGCAAAAGCTATTAGCGGTAGGGAAAGTTAGGATCGGATGGGTTGTCTACCGTCTGAGAGAGCAAATTTCATTAAAGGGGTGTTTCTAATGCCCCATGTTGGGAACTTCACGAAGGTATGCACCAACGGCACCGATTGGTCTGACTGATACTGAAAGTTCGAGGAGAAAGGCCATATTACCAAGGAATGCAATAGGGGTTCGGAATTCCCATTATACGAAGGAACGAAAGGACGGGATAACCAGCATATTACCGGATGTGGTAAATAGCCAGAATTCAGGAAGGGGTTTGACTGCAATGAAATAAGGGCGTTCATTAAAATAAACCTCATTCATTGCAGGGTCGCTCAGGATTTACTTAAGTAGACCACTCACGAGTCTGAGATAGAAGTTGTCATCGTCAGTGAATGATACAGAAACCGCTACAGGGCGTATAACTCACAAACTCGACTGGTGGGGTAATATGAGCTCGTGGTAGGCGAGCTATACAATGCACCATAAGCCAGTTGGCCAGAGGCTTGACAGGACATATTGGACAACCTTGGTCACTACGCCATCGCTTTTAATGTGTGGATCCTGGAATGGGGAAACAGAGAGAATGATGGGTAGAACTAAATTCGATTAGAGGCGTTTGCCCAGTTTGATATTGTTCTGGCCACCGAACGTCTGCTTTTGGCCTTTGGCACGTTAGCGAGCACTACACTCACAGCGATCACCAGGCAATTAGCTTTGAAGTAAGGATACCACATTACACTAGGCATATAACATACCCAAAGCCGAAAGGGCATTAGGCTTGTCCACAAAAGCATTGGATGGGCAGATTTTCATGAAAATGAGGTTAAACCAACCTACTAAGTTTGGTTGCCCCACGAGAAAAGCTCCAAGGGTTGAACACATCCATGTCCACGAGTTGCACATTACCCAGTAGATGACCAACTACTGGTGGAATAGTAAACTGGGCGGTCTTCAATCAGCCTGCTATCGAGTCAGATGAATGGCCCCTAAATTTAACTCCATCACAAACCGAAGTTTTTAATTGGTTCTAGTGTCTGCGGCTTCGCGGTTGCTGCATCATCATTTCATTCGCTTTTTCTTGTGAAGAGCTGGTGAGTGTTACTTGCTAATATTCAGCATTTTCCTCTAGTCACTAAACCCGTTAGCTCCTCCATTGCCCTTCTTTTAATTCCCTAAATTTTAATTTTCTTGAACAAGCAAAATATCGGCGAGTTAGAGGTCCCCCTTGAAGACGACGGACAAATGCTGCCACCACCAAGCATAGAAGAAACAGTCCGTGCAATTCATCGGCTTAAAAACCATAAGTCGCCAGGAACCGATGGAATTACAGCCGAATTGGTTAAATATGGAGGCGACCAATTACACCATGTGGTGCATCAACTGATGTTCAAAGTATACGAATACGGAATACGGAATCAATACCTGACGACTGGCAAAAAGACATTATCTATTTCATACATAAAAAGGGGCAAATCACACAGTGCAGCAATTATGGAGGTATCAGGTTGCTGAGCACCCTCTATGAGATATTCTTCTCTATCTTGCTTGGCCGGATAGCCCCATACGCCCAGGACATCATTGGCCCATACCAAAGAGGCTTCAATCCAGGCAAATCAGCAGCAGATCAGATTTTCTCTCTGCGGCAAACGGTGGAAAAACTGTTAGAATATAGTCATAAGTCGCACCATCTTTTCATCGACTTTAAAGCCACCTATGACAGCTTAGCCAGGGTGAAACTGTACACGGCCATGAGAGAATTCGGTATCCCGACGAAATTGATAAGACTGACTAGGCTGACCCTGACCAATGTGCGAGGCCAGATAAAAGCAACAGGATCAATCTCGATACCATTCAACATCAACAACGGTCTTTAACCTGGGCCTGGAGAAAGTGATTCGCGATGCCAATGTAAATGCGAGAGTTACCATCCTCTTCAAGTCCACCAAACTACTGGCATACGCTGACGATATTGACATCATGGAAAGAACAACCCGAGATGTACAGTCTACCTTCATCCAGATCGAGCAGGCGGCGCAAGATCTTCAGCTGCATATTAATGAAGGCAGGACGAAATACATGGTGGCAACGTCAGCGCCAAAACCAAAACCGAAAGAACGGACGACATCGAATCACACTGGTCAAACGAAAACAATGGTGATAGGAGACTCTTCTATCTCGGGTCAAAAATCACAACCGATAACAGCTATGTCGATGAAATCCGCGCACGGTTGTTGGCTGCCAACAGAGTTTATTTCAGCTTACAAAAACTGTTCCCGCTCGAAACGTCCCCCATAGGGTCAAAGCTCTTACTGTACTAGACTATGATTTTGCCAGTCGTTAAGTATTCCTCGGAGATCTGGGTTCTTAGCAAAAAAATTGTAAACTTTTGGCCGCCTTCGAGAGAAGAATCCCCCGAAGAACTTTTGGCGCCCTACATGAGGATGGACGATTCCGTACCCTACATAACGACGAAATCTATGAGCGATACCACGACTCAACAGGTTGCGGTGGGCGGGTCACTTAATCCGTATGGATGAGGATGATCCCACCCGGAAAGTCTATAAGGGCAATATCTATGGTAGGAAAAGAAGGCGAGGCAGACCCTGCCTGAGATGGAGCGATGGCATAGGCGGCGTTGATGATGATGATTTCAATTTGCTTTTTACAATTTTATTCACAAAAACCCTGTACCCTTTGAAGCTTCCCGAAGCCATAAAATCCATTAAAATATTTTAAATAATAACAAAAAAAAATTTGAAAATATTTAAAACGCAACCACTGTTGTTGATAATGATAATGTTGTTTAATAGTAAAGGCATTTCGGGTGTTTATTTCAGGCTAAGGCGAAATGTAGTGCATGCTAATGTGTAACTATTATGGGGCTGTTAGTAGATTTAGTACTTAGGGTTGTAAATTTACACGGTAAAGACAATGCGGCGCGGCAGGATTCGCAGCATTCGAAATTTATTTCGAATGTTGCGAATGCGAACGAATAGATGGCGCGGATCTATCCACTTTGCGGAGCTCGCCACGGGAGTGGAGGACCGGCGAGAAAAGTGTGCCATGAGTTAGGGGCAGAAAAGAAACACATGAAGCGAGAGTCTCTTCTGCCTCTAACGAGCAAACAGTCACAGTCACACAAATTATTTAATAAAGTCTAATGGTTAAATCTATCGAGTATTGATTGTAAAAACCCAGTCCCAGTATGTTCCGTATGTTCCGGTGTACCTAAAAGTGGGTTTGCAAAGAAATTAATATTAAAGTTAAAACAGCTTTGAGCTACTGTAACTTTGTTACTAATAGTATGATTTTGATCAAACTTGGAAATAATATGCTTCATATTATATTTTATACTACTACCTTTTATAACTCTGAGATAAACTTAAGGGGGGTTTTACTCAATTTTCCCAACAATTTGGTAATATGCTATTATTAACTTAATTTGACCATGTATCGATATGGAGAGTATTTTGAGGCCTGGGCACCATATAGAAGCAGCTTCATGATTTTTTCCAGATTTTTCGGGTGGGTAGTTTCTGAGAATGGCTCCGTTAAAGAAATCATCACTTTGCACCCCTCCCACTCCCCGCCTTTTTAACAAATCGCAAAACTAAAATCGGCTTCGTAGAGTACTAATCGAGGTCTTTCATTTGATACCCCACATGACTATATTTGGTGAAAAAAAATTTTACACCCCCCTTTTAAATGTATTGGGATCCCCCCTAAATCTCAACGAGGATATCACTCACTGCAAACAAAACCTTAAAAATGAATGATCCTTGATTTATCACAATCTCGACAGATGTCGAATTTGACATGCACTTGTACTAAGTACTTACTTAAAATATGCAGGGGCTATGATGGTGGAGCCCGCTGGTAGGTCAATGGGAGAATCCATCAAGAGCTCCTCGCAATATCTTCTGCAAGGTTTGAACCAGACTGTGTGAAAGTCCCAGGACATCTAAGGAACCGTAAGGAGTTTAGGTAAACTAGCTGTGGCTAACAAAACCACTCTCTCGAGGCGACAAATTTCTTTGGTTTCCCCGGTCAGTAAATCAGAGTTCACCTTTTTCTACCTATTTCCGTTCAATGTTGTTATTAAGGAGGATAGGTGGAAATCAGTTAGAACTTACCGGTACCAATACGTGCTGTAAGCAGAATTATTCAATACTGCCTGCGGCTCACATCGGTAAACCAGACAGGCTTGCGTGATTAGCACCTGCCTAAATTTAAAGTTTTAGTGAATCACCTCACATATAGCATTGTGTCTGTTGGTGTATTGTACTGGTACATTATAGTGCAGCCAGAAATGAGATGGTCCAACGTCTCTAACGCTGAACCTCACTTTTTGCACTGGTCGTTCTCCACCCGCTCTTTAATTATGAGCTTTTTATAAGCTCAGGTGGCGACCATGCCGGCCTGAATGGCACACAGCAAAGAGTTCCCCAGCACACAACCATCTGTCCGACAAATGCAAATCGACAAATGGCTGCCAAAGACAATTTCCGACTTCCATTCATCGATCAGCTCTTGGGCCGACTTCACCCCAATCATAGGATTGAAAGATCAATCCTTCAAATTAAGTGCAGTCAGCAGTCGTATGCAAGGACTCGCCTACTCTTTGCTGTAAAAAAAGCACGTAGCGAGTCGACTTGGCGATGATGTTGTACCGCACGTCAACCACGCTCCTACCTTTGATGTCACGATGCAGGTTCATCCGCCCAATGGCAGAATTTGGATGATGCATTCGGAATTTGGGCATAGTAGGTCTAATCCTCCGCTGGACGCTTTCCAAATCAGTTTTAGTCCACGGTAATATTCCGAATGCGTAAGCTAGTGAAGGGATAACGAATTCATTCAATGCGCTTTTAGTCTTCCGCGATTTCGGTATCAGCTTTACATGTCCCAGGAATTCGGACAGCAGAGCATTCCTCAAATCACTAACTCGAGCATAGGTTCCTTGCAGAATTCTTAGGTACTTGTAGAAGTTTGTCATGGTATGGAGTAGCTTGGATGTGGAGGACACCAATCCTATGTCCGGCATGCGGTTCGTGATGACTTTTGCGGATGGCTTGGATTCGACACTGGACTAATCCAAATTCGATCCAAAAATCATGGTTAAACATGTCTACTATTCGCAATAGACTTCTAAGGTGGTTTCAGTATCAGCATACAGCTTGATGTCATCTAAGTACATCAAGTGTGTCAGCTCGCACTTAACACGTAGGCTATATTTGATTGCTACATCACGCCCTCTAGCAACATTCAATAGCCATGAAAGGGGGTTCTGTGCTACGCAGAACCAAAGGAGACTCAAAGAATCCTCCTGGAAGATGCGCCGCCGTTGTTGCTTGTCTTATAACTACCGAGTCGATAATGAGTTGCTCTTTGCAACCCTTGACCCCCGGCAGTCCTGCTCCTCGGATAGAATGTTGTCGGTCTTGAAGTGCGCATTAACCCTTCCCCTAATAATGGACGTTATGAATTTGTAGATCATTGGTTAGCAAGTACTCGGTCTTGTGCCTGCGAGGTCCTGCACTGTGTTTATCCTTGGAATAAGATATGGAATTTACCCAGTGGGGAAGGGTGGAAATTGCTCCGGCCGACTCATGACCTGGTTTATGCTGTGTACCAATCCACCATGTATACTGGTGAACTTTTAATACCAGAAGTTCTGCACCCGATCCAGACCAAAACCCCTCCAGTTCTCCGATCTGTTTATGGTTCTTCGAACCTCCTCTTCGGTAACATGCGCAAAATTCATGCTCTGCTGGTGCCTTCAGCGGTGATCCACTCAACATGCTGGACGGGTAACCCTCCGGAGTCTATCCCAATATTCTTTCGCTTCCGTTACCGAAAACTGCATAGTCTGGGCGCTCCGTTGGGATTCGTTGAGAGATCTGAAAAAACTCCAATGATTCCTTGTATACGTTGCATTTTGAACATGTCTGAAGGGACTTTTTCCATACCGTCGTAATCGACTGCATATGGTTGAAAGTTTCTGCTTTAGTGTGTCCAGAATTTCAACTACGGGTGTCTCGTGATCGATTGCATACGGCAGAAAGATTCTGCTTTAGTGTGTCCAGAATTTCAACAACGGGTGTCACACTGGAGATGTCATAGCTCCTATAAACCCTTCGCACTTTATTTCTCACCCATCTGCTGGCATTGCCAGAGTTGATTTGAATAAGCCTAGCAATGTCCTGCCTTAGTGAGTCACGCCGACGTTCTAGATGAATTTTCCATGGTGTATCTCTTCGGTCACTCAAACCAATAACGTGAAAGGGAATCTTCTGACCGTGCAATCTGACAGCCGCAACTGCATCACAACGTACAAATGGTTGTAGTTGCAGGAGCGACATATCTGCAATCTCATCATTGATTTGAGATAGAATGCTCGGAGTTGCTGGATATGCATAGAACCTGGGAATACCTGGTCTATAAAAAGAATCCATTTCCGAGAATTCTATACACGCTCTTTGAAATTCGTTCCGAAAACCGTTCCGAACTTTAACCGGCCGGTGAAGCAGAGTGCTTTGGCGAGTACCAAAACTGTTGCCTGCAGTGCGGCGTGGTGTTATAGATCTCGCCGCCCCTGCTCCCATCGACTCTTGGTCACCAATTTCCGCGATGACTTCAAGTCGAACATGCTCCCTAATGATGGCCGGGATTGTGTCGCTGCGAGTAGTAAAGTGGTACTGGTCTGCGACTCGCTGCGCATTCACGTACGCGAATTTCGTGAAACGCTCGATGAATCTCTGGTGCAACAAGAGGCGGCAAGATATTGTACTCACCCCCGCCGGTATTTCGTAGCAGGAGCGGATGATGAAGAGGTTCATTTCCTCAGTCCACTTCATCGGCTGCCCACACGAACCTGCTGAAGTGGTCGCCACAGGTTTAGGTGAAACAGCTACAGCAGGCGGAGCAATGGTCTTGGTCATTGTGGTGCCACTGTTCGCACCTACCTCTTCGGAGCCTACAGCGGAATACAGCCACTCAGACTGAAGCTGCCCATCCCCCCTCCTTTCACGACCAGGCTTGGGACCGACTATAGCGGAGTTTATTATTTATTATTATTCTAACTTGTGGGCGAAAGTATTTTTTACGTTAACAAGAAGTAGCATAGGACTATGTTTGATTGATTGCATTTAGAAAATATGTATATATTGGGTTGGGGGAAAAGAAATATCGTATTTTGCCAATAGATGGCGACACATAAACATACTTTGTGTTGTACTTATCGCATCAGGTCAAAAAAATTTTGTGAAGTTTGTCGGCCCGATACTGTAACGATTCGCACAGCGCAGCGTTGGTTCAATCGATTTCGTTCTGGTGTAGTGGATGTCGAAGACACACCCCGTACTGGGGTGCATTTTTGGTACGGACGGTGACTGGTGATGAAAAGTGGATCACGTACGATAACCTAAAGCGAAACAGATTGTGGTCGAAGCGCGGCAAGCCGGCCCAAACCATCGCCAAGCCCAGTTTGACGGCCAGGAAGGTTTTGTTGTGTGTTTGGTGGAATTGGGAAGGAATCATCCACTATGAGCTGCTTAACTTTGGCAAGACCCTCAATTTGGTCCTCTACTGTGAGCAACTCGACCGTTTGAAGCAGGCGATTAAGCAGAAGCGGCCAGAATTGGTCAATAGGAATAGTGTTGTGTTCCACCAGGACAACGCTCGGCACACATTTTTGATGATCCGCCAGACTCGGATGGGACATCCTATTGCACCCACCGTATAGTCCGGACTTGACACCAAGTGATTATCATCTCTTTTGGCCCATGCAAAACGCTCTTGGTGCTACTAAGTTGGCCTCAAAAGAGGGTTGCGAAAACTGGCTGTCTGAGCTTTTTGCAAATAAGGAGGGGGGGGGGGGGGGTTTATAAGGGGTGGAGGGGAATAACGAAGTTGTCTTCTAAATGGCAACAAGTTTGCGAACAAAACGGCCCATATTTGACTTAAATCGTATAATTCTAAGTGTGTTAAATAAAGCGTCATTATTCGATCATAAACACGACATTTCTTTTTGCCCAACCATAAACTGTTTATTTCCGAGTTGTCACAATCTCGGCAGATGATGGTTTCCCTTATACTAGCACTAAGTGCCTAGAATTTAGGCCCCGACGATCTGGGGGTCATTGATTTGGGTACGGTAGGTGACGATATTATAGTTACTTCAACCACTTTTCTGGGGCGCCAGATTTCTTTGATTTGCAGAGCCAGTGGCTCATAGTTCGTCTCCTTCTCCACGTATTTCCGTTTATTAATTATTATGGGGAATAGCAGTATCAATCAATTAATTCGCCAACTGACAGTACGTCAGGCTTCTTGTGCGTTATGTGGCCTTTCTTTAATATTCTTCGGGACTTTTTGACAAAATTTAAAGCAAAATTAAATTGAAATTCACATCATTCAAGAGGAATCAGAATAATCCACTTCGGTGCCACCTCCATTTCTATTTGTTTCCAGTTTTTATACCACAATCAACGACTGTCCGTGTCTTAATTCAAGAAAGGTTAAGTTAATCTTGGACATTTTATTTTCGGTTTAAAGAGATACTGAAAAATCACTAAATTTCACATAACATTTCATAACCTCTTAGAAATTGAACTTGATTTCGATCCGTTAAAGTAGCAATTTTATGAATGCATTAAATGATTAAGTCCACATTCTTGCTTCCACCACCTTAACCACGGCACTTCAATTTGTATGACTAATAAGGGGTCGTAAAAAGCGGATCATGGTATTATATGCAACACTGTTGTGATTGCATTTTCTGATTGGTCACATAACAACATTGAATAAGTCCCTGGGCTACTACAACTATTGTTACAAATTTGCAACGTTGTGTCCGCATGCAACTGAAGCCTTCTTCCAGAACGTTGGCGGTAACGATGGCTACAAAGGAATTATCATGGGCCAGCTTAGCATGCAAATTGTCTTGGTAGCGCTCGTCAGGATGTTTAAATCTGTTGTGTGTCTCCGTTGTCGTTTTTATCGCTCTCTTTTATGGGCCTTTATCATATACTCATACAGAAAGCATAAAATACCGGACGGAAGAGAATGAAAATGTAAGCTGGTTTTATGACTCTATGGACGAGCTCGAGTGGACGGTCGTTGCAGGCTATCCTGCAAGGGTACAAACATGTAAGGCAACATTGCGAACTTGTCTCAGTTTTGTTGCATACCTGCAGGGTTCGTTCCCCGTGAAGGGCAAGGTGGTGCAGTCCAAATGCAAATGCCGGTCTACAACCTGCAATCAAGTTGCGTAGTTTATATGAAGCTAATGGAAGAGAACTTAGTGAAGCGCTGCAACCCGGGATCCTGCAGCTTCATTTTTGCCTGTTAGTATCCTGCCCGCATACTTGCAGTTGATTCCAAGAGTTCGACATGTTCATTATTCGCATACAGGCCACTGACCACATTTTGATTTGCATAAACCTCAGCACAATGGACGTAGCTAAAATGGCTGTTAGAACACGATTGACATGATTGATGCTGGATTTGCTGTTTGTTGCCTGGATGTTGATTATCATACGTGACTTCGTTTCGGATTCAAGCAAGGGGGTTCCTACTTCTGGCAAAAAATCGGCTTGCATGCAACGAAGCTTCAGTACTGATTTAATGTATGTAGTGAAAATGGACATGCGAAGCTGTTAGCAAAAAATTGGACGTTTCCCTGCTTTGAATATGAGCGCAAATTAATTCGTTCGCCAGAATCTTGTTAAATTTTTTGCTGCGGGTGCATGTTTGCAAATGAATCGGTAAATAGAGCATTGCATCAATAATTTTTTCAGGTCCCTTTAAATCTGAAGGAAAATTTGATTAATGTTGATGCTGCAAATTTCATTTACATTAATGACATTTTTTGCTTTGGTTCTTTACAGGTCATACTGGATTTGAATGACTACTGACGATCATCCCCTAAAAAATAAGCAAGCGTGGCGGGTAAAATCCAGCATAGTTGTCGCCATAGTAGGGGTGGCGGCGGTGGCGGCATTGGTGGTGGCATACTAAAAGAAGATAACGATATTGGGCCACCGCCTAGCTACAATTCTGGCATACCACCCCCGATTAAATTGAAATGCACGCGAATGTGCATTCGGATCGTGCAGGCAGCGGTGGCGGAAGTGGACCGTGGCGTTTACCACCAGATGAAACGCTTCAAGTCGCCGATCCGAAATCGAAAACGGACGAATTCTATATTAGTGAAGGACATAACTGGCGTAGTATAATATTTTCATTGTTAGTTATTGGATTTGTTGTAGCCGGTATTGTTACAGCCATCTATTTATTGGGGTGAGTGGAAAATAATGTATTTGATTTGATAGTTAATTTGTTTGCTCATCACGTTTTCGATTTATAAAAAAAAAATTGATAAACTGTTCCGTACACCTTTTGAATTTTACGATGTTAAATAGCCTGGTTTGCATATTTGCTTTTTTATCAAGTTAGTTCGGTAAATTCATATGAAACACGTCGGAATTCCGGAAGATGGGTGCTACAGGTATAAGGGTTTTGTAATCATCTTATGTGAGGGAATTCCTATACACGGATTTCTTGTCTCAGATAGCTACAAATTCAAAATATTCCTCCACATATGTATTTTGAAACTTCATAAATGTAGTTCTAATATGCGCCAAAGCATACATCTATACATACAGTGGCGGGAAAAATGCTCAAAGTTTTTAAAAATGTCTTCCGTTAAAAAACGGATGCATGTTTTGCAAACAAAACCTTATTAAAATCGATTCAATGTCTGTCTGTCTGTCCGTCCGCTTGTCTGTCTGTCTTTTTTTTGCCTCAGAAGGTGGAAATCTTCAAAAGGCTCTGGCCTGGGCACGCCAGAGTGTGGAATTTTTACCCACTAAAACCACCCCCGATTCCCCGCCTACCCCGTGGAACCACCTTTAGGTATTACATCATGGGGCGGAGTTAGCTTACTTTAGCTAGGTCTCCTTCCGGCTTCCCGCGGGGTTCGTAACCGCGCCTTCCTCACTTTTTCTGCTTTTCGCAGTTCCTCCTGGATTACTGCGATCATTGAATTGATCGCATCCCAGTCTCCCTGGCAAGCTACCATTCTCCGGACACAATTTTCCGGTGATAGCACTTCACCTAGAGTTTCCTCTAGGTTCCTTCTTTCTTACACGAACCTAGGACATTGGAAGAATACGTGCGCTGGGTCCTCTGGGAACCCGTCGCAGTTTGGACAATTAGGTGAGGTGCCCAATTTAAACCTGTACAGGCATTGAAAAACCTGCTCTAAGTAGTTTTTCCAATTTATGATTGATTTATCTGGAAAAGCGTCCTCAAAGTAATTTTCTTAGTTTATTGTTGATTTATTGTGTTGCTAGAAAACATATGCCTGCAAAACTGAAGCCCTTTGTCATTAAAGTGGTACAAAAAAGCTCTAGTCAGGGAGCAGTTGCTAAGGAACTCAGAATCTTCAAATATGATTCTGTTGCATGAACACTCTTGCAAGAAAGAAGGGTAGCGTACATCCGGGCAAATCAATTGAAACCCATAACCGTCTGCATGTCCATATTGTGTGAAAAGATCGATTTAAAATGGTGTCCTCATATCTCAGATTAGAAACACAACTCGTGGAAGTTACGGCAGCTACGCCTAGAATTATTTTGCGGTGAACAATGAAATTTGTTTTTTTATGACCTCATTACCTTAGATTATGTGGTCGTATGTCTAGGAATGGAAAACCAAACGTTTTCCGAACCTTTCGATTGCTTTCCCCGTTTCGCAGTAATAACTGCACGACAGCGCTGAAGCTCGCAGTCAACAAACAATTGGCGATGTACAGGTCAGTTGTTTTTATGAAATTACGTTCTTTCCGTTAATAATTTCCCAAAGATATTCGATGAGATTCAAGTCAAAGGTTTGGTTGTCACCCAGCAAACTGTTCGCCATTCGAGCCAAAAGTTTCAGATTATTATCGTGAATCAAAATCCAATGGTTGTCCTATTTGCCACGAGAATCAGGTAGCATAGATCCCGGTAATAAAGTGTGATAGAATATTTGGCTATAGTCGTTATACCCACAGCCTTAAACATTAGACCAACTGTATCACGAAAAGACGAGACCTTCATTATAGATCCACATCCGTGTTTGAACGAGGGCACTTCGTGTTTGAAGTCCTATCGTTTTCCAAAAGGTAGTCGAACATACAACCATAAGATATGGAAGTTCAGCTTTTGACAATCACGAATCATAATCTTGCGTAACAGTTTTTAAGGTGGATCTTGTTTTTGTTTTGTTTTACACAAAACCTTATTAAAATCGGTTTACTGTCTGTCTGTCTGTCCGTCTGCCCGTCTGTCTGTCTGTCACACGTACTTTTCTCGGAGATGGCTATTGCTATTAATACCAAATTTGGTGGAAAGGTGGAAACTGTGAACGCTCACGCATACAGTAAGTTACATCCTTCTACGTTGAATTTAACGGAAGTCCCCATACATGCAGAAAACTGATGTATATTTTTTTCAGCAAATATTGTCATGCGGGGTACCAAATGAAAAGTCTTCGTTAGTACTTTCCGAAGCCAGTCCCAGTTTTGACATTTTTTGGAAAGGTGGGGAATGCGGGAGGTCGAAATTGATCATTTCTTTTGCGGACAAAAAATCAAGAGGCTGCCTTTATGTGGTGCCCAGGCTCCGAAATACCCAAGAAGAATGAGTATGGCATGAACCCTAATTACGCTGGGAGGGTCCATTGCAGCCATGAGCTGTCGGCACAATGTGTACTTTCCCTATAAATATTTAGCGAATTATAGAATGGAATACGACGAAAGCAGAAAAGTTTATCAGTCCCACCGCAATGCCTTTTTTAAAAAGTGAAGCCATTTTTCCGAGAGATCGAACCAGTTCTATAATCGCATTTTCCGAGAATACCCCTGAGCCCGATTTCTATGACTGATACCTCGGTGATTTTTCCTATCGCGGTCTTACAAACCAGATAAATCTGCAGTATTTCTCAAATTATTCCTGGATATGATGCTTCCACGTTAGGTTGGAATCCAGATGTACTCCTAAATATAATACTTGACTCTCTGTACCAGCTGGATTTCCGCACTTACTTTACATTACTAATAGACATAACTAGTCCTGTTTTCCTAGCGTTCTTTAATATCGACCAATATGTGAAAGTGCAGGTACCGCGGATTTGACTTTCTGGTATTCATTCTATAGTGAAATGGCCACCTAAGAATAATATTATAAATAGTACGTATCCATTATGAACCGATCTACTAGTTTTTCCTGCCTTTTTAGTAGAAAGGAAGTTATACTGATCGGTCGGTAGTTTTTTGCGTCGGTGTAGGTGGGCTTTCCTGTTTTGGGAATAAATATCACCTTCACATTACTCGAAATAATTAGTAGAGAAGCGAGTACCAAGCACGTGTGGCATATGCTCCGAATATATTGATCCTGGGCAGCTCACTCTATTATCAGAATAAGGATGATTCAATTTTACTTGCTGAATTGATTCTATGCCAAAATCCAGTCTCTCGGTTGAGAAATGTACGCGGCTGTCGGCCCTGAGATGAGATTTTGGATGTCACCTGGGGAGTGTACTTATGTTAAAGTAAAAGTTCGCTCACTGTGCACCTCCCGTTCTGTAAACTTAGGTTACACAACCCGCTTCGACTTTAAGATCACCTCAGCGAGTTATTTTCTTTGCAAAAACGTCTCCATGGTGATTGTTTAGCTGACCTAATGCTCTCTTCTTCAGTGGCCGTAGAAAGGCCGGCAGCCCGTTTGTTACCGAACCTTCTTAATTTTCAGTTCAGGTTCTCTCCCCCGCTTCTTACCTAACAGCGTCCAGGTGTTGAAACTACACTGGTCACCAAGTTACGCTCCGCGTCTGGAAACTAGAGAAAATACCTTACGACCGATAGCAGTCCAGAAACTCTCTTCAGAGTTAGTCGCACCCAGGGGGGACGGGACAGTACTCTCTTAGTCAATCACTCTTTCTTCGTCGGCAAAGTTAGCGTAACGCAGTACTTACAGGAATTTCCTCCCCCTGTTTGCAGCACTTAGTATAGTAACCAATTGGATTGGTGTCGGCATACAAGATCCACCTATCGGGTTTAATAGTCTTGGCTGCAAATCAAGACTTAGCGGGTGTCGGTTAAATCTTCTTTGCTGCCTGAATCGACTCGTCCGTTGGGGACTGGGTCCTAATTGGAATAGTCCTCAATTGAATCAGTGGAAAATCTGAATCTAGTCTCAGGATCTTCATCGATGAGCTCTGAGTTACTCTTTCACTCAGGGTTGGACCATCAGAATCGACGGCTATCGATGAACGGCTATGAACGGCTATCATTGTATTTGTTTTACCAGCGAAACAAAGCCAATCCCGGCAGTGGCCCTTTTTGCTGAGACAAGGCTGGTTGAAGCTGGGCGTCCCCTGGTACCAAGAATTCACCGTTCATCGTTAGATTTTAGCCCCTGTGACCATTCTGCCTTCGGCGCAGTAGTCACACCTTGGCTTGAAGTTTTGATTGTCGCTTGGCTTCAGGTTTTACCTCTTAGAGAATTTACTTTACTGTCACCGGTATGTCTGCTGATAAATTTGAACAATTCAAAATACCCATTGCCTTGGTTTTTTTGATAAATGAGCCTTTATGGGTCTTATCCATCTCAATACTTTCGGTAACCTCTAATTCCTTTATATCCCTTCTTATTCTTTTTTCTTTTTAATTTCTTCACTTTTCTTAAATAGAATGGTATTTTAAGAAGTCCATACTCCTAACCTTCAAAAATATTTAGAAAGCAAAACCTGACTAAAACCGATTCTCTGTCTATCCACCTGCCTGCCATACGCACTTTTTTCCAGAAATGGTTACACCCATTGGCACGAAATTCGGCAAGAAGGTTGGAACTGTGCACCCGACATATACGGTGTGAATTACATTGCTGTACGTTGAACTTAAGGTGGGTGGTCACTATACACCCAAAAGACAGTTACGGATTTTTTACCACCAAATATAGCCATGTAGGATACCAATTGAAAGTTTTGACATTGGCTGCAAAGAAGAGGAAGGAAAAGGATCAATTACTTCAAGAAGCTATTCTCGAAAATTACCCAGCCGAAAAATCTGGGCCTAGATGCCAGGCACATGGTATCTAGGTCTCAAAATACCCTGCGCTACAATATCTGCTCTAATAATAGTATATTTTTATATTTTAGAAATTTACTGTGAACGCTCTGTTCTAGATCCGTAAAATTTGCAGTAATATAGGTCCTTATATGAAACATCATACTGGAAACCTTGGTGGAAATCCTACCATTATCAGCATAATTATAGTAGGTCTCAGATTTGCCTCTTTTGCGTCAAATTACTAATCCTTAAAGTATCAAATACTAGTGTGGCGCAGCGATTGACAGTGGCCACCATCGGTGTTCTCCAGGCCATGATATAAATGATAAATTTAAAAAAAAAATGAATTTTTTTTTTGGGGGGGATTAGCCTGCGGTGTCAAGAATGACGATTAATTAATTTTTAAATTGTAGAACAACAATTGTGGCGGTTCATCCTGGTGGGTGTCAGCTTCCCCATACTAGGCGCAGACTTCTTGTGTCACTATGGGTTGGTGGTGGACTTGCAAAACAAGTCTCTTATAGATCCCACGACCAACCTTAATTCGTCGGGCCAAATGGCATCTCACCCAAGTAACAGTCTTTCCGTACTTTTGGAAGACATTACCGACTCTCGTGTTCGGGCGCTTCTTCAAAAGTTCAGCCAGATTACTACCGAGTGTAGTCTCTCTAAACCAGTGAAGTACAATGTGCAGCATCACATTAACACCACTGGTTCCCCGATCTTTTCGAAAGTGCGTCCCCTACCACCCCAGAAGCTGGCTATTGCACGGAAAGAGGTGGAACAACTAATGCAACAGGGTATCTGCAGACCTTCGGACAGCTGTTGGTCTTCCCCACTCCATATGGTCCCTAAACCAAATGACGAATGGTGCCCCTTGTGGGGATTACAGAAGGCTAAACGTGCAGACTGTTCTAGACCGATATCCTATCCACTCATCCACGATTTTGCGCATTATCTCACAAACTGCCGCATCTTTTCGACCTTGGATTTAAACAAGGCCTATCACCAAATCCCTGTAGCTCCAGAAGACATTGTAAAGTCGGCAATATACGCACCCTTCGGACTCTTCGAGTTCACACGGATGACTTTCGGGTTGTGCAATGCGGCGGAAACCCTTCAAAGGTTCATCCACTCGGTCCTGCGAAACCTCGACTTCTATTTCGTATATTTGGATGACGTTTTGGTCGCTTCTTCCACAGAGTCTGAGCACTAAGCTCATCTCGAATGCATTTGTCAACATCTCCTTGAGGCCGGGTTAGTAGTAAACGTTGAGAAATGAAAGTTCCTCCAGACACAGGTGAGGTTCCTCTGCCACTTCATTTCCCCTGAAGGAATACAGCCCAGACAGGGTGCAAGCGATCTCAAACCTCCCGCATCCGAAAACCGTGTGCGGAAGTTCTTGGGCATGCTAAACTTCTATCGTCGTTTCCTGCCCAAGGCCGTTCAACACCAGTCCGTTTTGAACGCGTACTTGTCAGGCCCCAAAACAAAGAACACACGAGAGATCGTGTGGTCTGAAGAGACTCTCCGCGCGGTCAATAAATCCCGACAGCAACCGGCTGATGCTACACTCTTGGCATTTCCTCGACAAGATGCACTCCTAGCGGTTTTCGTTGATGTCTCAGACATTGCAGTAAGTGCTGCTCTTCACCAAAAGGTGAACCAAGTCTGTCAGCCGTTGAGGTTCTTCTCCAGACAGTTAAACTCCACTCAACGGAACTACAACATTTATGATCGAGAACTGCTCGCCGCGTATTTGAGCATTAAGTACTTCCGCTTCTCCTTTGAACGCAGGCCATTCATAGTGTTCACGGACGATAAGCTTCTCACATATGGTTTGAAACAAAATCCCGACAAAACGTCCCTTCATCAACTTCGACACCTGCGCTTTAGAAGCCAGTTCACGTCTGACATACATTGCATGTCCAGCAAGGAGAGCATAGTTGCTGACGCTTTGTCTCCGAGGTTAACATCCCCGCCGCACTCGATTTCTCGGCTATTGCCAAGGCGCAGGAGGATGACGTAGCCGCAAATCCAACCCCAAATACAAATTTCGGGAGTTGCACCTCTTCGGCTTGAACCTCTTTCTATGCTGCGAAGTTTCGGAAAAAGGACCCCGGCCATACATTGCCGCTACTTTTCGCAAGGAAGTGTTCCACGTGGTTCGCGACTTAGCGCATTCAGGCGTCAGGACAACAAATCGACTAGTCACCGAGAAATACTTCTGGCCCTCCATGAACAAGGATGTCAACTCCTGGACCAGAGAGTGCATCGCATGCCAGAAGTGTAAAGTCATCAGGCATGTAAGGAAAGAAGTGGGCTCATTTCCTCGCACTACCAAGCAGTTCTACACCATACACGTCGACATAGTAGGACCTTTGAAAGACTCGCAAGGTTTCAAGTATTGTTTGCAATCATCGACAGGTTCACGCCGTGGCCTGAGGCAATTACTCTGAAGGATATTATGGCGCAATCTTGTGCCAAAGCCTCCTGTCGAGAGTGGATACCTCGCTTTGGCGTCCCTGCAGTGGTCATCACTGACCAGGGAATGCAATTTGAGTCCACCCTTTTCTCGGAGTTAGGCAAACTCCTGGGTTCTAAACGCCAGCGGACTTCGGCATACCACCCGCAATCCAATGGGATGCTAGAACGTTGGCACCGGACGCTGAAAGCCGCCATTATGGCACATGACGATCCGTCCTGGACTCAAATCTTGCCTCTCGTCCTACTCTGCCTACGAACAACCTGCCGAGAGGAATTTGCTGCCAGCCCTGCAAAGCTTGTATACGAAGAGAACCCAATGCTCCCAAGTGATCCGGTCTTCGACAAGAGATCAGGTCTCACAGGTTCGGGATTGCTGCGCCTGCTGAAAGGCAACCTTCGCCACATGAAAGCCACACCGCTGCGCCACATCGCTTCGCCCCCAGATGAAACCTAGGGGCTTCAGCGACCGACTTCAGCATTCCCCATCATACGGCGATGCGAACGCGACGTTGAGTTGGGGCGCAAACGGGCTTCAGCCTGGATAAGGAGACAACCTTTTTCTGTCCCCCGATCTCGAGCTGGAAGAAATGCTCTCCACGCTCGAGAACACGGTACGGGCCTTCGTATGGAGACTGCAGTGGCTTTCGGACAGCATCCGTCGTCGCATCGAATTAAATATTGGGTATATTGAACATATTTACACTACAAGCTATGCATCAATGGAACTATCATGTACCTACATATTCTGACATGAAACACGAACAAAACCCTTCACACTTGAAGCGCCGAGCCTCCGGTTTCCGACTTCCTGCTTATTAGATAAGAATTTTCAGTGTTTTCTGGGTGGCATTTACAGATTCAAACTATCATCTTTCATCTTCAATTACTTCTCTTGAATTTATGATTAATAGTTGTATTGTCTTTTCAGATACGTTGACGAGTTGCTGTATTGGTCAGGTCGTCGCATGATACTTGACGAATATTTGCAAGGTGATTTGACACCGCAACGCCTTCAACCAACTTGGGTGACGAAAACCAAGTATGTTTTTCAATCAGACGATGGTGGCCTCGCCGTTTTAGATACTGCCACAGATTCGGTTACAACACTTGTTACTAATCACACATTGCGACAATTAAATGTTAAAAGTTATCAGTGTACAGTTGATCTACGATATGTTCTCTTTAGGCATAATGTTAAAAAGGTAAGTCGACCTTCCATTAACAGTTGATTAATTTAGTAATTTAGATTCTATTTTCTTTCTTCTTTGAGTCCAGTGCGTGGGACTATCACTAGAGGTCTTATTTCACATAAAAAGAATAATGGCGATCACTACAAGCGACTTTAGTCTTATGTCTCCTTCCTTTCTCGAGGCTAATGGTACACAATAATGACTGTAATTATTATTACAATGTTCTATAATTAGAAATTTTACGCTAGCCTTTAACGGCTTCTACGTCTTTTCA
This sequence comes from Hermetia illucens, assembly GCF_905115235.1. Lineage (NCBI taxonomy): Eukaryota > Metazoa > Arthropoda > Insecta > Diptera > Stratiomyidae > Hermetia > Hermetia illucens. Next base: position 123,579,122 of record NC_051851.1, on the reverse strand, counting down.
ATGCTCCTTTGGCTTTGCCTGCAATAAAAATAATTGACAGAACTTTGTGGGGACTTCGATGAAATTGCTTGTGGGGACTTCTTTTATCTCAGCACTCTTTTATTCTGGCACATCAAAATCGTCTATAATTGCTGAGAAATTACATTGAATAATAAAAAGGAAGAATACATTTCGTAATGCATCGTAATTTCCTTTTGAATCGCAAGCGAAATTGTGGTGATGTCTCTCCAGCAAGATTTCCATTTAATCTGCACAGAATGGTTCATGCTTTGTCTCAGAAAATGAATGGCACTAATTGAACACTTTGACAACGTGGACACGAAAATGTTTGCGTTGCAACTTTATGGAATACATAGGAGTATATGCTTCGGCGAATGTAAAAATGCCCATACATTGCATGTGATTCCCTCGTCGCCAATGAAAAGCCAATTTAGATCACATTCTTGAGAAATGGGATAGTAAGGGCAGACAGTGAGTTGTAGGTATCCTGTATTCAGCAGAATACAAGGGTTTATGCATTTCAACTTTAGGATGCATTGTCGCAGTGTAATATTTGATTACATTTTGGGAATCCAACTGCAAGAAACTATATAGAATGCTACTATGTATATAGGAGTTGTGTAGTCATTAGAAATTTGCTTCGTGAATGTAGGCTCTGTTTCGTGAAGGTAAGGTCTCAATGGTGAATACTTTTGTCGTGAACAAATTTTATAAACAGAAATTATTCTGGTGTGATACCTATGGCCACAGTATCAATCGAACACCTCAACTTACATTTTTATCGTCCTTGTTGTGTGATAGCTAATATGAATATTCACAGCCAATAGGTTACCGTTTGAGGCGTCATGTCCTCTTCCTTTTGTGGTAAGTGACAATATGTAAAGGGAAGCAGGATTACTGTTTAGTAAGAAGAGAAGGTTTTCAACAACAAAAGAATGAAGATAATAACCGAATCTGCATCAACATAAATTGGCAGGATTCCCAATTGGCAACCGACCCTTTCCATAAGTTTGACGGGATCTTGATTTACTACAAGCGAGCGTTAGCTTCGACAATTATACTTGAAGATCACCTATAGAAATGATTTGTTTCTATTTGTTAAAACTTAATTTCTCTTTTCCTAGTGTTTGTGAGTTTACCAAATTTCGCCATCTTATATTAAAGATTGTTCGAATCCCCTTTCCTGTAGAGCTCCTGTTGTAGTCCAATAACTATTATTTTATATCTGCATACATTAGCTTATACCGTACTTGTCATGACCCTAGCGGTTAAATACTTACCTATGATAATTACGATAGAGGTTGTGAAAGATATAAAAATTTGGAAGATCTACAAATTCTATGACTTGTGAAGGGTCTTCTATCATATTTTACGTTCTAGCGGTCAATTTAAGTCTTTGGGTTCTAACTTACTTTATATGCTGTGCTGTCAGAATGACAGAATGAATGAAAATCGCCACTCTTACAGATTGGACAAAAAAACCTGGGGATCTGGTGACAAAGAGAGCGCAGATCAAATATGATAGAGAATGAATCACTCATAGGTCTCATTATCAGAGAAATGACACTAGAAGTAAAATGTGACAATCTGAAAAAATCAATTTATTTTTACATATTTCGAAAATGTTATGTAAATTTCAGATAGAAATTCGAAACACTTCGCAAAGAACGAAACGACCACAGTAGGTGTAAAAACGGCCAACTATCCCGGCGGTAGCTGCTTCAATCGTTCTTTCTATATAATAGTTTCAGTCCTCTATTGTTATAGTGACTCAGGTCGATGCATTATTGTAAAAATACAATATATACTGTCCGAAAGTAAGAATTTTACGCAGTACACGAAACAGAAAAATCCCATCAGTAAACCTTTTACTCGGACCCGCATTTTCAAAGTTTCGGGGAAGCACTCACGAAAAACTATTTAATTGATTCAATTGAAATTTGAATCATCATCAACGGCAGCAACCGGTATCCCATCTAAGCCTGCCTTAGCAAGGAACTCCAGACCTTCTATTGCGTATAGTCAAAATCTGTGGTTACCTAGTTCGCATCTTTTTAATTTTTATTAGTCTACAATTCTACAGATTCGTTTAAACCGGTCACTCAGGAAGTTTGTTCCCTGACCTGTTACTTGCTGCTTTGGTTTTCCATATCGAGATACTATTTGATCAAAGAAAACTCGCGGAATGGTTTCCACTTCTCCGTTTGGGATTGCATAGCAGTCCATCAGTTTCCAAAGATTGTCTTGGAAAGTCAAGATGTACTGATTCCCAATGTTGATATCTACTTTATCAAAAAGTCTCATCGCGATGTCCGTTATTACCGTCGGCATCTTGATGGGTAAGGATTAACATTTATGTATGGCATTTTCCAATGTACTTCCTTATATCCCTAAGCATGTTTCTCCACCTCAGTCTCTTGTATGTTTTCATGATCCCCTGATGTCCTCCCATGGGAAGATCATGGGCGGGTCAACACTTCTACTTGGTGTCCCCTTTGGTCTTTGTCGCTCGTTTGAGTGACTTTTACTTCTTGGTCATTATTTACATAATTTTCGTTTTCCGCCAGTTGCTCTTATTGCTGACAAGCTTTGACTCGCGTCACTATACAATGTCCGAGCCTTTTCACTATTTCTCCATTGTGGGGTCGGATGGAACATCTTGATCTACTGTTTCTACACTTGTGGAGATTCTAGTAAGGGCGTTCAGATAGTTTGTGGTGGAATCTGACCAATCTTGTGGTCGGATCCTGTGCGTTAAGGATCCGTTTTAACGGCTTATGGTCCGTGTGTACCTTGAATTCCCTGCCCTGCAGGCAACACCTGAAGTTCTTCACGCCCAGACTACAGCCAAAAGTTCTCGTTCAGTAGTCGAGTAATTCCGTTTTGCCTTGTTCATTGCCCTACTGACTTAGGCTATCGGATGATCCTTTCCTATAGGACCCTGCGACAGCACTGCTCTCTGCTATTGCTTCGCCACTCGCGTAGGATGTCTCATTAAATTAAGTTGAGAAGCCCGGATAACGCAATATTGGATTTGAAATTTGTGCTATTTTAATGGTATTAAATGCCAGTTCGCACTTCCACGAGTTTTATTTTCGAGGGCCTTGGGAAGTCTTTACCACTTGCTCCTAGCCTGGGATCTGGTCTTACTCCTTCTTCTGAGAAGACATATCCTAGGGGCACTACTTCTTTCAGGCTGTAATTTCAAGTTATTTTCTCCCAATCTGTCTAATACAGTTCCTAACTTCCGATTTTGGTCTTTTAAGTTTTTGACATAAATTACTATGTCATGGTGTACGAACCATTCCAGGCCCTGTAGTCCAGTAAGGACGTAATGCCCGTAATCCGTAGTGAAAGCGGTCTTCGGGTGCACTAATACCTGATGGTATCCGCTAACTAATTCCAGTGTGTAGAAATGCATTTTGCCCAATTGGTCGTATAGGACCTTCTGATAAAGTTCCGGCAACGAATAACGTTTTTGGTTAATAGGTGCCTGATCCTCCACCAAGGGAATTTGATTGGTGATGTCCCTTGTATAGGTTAACTTATATACCTTCAAGTCAAATATTTCGTGTTATTCGTTACATAATTCTCTAATAGAAATTTCCTTCTTTTTATTCAACTGGTCCCCTAAGTTTAACTCGTTTCTTAGCTGCTCCAACTTTCCATGTTAAGCGTTTTGTTGGTTGCGAAGGGTTGACCAAGGTGTACTACTAGGTTTTCACTGTCCCTAGTGCGTTCATTTCCGAGTGTGTGTACCTGATGTCCCTCTAGCGGGTCAATTATTAATACAAACTTTTTTAATTAAACGACAGCCTCTGTACTATTAACGATTCGGATGACTACTTCTCCGATTTGTTCGGGTAATAAACTATTTTCAACGTAAACACCGCTACTTATCTCTTGTGCCACACAGAGTGTGTCTTGTGCCAAGTGTACTGATATCCTGACGGAAGCCTGAATGTGTGGCGTTACTTCCATTGACCCTTTTAATTTTATCTCCATTGTATTATGTTCCCGTTTATCTCTGTACTTATTCGTTGTCATATTACGTCTTTCCTGTGGGTAGTCAACCCTCTCACTGGCCCCCTGAACCCCTATACAATTTTCTAAAAACACTGGCCCCTGCTCTGCGGTAAGCTGAGCGGTCTGAGTCCAGTTACCCCTGAGGCCTCTCTACATTACAGTGCTCAGAGAGGAAGTCGTTTCCCAGTAGACCAGCAACTGTGATACCAGGTGTCTCTCTTTCTGGAACTCACACGGTATTCCTGTGTACAGTCTTAATGTTGCTCCACATTTGTCTAAGTTTCTCGCTTTCCCCAATGGGGTTTGCAAAATAGAAGCTTCAACTTGATTTATTGTGGTCCCTCGTTTTAACGATTCCTTCTTTATTATACTTACTTCTGCGCTCGTGTTGACGAACAACTTTACCTCGTTCCGTGCCTCTACGTCTAGAGGGATCTGGACTGATGAAATTGGTTTATGCGATGCGCGGGTGTACCCTCCTATACTACTTTCGTTGGTCAGATTTGGGGATTTTTACACGACCTTTGGGAGTTCCACTGAAGTCGGGATTCCCATTTTGTTTTAAATTTGCAATCTTTCACCAAATGTCCTAAGCGCCCGCAGAAATAACAATTCCTTTTGTCTGGCGGAGATTGTGTTACTGCTGGTTCAGTTTGGCTGTCCTGTTGTCTTCTTTCTGTTCTGTGTTTTTTAGAGCCACTATCTTGCCTTCGCAGTTTGAACATCATGACTGTACTTTTCACATGTGGCACAATATGCAATTTAAAGCATTCGTCGTATGTATGCCCTTTTTTGACAAAAAACACTAGTTATATCTTGTAGGGCCCCCCTTGATCTTGTTTGTCTACCCCGGTTGGATTGATTGTTTCCTGCCTGAATTTCTTTTAGTTTGACATTTGTCAAGTTCAATTAAGCATTGTTTGGTTGCTGAGTTTTTTATGGATTTTTCATACCTGGTGCAAAATTATTGATACTGTGCAAAGCTGATTGCTGCAGCTTTCCCATATCCAGAGCCCACTGTCCTACACCTTCGAGTGTTCTATCGTCAATGGTGAGTAGATATTGACATAGATGTGGGTTCTTTCCCCCACTTTTCAATGTACTAATTCCAAAGTCTTCTTGGCTTTTCTGCTTTTTTTGCCTCCTTACAGGTGCTAAACTGTTGTCGCAGTCTAGACAGAAAAAATACCATAGTAAGCGATTTATTTACTAGGTCCTGATATGTTTCGCGCGGTAGATATTTGCTAGCTAGTAACTTCAAGGGTCCACAACTGGCTGCTCACAGTTAATTGATAGGCCTCACCCACCTCACCTGATTGAATATTGTTCGTTGGCTTGGTGTTAAAGAACCCCATACACGTTTGCTGCATTCGGGGCAATCCCTTAACTCATACGTTGCCTCAAACCCTCCTCCTTTTCCCAAGCCCAGATAAAGGAGGAGGGTTTGAGGCAACGTACTCTGTACTATCCTCAGTAAAACAAAAATAAAATGCTGAGATCAGGGAAAGAGATAAATAGAGTATAGTTGGAGTTATTCTACTATGCTAAATCCTACCTGATCTCTCTTGGTGACAGGCCCCGCGACAGGTCGACCAAGAAAATGCATAGAATGTCGTTACAAACATGATGATCGGATTAAGTCTACCGCAATGTCGTCCGTCCAGTCGCTCTCTATGGTTCTGAGTGTTGGCCGACCATAAAAGACAATGAACGGCGTCTTGCGGTAATGGAGACGAAGATGCTACGTTGGACTAGTGGCGTCACACGTTTAGATCACATCCGAAATGAAGATATCCGCGATCGTTATGGGGTTGCACCGATCGTGGAAAAGTTGCGAGAGAGGCGTCTTCGATGGTATGGTCACGCAATTCGTGCAAACGAGAATTCACTTGCAAAGATTGGTCTGAACATCGCAGTCGATGGTAAACGTCCAAAAGGCAGACCTAAGCAACGGTGGCTTGATACGCTGGATGGGGACTTGAAAGCCTCGAGATTGCACCCAGATCAGGCATTCGATAGAGCCAAATGGCGAAGCCGATCACTACCAGCCGACCCCGCTTGTGAACGGGACAAAGGCTGAAGAAAAAGAAGAAGATAACGGCACGTTGGAGAATTTTCCCCGGAAAATATGAGAATTAAGTGGATCCCTACTGCACAATTGGAAACACTGTTGATCTGGACTAGTTAGGTTATGTCTTCGAAACTTTGCATACAATTACTTATACTAAAAATTTTGTCAGCTAAAGTTCTTCTTTTGTAGGACTATTTCTCTACAAATACAAATAAATCTGTTCTAAATTTTTTGGTGATGTCCCTAATTTCAGTGACTTGCTGTCTTTGCAGCTACCTCTGTTCAAAACGTCTATTTAACGTTTTCTAATCGGAATACGTCAGATCATTCAATTCTCTCGCTTTTTCGTAGATTGATTGAAGCTTATTTTCCTTATGCCCCTCCTAAGATGCTATCGTTGCGTAGTTATCTCGGTGGCTGCTCCTCCTTGATACTGGTAGGTGTGGTTTACATACGGGTCCGTTTCCGTTGTAATATAGGTAGTCCAAATTTTGAGGTTATGGCTTTAAATATTCATCCTCTCCATGTTTTTATCTATTCTTCTCTGACATGTCCGGTTCTCGAAAGAAATTTGTAGGCAAATACCACTTTTTCTGCAAAAAAGTGTTGGAGTTAAACTGACTGTGTCAGCTATCCAACTACCTTGTGCGGAAAATGGCAATGGTTCGTATTACACTGGCTTCCTACCGGATTGGTAATGTATTATACAAAGCTGTCCCAAAATGCTCATGCACTAGAATGCCACCATACACCCTGGGACCTTTTTAAGATTTTGCTACCTTCTCTAGCTTATATACTATTATGGGTAGCCATTAGTCTCATCTGGGCTGTACCCCGTACGTTGTCACTGCTCCTAGACCAAATTAATAAAGAACTTCGTCTGTGTTCGGATAGTTCAGTGGTTAGAGCACAAGGCTGTCGTACGGAAGGTGGCGGTTCAAATCCCATTGGTGGCAGTGGGATTTATATCGTGACTTGACGTCAGATATCAGTCGACTCAACTGTGAATGAGTACCTGAGTCAAATCAGGCTAATAATCTCGAGCGAGCGAAATGCAGACCACATTGCCTCCTACTGGGTACTGTAATCTAGTAGTGTACCGTTACGATCTTTAATGAAGTGCTCTAACACACTTTAAGGTCCTGATCCAATATGGATTGTTGCGCCAACGATTATTATTATTATTATAGTTGAGGATGATCCAACTTGGAAAGTCCTCACCTATACGGACTAAATTACCAGCCAAGCTTATTGATTTCGTTGTTATGTAGGGTACAGAATCGTCTATCCTCTTGTAGAGGGCCAAAAATTCTTCGAGGGATTCTTCTCAATAGTTTTTGTAAGCTGAGATAGGCTCTGTTGACTGCCAACAACCGTCCGCGGTTTTTGTCGTCGTAGCTGCTTTCGCTTGTGACTTTCGACCCTAAATAAAAGATCAACGGTCTCAAAGTTGTAGTCTCCTATTTCTATTGTTCTCTTTTGACCAATGCGATTTGATCCTATTGGTTCTTTGGGGCTGGCATTGCCATCATGGACGTGTTGCCTTCATTAATGTGCAGCCCGAGATCTCGAGGCGCCTGCTTGATCTAGATGAATGTTGACTTTACATCTCAGGTTGTTCTTTCCATGATTTCGTCAGTATAGGCCAGTAGTTGGTGGACTTGAAGAGGATGGTACTTCTTGCATTTACAACAGCATCGCGGATTCAGAGCCAGATGAAAAAGAATGCACGAAAAGACATTCCGTTGTTGATGTCGAATGGTCTTGAGAGTGATCTTGTTGTTTCTATCTTGTCTCGCACATTGGTCAGGGTAGCCTATTCAGTCTTATTAATTTGGTGACCAATTCTCTCATCGCCGTGTATAGTTTTACCCTAGCTATGGTATCGTAGGTGGCCTTGAAATCGATGAAAAGATGGTACAACTAATGGCCATATTCCAACAGTTTCCCTTCACCAACCGCAGAGAAAAAATTTAGCATTAGGTCTCTTGTTTAGATGTACTTCCGAAATGCAAGATTAGTGCGCCGTCAAGCTATCTACCAACTCTTCGGTAGCAGCACGTTGAGCGTGTTAGACCAGAGATGAGAAGTTAAATATAACGACACTACGTTCCGTAAATTCATTATTAAGCAAGCAAATTGACGCTGCCCACGTAGTCGGGGTGAAGTGGAATTTTCACACAATTATTGGAATGCATTTAATTGATGGAACGGAGACAGTCTAGCCGTGGCTCTAGCAAGTGCCTTGATAATTGCCTTGGGGCTAGTAAAGCTTTGTGACATTTTTGTCATTGCTTATATGATTTATGCACTAGTGGTTGTGTTGAGGCGTTTATCTTTCATAAAAATGAATATTGGTTTATGATCCTCGATAGATTCAGCAACTATAGGATTCCCATCTCCCTTCATGTTTTTCAAATATGTTTTCGGACCTTTGTTCTTATGCTTCCTCAGTAAACAGGTACATTTATCTTGCACCCAATTATCAAAAGGATTTTTCTTTCAAAAATTTAGCTTTATCAGATTTTTCCTACCCTCTTGTGCGCTCTGTGTTCATGAACCTGTTACAAACTTGTATTTGTTAGTGCGACGAGTCCTGAATCTGTATCCAGTTGCGGAGGAATTCTTCCCACATTTTCCCCCATGAGTTGTCTTTGCTTAGAATCTAACCGAAGTGCACTTTTTGGAAAAATGGTGGGTATTTTCTAATAAGAAGTAACGAAAACTTTCTCCTTAATTTGTCGCCCATTATAAACTGAATACGGGCTAAGGAGCTAGAGAAAATAAATTAAAATACTTTACCACACAAAAACACCGAAAGCACATTAGATTCCCTTGCCATACATGCACGAAGCTGATAGACGATGGAGTATTATATAAAGGGCCTTGTATCACGTAGATAAGTAAGGTATTAAACAATTGGAAAGTTAGTTATCAAAAGCCCCAATGGGCAGGCATTGCTAAAACCATTCGGTCCAAATAAAGATAGTACAGAGAGAATACTTTACGGTGACGGGATACACCCCATGTCATAATGTATTCCAAAATCAAAAATCGTCACACTTATCCAACTCTCCCATTAGGTAGGTCATAATACGTCCCCAAAATGAAATTGTTATAGTAGTTCCCTGTCAACTGTCAGAAATTGGTTTTTCAATGTGGGTCACGTGGTTCTTCATCATCCAGGCTCGCTACCTGTCTACTTACATATTATTTGCACACAGCTTTTTCCCACTAAACAGATGGTTTTCGTTGATATAAATATCAACGACTGTCTTTACCAAAGCATGGCAGTAACCGAATATAGAGAGGGATTAGTTATTAGGATATGTGGGGAAGCTGCAATGAAAGAAGGGGAACAAAATATCTATCTAATTATTCAGCTATTTTCGATTGCATTAAAACAGAAAGAGGCTCAAAGCAATAAAGTACTGAGCAAAATGGGAATTATGCGGATGGGCAAGATATTAAAAGAATATTCCTTATATTTAGAACTGATGTAAATGGCCAAAGGTTGGGAAGATAAAACGTCGTTAACAAAACTGCGACCATTTTAAGTAAAGCCCCTGACTGAAATAGAAGGTTCGAACATCACTGATGGGTTGTGATTGAAATACTGGTCGACGCAACTATGAATGGGTACTTGGGCCAAATCAGGGTAACAATTACGGGCGAGCGCAATGCTGATTACATTATCTGCTAGTGTTACGTTACGGCCTTAAGTGACGGACTCCAACATAGTTGAAATATACTTATAATTAGCAAAGTTTCCAGACGGAAGATAGGATTCCACATAAGATTTTATATAAGCCGATTGGCAGTTCAAATAGTAGTGAATCGATCGAAGATATGACGGTGGTATACCTCCTTGGGGCAGTCTGTAGTTGTTTCTCTTGTTTAAAGTGTCATCGACACCATTCCCCACAATCAAACACTCCTTCTGTGTCCACAAGCACCCCCATCGCATACTTGCCTTTCAAAGCTGCGTCCTCTATCTTTGAAACCAAAGGAAGAAGAAAGACTTACAGGATTTTCCGCGCTGGTGTTGCTTTTCATTTAGTAGGTGCGATATTAGCGCCTTCTTCCGAATGTTAGGCTTAACCAGTCTCTCCAGTCATTCCAACGATAATCATATCTGAAGCTCTTTGGGTTTGAATAGCCACTTTTTGCCGGCTACAGTTCGAAGATTATTTTAACCTTCTGGCAAAAGGTACGCACGTGGTCCAGAGCAAGACATGCTCGAAACATATTTTTTTGAGGTCATTCCAAATGCCCAGTACCTTCTTCTAGCACTGCTGGATAGATGCTTCAAATCTAGAGTTCGTGAAAGTTTCATCCGGTTTCTAAAGAGAACTCATTCCTTTTGAGTACTCTTCACCGCCTTGAAGTCTCCTTTTTCTCTTCCAATCCTTCACAAATGTCCTCAAGGAGTTTCGCTTCAAAAGTTTTGCGAGCCCCTATGAGGTCCAGAAGTTGACCAAGTTTTCATTTTCATTACCTTTAGCACTATCGATTTATTTCTCTTCAAAGCACTCTAAAAGTGTGCGAATCAGAGTTCGCAATTGATCTTCTATCGCCAAGGAAGCTGCACTTTGTTGCCAAGAAGTAATTGAACTTTGTCGAATCGGTTTTCCGATTATCTGTCTGTCAGTTCGCCTACAAAAATCACACCGAATTCTAAATAACGTTAGCCTGACAATGAGATTTCGGACAGCACCCGCCAGTCTCTAATTATTTCTAACAATTTTGAAGTACAGATTATTAAGTCAATTATTTCACTTTAGCTTGGCACCACGAATGTAGCGATGATATCAAATAGCTTCTCTTCTCTGGGGTTGCATTTGTTACTTACCCAGCAAATATGTTGAGTGTTCACACTCTATTAAGAGTTCAATACTAATTTTTTTCTTTCTTTAGCTTTTGTCCCGTTCACAAGTGAGGTCGGCCTATCATGATCAGTTGCGTTTTTTATTAAAGGCCTGCTCCGGATGCAGGCGTGAGGCCTTTAAATCACCATCCTGCGGATCAATCCACCGTTGTTTACAAAAAAAATCAGCCATTATGTCTTTGGTTCATTATCAATTTGCTTGGTTTAACTGACTTGTCACGTCAGCATGGCATAACGTTTGCCAGAAATGGTTGGCATCGGAAGTCCTTGTTCTTTAGAACGCTAAGCGCAAACGTCTTCTAGTTGATATTTTCCATTATTTTTCTCGTTGTATCCATTGACCGATATGATGTTGCATCTCTTGGCAGCTTGAGCCGTGAATACCTCATCATTTGAACATGGTCTGAATCTTTTTCGCAAATAGGGAGGTCCTTATGTTCTCTCCTAACTTCAAGGCTTTGTGGGAAATGTCATCTAATCCTGGAATTTTATCGCCGCGGATCCATCAAAATACATCCCATAGCTTCTCCGCAGTGATCGAGGATATGCGCACTCGTTGGATTGCGCCATCATTTTTTCTGTAGTGTTTGTAATGAGGCAAAAGTTGTCTATCGTTTTTTCACGGAGGTGCGAATTCAATAAATGCCTTTTAAGCCGATATACATAAGCCATGGGCAAGGGATTTGTGGTATGTCGGCCTCCTCACAGTAGTGCTTAAGGATCGCTGGTTCGTCTAACCTATATCAGGTTACCTCATAAGTGCCTATTGTATGTCTTCCCGTAGCGCTACAGAATTTGATATCAAAGACCAGTTAGATTATCTAATGGGGAGAACTCACCTTTTGGAAATTGTGGCACTATATGAATTGCAACCCACTGGGTAACTTTGACGTGACTCTTTATGCGAAAATGTCACAAAATGTCTCATATTCAAAAGCGTTCTGTAAGCACTCTTTCAATTCATCGATTCTTATCCGATCTGCGTACAGTGTGCATAGTGTCTGCTAACAAGACCATTCCGAGCTTCCGAGATAGATGGATCCACGAAAAAATGTCCAGCTCCACAATTGAATTCTGAATTGCGTAGCCTCTTTTCAGATTTGTCCTGTTTCAATTTCTGTGAGTACCACCTGCTTTCCCATCATCATTCCTCGCTTAATAATTTCATACCACTTTCATGCTCACGCGGGTGAGTAGTTGTCAAAATAATGATATTATTCCCTTTCCTAAATGACCCTTTTAAATGGGTTTTCTATTGAGTTCGATACATTGCTCCAAGTTTTCGACTGCTGACACATTGCGGTGTTTGGCTATCAACTACCGAGAAACCACTGCCCATTCAAGTACTGTCTAGTGTTAGGAGAGCCGGTGTTCTGCTTTAAAAGGCGGTTTTCGACGAAATGCTGTTTATATTACGGTAAGCTTTCTTGAATTTTCAGATGTCTACATTTGTATCTTTCTTATACGCAGTGTAGATCGGTGTCGCTGGACCTTACTTAGGGGAATTGATTGTAGTTATAAAATCAATTCGTGTTGAAATGGGGTCAACAGATACTTAATTACTTGACTGTAATAATCCACAGTGCTGGCGGTTAAACATGGTTGACACCTAACACCAACCTGTGACAGCTCTGAGTACAACATCATTGGGTGCAAAGTTTCTATCATAATTGGACTTTTATGTCAATTTTCAATTGCTTCATATCGATTCCAATTTACGACCATCAAGAGTACCTTTCGCTGGAAAAGAAGAAGGGCCACTTTAATCTAATTTGTCAATGTCAGAAAAGCATTAAATAAATTATACCTGTATGTATTCGATAGTATTGACAGCATCATATAATATAATAGGTAAGACCTCCATATATAATATATATCTATAGCTGGGTTAACGAAATCCCAACGTAATTCAATAAATGCTTTCAAGGCTATTGTTACCTAGAACTCCCGATACAAGTATTTACCATTGTGCGTTGAAGGTAGTTTTTGTGGATGCATACGTCGATAGTTAGCACACATAGGTAAAGTTGAATAATTCATGAAAGGGGAGCAATCTTTAAGTAGACACTCAAAGGTGTTAGATGATGGGCAATTTTGTGAATCACTTTCATTCATTCTGCAGATTTTATTGAATAAATGTCTGTATCGATCTTGGAATCAAATAATAGATCAATTCTTCAAATTTAACGTGGTTGATGCAGTTTGAGAGTTGTTTTCTATATTACTCGTACATTGAAAAGAAAACAGAAGGACAACAGTTGTAACTAATTGGATTCTATCTAGAGTCGATATTCATAATCGACAAACAATTTACAAAATAATAGTCTTGCCGAATTCACATCTGCGCTCGAGAGAGCATTTAGTGGGATTGGTTAATGGCCACACTATCATTTTGACTCGTCGGAGACGATCAAGGGAGGAAAGCTATCCCAAAAACCCCAAAAACTCTCTTCGAACACTTCAATCCTTTAAATATCATTCAGCAAAACTTGACGTGTAATACACCGTAAGCAGGAACCCGAAAAACAAACAACCATCGGGATTTCGCGAGAATACTTCGAGCAGATTTCAACTGAAGAATTTGCTTATCGTCCACTTCCACAATCATTGCCGACATTGGGACCAGTTCCACCTGTCAGCGCAACTGAAGTCGAGGAAGCAATAAAACGAATGAAATCGGGGAAAGCCACAGGACCTGACGACATCGCATCTGAGCTCTGCACGAGAAACACCGTGAGAAGCATTACCCTCTTTACATTGAATTTCTGGATCTAGAGAAAGCGTTTAACCGTGTGCCACACGAACTCATCTGGTATGCTTTACGACAACACTCAGTGCCAGAAGAACTCGTGCGTTGGGATCAATTGTTCTACCACGATCCGAAAAGTACAGTTCGAAGTATGGCGGGAGTATCAAAATCGCTTCGTGTCTCTGTTGGTGTTCATCAAAAAAGCGCCCTCTCACCACTCCTCTTTGTTCTTGTTATGGATACCGTCACACGGGATATCCAACGTCCAACGCTCTACACACTGCTTTATGCAGATGATGTCTTCTTTGCATCTGATAGCAAAAATAATTTCGAGCAACTTGTCCAAAAATGGAATGATCGCCTCATGCAATATGATCTCAGATTGAATCGAAACAAAACTGAATTTTTGACGACCGATCCCCATGAAGCAGGCACAATCACTGTCAGCGGCAGTGATCTGCCCAGAACTGAGCGATTTATAATAAATACCTCGGGCAAATGCTATAGGCCAATGGAGAACTGCGTTATGAAATTGCTTCACGCATTAACGCAACCTGGATTAAGTGGCGTTCAACAACTGGTGTTCTTTGTGGTCGACGTATCAACGAACGTCTCAAATCTAAAATTTATCGCAATGTTGTCGCTCTCTATGGTTCTGAGTGTTGGCCGACTATAAAAAACAATGATGAAGATATTGCGTTGGACTAGTGGCGTGACACGTTTTGATCATATCCGAAATGAGGATATCCGCGATCGTTACGGGGTTGCACCGACCGTGGAAAAATTACGAGAGAGGCGTCTTCGATGGTATGGTCACGCAATTTGCGCTAACGAGAATTCAATTGCCAAGATTGGTCTGAACATCGAAGTCGATATGTTGGATGGGGATTTAAAAGCCTCGAGATTTCATCTAGGTCAGGCATTCGATAGAGCTAAATGGCGAAACTGATCACGACGAGCCGACCATGCTTGTGAACGGGACAAAGGCTGAAGAAAAAGAAAGAGCTTGCACGCACGCGTGGAACTGTTAAATCTCGGACCTGAGTGCCCGGATCGAGAGGGAGGGTCCACAATGGATCGCATCCACGATTGATACTTAATAAAAATAAAATCGCGCAACCGATCACAACGAGTCGACCCCGCTTGGGACAAGGGCTAAAGAAAAAGAAGAAACAAAAAGAATGCAATTTTTTTTTATCCTTGGATTTACGGGAAAAGGGCAACTTTCCTCAAGACCAAGTGACCACCTGACCACTGCCTCCCAAACTCAACCACGATCGCGGACGGACATTTTCGCTATTAAATCTAAATTATTTTCCGGGATCAGTTAGTGAAAAGTGTCTTCTACCATTTATGGAGGCTTCAGACGCGGTAATGTCCGTTTGCTAATGGATGTGGTCATCAAACCGTGATTGACTCGACTCCTGTGTCTTATCGAGTTAGCTTTGCAACCCTTTGTTGTATGATAAAGAATAATTCAGATGTTTGGTTATGCAGTAACCACGATTTGATAAGCGACTTCACAAAACCAAATTGGAAGTGATCATTTACCACTTTTCGTTTTTGGTTGGGGCACTGGAACAATGCATCCACTTGTATATTGTGTTAATAGAACTTCATTTTACCAATTTTGCCATAAAAAAGTATTAAAACCATCCAGCGTCTAGGTATTCCGAGCTTAAGCCCTCAATCAAATCATCAGCACCCTACCCAAAGTGGCCACGACCACGCACCAACCTTGGCTGTTGACTTCAAAGGATTTTCAAACGGAAAGCGGTTAAACTAGATCACACCATCCGTATGCGCAGTATTTCGCATTAGCCAGAAACAAATGTTCGGTTTGCATTTTGGAATATACAACGTGATTTAGAACGATGTGCAGGCAATAACAAAAAGTTAATTATTGTTTTCAAAAATTAGAAAATGTATATATTTAAACGAGAAAATGAATGTATGTTGCAATTGTAAATAGGGAAAGGAAAGAGGGTAATGGAGGTGGTGGAGGGAGTCCTCGTTCCTCCGCTCGCCACAAAATAAAGGAATTGAATGGTATATTAGCTAAAAAATGAATCCTGCTGTTATCGACTTTACGTGTCATGTATGCCTAGGGATCCAAACTCACGGAGTATGAGAATACTGTAAGATCCAGCGTGTTTCGAATGAACGTCCATTGAGAGGAAGCGTGGAAGCGTGTTACATGAAGACTATATGTTGGCGCCGATTACAACAGGGTATTCCTTCAACTGATCCGACCCTAGAAATGTGAGGGACCAAATAAAACCACCAAGATTCCTCTTTAGACCTCTTTCCATCAGTGAGTGTTTAGGATGGGTAGATCTTCTATGGGGCATCCTCTTTAATCTGACCCTAGATAATCTCTAATCAATCTATAATCGAAAAAGTAGACGTTGCACGGTTTGCCCTTGACACACTGATGGCTTAGCCCAGGATGTCAGGCAGCTGCTGAGGATATTGAACTGGTTAACGTCCGCGCAATGCCTGTAGCTTGTAGTTCATAGGTTGTCACACCGTTGATGGTGGTTATGGCTAATACTATATATATACGAACGCTTTTTGTTGGTAAACCATCGTATATTAATTATTTCTAGGTTGATTTTGAAATTGTCTTTTTTGCTTCTCCGTTTATCTACCATCTGATCTGGATAAGTAAGATGTTAGCTCCACGATAACTTTCTATTGTTTGTATTGCGAATTGCAAGTTCCGATGCGCTAGGTATAAGAATGGTAGTTTTTTAAAGTGACATATGGTAAAGCCAGATTTCAAGGACTCTGCCTTCTGCCACGTTCCCGAATTGACCAGTAAAGTGACCCACAAATTATCGACGTATAATTTGCGGATAATTTGGTAGAGCTGTACTTAGATTTAGCGGAACTGACGACAGCGGAAATTTCTTTTTAGGGTAGGGGTAGGGTAGGGAAGTGAAATGCATTTACGCACAAAGTGCTGGGCCTCTATCTCGGATAGACAACTGGCTAAAAGACCTTCTCCCCTGTGGCGTCTAGGACTCAAATCCGGAACTGTTTGACATATTATCTGAGGCCTAACCACCGTAGGAGCACAACCCCATGGTTCATTGAAGCTTATCTACCCCGGTATCTCTCCTATCCATTTCTCTTTTTTTCCTCTTAAAAATGCCACTCAGCTCCGCGTTTACTCGGACTGAGAGTTCCCTCTTCACAAGCGACGACTTCCTTATTTCTCTTGCATTTTTTTAGGTATATAAACCTGCGCTCAGCAGCATGGAGGGCTATCGCAATAACTCTGGTTATTACTATTACTGCCAGCTCTGAAATGCATCTCTTCCTGAGGTAGTCAGCACATACTTCGCACTTATTAGCAAACAAGGTCTACTAGATCCCGGAATTCCTACATTAGACCCGGCAAATCGCAGACATTCCAGCCAGTTTTGTCTGCGGTGTTGCGAATCTGATCGAAGAGGCTCATCTTCATGCCAATCATGATGCCGGGGTATTTCGTCGCCAGCTTCGTCAAGGCATGGCTTCACTAACTTAAATAGGGAGGATTGTGAGAACCCTCCCATGTGGCATCACCTCACAGAATTGAAGCCGTTTCTTACGTCTAGTCACCAGGAACACCACTCGTCGACAATAGCGACTCTGCACCTCAGTCAGTTTCACCGCTTGGACCCCTCCCTCAATCGCATCACCTGTGGATTGGCTCCTTCTATAACCATATTTCTTTGGTGAGTAGTGGCACGTAGCACGTATTGCGTCACTCAGCCTTGGCTTGATAAGTTTCTGGACCAGCATCCCCGCTGTGCTATACAGCTGAGAGAACGATACGCAAATGGCGCCTTGAGATCGTATTTGCTCTTGCTTATCAGCACAAGTCTCGCGACTTCCAGCGGGTTAGAATTGCCCTTTACCTCTTCTGAGGATCGTCGGCTCGATCTTTATATATATATATATATATAATTTATTGCCAATAATGTGTTACAAAGTTGTTTTTTTTATATAACAAAATTTGAAATTCAGAGTCCAGTTACTCGATCTTTATTTTCTCGTAATGTAGACGTTGGTTCGCTGTCTTCTCAGGGACAGTGACAATGTCCAATTTCCATCCTCTGCAGTTGACAGATGTTACGTGGGAGTAAGTAGTGGGGGTAATCCTTTTTTATTGCTTCCTCAACCTCCTCCGTGTTCGTACAACAATGCAAGTCCCCTAGATCAAAGGTGCATATGGGTTCTAGGCTGAACGCTGATTACAAAGCCTCACAGATGATTTGCATGTTATTCATTTCCTGATTTTCTCTCGAAAATAAGATAATGTCAAAATCCTGTTATTCAGCCATGTTCTAACCACCCACAACCATAAATATATCAAGCTTGACTAAAACTAAGTTCTTAACAACTCTTAACCGTTATATTTCAAGATGATCGACTGCTGCTAGAACAGCATCAAGTCTATTCGTAGTGTAAGCCATAAAAACTTTTCGGTGCTCCTAATTGGTGATTAGCAGTGCAGAAACGAGAGCCAGATAGAATCTTAAATTTGAAGCTTCACTGCGTTCTCTACGCCCAATATTCTGTTGAGTGTACTTTTTACATGAAATTCAATTTCATCCTGAACTCAGGAATTTCGAGGAAAACTAGTTTCCGGAAAAGCTTCCATCCCATTTTGAAAGTATCTAATGAACACAAATAGGACTGTGCTTGGATAGATCTTATAGAATTAAACCCAAGGATTAGGGAATGAAGGGCAGGCCGCCGTAACTGCTGTTTTCATATTACGGGGTCGAAGGAGCTCATTTTCATCATACGCGCACGTAGAGAATCTATAGCCTTGACATCCTTCACGTGTAAATATAATTGTAGCTCTTTCAGCCCTCTCTTCTCAATTTAAGATTTTTAATTAAATGAACAGCTGGTGAGAAAGTTTGTTACTTGATTGTTGATGCTAAACTTTCCATGAACTCATCCCGGGGCAAAAACTTTGTGGTTTGGATAGGACACGTTTGTCGCTTCTCACTTTCTATGGTAATGCGGAGTGTTTGGAATGTGCCTCAGGAAAAACTTTGCCATTTCTCGTTGTCGGACTGAATGCACTTGGGCTCCGACTGTTGACTTTAGAAACATCGTTAGCAAGTCGTGTGAGAAAACCACTTTTGTAAGTGATGATGGCTGGAATTGGCAGTCATCAGTTCAGAATTATTATTTGGTTCTGGGTGGTTCCCAAATTTGGATTACTGCGGACTTAATGTTTTAATATATTACGAGTCCATTTCTTTTTTCTGAAATGTGTATATGTAGAAGTAATACATTATACGCTCTCGACGCTAAGTTATGTAGCAAAGTAATCTATGCTACATTCATATATGAAATAAATATTATTCAATCTAATCTGTAAGCTTAGAACATCTATTTATTGTAGGCTATATATTTCCTCGATTGCTAGTCTAATAAACGCAATAATCTTCAGGGTACGTCCTTCTTCTGTTGAATTCCATTTGAAGTAATTCGCTTTTGCTAGTCAATCGCATCTCTGACGCGGTACCTATCAATGTTCATGAAAACTCCATGTTATTGGCCCACGATTCAACTCAATGAATTCGTCTCTTCCATTAAGAGCAATGTGTCACGATTACTAATACATGCCACTACTTACCTAACATTTTAAGCTTTTATGTAAAAGGAATAGTTCCTAAAATTGACTTCTTCGTATGTACGGTTTCTACCGATTAAAAATCCCCTCTTCCTCGCTCGTGTTACCACGATTAGGTAACTGCGTCATCAAACGGATCTAACTATAGCTAATTCTTTTTTTCTTCCATCGGTGGCGGTCTTAACCGTTTCTGTTTGACTTGTTCTGGTTTCACCCATTATGTTGAACAAATCTAACAGTGCAGTCGGTTGTAACCCTTTCTTTCCACAAAATGCCGAGTGCAGAATTCAAGTGAAATCTCCATAAACTCAAATTCTAGTGAAAGCTGACAAAGCTACATTCAAGCTCGTCACTGCGCTGGACTTGAAGTCAATCGATCTATTCAACACCATTGTAAACCCCGCAATAAGGAAACCGAGATGCCTCGGTTACGCGAAATCCACTGATTCGATATCCCTAAAATTGTCTGGTGTCCTGGCCTACGCCATCCCATACAGATTAAGTGGAGGTCATGTTGTCGCTCATAGATTTCGTCTTTATATAGGCTATCGTATCTTCCATCCTCCTGTAGGGAGAAAACAAGTCTTCGGAGGGATCTTCTCTCGAACGCAGCCAAGAGTTCGCAATTTTCCTTGCTAAGGACCCAGGTTTTCCAAAGAATACTTGACAACTCGATAGATCATTTCCTCGTACAGTAAGAGCGTTTCGGGCGGAACCGTTTTTAATGTTTTGTGTAAAACAAAACATTATTAAAATCGGTTTACTGTCTATCTTTATTTTTTCAGCGCTGGGAAGTGGAATTCTAAACCTACTGCTGGTTCCTGCTATGCAGTTATGTGAGACTTCTACTCACTAAAACTATCACTCTCCCCACGTAATTCCCATAAAATATGGCTTTGCGGGACTGTATCAGCTTTTAACTTCGGCTCATTATGGTTCTCTCCGTTTCTTGTTTTCGTCACAGTTCTTCTTACCTAAGCTGTAGATAAATAGCTTTCAGTTCCTTTGCAACTTGGTTCCAAGCATCCGATGACCCCAACATGAACTCCATAATATTTTCGGGTGTTTAGCGCCTGTTTGCGACAGCTTCCATTCTTCGGTACGTTGTAAACCTGGGGCAATTAAATATGACATGCTCCACATTCTCGGCCACGTCACCGCATCTTGGGCCGCAAGGTGCCTTGTCGCGACCAAATCGATGTAAAAATCCTCCTCGTAGCTTAATTCCCCGTGGCCTCGTTCAAACCATCTTCGAATGTCCGGAATGATGCCTTCGAGATGGGAAACGCTTTAGTTGAGACACACTCAATGTGTTTTTTGACGTTGAGTCTTCTGTCAATTATTACTCCCAAGTATGTGAGCGAAGGTTGGGAGTAAATTGTTTGTTCGCCAGCTTTGATTTTCACGATTGTATTCTTTTTATGTTCAGCAAATGATAGGCCGGGATTTCTCAACCAGGAATTGATCTCCAATATCGCTCCATTTGCATAGATCTCGATCTCTTCTTGACGTTATTCCAATATCATTCGCAAAGCCAATGGTTGCCACGTTGTCCGTAAGGCATCGCAACACTCCATCATACATAGCTACCCACAGTAAGGGGCAGAACTCTGTGGCATCCCGCAAGTCGCCGGAACTATTTTTAGCTCTTCTCAAGGAGAAATTCGACAACAACGCGTATGATGTACTGCGCAGCATTTGACTTCTAGTACTGCAGTCTGAGTCAAACCAGTCACAACGTTGATTGCGTCGATAGTTGATTTGGCCTTACGGGGTCCGAACTGCTTGTCGGAAAGGGCTCCTTTTTTTTAGCAGCAGCGGTTGTATATTACTCGCTCAAATAGTTTGCCAATGGTATTGAATTGACATATCGGTCTATATGAGGAGGGGTCACCCAATGGTTTACCTGCCTTCGGAATGAGTATGAAACTTGGAGACACATACCTGGCGCTACTGGCGCCTATTTTCAGGGCAATATTAGGGATTCCATCCGTTGAGGTCTTTTTGCAATGAATCTGGAACTTCGTCGTGGTTGACATGTGCTGCAAGAAACAGTTGACATCTGCTGGAAATGAAGTGTTCACTATTTCCTGCAACAATTCAGGACAAGTAATCGGTGGGGAGCGCTTGCCTTTTAGCGATCCCATGGATCAGAGTCAGCTGCAGTACGATCCGCTTGAAATGTTCGGATTTTCTCTTCGTGACCGCTACTTCCCATTTTTTCCTCGCACTTTTGTATTACACGTGTAGTTCCTAGAACTCAGGTCGGTTTCTTCTGTGCTGGGAGCGTCTCCTAGCTTTGAGGCGCTGTTTTCGGCATTCCTTGATTTTTAAATTCCACCAGAAATTGAAATTTCGCCATCGGAAAGCTCTACGCCGAGGTATAGATGCATCGCATGCCTGCTGCACGACTTTCACGACTTTCTTCTCTTTCGCTTCCCGATAACAATCTATTTTCCAGAAGTACCTCGTTGAACATTTCCGCGTCAAATTTCTTGGCTTCTTGATTACTCAGCTTATCGTTATTCTTTTAAGCGGCTTCATAATATTCCTTTGTGAGGTTTGGAAGATGATGGTCTGATGATCGCTATGAGCGTGTACTCCTTGTTGACACCCCATCCCCAAGTCCCTGATTAAAGTATCATTGACGAAGGTGAAGTACTATCGATTGAAATCTTCCCTCTGAAATGTGTTGGCTCCTCCTGAGTTGTATGTGCCACGCTCAAGCGCGAGAATGTCTTCAGCAGCATTTGTCCTCTTAACGTTGATTTCTCTGCTACCATATTCTCCTGCCCTGAAGTCGTGAATTCCTCTAATATGAGGCTGGGTGCTGCGTAACAGCTATAGACATAATCCCTCCTATTTTGGCACGTGTGAACTCGTTCTCTGGATATTTTTTCGCATCTTCTACAGCTCGACTTATGCAGCTCTATATCGCCGTCTTACTGTTTTTGTCTGCTATCCATATGCAGATGCTATGCTGATTTTCGTATTGTTCGGATACAATAGCTACATCGGCATTGCTTTCAAATACGCTTTGGGAAGGTATTTAGTTGCATAAACTTCAGTTGACTCTATTCATGAACGCCTTTCTGAACATTGGTCAATTACTGCTTCCTACAGTGTGGCCGGCGTGGCTTTCACTATATTGACAGCTGCCAGCACCTAAAGTATTTATGCACCGGACTCTGTTCACGTATCTGGCAGACCACCTATTCAATATGTATTTTTTCTACTGCAATCGCATTTTTCTCTGTCTCGATAAAAATATTTATTGACGTTATCTAAGTGTCACCGTGCGCGTTGCTAAGTCATATTAGACTTACTTACTTACACTTACCGATTGTAGCCTTAATTGGGTCTGCAAGGCTTCGCAGATCTCAGACTTTGTGGTGACTTCATCCAAGTCCTTACACCCGATCAGCGCCGAATCCTTACTCATTTTGACCGCCGCACCGCAGCTTCACCTAATGACACTTCAATTTGCTTCTGAAGGTCTTCATCTCCATCGTCCACAGCTATAAGTTCTAGCAACAGGTCATCTTTCTGTGTAGTTCTTATCCGCGTGACATTTGCAGTCAGGGAGGCACTTGTTTTGACCTTGCGTAAGATTTTCGCGTAAGTCACAGTGATAACTATATGATATCCAGGCCTCAAAATACATTCCATTCCGAAAAGTTAAGTTCATTCTGAAAAGTGGTAATTTCTTTCATGGGCTCATTATCAGAACCTACCTGCCACTATACGGTGCCTAGGCTACCCCCATACCGATATGTTTTAAAATAAAATTAATAATAATATTTTACTATAATTTTCAGTAATTGACTGTAAAACCCCCCTTAGGTCCTAGATAGGAGAAATTATCAACGATTTCAAGGTGAATTCTCACCATCTTTTTTTTTTTTTTTTTTTTTTTTTTTTTGGGTAGGGTAGGTGAATGCATTTACGCACACAGTGTTGGACTCCCGATTCGGTACATCGTCGGACTACCAACTAAACACCTCCCCATCGTCAGAGAGCTAGCCTGGAACCATTTGTCACATTACTTCGGGCCAGCCCCCGATCTCTCCCGCCTTGCGGAGCCTTCAAATCAGGGAATTCCTTTCACCAACGGGAGGGGAGAGGAGGAAGGGAACTGTCAGTTCAAGGAACTCCCTGCCATCCGGCTCCTCCACCGGTCAAGTTCTATCTTCTTAGCAACGAGAAGGGCCCGAACGTAATGGGCAACACGGTTCCAGCTGTCAGCAGTCCTCAGCATCTCTTCCACAATGTTGTCTGGAGAGAGATCCCCTGTGTTTAAATAGAGCTGCTGACGAACCCCATCCCACCTTCCACAAGAAAAAAAAGTGTGGTGGGCATCGTCCACAACTCCATTGCAAAACACACAGTCCGGAGAATGCGCCTTTCCAATCTTGTGCAGGTAAGACTGAAAACTTCCATGCCCACTTAAAAATTGGGTAAGGAAATAGTCAGTCTCACCATGCTTCCGATTCAGCCACGCACCTAGGTTGCCGATGAGCCGCGCAGTCCATCTGCCTCTAGTTTCATTTTGCCAAGAGAGCTGCCACTCGTCTAGAGTGTGTTGCCGTTCTTCGCGAGCAACCACCTCCCTTGGCTCATCTCCCTTGCGCTTGTATATGGCCTGACGCTCCCTAGTAAGAAGGGCAACGGGGATAACTCCCGCGATCACCATCACGGCCGGTTCAGAGACTGTGCGGTACGCAGACGCCACTCGTAAAGCTCCCCGTCTCTGTACTTGCGCGAGGCGTCTACGATATACCTCCTTGTTAAGAGCGCCAGCCCATACCTCTGCGCCGTAGAGCAGGGCAGACTGCGTTGAGCTCATCAGGAGACGTCGCCTACTAGACGTAGGACCCCCAATGTTTGCCATTAGCCTACTTAGCGCCGAAACTCCAACCGCAGCCTTGTTCGCTGCTGCTTGGATTTGCTCAGAAAAGCTCATCTTTGAGTCAAGAGTCAACCCGAGGTACTTTACCGCTGATTTTGACTCGATTATCGACTCGCCGAACGATATGGGACACAGGGTCGGAATTCTCTTCTTAGTCAAGATGACTACTTCGGTTTTTTCCAGTGCAAGGTTGAAACCATGAGTAGTCATCCATCCGCTTACCCGTCGCATCAATATGCCGAGTCTGCTTTGCGCCTGTTCGACAGTGCGTCCAGCAACAAGCGCTGCGACATCATCTGCGTAGCCGACCAGGCGCGATTCTTCTGGCATGTCGAGTTTAAGCAGACTGTCATAGGTAGCGTTCCAGAGGTCCGGCCCTAGGATGGATCCCTGTGCTACCCCCGACGTGACCTCCATCCACCTTTGACCCTCTAGTGTTTCATAGAGCAGGGAGCGATTCCTCAGATAGTCCCTCAAAATCCGTAAGAGATAGTTCGGCACGTTGAAGGTATTGTCTAGTGTGCCTAGAATGTCTTTCCATCTTACGGAATTGAAGGCGTTTCTGACGTCAAGCGTTACGAGGAGCACCACCCGTCGAGTTCGGCGGCTATGTGCCTCTGCTCGTTGAACGGCGTCCACGACCTGCATGACAGCATCAATTGTCGATCTCCCTGCCCTAAAACCAAACTGCCGGGGAGATAAATCTCCGGCAGCGCGTATCGCTTCAGCGAGTCTACTTCTGATGAGCTTTTCGAGCACTTTCCCAGCAGTATCAAGCATACATAGCGGGCGGTATGAAGACGGCAGTTCGGGATCGCCTTTCCCTTTAGGGATCAGCGCAAGCCTCGCAACTTTCCAACGAGCAGGGAAAATGCCCTCTTTCAGGCAAGCGTTGAATGCACCGAGCAGTAGGCCTGGCCGGTGTTGGAATACCAGTTTGTACACCTCTGCTGGAATACCATCGGGTCCTGGCGCCTTCTTGTTTTTCATAGAGAGGACTGCCTGTTCCAACTCTTTTACAGAGAAAAGTGGACAGTCCTCTGCGCTCTCCGCGCCGACGTCACCATCCCATACGGGGTGTGCAGGGAAGAGTGCCCTCACAATGCGGTCCATCTGCTCGGCCTTAAGTGAACAGGGTTTCCGCAGAGCCCCGATTTTTCGGGTTACAAGTTTGTAACCGAGTCCCCACGGATCCCCGTTCACCTCGTCGATCAGATCTTGCCAGCAGCGAGCTTTGCTCTTGTTTATTGCGCTGCGGAGTCTCCTTTTGGCTGATTTGTACTCCATCATTATGGTACATGCCTCTTCCCGGTCGCCTAGACGTTGTGTTAAGCGGCGGAGCCTGTGACATTCCTTCCGGAGCTCTGCGATTTCCACTGTCCACCAATACATGGAAGGTTTGCCGCGCCTCGATGTCTTCCTGGGCATGGAGGCTCCGCAGACCGTCGTTATCAGGTTCATAACTGAATTTACGACAGTGTCAGCAGCGGCGCCACCGCCCCCAGGAGTACCCTTCAGCGTGGCCCCACCCGTTCCCAGAGTTTCGACAAACTTCCCGGTGTTCACCTTCGCGACGTTCCATACACAGAAAGATCGCTGGGGTGGCGCACACCGAGAGTTTGTGTCCACCACTTCAAAAGCAATGTATTGGTGGTCACTGGCCGAAAACTCTTCCAGAACTCGCCACCCGTCCACCAGCGACACCAGTGATTCCGATGCGAAGGTTACGTCTGGAATGCTTCCTTCGCAGCCCGGGCGCCGGAACGTTGGGGTGGATCCGGTGTTTAGAACTACCAGTCCTGTTCTCGCCGCCATTTCCAAAATTCGTTTCCCTCTGGAATCTGTGTGAGGCATGCCCCATTCAAGTGCCCTAGCATTGAAGTCACCTCCGACCAGGATCCGCCCATCCGTGCTTAAGATAGCGTCCTCCAATGCCTCAAGCCTCCGACGAAAGTCCGGCATCGTCTCATTCGGCGTAAGATAGACACTAAAAAACGTTATCCCTGAACACCGAATCCAAACAAAGCCGTCCCCTCGGCCTTGGGCAAGAACCCCCAGGAGGGTGCCGTCCCGAACCCAGATGGCAGCGGTACCTGATATGTCTGGGTGCCATGAAACTGGGCCCTTGTTTCGGTACTGCTCACTGATGAGTACTAAATCAGCTTTGGTCTCCGCAGCGAACTGCGCTAGCAACTCGTGAGCGGTTGCACTCCGGTGCATATTGATTTGTAGGATGCGAATCATGTTGACCGTATCCTAGCTCTTTCCAGTTCTGCTCTGAAAACTGGACACCGCCCCGATCCCGCAGTGTGCGCAATGCTCTCATCAGTCGCGCCACGGTCCTTGCATAGAACGCAGCTTTCCTTTTCATTGCAGCTGTTCGCTTTATGGCCTGCCTGACCGCATTTACGGCATGTTGCCCTTCTGTCAGGTCCCCGACAGTTTGCAGATGTGTGCCCATAATCCAAACATCTGTAACATTTGGTTGGGGCGGCCCGAATTCGTATCCTACACACTACCCAACCAATTCTTATTTTCCCGCTGTTTAGAAGCTTCCTCGCGTAGTGCTCGGCAACTTCCACCACAGCGAGTTTTTGGCCTCGTGAGTTTGCGGAGGTGATACCAATCCGGACATTGGTTACCTCCGGGCATTCGCGTTTGATGGCCTCTTCTACCTCGTTCTTTTCCGTGAGACAGTCAAGGTCTCGTATTTCTAAAGCACACGTGGGTTCCAGGCTAGAAACCAAAGCTTTTTCTCCTAGAAGCCCCTTGACTGCTTCACAGAACGTGACTTTATTTATAGTCTTCGGGCCTAGTTCGACTAAGACTCCACCACCCTTCGTTTTACGTATGGAAGACACCTCCGCTCCGTTGTCTTCGGGTTTGATTTTGTAACGGATTTCGCTGAGGACTTCCGCAAAAGTCTTGCCTTCCGTCGGCTTAATAAGCAAAGCTGGCGGTCTAGTCCTCCTTCGTCTCCCCACCTTTTCTTTTGACACTCCATCCTTCGTGTCCGCTTTAGTTTTAGGCAGAGGTTTTTCTGATGGCGCGACGTGTTGTTGTCTTTTGATCCTCTTCGCCTTCTTCTTTCCAGCCCTGGAGAGTACCTGAGTGAAGTCTCCTTCAGATGTCCCTTCCTCCTTTCGTTTTTTACCAAGTTCACTCTGCAATGGGCTGTCAGCGATCCGTTTGGTACTCGTGGTGTTCTCCTCGGGAAGCGCGGTTGTTTCTGCTTCCTGCGGATTTTGTCTTACTTTCCATGTTCGCCTATAATATGAAATCCTGTCCAGGAGCTCTTCCAGTTCCATTAGCCCGTTTTTCACTCCCTTACCGACGTTTTTCTGAAGGAACGTCGAAGATCGCATGTGCTTCACAATTGCTGTGCATTTTTTAATAAGTCTTTCCTCTTCCGCTTGTGCCAGAGTAATCGACAGTCCTCCCACTCGGCTTATATTCGAAACCATTTTATTAGTTTCGGCAGTTTCCACTGTGCCTCTTTCCCCAATTACAGCACTGTGCTGTATGGTCTGGGTTCCTCCTATCTGTGTTGCAGGTGCTGCATCACTTTCCGAGCCTTTCTCTCCGTCTGCGCGTCCCGATGTCTCGTCGGGTATTTCAGCCCTTGTTGCGTCCTTCGCTGGGCGCTGGGGCGAACGGCGCATTTTCGTGCTGCGAATAAACGCAGTCAGCTCACTCTCCATTTCCACTATCTCCTCGTTCTGTTCGTTTTTTTTCTCCATTTGAGTTGTTTACCAGCGCATCGTGTGCAAGGGAGCGGGCCGCAATAGTCAGGAACGGGTATACCCTCGGGGACACAGCCCCTACCCCAGTTCCCTGAGGCCTGACCTACGCTTAGCTGATCCCGGAATTCACGGACGGATCAGCGCTCGCTCGGGGCAACGCGGTCTACCAACACCGGTTCAATGCACACTACCCGACCAGGGTCCCGAAGGGGCTGGCTCCTGATACACGCCACAACTACCACCTTGGCAGAGCTAGGCTCACATCACCCCATCGACGTCGACAGGGAGTTGTCGACGGCTCCGGGGACTCCCAGTGTGTCCCAGCGTGTATCGGTCATTAGCAGTTCGCTCTTCACCGAGAAACTTTCTCGAGGCTACTACCTAGGACGCAAGTATTATGCCAGCTAGGGGGTCAGAACTACTTGCTCGGGCACCTCGGGGACGCCACTCCCCGTATCGTAAACGACCCATGAAGGATCGTTGACGATCCCTGAGGGGGAATTCTCACCATCTTGAATGAAGCTATTGTGTACATCTCTGGTTGTTTTTCCTATGTTGTCGTCAGCAATAGTTGGGTGGATTTGGTGCTTTACATCAGCATCACAGATCGCTTTTTCCAGGGCTAGGTTAAAAAGGATGCACGGCACGGTATTCTCTTGTCCACTGTTAGTGTTGACTGATCTCAGCACTACTCCTGCTGCTTTCATCTAGCCTCGCAAATTATTAAGGGTCAACCTAGTCAGTCTTATTAATCCGATATCGAATTGTCCCATGGCCATGTTTAGGTTTACCCTGGCTATGCTATTATATGCACCCCTGAATTCGTTAGAAAATGGTACAACTGATAGTCATGTTGCAAGTTTTTCCATCGCTTGCCACAGAGAGAAAATCCTATCTGTTGCTGATTTGGCTGGAGTGAAGCCTGTTTGGTATGGACCAATGATGTCCTGGGCGTATGAGGCTATCGGGCCTAGCAAGATAGCGGGGAATATCTTATAGATGGTAGTCAGCACGGTGTTACTTCTTCAGTTGTTGCACTGCCTCCCTTTTTATGTAAGGGCAGGTAATGCCTCTTTGCCAACCACGAGGCATTGATTTGCTGTCTCACACCTCGAGCAGAAGTTGATATACCGCTTAGTGTAGTTGCTGGTCTTCATATTTAACCAGTTCGGCTGGTTCTTAAATCGATGAATCGCAGAGACTGTTCCCTCCAAGCTTGGTGGTGGCATCATTTTTGCGACATTTTTAGTTGACAAGACTTCTTACTCGCCGATATTTTGGTTATTGAACAATTCACCAAAATACTCAACCCATCCCCCCAATATACCCATATGACTAGAAATCATCCTGCTGAAGAAACCAGTTCCTTCAAAAAACCTTTCCGTGTGACACTGCTAGTTGAGTAATCCGCAATCAGTTATCATTGTGGCTTTTATGTATGCCATTATAGAGAGCTATGGGGCTCCGTCCCGACTTGGCTGTGAAAATTTCGAGTAGGATCTTGATATCATACCGGGGACAGGCTTCGAAGATCCGTCTTACTGCCTCGTAGAAGGTATCCTTCTCCAATTCTACACTCTCCTCTGTAGGGGCGTAAACGTTAGTTAGGTTTAAATTTCGAAATTTTCCTCACATGCCCTATGGTGTTTGATCGCCATCGATGTATTAATAACAATAAATTAGCTTTCGCTGTTTTGCCCAAAATGTGGAACTTCACAAATTTCTAGACGTGGAAAATGAAACTTTATTAAAATCGGTTCGCTGTCTATTTGTCTGTCTGTCTTGTTTTTGTTTTTTCCTTTGTTTTGTCGTTGGAAGTTGGGAAGGTTCAAAACCTATCGTTTCTCCTCGCATACGGTTATGTGAGATTTTTACTCATTAAAACTGCCTCCATCTCCCTCATACCCCACGAGACTACCATTTCCACCATTACGTTACGGACGTAACGCGACTCTGAAAGGCGAGTACCCGATGGAGTCTTCGTGAGCATTGAAGTGACTTTGGACTGTATGTTCTTCGGAAAACTTCGTAATGCAGTCAAAAACATAAGGCCAATGATATTGTAATTAGAAGGATCTATTCTATGTTAATGCAAAGATTGGTCGATGAAGTAGGTGTTGATCGTCACCTGACAACAGAAACAATGAAAGGCTGCCCTCAAGACGGTATGTTGTCATTTCTGTGGGGTATGTTAGTATGACTTTTCACTCCCTTTAGAAAATTATAACTCAATGCAAAATTATAAAAGCGGCAAATATTGTTAACCAGCTATTATATTTTGAGTCTCATGGCATATATATAATATTATCTACCATCTAATTATAGTAATTTAAATGGACATCTACTTTAATAGTATCAAATGTCATTTTCACTAGTATACCCTCTGCAATACATAAATATCGAAGCAAATAAATTAATAAAGATCGCGCTATATAAATACTTATGTCCAAGTGCATTGCCACTTTTCGCCCCATTCTGCGAACGTTCATTGAAAAAAGAAGTTACATCCATATGTTAGGGCTACATAAATTACATCAAGACAAGGACGACGATGATTATTGCATTATTCGATAGCTTATTCAAGTATGGTTTTCTAGTCTGGCACTGCAATGACATCTAATACTCGACTTTGCACACTTGACATTCTCAACCAGAAACGCTTGACCTCATTTAATGTGCTCCATTGATCCAATCGTCATATGTGGAGCTTAAATCCAAGGACCATGACAATTGTAGCTCTTGTCATTCGAATCGTTCCGACACTTGTCTTCATTCGTCTCACCACTTTCTATCACCATTATCATCAATTATCTTCGGAATGAAATCGACCTTCCCTTGGCTGTAGCATAGTCCTTTACCTCCTGCAAATTCATCGCCTCGCTTTGGAATAATTTATCCTTGGCCAGGGTTTCTAGTAAACACGGGGATGTGATGAGAAGACTAGAGCTGGACGTGAAGACCTGGTCATTCACGAGGAAGGTGTATGCGTGTATGCCCACATCATCTATCGTCCTTCGATTATCTATCCTGAATAAGAGGTGGTTGGAATGGTTGAGGGGACAACGGATTTCCTCGTTGACAATTCTTGGATATTTCTAGCGATTGATGGCATTTATACAGCAGATGTATTAATAGTACATTTCTGAAAATAGTTCCAAAGTGGAGCCAAGGAAGTCAGTCAATCGTGGAATTTTCTTTCATGTGTATTGTGTCCAGAAGAGCAGAATGATTTCATTTGAAACGTAATGTGAGGCAAAAGGAAAGATATAAGCTGATAGATGACGACTTGCCCTTTGAAATATGATTGCAAAATAAGAAATTCGTTCTGTTGTGTCGTTTCAATGGAAGACAGAGAAATAGGATTCCACACATCATATTTCTCATAATCCTTTTAGAAGCTGCTTCCTTCTCCGAAAAGGATGTCCTTCATTTTCTTTCATTTCAGTTGACGATTCAAAGTTATTGTGTTACGAGTATACGAGTATACGGTTCTAAAGAAACTTTGCTCTACTCAAAAGTTTTTCTGCCTCATCCCTGGAACAGAATATTTTGTTCTTTCCACCGATTCTGCTTTTCCAGTATAGCTTTTTGGCAAAATTCCAAATATAATTGCACTTATGGCAAATGATAAGGCAGAATATGTTTGTTCGGCTTGACGTCATTTCATCGTTCGATTGGAGAAACATCTTAAACAATGCAACATTCTTGCAATCCGGTGCTTAGAGCTATCCATATATGACCAAATAGAGACATTGTATACAATAATTAATCCTTTTTTTTTGGGAAATAAAACACACACGGGTTTTCGTTGGATACAAAAAGATAAGAAAGAATCGGGAAGTGGAGATGTTATTTCGAGAACTGAGAAAGCGGGCCTGTGCGACCTGTGAACTTAAATTCTAGAAGTAAGGTAATTACGGGGAAAATTATGCGAGCATTAATTTAGGGAAAAAGATTGCTGTTACTGAACTAGATTTCCGAGCTAGATCCCAACCTGAGAGCTACTTATTAAGTTACATCAGTGAAATTCTCTAAAATAGCACAGTTAGCTCTAAACTTCGTTTTTTAAAGTTTTACTGAAAACTGTCTATCTGGGGGGGGGGGGGGGGGGGGGGAGGTCCCATACATGCAAAAGGAGGGTGTACATTTTTTTCGCCGAATATAGTCGTATGAGATATCAAATGAAAGACATCGATTAGTACTTTCCAAATCAGGTTTGAAGCCGATTTCACTTAAATTAAGAAGCCATTCTCAGAAACTATCCACCAGAAAAATCTGGAAAAAGATCATACGAGACCTCCAGAAATATCCTCCGTACCGACATCTGCTCAAATAACTAATAATAGTATATTAATATTTTTTTTAAATTTACTGCGAAGTAAATTCATCATAGACTATTAATATAAGCTCTAATATTAACCATCATGCTGTAAAGTTTGGTTGATATTCTACTGTTATTAGCAAAGTTACAGTAGGAAAAATTGTCTATTTTACGTCTAATTGGTACTCCCTAAGAGATAAAATGTCAGTACCACATCGAACTGAATGTCGGGTAGATTCACATATAAAGTTACGAGTTTATACTTCCGATGGTTTAAAATAAAAAAAAAACGCATATGATACTCGGAGTTATTAGGTTTTTATTTTGCCAATAATTTGCCTAAGACTAAAGACTTAGATCAATTCAACTTATATTTATAATAGTTGAGTTGAACAAATGGCGCAAATTGCTGAGTTTGCAAAGTTGCATCTTTTGTAACTCGATATCGCTCAATGTTCGTTTGAGTCATGTTTTTGTTTATATTCAAATGTCGCTTATCTCTTGTGGATAGATTCTAGCTTCTGTTAGAATGACAATGTTTACATTATTTCCCTTGAATTTAGTAAGATAAATTTTATGAAGATAAGATGTTGATGGCTCATACGTATTATGGGCATGTGGTGTTTGTGTATAGTGGAGTGACGCATGTTACAGGACATGTAACCATATATACTACGAACAAAACCTTTTATACCCGAAGCGCCGAGCTTCCTGTTTCTGATTTGTTTGTATTGCCGGACAGGGATGCCATCAGTTTCTTAATCTATTTCCCGTCAAAAATCCTCGTACACTTCACCTACAGTTTTGTCTGGGTCGTAGGTAACGCATTAGACGTCAACCCGACTCCCTCAATTTTATTAGAAAAAATTAATTCTGGCCCGACCACTTTAGGACTGAACTTCCTGGCGGTTTTTGACCTGAATATAATTTATATTTAGATCACGTGTATGAATGTATATATAATGTGATGCAAAATTTTACGACACCCACTATTTTGGTTGACATAATTAAGTATTCTTCTTTGTTGACTAAGTAAATGTAGATGTTAATCGAGAATCTTCTCGTTATTATATAACAATACACAACAAGATATTTAATTTTTTTCAAACTACAAGATATACGTAGATATTACGCTCATCCTAAACAAACAAACACGGCCTATTACCGAATAATATACTTATAAATGCACGTTATATAAATTGATCGTACACATATTTCCGATTTACTTCGTGCACAAAAGCATACATATGTACATATGTGAATACCTATATTGAATATCGCTGGTTTAATGTACAAATATATCTATCCGAATTAGGCATATCCCAAAGCCTAATTAGCATATACATATAAATGAAATACTTTCCTGTTACACCCCATTCATATGAGGACGTCATATACGTTACAATGTACGAAATTCGCATAAAATATAAACGTTTCGCCTTTTTTAACTTTGTTAGTGATAGTGGGATTTCCTTCAAACTTTCCAAAGCTATGCTTTATGTGATCTTTTATACCACTGCCTATACTTCTGGCTAAATTTCTAAGATATGCTAATAAACTGTTATTAACTTTATTTGTGCAGATTTCAGACCGAGATGTATTACACTATTTGAGGATCATATTTTGAAGCCCTCACTCCCCCCCCCCCCCCCACCTTTCACCTAAGATCAAATATGGGGCCAGTTTCGAAGAGTACTAATTGGGCCCTTTAATATGATTCCCCACATTGCCATATTCTGTGAAAATAAATTTTGCACCACCCTTTCGCCTGTGTGGGGAGCTGCCCTACCGCCCTCTGAGCCATTCGTCTAGCTCGATGGCAGGCTGATAGATCAGTACATGAAGATCTAGGAGATTTAACGTAAAAGCCTGTCGTGTAGACATAATCCCACGGTCCTTTTCAGACACGAATTGATTTGGGTATCGCAAACCAGTCCTGCCAAGGTTGACACAGCGGTACTGGTTTAAATTTTGCTGAATGTATGAGAAGCCTATCTGAGCCCAAAATGCCTCTGCATGTGATATGAGAACAATCACTCCTTTAAATTTCCACAAGGGAACCAACCGCAAATAATCGGGCCGGGAATGGGAATGTGCCCCCAAAATTTTTGTTGAATAATATTTGGACGGCCATCCCCGTTCCGATGGAACCAGATAACCTTCGTGGCAAGAGCCATTTCAGGTGGGTCCAATTGCAGACTCGGTTCTAATCGCCTTTCTCGGGGTCGTGGGGTTGAAGTGTAAGAGCAAGTGCATTATCTCACTGTTCACTTCTTCCAGGACACCAAGAAAACTCACAGTTTTTGCAAATATACCTGCCAGGTTCAACTAGCATAATAGTCATTTTAAATAAAAAGGAGAAATAAAACGTAAATATAATAAGAAATGGAAAACTGAGAACTTTTTTAATAAATTATTACCGCATAAAAATGTTTAAGGAAAACTTTTAAAATAAAATACATTAAGAAATTTAAAGAAATATTCGAGCTTAATTACATTTTCACACATATTCACCTTTGTGGCTACCGGCTCGGTTAAGTAGACGATGAACTATTTTCTTGTCAGATAGCAGATATGACAAAACCATGACTAATTCTCGCCGAGTTGACTACAATTTCAATTCATATCAGATCCTTCATCTATCTAAGGACATAGGTTATTTAACTCGTCCACAGAAAATTTCTTCCGATTGGAAAAACAGTGTTTTTCTGCAGACATGTTTCTCTGGGCCACTTTTCCACTATCTCTGTTTCCTTCATTTCATGCTGTTTATAATATATACGACGACAGGATTATCTTCTCTTTTTGTCTTTCCAATCGCAAAATGTATATTTCTTAAAACTCAAATTTGACGGTATTTCTGCTGAAATTTCCTTGTTTTGTGGTACTTGTTACTCGTTCTCCTGTTTTATTCATTTGACTTCTCTTTTAATTCGATTTCTCTCTTTACCGAGTTATGACTGCGGGCTTTTCAACTGTCCTCTTTTCTTCACTTGGATCAGAATCAGAAAAGAATCAAAATATTGCTTGTTATGTCCCCAAACTCAAACTTCCAACGTCGTCGTTCATATAAGTTTATATGGGAGTTTTATTTGAGCATATATCGTGATGGGATGTATTTTAAGGCCTAGATTTGATATAGTACATCATTGTCACTTTTTCAGATTTTTCGGTTGGATGGCAAAGCAGACTTGTTGGGCTGGTCGGGGTACACATTTTAAATCCTCACTTCACTACGTTTCACCCAATATCAGAAATTTTCGTCATTTTCGGAAAGTACTAATTGAGCTTTTTCATTTGATATCCCATATGACTATATTATGTAAAAAATTACAAATCCCCCTGGCACGAGTGAGATTTTTTAATCGCGACTGTGGCGTCCTAGTGCTCTAACCACTGAACCATCTGGCCAATGGGCCCATTGCTACTCAATTGCCCTATTGATTTGCCTGAGTGGTACGAAATTTGTTACGATAAGTGCTATGGTAAGCAGTCCTTGCATGATGACGCTTCGTTCCCTCCAAATCATTGCAAATGGAAATGTCTCCGTAACTCAGGTACCCGCGAAATATCTAGTATTCAGCTTCAGAAGGCCCCTAGCCATGGTCAACCCGGTCCCCCGAAAGCGCTTAATCTGTTGTAAAGCTGTCCGCTCCGCAGTGGTATCAGCTGCGTCTGTATCAACTAACGTTTCCAAGTTATCCTGATAATTTCATATACTCTCCTCTAATTTTCGTATAGAAACCTTTGAAAGTCTCCCCAACAATGAAGGGGAGATAATATACCGCACATCAAATGCCGTCACCTAGATCAAAATGGTATCGATTACCTTGGGTACGAATATTGGTTTCATAGGCCGCGCATTGACTCTGGAAGGAAACAGGGATACACACAATAGCACCGCCATATGCGCCAGCGACTATCGCCTTTCTTTAACCTTGCCTTGTGTCCGCGGGATGAACCCCAAACTACGTCTCTCTGATGACAGGGAGGTGTTTAGTTGGTAGTCCGCCAGCGTGCTGTTGCGGGAGTCCAACACTCTGTGCGTAAACGCATTCACCTACCCTTCTCCAAAAAAAAAAAAAAAAAAAAAAAAAAAACTACGTCTGAGACTCGACTCT
The DNA here is from genome assembly GCF_905115235.1 of Hermetia illucens. Classification (NCBI taxonomy): domain Eukaryota; kingdom Metazoa; phylum Arthropoda; class Insecta; order Diptera; family Stratiomyidae; genus Hermetia; species Hermetia illucens. Next base: position 123,542,650 of record NC_051851.1, on the reverse strand, counting down.
TTATATCAGACTGCTCCTCCACTACTAGTTTCTTTTCCTCCTCCGGAAGGAAATAAATCATCAAATAAATGTTTTTTATTGTACTTGTCTGGCAGATTTCTCAGCGCCTGGATGGTTTTTCCAGTTGCAACGTAACGCTGGGAGGACTTTTCGAAATTTCAATTTCTGACTTGACGCATCTCCAAACACTCACACCTTTGCTAGGCTCATTGACCTATTACCGGAGATCGCCAATTCATCGGTCTCTTGCCGACGGCGTCCGCAGGTTTTCACGAATCTGTGAACATTCCCTAGAGACCGAGAATGTGCAGACTCTTCGCTGAAGAAAACCTTACCAAGGTATCTTCATCTGAGTCCTGAGTAGCCCGGGCAGATGCATAAGAAAGCAGCAACCGAGACTCTGAATCTGCATCACCAGTTTCCTGCTGTTAGCAAAGCTCAGTCTCGGCTACGAGACGCTGCATGCATACATCAGAATGGGTTTTATTATTGATGTGGATGTGGTGAAAGTCCCACCTATCACAGTCCTCCAACACTAAGGTAATCTGCAGGGTTTCTGGTATTGTTCCGGGATATGGTGTTTCCACGTTCGCTCGGAGTTGAGATGTACTTCTAAGTATTTGACTGTTTGTGCCAGTTGAATTTCCGCCCCTGCTGAAGTTCCTAGTGAACACAACTAGTTCAGTCTTCCTAGCGTTCACCGTGAGTCCATAATAGAGGCACCAACTTGTCGATAATTATTATGGCTAGATTGTTCGGAAATACTTGTGCGAAGAACTTTGTATCCTCCAGGAGCCATAGCAAGGTTTCGATTACCAAGGTCATAACAGTAAAGAGGGAAACCCTCCCAGTGGCAACCCGGAAGACACCCTGCCTCAATAGCCTTATGTCCGACTAATATGTGAATCTTTCTCTACTCTAGCATGTGAAGGATCCAACTGATTAACTGCGGATTGATTGCGTGCTGCCTTGCCGCGTTCCAAATCGTCGTTTATGAGGCAAAATCGAAGGTGCCTTCGATATTCATGACTGCGCCTTTATCGGACATTGCCTTCTCAATTTTTTGCCGTTAGCTCCGTGGATTTGCTTTTCTGGTAGGCGCGTTGCCTACAGTGAAATGGTCATCTAGGAATATATGTACCCCTTATGAGCCGATCTATTAGGTTGTTGCACATGAAACGGCCAATTTGCTACTAAAATTTGAAACGACTGTAAAGGTTACAAAAATTTATTTAATTAATCAAAATTGGTGCCAGTCGATTCAAAAAATACTTCTTCCAGCGAGATACAAGAGCATGTATGCCAGTTTCGTAGAAGTCCAATTTTCGGGTGTTGATAAACTCGTCGAAGGCAATTTTGATAGCCTCTTCATTTCTAAATTGTTTTCCTGCTAAAAAATGTTCCAAATGTTTAAAAAAGTGGTAGTCGATTGGCGGAAGGTGAGGTGAATATGGTAGATGAGGCAAAATCTCATACTGCAATTCGTTCGCTTTTTAACCGTTGTTCTGGGGACATGAGGTAGTGCATTGTCGTGAAGGAGTATCACACCATCTCTGTTGACTAATCTCCGCTGTTAAATACTCAATTTAATCACAATATTTCTGTGCTTTTATCGTTTCTCCAGGTGCCAAAAAAGAATAGTATATAACTCCAACTGTTGACTACCAAACAGTCACCAATACCTTCTTCCGATGGAGGCTCGGTTTCGGCATATTCTTCGGTGGCTCATCAGCATCTAGCCATTGTACTGATTGGCGACGATTGTCGTATAATATCCACTTTTCATCACATGTTACTATTCTGTGCAAGGGGAGAGTAAAGAACTACAAATTTCCATTCAAAGCGCCATGTTTTGCTCCGTAAGGGTATGCGGAACCCATTTGTCACCTTTCCTAGTTGTTGCTGTCGAATATTGTACGCCCAATTTCTCTACAATGTCTCTCACAGAGTGACGTGTGTCGGATTCGACTAGCAAACTCAGCTCGTCGTTGTCAATCGATGGTCCTGGATGTCCACGTGGCTCAATTTGAAGGTTTACGTCGCCTGGCCGGAATTTTTCGAACCATCTTCGTGTGGTTCGTTCGCTTACCGTATCAGCTCCAAATGCGCTGTTAATGTTCCTGGTTGCCTCCGCCGCTTTATGACCGAGTTTAAACTCATACAGAAAAGGTATACGTTCTTCGCTCTTTTACATCCTCTTTTCCTTTTTATTCACTGTTATCACAACGATGGTCAAAACTGAAATGACTCCTTGATTGAAAGTAGGAGTACATATACTTCATTATCCGGTGAAGCAAAATCGCAACTAACTTTACTTGATTGCCAAATCGGCCATTTCATGTGCAACAACCTAATACTACTCTTTTCAGTGCTTTTAGCAGAAAGGAAGTTAAATTGATCGGTCGGATACTTTTCACATCACGCCAGCTGGTTGGAATACGAGTATAAGCGTGTGCCAGGCAAACGCGATATATATTCCGAATGAGTAGACCCAGGGCATTCATTCCGTCAATTACTAGAGAAGGAATAATGCCATCCGGACCTGCAGACTTGTATCTATGCAACAAGTTAAATGCCCATTACACTCGTTCTAGTGAAATTACTTTGCATGCCAGAGTCTGTCGGCCCCGAAATCAGATTTTGGATGCTCCGTGGGAAGTGCACTTCAAGTAAATGGTTTGTTGTTTCCTCATCGGTTCGTGTGTACTTCCCGCTCAGTAAACGTAGTTAACCGAACTGCCTACCACGTTTTTTGACAAAGATCCGCTTTAGCTTCGAGGTTGCATCAACATTTGGTCTCTTCGTCTCCATGATGATCGTTTGGCCGACCTTATGCTCTTCTTTAGAGCTTTTTTCGCCTTTTTGTACCCAATCGAGCAACCGGCTAAGTTAGACTTTAAAGCTCGGTTGAGGAGCACCTTTGACGTTATCCTCTGTTTCGCCAAATATGAGTTCCACCATGGTGTTTGACCCTTTGGTATCATGACTGGACAGCTATCTTCGAAAGCTTCTCTGATGCTAGTTTTGATCTTCTCGGTTATTTTCTCAATTCCAGCAATGGATTTGATGCGTCTCCCAGGGATCGTAACTCGGGCGTCTAGTTCTGTTTTATACGTCGCCCAAACTGACTTACGTGATCTGAGATCGAAGGTTCTGGGAGTAGGTATAAGGCATGCTTTTATGTATTTAAGGTTTTTTTCTCCAAATATCGCCGTGTAGAGTATCAAAAAAAGGTCTCGTCTAACAGTTGACGAAATATATCTCAGGTTTAACATCCATTGCAAAGTGAGGGAATGCGAGATTAAAAAAATCCAAATTCGAACTGAGACAGGACTGATTCTGAAAATTGAGAGTGGAGAGATAGCCTCTATCTAAAATGTAGGTCACAAAATACACCTCATACCGATTTGTTCCCAAATAAATTCAATAATATTATATTGCTATATTTTTTTTAATTTTAAAGAAAGGTCTGCTTCAATTCGTTCTAGGATTACGATTTGCACTCTTATTAACAAAGTTATACTAAATTAAAGTTGTTACAAATCTGAATCGTGAATCGAACGCGAAAATGCCATTTCATCCTGAGTTAGGTTAGGCTTGATACGTTGGGTTAGTTTCGATGTTCTTTTTCAGTTGATGTTCGATGCTTTCTGTCCTCGATACACTTGACTCACTTCTGCTTGTCAAGTGCTGCAACGAGGACCTTTTCGCTTCTGTGGTTGGGATTAAATTGAATTGTAATTGCAAAATTGATCACCCCAACATTTTTTTCTTACCTTTCAGCTATACCTTATTTATACGTAACAGTATAAATGTATATTCTATAGTGATAGTTTTCTTTGTAAGCATTCGAAACCCTTGCATTTTCCGCAGTTAATTCGGAAACACTGCGTTGGCTTACAGTTGTTCAAATTAAAGCTCCCTCCTTTTTCAAAACAGAGCTCAGCATTTACTACGTTTGAGTTTATTATTATCATAAGTATTGCACAATATACAATTATCTAGAAAATAAACTTATTTACAACTCACGAATTTGTCATTTCCAGGTTTTCCGTAAATCTTTTACGGCATTTTATACAGTTTATGACGTAACAAATGATCATCATATGCCCGTACGGTTAAAGGACTCGCCCAAGGTACAAAGAACTCGCCTTCAATGTGCGGCTTGGCTGGGAAATACATCCGCACTCGTTATTGTAGCAGATAACGACATTTACTTGAGACAATCGCCAGCAGATGAAGAGGATATCCGCGTAACGAGCACAGGATATCAAAATGTTATCTATAATGGTGTGCCGGATTGGTTGTATCAAGGTATGTCTAAGCTGTCATCCATAAAGCAAATTTATACTTAACACACATGTGGACTCGTATGGATGTCGAGCATGAGTTACGCGCCTTCCTGTATTTTTTCACATAAAGCTCGATTTTAAAACGGAGATGGAAGCTGGTGGAAAATCGAATGTACATTTCTACAAAAGTGAACATATGCCGTGTGAACATACAGCAATAGACTTGAATTGAAAACTTTCCCATTCATATGACATCCCTTTTTTGCCTTGCAGAGGAAATATTCGCCGAACCGGAAGCGATATGGTCCTCCCCGGACGGTAGTCATTTGATGTATGCATCTTTTAACGATAGCGATGTTGGAATGATGACATATCCTTGGTTGGCTTCTGGAGCAATTATAGCAGCAGGTGGAGTGGGAACAGGCAGTTCGTTTCCCGAGACCCGAAACGTTAGGTACCCAACCCCCGGAACTGTTAATCCAAAGGTTGAATTGTGGGTGCTGGACATTAGTAATGTGAGTGATATACAGCGCAATTTGGTCAGACCACCTCCTTCATTAGATGGACAGTAAGTGAGAAATGAATGTGGTGATTGCGGCTGGAAATGTATCGTAACCGAGATATATTTTTAGGGATTGCTACTTGACCTCCGTCAGTTGGGTCGGACAAGGTAACCATCAAATCTCCGCTGTTTACATAACTAGGTCACAGAATTACAGCATTATTTCATCGTGCTTTGCACCGAATTGGACTTGTGTCGAGGTAAGGGTGTAATTTGTGTTTCTGTTGGCTTTGACTTTTTTGTAGATGTCGTATCAGCGAGAACACAAAATTCTCTCTACTTGAACTTCATTGGATGCAATTGAATTCTACCAAATTTATTATTCCAGACACATTCTGAACGTGCACCCGAGGACGAATGGCTAGATATTTTAGAGCATCCAGTTTACTCACCGGACGGTGATAGCTTTTTAATTTTAGCGAGTATCCAAGAAACCGGTACGGAGCATTTTACCCATATCAAGCACGTGACGATAACACAACAACGAATATCTGTTATATCACACGGACGATACGAGGTGATCTATCAAACACATTTAGTTATCACTGATCAATAGTTGTTGTACAATCGTAGATCTCTCTCAATCTCTATCTGTCTAACTGTTTCTCTAATACGATTCTATTTTATATTCTTTACATAAATTCGTTACCATTTAATTCCGATATTTTATGTTCCTTTTCTTTTGTTCTTTACGTGATTTTCATATTTTCCTCATTCAATTGAAATGTTTTATCCTTGTTGAAACAAAAATAATATTCTTTCTATATTTATCCTCGTTTATTTGATTCTTTTCCGTTTTAATATTTTTACTGATTTCTTTCTCTCGATTAAAATAAATCGCAACCATGTTAAATGTACCAACAAAACATAAAAACATAAAAAATGAATGATTACGTAGCAAGTAGCTGTTATAACGCATGGCAGAAACCAGGTGAGGATGTTAGTTTTAATCTGTTATTTATGTTTTGTTTTCATTTTCAACAGTTTGTTCCTTTTATATTTTAAATGCATCGTAATCAGCAGCCAGACTTGTGATTATGGTTCATTTTATTATTCCCATCTAATTTTTATTGTTCCTGTTCAATTGCCTGCCGTATTAAAATAGCTTTAATGAAATTCAATCAAAATTTTTATTCTACGAGAATTGTGAGAAACTTGGTAGTATTTAAGATAGAGAGCAAGACTTTTCCAAAATTACAGCATGGTATTCTATAGTTAGAACCTAGAGTGATTCGTAGAACCATTAACATTCATCAAAGTTGTTAGTTTCTTTGAAAGTACGTTCCATAAATTTGTTAGGATTGCACGGTACACAGTTTTCTCTCTTTAGATTTGTAGAATTGATTAGGTAGCTTTGTCCCACAGACTTTTCTCAGGCAATTCCTCAAAATCGAAAACGGTAATCTAAAATAAAAATATGAAATCTGAATATTTAGCATTAAGAAAATTTTAATATTTTGATTTAGATTGCGAGACTTGATTTTTGTTATTTTGCTTTGCCGGATTACAGATTTTTGTTATATTGTTTTGAAATACGCTTAGGATATATTTCCAAACCTCATGAGGTATCACCATCTCATGTAAGATAATTTCAAATAGTCCAAGTAGTTGCAACTTTCACTCTCGTCGGGTTTCCGCAAATCTACATCTGAAGAATAGTTTGGTGGAAAGTTAGTATCAGAACTATAAATATACATATCTAATTGTTATAAATTTGTTAGAAGGATTATATAAACAAATAAGCAAAAAAAGGAAACGCTTCCCTTCCCAAGCCCGATAGTTCGAATTAAGCCTTTTCAGAAAAAAAAGTAAAATGATTCATAAAAATGTGTTTTTGGATTGTACATACGAGTATTTGCTTTTCTTCGTTGCATACATACAATATGACGCAACAATTTTTCGCCATGATAGTAATATATCCTCCAGTATATCCACCTCTTCGTAACACCAACAATGTCAAGCTCATGTTTTTTTCGTGAAGGCCGAGCTCGTTGGATGTAAATATTAAATACATTTTCCTCGCTCAAATTGGACTATAAATTTAGCTTGACGCTTGTTATGAAAATAAGCTTTAGTTCATTTTTGTTTGGTTTTTTATTTTAATTTTCTTTACAATCAGATATTTCTCCGGTGCATATATTCAAATGTCACTTTTGTCAAATTTTGTTCTTCACAGGTTCTGAGAATTTTAGCTTGGGATACTGTAAATCACCTTGTCTATTACTTGGGGACGCAAGATAAGAGACCTGGACAACGACACCTGTATGTAGTTAAAGACCCTGTAAACGACGATGTAAGAAGGTAATTTCATTTTCAATTTGAGTTTTCTATAGAAAAAGATCTTTCCTTCTAGTTAATTAATTAAAATTTCATACATTTGTTAATCTATTATTGCCGAGTGTCACAATCTCAACAGATGCCAGATTTTACCTAATACTAGTACTAAGTGCCGAGCATTTAGGCTTGGACGATCCTACCTACTTAAAAGATAAGGGAGCGCTGGTGGTGGTGGCCGGCGGTAGATTAGTGGGAGAATCCAGAATGGTGTACTCCTGCATGGTTTAAATCAGACTGTGTGATAGTCTCAGGACATCAAGGGAAGCTGTGATGGATTTAGGTACAATACCTGTTGCTGACAATATTATGAGAATTACAACCACTTTCTTGAGACGTCATACTTCTTTGATTTCCCGGACCAGTGACTCATGGTTCACCTTCTTCTCCACATATTTCCGTCTCCAACGCCGAACCACACATTCTGCACTGGTCGTTCTTCATCCGCTCTTTCATTGCGAGATTCTTATATATTCGGGTGTCGACCACGCCATCCTGAATGGCGCACATACATCCCTCTGTCTCAGCAAAAATTTCTCCAGCACAAAGCCACCTGTTCGACAAAATCAAATCGACAAATGGCTGCCAAGGACACCATAGAGTCAGCCCGCAATCCGCCTTACAAACAGCTGCAGGCAAGGCACTCGCCTGCTCTTTGCTGTAAAAATAAGTGCGTATCGAGTTGGCTTTACCGTGAAGTTGTGGCGCCACGCCAACCACGCCCCTACCTCCGATGTCACGAGGCAGGTTCATCTGCTCCACAGCAGAATTTGGATGATGTATTCGGAATTTGAACATAGTAGTCCGTATCCACCGCTGGCCGCTTTCCAGATCGGTCTTCGTTCTCGCAATATTCCGAATGCATAAACCAGTGAAGGGATAGCGAATACCCAAATTCTATGCAGCTATTTTATTCTTCCCGGAGAGGTGGGATTTCAGAACCAGCTTTACCCGTCGCGGGAACTCGGACAGCAGAGCATCCGTCAGATTCCCGGCTGGATCTTAGGTTCTTTGTATAATTCTTAGGTACTTCTACAAGCACCTAGCAATTCTACAAGGCAGGCAGTGGCCATGAAAGGCGCTTCAGTGTCATGCAAAACCGAAGTGGACTCGGCGAATCTCCCTGGAAGATGCCTCTCCGTATATAGATATCTGACGTATTGGCACCCTCAGGTGAACACTGATAAGGTGGTGTAACACCCTTCCATGGCTGTCGCCGAAAACTTTATTAATTTGGGATCAATGCGATATAGGCGTAGGACATCAATTTGCCGGGTATGCGGGATGCTATCGAAAGCCTTGGCGTAATCAATATAGCAGCTAAAGAGGTTCCTTTGGTTTCTAGTTGCTTATCCTTCATCGATAATAAGCTGCCCTTTGCAACCCCTTGACTTAGCTTGGCAGCCCTTCTGCCCTTCGGACTGAATTCTCTTGGTCTCGAGGTGGGCATTGACCCTTCCACTAATAATGGATGTTATGAATTTGTGTAGGATTGGTAAGCAAGTATCCGCGGGGTCCTGCTCCATGTCTTTTTTAGGGACAAGGTAAGTAATTCCCGCAGTGGGGAAGTATGAAAATGCATTCGGCCGACTAATGAGCTGATTTATGCTGTGTGCCAACCGACTGTGTATACTGGTAAATTTTTTATACCAGGAATTCTATACCCGATCCAGACCAGGGCCCCTCCAGTTCTTCGAGCTGTTTATGGCTCGTCGAATCTCCTCTTTGGTAACATCGTCAAAATTCATGCCAGGCATAGTGGCATGCTGGGTGTCTTCGGCGGCACTCTGCATGCTGGGCGAGTAACCCCCAAAGTCCACCTCAATATTGTTTCACTTCCGTGACTGAAAACTGTACTGTCTTGACACTCTGTTAGGACCCGTTGAGTGCTCTGGAAAAAATTCCGCTGGTTCCTCGCGTAAGTTGCATTCTGAACGCGTCTCGCGGGACCTTCGTCATACCGTCGTAACCCTTTGCATATGACAGAAAGTTTCTGCTTTAGTGTGACCAGAATTTCAACTACGGGGTGATGGCATAGTTCTTGTAAACCCTTTGCACTTCATTTCTCACCCGTGCGCTGACATTGCCAGTGCCAAACGAATTTTCCATGGTGGCTCTCCTCGGTTTTTCAAACCAATAAGGCGAAACTGAATCTTCTGGCCATACAATCTAACAGCTACAATTTCACCACAATACACAGGTAGTAGTATGATAGTTGCAGAAGCGACATAGCTGCACACAGCCGAGATGCAATGTCATCATTGATTTGAGATAGAATTCTCGGACCTTTTGGAGATGCATAGAGCTTGAGAATACCTAGTCTATGCAAAGGATCCATTTTCGAGAACTTTGATCTCAAGTCGAAAACGCTCACTAATGATGGACGGGATTGTTTCGCTGCGAATTAAGGGGATCATCCCATTGAAGGCTGTTTTTTTCGCTTTTTTTAGAAATTTTTTGTGAAGAATTGGATAACGGTACAAATATTTCCCACCATATTTTTATTAATATCTTGAGCATGCATAGTGATTTTTTCCGCTCGATAGCATAGTCCATTATTGAAATACAGAACAACTCACATACCCATCTCCAAAAAAAAGTTGTTTTTCTGCTGCCACGCTAGAGGGCGATGTAATCATCTTAAAGAAAAAATGTAAATGGCATTTTAACGTGCGGACTTATCCACAGCCCGCAAACTAGGATTATAAAAAAATATTGAAAGCTACATTTTTGGTGCCTTTTTTTGTAAATTTTGGTGTTTTTTTAAGGCTTTTTAATGAATAAAAAAAACTACTGAACGAATCGCAACTATCCTAGATTGCGGACCGTAGAAATATATTTTGAATTAGTCGTAAAAATTTCAAAAAATTTCGTTGGATAAATTTGGGGCTATGGTGGCATATTTTCAACATGCAGTTGGAAGAAAAACACATTTAAAAAGTAGAATGCGATTTTTAACCATAAAGTCTTAACTGACCGTTAATCTACTGTACCTAGTCCATAAACTTTAGGTTTCTTGAAGAAACACAAGTAAAGCCTTGGCTTCAATTCTTATGATTTTACCGAAGTAATTCGAACGTCATTCGGACCGATAAATACGCGCTTTATTACGGCAACCGATATAAACCTGGCATGTGACATGTTACGTGTTCAACACTGTAACTTCCGAACGACGAATATCAAAAAATCACTTTGTCTATATATATTATACATCATATCTAGATACAATGGATGCCAAAAAAGTCGATTCCTCGGGTGCGACACACGGGATTAACCCCTTTAAAAAGGTTTACTGGTCAGCGACTCGCTGCACAGTTACGTGCGTGAATTGCGTAAAAGGCTGGACGAATCTCTGGTGCTATAAGGGGCGGTAAGATGTTGTAACTGCCACTGAATCTATCCATCTCTTCTCCTTTCACAACCGAGCTTGGGACCGGCTACAGCGGGGTTACTATTATTATTTCAGCTTTTTGTCTTTTTTAAGACTTTGCGTAAAAACGACATCTTTTTAAAATCGCTTCACTGTCTGTCTCTCTATGTCATATGTTACCAGTTTGAGAAATTTTTACCCACAAAACCACCTCTAACTGTTGTTGTCTTCTCCGCGGAACCACGGCAAATGATCCTTTTCTGCTGTCCCCATCTTTATTGCTACCTACTCAACAATTTCTTCTTTTCTGCGTGCTTATGAAAGAAAGAGCTGAGCTCATCATACATGCGCATCATCTCATCGGCCAGAATGTCGATCAACATTATTTGGGCTATCGCGTATTTCGTATCATCTGAAACGGTTCGTTCTTGCTTTTGAAATGATGAGGTGGTTCTCTACTCTGATGCGAGCCCTCGTTCCCTTCCAATATTTGATAACGTGCACAGCGTCTGCTGCGTCTTCCGCGAATGTCAGGCTTATATTTTTCTGCCACTCAGTGAACGCTTCTGACGAACATAGCTCAACATCTGCCAGACGTTTTGAAATTATAATCACCGTTATGCCGTCGGCGTAACCCACTGTCGTAGCGTTCTTAACAACAGATACGTTGAGGAAATCTTTATAAATGATGTTTCACAATAATGGTTTCAACACACTGTCCTATCGTACGAAAGCCGTCTTTTTCTTTAGCGTTTGTCCCGTGATCGACTCGTCGTTATCGGTGGCGCCATTTTGACCTATTAAAGGCCTGATGTGGATGCAGTCACGAGGCTGTCGTACGGAAGGTCGCGGTTCAAATCTCACTGGTGGTGAATGAGTACATGAGTCAAATCGGGGTAACAATCTCAGGCGAGCGCAATGCGCTAGCTACAGGGTATTGTAATCCTGTAGTGTACCGTTACGGTCTTGAAGGAAGTGCTCCAACACACTTCAAGGCCCTGATCCAATTAGATTGTTGCGCTAACGATTATTATTTTGGTCGCTTACTATCGACTTCAATGTTCAGACCAATCTTGATACGTCTAGCTGTGGACCGCCACTTCACCCAGGTTGCGCTAATGTGTGAAGCAATTTTATAGCGCCGTTCTCCAATGGCTGATAGTATTAAAGATATTTAAATCGCTTAGTTCTGGGCAGGTCCTTCATGAGCATCGACAGAGGCACAAAGCGGTTTTGATACAACCGTCACACTTCGTGCATAACTTTTGGATCATGGTAGAGCTACTTAACTCAGCGCATGAATTTTTCCGGCACTAGCAATTGCTGTAAAACATACTAGATGAGTTTGCGTGGCACAAGGTCAAACACTTTCTTCAGATCCAGAGATGCCATGTAAAGAGGGCGATGCTTTTTACGGTGTTTCTGCGAAAGTCTTCGTCCTCTTAAATGGCTATCCATAAGCGCGGCCAAGTAGCTGGATACAATTACAGTCATCAGAAACTCTTATTGGATTCTGATTGGCTGAATCGAACGTTTCTTTTATCACTAAGGTCGATCACTGCGCAATAATTACCTTTTCCGTATTTTAAGCAGCAAGGCTAACCTCTGGCATTTTCATATCGTTGGAAAGATCCCATCTACTAAGCACGCCTAAGAGAACATAGCAAATATTTCCAACCTTGACTAAACAGTCGGTTTAAGGGCTTTGTTTAGTACACCCAGTGCTTTGTCATCTCACATTCTGTCTCAAATCTGCAGCAATTGCTTCCTTGTTACTGCGGGCATTACTACTATATCTAAAGTTTTCTGGAGGCTGTTGTCACGTTTGCCCTTCTAAAAAGGTAAATCTGAATAATTTTCAGGTGAAAATCGGAAATCAGAAAATCGACGTAGTTGCTTGAAGCTCACGACCCTGTAGCCGAATATCCATTGGTTCAATTTGAGGGAACGCCTCTCGTTTGGCTGTATAACTAGCTTACATTTTCTACGGACTTCTTTCCTGGCCGCTCTTTTGGTTCCATAATACGCCGACGGAAGATCAGCCAGTTGACTAACCCACCAACCGTCAGGCCTTATGCTGGAGAAAACATAATGGCCGTCATAGGCCACGTGCCGTCACAATGCACTCTGCGATTTGGCAAGTTCTGAAGTGCATGGTATGATGTCCTTATCCAAACACATTTCCTCATTTCTGGAAATGTACTAACCCAATTGTTCGGCTCCTCCTTCTATCCAGTCAATACGATTGTACGTGGCTACTGACCGTCCAGGAAATAATAAGGGCTTGTGAAAAAACTAAAACTAAGCAAAGTCAGGTCCACATCCGAATCAGTCACCCTTCCCCGGTATGTATCAAGCTTACCATCATTAGTCAATATGATATCAAACTGCGTGAAAGCTTCCAAAACAAATATGAGGTATGTAGTTCCATAACAACTATCGACCACCTTCCTTTGCCCATATAAAGCCAATTGTAGGATGCCTTATACCTTCCTATATAACTTAGTCCACATACCAACCATATCAGATAAGCTACCAATACATTTTTGTCAGGGTCTCTAGAGGGAGCAATTATTTTAATTACTTACACCTCGCATTCATTCGCTGTCTGTTTGTTCATTTGCCTTCTGCCTTCTCCCAAAAAATCAGACCAAGCTGTATGCCGTGTGAAATTCAGGAATTAAAAGGAAGGAAGATCCATAGGTCAAAGGGTAGTATAGGTCCTAGAGCGAAACGTGAATTGCTACCCATGATAAAGCATAAAATCTGGTAAACGCTTGCTAAACCCACACCAACAGCTCTACTACTAAACCTTTCCTCCGCCTCCACCTGGAAATTGCTGGAAGTTCTTTCTTAATGGAAAACTGCAGACGGAGAAAAATTAAAGAAAGTCTCTCGCACCATCTTTTCATCGACTTCAAAACCGCATATGATAGCTGAGAAAGGGTAAAATTGTACACGGCTATGAAAGAATTCGGTATCGCGACCAAGTTTATGACTAAGCTGACCCTGACTAATGTAGGAGGCCAGATACAAGATCACTTTTCAGACCATTCACCATCAACTACGGTCTAATACAAGGGGATGCCCTCATACCCCTCATGCACCCTTTATAACTTTGCTGGAAAATGTTATGATACTGAGGTAAATGCGAGGGGCACCATTCTCTTCAAGTTTACCAAACTACTGGCCTATACTGACGATATCGACGATACTGACGATATCGACGATACTGACGATATCGAGGGGAAGGACATCCAGAGGTGTACAAACTGCTTTCATCCAGATCGAGCAGGCGACCCGAGATCTTGGGTTGCACATCAATGAAGGCCGGCCGAAATATATGGTGGCAACGTCAGCGCAAAAAAAATCAATGAAGCAACTGCATCAAATGGGACTGGTCAACTAAGAACAATAAAGATAGAAGTCTAAAATTCTGCGACCGTTGATAATTTCTCCTGTCTAGAGCCGACGATCACAACCTATAACAGTTATGATTATGAAAGATTGGGAAGGCTCTCAATTATGACGAACCAAGTGCGAGAAAGAAGCTTGATACAATGGACTTTGCAAAAAATTGGACCAATGGATTCCACACTAATTAACTGAAGAAAAAAGTATGCGTCCTACAGTCGTTAATTGGCTGCTTGTACGCAACGTTATCGAGCCATTGCTGGTTGGTGATCGCAGGAAGCTTATTTCTCACAGTTAACTAGTCACAGCTGAAATCTCTGTGAACGAACATTTGCGAGAAAATACTGTTTAATTTTATCGCTTGACCCTGACCTTTTCCGACCGATTTCATTGGACACCGATATAATTTCCTCTTGTTATGACATTCTTCATGCTGGCATGGCCGGAGGACATGGAGGAATTCAATGTAGCATGACGACTTTCCTCAAGTGGCTCGACTACGCGGTTGAAATTTGTTTGCTCTCTCACCTGGTCATGCACCTCGGGTTTGGAAATTTATTATTTCTTCTTATTATCGGTAACGTTCTTCGAACCGTCATGTCCAAAGGACATGGAACGGTTAAAAAGACCGTGATATCTTTGCTCAAATACCTTAACTACGCGCGTTTGCTCTTTCACCGGATCATGGACCGCTGTCAAATGTTTCTGAATGTCGAAAGAGAGGAAAGTACAGTTGAACACAAGGTCATCGCACTCTCCCAATCTGCATTGGGGCAAAGTATCGAAGGCGTTTATCAGTTTATCTATGTATCTAGGAACGGTGGTCTTTGCCAACTGTACTACCGAGCTGGATGTTATCTGCAGCATTAACGGCGCTAAATCTGCTTTCGCTGCCTTATCTAAAATGTAGAAATGCAGTTATCTTAATATTAAAACTAAGTTAAGACTGTTCTGTACTAGTGTTCTTTCTCTGTTGTTATTTGGAATATTACATGGAAAGTGACCATTAATGCCACTCAAAACCTCTTGGCCTTCGTGAATACCTGTCTGCGACATATCATCGGATATGGTCGGAGCACAGACCAGTTACGTACACGATGTGATTTGGAGGCGGAAGTGGCAGTGGATAGGTCGCACGTTAAGGAGGGACGACAATTCCCTAACTGGCTACGTCACTCTGCCAAGAAGGTCCATGAGTGGGTCACCCCATGAGCATATGGCTCAGAACAGTTGAGAAGGAGTGCTCGCATCACGGGAAACATTTTGGCGAAAACGGAAGCGCATTTAAAATAATCGCGGGCGATGGCGCATAGGTATGGTTGATGCACTACACCAACCCCAAGAAGTAAATGACAACCATATATGCTTAATGTTTCGATCGCTACGAAAATTGATGCGAATATTCTTGAGATAATGTAATTGAATGATATGCAATAAAAATAAAAAAACCTTCCAACCATTTCAGTTGTAGGAAACCTCTTAAGGTATCTAATTCTGCGAACTTCCTGTAATTCACGGAAATCCCAGAATGTTCTCCCCGTCTAACAACGAAACTGAAATAAATTGCTGATTATCTTTCTGAGCTATTAATGGATTAAATTTGTTAATATTGACCCAGTCATTTTGTAAAGATTATAATGGGGGTAGTTCGTGGTTGAAAAGGGTTCAATACTGATTTGATAGAAGGAACCGATTCTAAATAAATAAGAGCCTTTGCAAAAGCTCGCTTATTTCAAATGCTCAGATCTCTTGTGGACTAGAGTACATACCACGACTTCTTTTATGGGAATGAAAGATCTTCCCACAATATTATCTTCAACATTTGTAACCTTGCTGTTCCGTATTATTCTGAATAAATGAATTTCATATCCTAACTATCAGCATCCAAACATTACTTATTACCTTACTACAAATATTTCTATCAATTCTTCAAGGATGTCAGTAGATCTACTAGGTGGCATGTGCAGTTTACACGTTTCTTTCTAATTGAGACGGAACATCGTTATCCTTACCCTCCCCGTGTTAGCGATAAAGTCCAGATTCTGCTAAATGAATTGATTAGAAGTCTAAAGTGCTAATTATTAACTGAATATCAAGGGGGATCACATTTTGTAAACACTATTGTTTCCATAAAAGCCAATGGTTGATTCATTTTCGGAGGTATATTGCCAATAGCGTGAAGGTCGTATTGGTCCACTATTAGTTAATCTGTCTATTACTTACGAAGATTAAAAAGGTGTATATAGTTTTTTCATATTTTATTAATGTTAATGTTTTCTTTTTTCTGTTTCAGTTCCGAGCCACAATGTATAACATGTGATCTAGGCGAAGTGTTATGGAGTAGTCGTTACTATTATGTAAATTGTACCCATTTCGATGCCTTTTTAACTCCAATGTCTTCCAGAGCAACTGATATTGGTGTTGAATTCTATATATTAGAATGTCAAGGTCCCGGTCTACCATTGTCCGGGGTCCATGCAACACATAATCATCAATTAGTACGAATTTTATATGATACCAGGCCTCAATTGACGGAGCGACTGCAGCAATTGGCGTTGCCTACAAGACGTTCCTTTGAAATTCCTCTTCCGCATGGCAGTCGAGCGCAAGTGCAGCTACTTCTGCCTCCAAGTTGGCGGGAAGAATTGAGGGATGCAGCGTATCCTGTATTGGTTGAAGTGTAAGTTTATCCCATTGTAATTTGTTTTCAGATAAGTTTTATGAATTATATCTGTTCTTGGTTCTTTATCGAAAGTTAAACCCTACACTCCATTTGATAGTTCTTCCTTATCCAGTTAAGATGAGTTATCTCATCAAGTAATTTACAATAACCCAACAGCAGAAAAATATCGTGAACGTTAATCTAAATAGATTTTTACTATATCATATTTGGATCCATTTCCCATACTCGACCCAGAATAACTGGTCAAATGGAAGGGGGCAATGACACCAATTTATGGTTATCACCACTTCTTTCTTCACAGTAATGGTCGTCCCGGGTCCGAATCAGTTTCCGATAAATTCCAAATCGACTGGGGAACATACATGTCGTCTCGTAACGATGTTATCTATATCCGTTTAGATGTAAGGGGGGCTAAAGGCCAAAGTAAACAAGCGCTGTATAGACGCCTAGGCGGAGTAGAAGTCCAGGATCAAATAGCCGTTTTGAAGTAAGTTTCCCTAGTTGCTGTGGTTATATAGAATGTCAATTGACTGGAAGAATTTTGTTGCAGATATCTTCTGGAGACTTATAGCTTCCTGGATGAAACACGCGTTGGAATATGGGGTTGGGGCTATGGAGGCTATGTGACAGCTATGGTGCTTGGGTCGCAGCAAAATGTCTTTAAGTGTGGTATTTCTGTATCACCAATTGCTGATTGGTTATTCTACAGTGCGTATAATTTAAGTTTATGTTGTGAAATTTTTAGCTGTAATATATTCTCGTCACTTAGATTCGGCTTTCACGGAACGGATTCTTGGTTTGCCTGGTGAAAACTACAAAGGATATGTGGAAGCGGATGCAACGCAACGAGCGCGGCATATACCATCGTATTCATACTTCCTTTTGCATGGTCTAGCTGATTCGTCGGCTCCCTACATCCACGGAATCCAACTCGCCAGGTCACTCACCGATTCTGGCATTTTGTTTCGATATCAAGTAAGTTTTAGTGTAGATACAGTTAAAGCTAAGCATATTCGTACACCTCATTTTCTCCAAAAATTGAGTAAATTTCTGGTACTAACCCGAAAGTTTTAATGCATTTATGATTGAAATTTAGTTTTATTAATAAAATATGCCCACAACTCAATATTTATAATTTAAAAAAAAAAATAAAATTAACATTACTTTGCTGTGGACAAAAGTGTTCCTACACTACTTAATGTCCAGTGCAAGCTTCTTGTTTAGTTAGTAAAACAGAATTTTTGCTAAAATTCTGTTATCTTGCTAGTATTTACTTATAACTAGTGGAGTAGGATATATTTAATATTGTGCGATATTTTGTACTGAAAACGTTGAAAATGAGTGGGTTGAAAGAATTAATATGGAAATTAAACATTTTATTCATCAACAATATAAAATAGGGAAATCTTATCGTGAAATTGGTGGTTTAATTGATTTATCACGTTCAACCACGTGGAAGAGTTTTGCTAAACTCGAAATAATAAACCCTCAAATGGCGAACAATTCCAAATAGCGAGCACCAGTTTTTCCACATTAAGTATTTTAAATAGCTAGTCGCTGGAAATAAAGAATAAAATTTCCTGGACTTTCAATACAGTTCAAATTGCTCAAAACATAACGTTCTTTGTTAGCTTTGTGCAGACATATTTCATTTTGTTAATTTATTTATATGGCTGCAATAAATTGCAATATTAAACGATACCAAATTCAAATTAAATAAGGACAACAAAACCAAGTGGAATTTATATTCATAATACTGAATAGCTATGACAACCTATTTTAAATGGTTTAGGACAATCTGCTTTGCATACTCAAGGAACTAGCAATGAAACATTTCAAAATTAGTTTCGGTAAATTTCAGTGAGCACGACTACGAGAAAGTGGCGCAATGGGCACCTTTCAAGTAAGCAAATATAAGGGAGCCTGAACAAGTAAGAATCGAAAAGGCGTTAATAAAATGGTTTATGAAACAACGATCAGTAAGTGCAGATATGATAAAAGCCGAAACAACAAAAGATAAATTCTCGTTTCAAACCGATCTTTAGTAAATGTGATGCCAATGGCCTAATAATCAACTTCACATAACTAGTGTCGTTCTCCTGAGAATGAATTACGAATGTCGGTGATACTTAAGTAATGTTTTTGCGACCAAATATAGAGCGAGAACTATTTCAACGCTTTGTTGTGGACAATTATTACGCTAGGGAATATTGAAACAGAGGAACCGCTAAAGAAACTAATCATCAATGATGCGTTATGAAATTTACGTTCAGCTTAGAAGAAAATCGGTAAAAAAAACAATCGCAAAATTATGGAATCAAATTTTAAGGTCCAATTATATGAAAGATCACACAGGACAAGCATTCTAGCCGAAAAGTGCAAGCGAACATCGCAACTACCGTGAATTTGTTACACACTATAGACTCCAAAGATTGACTTTAGAAATATGGATGACTTCCAAATATTATCGGATGAAAGACATAATGGTAGCTCATTCAAAGAAACATTGAAGACTTATTAGAAAATATTAACTGCTGAAGCAATTTAAATTTTCAACAAAGCACTATGTAGAATGTGATGTTATAGAATACAGTCAATACAAGTTCACGACAAAAAATTATAATTTGATAATCTCATTTTCCAAACGAAACTAATATACTTCCCCCGGAAATTGTTTACAATTTATTACGTCAAAGGTTGTCATAATGCAAAAGGATATAACTTACATATTTTCTGTTGTTTTTTGTAGACATATGGACATCTCTTTCAAAATAATGGTTCAAAATAGCGAAGATATTCAAAATAACAAAGAGCCTCTGTCCTATTTTGTTCGCTATTTCGAGAGGCTACTGTATTCACGACTGAAACCAAAGCCAATTTTTTTTCGAAAATGATAATCAAGGGAATGTCCGTCCAAAACCGAGCATAGCAATGCAATCGTATGTTACGGTTCGGGGGACTACTGCAGCCAGTGGTTTTTCTATCTCGCTTTTTTTCAAGATATAACAGATCAGCATCAAGTTGAGAGCCTCTTAGAACAAAATTTACTTGCTTCTAGGGTGGGGGCCCTGAAGTGCATCGGATTCTCCAGTATGACAATGATCTCAAACATACTGCACAGATTGTTTTAAACTGGTTACTCTATTATCCACCAACACAGAGTTGCACACTTCAATCGCCTGATTTCATTCCAATTGATCATTTCTAGAAACTTTTCAAGCGAAAAATAGCAAAACGAAAAGTAGGCCGCAAGGAATCTCTAAAAAATACTTCGGGTGAATAATGGGCAGATATCTTATTCGAAGAAACTAACAAGTCAGAAAACGGAATCTCGGCGCTTCAGGTATACAAGATTTTGTTGAATTTTTATGAAAAAATATTTCGGTACCGAATGGTTTCATCTACAAACAGCTCGTAGTGTATATACATTGAACTCAGCACACAAGCCAGGGAGTTACACAAACTCCAAACACTGGCTTCCGTGTGTATCAGTGGGGCAATGAGGATATGTCCAACGGCATCCCTGGAGCTCTTTCCGGGATTAATTTATCTGCCCTCCGTCTGTACATACAGATGCAGGCAACGAGGGCAACATTCAGGATGGCCTCAGTGAGCCTGAGAGCTGCCTAAATCAAAAGAAGATTGATATTCTTTCTAGGCAGTATCCCGAATTACTAATACCATTACTGGTATGGGAATGCATTGAGAGACTGAATACGCTTGACTCGTTCAACAACGTCTGGATACTCTGGGTTCCAGGCCATGTTGGGTGGGAAGGCAATGATGCAGCGAAAAACTAACCAAGAAAGAAGCAGGGACGTCTTTACACTTTCTGGGACAGTGTCTAACACTTGTGCAAAGTAGGTTGAGGCGTCTGGGAGAACACTTAATACCAGATGCAAAGTTGAAAGATCTGGAAGTAGGGAATATACTAAAATCCCTTACGGTTATAGACTTGCTTAAGATACTATGATTAATAGGTACACTATAACCAGCAAAAGGGGCACAATAGTTCTTTAAGGATTTAACAGAATAATAATATTCGTTGAATATGTCTAATTTGATGTAGCGACATTTGATCTTTTATGGAGTAGTAATTTGACGCAAAAGAGGCAACTTTGACCTACTGCCACTTTTGCAATGATAAAAGGATTTCCACCTTACTAGGGTCATGTTTCATAGTAAAGCCTGTCATATACGTTATTAGTGTAATTTTACGGATTTATGATGATTTTCGCATTTTGTGTAAACACAAAATCTTATTAAAATCGATTCAATGTCTGTCTGTCTGTCACACCCGATTTACTCGAAAACGGCTAAACCAATTGTCACGAAGGGTGTTATGAAGGTGCGGTCTCTGAATTCCTTTCCAGTGACGCCATTTTGAGTTGAGTTTGATGGGGGCTCCCACTACATGTGAAAGCGGAGTGTAACATCTTTTTAAGGTTTTGTGTGAAACAAAACCTTATTAGAATCGATTCGATGTCTGCCTGTCGGTCTGTCTGTCTGTCTGTTTGTCTGTCTGTCTGTCACAGCCAATTTATTCGGAAACGGCTGGACCGATTGTCACGAAAATTGGTGTGAGTATGTGATCTGCCGTTCCCTTTACATGCAGCAAATGGCGCCATTTTGTATTAAGTTTAAGGGGGACTCCCCATACATGTGAAAGGAGGCTGCAAAATTTTTTTTCATAGAATGTAGCCATGTGGGGTATCAAATGAAAGGCCTTAATTAGTACTTTTCGAAACTGGTTTAATATTTGATATTGGGTAAAACGTAGGGGAGTGAGGGCTCAAAATATGACCATCAAAAAGTGTAACAGGTCTCGTTCTCAGAACTTATCCAACCGAAAAATCCGAAAAAAATCACAGTGGTGCATCTCTATGAAATCTATATATCCGGTTGCGATATCTGCAGAAATAAAGTTAATAATAGTATATTTCCACATTTTAGAAATTTACCCGGCACCACCCTTATGTTCATCGCAGAAGTACAAAATTTAGCATAGGTGTAATGAAGAACATGGTGCACAATTCGGTCAAGTTTGAAGAAAATCCAACTATTATTAACAAAGTTATAGGGAGTAAAACTTTACAATTTTTTGTAAATTTCGTGCACCCTACAACCTGCATGACGTCATCATCACATATCAATTCGTCAATACCACAACGAAGTAAGTTCGTATGAATTGGGTAGAAAAGGATTATTCCAACGAGACATGTGTGTATGTAGGTATAGAGTATATGCGTGCTAATGAACTTTGTGGGTAGTGCCTAATTCAGATAGGTATAAGAAGTGAATCGGAAATATGGATAAGATCAATTTATATACGTGCATATATGTGTACAGTATTCGGAAATAGGCAGTTTGTTTGTTTAGGGTGAGCGCAATATCTATGGCTGTAATATGTACATATGTCTCGTAGTTTGGGATGAACACAAAGCCTCTATACCCGAAACGCGAGCTTCCGGTATTCCGACTTGTTTGGCCTTGATATCTGCATCTTTGTAGATGCTGTTGCTGTTCTATTATACTTGCGAGGCATTTTTAAGACAAAACAACAAACTAAGAGTATAAGCAACTGAATGCTCGCACAACCTTACAACGTGGCAAAACTAATGGAACTGACGAAATTTACTTATTTGGTTTGAAAAACCAAACTAAGTTTAGCTGTCAGGTACAATAAACCTTTTGAATTTTTTTTCTATAGTTACAAACACAATAGCGAGGGTTAGAAAAAACATTTGCTACTTCGGTCTATTCCCCGCCTACTTTCAAACGCTTGGAGAAGGTCTAACAAATATACTTGTATCTTCAAAAATATTTGTCGGAGTGATTTAAAATATACTCAAATATATGTATATTCTAAAAAGTCGATTTTTTCAAAATTATAACTAGGCATAACCCCTTAATTTATGCAAATTATTCACACAAATGGGGAAAAAATTGCTTTTTCATCGTTATATTTGTAATTCATGTGGGGTATATTCGTGATCGGCGTTACGACAGAGTAGGCAAATAAAATATTTTTTCCACCTGGATTGGTCATTCGTCGTATGAAAGATCGCGGTTCAAATCTCACCAGCGACAAAGAGATTTGTTATCGTGAATGGAAGTCGGATAACAGCCGACTTAGCTGTGAATGAGTACCTGAATGAAATCTGGATAATAATTGCGGGCGAGCGCATTACTGACCACATTGCATCCTACAATATATTGTAATCTTGTAGTGCACCATTGCGGCTTTGAATGAAGTGCTCTGATATTCTTCAGGACCCAGATCCAATTGTATTGTCGCGCCAACGATATCGTAAAGTATTTCGGGACCTAGATATCATGTGCGTGCATTATCATATTTTTGTTCAGGTTTTTTAGTTGGGTGGTTTCTGGAATAGATCCTTCAAGTAATTGACCCTTTTCGGATCACCGTACTCCTTCACTTTGCACCCCTCATTAAGGTATCTGGGGATCACGTAAATTCAACGTGCAGCAATATAATCTACGGCATATGTTGAGGGTCACAGTTCCAATCTGTCAACTAAATTTTGTATCAATAGGTGTAACCTTTTTGAAAAAAGTTCGTGTAACAGACAGGCAAAAGGCCGACCAAAACAACGATGACTTGATACGCCTGATGCGAATTTAAAAGCCTCGCAGCTGCATCCAGATCAGGAATTGGATAGAACCAAGTGACGAAACCAATCACGACGAGCCGACCCCGCTTGTGAACGAGATAAAGGCTGAAGAAAAAGAAGAATAAGGTTTTGTTTTCAATAAAAATGAATGCAATTAAGCTTCCTGCTTCGCATTATTAATTTCTTAAGTATTCGAAAAAATGAGGTGTACGAAGATGTCCTTAACTGTGTATCGTATTTTTATCTTTTCTAAGAAACATTTTCAAATATATTTAACAATATGTTTGCGATTTTTCATTGTATTTCCTATTGTTGAAGTTTTCAAGCGTCGTACTGACCACATTTCTTTCCAACAGACATATGCTGATGAGGGTCATGACCTGAATGGTGTGCTAGAGCATGTTTACCGTTCAATGGAGAATTTTCTTACGCCTTGTTTAAGTTTGGATTCCGACGAAATGAGCCACGATGAAACAACACACATACCAACCGACTAGCTGTGAAATTTAGTTTATAACAGTATTCTATAATTGATAGTTTGTTTTATAAAACGTAATATTAGTTGACATCTTAAATGAATAACAAACATTTAACGGAACATAGGGGAAAAATAAGAAATACGTCATTAAGAGAAACATGTTAACAAAAAGTGCTTTAAATTAAATAATTCAAGAGAAAAATATTAACGTATTATGTATATGTTTTGAAATGAAATAGCAGAGGCAATTGATATGTAACCGATTCAGTGCATCATTTCACCTGTTTTAGTTTTACGCCCAGAATCGATACATTCTTCAAACCCCATGACAACGGCTTGAAATTTTGAAAAAGAAAAACAGATTTCTTACCAAGTATTTATTTTGCCCAACAAATTAATGATTCTCATTCAATCTTCTGATGTTTTTCTAGCGAATTTATTCAGTTGAAACAGAAAGTTAAACCAATCTGAGTATACCAATTGAAGAAAAGGAATTACCGCACTTAAAATGAGTGGGTCCTCACCATTTCTATTCTATTTATGTAAATTTTCGCAAGAATCCTATAACAACCGGATCCATGAGTGACATTAATTGCCCACGGCGAATCCTCTTCGACGCTATTATCCCCGACACTAACACTATGTAATAGGTATTAGAGCAATTCTCATACGAGATCCATTCGCGACAACCTCCATGAAAGGATGCTATAAAATGAATTTAGGTAGAATCCATTCAATGCAAATAATGTAGATAAGTGAGTAGGACAAACGCGTGTACATAATTTATGTTAGTGTTTAGACAAGAAATCATTATGAAGTTTTAACATAATTGAATGTAGATAAAGTTGATGACCTGTTTTATACCAAAATGAAAACATAAAAATATATAGCAAAAGTTAAGGGAGAAACAAAAAGGAATATTTAAATTTGACTTTGTATTATATACGATTACATGGGTTAATGTTGTGTTTATTTGGTTCAAGTTTAATTGGCTGAATGACATCTATACCAAGTAGTTAGAATCTAAGTAAAACGGTTGTGAATGACAGTAAAAAATTGCGAAAATTATCAAAAATTAAAGCAACAAATCAACAGAGTACGTAGGTAAGCAAAAGTCTTTTTAGCTAGAAAACCAAATCGAAAATAATATAAAAAAGTTAATTATTGTGTAATTGTGGCTATTGTTGTACAATAATTTAAAATAATCGTCTTTTTGACACAGCCGCAAATAGTAAATGCCGTTTAGAATTCAAGCTATTATCCGAAATTTAATCATTATACTATATATGAAATTCCTTTAGGCAACTATTGTCATTTATAGTTTATTGAAATTTTGAGTTTTTGAATCATTGCTTGCGATAGACAATCCCGCATGATCATCACCATATTCATTTCTCCCAACATGCAATAGTTTGCCACTTTTAGTTCTTGGGAGATGCTTTACCCAACAACATATTTATAATGTGAATAAGAATTTAATTGTAAATCAAACGTTAATTAGTAGAAAAAATGATTTTAAAAAACCGTTTGAAACATTTTTTAGTATATATTCTGTGAACACAAAAATTAGATTTATTTGAAGATAAAAGTATGTTTTCACTGAAGTCGAGGCGAAATTTTTGTTGAACTGTTGATAATGATTGTGAACAATTAATTCAGAAGCTGAAAGTGGACGAAAACTTTGTTATTAAATTACATTACATTGCGGCATATTACTTGGCTATGCCGTTCTTGAAGATCCGATGCTAATGAGTGCACCATCAAAAATACGTAACAGGGTTGAAATACAACGACTGGGATAGAACTAATCAAGTCTAGTTATTACAAATTTGTCTTTCATCTTTCAGAACTACAAAATCTTCGAAACGCAACGATCGTGCTATTGTTTTGGGGTAGGTTTGGTGAATGCAAACTAAACACCTACCTGCCGTCAGAGAGTTAGCCTGGAACCGTTTCTCATATTCTCCCGCCTGGGAGAACTTTCAACTGTTAGTTCAAGAAGCAACCCGCCATCCGGCCCCTCTGCCAGTCGAGCTCTATCTTCTCTGCAACAAGAGGAACCATGACAGTGTTGTCTGAAAAGGGCTAGCTTGTGTTTAAATAAAGTTGTTGACGAATTCCATCCCATCTACCGCAACAAAAAAGGTGTGATCGGCGTCGTCCATAATCCCATTGCAAAACACACAATCAGGAGACCGTGCCTTTCCAATTTTGTGCAGGTACGACTAAAAACCTCCCGCATAGGAGCTGGGTAAGGAAATAGTCAGCCTCTGCCTCTTTTCTCACTTTGCCAAGAAGCAACCGCCTCCCTTGCGCTTATATATGGCTTTATGCTCCTTAGGAAGAAGGGCAACGGGAATCACTCCCGCAATCACCATCAGGGCTGGTTCACAGACAGGGCGGTAGGCAGATACCATTCGCAACGCATAATGCGTTTAAACTATACCTTCTTGCCAAGGTCATCAGTCTCTGCACCAAGAAAGTTCATTATACAGCGTCTCATAGAGCAGGGAACCGTTTCTCAGATAATCCCTCAAGATATTTCACAACGTGGAAGGTATATCTAATGTGAGTAGAATGTCTTCCCATCTCACGAAATCAAAGGCATCTCTGATATCAAGCGTTACCAGGAGCACCGCTTGCCGAGCTCGGCGGCTGTGTGCCTTCGCGCGATGAACCGCATCCACGACTTATCTGAGAGCATCCGCTGGTCTAAAATCGAACTGCCATGGGGATAAATCTCCTGCAGCGCGTATCACTTCACCAATTCTACTTCTGGTGAGGGTTTTGAGCATTCTCTCGGCAACGTTGAGCATACATCGTGGCTAGTATGCAGACGTCTATTCAAGGTCGCCTTCCCTTTTGCTAATCAGCTCAATCGTTCCCACTTTCCATCGGGAAGGAAAGTGCGCTCTTTCAGACAACCGTTGAATGCCCCGACGAGTAGGTCTGGCCGATATTGGAGCACCCGTTTGTATACCTGTGTTGCAACACTATCGGGTCCTGGCGCCATCTTGTTTTTCACAGAGAAGGCTGCCTCTTCTGCTGTCATCAACCCGTACCGGATGTGCAGGAAATAAGTGAACAGAGTTTCCGCACTTCACTTCTTTTAGAGCCCTAATTTTTCGGGTTACCGGTTTGTAACCATTCACCTCGTCGACTCAACATCGAGCTTTGCTTCTGTTTATTGCGCTACGGAGTCTCCTTTTGATTGATCTTTACTCTACTCCATTATTGTGGCACATGCCTGCTACCGGTCATTTAAACGTTCCAAAGGTCGTCAATTTCCGCCGTCCACCAATAGATAGAAGGTTTATCACGTATCGATGCCCCCAGGGCATGGAAGTTCCCCAGGCTTTCATTATCGGGTTTATTACCAAATCTCCGCGCAGTCCCACTTGCTTCAAGAGCTCATAATATTATAGTGTGTAAATTGCTACCTACTTAAGTTATCGGTTTCTCTTCCCGCTTTATCCGCAAAGAGTATTACGCAATGAAATAGACCAATCTGTCTGTCCGTCTAATTGTCTGTTTTTTTTTATGGGGAAGTCTATCATGGATGCGATCCATAATTTCTCAATTGAGGATGCGCATGCCGGACCCTTACCCACTAACACCTCCCACATTTTCTCCAGTTTCTCCTGGGGGACCTTCGTTCTGGTATTGGTTCGATGAACTGTTCAGTTAACAGTTCGCAATAGATAAATTAGCTGCAACTGCTTTGACCGTTATTAATTCTTGCTAGTGCATTAGTTTTATCGGTATAACTACCGCGTTCCACGCTATATCCGATTTCAGCTTATCAGATTTTCCGCTATTAAACGGGATCCTAACTTAATTCCTAGATTTCTCTTTGATCCTTGGGCAGGTGAAGAAATTTACAAAGCATAGCATAGCCCACACACTTATGTTCAGGATAAGCCTGTGTGTCCACCGACCATTCTTCGCCTATTCCTATGCGGTTTGGCACGCAGCCATTGACTTCATTGGCTAAGATTGTTTATTCCTTCCTGCTCTCTTCACAAGTGACTTGCCTCATTGGCTAAAATATACACGGGAATCATCTTAGCGCTGATCTTCTGCCCAATAAGCTTTAAATGTGATTTAAAGCTCAGCTTCGAATATAAAGTTACTTTCAGGTATTTCAGTGATGAACAACATGTTAACAAATGCAAATTTCAATAGTTTTCTGTTTTTGTCGCTCTTTTTAAAAAAAACTACCAACTCAGATTCAGGTTAGCCAAGTTTCAGACGGAAGTCTTCCATCTCCCAACGTCATCCGACAATAGCTTAATTATACATTTTGCATAGCAAAAGACTGATAACAGTTCCTTGCCAAACACTTGGCGTTATATTGTACGTCTTCGACCCCTCGTTCGATTCGTTGCACTTGCGCTGTCGGAAGTAGCCTAGGATTATATTTAATGCCGCGATAAGCGCTACAGTGGTATGATTTCTTTTCGTAGTATATAACGCTCTCTTGATGTCAGAAGTCACCAGTGCGTAGTATTTCCCTTTCTCAAATTCTTTCCTGGCTAGTCCAATAACCATTTTACTAGCATCAACCACTGACCGGGCCTCCCGGAAGCCCAACTTTCTATTTGTTAATTAATCAGCGCTGTCAATTGTTAAATATAACCTTTTATAGATTATCCCCTCGAGAACCTATAGCCTATTGTATTAAGAAGGCAGATAGGTCTCTAGAATGTTGGTTCACCCATCAGCTTACCCGGCTTTAGCATCAGTACAAGCTTGGGTGATTTCCACTTTGTCGGGAAAGACCCTTCTATTAGGCAGTCTGTGCCTTTTAGGTACTCGATCATTGCCGGAGACTGCGTTATCTCTGACTCTTTTACGACGTCTAGAACTTCATCTTCGGTTACTCTAGGGATGTTTTCGACGCTTGTTGGTACCGTATGGTACATCGTAAAATGTTCCCCTCCGAGAGTTTCATTCAACTTCCGTTAAACAGAGAAAATTCGGTAACATTCGAAATTTGTTTTTACGAAGTGGTGTAGCAAGTGAGAAATGGGATATAGGAAACATCAACTGAACATGCCAAGTAATCAAACGAATCAATGCGATTATGGGCGAGAATGAGTTTTGACATATCTCTAATTGACGTTCGTTAAAATTTTAACATTATGATGTAACCATTATATAGGCAAAGACCATTCACTTTTTGTAAAGAATAGTATCGCAGTTTTGCTCGCATCTACTCAAAATTCGTGCCTGAGGCATCAACAGTCAATCAAACAGCTAGCACAGTCACGTCATTCATATCAGCTTGGACATGTGTTAGCCAATTTGGAGTTCACATAGGAGAGAGCCGATCCACATACTCCACAAAAATGGTGACAGCGCATCTCCTTAGGCAGCTTTTCGTTGCTTTTGTTGTCAGATAGCGATCAGTACCTAGTTCAGTCGATAGTAATCTCTGCGTTAGCATAGCATAGATTTAATTAACTAAAGTATTATATCATTCGACAGCTTTTGTTAAGTGTCAAAAGCCCCTTCAAAGTCCACGAACAATTCCTCGTGTATTGAGTGTTGCTTCTTCTATTTTTGAAACGGAAAGAAAGGCAGTCTCACAGGATTTTCCATGTTGATAGGCATGTTGGTTTTCATTTAGTGGGTGCGATCATAACGCATTCTCGTGAATGTGACGCTCAACCAGTCTTTCCAGACATTTCATGGAGAATGACCTTAAACTGATCTGTCCGTTCTTTCGGTTTGAACAGTCATCTTTCTCAAATTTCGGTATGTAAATTACCCTAAGTTTTTGCCAAAAAGACATGCCACACACAAAATATTTCTCAGAGGCTACTCTAGGTATTTTATACCTGCCTTTTAGCAGTCCTCCAGGATGGCGTAATTGCAAGAGATCATGGGTTAAATCCAGTTCGTAAAAGCTCGAAACGGTTTTCTAAGACTGTCCAACCTGATCGACTTATCCCGTTTAAGGACTCTTCATACTCGTGACGTATTTTGTTTGCCTTCCAGTTCCCCATAGTAGGTTTTAAAAAGGTCTTCGAACTGGGGGTTACTAAAATTCAACCACTCTCCACTTTTATTGCACTTATAAGCACAATTTTGAAGTCACCTGGTTGATTTCTTGAGTTCTTGCAGTTTTTGATTACACCTGGGAATCGCTTTACTGCATTTACCTTGTGTAATAGGAGAAACCTCTTCAAAACACTTCAAAAGTGTACGATTCAGAGTTTTCAATCTGTCTTTTGTCGCAAAATGAATCCTTAATAGTTTACGGACAATGCAATGAACCTCATTGAACTTTGCCCAATCCGTCTATTCGCTCGCTATGGTCAGACTAAATTCTAAGAAAGGATGGTCTGACAATGACACTTTATCTACCATCCGCCATTCTCCAATCAACTCTTAACATTTTTGAAGTACAAATTTTGAATTCAATTAATTTATCTCTCCGTGCCCCGACGAATTTTGGGGCATACTCTGCGTTAGCAGTCATAAGACTAGCTGAAGTAATGAAATCAAATAACTTCTCTCTGCTAAGATTGCATTTGCTACTTCTCCGACAAACATTTTGAGAGTTTGCATCACAACCTGTTAAAAGTTCAACACCACTTGACTCCGCATACTTTACCAAATTTCTGCTGGTAGTTAATTTGACTAACGTTTCTGTTTGTAACCGCCATTCACTGAAGAGTCTGTTGCCTCCAGTGTAGAACTCACAGATTGTCAGCTTCCGCCAAAACTTCCACTTTCTTGCGACCGATTTCTCAAGACTTGCCACACTTCTGGTGTGTTCGCCTACTTCCGCAGTACTTTCCGCTACCATCGGCTGGGAGCGTTCCTAGGTTAACGGTATGTGGCATAGATCTTTTTCTATATACCGGTATTAAACCAATTGCGTTCACATCCCCTACTTTTATTTTTTCCGCTTCTTTTGGTGCAGGGGGAAGAGAAGCTTCTGACATGCAAGATTTAATCTATAGTTCCCTTTGCTTTGTGGCTGAAATTTTTTTCTGCCGACCTTCCTCTTCCGTTTTCTATCAGGCTTAGACAAGAGTACTGCGGACAGGACTGTAGTTGGCTTTCCAGTTTCTCCCCAGAGCTGCACTCTCCTTTTTGGCTGACCACGCCGTAGATACTGACTTTCCATCGAAGTAAAGAGCATGTCTTCTACAGATTTATCCGTTCTTCGTTCCCCGGCCCTGATTTGATTACTCGAGGTCACCGCTGGATTCGAAGTCGGTGACCCCTTACCATTCGCAAAATTAAAATCCGTTAAAAAAAAGAAAAAGTTAACTGACGACTTCGTCCAGGGCAGATGCAACTCATCAGATGCTGCCTCACCTGGGAGCAGCGTGACCGAAAGTAATGACAGATGGTAATCGCTCCATTTATATATCATCGCAAACACGTAATGAGTACGAATTATATTGAAATGAAATCCGTCATATGTTCAGACCCAAACCTGGCCGAAAAGAATTTTTTGTTGAGGATGCTGGGAGTCCTGAGTCCGCACCCACTTGGTGACGGACCGGACCACTTGGCAATCAACTTACTTCCTCTTTTGTAGTCCACTTTTTCTTGTTCTTGGAAAACTTGGGTGCTTAACCCAAAAAGAGGAGTCCGTGGACTACAAAAGAGAGAGTAAGTTGCTTCCCAAGTAGTCCGGTCCGCCACGAAGGGGTTGCGGAGACAGAACTCCCAGCATCCTCAAAATAAAATCCATAACTTCCATATTGATATGTTTTGGGCACTCAGTAGTGAACTACTACAGATTACTCCAACACGACAACGTTTCTGATGGAATCCAATATCACAGGGAAACTGAGGATGGAGTTCACGCTAATTTAATCCATGTTAATTTTAGTATTGCATACTTTCTCTTCGAAACAGTTTGCTAGTGATTAGGGTAGTTCGATTTTTACATCTGTTGAGGTACCTTATTGCTTATGTGTGAATTTCGCCCACTTTCAGTTATGAAATGTCTCAATAACGAACGTACTGCAATAAAATATAGCATGTCCGAGAGTTCAATATGGTGACGACAAAAATAATTGCAAATCAGGCACTTGAACAATATGACGAGTGTTCTGATTTTTTGTTCAAATCTACTTCAATGAATTGGCGCTTTTTAGGCCAACTTTTATCTTTTCCTTCCTACTTTTGAATTCTTTTCATATAATAATTGTATTTTCCATTAATTCTTTTGTTTGTTATTGTTAACATTACGGAATACTTTTCGCATTTAATATCGCAATAAATTAAATCAAACAAATCAAGTTAGAATGAAAAACTATGTAAATATGGTGTGTACGTGTATGTAAGCGGTAAACAAGTGGAGAATCAAAGTAACAGAAGCATGCTAAAATTATCAATCAAAAAATGCCTTGATAGATTTTAAACAATAGAATTTGATTCGAGCGGAATTATACTACGGTAATGTAAAATGTGGAATCGCATAGATCTTAAGTGTTGAGGGTTCACAATGTGTTCTTCCCTTAATTTATAATATTATGTTTATAATTCAAGCAAGTCAGTATATAATGGCATACGGATGCAGATACAGATATATTTATAACTTTATTCTCATTAAGCTGAGGCAACTTATATATGGTATACTCCTTTCTATCGCCTTTTTCGGCTACCCAATAATTCACTGAGTAAATAATTCTTAACGATATCTTACTTGGTTTAAGATGAATACATTTGTAAGATGCGTTATTCACAACGTAGCTCTTTTTGAGTTATTCATTTTACCAATAAACGAGTGAAACCAATAGTCTCTTTGCCCTGTCTAATTCAAATGCTTTTTCGTCTCTCTACCTCAAGTCGTCTATAAAGTTCGTTTCATAGACTCGAAAACTCTTCACGCAGCGCTATCTTGGCAACCCAATTTTGGATTGTTATTGATACCACTGAGCAGACGATCGAAGGCGCGTCATATTCTCATTTCGGAAGTAATCATGCCGTGTTACGCTACTGGTCCAACCTAACATCTTCCTCGCCATTACCGCGAGACGCCGTTCATTAGTGTTCTATGTCGCAGTTTTTGGCACCACACCATCGAGTTTCTTGTAGAGTGCAAATTTCAATCCGCCCTTTCCGAAGGACTCCTGCGAGTTCGTCCGTCTTTCCAGTGAGGGTGCCAATATTTAGCGAGCTGACACTTATTTGTTTTACTCCAAACTCCATGTGTATTTTGGTGCTGTAGTGAAACTAAATACAACTGCAAACAACGTTTCCGTCACTAGGCAGTTATTTGTTATTCTTCATATACTAGGATTTCTTGAAAATTTTGTCCCCATTTTCAGTGCAAGTTATTTGACCCTATATATGTTTTGTAAAAGGAGATTTATATTAGAAAGCCTACATTGCTATCATATACACTATAGGCCATCTTCGACTTTTCCTCTGGGTTCTCTCGGCTGCTGAAACGTGTTTCCCTGTACTCTTTTTTGGCTGACTTGAACAACAAGAAATGGCAGGGAGTCAAATAAGGGGAATTCGGTGGCTATTAGCTGGTATTTCTTCAAAAATTCTCG
Source organism: Hermetia illucens (assembly GCF_905115235.1). NCBI lineage: Eukaryota > Metazoa > Arthropoda > Insecta > Diptera > Stratiomyidae > Hermetia > Hermetia illucens. The sequence continues at coordinate 123,509,349 of NC_051851.1, read as the reverse complement.
GATAATGGTAGCATTGTGCAACAGTGTGTTACGTTAGGGCAGAATCCACGAGTTGTTCGTTCACAAATTCTGTATAACTTTCGTAGAATTTTTGCTAATTCACGAAACCAACGCCTCATTTGCAATAATAATTTGTTTGATGAATGTAGGGTCGGATTTACATAGAGGATTCATGCATTCGCATCCTAAAATTTAATACGAACTCCTTGTCATAAATCCAATTCATTTTTTAAATCGTGGGTATACTTGCGCAAATGGAGAAATGAACATCTTCGATTATATCATTGAGTTTTATGTTTGACTTCTCATCTATCCCCTCTAATAAACCTTGGAAAGCGGAAAAAAAATATTCCGGTGCTCCAACGCCAAGCGAAACGAATAGCTTCACTAACTGGTGTATAGCTGTGTTAAGAAAAGTATACTCTTTGGGCCTTTTATTCGTCTTTTACCAGAATAGATCTTTTAAAAACAATTTTCTATTAACACTACTGAGTATTTGCGGACAGCCCATTTAGCTAAACAGATTCTTACCCGGTCTGAGATTATAGAGTTCAAGCTCCCTTCCCGCGACCCGCACTTGCCTAATGTCATCATCTTTCGAACTAACTGTACAGCCATTGCTACCGTATTCATCTCAATGAGCCTTCTCTTTGATCAAAATCCATTTGTTAGGCAGAGGGCACCAATTGTGCAATGGCCACCTGCTTCAGCTTCTTGAATCACCGCGACTTTCTGAGAAACTCGGCTCCATCTTCGACTGTTGTTGGTATGGTCGGCCTTATCCGCTATCCAATATTGCAAATTAAGGATAGTTAACTAGACCTCATAATCTACAGTAGGGCAGTTCAAATCGAATCTTTGTGTCCAGTCTAGATCATCCCTAAACAAGAGGCTAGGCATGTCTTTGGCCCTTATTAGCCCGCCACTGTCGGCTCAGTCTAGTTTTCAAAGTTGAATTATCTTAGATATGTATACCTTTTTGTAAATGCTGTACCATTCGTTTTTATTCCAAAACCGCCATTGTGTGCTTGCATTTATTGGTTCTCATATTTTAGTTTTTATTTTGAAATATATTCACCACTACTTCGGAAATCTTTTTCGAAATTAATCTATCCATGTGGAAATTATTTGTAACTGATTAATATACTTTGCTCTCTGATTTTAGATACCATCACATCTCGTCCTTTCAATTTCTTCGCAATCACATAGGAAATATTCCGTGTATTCCGCTTCATCATTATAGGGGAAGGGAAGTTTTCCTAGTAGCTGCTGGCACTCCAATTGCTGGTTCCAGTCTCGGCAAGAAAAACTTCAAATATATTTTTCTAAGGCATTCGACATTTCTAGATTTCTGACAAATAAATGAATGGAGATCCTTATGAAATGCTGTTCAGTATTAATCATGATCATAAAGAAAATAAAGCTCAAGGAAATATTAGTCTTTTTATGCGAAACTAATCCTTGATTGTGCAGAAAGAAAGAAGGAAAATTGTCTTTATCTGATCGAAATATTTTCACTGTGTAAATATAGTAATTCGGGAACTAGTTTCTCCTCCCACCATGCATCATCCTTATGCAGATTAGAAAATATTTTTATCAAATAACCATTAAATCCTATGTGGGGCATAACATATTAACCACGCATACACGCCATCTTTTTCAATTCCTGGATATTTGCTTCATTTTCCTCAGAGGTTTCCGAAAGCCTTGTATTCTTCCTCCACTGTTCTGTGCTACTTGAATCCACGGCGACATACTTGGGATACTTCAGTTTTGTGTTGGCTAAGGCCATTCCCATTCCAGTGGACAATTTTGATGGCATTTATTAATTATTTAAGGATTTGCAGCATCATATTTTGAACAGTGCCCATGAACTGCTTCATATTATTCGATAGTGTAGCGAGAAACGAACATCGCTCTGGCTGTGAATTATCAGTGGCGGAATATTTTTCATCTTGTGATTTCACTATCGAAGTCCACTCTAGGGTGAATAGTTAAAGTTGCAAAGTTACCGAAGCTTGGCATTGTTTGAGTCTTTGCCGAAGAGTTTATTTGTTGTTTTTCCCCTCTTATTCTACTTCTGAGCTTTATAGACTTCGAATCCTGCGTAGTATTCACGAAGGAAAGCAGCTCGCTCACCCGAAAGCTAGAAATTGCTTTGTGGTCCTCAAAAAATGGCTGTTCGTAGTCTGGCTCTAGCTAAAGCTGGGCAATCGCAATATTAGTGCCTCATGGTTTTCGCCCCTTCTCTCCAGCTTTGACAATGCGAATTATAGAATAATCTTGTATGCATTTGAACAGTTCTCGCAATCGCGTCGGTCACAGTGGTTATATTACGCTTGAAACTCAGCCATCTTCAGGCTTCCAGTATCGCCAATACTTCCGCTTGGAATACACTGGGGAAACCTGAGAGACCGTACAACTCGGATACACTGTGCGTATCCGAGAAAACTCCCGCACCCACCCCACAGATCATTTTTGATTCGTCGATGAAGAATAATGTGTCATTTTCACGCAACACACGCTGGTCTCCCAGCAAAGGTTGCAAAGTTCAGCTTACGTGTAACGTAGTCCGAAGGGAATGCACAAAGCTCCCGAGGTACCACACAATAGAATTATACGTTAGGATAGGACGCACCGCGGCTGTGTACATGCAAAAACAAATTCTCGGCCAAAAACTCCATTTCCTTACAGAGCTTCTCTTGCATCCCTTCTTAACTTACCGTTCTATGTTCAATCTCCAATTTAGCTTCGGATTCAGGATTACACCCAGATACTTTGCATTGGAGAAAGAACTAATCTTTTTTCGGGGGATGAAATTTGGGAATCTTCGCCTTGGTGGTGAATAGCATCAGTTCCGTTTTGGTTGGATTTATACCGAGACCGCATCTTGTGACCCACAGGCACAACGCTCCTTCCATGATGTTATTCATAATGCAGGAAAACTTCCCTGACATCAATTTCACTAAGTCCTCGGCATACGCCACCACCTTAACCCCGTTCCTGTCCAATAGCCGTTAAATTTCGTCTATCACTGTCAATCAGAGATGACGCCAACTGCTCTGGTCAAGTGGCCATCTTTCAGATCCGGCTGGATCATCCTGGCTTTTAGCATGGATATTATAAAATGCGTAATATAACCCTCCAATTCAATATTCAATACTACTACTGATGGCTTTGGGACTAACATTGAAGGGATGGGCTCTTGTGTTCCTTCTACAGAATAGTGCTGAGTCCCGCAGATTCGCTGGAACTTTCACTGATCTTACACTAGCCCAACCAGGACCGAATTTCGACAGTCTTGATGACCGGCTTGTACTTCTTCAGGTAGTGGTTCCATGGCTGCCAATATTTGTGCCTGCAGCAGATGGTGAAGGTCTGCCTCGTAAGCTTCCTGACAGATCTTCATTCCACCAAGGTGGCAGTGTCTTCTTGCTGTATTTAGCAGGACGCGAGACTATAACCTTCGAGCAGTCACGCTCCTCGGAATAACAAGAACAGTCGCGCCTCTGTGGTATATACACCCTTTATTATATTTATTATATCACTTTTAGGAGGACGAAAACAAATGTCATAAATTATAAACAATACCTTGAAATAAGAAGAAACTTATTTATACTGTAGATACCATAGAAGATGTCAGTGCACTTGGGGCATATGTGATTAGCATGTTGCAGGCAAATGAACTTCTTGTTACTCTGTCTTTTTTTCGTTTTGACAAGGCTTGCAATTCTTCACTCTTACCTGTACTGATGTGATGGTCTGCTCCCTCTCCGCCGATTGACCCTTTTCCTCTTCCTTTTCGGTAATTTTCGGCTTCATAACTTTCTCGCGCAATTTCCTGTTTATAATATTTGCCCGTTCCGTTATGTGATTTTCTACTTTTTATAATATTTTTACTCCTGTTTTTGCAGACAAAATTATGAATGTATTTATTCTAGCCACATTCGCTGTCGACAGGAACACTACGAGAGGCCATCCTCGCGTGTTCCTTGTTACGTTATAAGACTCACATAGTTTGTCAACAGTATCTATCCCTTCTTTTGTACTATTTAAAAACTTATAATTTTGTGGTTTCTGAGGATTCCCTGTTTTGCTATCAATATCACTATCATCATGTAGGCTAGAAATCAGGATCACGCCCCTGTTGAGTTTCGGAACATATGACACAATTGTTGCTTCTTTTCTGAAACCGAATAAATTTGTGTGAGGTTTTTATTTCTTCGTAAACTTGAATGCAGGTGGTATTTGACCTTTATTTTTTTATAGTTCCCACAAATGAAATTCTTTTTTCTGCAAACTCCTTAACCAACTCGTAATCAGAAAACCAATTATCAGTGGTCACATTTCGACCGTGTTAAAAATTGGAGTAAGCCTTCTCTTGACTACGTCTGTAGGTTTACTAAGCGTGAATGGTCCCTCTGCTTGGGTCCCTCCGCAAATCTCCATATTAAATGTATAAAATAAATTAGCATCCACCGTGGTATAAATTTTAACTCCTAAACAATACATTTCTGGCTGGCAAATGGTTCAAAAACTGTCTGATAGGTGCCATCAAGTTTAATTCGTTCCTCCCTGGTATGAATGTCATCGAAACGAATAGCTCTCATCAAAAACTGAAATCTTGTCAGATTCAACACTGTTTTGAATTCATCCATTCTTCACGAGTCTTCTAAATTCAGGCGATTAGCATGATAAATTCCAGAAAATGTCTACCAACCAACTAACAATCTAGCATACATAAATATGAAATTGAAAAACGTACCTTTAAAAATTTCATGGTCGATCGCGCGTATGGGAGAATTACAATATGTGGTGATCACACTTTGACTTTGAGACTAAATGGCGACGTCTGAGGGTATATATAGCCAAGTTAGAGAAATTGGGGAAACACGTCTCAACCCCTTCATCGTGGTCGTTGCAATGCCTGGTGCATACGCGTTCGAAGGTTAAAGGCGGTTTCGAATGCCTTTTCCCGAGGACCTCGACCTTCGCAGACCAGTTCGTCTGTTGTGCCAATCTGTGATCTGAGAAAGGTTTGGAGACTTTTGAGGCGAGATCGGGACTCAAAAGTTGTTGTGCTGCCCCTGTTACACACCGGTAGATTTGTGTTAATAATAAAATCAGAGAATGACTCGTCTCCTTTCGTTGATTTCCGAGCTGCCCAATGAGTATGCCTTACATTGGCGTTGCAGCCTATCAACAGGATGGCCTTCTTTGCTACGATGGTGGACAATTCTTCTGGCGGAGCTGATCTATCATGAGGCATGCAAGCCAAAGAAATATGTATGCACGTTCTCCGCTCCCAACTGCTTCAGTTTGACCATGAGTAAGTCGCTGTAATTCAGACTCAACACAGAAAAGCATGCAGATTTTTCCTCGCGAGGATACATTCTCTGGGTCTCTCCTGATCAGCGTCTCTCGTGCAGTGGAATAAATTGTATTATTTGCTTTGTAGCCCCTTTAATGGTTCGGTCGCCTTCGATCATGGCCTCTTGTCGTCTATGTCTTCTTCTAGGAGATTTATCTGTTCTATCCAAAGCATGTTCTGTTTGTTCGGACTTCCTCAGTCTCCATCAGACAGTAAGTTTTCAACTCCTTCAATTGCTCGTTGGTCGTATCGAATGGATCCAGGTTGGCATCCATTTTCACGAAGCGGAACATTTTCATCTTTTGCGTTCCTGACTCTAATCCGCACTTTGTAGTTTGCTTTTTCCAATGTCTCCAGCCACTCTCCGCTTATACGGGGCAGAAAAGATTAGCTATTCGCCTGGGGTTTAACCTCCTTGATACCTACCCAGTCGCCCATGGGAATCCTGGGGATTTGAAGGCGCAGGGATTGGAGTTTGGACGAGCTTATCATTATAAGTACGGATCTTCGGTAACCAGCTGTGAGCGACTGGACTCCTAAGGATCTTGTCGTAGGGGATGACTTCGCTCATATTAGCGATGCCAAACCGATGAGAGGAATCGAAGCAGGGGATGAAATTCGTGTGTTCGTCTTTGTCGTTCAGAAGATTCTCGATGATCATCTTCGGCAGCCTGACCTCAACACTGGTCTGTTTCTCAAGTTAGCGATTCTAAGCTCGAAACCACTAGTCTGTTTGCCGCTATGCTCCGGGAGGTCCCCCAGGTTCGTTCCAGCTCAGCGGTGCTACGGCTTGCACCAACTGCACTGCCCTCGACGGCTAAAGCCTCCTGGCTGGGTGCTAGTGCTCCGATGATACGCCTGACAGCCCCACCTCTTCTTCTATCGTCTTTTTTTTGTGTTTTTTATTTGATCCAGTAGTAACGAGGAGGAATGAATACCTTGATTAGCCCGGACACCAAAGCAAGGGTCTTATTTGAAACTAAAAAGCAAGCTTCCCATTGGCCACGCAGGTCTCGCTATATGCTGTTCCGCTTGGCTTGGGGTCCTGTTAACACTTTCTCAAATGCAGGGAGAAAAGTCGCCAGGTCGCCCCTAACATATAACTAGCAGGCAAACAGATCCTTGTCAGTTGGATAAGCCTACCTAAAGCCCGACCCTACACACTCTTGACTCGTCCGAGGATGGTTTCCAGCGGCCACCGCGAGGAGGTCGTGTGAGGACTTGCCGGATTATGTAACCTTAACTTGAAGTATAACCAGATCCACAATATGATTTGGTACGACCAAATTTTTGATAGTTCCTGCACTGGATAGGACCACTGGGTTTATGCACTGTAATTTTCCTGTGCGAAATATAGCGAAGGTTGTATATCAGGTAAACGTTTGAATGTGAATGAAGAATGAAACCATCTACTGCAAATCTTAACTTGTGTTGTTGAAAAATTTATTCTCTGTTGGAAAAAGTCCCAACTTAATGTTTTTTCTGTTTTCATGCTTATCCTAATTGGTTGTATAAAGTTTACCTTCGATGATTACGAACCTGCTATACAAGAAGTTTTCAGCTTGTTCTGCAACCTGAGATTAGATTTGTTTACCATTACGAAATTCCAAGCCCATGATTTCAATTTCATCTAATTGTAATGTATCCGTCTGCCATATTTGTTTATTTCAATAATAAAAGTTTTTCAGTAGGAATTCACTTTAACGTAAGTGGTTTAATTCAACCCTTGATAATTAAACTATCGATTTCCAAATCTGTTGCAAAAATCACAGTTCACTTCACATTTGAATATTCAACTTGCTTCCAATCGCTACTATGTACAAAGCTTAGAAATCAATTACACCTCCTATTCGAGAACTAATCAAAGTCATTGAATCGCAATCGAAATGTACATAAAAACTCACCGCATACATCGCTTGCAAATATTTCAATTCTAAATTAAACTAATCTAGGATTTATATAAAACTGAATAGTCTTAATGATACCAACCGCGAAGATACTATGCAAGTAAATATTAACTTCCAGCATTTCAAATATGAATCCTTCCATAATGCATGCATGAAACCTAATTCGTAAAATATCAAATTCATTTATTACGGAACGTGTCGGATTCCAGGCGGTGGATAATCTCAATTTGGTTATTGTCCGAGGGAAAGTATTCATTCTTGAACTGCTGTAGTTTCTACTCATTCCAGATTGTATATCCTTAATATGTAAGCACTTTGGAAGTGGAGTTTTTAGTCGGGAAAGTGGAAAAGTTTCTGTTGTTAATCATTCAAATCGAGGTAGTGATATTCGCAACCTGAACTATTTACGCAATTTGGCTTCAAACCCCACAAAAGTTTCTAAAAAGTTAAAATAATCTATTGAAAATACGCCACCTACAGCTACTATTTGTAATTTCTAATCGAATTCCTCGTGGTTTTCATTAAAACTTAATAAATAAAAATACTCGTCATCAATAATTCAAGGTCAATTTCGACGCCATATCTAACTAAAGTCGCCATTTGTTAAGTTTTCATCTAGTGTTTAGGTTTTTAGTTGTTGCATCGAATCGAACTTAAAGAGTTGTTTTAAACGAATACGTTAAGCAATACTAAGACTAGTTCGGGATGGTTCCGCGTAGGAAAGCGTAAGTTCAACAATGTTGTGTGTGTGACTCTGAGGAGGAGATAGTTCTGCCCATTTAGTTCCCGGAGCGTTTATCCTTTCCAAATTCTAACTGCATGAGTTTGAGAGATGCAAGAACTTAACATTTAGCCAGTAAGAAATGAAAACAAACAAATCAAAACACCAATTACTCTTAATGGATATATACATACGTGAAAATTAGTTAAAACCAAGTAGCTATTCAATTAGGCTCGATAGGAATAGAAAATTGAACGCTGTAGTACCGTTACTAGTTAGAAGAGATAAAATACCTAAACTATGTATGTAACAGAGTAAACGAAAATCTAAAATCGGTTGTAAAATAGTTTGTACGAAGACATTCAGGACAAAGTATGCGTGAGGCAGGTTCTTGAAAGCAGCAGTCGCCACTTACAATGGTACGAGTGGGGAATCCCCTTTTAAGGAATAGCCAGATACCCTTGCAAGGGCGGACAATACGATAAGTAGACGGCTTCAATTCGAACCTGAATAGCGACCTCATTACAATGACAATGAAAATCCATAAACATATTTTCGACACAAAATTTTCTCCTTTTAATTTCCAAATCATTACGAAACATACAAAAGATAGATGTACGTTCTATAAAGATGTTTTTGAAAAGTTACTGAAGATATGTACCTAACTATTGATCAAAAAGTGTTTATTTGTTACGTCAGTATGTTCTATGAAGGAGAAAGAGGCGAACCTGATTAAAGGGAAACTAGTGTTAATTTAGAAGTTATCAAATTGAATTGCAAGTAAACAGAAAATGTACATTAATTTCACGTAACGAAAAATAAATTAATTTTTGTAAATTGACGTGCATCAACGCAATGCAGAACGAACAGAAAACCAGACAGATTATGTCTTACTTTTTTTGTTTTCATTGAACTCAAATAGCAATTAATATGTTGTTTCAATTAGGAATTTGTGAAAATTTGAGAGCAATTATCAGTTTATTCTAAAAAAGTGTAAACCTGTGAAAAATGAAAATAAACAATGCAAAAAATTAAGAGAAGTTAAAAGGTTGCGTTTCTTGTGTCGCATTGCACCGCAAAAGCCCTGCACAATGGGTGGAGACTTTCAAGCTTTCAATCTCAGACACGAATCAAATTCCGATAGCGAAAATGATTCAAGTCGCGGCTTTGCACACAGTTTGAGAATATCTGGATACGACGCGCTTGGATGTTCATAACAGGAAGGGATTACAAACAATGGTAAATTGTCAAAATAGTATTGGAAAGCATTTAAATTTCCAACATAAAATAAAGGAGCAGAAAGCGGGATGCTTCAGGTATGAAAGGTTTTGTGCTTTGGGTCTAGTATTGTTCCACTTTTACGTAGCTAAAAATTCAGTTGTGCGCCATTTTTGAAGACCAATTTTCATGGCAAGTATGATGAGCAGCCGAAAAGGAACATTTCATGACGGTTCTCAACCCTATCACATTTGGTGAAGTTTCGTCTGTTGAGGATGAAATGGCTAGCGACCGTAACATGCGGATACGGACTGTTCTTGCAAATAGAAGTGAAATCATCCTGGTCACTGATGCACTCAGCGGACAAAATTTGCTGGGCTTGACGATTTCCTCACATTGCTGCTCCTATAGTGTTCTTCAGAGCTACTTCCTCTTATAGTCTAAGAGCAGGCTACATGAAAGTTACATGACTCTTTGGACGAAAATTTTGACTTGGAAATGGTTGGATTGTTGTCGGTGAAGCAGCAGCCAGACAGTCAGAAGGCTTACTGGAAAACTAAAGCGTCGGCGGGCTGACTCTTGCACGGCTGAATTTTTGCATAGATATCCAACAAAGAACCACAAATACCAGACAAATATTGTCAAGGGGCGAGGTGGAAAATAAAAGGCTGCCAGGGGGCTTAAAGTTGCAAAAAACTCGTAAAATTTGCATATTAAAAAGTGCTTTGAGAATTCGAATTTATATTCTTCACGTACACCCTGTGTGTTTCAAAATTTCCGGACAAACTGTATGCCAGGCGATTCCTCATGCTATTCTAAGCAAAAAATATTGAGTAATTTTTTCGATTTCTTAACCCTCTAACTGCCACAAAAATTTTAATTTACAAAAACAATCGCAGCCTTAACCCACTATTGGCCAATATTAGAAAATAATAAAAATCATCTTTATTTTTTTTACTTTTTGTTTTTTTAATTAAAACTAAAATAACAATGATATGTTCAGATTTGTTTATAATTGGTTTTCACTTTATACAACTTGACGGCTTTATTCACTACCACCTTGTGTGGAACAACTTAAAAAATTGAGGGTGCAGAAGTACTTCATATTTTTCACACCAATATAATGTTTTGTTCTTGCATATCCTGCACCTCCTTCAAGAATCCGAGGGTTTTCTAATGATCATGGGTCCCACTTTGTCGTATCTTGCATATGAAATAGACTGCAAGGTTAGGATTGTGAGGATTTCCTATCCCTGGCGTGGCAAATTTTCCAAGCACAAGCAGTAATAAAATCAATCAGCGGCATTGAGTCATTGTTGAGACGTTGATGCATTTTCCAGGCATTTACCACTGAATTTCCCAGGGAATTGTATTCAGCGATTATTTGGGGTTGATCAATCGTTTTTTTTTTCGCATGAATTGAAAATCGTGTAGCCTTATTTAGGGGCTCAATGTTTGTGCAGTTATTTGCAACCATGACCGGGGAATTATCGTGCCACTTGACGACTAACAGATTAGATCATATGTTCCTTTTTCTCTCTTCTTCAGTACAGAATCTGGCAGAAGAGGACACTTTCTCGAGCAGCTTATGAAAAAGCTGGTAAGAAGAAAAGGAATTATCGAAGTAAACAGCCTGTTTTTTTTTTGGCTGCTCAACAACAGTTCGTAATTGCAAAACAATATTGCCACCGTGTCCCAGGTCAGACGTAATTCCTGTTGTAGCACCAGCATAAGGAGCATAAATTGAAATAAGTATCCGTCTTCAGAGTACAAACACCAAGTTTTGAAACCAAAGCGAATTGGCTTACTTTTCATAAACATTTTTGCAGTATGTCGACCAAAAAATGGAATCATCTCTTTATCTATCGAAAGCCTCCCAGAGAAAATCCCAAACCTCATGAAATTGTTTATTAGCCTGTCAAAAAGTGGATGCAGTTTTGCAAACTTACCATTTTCGTTGAAGTTATTGTTGTCCGTGAAATGTAAATTCTTTTTTATAGCTCTGAATCGATTTCTACTTATTGTTTTCCTGACAATTTCTACGCCTTTGTCTTTATTTCTAGATCAGTACATTTGTAGCTGGGAAAATTTGTGGTAACCGATAAGGAGAAGTATTCCGAAAAATCGTCTTATTTCAGAAAATGACATGGCAAAAGTAGAGTCGTTCTTTTGAGCAGCATATCTCATTGATTCATCAACTGTCTTATTTATGATTTCCTCGTCATAATATAAGGAGAACAATTCGAATGGGGACAAACCTTCACAGCTTTGAAGCATATTCTTAGATTCGATGTCAGTAATGCCTTTAAACACAACCATATTGTCAGGAGCAGTATTTTTCCCCAGGAAATATTTTCATTTACTTTTTTTTTGGCCTTTTGGTCTTGAAAGGGCAGCACCAGATTTTTGTTCATGACGTTTTTTTAGAAATAGGGTTTCTATTTTAGGATTTCTTACGTTTGAGAGGTGCAGATGAGGTGGAGGGGGAAGGGCTGCGGGGACAAGCTAGTCTCTTATTTTCACTTAATAAATGTTGTTGTTGAAATGTTGGTGTCACCTTTGTGAGAATGGATTTCAAAAGTTCCAGCTACATCTTTAGCAAATGCAGTGTCGCCCTCTTCGATAATATCTTCGTTGATATTTTCTTCGTCGGCTAGTTAGATGTAGACAACATCAATTTCGTCGCCAGCCACTTGATCTTGCAAAATATTCAATAATTCTTCAGTCGTCCATGCTTTATTGGTTTCTGCGTTGTGTGCCTCCATACCAATCACTCAAAAAACACACTAGGTAGCTACCGTGGATACAAAAGATCAATTCGGAGTCAAACAGACTGGCAAGACTAATGAAAACAAAGTAAAACAGAATAAAACTGAGTTAATTCTAGGAAAACGCCTGGCTAGAAGGTAGGGGATAACCGAAGTAAACAAAGAGAAGAACGTGCCATCGACATGCTCAAGGTTGTCCAACGGATCTAAGCACTGAACTGTTATCGGGTCGGCGGGTCACCTCCGACCCCAGTATAAATTACTAAAGATAATTACTACTAATTTATCGTTTTTCAAAAAGTAACTTTATTTTCCATAATTTAGACATTGAAACAATAAACTAAATATGGAATAACGGTAGGGAATGATGTACATACATATTTGATTATTTTAAACATTGTCAAAAATGATGATCGAGATATTCACCAAACTAGGCGCATGTTCTACAGTCCAGAAATTTACAGAAATTTTTTGTTGCTTTTATGAATAGTTGATTGATCCATCTTACATCTTACATCATTAAAAAGCACGACTGGAAAACTGAGAAAAAATCGTAAATCTTGGCCAATAATGGGTTAACACCACTAAAATTATAACAACTCGAAACGTTGAATCGTAGCTGCGATATCACCTTAAAATACAAACGTTTGCTTGCGAAAATAGAGTAAGTTGTGTGGAATCCCAAAATGTTGCTGTTTAACCCAATTTTTCTCGAATTATAACATGCACAATGTACTTTTTTAAAAAAATGAATTTCTATTTTATCTTGATAAAACTTTGTGAACATCTTATCCTAAATACTCAGCTTATGGTAGTTAATAAGTTAAAAACCCCCACCTTCCCCTAAACTATAGAATCCATTCCCATTTAAAAATTTCAAAGTTTACATTTACTTATCTCCAAATACAGATTGCAAGCTGAACGTGATCGAACAAAGGAAATGTTTTTACTGTTATTGAGTGCAAGCCTAACTCGGTCCTCTAGTTGGGAGGAATGCACCAATACACCAAGAATTGTATGTAGTTGGAATGGAAAGCTCAAGGTTGGGGTCAATAACTGAAAATTAGCGAGCCTGGACCGGCTGATAAGGTGGACCGGTGATCAACTGGACCGTGAGCAATTGTTGAGAAGCTGTCGTCGGGTATATTATCAATTTAATTTTAAGGAATGCAGAAATGGCATTTGAATGGTAATTAAAAGTGTCCCCAATAAATGCAAGGAAAGTGTAGTGAAGTAACCTGGATGGCAGAGATCGACCTGGATGTGAACCACGGTTCCTTGAATTGTGAAGGTGCCGTTAAGGCAGATTGAAGTTTGTTATTATAAATTGCAGAATATCAAGGTAAAAAATCTGGTTATCTTGTCAATTTTTACTTTGTTGAAAATCTATATTTTGATAACAAAATTTTAGCAAAGTGATTTCTTTTGATACAGCGAATGGTCCATCATCGTAGGGAAAGAAGGATACGGAAAATAATGGCGAATATTAACAACCGCCTACGCGGCACCATTTTGAAGTGATGTCTTTACACACTTGAAAGATTTCAAGGTTTGATATAGACATGGAGGACGGCAACGAGTAGGAAGTGTTGGTTTCTTTTATTTCCTTTCTTCTCTCTGTGGAAATTTCAATGGAGGGTAAATCCGTGGGTAATTTCCTTGAAAAGGAGACCGAATGGAAAAGTGATGCATCGAGGTGTCAATGTTCCATCAAGAAATTATCCTTATTTATTTGGGAACCGAATCTTGTCAGCTCGCAACGGCGTGGTTTTTTTATTTGTATTTTTTTTTATACTGCTTATTTTTAATCTATGGCATTAATATGTTCTTTAATAATAATCATTGGAACAGCAATCCATATTGGATCAGGGCGCTGAAGTGTGTTAGAGCACTTCATTCAAGACCGTAAGAGTAGACTACAGTACACTGTAGGAGGCAATGTGGTCATCATTGCGCTCGCTCGAGATTATTACCCTGTTTTGACTCAGGTACTCATTCACAGCTGCGTCGACTGGTATTCGACGTCAAATTACGGTATAAATCCCATTGCCATCAATGTTCTTTAACTTATTATTTTATTTATTTTATTTTATTTATTTGACGTCGGTCACCAGTCGACTCAGCTGTGAATGAGTACCTGAGTCAAATCAGGGTAATAATCTCGGGCGAGCGCAATGCTGACCACATTGCCTCCTAGCGTACCGTTAAGGTCTTGAATGAAGTGCTCTAACACACTTCAAGGCCCTGATCCAACATGGATTGTTGCGCCAACGATTATTATTATTTTATTTATCCCTTTCTCTTTCTTTTTTTTAATGGTGCCTGAATTACAATGCTATTGTTTTAAATTAATTTCTTTTCTATTAATATAAGTTTTTTACTCGTATTAAGGTCTTTCAGTTTTTATTTCTATTCCTATATATTTTTATTCGCCGCTGGATAAAGTTTATGTGTTTTTCTTTTTCGGACCGAATTATAAGCAACGAAAACGATTTAATATCTCTTTAATTTGAATACTTCCTCTCCCCTCTTCCTCTTGTAACCCGCAAAACTCACGGCCATAAGGAGCATTCTCGAATATGATGGCCTGACGCGCTTTATCGCACATCTGAGGCAGGATAAGCATCGACTGAGGATACGATCCGTCGTGGAATCCAGGAAACAGAACACTGGGTATACTTGCAAAGCTTTTTAGACAAATCAAAAAATCCAGACGCTGAATCAGCATAATGAAAAAGATACATATAGAGCCGACACATGGCCTCACCTGTAGTTGCTGTACAGGTGATGTACGAGTTGCACACATAATTTTAATTACGTATATTTCCGACTTTTCAATAAAGCAGTCTTTGTGTAAAGTTAAATCCGTGTCTTGCTTTCCTTCTGTGAAAAATTTTTATTTTTATTTTTTGTAAACGCTCGGAAAGACAAACGTGATCAGCTCGCATGTTGATTAATTCGACTGGTGCACTGGAGGTCCCATCCTGGTCGCATTGTCAGGCTCCTATGCAGACCCGCGCACTGGTTGAAAGGACACGAGAATTTTTATATTTTGGCACATGAGAGGCCGAATTGCTATAACATTCGCTTGAAAAATGCACTGCGGAAGAAATTTCGGGCTTCTGAGAATGATGCTGACATTGCTCGCTTTAAGGCTATGCGCTTCACTGTGAAGTCGATGATTAAAAAGCGCATAAAGGGTACTTGTTGAGCGTCGCAGCCGTCCTTGCCTGCGGTAACTTGAAAACCCACACTCGCTATTGCCGTAAACTCACCCAATCTCTCCTTTCTTCTATCAGTTTCACTGATTCCACTGTCAAATCCCCACAACCGACCTGCTGCACCTACTTCTCTTCCGTGTTTCCTCCCTCGACCACTCCACCCTCTACGCGTCTTCTAATTGCAGACTGCTCCGATTCTCTGGTCATTCCTCTCCTTATGCCGTCCTTGGTTGAGTTCCTCATTGGTGATCTTGAAACCAATGTGATGGGCTTCTTAACCTCTTCCTCCTTAACTATAGAAAACAAATTTTCATCCTCCTGTGTATAATCTACAACAAAAGTCTAGGAGAATACTACTTTCTTTATCCCCGGAAAGAGCCGCTTATCATCCGTATCCTCAAAATCGGAGAGATTTTCCGCACCGTCTCTCATAAAACATGTAGTGTGGACATTTTTTAAGTACCCTTCGCGGAACTCGACATATACTTTCACTCCCCGATTCCAAGGCTATGTCGGTCCTACAGCGCCCTACAGCTTGGATCCTTTGATTCTGTATCCTTCTCTAGCTTTAAACGTAGGGTAAGCCATTTACTTGCTCCTTCCTCTGAGGACAATATGTAACAAAGAATTTGTTTGCTGTATATTGTCTTAATTAAATAAATAAAATTATCCGATTTAAATCTACTTGATCACTTTCTCTGAGGATATTTTCAAGAGATGGTTTCTAGGGAGACCATAAGGCCTTAAAAAGCGTTCCTTCACAAATAAGTTACGAATTATATTAAAATTAAAAGTAAAAAATTCTCGTATTCTTTCATAATGGTGGGTGATAGCTTCGAAAATTTTGATAAAAGAATCAAATGAAAACAATTTTTACTCATTAAAGTATGAGTTATGTCATTTTGGCGGTTGAAAATAAA
Source organism: Hermetia illucens (assembly GCF_905115235.1). Taxonomy (NCBI): domain Eukaryota; kingdom Metazoa; phylum Arthropoda; class Insecta; order Diptera; family Stratiomyidae; genus Hermetia; species Hermetia illucens. The sequence goes on along the minus strand of NC_051851.1, from coordinate 123,493,223 downwards.
TTTCTTTGTCATTTTGCGAAATTCAGTGTTTTTTAAATTAAAATCGGTTTACTGTCTGTCCGTCCGTCTGTCTATCTGTCACACGCATTTTTCTCGGAGACGGTTATTGCGATTGACACCAAATTTGGCACAAAGGTGAGAACTGTGAACGTTCACACATATAGTGAGTTACATCATTTTACGTTGAATTTAGGGGGGAGGGGGCATATATGCGAAAGGGGGTGTAATATTTTTTCCCATCAAATATAGCCATGTGGGTTATCAAATTAAAGGTCTCGGTTAGTACTTTTCAAAGCCGGTCTTAGTTTTAACATTTGTTGGAAAGGTGGGGAGTGCGGGGGCTTGAAAGTGATCATATCTTTCAGGGGGCATTCTCAGAAACTACCCAACGGAAAAACCTGAAAAAATAAGATACATACATTTCCAGGGCCGTAACTGCTACTAATTGTGTGATTAGGATGAAATGATAATATGAAAAGGAAAAAAAAAATAATTTCTGAAAAATCAGTATATTGTGTAAAATTGGGTTAATAGGAAAATTTTTTGTGGGGGTGGGGGACACTATTTTTGCATTTGGAAAGCTATGCTTCCACACAACTTACTCTATTTGCACAAGCAAACTTTTGTATTCTAGAATGCCCCAGCTGCGATTAAACTATTTTGTTTGAAATAAGAAAATTTGTTTTTCCTATTCGCTAGTGTTGATTTTTATTTTGCAAATACGGATATTTTGGAAACCACTTGTTCCCTTCATCAGTGCTAACAACTTTTTGCTTATTCATTAGCAAACAGTCGACTATTCATCATTATTTAAAAAACTTTTAAAAAAACTAATTAAAAATCTGTTCTTCTTTCAGGATAGACAAATATGTCTTTAAAATGTAGTTGAATATTTCTTCTTTCCAGGATCTAGGATTTAGATATAAGTCTTTCAAAACTAATTTAGCCATAATTAGAATAGTATTATAGATTTAGATTAGTATAAATATAGCTAATAAACCCACTGATGAGCAGACTTGTTAGCACTGATGAAGAGAACAAGTGGTTCCCGAAATATCGGTATTTGCAAAATAAAATGATGACGTTACACGCGTTTTAGAATGCTCGAAATGCACATAAAATCTGAAAGTTTCAACTTATTTATTGTTGTTAATAATAGTTTTGATTTCCTTAAAACTTCCCACAGTTATGTCCTACGTTATCCCTTATATTTCTGATAATTTTGTACTTTAGCATGAACGGCTAAATTTCTAAAATATGCTAATATAGGGGCGTATTTTCGGGCCTAGATTTAGACTGATAGGTTCTGAGAACGAGACACTTTTTGAGGATCATATTTTGAGCCCTCACTCTCCTACGTTTCACACGATATCAAATATGGATTTCGAAAAGTACTAATTGAACCCTTACATTTGATACCCCACATGGACATATTTTGTGAAAAAAAACATTCACACAAAGCCTTAAAATGCAACAAATAGACATTGAAATGATTTTATTAAAGTACCTTTTGGACAGAACCTTAATGAAGGTATGACCTCCTTTTCTATTTTAAAAAATCTAGTATGTAAGAACGGGGACACTCTAACACCTCAACAAATTTTTTTATTGCTTTTCATATCTCTGTCGATTTTTATGATTAAGAATATTAATTTTATGAATAGAGTCATAACTTTATGTGTTATCGGAACATAATTATCTTATCTGGGAGTCTAAATATAGTAATATTCGAATTTTTGATTCGCTCACATGTTGTAATGCCCTTGTTTCGGTTTCCAAACGCGCAATAACATATCACGTGACTTTGATTATTTTAAGCCCGGTTGGTATTCATGGTAGTAAATCGCGTTAGTAATCTAGTATCTTTGTCCCGGTGTTACTTACGGGGATTATTAGCACGATGAAAACTTTAAAATTCAATACAATAGAAGATGGTCAAATGCTTAAGAGGTTGAGTCCCAAACTGGGCACGTGAGTCTTCAGTAGTCTGTAGTCCGCGTCCAGTTTACTGGACGTACATATCCATGCATTTCGGTACCATTGAACAATTCGCCGAGGTATACTTCTACTATTAAGCGGAAGTCTCAGTCTAAGATGGAAAGCAAATCTTAATAAACTGTGACCACGAGTCTCAAAAAGGGAGAAGCTGTATAAAAAAGATAAGGGCCGATGGTCATTACTAACTAGAAAGTAAAATTTCTGCTGCCACTGAAACGTCAATAACGCCTTGGATCGGGACTAACTTCACGGCTACCACTTTTTGCTATCGAAAACGGCCAACGATTGGTTTTTGGAATGTGCGCATGCACCTTGACAGCGGTGTTGGCGATCCCCACAATGCTCACATCCATCAATTTGGCCAAAAATTCAGGTATAAGTGAAGTATGCTATGGTGGGGGGGGGGGGGGGTGACATTGTGATTGTTATGGGTGATCTGAATGACAATCTGGACTCGGATAACACATTGTTCGGATATGTGGAGAGGAAACAGAACAATGAAAATGATGGAAGAATTGTAGATTTCTGTAGTTTCCTAGTCATTGGTGGCACATTGTTCGAGCACAGAGCTTGGCATAAGGTTAGTTTAGTTTCATCTGACCGACCCCGTACGATCAATCAAATTGACCACCTTGTGATCAGAAGTAGGTTTAGAAGTTGTCTAATGGATGTGTTAAACACCAGGTTCACCTCGGCTATCAATCCACTCAAATAGTAAAGAGTAGTAAAGGCACTGTGTTTGACGGTCTCCCCGCAGAATTTTTCATCGCTACTCCTGCAGAATTTTTCATCACTACTCCTGCAGATCCTGCAGTAATCTGAAACCTTCCTCAGAGAGTGGAAATAGGGGATAATGGTGGAGATTCCGAAAAAGGGCACCCGACAATTGGGGAGGTATTTATGTGCTCCCTGTTGTCGTAAGGATAGTAACCCTGGAACGTATTAAGGTACATCTCTAAAAAGCTTTCACTAGCGTCAAAAGGGAGTACATCCAGAATGTTTTAGGTAGAAGGGGCATTCCAGAAAAACTGATAGCTACTATCAAAGTCATCATGTTGCAAGCTGAGGGAGAGTCCGGGAAAGTTGTGTCCTGTCACCGATATAATTTTTTTTGTAATTGATGGCGTTCTTATGCTGTCTTATCTTGTTAACGTGAAAGGCTTCCATGGACCCATCCTCACCGAGACATGTCGCCTACAGAGATGGAATCTATTCGCTCTTCCACCGAGTCATGGATTATGGCCAGATGGCCTGCTCTGGGGACAGCGGTGAAGTAACGTCTGATGGGTTGCCTCTTCCTTGGATGAAGCCATAAATCGTCCATCTTACTCTTGTTACTTTTGATTTTGTTGGTGGACATTTCTAGTCCCAGCAATTTTGTACACACTGGGATGAAACTGAAGCGTCAAGTATTTTTTACTCATCCCTTAGATATATGTGGAGGTGCAAATATAATTTTTTTATATTCATTTTGTCGATAAGCATGAGCAAAAAATTAAACTTTGTTCTTTTAAGGGATCTATGAAAAAATTAAGCCGATTCACAAGAAAGCCCCGCCTGAGCAAAAGAGGACACTAATTGAGATTATATGTATGTCTGCCATTTACCCCTTGGTGGGGTATAGTGGGCAGCCAAGCACTTTAACTCCTTCCAGGACTTCTCCAGCCGTGTGCACTCCCTCTCTACTGTAAGTGGCTTTGGGGTGATCTATCCGTCAGCCATATTTCCACAGTGGGTTCATGACGTAGCCAGCAACGAAGTGGTCGCCCTTCCTCATTGTGCGACTTCTACATTGTCACATTTGCCTTCTGATCACATTGCACATGGGTAACTGGTTTGTGCGCCGACCACGATGATACGCCTCAGACAAGTGTTCACCAAGGCTTTGATCTGCTGAGTGGCAGTGGGGCCTCTTTCCATGTGCTTTTCTTATATAGCAACATGGAAAGAACACTAGCACAGAACAGTGTAATTTCTTGTTAACTTAACTTTATTTCCGTCAATCTCCCTTCCCAGATGTACCAATTGATTAACGTTGCGATACTCTGCCCATTAATGCCGCTAGGGATAATGCGATTACCTGTGAGACTGAAAACCTTGATTTTGTTGGTGTTTATCTTCAGTCCGACTCCACTTGCCTCTATTCCGAGTCATTTGGCGAAGGTCCATGACTTTCTGAGAGCGCAAACAGGTATCATCATCGTAGTTGGTAAACTCCGCTTTGGACCTCAAGTTCTTCCGAGATTTTATCTCAATGCAACAGGTGTCATCATAGGTCGCTCTGATAATAGCTATTAGTTTCTTTGCAATGTCCCTCCTGCCTAGATCACGCGAAACACACTCTTCAAATCGATGAAAAGCAAGTGAAGCGAATATCTGAACTCCGCACACTGTTTCAAAATGATCCACAGAGTGTTGCTGTGGTCAATGCAGGACGGAGAACGGAAACCAGCCTGCTCTCTCTCGATCTAGTTTTCGAGATGTTTCATGATTCATTCCAGGGTTATTATCTTCGCTTCAACAAGTAGCAGATATCTCTCTAATCGTTACACCCAAGACCGGTCCGATACGGTGATACGGTTAAAAACCACGGTGTGTTTCTGCCTGTAGCTGTGACGTTAGTCCTTCTCCGAGGTGTTCTTGACGTTTGGGCAGCAGTAAGCCTTCAAAGTTTGCAGGTTACAAGCCCACAAATTTCTATCCGTTTTCATCTTGTTTTGTGACAATTAGGGAAGACTTTGAGTCTATTCTCGCAGGACGTAAACTGAACTGAAATTACCTCCATGACTATCATCCACTACCATCTTCAAGGAACAACTGAACTCAGACCCAAATAAAGGATTAAAGATAGAGTCCAGGCAACATTGAGGATATCGTAACCTATTGACAGCAGTCCAATCTTTCAAAGAGCTTGCCGTGCGGTAGTCAATAATTTCTCGACCATCGATTTTACGGGCCTTTATATAAAATCTACCATTATACTGAGTATTCTAAAAGAGATAATTGTATTAGCTCCAGCTACGTGATAATATTTTCACTGAAGCTGAAGGCACGTATGCATGTAACTGAAATCCGCATATTGTATTTTGTCTTCGGTACTATTTTTCTTGCGATTAGTCCTAACTGGAGACCGTGGGGTTCAATGGACAATAACAATAAAAGCCTCAAGCAAAGTTATCCTGGTGAAAAAGAAAAGACTTTTTCAAACCTTGAAGGGTTATTTATTAAACTTTAATACCATATTCTTCAGCGGATTGTCTGCTGGCTATTGTTGAAAGCTGTAAAAGGTCTATCTGACTCAAATAAAGGGAAAAATTCAAAAGAAATTTTTGTCGGAATAATTAGCGTCCAGTCATTTGTTCCTGCAGCTTCTGTTGACCCGGTTGTCTCCTGATTGTATTATCAACACTCTTCTTTTGTCGTCTGCAAGGTACAACAACATCACTTTTAGGAAGCCTCTCCCTAACAGCGTGTAATTGTTCTCCGTCAATTAATCTAGACCGGAATCTTTCATTCAAGATTCTGCCAAAAATCGGCTCTTGAGTCCAGAAAGCATCCTGGCGGGCCCTAACAGCAACTGTCCGGCACGGGATTCCTCCCTAATATCGCTGGACTTACAAGAGTACAAAAGGGCGGAGCTCCAAAAGGGAAAGGATATTTTCCAGTCAACTCACTTAGTCTCAGAATACCTAAATTATATCGCCGCCGAAAGTACACATTTTGGAAACCAATAAAATTTTTTCCGACAGCCAAAAATCGTAGCCGTTAAAGCAATTCTTATCCGAGGTGCTATTGACATTTCGGTAGCAAGCTAGTTTCAAAATTTTAGTCAAATTTAGCCTCTTTTTACAACCATCATGGAATGCATTGAAGGTAAACCCCAGTTCAGCCTGTTCGGGAGAGTGAGCAGCGTTTTTGGAAGTTCAGGCCTTCATACCATTATATGGAAAAGATTTATATGCCAACGAATCTTGAATCTCAAAATCACAAAAGCCGCGAATAAATCATAGTTTTGATTGCAATAATCACGATCAACCTATGGCGTAACAATCGGGTCTAGGCCTGCCTTAGAAAGGAACTTCAGACACTCCGGTTTTGCGCGGAGCTCCACCAATTCAATATCCCTAAAAGCTGTCTGGCGTCCTGACCTACGCTATCGTTCCATCTTAGGCAGGGTCTGCTTCGTCTTCTTTTCCTACAATAGATGTTGCCTTTATAGACTTTCCGGGTGGGATCATTCTCATCCATACGGATTAAGTGACCCGCCCACCGTAACCTATTAAGCCGGATTTTATCCACAACCGGACGATCATGGTATCGCTCATAGATTTCTTGATTGTGTAGGCTACGGAATCGTCCATCCTCATGTAGGGGGCCAAAAATTCTTCGGAGGATTCTTCTCTCGAACGTCGCCAAGAGTGCGCAATTTTCCTTGCTAAGAACTCAAGTCTCCGAGGGGCAACCGTGGCCAGATTTAATCGTCTTAGCTGTTGTTGGTTGCGATATTCGACGAATTTTCAACGGTCTCAAATTGTAGTCTTCTGTCTTTATTGTTTTCGTTTGACCAGTGCGATTCCTTGTTGCTCGTTCTTTGTTTTTTGGTGCTGACATTGCCACCATGTATTTCGTCTTGTCTTCATTAGGGTACAGCCTAAGCTCTCACCCAGTCTGCTCGATCTGGGTGAAGGTGGACTGTACATCTCGGGCTGTTCATCCCATAATGTTAATATCGTCAGCGAAGACCAGTAATTGGGTGCACTTAAAGAGCATTGACATCTGCATCGCAAATCACTTTCTCCAGGGCCAAGTTAAAGAGGACGCATGATAGAACATCCACTTGTCTTAGACCGTTGTTAATATTGAATGGTCTCGATAGATTCTACTTGAGTGAAGATTCTTTGGTATCGGACAGATAATGCTTCGTTGCAGTCATCAGGCATTGATTTGCTGTCCCACACCTTGAGCATCAATTGATAAACTGTTTATTGTAGTTGGTCGCCTCCATGTTTAACCAATTGGGTTTTCGTTGTCGGATTCGTAACTTCGGCTTTCCGTTTAGGGTTACTAGTCCTACCCAACCTCCAACCTGGAGGACCAGCTTCGGTGCGGAAGACTCGCCTTCATCCTTCTCCGTCTGCAGTTTTTTATTAAGAAAGAACTCCCAGCGATCAACAAGTGAGGATGGGTTTTGATAGTAGTGCTTTTGGTGTTGGTTCAGCAGGCGTTTTCCAGTTTTTATGCTCCATCGTGGGTACCAATCCACGTTTTTCTCCAGGACCTATACTACCCCGCCTTTGATGGCAACAATACAAAAATTAAACAAGTTGTTTGTTTTTTGCTTCTATAGGTGAAGAACCTTCAGTGCATGACATTTCCGCTTGCACAACCGTTTACATAACTAATAACTAATTATTACGTCAGCACCATATTTCTGTGCCTTAAGATGCTTCAGTCCTTAGTGGCCCATTGTACTCTATTCCCCGGCCAACGGAAGATACCGGATTCGTTTATGTGTCGCAGTATTTTCGGCAGCGGATTCGGGTAGCAGTTGCAGCTGAAGCACATTAGCACCAAAAACCTGGGGGCACTTACATAAAAAATGGACACGTTTGGCCACTTAGAATGCCTACAATACTTGGGCAAGTCTTCTGCTTCTCGATAGGATAAACTTTGCAGTATATTTATTTGGTTCCGTTAGGCCAAGTTTGGTGTGTTTAGCAGCATTAAGGCTCTGCCACCTGCCATTATGGGAAGCTTGTTCAAAGTTTTTGAAAGCAGTATTAGCCAATGCTACTGACACCCTAATTGCTGGTTCCGGTCACAGCGTGGATGACATTGAATCCTCTTTTGCTAACGCGTCCGAGATTTCATTTCCCTGTACATTTTCCCTGTACATTTTTCAACCGGTTTCTACATTTCTGAACGATTTTTGAAATGAGCTAAGGACAGTTCACAGCTGTTCTGTTAAGGTTTGTCCCAATTTTTTCTTCTATTCAAGATAACTCCGTATCTTTTACCATCTTCAAAGAGAATCAGTAGGCATTGCGAAATCTGTATTCAGTTCTCCCAGTAACCATAGATCCAATCGTATTATCCTATAAGCTGCTCTCCTTGAAGTGCTCTGGATGAACAAATGCAAGACTGCGAATTATGCATGCATTTAGATCTGCGCTGGAAGTGTTGCTCATGGCATCGATGTTACCCACACAAGCAGTTTTTGCAGATTGGCTAGTTTGCGGTGAAACTCCTTTTGTTTTACCTTAACCCACCACACTACGCTTAAGCTAACATCAGCCCGATGATAGCAACATCTATCCACATTATTACCTGAAGCCTAAGTCCTGCCTCAAGCTATGAGAGTTCGTTTTATCTCTACCTCTACATGTTTGTTCCAAAGAAACTTCTTGTCTGATCTGATTCCCAAATATTTCATTTTTTGGAGAGTTGACGGGTTGTACACCTCATCTCTGGAAGACGAAGACCACATACTTTTTTTCTTTTTCCAAATAGTAGCATTGTAGTTTTATTTGAATTTACTGAAAGTCAGGAAGGGCGCATCGTCAAAGGCTCCTTCAATGTCCACGAATAGCCCCATCGCATGTTGGATTTCATTTAGTGGGGGTGACCTTAGCGTATTCTCGCATTCACTACTTTTTGGCCTCACGAATGGGGCGCACACTACGTTCGCGGTCATCTAGACAGCGGAAGTGGTAAAATCGAACAGTTTCTTTTATCTAGGGTGGTATTTACTAGTGCCCTAAAAAACATGCTACGCGTTCGAATCAAAGCCTATTAAGAGTTCAATGCCACTTGATTCTGCATACACTACCAGCTCCCTTAGTTGGAATCATGTAGTAAGTAAACGGAGGCAACGAGAAGCTTCCCCTTCTTACCATCAACATAGTATTGTAAGTTGACCGCAATTAGGTCTTGAGAACAAAATGGTGTCAGCATTAGTGCCTCTAACGATTCTGACATTGGAACACGGGGTCTCGTTCTCGAGGATATCTCATCGAAGATCTTAGCCCCCTTTACTGATCCAGTACCACCGATTTTGTTAGAACGAATCCATAGCTCTTGCACCAGAAATATATTGTATAAGGACAGCCCTGCAACTTTGCCAGCGTTGCTGGCTTTGCAATGCTGCAGATTAATTTGACCAACCTTTATGTTTGTAGACATAGTATAATCTAATATGAAAACCGCCGCTAACTGAATCAACGTGGATCTCAACGATGTTGCCAGCTTGCCCTTACCTTCCACCAGAAGTAAAGCTTTCTTGACTCTGATTTCTTCGGATATTGCCAAAATTGGTGGATGAATAGATCCGTTTTTACATATCGGTATTAGACCAATTGCGTCCACATCACCAGCTTCCCTTTCTATCGCTTTCCCTGGTGGAGGTGGAAAAGCAGGTTGTGACAGGTAAGATTTAACCTGTAGTGCCCTCTCTTTTGCGGCTGGAGTTTCATTCTGCCGAGTCTACCTCTCCCATTTTCTGGAAGCCCGTAGTCAGGTTTTCAGTTCCTGCTGTACTATCCATTCTGGCTGACGGCACTGTGGACAATGGATTCTGGCTTTACACTGAAGTGGAGAGCATGTCTTCCACAGATTTCTCCTATGATAAACTTAAGCGCGTTTTGTGAATCTTTTCAAATAGTTGGTACTATACTATTATTAAGTTTACTTGAGTAAATACCGGGGTGGGATGTTCTATTATGTTTAGATTTACTATAGCCGAAATCATTCAGATTTTTTTCAGAATTTTTGGGTCGGTCACTTTTTGAAAATGAGTCCTGTCAAGCTTGAAGTTCGTACATTTTGATCCCTTACCCGCTCATTTTGCATGTGACATCGAAACTAAAATCAATTTGTGAAAGTACTAATTGAGACCTTCCATTGGATATTGATTCAATTGATATTTTTTATATTTTATATTTATGCATCTTATCAGACTTATTTCAGCCTCCTGCATTTTAGTTGAAAAATTGGGTATTGTGGTCAAGTGGGTTTCATTCCAGGGTGAGCATAAAAAAATAATATTTATTTATGTTTGTACAATTCATCTTCAGTTATTTAATACTATTATTATTTACAATTTATTTCGGAGTTCTATTTACATTATACACATTTCATAATAAACTTTCATACAAACTTTTCACCTAAAATATTTTCAAAAAATATTTGCAACTCATTGCGAAATCATAGTTTGTTTGATGAATGCCAGCTTCAACTGACAATTTTCTCAGAGCTGTTCGTGAATGCTAGGTGATCATGACCGTAATCACCAAGGACCATGGAAATTCGATTCGATGGTAGTGTTACTGGCGTAGAGCTCGGTCGGCCTGCACACTGGCTTGGTTCGAAAACTTGCTTCCGATTATATCGACGATGTATGAACACCCTTAGTTTATATACGTAAAATATGAAAATATAAAGAGCACAGCATAGTAAAATTACTCCTATCACAGTCAATATAGCCTTCCCAGGATAATCCCAGTCCAGGATTGGATAAATATAATGTTTTCCGGCTCTGAAATGAAAAGAAAAAAGTCAGCAGAAATTGATTTGAAGCCAACAGGCAATAACTACTTACGGGTCAACTCCTCCAGCTGCGTAGTATATTACAGAGAATATTGCGTATACCAACCCGAAACAGACTGGAAGAAACATATGAAGCAATCTAACTGGATAAGCCACAATCCAGAGGTCGACAAACATCAAGACTGAGTTGAAAGCATGCGTTAAAATGTTAACAGCAGTGACTTGGACTAGATCTGTAAATTGATTGGTTAGCCTTTCCTGCTTAAGTTATTAACATAATTCGTTACCGTTATACAGAACACTCCAATAAATTATAGTAATACCCATTGAAAGGATCAGCGTTATCACGTGCATACCCCAGTATATCTTAAAGGGTATTGGCATCTCGTTGGAGTCTTTCACACGATCTGTGAAGATATAAAGGTTGGCATCACCAACATTGAAAGAAAACAAGAGGGTAAGTCCCCACTTACCAGCAAATTCTGGGTGTAAGTACCAAGTACAAACTAAAATAGCTCCAAGCATGGTTGTGACCATACAAAGCATGATACCCCAATTTGTTAGATAAATAAAGTACAATCCATTTGAGAAACCATCTATCATGGAATAGATGACAACAGCTAGGTAGAATGCAGCTATGAAACATCGATAAAGAAGGAAAATGAAACTCTTAGTTCTTGTTTGCCACTGAAAAGAAACGAGAACAATAAGTGAACGGATGTAGCAAAACAACAGAAATCTGTATAAAAACTACATACATAAGTTAAGGCATCTATCCTTAACGTACATATGTATATGGTTACCATTGATCCCTTACTTTATTTAGTTATTTAACGGACAGTAAGCAAAGTGAACTTCAATTATTTATTATCCTCAGAAGGAGAAGAAAACAAGAACCTTAACCATTTTTTGGGGAGGAGGGGATTAACGTTTTTAAATTTTTGTTTCTATTTTTCTATTATTTTATTTTTATTAGTTGTCTGAAAATTTGATATGAATCGGAGCAGAACTGAAGAAGGTACAGCGGTTTAAGCAACTCGTTTCACGCATCACTCAGCGCGGACTCGGCCAAAAAGCTGCAGCTGCTAATCCTTCGGATTCGTTTAAACATACATATAGTGGATGTTTTGCATACCATCAAGCCTATCTACGAAGATCTGGGCAAAGATGCCCTCCTGATGCGATGTGTCGGAAGGTTTACGCAGAGCAACAATGAGAGTTTGAACCGAATTATTTGGAAATCACACCAAAGAACTTGAGTGGAACCTCTGTCATCGTTGAGATTGCAGCTTATATGGCAGCCTGTGTCTTCAATGAAGGTTCTTTGCTTTACTAACCTTTGTTCAGGACATGAGAAACAGTAGTAGACCAAGCACTCATGAATGGGCGCGGTAAGCTAACCGGAGCCGGGAGCTAAAAAACGAGACTAAAGAAGACAGGATTCGTCATAAACAGGAGCATCTTGGATGATAGCAACGTCCTTTATCATTCATTCAGTGTGAAATAAGTCTATAAAACTAGCTTATGAATGTTTTATTCAAATTTGTTTAGTGTTCGAAACTTCAAATGGTTTTTCCAACAACTTACGTTTTCAAAGTCGGTGCTCTCCATAACTACAAATTGTTGCACCGATTCTTTTGAAATTTTGAACACTATTTTAGTACACAATTTTCAATGTAGGATTTTTTTGCGAAAATTGCGTTTTTCACTTCAACATGTGCTCAAAAAGTAATAAATTGAAATTTTGAAAAACCCTACCAGCGTTACCTTGAGAAAGCGATTATCTAATGGAAGGGACTTTGATTTTTTGCTGTCAGGTAATCCAGCATCGAGTAGAGAGGGGCACCGCAATTCTACTTCTACTGAAAATTTTACATAATATTCTTCGGATGCCATTCCTTAATATACCATCGGTTTTAATGGATAGATTTTAACTGTGTCTACAAAAAAAAATTCATAAATGTGTGCTATTTTGCACGAATTAACGCTACTCCAACTTTGCACCCCGATTGGTGACTTTGAGGCAGTAAGTGTCGAAGCGGAGTTTATTGTCGAAGGTGACTCCAAGGTCTTGAGTGTAGTTCTGATTTGATAAGGAATATCCGTCAAGGAAGTAGGAAAGGGAATTCCGCGAGGCTTTGCGGAAGTAGCACCTAGAGTGACGCTTTTTGACGTTGCGCGGCAAGATTGGTTGGAAAACTACGAGGCAAGCCATGTTCCAAATGATATAGGAACGCTGCGAGTGGTGAATTTAGAAGGAAATATCTTGTAATTTACACTGACGTGGCCACAAAGTTGATGAAGTCGAGCAGGTTGGAGCACGTTGGCCTTGTTGCTCTTTCACTATGAGGTGGTTAAGGAGGCCGGACAACCAGTCGCTAACACCTGTATCTTTCCAAGATTATGGAACAGAAGGAGAGGAGCGAACTAATAATGGAATGGCAGGAGATAATATCCATCCATGCATCCACACACAGGGGAGGGAAGAAGAAGATGGAGAGGGAACATAGACTAAGGAAAAGTAGCGCCAGATTAAGTTACAAGATCGTTGGACAGACAGTCAAAGTTAATAGTTCGTAGTTATTTTTTAAAAACAGTAGTTTTTGGGCAGTCATTTTTTATAGAAAAAAATCGAACGATTTCACACCATATTTCTATGTATTGAATAAGTCTACCAAGTTTCGAAGAGATCGGTTTAATAATTTTCGAGTAACTTTGATCACCGATTTCAAACATGTCATGTGTAGAAAAACGCGTTTAAAGTTTCAATTTCAGATTGTTTATAGTGCGGATTCTTCTTTTTCAACGATTATATCTCTGTCAATTTACGTACGTATTCTTAGATAGTTATTATGAAAAAAAATGTATAAAAAATCGATTTTTCAAAGCCACAAGTGAGGTTAACCCGTTAATGAAAGGTAGCTGAGTGGAATTGGGGGAGTGGCGTACGCGAAACCAGAATGATTTAAGTGTCCGCGCTGCAATGAGACTTCAACACTGGCTAGATAAACCTTTCTAGACTCAAGTATTGGGGATTTGACCGCCGAACGTGGAGTTTAAAAAAAAATAAAGTCAGCATAGGTCTCAGAAAGCGTACAGTAAGTTTTTGACGAAGTTTTTATTAATTTCAGTAGTGAATCAGACTGGATAAGTGCGCAGCGATTTAAGGTAGGAGGGGGCGTAACAGGTAGAATGGTATAAACAGTAACGGGTAGAATGGTATAAACAGTGCTAACTACTAGGCTGTACGTTAATGGATAGAGAAGGGAGGCCAATTGATTGTCGCCAGGGCTGAGTTTGGGCCTTTGAAATTCAGCTTTCGCAAGTTAAACTTGGCAGGCGTGCAAACGACAGGGAAGCTGGGCATTAAATTCGAGAGGATGTTGATGGCCGCCAGGAGCAACATAAGTGGTCCATGGGGGGATTAGACAATGCTACGCACAGGAAGGTTGGAGAAGACAAAATCAAGTGATTTCTGGAAAGATTAAATTGGAAGCAGGCACAGGCGTTCATGAAAGTGAATAAAGGAAACAAAGAGTTGATGGACTTATTGGAACGGAAAGGAAGGCCGCGTGTAATAGACAAAGGAACATAGGAAGGTGATAATCGCTAGAGTCGCGCAAAGGAAGAGAGGGGAATAATACCATTAGGACTTCTGATAATCTGTTAAATTCGTACAGGAAAACGGGCTGAGGCAGAGAAAAGACACAAGAATATGATGAAAGAACATGCGGAATGACTTGCACGGTGACAGAATCATAGGTGCAAAAGAAGGAGAAAAAAATTATTTTGGCACAGCAAAGGTATTTAACAGATTTCAGGGCAGCCAAGCTTGCCAAGTGCAATGCTGTCTCTGTCATATATATGTCATATATATAAATATAGAACCGCTGCTGTATTCGGAAAATAAAAACTTGTCATCCAACCAGGTTTCAGTGATGCAAATGACGTGATGTTGGAATGCTTAGGCAGAAAACTTCAAATTCGCGGCTTGGTCCTTAGATCCCGTACATTTTGGAAAATCATTCAAGGTCGGCGAGAAAGGAGGGCGGCCAGAAATTTTCTCGAGGCCTGGTCCTTTGATTAGGCTTAGCCCATATTGCTCCATATAATTCAGTCAAAATCAAATTCAAAAACGGGCCAAGCGAGCTATTGGAAATGTTCCTGCCTGCCAGTAATTTTCAAATTCAAAAATTTTGTCTTTATAGAGAATTTCTGAGTCATACTACTATTTTCAATTGATGAGCAAATATGTATTTTCTTTAGCAACAATCCGAACGAAAAGTTTTAATAAATAAAAGGTTGGCTACTGCACCATATATGTTAGTAATTAAATTTAAATTTATTTATTTAAGTCAACACAAAGCAAATTAAAAACAGAACCCGCTAGATCAGCTCGTCACCAGGCAAGGGTTCGCACTTTAACACAAGTAGCACGGACTTTGGCTATTTGCACTTTAAAGGAACTTTAGGAAGCTAATCCTGTAATTGAAATTACAACTTTGATTTTGTGTAGCTTCGTTGTCTGCATCATATTGTCCAAGAAGGAGCCGTTATCCTGAATGTTCTTATAACGAACTCTGTGGTTCGTGGTGATGGTATAGTTCCCATCATTTTCCAAGGTTATTTCGAAAAAAAATATGATAAGTATAGCAGTTTTCCACTAAATCTATGCGAATTCTCGAAGGAGGGTTTTGCGGTCGTAGGTAAGCTGGCTGATATAGATGATCTCTTCTTGATAGTTTCATAACGTACAATTAAAGGTGGCAGTGAAAAGATCATGAAGAATGTATCATTTACACTTTCGTTTGTTTTGATTTTGGCCTAATGTTTTCATACCAAGTATGCTCATTCCTCCCTGATGACGTAAGATAGACAAGAGTAACCCTTAACTCCCTTTTGATTCACATGAAATGCTGTTCAAACTTATATTCCATAATTGTTGCGGTGGGCGGTCACCTAATCCGTATGGGTGAGAATGATCCAGTCCGGAAAATATAAGGGCAATATCTACGGTAGGAACGGCCTAAACCAGCAACTGATTACTTGGTACACTGGCGGATCCCTCACAGCAGAGGGAGCGAGTGCCGGTGTCATTGGTCCAAGGAAAATGTATTTTGAGCCAATGGGCAGGTACACTAGCATATTCCAGGCGGAAATTTACGCCATAGACAAATGTGCCTCCTTTAATCTGCAAAGGAACTACAGGGGGCAGAACATAGCTATTCTCACCGATAGCCAAGCAGCGATCAAGGCAACCAGGTGAACTCTAAACTGGTATGGGAATGCCTTGAGAGACTGAATACACTCGGCTCGTCCAACAAGGTCTGGATACTTTGGGTTCCAGGCCATGCTGGGTTGGAAGGCAATGAGGCAACGGATGAACTAGCCAAGAAGGGAGTAGGCAAACGGTTTCATGGCTATGAATCTAAGAGAACGAAGAGAAACGGTTGAGGGAACTATATTGGGCGGGCCTGCCAGGGATGGAGCAGTCCAGAGTGCTTATTGGGGGATACGAACACATGCGTACAAAGGATTGCTTAAACCTCACCAAAAAGAACCTCCGAATCATAGTGGGAATTCTCACTGGTCATTGTCGGCTGAACTACCACCTAGGTAAGCTAGGGATATCTACGGACACTGCCTGCAGGTTTTGGAGGAGGAGGACGAAACCTCTATGCACGTCCTGGGAGAGTATCCGGCACTTGTGAAAAGTACGTCGATACATCTGGGAGAACACTTAATACCAGATGCAAAGCTGAAACATCTGGAAGTGGGGAACATACTAAAGTTCCTAACGGTTACAGGCCTGCTTGAGATACTATGATCAACAGGTACACTGTAATCAGTAAAAGGGCACAATAGTTCTTCAAGAACGCGGTGCGACTTTCCCTTAATTTTATTAATATTAATAATAGGAAAAGAAAACGTGGCAGACCCTGCCGATGGAGCAATAACGTAGGTCAGGTTGCCAGGCAGCTTTTAGGAATATCGAATTGGTGGATCTCAGTGTCCGGGATGTCTAGAGTTCCTTAATAAGACAGGGCTAGACCGGATACCGGTTGTTACGTCGTTCATAATGATGATGAAGCTGCTCTCCATCTGGTCGGGTCCAACAACAAGTAGATGTAAACTTAGGATCCCTCATGTCCCAAACAAAAAATACATTAGAACTATTTCTCTCGGAGCACTGATTAGGTTTGTGGACACAGACAGGTAGAAGATTCAGTATTCATGTTAGCATCCCACCCCTTGCTTACAATTGAAAAGCAAGCCCTCCGCCACAGCACAGACTGGATTCTGCCCAGCTTCTAAGAACGTACATAAGTGCGGTATTTGCTAGCGGAAAAGTTAACTAGAATTTATACTGGGCATTCATGATATCCAGTTGTCTTCTAACTGAGGAATGAAGCATGAATAACTCTGGGTATAGAGACGAGAGGAAGTTTTCATTAGGCTTGTCTAAATGCCAATAAATATAAATAGAAAGCTTCAGAATTTTAACAACATTATCGAGATCTGTTGACTCGATGTAATTTCGAGCGAAAGCTACACCCACCTATAGATTAGATATCAGCAAATACATTAATTGAAAGGCCATAGTAATGGTGAACAATCTTTAAGGTGGGTACAGCTCTACTCCTGGTAGCATGCGGCAACGGATTCTAGCAATGAAAACAAAGAGCAAAAAAGGAAGTCGTCGAAGTTAGAATAGAGTAAAATCCTCTAAAACTAAGGATGACAAGAAACCTTGGAAACTGGTACTCTGTGTTACAATAAGTTGATTTTAAAGATGTACTGATTGAAATCGCTTTACTACGATCGAATATATCGGAATGGCTCTGCGTTTCTATCAGTGTTCCCCAAGAGCGTGTCTTCTCGCACCCTTTTCGTTTTTGTTATGAAAACTATTACGCAGGGCATCCACCACCAGCTTTCTCCATACACATTGATCAATAAAGTATTGTTTCTTAGCATTTTATTACAAATCAGATATTGTGCCACTATTACTAACAGCCTGGATGCTTAGGATCAACGCTCTTGGCCAATTGTGAACTGCACTGTCATGCAATCCACACTGAAGGGTACTCACTAGCTAAGATTAACCTGAACATCTAAGTCGATGTACATCAACCCGAAAGCCGACCGAAAGGGTAATGGGTGTTTATGCTAGATCGTGACTTCGGAGCCTCTCCACTTCAACCGGTCCATATCCTCGACCGAGAAAAAACTGGGAACCTGATTTAGACGGGCTGACCACCTAAACATAGGGACGAAGCCTAAAGTAGAAAAATTAACAGAATAATTTACTGTTGATTCTGCGTGTATTTCCATGGTCCCACCTGAACTTATCAAACGATTTTATCGAAGCCTTTGCCAGTTCGGTCGGAAGGAATTTATTAGCACCTCATGTAATAAAAATTTAATCAATATTTAAGTTTCGCTTGTTTTACCTGTAAAATGATAACATTTTTTATCTTCCTGCATTTATCATAATCAACAAATATAAATAACTAAATGAATGCGTAAAACAACATCGCACTTTAACCATTCGATAAAACTTTTTTGATAAGTGTCTAAAATTTCTATTATGGGACATCTATTGTAAGTGTATACCTCCCGTTATCGATTCAATTAATTACTTAATTACCCATAAATAATATTTTCGTTATCTCGTTGATTTTGGAATGCACTTGATGACATTCAGCTTTTTTGCATTGAGGTATCATTCAAACGAAGAAGCTCCTTATCATAATAGAGCCGTCGCATTAGTTAATGAAAACATCAATATAATTAATCTCGACAGTAGCGGCTAATGTCGACCTCTTGCCATCCTTGTTAATTATTATTAGGTTTCTAAATGTAAATCCGGAAAGCTAAATTGATATTTTGTTGAAACTTATAATAGCGTGTTTTTGTAAATTATTGCCAATAAAAATTAAGGAGAAGCAAAGGTCATTTTTAATTGAAACATAATGATAATGAATTTTTAATTCTAAGGTATCGATTGAAAGACATTCCGGCCTCATCCGCGTTTATCAAATAAGATGACTTTCAATTAAACATCAGAATTATCAGTAGGTGTTTAATAGATGCTGGATAATCGGACAACAGTCTTGGTCAAAGAGCAGCAAACATCTCTGGAGCTTTCTTACGATGCCAAAATAATCTTTGTTTACTGGAAAAAAAGCATCTCAAATTGTTTGAAGATACCAGGTACGAAAAGTGCAAACCCATATGATACGAACAGGAGAATATTAACTAAGTTCACTTTTTTACGTTAGTCTCTTTATCGATAGAAATATGATAATTAAATGGCTCTGTTCTATTAGGGGAATTTGTTCAATATACCTTCATTATAATAACAATCCAATTTGATCTAGAGCACTTCATTCAAAACTGTAAGGATAATGTGGTCAGAGTTGCCCTTGCCCATGATTATTACCCTGAATTTGCCTGAGGTAGGGAATGCACCCATTTGTGGCTGAGTCGACTGGTATCCGATTTCCAGCCATGATACACATCCCTTTGCCATCCCTTTGCATCCTTTAAATCGTGACCTCCCATTGTGAAAGCCTAGTGGACTAACGACTAAGCCACAGTGCTGCAGTGTACTCATGCAAATACTAAACTAGAATTACAATTATTCTAAATTATGCTTATATAATAAATGGTCAATTATAATACAAGAATTTCAAATTAGATTCTTCATAAAGTTGGCAAACTGGAAGATCTTTCCCCAGCAGTTGTTTGAGAAATTGTTCGTTAATGAAATTTTAAAATAAGTAATGGGTTCCTCCATTGTACCTTGGGATGCTTGTATGATCTATCCTTATACTTTTGCTTAAGTCGGGTTACTTTTCATTGACTGAAGGATTTTCTAGTTCATGATCCATATTAAAATTACTAATATATTACGGTGTAACGGTAACCGTTCTTAATATCCTCGGCTGAAATTTTTAAAACAACTCAAACCTTGCTACTCATAGTCGAGTCCTGGTTTGCTATTTAATTAAGCATGCTGCAAAAGTTGTCCAAAAATTTGGAAAAATAAAGTTCAAGCAAATAGTTGTTACACTTTGTTTATTAAACTGATAAATAGTTTATTTGTTTAACCAACAGAGCCTAACATTACATAAGGTAAAACAAAAAGCAATATTTTCACTTTGGTCCTTCAAAATAGTTAATCAGTCTTATCAACAGGCATTGGACCAACCCCACCATGCTATTTACATAGCATGCTGGTCCCAAGTCCAGGTAAAAGAAAAGGGTTTGAGCGAATGGACTATGTATTATCCTCAGTAAAACAAAAATTAAATGCCGAGATCAGCGTAAAGTACAGCTGGAGTCATTGTACTATGCGAAATCCTGAATCATATCTGAAGGTTTCCGTAATGCCGTTAAGGAAGTTGAACGATTTAATGACCGGCTGATGTAGCATACTGTTACGTCAGCTGATCGCGCTATTCACCTTTTCATCGCGTACGCAACATAGACAGGTGGAGCTGTGTGTCGAGCAAGATGACTTCGGACAACTTCTAGATGCTAAGACTTGTAACGTGACTATATCATCATTGGAGACGACCTTAATGGTCATGTGAGTGGAAAGGCAGACGGCATCAGGTGCTATGGCGAAAAGGGTTTGGTGCAGGCAATCGGGGTGGTGAGCGTATAGTCGACTTTGACCCATGACCTTGTACTGATGAATATATGGTTCATCAAACGATTGTCTGATCTTCCTAAATGTTATAGTGGGACTAGTGAAATGCAAATCGACTATATTTTCATAGGACGCCGACATTTTACCACCATCGGATCTTAGCACCACCCGTTGATTGCTGTCTTGTGAATCAAGCCGTGAGGATCGCACTGGTCCGCCGCTCATTAAATGGTGGCGTTTTCGTGAGAAGAACGAAGAAATGATCTCATTTACGCGATTACCAACCGTTACGAATGTGGAAGAATAGTGAAACGAAGTTAAAAGCACGATCCAAAGCAATCTCTACAACCCTAGTGGGTAAGCGGTTCATTAACAGAGATATTTGGCTTTAGAATGACGATGTTGAAATGAAGGTCCGTGAAAAGAAACTCCTCTACTACAAGTATCTCAACGATAAAACGCTCTCGAATTAGCAAATTTACAAGAATGGTCCATTACAGGATCTTAACGATAAAGTGGACACTCGGGTTGGCGTGAGAGATTTATGTCAATTTGTCAAAAGCCAACACGAATGCACACAGGATATCGAACACTTCCGTTGCGTTAATTACGAAGACGGTACTTTGTTTACTAACTGACGAGCCGCGACGGATAATGGCGAGAATATTCGAAGCAGATTTCAACGGAAGAATTTGTTCATCCTTCACTTCCATAAGCATTGCCGACATTTGGAGCAATTCCATCTGTCAGTGTCACTTAGTGCTCAGAGGTGGCGGTGAGGAATACGGGGCGGCAACCCTGTCGGCCAAACCAAAACCAAATGGCCGAGGAGAACCTCCATAGTGGTGGCACCGGGAGACGCTGTACTCACTTTAGTTTGCCGGCCGTGATGCAGTAAGCGAATGCTCCAAAGGCCTAATTAGGGCGATCAAACCCGAGTCTGCACTGGGACTCATCTGAAGTGGCAAACTGGTCACGAAACCTTACCAGGGGTATACTGGTACCATGGGAACCGGGATAGCCGCTGGACTCTCATACTTCGGGTGAACTCCTGGTGTATGTGAGTACAGCTCGGTTATTTGCGGTAAGCCCCCTAGTGGGAGTTTCATGGGGATTGTATGGTGTATGAATGCTAAACCATGCACTTGGTATAAACTGGTACCGTTGTTGCTTGTCTTAGCGGGGCTCTTATTGTGGCCACAAAATCAATCCGTGTCTGAAGAGGACTGTATGATTAAGTCTCCACAACAGGTAACTACGTTAAACACCCAAGGGCTTAACTGTCAGTGTCACTGAAGTCGAAGAAGCAATAAAACGAATGAAATCGTGGAAAGCAACAGGACCTGACGACATCGCATCTGAGCTCTAGAAAGCGAAGAGCTGGGACCCAAAGTTTTGACTCAGTGAATTCTTCGGTCTGGTTATTCAGGAAGATACCACCATCTGACTGTCAAGACAGTACCACAGCTCCAATATAGAAAAAAAAAGTTCAGCAGAATGTTCAAATTACCGTCCGATCAGATTTTTGAATGATATCTTCATAGCCAGTCAGGTTTGTCAAGAGCTGCAGAACTACTGATACAATACACGCAGCGCGATTACTCACGGAAAAACACCGTGAAAAACATCGCCCTTTTTACATTGCATTTCTGGATCTGGGGAAAGCATTTGACCATGCTTCATATGAACTTATCTGATATGTTAAATGACAACACCTTGTGCCAGAGCGTCCTCTCACCACTTCTCTTTGTTCTTGTTATGGACACTATCATAAGGGATAAGGGACATCCAACGACTATCGCCCTAAAGACTGCTTTATGCAGATGATGTTCTCCTAGTAAAAATGGTCTGGATGGAATGATTGCCTCATGTATGCAGTGTAGTTTTTATTTTAAATATGTCCAACAATTCTCTATAGGATTCAAATCCGCGATCTGTCCACGCTACTTTAACACGGAGAAGGAGAGGGGGAGTTGTCCCAATAGGCTGTCGTACGGAAGCTCGCGGTTAAAATCTCACTGGTGGCAGCGGGATTTGTATCGTGATTTGGTGTCGGGTACCCCGTCGAGCTGTGAATGACTCCCTGGGTCAAATCAGGGTAACAATCTCAGGCTAGCGCAATGCTGACCACATTGCCTGCTACAGTGTACTGTAGTGTACCATTATGGTCTTGAATGAAGTATTCTAACATATTTTGAGGTCCTGATCTAATGTGGATTGTTGCGCCAGCGATTATTATTATTAAAGAGATGGTGAAGAATTTATTTGTGGAAGGGGAAGGTTACCCCTTTAAAAGATGTTGGCCCCTTAAAGTGTTGTTTTTAGATTATATCACGGTTAATTTGGAATTTTCAATCCAATGTTAGCTCTTCGGGATTTTTTTGTGGGCTTTAATTTATTTGAGTTGCTTTCTGCGTTTTAAGGCCCCTTTCACAAATGACTTCTTAATTTTTAAAATTTCTGCGATTTTATGGTTTCATTTGACGTTTTGGGCTTGAACAAAAACAACTGAAATTTTTTTCTACGCTTTACCACATGATAGTCGCAAAACGCTCAAAGGCACACTATCGGATTTCACAATATTACAATTACAATATCACGATCACAAAGTGCAATACTAGTCCAATGGATTATTCGCTTATTTCTTGGAAAATTCAGAAAATCAATTCTGGTAGATTCTGGAATACATATATATTATATGAAATAGAATGCCGCTAAAATGTCACATACAATCTTTGTGCATAAAATGCAAATTTAAAGAGATTTCAAGGACTTTTTTGTGTTCATACTATTCTTTGTATTAATTTTCCACCATGCTATGAGTTTATTTTACTTTTGTATTTTTGCAACTTCAGCTCTTTGTTTCGATGAACCCTTCAATTGTGGTTCGGGGATTCCGATTAACTTAAAGTTAAACTAAAAAAAAAAAAATTAAACTAAAAATAAAAATTCAACCCGTTTTCTTTGCTAAACATTTTTATTGGTAGAAAATATGCATGTTTCGGTGACTTCTTGTCACCTTCCCCAGTGTATTTTTAGTTACAAAACTTTACCCAAATGCTCTAAACTCAGGTTTTATTAACATACATAAGTCCAAGTATAAAATGACAGACTGCTATTTGATTTTATTTACCTAGATACATATACTAAAACCATGGAGCCCTTAGTGGCGAAGGAACGAAATGTTATCTCCTTTTTTTAAACGAAGCCTGGAGGCGAAAGGACCCATCAAAAAGACTCAAGATACATCTAGCAGCTAAACAAATGAAGAGCCGACTAACAAAGATAGGCCTACAAGAGAAAAATGCGCCAAAAATCCTTCTGCTCTAGCAGGACACAAGAGACTGGACACTAGCGTAGCCTACTCGAACAAATAAGGGCACTGAGAAATGTTTAAACCATGCTGTAATCAAGAACGATACATAAGTAATCAAGGACAATACACGCCATGATAACAACAGATTCGGCAATATCTCAATACAAGTGTAAAAAAAACCGCGAAGACACGTCGGATGGAAAATCTACTAAGATCACTTAACGAATGGTTGAGTTTATGGAGGTCGAAAGGGCAAGCCGGTATATACGCCACCTATGGAGGAGAAGACTGGCAACAAATAAGTCGCGGACATGTACCATGTCAGCAAAGAAGTATGAAATGAGAAGAACTAAGAGGAAACATGTAAAAATTCATAACTAATAGCAGCTAAGATATCCTAGACTTAACCCTAGGGAACACTTTTTTGAATAGGCTAGGGCCACCAAATATCTAGATTAGTCTTTAAAGGCAACTCTAAAATAGATGAAATAATAAGGAATCCCAGGGGAGCAAGTTGGTATACCTATCTAAGGAAACTGAACAATAACATGGTTCATCTAAAAATGGGCGGAAACATCTTGGGTGAGCTAGAAGCGGAAACAATGATGAAGGAGTCATCAGGCGAGCCTTCTGGTTAATACAGGGACACAAGCATAGAGACTACACAAGGTTTTAACAGACCGATGCCTCATTTACAGAGCTTCTCGGAACTCATTTTGCGGGGTACTATCCCATAATGAAGAATAGTTCTATTCTGCTTGACATCCCAAAGGCAGGAAAATAACTGGAGATGGTCATAATCTCAAGTAAGATGGGCAGTGGGAACTTTTAAATCATTCGAATTGAATCACACCTTATCAGCATAATATTACCGTCGGAGGCCCACTTAACACGGAAAAGTTTATTCAAAATTGCAGGGAAAGCAAAACACCCCCTCAAACATGCACAAAATGCTCTAGTTTGGAGGAATATAGAAGAACGTAAGCAAGTCTCCTTCGAAATCTTAGAAGAATACTTATAAGGTTTTACATTGACTCGGAGGAGTTTTTGGAATTCTTCAAAATATTTAGTAACCTAGCTGAAGGATGCAAGTCTTGTAATAACATAATGGGGTTTGTCGATGACGTAAAGACTATCCTGAGTGGCCAGAGACGACCAAGAGGACAACCCCAAAATCCAAAAAGAAAAGAAGGTTGGCGAATTCGACCTGGTAGGTTCGCCCATAAATTTAGAGGCTCCATCTTAGTATTCTGTCGACACGTGTCTGTTTGCCTCTTTGCTAGCAAGGTTCGCGAATGTGAGGGGTCCTTTGAACACTTCGATCCCTCATATGCTGCTATACAAAACTGCACGTGTTTTTTAAATGACGCCTGTGTCTGCACCAGATCTTGAAAAATAAACAAATCGGGAAATCGGGAAACCGGAAGCTAGAAGCTTTAGGTATGTGTATTTCGTTTATAAAGAGATTTGAGTGTGAATTTGCCCCATTAGTACGTAACACATAATATACGCATATATTATATGAGAATATTCACTTTCGGGTGTTATTGACATTCAAAATCTTGAATTTCCAAAGAAGTGTCAAATTTGATCTATTATAACTTTGTTAGTATTAGTGCGACTTCTTCCAAACTTGGTAGAATCAAGCTCTATAATATAGCCTACATTCCTGGTGCTAGCGTGTCAGGGTGAAATTAAGGGGGGTTTTGCAGCCAATTGTTGAAAATTATAGTAATATACTATTATTAACTTTATTTGATATAGCCACCATATAGTGACAGCCTCCTGATTTTTTTCAGATTTTTCGGTTGGGTAGTTTTTGAGAATGGCCCCATTAAGGAAATGATCACTTTCAACGCTCTGAACTCCCCGCCTTTCCAACAAATGTTAAAACTAGCACAAGCTTTGGAAAGTACTAACCGAAACCTTTCATTTTCTACCCCACATGGCCATATTTGGTGAAAAAAAAATTGAACCTCTCTTTTGAATGTATGAGGATCTCCCCTTAAATTCGACGTAAAAGGATGTAACTCACTGTATGCGTGAGCGTTCACAGTTCCCACTATTCCACCAAATTTGGTGTCAATCGCTGCTACAGTCTCTGAGAAAAATTTGTGTGACGGACAGACAAAGAGACAAAGACAAAGAGACAGTCAGACGGACAGACAGACAGACAGTAAACCGATTTTAATAAGGTTTTGCTTTACACAAAACCTTAAAAACGATCTCTCTGCCGAGTTCAGCTGATCATTTTCCCAACCTCATTAGCCGGTCCGAGTCCTGCTAATTCTCGCTTTTGGAGATCCCGATCTTGAGCTCCAAATTCCAGGTCGGATTCAGCAAAGCAAAAGGCACATAAAACAGCATGTAACGTTAGCCTTGCATGTGATAATAGAAAAAAGGTCCAAGTTCATTTTGCCCGGTCAAGGTTCAGCTTGTAATTATTATCGAAATTTTTTAGATGGAAATGAATTTCAGAGTTTTGAGGAAGGGAAATAAAATTAACTATTTTAAATATTACATTTCTGATATGAATAAATGTCGGGATGGGAAATAGGAAATAGAAAGCAGTACACTGGAAAACGTGAGATAAAGCAGAAAGACTGCATGTTGTTAGATGCACTATGTCGCCAGATTATCACTGGACAAGGTGAATGAAATATATAACATTTAGCAAAACTGCGGGCAATGGAGGCTCCAAATAAAAGTAACAGCTTGGACTTTAAATCTTTATTGGCTCTCAGACTAACATCTAATCCTAGACCAGACACCCCGGTTTTGCAATATCCGACACCCACCATTTCGATATCCCTTAAAGCTGTCTGGCGTCCTGACCTACGCCATTACTCCATCTGAGGTAGGTCCGCTCGTCTTCTTATTCTACCATAAATATTGCCCTTATAGGCTTTCCGGGCTGGACCATACTCATCCATACGGATTTAGTGACCCGTCCACCGCAACCTGTTGAGCCGGATTTTAACCACAACCAGACCGTCATGGTATTGCTCATAGATTTGGCCGTTATGTAGGCTACAGAATCGTTCATCCTCATGTAGGAAGCCAAAAACTCTTCGGAGGATTCTTCTCTCGAACGTGGCCAAGGGTTCGCAATTTTTTTGCTAAAAATCCAGGTTTCCGAGGAATAGAACCGTCATTCGAATCACAATCAGAGCAAAAAAGTTGACTGCTTTCGGTCACGCTATTCCCAGGGCACAGTTGAAGCAGCGTATAAATGATTTGCCCCTGCCTTGGACGAACCCGTCAGTCAACTTTTTGAAAAACTTGGGTGTTTAACTCAAAAAGAGGGGTTGATGGACCACAAGAGAGGAGGTGAATTGCTTCCCTTGTGGTCCGGTCCGTCATCACGCTTTGTTTCCAAATCGCAAACAACCGACCAACTATTCCATTTCGGATCATGTGTGTGCCATGAGAGGTTGCTTTGCTATTCGTGCGTAAATATGTACGTATGTATCTATTATACAAGCGGGTTTCCTGCAAACCGAAATCGCAAATTGCGATACGCACAAATATATGTGTGCACTGTGAGCTGGACTATTCTCAGTTTATAAACTGAAATGTTCATACATGGGAATTTCGTAAGTAACAATTGTATATATGCACGCACTGTATGAGTTAATTGTCCAATTCAGACAGAACCTTCTGTTTACTTCAAACACAGATGTCTGTTCGCTTGTTGTCTGATGTAGACTGTCTGATGTCTGGGGTATATTCAGACTTTTATCTGATGCAGAAACAGACTTTGTTCCAAGCAGACATTCAGCGGAGGCAGACATTTACCTGACATAGACGCAGATATTTGCCAGTATGATGTCTGAGACAAACCTAAATACAAAAGAATTCATATTCGCACTTGGAAACATGAACGCAAGAAAATCGGTATTCACACTCGAAAATATGAATTAATTTGTACTCATGTTTGGAGATACGAATACAACCGTATTCATCTTCACTTGTGTGAATACGAAATAATTCACTTATACGAATACAAATATGTATGTTCATATTCAGAGAAATTCTTCATACGAATATATTCGCATTCGTATATGCGAATACAAATATGCCCAACTCTGTATTACTGCAAATCGTGATGATTCTAGGAGAAACTTAAGGGATTTTACCAGTTATTTTCTAAAAAATAACGTAAATATTCAATATTAACTTTAAAAAGATATCGGTATGGAAACTATTTTGGGGTCTAGACAACATGGTGGTAGCTTCCTGTTTTCAAATTTTGCAGTTGAGTAGTTTCTATGAACGGTCCATGAAAGATATCATGACATACCAGTTCCCGGCTGAAAAATAAGGTCAGCTTTGGAAAATATTAATCATTTCATGCCCCACATGACTATATACAGTGAAAAAAATCAAACCTTTTTTGGCATGTATGGGGACTACCCCCTTAAAATCAATGTAGAACGATGTTACTTACTGCATTCAAGGGAAATCACAGCTCCCATCTTTTCACAAAATTCCTGCGATAATTGGTGTGATGGAGAGACAAACAGACGGGCAGACGGATAGACAGCAAACCGATTTTAATATGGTTTTGTTTTATACTAACCATAAAAAATAATGAAGAAAAAATTCATATGCGGCGTCGAAACGTTCGGAATCGAAACGTGCCGCTTCGAATCGACACGGACCCACGATAAGCAACATAAAAAAAATACGAAAATATCTTAAAATAAATTGCATTTCAGATAGTTTGCTCAATGTTATCAGTTAAGATAAAGTATGTACATATCATTTCGGAAATGTTTTATGGTTGCATGGTTCTGATTAAGTATATTGCTATCAAACGTTAATGAATGAGTGAAAACTTTATTGCAATCCAGACAAATCAGAAGTGTTCGTTACGCTTTACCTTAGTCACTAGAGTCAACATCGTTTTGTTTACAGATCATCCAGTTGATGTCAATAATTTTGTTATTACAGGTCCCTATAGCATATTCGCAGCTTAATAACAACTTAGTAATGAAACGTAAATATTTACTTCTGCCGCTTGTTACGAGATACTCGTACAATATGCATATAACTGGTTGCAAGTTAGCGTGAAATTTGAACCATTTCCTTAATATGAATTACAGTTCTGACACTGATAAGCCAGCTTATCGCACTTCTTAAAGATTATTACGTTTTATAACCATTTTTTTCTAGGTTCCGTCACGTCATTGATACTAAATTTACGCAAAGATTCTACCCCGTTGTAGCAAGAACGCAGTGAAATCACTAGATTTAGACAAACAATTGCGTCATGGGAAAAAAGGAAAGCTACGGGGTAAATTTTATTTCACGCGGTTATTTTATCTGAAGAATCAGGCGATGTGATGAGACATGCTGCATTCATATTTCATGAGTTTAAATATACGTAACATACATATATGTATAGTGTTGTATATACGCACAAGTCTACATGTACAGTCCTACTAGACAGATAATAGATGTTTTATGATTCTCAGACAATCAAAACAATAGTATAGCCTGAGAAAGTGACGGACAGATATATGTACCCGTTAACCTAGGGAAAGTGTTTTCCCTATTCAAATATGTAATTCATTTCATTTTCATGCAATCTATGGAAATATTAACATACAAACGTGAAGCGCATGTACATGTAGATATGTAATTCATTTTTATTACGAGTTATCGGTAAAGGTTTTTCCAGAAGCATGATTAATAAATCAATCGTCTAATAAGCTTGAATCACCCAAGACGTCTGTTTGCGGTTATCTTGCCAAAACATGGTATAATTACATTCCTCTATGTATATATATCTATGTATAAGCTTCCACAGAATTTTATTATTACCAGTTTTCGATGGTAAGTTAAACCTTCAATTTTTTTAAAGAAATCGGAATTTTTTCCATCAAGCTGTTCAGATTTCCGTTTTGCATCTTTTTATCGTTGGTTATTATTTAACGTTGAATGATTGCAAAAGTTTGAAAATACATGGTGGTTGGTAAAAGGACTGCCGCATCGTGGCAAGATCTGTACTATATTGAAAGCGTCACAAGTCACAATCAGAATCTCTAACATTAGCTTATTTTGGGAATTAAACCTATTTAGTATAGGTGCGCAAAACATAACCATAGTAATGTGATATCACATCACTTCTTGAAAAACGTGATATACAAGGTAATATCACAAACATCACCTTTCATTACATACCATACCATTATGTTATATATCAACATCAAATATTGAGCATTACTTTACTTAGATGTTATCTTTGTTTGGCGCAATTAAAGTTTGCCTATCAAACACAAAATCGAAATTACCTTTTCATATCAAAGCCGGCTGAGAGAACAGATTCGCAACCTATATTCCCTAGTCTGAGACCATCCCAAAAGTTAGCCCGGGGCCAACCCAACCAACTAGTCCAAAGAAAGCCAGAGCCAGCGTCGATAACTGCCGCCGCGACTTGTACTACGGAAAGCGGTACTGTTAGGTGATGTTTTGAAATGTGATATCATATTACAATTTCGTTTTGGTAATGCGGTAATGTTAGGTGACGTTGTAATGTTTGATGTTGTTTGGATTGCGCTATGGTAATATTATATGATATTACACTTTAAGGCAATATCACTTTTGTAATATTACATACATCATCTACCCATCTCTGCTAATTAGGATCACATGATTTGTTTCAAAGTCGAAAAAAATAGAAAGCAAAAATGTTTCATATATATTATTCCACTATAAAACGATGTAATGTAATTATTTTAAATAAATACTGCCTTTAAGTTTAGTTTTTTGTATTGACGCGAGATAGCTCGATCTATTTGGATAAATAAACTAACTATAAACTAGCATTTTATCGACCGATTTAAAAAACAAAATATTTTTCACCACAAAAAAAAAGAGTAATTTTCAAGGTTTTATGTAAAACAAAACTTTATTAAAATCGATTTAATGTCTGCCTGTCTTTCACAGCGAATATACTCGAAAGCGGCTGAACCGATTGTCGGCAAATTTGGTGAGAATATGTGTTCTAGCACCATTTTGCGTTGAGTTTGAGAGGGGAAATGAAAGGGGGTGTGAATTTTTTTTTCACAAAATATGGTCATGTAGGGAACCAAATGAAAGGGCTCGATTAGTGTTTTTTGAAACTGATTATATTTCTGATATTGGGTGAAATAAAGGGGAGTGGGGGTACAAAATGTGTGACCCAAACAGTGAAACAGGCCTCGTTCTCAGAACCGAAAAATGTGAATAAATTCACAATGGTTAACCTGTACAAAATCTACACTTAAACTTGAATTTCTGCATTGGTATAAAGGATAATACAAGGCATAAATTTAGCAAACTCAGCTACTATGAGTAATATTATAAAAGGTTAAAGTTTTGCATTCCACGTAAATTGATTGCACTCTAAGCATGTATGACGTCATCATCATACAAAGTGAACTTAGGTATATGAACAGCGATGTCCAAGGGGACATTTTAGTTTCCCTTTTTTTTTAGATTTTTGTTTATCAGTATGAATTACTCGAAACAGACATGTGTACATGTATGTGCTATCTAAGTTTGCGGGTTGTGTCCAATAGAATAGACATGTGTGTACGTTAGTACCAGCAGCATGTACTTCAACGACATATACTCAAATGTATGCGTTTGTGCACGGAGTAAAGTGGAAATGTAAAGTGAACTGGCCGTCAATTTCTGACAATATTTTCACTGCGAGATTCCGGTTCCAGAGACTTCTCATATGAAGGAGAATGATGATTTCTATGAGTAATTACATGTTGAGAGGCTTCCTAAGGTCGCGGTGAATGATTTAAATGCCAAAGGTGACAACAAACAAACAACAAAGGTGTAGATTTCTGTAACTTCAACGGTTTCGTCACTGGCGGCACACTGCTCGGGTTGTTAAAGGGCCAGTTGGGTTTTTCCATCTCCTTCCTGTTTGCACCAATGGGCAACATCGAAAGTGTTGAATTATTTGTAGCGTTGTTTCCACTGATGGCCACGCCAATGATGATGCATGTGATTGACGTGTCAGCAGCAAAAAACGCGGCAACTTCACTGTAGATTTTGCCTTCCAAAAGGACCCACTATCCCAGGAAAGCCGTTACTCTACAGCACCTGCACTCTACACATGAAACCACTTCATATTTGCGAAAATTATGTTTGAATTCTTGAGAGGAACAACATTTATATCGATATATATCGACCTCCGACGAACAATTCCCAACAAACCCAGATACATGTCTATGCTTTTTCGCTTCCAATAGAATGGCTTTTCAATTTGCCTACTGGGATGCATTCCAGCTCGGAGAAAAATATTTTTTTCTAGAATTCTAACTATGCTGTGAAGTATCTGTGCGGATACGGAACGCCAGCTGGTAGTATGAATATATTCATAGTAAATGTATGAAAGTATATTTGTGAATGATGTGTTTAGTGCTGGACAAAGTATGAATAAAGCTTTACTTAGCAAATATAAAAATAATTTGTTTAGCAAATATCATGGAAGCTTGGCAGCTCAAAAGGACGAAGGAGTAGACCCTATGGAAGGTTTTGAAACGGAATGACGCTCGAAATTTTAAACGTTACTTTTTAATGTATGATTGTTCTGAAATTTTAATATGATTTTGATGGAAGCTTGAAATATACTACAAAATTCTTTTACTAAATTTTGAATTAATCAATGTATGTTTTCTATGGCCAAGACAGACTCGCCGAAAAAAGATGGTCTCACGCTGGTAAGGTCACAGCCTTCAGTGGTGATTCGAATTCAAAAAATTAATTTCTTGTCGAAATATGCAAATATTTTTTAAAAATAACAAAATTGCGAACTTATGAAAAAAAGTCAATAGTGTCGTATTTTTTTATGTTAAATTGTTAAATTGTTATTACTAGAAATTTAAATG
This sequence comes from Hermetia illucens, assembly GCF_905115235.1. Lineage (NCBI taxonomy): Eukaryota > Metazoa > Arthropoda > Insecta > Diptera > Stratiomyidae > Hermetia > Hermetia illucens. Next base: position 123,460,810 of record NC_051851.1, on the reverse strand, counting down.
TTTTTCAGGTTCCACATATCGGAATGAGTGTGCAGAATAAGGTATTTAAATTTCAACTAAATCGGTTAAGTATTTCTTTTGTAAGTGCTTCTCCAAAACTTTGAAAACGTGATTTGAGTAAAACGCGTTGAAAGTTTTGACAATAAATCTTTCTTAACGAAACTTATTAGTAAGAAAATATATTGTACTGCGTCGATAAAAGGGACGATTAAAGCAGTTGCTTACGGCTATACCTACTGCCGCATTCTTTATGCTATAACTATATAAGAAAAATAATAAATTTTTTAAAATCGAACTGTATGTACTACTACCCAAAATGATGCATAATTTTTTTCAGCAACGGTGGAAGCACATATGATAGAACCTTCTGGTATTTGCGACTTTCTTAATTGGCCGACTAAATAAATCACATACAGAATGTGAAGGCTTTTTTTCGCTTTTTTGGGATTTTTGTTTTTTTGAATAGCTGAATAAACATATAAATGCCAATTTTGTGTTCATCTTATGTAAGAAATTTCAATTTCAATTTCATTTATCTATCCGAATATAGCTACAAATCCAATATATTCCTTAATATTTTTGCAAACTACGAGACATACGTACATATTACAGCCATAGATATTACGCTCACCTTAAACAAACAAACTGCCTATTTCCGAATACTGTACACATATATGCACGTATATAAATTGATCGTACCCATATTTCCGATCTACTTCTTATATCTATCTGAATTAGGCACTACCCGTAAAGTTCATTAGCACGCATATACTATATACCTACATACACACATGTCTGTTTGGAGTAATTGATATTCATATACAAATGACTAAAAAACTAAAACAAAATAATTCTTTGCGACCCCATTCATAAGAACTCATTTCGTTGTGGTATTGACAAATTGATATGTGATGATGATTCTTCAAACTTGACCAAATTGGGCACTACGTTATTCATTACACGCATGGCAAATTTTGTACTTCTGGGATGAACATAAAGGGGGTGCCGGGTAGATTTCTAAAATGTAGAAATATACTACTATTAAGTTTCTCTGTGATATCGGAACCGGATATATTTTAAGGCCTAGATTTCGTAGAGATGCACCACTGTGATTTTTTTCAGATTTTTCGGTTGGATAAGTTCTGAGAACGAGACCTGTTACACTTTTTGGGGGTCATATTTTGAGCCCTCACTCCTCTATGTTTCACCCAATATCAGATATTGACCCAGTTTCGGAAAGTACTAATTGAAACCTTTGATTTGATACCCCATATGGCTACATTCTGTGAAAAAAAAATTGCACCCTCCATTCACATGTATGGGCAGCCCCCCTTAAACTTAACGCAAAATAGCGTCACTTACTGCATGTGAAGGGAACACCAGATTACATACGCTTACCAATTTTCATGTTTCACAAAACCTTAAAAATGGCATTTTAAGGTGTGGAGTATATCAAGGTTCGCAAACTAGGATTATTGAAAAAAATCGAAAGGTAAATTTTAAGTGACCACTCTGTTATATCTGGCCCATAAACCTTTAGATCCTTAAAACAAAAACATAAATTTTTGCCTTCAATTCTTATTTTAGCAAAGTGATTTGAGTGTCGTTCGGAGCGGTAAATTCGCACTTCATCACGATAAACGACATACACCTAACAAATGATACCCTACCTGTTTAACACAGTAATTTCCGAATGGTTAGGAATATTGAAAATAGTCTACACTATATCTGGATACAATTGATGGAAAAAAACGATTTCCCAGGCCCGACACACGCGAGTTGATGTTTAATTTTCATGAGTCCTGTTTCATAACTAAAACTATTTTAAAACGGCCGATAATCACATACCTTTTTGTCCATTTTATCAAAAGGACGGTTTTGCGTACAACAATTGGTGTAACCTTCAAGAAGGGTTATCTGATGATGAATTCCCCATAGAGAAATATTTCACTAAGGGGGTAGTTTCTTAGAGGATCGTCCTAATAATCGTCGGCACAACAATCCATATTGGATCAGGGCCTTGAAGCGTATTAAAGGACTTCATTCAAGACTGTTTCGGTACACTCCAGTACACTGTAGGAGACAATGTGGTCAACATTGCGCTCGCTCCAGATTATTGCTTTGCTGCTTTGACTCAGGTACTCATTCGTAGCTGAGTCAACTGGTATCCGACATCCAATGTCACTGGTCTCTGAATTTTCGCTGATTCATCCCGATCAACATATTGTGTGGATATGCGTCTCTCGGTGACAACATACTATGAACCAAAGCAGGCCAGCGACCCTTTGTACTTCGCCAAGAGGGCATTGGGAAGTTCAGTATATATATTTTCATATTTGGTTAAGCCAATCGATTGCACAAGACAAGCACTTGTTCTTATATAGAGATATGACCGTCAAACATTTATATCCAGATTTGCAAATATCATTTGAAAGGTTATTTAAAATTTGTTAGTTTGTTGACGCAACATTATTAAACCCAAGGTGATTTGCGCAATCTAGTAAACAAATGAGAAACCATACGGACAAATCACCAGGAAAGATGTTCGGTGTCAGTTATATTTAACAGCGTAACTTCTTATTTTTTTGTGCTTTTTAGCAGAGTTAATAAAGAGAAAGATTTAGTTAGCAGCAGAATACAAACTATGAAATTTATGACTAAGGAATTACATATTATATGCGTAACACTTCTGTATCCTTAAAGATAGATTATATATTGCAATAAGATATTTTATAGGTGTACAGATGAATTCCAAAACAGGGTGCCAATAATTAAAAAATCTGCTCAAATAACATTTTTCTGTCTGTCAAAGATAGAATCTCATTGTTTCAGTTTATTTATTTATTTATTATTGGATCAAATATGTTAATTAATGCGTTATAGGTTTTCTCGGAAGAAGAAAATGATTGAAGATTTATTTTGCAAACGGATGAAGTGATATATCTTTGAGTTTAATTCGAATTTAATTTATCACATTTCTATTTGCACTGCACATCATGGATAAGGAATAAAATGAAATTTAACTTCGATGCCAAGTAAAGAATAGAAAATATATATATTTTTATTGAAAAAAAACTACGTGCACGTCGCACGACGGTTGGAGCAGGAGAGACCGGTTCTTCTCCATGCAGTCCCTCCGTCTCCAAACCAGCGGAACTTTTTCATCGCCGGGTCTCCACTCCTGTGGCGAGTCTTAAATGCGTGGAGACCGTTCTATCTACCCGCTCGTATCCACAACATTCGAAATGAATTTCGAATGCCGCAAATCCTGCTGCGCCACAACATTTTGGCAGTAGATATTAAAAGGCGTTGATATCTCTGATGAGAGTCATTAAGCTGCAAAGTAATCCGTGCAGACAATGTGGTTGTCATGTCCCCTCACTATAATTTACGTGCCAGGTAATGCACTGAAGTCAAAATCGACTTATCGTTGGGAATTCCTAGTCAGAATTTTTGGGATATTTTTTTACAAGTTAAGGTCTCCACGCAATCATGCAAACCTGAATTGTCTGATAAATATTTTTGATTGTAGGACACGCTTTTAACACCTGTGCATGTAAAACACGTGTACCCCTTTTTCGAACTCTCAATTTACTAAAGAAAATTAATAGCGAATTGTTGGCAAGTTGATAAGTATACAATTTACACAAGAGAAAAATTTCGCACTAGGTGGAATTGATCACACTAGATATTAACTTATGTGAGAACTAAATTAATATAAGCTGTTAACACTGAATTGTGATAGTTTTGATTGATTCATTACTAGGGGGTGATTCTTTACGACTTCAAGGTATATGACCGGAAATGGTTTTTATTGATTGGTTGAGTATTAACTGTCATTCATAATTAAGTAGTTGGTTTTAACTTTAACAGATATTTTAATCTTTTTATAATATGTACAAAAATCCAAGGTGTAACACCAAAGATATTTTTTTCGAAGCTACTTTTCAGGAAGAGATATTGAATGAGCTTAATGTAGATTATCAAAAATATTGCAATCAATAAAGACGACGATTGTTTGAAGCAGTCATAAAAACTGGATCATGGTCAGTCTTAGTAACTAAACAGGGATTGATAACATTAATCACAGAAGAATCACATAAATAACTGATATTATTTTATCAACTCACCTGTGACTTGACAAAATCATCCGCCGAATGATGATCAAAACCGCAATTGTTCATTTGAAATTCCTTAACAACCGGTCGAACGATTGACTTAACCTTCGTCATCTTGAGTGTGTAGCTATTCCGGTAGTGATAAAGTTTGGAATATCGTCGTTCATGCACATAAACACCTGATTGAAATGAAATGGAACTTTGAACGATTGTTTACCTTCGCACCCACGTTTCAATTACTTTAATTACATAATGACGGGGAACGCGCTTTTAATGTATCTGGAAATACAAAATAGGAAGTTTTGATTGTTAGTATCAAAGAAATTGGTTAAGATATTTGAAACTCTGTTAGACTACACTAAAATCATGTGAATAGCACTCTCTAGCTTATACTCCTTAAGAATAATAAAGAATAATGGCTGAGAACCATATAAATTTACCTAAACATCTATTAACGTCAAGATAGTATCAGAAATAAATGTGGCCAATTTGTTGTAATAACATAATGTGAGAAAGCTACCGAAACAACAAACAATTCCAAAAAATACTCAATATTTTGTAGACATGACTCCAATAAATATTAAGAACTATTACTGCATAATGTGACAGCGCCATTAAATTGTACGACTTAGATTGTAAGGTTCAACAGAATAAGTCTCATTAACAATAATAATAATCATCGACATAAAAGTACAGTTTGACCTTCGGCATCGCACCGTGTTGAAGTACTTAATTTCAAGACAAGTGTTAAAGCAAAGATATTATTTTTTTTATTTGTGGTCACGTAGGTTGTGTCGTATTTGCATTTTATTTATAACAAATTAACTAGGGGCTATCTCTGTCCCCAACATAAGAGGATCTTTGCAACGCCTCCGGAGGAAAAAGACGTCACCACAACAGGCGGCCAATGTACTTTCCAATATTTCAGTAATTAGATAGCACACAATTGGTGGGTTCTTATACTTTGATACAGGTAAAAATACTGAGGAAGGTGGGACAAAAAGAACATATTCCCTCGGGGCCGCTAGAGTGCTTGTAATGAATACAGTGACGGAACGGTGATGAAAATTGACGAGTCATGACTACTCAGATCCGCCCTTACTCATTAGTTACTTAGCTCCACCGAAATGCCGGTCGACAAGCACTTGGGCAATAATGTGCTAGGGAGTTCCAGTTGATGAACAGGATCATTGACACTTTCGTTTCGTATACGTTATTGTGTAAAATTTACCTGTGTTGAGCCCAGTGCATCGATATTTACGCCGAAAATGAATGTGGGAATAAAAATAAACGGATCAATCGCACAGAGAGATCGCAACATCAGCCCCCATCCCACTACTGAGTAATACGCATTTTTAAGATTTTGTGTAAAACAAAACCTTTTAAGAATGAATTCGATGTTTGTCTGTCTACTGTCATACCTGGTTTACTCGGAAACGGCTAAACCAATTTTCACGAAATTTGGTAAGACCGTGTAATCTGCGAATTCCTTTACCTACAACGGGTGGCATCATTTTGCACTGGATTTAAGGGAGGGTGAAAGGAGGTGCAAATTCATTTTTTCACTGAATATGGCTGTGTGGAGTATCAAATGAAAGAGCTCAATTAGAATTTTTCGAAACTGATGATATTTTTGATGCTGGAAGAAACATAGAGGAGTGAGGGGTAAAAATGTGTACCCTTAAAAGTATCGTTCTCCGAACCTATCCAACCAAAAAATCTGAAAAAAACACAATGGTGCATCCGCACGAAATCTAGGCCTCAAAATACATCTCATTCCGAGATCTGCTTAAATAAAGTTAATAATAGTATATTACCATAATTTAGAAATTTACCCAGGAACCCCCGTAAGTTCATCCTAGAAGTTCAAAGTACGGTTATAAGTAATAAAGTAATGCACAAATTTGGAAGGTTTGTCAAAAATTCAACTATTATTAACAAAGTTTTAGAAAGTCAACTTTGTCTATTTCACGTGAATTTATCGGACTTGAAGACGTGTATGACGTCATTATCATATAAAATGAATGCATATGAACTGCGAGGTTGTAGTTTGAAAATACATATATACATCAAGAAACATTTTGAATTTTTCGGTATATACGGAATGGGAAAACGGGAATAGGAAAAACCTACCAGCCGTTGTCGTGAAAAGACTATGGCTCCCCATTACATCCTGTTGTTAGAACTAACCTTGGCAGATCATGCATCACGATCACAATGTCATCCTTTGGAAGCCTCTTCTGAACCGCTTATAATTGTTCATAGAAAGCATCTCTATCCGAAATCTTCATTGGTGCATTGCACCAACAGTTGTAATAATCCCTAACATGGGCCGGAAACTGGTTTTCAAGTCGTACCATTGAATAGCCATCGACAACAGGAGAGGAGAGAGGAGTACTCTCCAGAGTCCCACCATCACACTGCCGAGCCGAAAATGTCAACATTATATCGCCATTTGAATACATTGCCGATTTAGTGACCAGAAGGCGTATAGGTATCTAAGACGAAGACCCGCTCACTGTTTTTACTGTGCGGGGAAAATTTCAACACCAATTTCAAATGCCGTAAGTACTAAATCTGTTACCGAGTTCTTCTTGCTGCTTCTTCAAAAAATCTCGACTAGCTTTAATGATACGGAATTTCTTGCATGAGTTTCGTGACTGGCTCATTCTTGGAGTCAAGCGTTAAAATCGGCGAATATAATTTTTGGGAAATCGCAACTTTTTTTCAAATATGATCGCATAGCAGCTATGTATATATGCGAAGGCCACCTATCTGGGTTTTTGCAAATGGCAATCTAAGCATACTCTCAGCGAATGGGTGAAAATGTTCACCTGTATCAGCCTGACTTCGCTAAACTAAAACTGAAAGCACCTCTTGGAACGGCGGGCATCTTCAGGTTCCTGTGATATCGCCGTAAGTTTTTTTGGGTACAGCAGATATCTGGGATTACAATTTTTGGCAAAGTGGTTTAATCTTTTGCATTTTCAGTATAACTTAGATCTGCCATGTGAACTGATGTAGCTTCTCGCAAGTGTCCAAATTCCAAATATTTTATAGTGAACACTTCTTTAATAATATTTGCTCTCGCAGCCGCTTCGCAGACAGTCGATTTGGACTCTGCCGACACCATTAAGCGTACTCAATGGTTTGATTGCTAGATTGTAACAGATTGAGTATCGCCTTATACATTCCGAAATTTCAGAGTCTTATGATATTTTCGCGTCGATTGTAATTCTAGCTGTGAAGTTAAAATCCCTCACAGATTTCCGCTTCCGTGGTGATCACGTCCAAAACTTGCTTTTAACTACTATTGAACCTCAATCCCACTGCCACCAGTGAGATTTGAACCGCGACCTTCCGTACGATAGCCTAGTGCACTAAACACTATCATCATCATTTCTTCCTCGTAAAAATAATAATTACAATGAAAACCGTCAAAATTTTATCTCCCCGGTTTTATTTCCAGAAGCGGACTGCAATTCAAGCTTCTAGAGGCGGCCAGACACAGTTTCAGGATCCTTGATTCCTCCTGCAAAGGACAGATTTTTCCTATTTAGAAAAAAATGGCTACCAAAAACTAATCTTCCATGTTTAGATTTCAAGAACTGACCGCTGGTGGAGTATTAGGCCTAGCTCCAGAAGCATAAAAGTAGACGAAAAAGCGCAAAATCTAGCCCGCTTTGTCTGAACTCAACAGAATCACCGAAGAAAAAGTTATGGAGACACCTATTTAACGGTTTACCTCACACTCATGGCCAAGAAGGAATAAAAGAAAGAAGTAGCACCCAGTCAGATTAGGATTGCTTAGTATTGAATTTCTCAACTGAAAAGTCTTACGCCTTACCGCAACCCAGGTAAATTTTTCAAGTTTTAATTAAAAAATGTCAATACTGAAATAAATAATATTGTTTGAGGGCATTTTGATAACTTCTTTTCGATTGTTCTTTTGTTTTGCAAATGAATTCCACTTTATATAACTCCTCAAACTTTCTTTACAGAAAGGGTAAGGCTGATGGTTTCATTATCAATCCAATCCTATAGGATAGTTTTTTTTTATTTGACTTTTTCTTTTGAAGTTTTGGTGAATCAATAGCCAATGAAATCTTTATTGATAGACATTTTCAGCCAACTCTTTTGTAATTTTCAGAGGTACGGGATTTCAACTACTAACAAGAACTCCGAGCACTCTCTCATGAACTCGTCAGCTTGGCAGCATGCAACGTTATTTCAACGATCAAATCAGTAGTGCTGTATGCAAGTACTGATAGCTTAATCAATTTCAGGACGCATTTGACAGTTACGCAAAATTCGATTAATTACAAGCCATACCCCGCACTCCATCTTTAAAAAGTTTGTAACACGTTGTTTTATCCTGAAGCAAAATGATTCAAATTTGTACCAGGAATTTTTACATTTGAAGCCCGTGTAGCCCTTTTACGCACTGTGCTAGACACGGACCAGTTTCCTGGAGAAAAGCCACTACATCATATATTATAGCGCCATATATTATAGGCCATGTGTTCGGAGTAGGTTTCTTAGTCAGCCAAAAAATAAAACCTGCTGTGATCGGTTTTGAAAACATAAGCGAAACTCTGCGCTTGCGAAGCAAAATTTACAAATATAAGCTTCATTACGGGGCCCACTTTCAACCAAATTGACCACGTGTTGATTGAATGCCGCCACCCCTCAGCCTTGCTAAAAGTCAGAACATATAGGGGGGCCAATGTAGACTCTTTAGTATAGTGCTCCGCGCTCGAATTACAACACCACATAGAATCCCCTCTGACAATCAGTTAAAAGTGAATACTGAAGTCATCCGCAACATATCCCATCGTAACACCTATAAGGGCGAAATTGATGCCGAAATAACCGCAGTCTTCACAACCACCTGAAGAACGTTATTATTGATACCGCCGCATGAAAAGCTGGAACGGCTGGTTCAACGATGAATGCAAGCTAGCAACGGAACGGAAGAATACTGCATGCCGAGTAAAGTTGCATTCTCAAAGAACACGGGCACTCACAGAGACTTATCATGAGACCGAAAAGCGACTTGACAGACGGAAAAAGGAAGTCTGAGAGAACCAGTAGGTCTGTGAACTCTAAAACTATAGAGAGCAACCGCACCAGGCACGCAAGTTTTATCAACAAGTCAGCAGGATGAAGCATTATACACTTCGATGCTCATCCTACCGAGATAAAGATTGCAATGTGACTTCCGACAGAATGAGCATATTGGAGCGATAGGTTGAGCATTTCGATGAACTGCACAACAACCAAAATATCGGCGAGTTGGAGATCCCGCCCACTGAAGATGACGGACAAATGCTGCCACCATCAAGCATAGAAGAAACAGCCCGAGCAATTCATCGGCTTAATAATCATACACCAAGCAGCTCATCAATTGATGCAGAAAAACAGTCCAGATTTGGAAAGCACCAATCGAGACCTTTCATTTAATACCCCACAACAAATTTTACACCCTCCTTTTGCATGTACGGATACCTTCATTAAACCCAACGTCGAACGATTTTATTCATTAAATTCCGTGTCAATAGAAATAGTCTTTTCTGAAAAAATTGCGTGTAACAGACAGACAGACAGTAAACCTATTTTAATAAGGTTTTACTTCACATTAAACCTTAATAAAGTCCATACTCAAAACGAAAGCAAAATTGTCTAACAATGAATACAAAACTGATGGGATTCTAACAAGAGTTTCTCTCCTTCCTGGGACACTGCCCTCTTTAATTTTGGTAATTATTATGCTGGAAATAAGTCTCAGATGAGATTTTAAATGTCAGACCACTGTCAAATCGAATTGGCAGGTCGACGCAATCACTCCGCGAAGCTGACCTTCGCAAGGTGAAAACAGGAAGAGTATGAAAACTGACAATCGACCGGGTACACATATCTGTGTATGCAAAACAGAAAGTGAACAAGAAATTTGTTTAGATGGGTGTCCGATTTGCTTGACCTTAATAAAGTTTGGCAAGTAGGTTTGGTACATTAACCTATCAACCTGTTAATGCTTTGAACCAAAACCGAAAAGAAAACATTTGCCAGCAATCGTACGACAACTCACAATAGCGAAATTTGATATTTTTAAGGTTTTGAGTAAAAAAAAACAATGTAACAGGTCCCGTTCCCCGAACCTACCCAATCGAAAAATGTGAAAAAAATCACAATCGTGCATCCATACGAAATCCAGGGCTCAAATTACATCCCCCCCCTCAAGGTTGATAAGAGCATATTATCATATTATAAGAGCATCAGGAAAGGGTGGTGGTGTCACGGTAATTCGTGCAAAACCGGCACAATTTTGTGATTGGTTTTTAAGACATAGTTAAGTCTATTTAGTAGAACCAAGGGTACATGGAGGAATGACATTGTGTACAATTTTTATGGGAAAATATTAAAAAAGAAGGAAATGGAAGCCATTATTCGGAAGCTTCTCGCAAAATAGTAGAATTGCGGTGCCCCTCATAACTCGGTGCTGGATCATTTGAAACCAAAAACTTAAAGTTCTTTTATTAGATTATCGCTTTCTCTAGGTAACGCTGGATGGGTTTTTCAAAATTTCAATTTTTCACACACATACTGAAAAACGAGATTTTAGGGGAATAAATCGAATAATTCTTCTTCTTTTCTTCATTTTCCTCACTGTTTGTTCCGTTCACACGCAAGGTCGGCTCGTCGTGACGGGTTTCGCCATTTAGCTCTATCGAATGCCTGATCTGGGGGTGCAATCTCGAGGCTTTTAAATCCCCATCCAACAAAATAAAAATTATTAACAAATTTGAAAACTCCAACGTTACCTCGTAACTTATGTACAGAAATTGTGCTCCAAATTTCAAAACGTGCAATAAAGAGAGAGAGAGAGTAATGAGTGGCACCGACTTTGAAAACGTGAGATTTGAAAAAAAACGCTTTTAAGTTTTGAATTTGGAATAAAACGATCATAAGGGAGTTCTATCGGCTTGATTCACACTGAATCATAAATGCTCCATGGCCCATAAAGGATCATCTAGGATGTCAAAAGCACCTTTTCGCTCCTGTTTATGACGAATTCTATCTTGTTTAGTCGGTTTTAGCTCTCGGGCCCATTCGGCTTATCACGTCCATTCACGGGCGCTTAGTTCACTACTGATTCTTACGGCACAGGCATCTCAACGATGACAGACCGTAAGTCTAACAGCCTTGGTTGACTTTTAGGCCAACAGAATTGATTCACCGTTGGTAGAACCTTGGTAACTATTCAGGAAAAAAGGAAAGGTATAAAATGAGCCAACATACCGCTCTCTCTCTCTGGAAAAATTTTAACTGAGGTTAAACAATTGTCACGGTTTTATACATTTCCTTGTTATTATTCATTGAAGTTCCTACAGTATAGCATTTTGCTGTTTCCAAATAATTCGGAATTCCTGATTTCTCAGTCTACCACTCCAAGTCCAAATTCCTGTTCATTTACTACATGCGAAAACTCGTTAATATTCAACTTTTCTTATGTTCTAGCAAATTCTATGGTCAGCTGGATGATGGTGGCTATCTAACATAAGATAATTGCCACAAATATCTGAACAAGATGTCAAGGACATGAAAGGAGCGGAGCATCACCAAATATTTAGTGGATCAATTGTGGAATGGAATGGAAAAGGTTGGTGAAAATTTCGATTCCACATCGGCGGTGAAGTCATTTATTTTTTTTTCCTTTTCACACATATTTTATTGTGATATTGGTAAAGCATTAAATTTTCCCTCCTTTGCTTCCGATTCTAAGCACGTCTTTTTTTCAATCATATGTGCGAAAGTGAAGCACCTAGGATTCCACCCAGGTTCCCAAACTGACTGGAAAAGTATTGAACAGACGCGCGTCCACGGGTACCTCATAGGAGGTATGCTTACATGTCTTCAATCTCTTTTGGTTTGCCAACATGGTTTCAGTTTTTTAAATAGCTTTACGCTTGTTTAAGGGTTCCATACCAATTAATTACGGAGTCAATGCTAAATTTCCAAAATATCTAAGAAATGATCATTCATCCCTACATAGTGGAATTTACGTGGAGCTTTTACCACATTGCATAGTAGCGAAATAGCGGTAGACCGCGTGTGGACAGTTTTCCTGAAGCAATAATTGCCTGATTCTCCTTTATTTGCTAATACTATCCTGAAGGCTCTACACTTGTAAGTGTATTATGATATACTCTATCCATGCACTGGATTTTCTCAAACCCATAAAACGCATATTAGTCATAAGCTGGTTTTCCAGTGAAGCCCCACAGCATTTAAATATGTGACGTATCTACAACAACTAATTCATATAAATTCTCCACAAATTTCACTTCCGCAAGAATGCATAATAAATATCCACCTAATTTTAGACAATGCCAGTTTCTGCGGTAAACAACTCTCAAACAACAATCTGCTTCGAGCGCCATCGTTGGAAAAAATGCATCAAGGCTGTCCAGGCATATTTGTATATTTGATATATCTCTATGCGGATTACACGGGCGAATGCGAACCAAACTGCATAGTGCTAGAAGGTAATTGCTATTGTTGAGTAATACTTGTAAGTTACGCTTCTTCAAAACGATAACAGACACTGTAGTCTCTACTCAATGGAAAGCCCAAAGCTTGATAAGCGAATCATTAATTAATTGAATGTAAATGAGGCAACCTACAAGTTTGGCGGGGAAGCCTCGAACTGACTCAGTCAGGTTGCACTTGGTTTTTCTTTATTTTTGTCCTCCAAGAACTGGCCTACGCTAGACAGACCGGACTCAATTAATGGGTAGTAGTAGTAATACTTGTTGTTGTTGCGCTAGTATAATCCGACTTGAGGTGGTACCACATACAATATATGCCAAACTAGCGTTAGGAGTTCATGGTTTAATTTCGTTGTAAGGTCGTTCAATGAACTTGAGATTTTCCAGGGGAAAACAATCTTCGGTAATTTCAAGAGCAATTTATTCCAAATATGAAAAGTCCAGATAAATGAATGCATGCTCGAATGTACACAACTATTGCGCAACCATGGTCATCACTTTTTAGGGTCTGCTACGTGATAATGAAGACAAGTTAGCTGGATAAATGGAACTAATTTGAAAAGCAAATATTCACTGGTTAAACAAATTATTCTGTTTTCCTACATCAGTGGGCTGGAAACTGTTATATTTGTCGACACAGTTAATGTACTGCCACCAATCCGGGAAAACGACTCCAACTTGTATGTCTCTTATATTAACATAAATTTGAATGATGTTTGGATTTGTACAAAATCTGAAAATTTGGTAGTTGTAGACAAAATCTGGACTTAGGCTTCCCTTTTACAGAGATATTCTATCTCATTATTTAAGCAATTAAAAAAAATGCTTTGAACGTACTTTTTTGCCCGATGAAAGTTATAAATAGTAAACAAGCAAGATAGTTTCCATATATTTGGCCACCGGCAGCAAATACATAGGAAAAACCGCGGTGAACTCAGGTAACCTACTCTTGGTGACATTGATTTAGCCATTATATAACCATATTCGAGAATGCATATGTGTTGCTCCACCGTATTTGGGTGCCACATTTTCAAAATTAAATGTGCCAAATGGAATTATAGTCTCAATTATAAATATTCAAAGTCTTACGGAACACATAATATAGTTATGGTTGAGGAACAGTGAATTAATGCAACACTGCCACAAAGAGGACAAAACGACTTCTGAATTTTAATTGATGTTATATTTACATGGATGGCTTCATGATTCGTGTTCAATTCTAACGAGTACAATTCGGGCTACAATAATCGGTATTCATTGTCTTAAAAGGTTGCCCGGTATAAACTGAAGTTACTGTCCCAGGTATCATAGTAATGAAATAATAAGCGAACTTTGTGGTGGGTATGTTTAATGAGGCGCCTCATATTTATATTTGTATTTCCGTAGTATTTATGTCAGGAGTTGTTTGTAAACTTGCCTTTTAATTTTCAACAAGGGGTGTAACGACTAATGACTGAAGTGTTGAAGTGCAATAAACCATAGCAGACAGCCGAATGCATGTATAAAAGTCAGAAAATAGTAGAAGCCTAGTTTCCACCCTCTCTTTGATTGTCTTCGAGAACCAATGGTTAGATTTCGTAAAAGCAATCGACAATTTGATAACAGTAAGGAAAATACAAGATCTTTAACCCGGAACTATAATTATCATCATCAACGGCGCAACAACCGGTATCCGGTCTAAGCCTGCCTTAATAAGGAACTCCAGACACCTCGGTTTTGTGTCGAGATCCCCCAATTCGATATCCCTAAAAGCTGTCTGGCGTCCTGACCTACGCCATCGCTTTATCTCAGGCTTAGGATTAGGTGACCAATCCATCGCAACCTGTTAAGCCGGGTTTTATCCACGACCAGACGATAATTTGGTCGTTATGTAGGCTACGAAATCGTCCATCCTCTTGTTGGGGCCAAAAATTCTTCGGAGGATTCTTCCCTCGAACGTGGTCAATAGTTTGCAATTTTTCTTACTAAGAACCCAAGTTTCCGAGGGATACATAAGGACTGGCAAGATCATTGTCTTGTACAGTAAGAACTTTGACCCTATGGTGAGACGTTTCGAGCGGAACAGGTTTTGTAAGCTGAAATAGGTTCTGTTGGCAATCAATAATCGTGCGCGGATTTCATGGTCATAGGAGAAATTTTCGACGGTCTGAAAGTTGTAGTCTCCTATCTTCATTGTTGTTCGTTCTTCTTCAACTATGATGGTTACATCATAATGACAAAATTTTAACGATCGTAAACTGGAGATTTGACGAAACTCATTCTCGCCCCTAATCGCATTGACTCGTTTGAATACTTGACATTTCGAGTTGATGTTTCGAACATCCCACTTCTCACTTGCTTATACCACCATATTGTAATGCCAAGGTTGTATTACTGGTTGTGTTCAAATGTTTTCAGAGTTTTTTGTTAAACAACACCTTATTAAAATCAGTTTACTGCCTGTTTGTCTTTCCGTCTCTAAATCTGCCTGTCACACGTACTTTTCTCAGGAGCGGATAATTGTTTCTATTTATAAATTAATTTGATACTTTTGGAAAGTAAAGCAAGTCGGGAAACCGGAAGCTGAACGCTTCAGGTTCGAAAGGTTTTTGAGTATTTCGTAGTGCGTAGCACGTAATATATTCATACGAGTATATTATGTGAGAGTATCCACTTTCGGATGATATTGACATTCATAGTCTTGAATTTGCAAAGAAACAACAACTTTGATGTATTATTACTTTGTTAGTAATAGTGCGATTTCCACCAAACTTGGTGAGATCATGCTCTATATTGGTGATGTTAGGATGAATTTAAGGGGGGTTCTGCAGCCAATTACTGAAAATTATAGCAATATACTATTATTAATTTTATTTGAAGAGATATCGGTATGGAAGGTATTTCGGAGTCAGGCCACCATATAGTGGTAGCCTCCTGATTTTTTTCTGATTTTTCAGTTGGGTAGTTCCTCTTAAATAAATGATCACTTTCAACCCCCTGCACTTCCCACCTTTCCAACAAATGTCAAAACTAAGACCGGCTTCGAAAAGTACTAACCGATAATCTTTAATTTGATACCCCACATGACTATATTTGATGAAAAAAAAATGTACACCCTTCTTTTGCATGTATGGGGATCCCCCCTTAAATCATAAATGTCAATCGCTATAACCGTCTCCAAAAAAAATGCGTGTGACGGACAGACAGACAGTAAACCGATTTTAATAAGGTTTTGATTTACAAAAAACCTTAAAAAGGATAAATATGGAACATACCATAATATTTACTTATGACAAGACTTATGTCTATAATGCAGTTAAGCTGGCAGTCCCCATTATAACAAGATTATTAAAATCCTAAATTACCCACTTGATGATGACTGACGACATTTCTAGCTAAATCCACGACTCTCGCCATCGCATTGGCGGGCCTGAAAAGTCAGCGCCGGAAGAAGCCTATTGTTGTGGTTAACATTTCCCACATTTTTCATAAGGTTTATTTTTAAGCTTTGTTTTGCACGAAGCACGCTTCTTTGTTCTTCCAGTTCGAAGCCATGTTTGTCTCCTTGGTAACCGTGCTGTTCGATAATGAAAGATATCGAGAATTAGTATCTGAAGTTCATACCTTTATTGCTGCAGAAAAGGGTTCCGTCACGTTTTTAACGTTTACCAGTTTAACTGCGCAAGGGTTTTCAATAGGAGTTGGTTCTCGTTGTTTACAATAGGATACCCGACCCCCTGTTCGTCTCATTATAGCCACCAGAGATTATTAAAAGACTCTGATATCCAGCATATAACAATAAGCTCTCCAACGTCTATATACTATTGATTTTTGTGCTTACAAAACCAGCATCCAGTTTTTTTAAATGCCTGTTTCCCGAAAGTATATATCGCACCATTTATCTACTTACCTGTGCGGTTCAGGACTCTCGTAGATGCTTAACAATTGCCACCACCTTCAACAGCCCGGTCACCAAGATCTCTTGCGCTTTGTACCATACACACCGAGGGTCTCTGGTACTTTAAGGGCTCATTTGTTCTGCTCTAATTATTCACCCTTTTTCTCCTATCCTATCTTGAGTCAAGAAAATACACAATGTTGAACGTAGAGGCTGTCCATAACGGCACACTACAGTAACACTGTAGGAGGCAGCCTTATGCTCTAACCAAAATTATTGGAAAGATAAATAGATCGGTTTACCTGTATAAGGGATATGAATGGTTTTGTAAGGGCGCTGCACTGAAAGCAAAATTACTAGAAGAAAGGGAATTTAACAGGGATACCCCTCCATGGGCCTTCAAAAAGAAGAGAGAAGATGAATTCCGAAAAGAATAAATTCTTACGATTGCGAAGCATTTTGATCGATATGAGGAAGGCGTGAGTTTTACAGAACTGATACTTCTACTTATAGGTAAATTCTGGGAATTTGACATTTTTCCTAGAGCATAGAAGATAGGTATAATGGTTAAGGTTCATTCAAAGAACGGGCAAACCTGTCAATTGCAACAATTGAAAGAAGATTTGGTTACCTATTGCGCTGCAAAGGTGATAACTGAAATAAGTATCAAGTAACACCTCAAAAGATTAGCTGACATTTCCGCTCTGGATTCAGATCACGTTCTAGGAGCGTTCGGAGCTAGAGCCCTCTCCTCACTTGCATTTAATTGATTTCGATAAGCCTATCGACAGCGCCAATAGGCAACATATCTGGAGCGCTTTGCGAACGAAGGGCCTTCCGTACAAACTAATAACTACAATTAGAGTTATATATAGTATGATGGTATATGATATTATATAAATTAGGATAAAATTTCGAAAGGATTTGGAACCCAAAGCGAAGTCCGGCAATATAACAAGATTATTTCAAAAAATTATAATATTGGCTTGACAGTTTCGATTGCAGGGCAGAGGCGATCTCATCAAACGCTGCCTCAGCATCTCTACCCTGCGGAGCAGCGTGACCGACCGGCCCAGGACAACTCATCTCAAACAAAAATTTTCGTTTTATTAGCTTAAACCAGTTTAGGTTCTAACCAGGCGATTTCGGCCGTTATAATTCATATCCTTGGCGGGTTTTGAATTCAATAAAAATGAGCTAAATGCCACCCGTCGCCGCTTTCAGTAACGCTGCTCCGCAGGGCAGAGGTGCTGAGGCAGCGTCTGATGAGATCGCCTCTGCCATGCGATCGAAACCGTCAAGCCAATATTATCATTTTTAAAAGTACTGGGTGCTGTTCACGAACAGAGTAGTCCGCGCACTGAATAGCAGAAGTAAGTTGCTTCACACAGTTGCCATTAAGTAGATGGTGGGCTCAGGACAACTCCTCCCAAACAAAAATTTTCGTTTTAAGATTATTTCATCTTGTTATCGAAAATGTTCTCCATCCTGCCTTGGTGGGAGGTGGTAAAGGGGCTGAATGGATCACGGCACCTTTCTTCAAACACACTAAACTGGTGACATCCCTTTGCTCTCTCACCGGATTTGGATTTACAAAAGGAGATAAACAGAGTCGGCAGGAAGTAACCACCAGTAAAATCAAGATTCTTACAGGCAGCCATACAGACACATATTGAATCGAATTTTAACAAGGTTTTGTTGCATACAAAGTCTTAAAAAGATCACCAAAACGTGAGGCGTATTATACAATAATGTGATAGTCATAAAAGGTTCACATTATGAAGGGAGATATGAACTCACTTTCACATCGGATTTGTCACAATATGTACATATAACTCATTGAAGTCTGCTTTGAAACTATTGTAAATGGTGATACTCTTTTTAGCTATGTATGGATTTTCAATATTCATCAAAAAATGAATAAAACAACCACAATACAATAATACAATAATCCTTTAGGTGAGGCAATCTGGATTAGATTTCTTCTCAAACTATTTCGCCATATGTTCTTTAATACATCACAATATTCTACTCGTTTTACGTTAATTTGTGTCTTTACTCTATAGCTATCAACCCGTTTCACTTTTAGATTCATTTCGTATTCATTTCTACAGCAGTGCTATCATTTAACTGTCAATTATATATATAAAGTAAACTTATAATAGCTGGCCAGATCCTTACAATGAACACGAGGTTTGCGCGAGTAGACAAAAACCCATTCCAAGTTGAGGACGGAGCACCTCCAATGGAAATTGGGGTAGTACTCCAGATCTCTTCGTATTTAATTACAACTTCTCAGAAGTGTGGTATTAGGTTAAATAGGCAAGCTTTGACCTACTCTAACTTTCTACTAAAGGTTTTATTTCCGGGATAAGTTTAAGGGTTTTTTTCTCTGACAAATCTCTAAAAGGTAGTTGCATTTTGAGGCCAATGTCTTATAAATATAAGTGCATCATCCTGATTTTTTTTTCAGATGCTTTAGTTGGATAAGCTTTTGGAGTTCGGGATTTCTGAAAATCATAGCAAAAACACCAGGTATTGCGAAATGCGGGCTTGCATAAGCTGGAATCCATCGCCTCGCATTTGACCCCGAACAAAGACGTGCAAGCCTTAAGCCCTTCTTAAAACCAAAATCTTATTAATATCGGTTTTCTGGCGGAATGTCCGTCATTTTTTTTCGGTTGAAGAGGAGACATTTTTGAAAGGCACTGACCTGGACATGACAGTGTGTGGGAGTTTTACTTACTAGATTATAATTGATCCTTCCATGTTTTTCTCTAGCCCTCTTTTGACTGGTCCCATCGCTGTTGACATCAAATTATAGATCATTCCAGATCCGTATAGTAATATACATTTTAAAATGAAGCATCATACTGGGCAGTTTGGTGGAAATCGTATTATTATTAACAAAGTTATAGTAGGTCAAAGTTACCTTTTTCGCGTCAAATAAATACTCCCTAGGAGATTGAATCTCAGTGCCGCATCGAACTGAATATTGGGTATATTCAACGCATATATACTACGAGCTATATACAGTGGTGGACTAATTATAAGTTCACAATATATTATGATTATGATAACTTTCAATATGGGATGATTGTTGGTAACACGTAAATGGCGTAAAAAAATTAACTGGTAAATGTTTCATTCCGAGTTGCGCTCATAGACTATTTGCCTGCAGTGGTCAGACTAAATTTTGAATAGCACTGATCTGAGAGTGGCATTCCATCTAGCGCTCACCATTCTCTAATCAACTCTAACAACTTTGAAGAGCAAATTGTTAGGTCAATTACTTCACTTCTTCTTGGCCTCAAGGAGGGACATACCCTACGTTCGTGGTCATCAGATCAACTGAAGTAATGAAATCAAATGGCTCCCCTTCCATGTCCCTGGTTCTGACAAGCGAGTCTGTAGTCCACTCTCCTTTACGGCTGAAATTTCCTTCTATTCAATGGATGATTACAATTCATTGCTTCCATTTTTCATGTGTTCTTGGACACCCTTACTACACTAATGGTAAATGGGTGTGTACTCGTTAGAAAAGGTTACGATAATAGGCGACAATTTTCCACAGTTTAGGAACTAGGTCATCAAGATATGGACGTAAATATCAAATCAAAATCAAAATAATAACTGCCCTGACGTTATTTTTTATTATCAATACAGTACACACATTTTGTCCACCGATTTTTAAATTTTTCATATTTTCTTTTTTTTTTAAATAATTTCTTTTCTTTTTAAAATAATTTCTTATTTTTTAAATTGTCTGGCAAGTAGAATCGAACAATAAAAACCTTTTGTGAATTAATAAAAATTAGTTTCATTTTATCTAAGAAAATATATGTATGAATGGATAAAGTAATGAAACGAAATATTTTTACACGAAAGATCAACAAAACCCTTAATAAATAAAGCGCTGAGATTCTTGTTTCCGACCTGTTCTTCTATTGGTTCAAAATACGCCAAACCTTCCCTAGATTCATAATAAATGGCGTGTTTAAAAAAACAACAAAATTTCTCTGGAGCAACTCCATAGAAGAAAACCACATCCAAGCTATTAAGCACTCATTTTTCGATATGGCGGAGAGACTCAACGCATGGTTCAGAAAGGAATTGGATGACCAAGATACGGCTGTGGAAGGACAATAGTATGGTACTAGGGTAGCAGAATGAAGCTACAAAAGAAATGTATGGACTATATTTTAGAGATTTTGAGATGTTAGCGCGTTTTAATATTTCAAATACGTTTTTCTCGAAACCGTAATCCGCCGTCATCGGCGAGTAATCCGTAATCGAAGGATTGTCATCCAATTGACTTCCAAATCTAACTGTAACTTCATCATTGGAATATCTAGCGAAGTACACGCGGTTTTAGCAATTGATGAAGAGAATTTCTTTTAATAAAAGTAAAACCAATTCTTTACGTTGATAATGCGAATTTATTTCACAAATCTCGCCCGAAATTATAATCGTTTGCACGTCACTAGCTACATTCATGCTGATTATGACAGTAAATTTTATACTTCCAGATGGTAACTCAAAGGAGCTCGACTGTAGTGTGTATATACTCTCTAAAGACACTATTTTGTAAAAAGTTGTGAATAATACATTTCTTTCTTACTTGTGAAAACTCGGTTAATTGATTGATATATTGGTTATGGATTATAATTAAAAAATATACTCATAGAAACTTGGAAACCACTATCTATGAGGGCTCAAACTATTGGCAGTTTCACTTGGATATAATTCGCACCCTTGGCGTATTTTTGCGAATATATAAAGGAGCGTTTTCCATCTGTTGCCACTTACGGTCACGCTGCTCTCAGGGCAGAGGCGAGGCAGCGTCTGAGGAGTTGCCTCTGCCCTGGACGAAATCATTAGTCCCTATCCAAGATGTGTCCTTGAACCGATACTCCACCTCATCTATACCTCAAATCTACCAATTGATCCTAAACTGATAACTTCAACGTTTGCAGATGATACTGCCACTTTAAGCATTCGCACCAATCATCAGGTTACATCAGAAAACTTACAAATACCCCTAAGACCAATTGAAAAGTGGTTTACAAAATGGAAAATTCGCGTAAGCGTAACCAACTGCTGTCATGTATGTCACTTTTACCCTAAGGTCTCAATCAATGGTGCAACGATCCCTGAACATAATGTAAAGTTTCTCGGCTTACACCTGGATAGAAAAAATTGCGACAGTGAGGGAGGACATCCCATTCCAGGTGAGAACGTACAAAGCAAAGATAACTTCGCATCCTAACCCCTTAGACAGGAGACTGTTACAACAGCCAAGCGAAAGTCGATTGAAAAAATGGACATTTTAGAATGTGAATACAGACAACAAAATGTTGTCTGTGTGTAGACTAATCTGTAATCTTACTTTGAGAATAATGTATTCTATAGCACTGGCGAGGAATACATCTGAATTTTACCTCCAAGAGTGTTAGTTTCTATTTAGAATGATTTAATAAAATAAATATGTCGTTAAAAAAAACTAAGTTTGGCATCGCTTTGCGTGTTTTTAATTTAACCATCCCAAGTTCGCTTTGCGTCCTCTGCTGCTTGAAAAGAACGTTCTTATTAATCCACTCTCCTACACCTCATTTTCTCTGGTAACCAGCCGTGCGACAGCTTCATGGCTCCATAACTTGCATCATTTACACCGTTACAAAGGTCAGTGTAATCATTATAACCGACACACAATTCAAATGTTGTAATAGGCATTTCATTATACGGTATCTCATTGAAGAAAGAGGTAAAATTCACAATAAGTACATTAATTACAACCCAAGTATCAACTTGTGAAGAAACTCATGAGGAATTCAACGTAATGATGCAAAAACAACAAAATTATTTTTCCATGAAATGCTGGGTTTCACTCGGTCTGCGAAACCTACGAGAAACATTTAATTCTACTCAATCTGTGAAACATGGAACGTATAATGTTTCTGATTTCTGTAATCCAAGCACTGGTGCGGTCACTAGTAAGCAGGGACAGCGTATTGCAGGCCATGTACCAGGCGTAAAATACCTTACGACCAATGGTATCTACTGAGTACAGCAGATCCACATGTTGCACACGAAACTTGAGGACCATTGCGTACGCCAAGTTACAAATTTTGGGGAAGTGGGTCATAATATTGTTATTACCTGAAATTTGCTCGCTTTGGCACACATTTTCAGTTTCAGCTCGCAGTCTCACTTTTTCTGATGATGGTTGCCGCCTGATGCTCCTCTCCCCATCCGTGAAATCGATAAAAGTATTGTAAAATGATATTTCCACGACAACGATGGATAGTGTGGAAAAAATTGCGCAAAACCTTCGACCACTCACTGCTTTGGATCAAATTACAATCACTCAATTACTAAAGGGGACGTTTTCGCAACCGATGGAAAGCACTGCACTAGGAGGACTAAGAAAGACAAAGGTACACTTTTCGGATCAAAGCACCAAATGGAGTTCCACAATTTTCCTTAATTCTAAAGTTCTAATAAACCTTCTGAATCGCTCTCACATGCAATAAATATACAACAGTCATCCCACGAAAAACCGTTCAAGTTACCTAACTGTCCGATTACTACTATTGGGCACAGAGCGCATCGGACGTTAAGCTCGCATTGAATTTACGGCTTTACTAATGAAACTGAAGTAATCGAGATCGTGTTTAGTACGAAACCGCATACGTACTACGGCTTATCAGTCCCATTGACGGTGGAGTCGTCAGTGGAGCACTGGAGCGCCCCACAGAAAACCACCGAATTGGGCCCAAACAGAAACACCTCATCGCGTGCTCCGCACAAATCTTTCAAACTTAACGAAAACCTGAAATTGTTAACGCTCTTTGGTCGTTGGCAAATGCAGAGATTGGCGAACTAATGCTTACGAGCTTGATAGCTACTAAGGGGGTTTCTGAGTGTATCCATCTTCTACTTAGATGTCTTATCTTAATTGTCTTCTGATAAACGGATTGATAGCAGAGAAGAGTGTGCTATTTTGGTGGTTGGTAAATTCAATTCAGTATTCGTGGGACTTGCAGAACCAGACTAGACTCAATGCACCCCCATAAATTTGCGATGCCAGTTAAACGTCCAAGAAATGTTTTTAGAACAGAATTGCTGGCTAATCGATACTATACGTAGCAATAAAAGCATTATTTCAGTGGCATTTTATGTTTCTCGTTAAAGAACATATGTATTAAATCAAGGACGAATATCGTGCGTCATATGTATTTGATAACTTTATGTTCGATCGTTATCCGAATGTTAGGCTTAGCTCATTTTTCCCTACTTAAAAATCTCATAAAAAATTATCAAAAGAATTTGCAAGAGGCACCTGTGTGTATTTAGTATAAGTGTTTCAGTTTTATAATAAAGCAAAGGTTATAGATATTCCGAACAAGGCAAATTACATCATGTTGAGGCGATGATAGTGATATATATGAACACGTATCCTAACCCCTTCAAATTCGGGGAGAACGTGGGGCCTGTGAATCCCTTTACATACATCAAGTGGTACCATTTTCTGTTGAGTCTAAGGGGGCGGGGGCTTCCCATAAATGTGAAAGGGGGTGTACATTTTTTCACTGAATATGGCCGTGAGGAGTATCAAATGAAAGGGCTAATACTTTTCTTGAGATTCGATAGAATATGGGGCGTTGGGGGTTCAAAATGTAAGCCCCACAAAATGATGCACACCTCATTCTCAGAACCTATATAGCTGAAAAATCTGAGGAAAATCATCATGATGGATCTACATGAAATCTAGGTCTCCAAATACATTTCATTTCGATATTTGCTTAAGGGGACGTGACGTGTTCAAATTTGGATTATTTCACTTTTTTCAAATGGTTTATTTTCTGAGAAAAAGGACATATTTTAATGAAATGTAGCGTATATCTATATTATCATAATGTTAAAGTTTTAAAAGAAGGATTTATGAAATTTTCCAGGCTGCTATTTGTTTGCTATAAATTTTTTAATAAAAAATCAAAAATTGACGGTGTGGGTGATTTTGCGTCACTGAGACGTCTACAAAAAAAAAATGGGGTTTTAATCAGCATAAAATTCTCTATAGAAGGAGCCATGTTCAAAAAATTTCGCCAAAAAGTATCAAACTGGCGAAGATTCTTAAAATTTGTCGTTTTTTGGCGCCAAAAAGCCTAATGTAAATCAAAATATTTAGCATCCAGTTCCTTATCCGAGAGGTTAGATATTGTCTTCTATTTGTAGTTAAGTCTAAAATTCGACCATAACAGCACTTTCGCACCACACATTTTCCCAAAAAATGGCTGCCTATAATTGCATGATTTACCGACTGATCACATACCCTCTTTCAGAATACGGTTTCAATAAGGAACGACAGTATATTATTTACACCGCTATTAAGAATGGGTATAATCCTCAGACTATTGAGAAATTGATTGGAAGGAAGGTCAAGCAACACAATAGGCATGCCTATACAACACTATTTTCGCAGCAGAAGAAGGTAACCACCAGACGAATAAGTATCCCATATTCCAACCTATTTAACAACATCAGCAATTGGGTAAAAAAGTACCAACTGGAAGTCGTAAGTTTGAGTCGATCGGCCACCTTGCAGAATTTACTGGGAAGCGTCAAAGATCCTTTGGTAGCGGAGGTAAAAAGCGAGATCTACCGAATAACGTGCAGCGACTGTAATAAATATACATAGGACAGACTAAACGACTGATAACAACTAGATTTAATGAACACATCAAGGAAGCGGTAAGTAGTGTTCGGAAACAAAGGTCGTGCATAAGATCATCAGCGCACATAGTCGAGGAAGCCCATACCATTCAACGCGAAAATCTTGCACTCTTGCGTTATACAAACGGGACGGCAACCTTGGACTTGGAGAAATGTTGAGAGAAGACGCGAAATGTTGAGAGAAGACGCGACGCGGTTATTAAACACAGATTCCGATAATTGCCCCTCCAAACTAATAAGACTCCCCGCGGTAATTAACAGGTTAGGTTAATAATTTAATATTGTCTTTTTGTTAAAAAAGTAATTTAGGTAATTAGTGTTTAAGTATAAATAGAACCATATATTCGCAATTGTTTTAGTAGCTTTGTACTGATGAATTGGGTAAGTTGCTTCCAATATATATATATACACTATAAAATAAAATTGTAGTTTAGAGTAAGCTACTGGTCTATCAATTTTCGTTCTCCATTTATTCTATTGCATTGAATGTGTACAATGGCATATTAAAATTTCAAAGCAAATGGACAAGTAGTTCTTTTATGACTTGCGGTTTTGTCCAGTGCAGAGGCAACTTATCAGACGCTGCCTCACCCCTGCCCTGGGAGCAGCGTGACCGAAGGAGTTACAAGAAGGTATTTGCACGACATGTGTATGAATTATAATGAACACAAAACACGCTACTTTCAAGGCAGGGGTGAGGCAGCGTCTGATGAGTTGCCTTTGCCTTGCACGAAACCGCAAGTCATTTTTGCAACTTGGGTGCTTGCCCAACGATGAGGGTTCTGGGGACCACAACCGAGAGAGCATGTTGCTTTCCAATTTGTCCAGTCCGCCATTAAATGGATGGCGGACTTGGGAATCCCCCGATTCTTAAACAAAATGTTGGTTTCTTTAATCCTACACGGCAACCCAAAAAACGTTATTTTGAGAAAAATGCATTTAAAAATTGATTGCAGTATTGACAGTAGTGACTTTTCAGTGCACAAGCTTAATCATAACCGGTAAACCCAGTTTCTAAAGTGTTCTCTTTTTGAGAAACCGTAAAGCCGTCATCGCCTGACATTTTGTTCTCTTTTGTTTATACAACATGCTAGCAAAACGAGAATGTGTAATATACTCATCTAAAGCAGACATTTTAAAGAGAAAGGCACACTACAAGAAGTAAGAGATTCAAAATGTGGCTTAAACCTACCACGCAATATAAACTAGCTACTCATTTGTAAAATTGAATATGACTTTCATATTCTTACCACATATTTTCAAATGTGTTTTCAATCAAAAACAATCGTAAAAAAAAATTTACAAAAATTAAACCCGTCCGGTATTACCATATTTTAGAAATTTACCCTTAGGTTAGAAGTACAAATTTTAGGGCATCCGAATAAGTGACAGGAAAGGACATAAGCAGATTCAACTATTAACTTAAAGATGCTCAAAATTAGCTATTTCTCGTGAATTCATTGCCGTCTAAGACGTGTATGACGTCATCATCAAATAAACTGAACTCATATGAGCAGCGAGTAGCAAGGAAATATCTTAATCTCTTTTTTAACTTTTTTTAGTTGTTTGTAAATCAGTATCAATTACTCAGGATAGACATATACATATATTTGTATATGGCAATGAATTTGCGGGTAGTATCTAACTCAGATAGATATGTATGTAAATTAGTACCAGTGGTATTCAATTTACGTACATATGCATAAATATATGCACGTATCCTTCTGTACACGTAGTAAGGAGAAAATATTCATATATTTTTTATTAATTGCGTACATATACAGTGCCAAAAACGTGCTCAAAGTTCCAGAGATGTTTTCCATCCAAGAACCAATGTATTTTTAATAATCAAGGCGTGGTCGAGCAATTTCCAGCAAAAAATTTTAGGAATTAAAACTCAACACAGTCTCCGTTGCTAGTAGCAATTTTTATTCGGCATATATGGCTATGGTTGATTTAACGGACAAAAAAAGTGTTTCAATTAATTTTCTTAGTTTATTGTTGACTTATTGTGTTGTTAGGAAATAATTGTCCGAGAAGCTGAAGCCTTTAATCGTTAAAATGGTACAAAAAGGTCCTAGCTAGAGAGTAAGGAATTGAACATCTCGACATTTAATTCCGTAACACGAACCCCGGTAGTGTACGTCCAAAGAAATCGACTGAGGCTCAGGCCTGTTTGTCGGTATTGCGTGAAAAGATCCTTTCAAAATGGTGTCATCACGTCATCGATTACGCCGACAACCCGTGAAACTTGGGAGTCATGGGTACGATTAGAAATATTTTGCGTTGGCCAATGAAATTATCTTTTTTTAAGGTTAAAGTTTTGGTGGTGTTAAACAAAACCTTATTAAAATCGATTCAATGTCTGTGTCCGTCTGTCTGTTTGTCACAGCCAATTTACTCGGAAACGACTGAACCTTAGGTTCATCCCAGAAGTAGAAAATGGCCTTGGCATCAGCATAGGCGATAATATAGGACATAATTCTGGAAAGTTTGCAGGCAATCCAACTATTATTAACAGAGTTATAGAAGGTCAAATTTTTGCATTTCAGGTAAATTTACTGTGCGGTAAGACGTGTATGACATCATCATATAAGATAAACTGATATGAACGGCGGGATCATTCTAGTTTTCTTTTCTTGTCTTTTTTACTTATTTGCATATCAGTGTCAATTACTCGAGGTAGACATCTGTATGTATATGTATGTGCTAGTTAAGCTTGCGATAATAGGCAGATGTTTGCCTGGTTACCAGCGGTTTTTCATGTACGTACATAACATATATATATGCTTTTGTGTACGGAGTAAAGTGTAAATGTATGGAAAAGTTTTCGATTAATTTAGACACGCACATATATATGTATGCGTCGTCATGCGGTAAAAACAATGTTTGTTTATTTAGGATGAAAACAGTATTTATGCCGTTGATATGTATGTACGGTCGATCCTTGAGTGGACGTGACAAAAACTAAACTCACATTCTAAGAGACAAATGAAATTGCTCCAAATGTCGGCAATGCTGGTTTAAATGGGGGATAAATATTGAGGTTCATAATCTTAGAAAATAAGTTAGTAATGTAAAAATAAAACCTTTTTGGTTTCAGATAAAAATTAACTCACCGCCCTGGCAATAAGTAGCCTACAAGTATACCATGGACCTCCCACTTTCGGCATTACCCTTGCCAGGACGATACTCGCCGGGGATACCTTGTCACAAGCATATTGCACGTGTTATTGAAAACTTACTTCGTATTTTTCATCACTCCCAAGTATCTGATGGTCGGCTTGGAAGTGATGATGTAATTGGCGATTCTAATTTCGGCGTAATTTCGCTTTCGCTACTTTGCGACGACGAATGCTTCCGTTTTTTCTTCCGCAAGTGCCAGTCCAACGCTCTCTAACCAGGGCTTAACAGTTCTGATTGCTTCGCAGAAGCATAAATCAGCATAATCTAGATGCTTTGCGACTACAACCTACTCCGGAACTGTAAGGTTAAGTACATCATTGTACATTATGTTCCCAGTACACACCCCTGTTGGATACCCGCGGAGATAACGTACTACTTGGGCCATCATCGGTGTCATACCAGAGCGTCTGTTCTTGCAGCTAGCTATCAACAATAGTTGCAACATAGGCGACGCACTTTCGTATAATGTTACAATTAATCGAATTAAATGCATTCCTCACTTCCGGGAGCACCACCATTCAATATTTGCTAGTACAACCCGTTCCGTGAATTGCATTTTCGGTCAAGCCAGTAACCAATTTGATAACATCAATGACTGATTTGGCTTTACGGCACCCAAACTGCCAATCTGAAAGGCCTCTTTGGCTTTCGACGATCGGGAATAATCTGTTATAAATTACCCACTCCAGCATTTTCCCCATAGTGTCTAGAAGACATATGGGTCTATAGGAAGATGGTTCATCTGGAGGTTTACTAGGCTTAGGAAGCAATTCCAGCTTCTGCCACTTCCATGTTATAGGGAGTATCCCCTCGGACATGTACGCCTCGAACAATTCAGCGAACATGTCCGGTCTGGATTTTACGCCGAACTTAAGGGTTCGGTATGCCGTCGAGACCCGGAGCTTTGTTGTAACCTATTCTGCTGCAAATCTCCAACAGCTCATCCGTTGTTGCTGCTGGAATTGTTGTCACATTCAGAGATCTCTGAAGATGATTTTCTACAAGAGTGTAGGGCACGTGATCTGTGGGAATGACCGTCCTCTCAACCATTCCATCACAATTCTATATGCGCTTCCCCACGGATTCATATCCACTTGCGAGCAAACCTCCTTAAAGCAATCTCTCTTGCCTCGCTGGATAGCAAGCTTGAGGTTTTTCCGGGCTACCTTGTAAACATGCTCCTTTTGTCCATGACCACTCTTACCTGCCCCCTCTGAGCCGTTCATCTCACTCGGTGGCAGGCTTATCGAAGGCTGACCAATTCACTGTTCCGCAAGTAGTGGTGTTTTCTAAATGAGCACCTCTTACGCATAGACGCATCACATGTCTTGATAATGCATTATGTGACATGGAGAGCTCTTTCCGTGGGATCGCCTAGTAGGCTGGCCTATCCTCACTTCCAAGTAGCTTACCTCTTCGAATGCTTTTGCAGACCAACCTGATGTCCTTCTCGACTTTAGGTATCCTGTTTCTCTGGCTGTGGCTGTGGCTCTCTCCTCAGTTCAAAGATGGTTGACTAATCCTCGCTAACATGCCAGGGCATTCCACGTACCAGTGCAGC
Source organism: Hermetia illucens (assembly GCF_905115235.1). Taxonomy (NCBI): domain Eukaryota; kingdom Metazoa; phylum Arthropoda; class Insecta; order Diptera; family Stratiomyidae; genus Hermetia; species Hermetia illucens. The sequence goes on along the minus strand of NC_051851.1, from coordinate 123,430,783 downwards.
ACTGACAAAGGACCGGATTACGATTTAGGAAAACCCCCCTTGCGAAAGGAGCTTGCATCACTTTCATTGGCCAAACTACATTCAACTGGGTCAACACCTCTAATAGACTTCGGCCCCTTGCACCAATCTCCCTGCTTCTCCCTCGAGGACTCAAGGGTTGAAGTCACCGGCAATCACCTTTGGACTTCGTCCCCTTGCATGTAGAACAAGGTGGCCTAACATGTCTTCAAATTCAGACGATGTCAGACTGGGTGGGTAGTAGCTGTACACATACACACCGCTTATTTTCGCCCACACGAAACGATTGGCCGACCGACTCATGATATAGCTTGGCGACCGCACGTCACCAGCCGAGTCAGGGACCTATACACCACGTCCATTTGAGATTCATAAGTGGTCCGCTCAAGTAAGTCCTAAGCAGCTCGGCATTGATTAAGGTTTATTTGAATAAACCTCATTTTTATTGCAGTCATCTCTTTCTTGAATTGCGGGCATTTACCACATCAAATAAAAAGTCTCCATTAGTTCTTTTCGAAGCTGGTATCTATTTTAAAATTTGTTTACAAAAGCGCGGAGTACAGGGTTTCGAAATGGATCAATTACTGCGAGGAGGCGTTCTTAGAAACTACTCAACCGAAAAATCTGAAAAAAGTTGTTGTGCTGTAGTAGATCCGTAAAATTGTGCTTCAATATACGATGGCTGTCATAAATAAGTAAACTTAGAATTACTGCGTACAATATAATGGCAGGCAAAGAAGGCTGTTTTTTGGAATAAAATACTTTGGAAGGAGGAATCGGCGATTCACGTGAAGTGTTATTCTTTAAATGTACAAAACCAACCTTTAAGTCTGATGATAAGGGCTTGATAGTTTGAGGACGTATTTGTGCCAATGGGGTGTGCAAAATAGTCATACTGGAAGGCATGGTAAATTTTCAAGTTAATTTTAATTTGATGAAAAATATCATAGTTCCAGAAAGGAAGCCTCTAATCAGTGTAGATTTTATTCTGTAACTGGATAAGACGCCAACTCGCAAGGCCACCATTTTTTCAAAATACACATCTGAGGTGAATTTGACCTTTTCGGAGTGGCTCCCGCAAAGCCTTGCCTTATCGCCCATCGATAATGGATGGGGGTATTTAAAAACAAAAACAAGTGAGACTGCTCCCTGAAATTTCGCTGCATTGTGGGATATAATTTTGGAGATTTGGTCTACTCCTCCATAAATGTGTAGAAAGCATGTGCTGTCCTTACGAAGTGTATTATTTATATTTTTGTATGGACATGAATTGCAAACTTAATGTTCTAATTAAGTTTGCAATTCATGTTAACCGAATAATTCGGGCTAGCCTTCCTTAATGTCACACAAAGACTTTGGCTTCATCGTGTTCCTTAATCAACTTAAGACTCTGGGAGAATCCGCTTGAATTCTTGGTCGATCTAGTCTCAAATTGTTTTTCCACATGCCGTTCACTAACGAGTTGGCTATTTGATGCTTACGTAACACTGCCACGAAAACGATTTCTCTCACGCAATTGCATGCTTTATGGATCTTCGAATGCCTTTTGATTCTAGGAAGTACTGAATTTGGGACTTCGAGAGTATTCCTGGATAACTATATATGTTCACCTGCTTTACTAGTTGTGATAGAGTATAGATCCTTAGTTTTCTACAAGAGCCATTCGCAAGCCACTCCTACATCCTGTTTTCGTAGTCCTTTTACTCGATTATAATGATTCACTCCAAGCTCGGTATGGCGTGTATTTATGGTTGTCCTGATTCTGTTTGTGGATAAAAATATTTAGACCAGTAAAATGCGAATTGCATAATTGCATAATCTCCAAAATTATTTTCTTCGAGATACCAAAACTCGACCGAATTTTCCTTACAAAATCACGTTGAGAGTTCGTGGTTGCTTCTAGGGCTGGTATTCGATGCGTCGCGTTGCGTACGGTTAGTAATGAACCACGCTTCTTGTGCTATCAAACTCTTTTAAATCACTCGCTGTTCCGCGGAACGGGCACAGATAAAAATCGCTTCAGCCCTCTTCTCGCTCCAGCCTTAGCCTTCTCACCTTCTATGCAGCTTCTTCGATGAGCACTGTGATTTTCTCAAGATCGGGCTGCGAAAACGACACTTTTGGTTTACATTGTGATATCACCGGAATAATTGTAACACCAGAATGCCCACCAATCACCAGAATATCAACGGTATTCACATCAACTTTACATGAATAAAAAAAAAGGATTTGTAATAATCGCAATTAAAGCTTTTGGACAATTGTCCGCAATGGCAGAAGTCAAATCGCGAACAATACCAGCATTAATGTTGAACAAATCATTTCGAGTCCTTACAGGTTTACGTGGCACGTTCGCTGAGATAACAACTCAATCGGCGCCTTCAAAACAATCAGCAACTTGCTCTGCTCCAACGTATCCCTTTACACTCCTAGTTGTGTCGATGTGGGAAAAATCGGCTTTAAGAGTCAGGACAGGGCCTGCTCGATGCCACCAGATGCTCCAGCGAAAATTCATCGATCGTTACCTCCCGTCATCACGGCTGTCTCCGGTGCCAATCCCAACCTTTCCCTATCTCAGTCCAACTGTTCCACCCTAAACCGGTCCCCATGCCGCTACGCTCGCCTTGAACTCTGTTGAACTCCGGGAGTTTATGTTGCAGCAACATGCGCTTGCGCTACGGATGCGGCAAATCATTCCTCTCTGTCAAGATTAATTTGCCCAAATGCAGTCAGTAGTGTGCAATCTGCGGCGAACATTAGAGTAATTGCACATTATGAAATGCATTATTCGAGAAAATTAATTCAGAAAGAGGCGAATGAGATTCCGCTCTCGTCGCGAAGCCGCGGTCACTACAGGTTTTTAATGTGTTCAATTTAGGAGGGGTCTAGAGCGGAAATGAGCATGTTCTCTACCGATTCAGATTTCGAGGTGTTCCTTGGTGTGTTACGCTATGAAATTAACTAATATCTTGTAGCACTTCTCGTACTTTTTGTGAGAACTACTGACTTCGAAATGTACAGGTTGCTAGCGCACTACTTTGTACACTTTTTAATCGCCTTTTACGACAAGCAGGGAATGCTTTGAGGGAATTCTTAAACGACTAAATGCAGGGAGTAATTTTTAAATTACGGTGGATAGAAGAAAAACGATTTATAGTTTATGGATAAAAGTATGAATTATTTAATTAATTATATCAGTTATCTATTCCTGGGCCATGTAATATTCCTGTGACGCACCCGCTGCTATTTATGCACTACTGTTTAAAATAGTACGATTCAAAGCTTTTGCGATTATTGATTGACTTTACCAACACAACTACAAATAATTATCAGTACCCAGGCCTCCCTTAATTGGCTTTATTACACGCAGGATATAAAAAACGAAAACATAATGAATTACAAAAGATTTTTAGAAGGATTTTGGGGATAACATTCCGTAAACCACGGGGGTTTCCAGTGTATGTATGTTATGTATGTATGTAATCATATCAACAAAAACTCAGAAGAATTCATAAGCGTAGATTTCTAAAAAGCAAATTATTGTATCTACGTTCACCTTTCAAGCAATTTCAAGGCCTGCGTAAAACGTTGACGAAGCACTGATCCCCTTGCAAGCCGTGATTTGTAGATATCGAATCAAACTCTATTCAGCCAGGTAGGCCAGGTAAAGTTAAGCGTCTTATAGAGATCTGCAGTTGCAATCGCCTCGTCTGTATACATACGTTGCGTATATGCTTTTTAATTGCATTATCTAAACATACACATGTATCTGCACACATTGATTGATATGGGGAGTTCGAAGAAGCAACTCCATTTTTGCAAAGGTGAACCCACTTAATTAGCATGTACATGTGTGCATATACGTACATATATATATGTAGATAGGTGGCATGTTGCAGCAACTTTTGTGGGCAATAATGCATTGATGGGCGAACGATGATGGCTATCATGTGGATTTACGAAATCCGTGAATTGCCTTTGATTTGCTTTTGATGGTACCGGTAGCGCCACAACAAATTGTCGCTCCAAGGGAGACGTTGCCAATAAAGATAAACAGAAAATATATGCAACTGCTAAGGAATAGTACGAATTCATTTCTATATCAGTGCGTCACTGCTGATTTCTAACTAAATTATGGAAAATACATTTGCGCTGATAACACGAAGTGACGGCGGCCGGTCCCTATGAAGTCATTCTTTGATATGTTGTTTTTCAAACACGCCCATATGGAATTGTCACGGGTATATCCTATCTACATAGATATGTGAAAAATATTTTATCATAGAACTTTTTTGGATGACAGCTGTGTATATTGTTATTGGCTGTCAGTTATGAATCACGAAAATAGTAATAAAAACTTATGATAATCACGTATTGCTGTTTTGGGGCCACTGTATAGATTAACTGCGAAAATATAGGCGTACATTCCGAGCAAATGACGCAATGAAGTGTACTTGCCACGAGGGTAACCTAATATGTATAAGCAGAAGGAGTTCGGGCTATAGGAAGTCCACATAAACCATTCTCAAAGTTTTGTTCTTAGCGAAACTTTATTTTACTTTTTCGCTTGTTTAGTAGTTACCGAGTTACCTGCAAAAATGTAGCAGTGGAACCTTTCATGAAAATTCCAATCAAACCGCTCACAGACCTAGAAAATAGACACAGTAGCCATTCAGCCCTTATACTTACACTAGATACCATCTTTCCTTTTTGTCAGTAGCCCAAAGTCCTCCAAAACATGCAAACGTTTAATAATGCATCACCATAAATGGCGCAACAACCTCTTTCCTGTCTAAGCCTGCCTTAGCAATTCAGCAACTCCAAGACTTTCCGGTTTTGTGTAGAAGTCGAGCCATTCGTCGATATTCCAAAAATCTATCTGGCATCCCGGCCTACCTTACTTTATTCAACACTTTCATCATTTCCTCCACTTTCCCTTCATGGACAATGGTGAAAATGTCATCTACATATCTTGACCAGATCTTTGGGGGCAGGTCTTCGGAATGTAGCTCATTCTCAAACCTGTTTATGAATACATCACTCATAACGGATGAAAGGGGTTCCCCATTTCCTTTGTAGAACTTTTCTGAATGTCAGGTAACTCTCCGACGTGCATACTTCCGCAAGTTTTATAAACATTCCTGTTTCTCTTTTTCACGCCAAGGATGTGGGGTTTTTACTCAGAACGGGTACAAAAGCGCCTCCTTCACTAGGATGCTTGGAAACATTTCGAATGGCACTATTCGTTCATCCGGTGTCGTAAATTACACATCTCTTATTTTTCTAATGAGGTTCTCTCTACTGTTGATAACTTTTCCAGCGGGTAGTCACCCTGATTCCTTAAACCTATTCAATAGCCACTTGGCAATATTTTGTGTGGGCGAGTTTATGGCTGTTATAATTTCCCGGAATTCGTTGCCAAGTTTGTAGATCTTTGGTAGACCCTTTATTCTTGGCAATGCCGGGTTGAGCAGCCGAATTTTGGCTGAATTTTCAATAATGTGGCGACATTCCTTTAAAACTTTTTCTAACCGTTTAATGGAATCCGGCGAAGGGACAATCATCAGTTCAAAGTATCCTTCCGTCTGAAGTTTTTCGAACATAGCCGTGTCGTAGTCCGTCTTCTCCACTATTACTATTATTGAAAGACTCAGCACTCGGAACGAGAGTGAAGCGAAAATGGCTAGGAGAAAGGAAAAGAAGTGCACAACGCTAAAATCAAGATAGCATGGCACATGATTGAAGAGACTTAGGGTCACATGTAATAACGTAGAAGTCATCAAGGAATACGGGAACAGGAGGAAGTTGGACACGCAAGATAGCTTGGTGATCCTAAGGGAATCAGAAGGGAACAGATTGAACCAATGTAGCTTCTGAGAGTGGTGACACCGGGCAACATTAGAGTCTACACAATCTCTAATTAAGTAATCGGGTAGCATTTACACCATCCAAATGTTAAATATTAATATTTATCGTCTAGATTAGAAATTATTACCTTAGTTGATCAGGTACTGAAGAAGAGCACAACTTGTTGCTCGAAATACGTACATACTAATAAATCATTTATCCCTTTTCATTAGCAATTGTATTTTATTATCCCCTTCATTTTTCATTTATTTTTCCTTGGAAACGAAGCGCATGCGCTTCCCGGTCATAGCCATGTTGCGTTTAGAAAAATGGATCTAAGGAACTTTGTGTAGTTTATCTATATATTCTAGGAAGGTAAGTTTCCCTTATTCATTGCCTCCTATTTGAGTTCTAAATATGCAAATGTAGATATTGTTAAAAATTATTGAAATTCAATATATGAGTGCGAAAAATTCTTATCAGTGTATTGACAGAACAGAAATTCAGTTGCAATTGCCGGTCTAAAACGGTTTGTTAAAATATGGACGAAGTGCAGTAAGTGGAGTAAAGGGCTAATTGAGTATAAATAATACAAAACTAGGTGAAAAACCATCCCTGATGAACAATATCCAATTTTATAAATCATCATCATCAACGGCGCAATAACCGGTATCAGGTCTAGGCCTGCCTTAAAAAGGAACTCCAGATATCTCGGTTTTGCGCCGAGGTCTACCAATTCAATATCCCTAAAAGCTGTCTGGCGTCTCGACCTACGCCACCGCTCCATCTTAGGCAGAGTCTGCCTCGTCTTCTTTTTCTACCATAGATATGGCCCTTATAGACTTTCCGGGTGGGATCATCCTCATCCATACGGATTAAGTGACTCACCCACCGTAACCTATTGAGCCGGATTTTATCCCCAACCGGACGGTCATGGTATCGCTCATAGATTTCGTCGTTATGTAGACTACAGAATCGTCCATCCTCATGTAGGGGGCTAAAAATTCTTCGGAGGATTCTTCTCTCGAACGCGACCAAGAGTTCATAATTTTTCTTACTAAGAGCCCAAGTCTCTGAGGAATACATGAGGACTGGCAAGATCATTGTCTTGTACAGTATGTTAAGAGCTTTGATCCTATGGTGAGACGTTTCGAGCGGAACAGTTTTTATAAGCTGAAATAGGCTCTGTTGGCTAACAACAATCGTACGCGGATTTCGTAGCTGTTATCGGTTTTGATTTTCGACCCTAGATAGGAGAAATTATCAACGGTCTCAAAGTTGTATTCTCCTATCCTTCCTGTTTGACCAGTCCGGTTTGATGTTGTTGGTTGGTTGGTTTTTGGTGCTAAAGTTGCCACCATATACTTTGTCTCGCCTTTATTGATGTGCAGCCCAAGATCTCGCGCCGCCTGCTCGATCTGGATGAAGGCAGTTTGTGCGTCTCGGGTGGTTCATCCCATGATGTCCCATGGTGGACTTAAAGAGGATCGCGCCTCTTGCATTTACCTCAGCATCACGGATCACTTTCTCAAGGGCCAGGTTAAAGAGGACGCATGATGGGGCATCCCCTTGTCGTAAACCGTTATTGATGTCGAATGGTCTTGATAGTGATCCTGCTGATTTTATCTGGCCTCGCACATTGGTCAGGGTCAGCCTGGTCAGTCTTATCAATTTCATCGGGATACCGAATTCTCTCATGGCCGTGTACAGTTTTACCCTGGCTATGCTATCATAGACGGCTTTAAAGTCGATGAAAAGATAGTGGAACTGATGTTCATATTCCAAGAGTTTTTCCATCGCTTGCCGCAGAGAGAAAATCTGATCTGTTGCTGATTTGCCTGGAGTGAAGCCTCTTTGGTATGGGCCAATGACGTTCTGAGCGTATGGTGCTATCCGGCCTAGCAAGATAGTGCCGAATATCTTATACGTGGTTTTCAGCAACGTGATGTCTCTATAATTGCTGCACTGTGTGATATCTCCCTTTTTATGTATGAGGCAGATAATGCCTCGTTGTCAATCATCAGGCATTCATTCGCTGTCCAATACCTTGAGCACAAGTTGATGAACCACTTGGTGTAATTGGTCGCCTCCATATTTAACCAATTCGGCTGTAATTCCATCGTCTCTTGGCGACTTATGATTTTTTAGCCGATGAATTGCACGGGCTGTTTCTCCTATACTTGGTGGTGGCAGTATTTGTCCGTCGTCTTCAGCTGGCGGGATTTCCAGCTCACCGATGTTCTGATTGTTCAGTGCTCAACTCATCGTTATAATATGTATACAGCGATAAATAAGAAAATATCATTAATAATTTAAATTTGGTCTATCTTTTTAATAATTTTCTAAGGTTCCATTACCTTTCGGTGTATTGTGCGAATTTTTCCCTACGCCGATTCTTCCTAGCTTTATTTTTTACTCCCACCCCCCTCCCCCCCGTTATTAACATAAAGGTTCTCCCGGGGCTTATATGCTTATATTATATGATACATAACATTAATTTGAGTTTCGGATCAATTTACTTTTTGCTTGTTATTTTCTTTAGAAATTCATCGGAAAGTGACACAACAAAAAAACAAGTTGGCATGACTCCTTATACGAAAAATTTTATTTGGACATGGATGGTTGGAGACCCCCAACTAGAGGCTCGACATTAGGCTTGTAATCAATGACAGCAACAACATTCCCTTTGCTCAGCTAGCAAATTGTATTGGGGAATTAGTACGATGCAAACATTAAAATTTTTTAAATGGAAATGGATTTTAGGATTTAGGGGAAAGGTGTCAACTTGTAAGTTTTTTTTTCGAAAATTGACCGTCCGGGGGAATTACAAAGTTGTAAGGAATAAATTGGAAAAGGTAAGTGGTGCTAAAACGTGAGAAAACGAAGGAGCGTTGCATAGCACTGAAAACATTCTCTTGTTAGATTGTCCCTCGACAAGGCGAATAAAATAATACAGATGTCACAAAACCGTGGTCATGTTTCTTTTCAATGGCCGGCTTTCGATTTAACTTATTATCTTTTCTTCTTCAGCCTTTGTCCCATTCATAAGCGGAGTCGGCTCTTCGTGATCAGTTTCGCCATTTTATTTTATCAATCAGTCAGAATAAGATGCTGTTAACAAAATTTTATCACGATAAAACGTAAATTCATTTTTCTGTGAAGTTTAGTACATTGCACATCTTAGAATTTGATAAAAAATGGATTAAAAATCAATGCTTTGGGGAGGAAACATACTTTTTGCATGTTGGAAGTTACTCTATTTTCACATACAAACTTTTGTGTTCTAGAGTGAAGTCCCGACTACTATTCAAAGTTTATTCCAATGCTTGAAACACCCTATATAATTGAAGGATATAAATGCGAATTATCAAAGTATTTTGTGGTATGAAAATTTCATGTGATTTTTGCAACTTTAAATCTGACAGCCTTTTATCTTGCACCTAGCCTTCTAACAATATTTGTCCTGTATTTGTGAGACTTTGCTGGATATCGATGCAAAAGTTCAGCCGTTCAAGATTCGGTAGGTTTTTGACGAAAATTTGACAGGTTTAACAGCCCACCCACGCCTTAGGTTTTTAGACTATCCGCCTGTTCCTTAACCATTTGCAGGTAACATTCCGTGCTGCTTTGGAAGCGGTCTATTTGCGCTTTTGGAGCGTTTATTTTCCTGTGATAATCGCTGTGTGCATACTAATTCCTGACATGGCATTAAGGGTCTTTGATTTTTCAAAACCTTGCAGACAAAAAAAATAGAAGAGAAAGAGAATATAAATACGAAGAAATGTTCAAAGTGGTATACGGACAACTATGTCTAAATTGCGAATGCATCATCCAAAGTCTGCCGTGGAGCGGATGAACCTGCCTCGTTATATCGGAGTTAGGGACGTGGTTGACATGGCGGCACAACATTATCGCCAAGTCGACTCGCTGCGCGCTTATTTTTACAGCAAAGAGCAGGCAAGTCCCTTGCATGCAGCTGTCTGTAAGGCAGACTGTGGGCTGACTCCACTTAACTTGAAGGATCTGAGTGGGGTAAACACGCGAATTGCCTTTGGCAGCTATTTGTCGAACAGATGGCTGTGTGCTGGAGAGCTCTTTGCTGAGACGGAGGGGTTCATGTGTGGCTCGCCACTCGAGGTATAAGCTCATAATGAAAAAGCGGGTGGAGAATGACCGGTGCAGAATAAGTGGTTCGGTGCTAGAGATGTTCGACCACCTCATTTCTGGCTGCACTGTTATGGCAGCGGTACTATACATGAACAGGCATAATGCTTGATAATTCTGCTTACAGCCGAGGAATGTCGAAAATCCATGGTAAGTTGCTGCTACCGGCTACTTGTCCTAAATTGTTGCAAAATATTGTGAACCCTTTTTTTCCAGAGCTAAAATAGCTTTCCTTCAGTACATATGATCCGGAGGAAGCTCCAGAAGTGATAGATGAAGAAGTTATAGATGCCACGAAGAAACTTATTGAAGGTAAAGGCCAGGTCCAGATGGAATGCCGAATATGCCTTAGATCATATAGACCGATATGTCTAGTCAGAATCATTCGCAAACTATTTGAACCAGAAATGTACAATAGAGGGCTCCTTTCCTGACAAGCAATTTCGATTTCGTAAGATAATATCAACTGTAGACTTCAACTGAGCAAAATGGGGGAAAATCATCGAAGACTAACTAAGCTACAGGCCCGGAAATACATTGTACTACTCTATATTGACGGTAATGCGAGTCAAGCGTTGAACTGAAAATATTCCCAACATTTTCCAATGTGTCACAACGCTCTGCCCTAGGTCTCTTGCTGTAGTTATTTACATATGTATGGGGGAGTATTGACACTGCGTCTTCCTAAAACCATGATAACCAGTGTCCCCGCGAATGAAATCAGGATAACAATACTCACAAAACCTCTAGACGAGATCGATATTTGCATATTTACGCAACCGAATGGATATGGGAAATTTCTGAACATGAAACAGAAGTAGTTTCAATCAGCAAGAGAGGAGAGAAGATTAATTAAATTTGAAGTTGGCAAAACAAATAATTTACTCCTAACCAGCGCTCAAACACTTGTGAGAAGGCTCAACTTCAAAAAAGGTATTAAGTGTGCAGCTACTAAAGCATCTTCCATCAGTACAACGAGAATATTATCGAACATTGGTGGGTCCAGACAAAGCTGACATTTTAAGTGCAGTTAGTTCCGTACTACTTTATGCAGCTCCAGTTTGGGCAACTGTGCTGGAAAATGAATTAAACTATAGGAATCTGGGATAGAAGGATCTGGGATGGAAAGGATCTGCTAAGTGCACTGCGGGCATGCAGTCCAGGAACATTGGGAAGAGTGGAGGTAAAAGCAGGTGGTTTTAGTGACTAAAAGTCTAGCAAATCTGGCAGCGGTAGATTTTGAACCTTTTCCATTCTCCAACCATCACTTGGTTATTTAAGTATTGATGAAATCCTCTATGAGAAGAAGCTAGAAACCTAGATGAGAGATGAGAGAGTTTCTTTTATAAAGTTGGGAAAAAAGAGACAATCAAACATTGAATCAACTTTAAAGTTATAAGCTAGGGTTTTGAACAAAATTATAAAATGAAAGGAAACCGAAAATCCAATATTGGGAGTTAACCAGGAGCCCACGGTTTAAATTTCGCTAATGGAGATTTTGGACATAAACCGTATGTGGGATACATGTAAATCAGCACCTGAGTAAAATTAGCGTAATAACAATAGATGAAGACAATACTTACTTTACTTTAAAATCCCAGTGCACCGTTGCAATCTCAAAATATATTGATCTAACACGTTTCAAGTCCTAGGTTGAGATTGCCATCGATTACACAACTCTTCAAGAAAAGTTATTTTTCTGACTGGTTTATTTTATGATACTTTTATTCGTCGTGCATGAATATAAAGAAATAGGTACTTTCCGTTGTAACGTTGTTAGTAATAATACTTATTTTATAGTTTTTGTTGAAGTTTGTCGTGTCGAGACTGAAGCGGCCACTACTAGACCACATTAACGACTATTGCCCATGATGGCTGCAGCCATGCGACGACAAGAATCCACAGACAATCATATAGACAGACGCTTCCTCTTCTCCCGCCTCAATGCTTTTTCTAATGGGACCACAGAGTGGACATACGAAACATCTATGTTATTTTTGGTTATGACAAAGTAGAGCTGATCCCAACCTTCAACGTTGACTACGCGAAAGGAGGAGGAGATCAGAAAGGAAAACGGTAAATGTGAACCAACTACTGAACCTGAAAATATTTAAATGCTACCTCTACATACGCATTTAATCTAATGAAAAAATTTTTAAAAAAATTAGGTGAGAAATCATCGCTTCATGCAACGAGAGTCTCAAATCTAAAATTTACCGCAATGTCGTCCATCCTCTCGCCCTCTATAGATCTGAGTGTTGGCCGACTATAAAAGTCAATGAACGGCGTCTTGTGTCAACGGAGACGAAGATGTTGCGTTGGATTAGTGGCATAAAGCCTGGAAAACATTACTATTCAAACCCGAGGAACTCCAGACAAGTCATTTTAACACCATTTTTGCTTAAATATCTGAAGAGATAAAACGCGAAGGTTGCACCAACTAAACTAAATCACAATGGTATTATTGACCAAAAGGAGGGAACTGAGTGATCTTTGCCTTCCAGACAGGAGGGGTAGCATCCTTCACCTGTCCGAAAAAGTTAAATATCTAAGAGTTATCATAGATATTAACTTCTTTGAAACAAGCATGCAGAGGTAAAGATAAAACCAGCTCTCGTAACTTATGTCATTTGCAGGCGGACCTATACTTCGACGTGAGGACTTAAACCTTATATAGTAATGGGAATATACTCGTATATACATGTAACCTTTACCCTATACAATAAGTATCATTGACTCATAATAACATAAGAACAAATACTCAATACTTGTAACATTAACAAGAAATCTTTAGAATATCAAATAACATAAACATCTTCAGAGACTAAGATGAGATGCATATTCAGCAATGAGTCGCTGTAGGAATAGAGTTACTGGCAAAAATAACGCAAGCTTGCAAGATCAGCAGATTGAGCCCTTTTTCAGAAATAGTATTTAGGAAACTATTGTTATCGCGATAAGTTTAGTCCTAGAAAATCTCGAGACAAATAAGGAGCATTGTAACCACTGTCGTAATAAAAAGGTTTCTTTTCACTTTGGTCTTTTTTTCTTCCATCGAGAAAGGATATGATGTTCCTTTCTCGATTGAAGTATATATATGTTACTATAATTAGGCTGATGTTCGGTTATTAATACGTAGTATGGTGGATTAAAGTAAAACTAATTAGTTTTGTCTGGGAACTACCATTGCCATGAGAAAAACATCCGACGCAATATAGACTCGGACCACTATCTCGCTGGCATAGTGCTCCGAGGCCGAATTACGACACCACCTACAATCCCCCCGACATTTAGGTGAAAGTGAATACTGAAGCCATTCACAACGCAGCCCTCCGCAACACCTATAAGAGCGAAATGGATGCCGAAATAACCGCAGTCAACAGAGGACCTGGATCTGAAGCATCAACAAATGATGTTCATAATCACCTTAAGAACGTTATCATACCACAAACATACTTGGCCCCAGCCGCAAAAGGAGTCGGAACGGCTGGTTTGACGATGAATGTAAGCTAGCAACGGAACGGAAGAATGCCGCATACCGAGTAATGTTGCGATCTCAAAGAACACGAGCACGCGTGGAGACTTACCACGGACTCCGTTGAACGGAGCAGCGACTTCACAGACAGAAAAAGGAAACCTAGGAGAACCAACAAGTCTGTGAACTAGAAAAGTACAGGGAGCAACCGCACCAGGCGCGGAGATATTACATAGTGCAGCAATTATAGAGGTATCACGTTGCTGAGTACCATCTATAAGATATTCTTCGCTATCTTGCCCAAAACATCATTGGCCCATATCAAAGAAGCTTCACTCCAGGCAAATCAGCAACAGATCAGATTTTTTCCCTGCGGCCTGGAATGGAAAAACTATTGGAATATGGACATCAGTTGCACCATCTTTTCATCGACTTTAAAGCTGCCTATGACAGCATAGCCAGGATAAAATTGTACACGGCCATGAGAGAATTCGGTATCCCGACGAAATTAATAACACTGACTAGGCTGACCCTGATCAATGTGCGAAGCCAGATAAAATCAGCAGGATCACTCTCGAGACCATTCGACATCAACAACGGTCTACGACAAGGGGATGCCATATCATGCGCTCTCTTTAACCTGACTCTGATTCGCGATGCCGATGTAAATGCGAGAGGTGCCATCCTCTTCAAGTCCACCCAACGACTCGCTTACGCTGTCGGTATCGACATTATGGGAAGAACAACCTGATATTACAGTCCAGATCGAGCAGGCGGCACGAAATCTTGGGCTGCGAATCAATGAAGGCAAGAAAGTATATGGTGGCAACGTCAGCACCAAAAACCAACCAACCAAGAACATCAAACCGCACTGGTCAAACGAGAAGAATAAAGATAGGAGACTACAACGTTGATAATTCCCCCTATCTAGGGTTGAAAATCACAACCGATAACAATTATGACGATGAAATATAGCCTATTTCAGCTTACAAAAACTGTTTCAAAGCTTTTACTGTACAAGACTATGATCTTGCCCGTCCTTATGTATTCCTCGGAGAATTGGGTTCTTGGTAAAAAAATTGCGAACTCTTGGCCGCGTTCAAGAGAAGAATTCTCCGAAGCATTTTTGGCCCCCTACATGAGGATGGACGATTCCGTAGCCGATAAACGACGAAATCTATGAACGATACCATGACCGTCTCCCTGACATTTTCTTTACTTTCTACGTTACGACGGTATTATACACATTGGCCTGTAGGAAATAGTTCGTCTTATGGAGTCAATATTAATAGACCGGGATTTAAAATAAACTGACTGAGACGGATTGGCCCTTTCTATTTTTCAATCTCTTATTCAAGTATGTAATCCCGTTAAACCAGAGAAAGAACACCGCCAAGGTAGAGTATTACATGGTTTGAATTAGAAGGTAGTTAGTTAGGCGAAATTTTAAGTGACAGATTTGATTTGGAAGAGGTTTTCCTTTATTGGCTATTAGTATTGTGAAATGTATACAAATATGTCTTTCGGGGAACCACTGTCCCCTTCTTCAGTGTTTTATTGGAAATGTGAAGGTTCTTGTAGGAGTCTAACTTTTTAGTGTCGTTCACTTCCTTTAAACTATTGGCGTTGTCCAACGACAAATGGTGTCTTTGCTCTATTATATGCCTGGAAACCGCGCACACTATGTGTGGGTTTCCCCTACTTTTTTGCAGATTCGACTCCTTTGTTTGTTCTAACTACCTGGTGTGGACTAGCCGTTTTGTCTAACCTAATAAATCATTTCGCACTCTAGGCAGGAGATCTTATAAATGCCGTTTTTCTCGGTACACTCTTTTTTATCTTAGACTGATTGTACCTGGGTCCTCAGTAAGTATAATCTACTAGTTGAGGTGACCCGCAATCCACGTTTATGTAATTGCCCTTTAATGTTCTGCGTTAAACCCGAATAATGTTAATGTTACTCATTGCCTTGGTTCTGTATTTGGCTCCTCAAGGAGTGCCGAAAGTTGTTGCTTAGGAGCATGACATAGTTTCGTTTTGATCCGGTTTTCGATAAAGTTCCTGTTGTATCCGCTTTTCTTGGCTGTGTCCAGATGTGGTTCGTTTCCTTTTTCTTCTCTCCTCCGTGAGCGGTGTTGTGACCATACTGTGAATCATAAAGTCGTATGCCGCCATCTTGTGCTGGAAATCGTGGTTTGAAATGTATGTAAAGGTTCCTTGTGTTTGGGTCGGTTTCTTGTAAATTTCGAATTTAAAATCCCCTCTGATGATTTTTATCTCCCCCTCCTTTTCGATCTTCATGGTTAATTCGATGTTCCTGTGCATCCAGTTGAGTTTTTCGACAATCGTTCCTGTTTCTTCCCTTTTGATGATTGCTGGTACACCGTCTACATATCTGATCCAGAATCTCAGGAGTGCCCCAGCATCCTCGCATGGTGAAATGGGGGTACTCTTTGCAGCCCCAGAGGTTGTTTTTTAGAACTTATTTCTGAATGTGGAATAGGACTCACTCATGCATGTAAATGCCAGTTTTCTTTACAGTGTGGCCTTCTTCCTCCATTCGGATGAGTTTTCGTGTATCGTGATCCATTCTTCGAAAAGTATAGGGCTTCCTTCATCGGTATGCTTGGGAATAGCACTTTTATGTTGGACGATACTAGTGTTTTAATCACTTTGTATCCCCCCGGCCTTGTTGAATCTGACAATGACTTCCCTGCCTTTTCTCTCTGCCCGTTTTCCCATTTTAAGACTTAAGACCTTTTGACTTCTTCCAGCAGCCACTTCGCAATGTTTCGGGTCGGTGAATTCGTTGCTGCTATCATCTCTCTGGCCTCGTTACTTTTTATGTACTTGATTCTGGGGAGAAATAGGTTAGGTATTCTCAGTTCGGTTGCTTTCTTAATGATGGCTTAGTATTCCGCCAGGGCTTTGCCTACTATTTTAACGGAATCTACCAGAGGATCCTTTCTGATAATGTGAAACCTACCTTTTTCTAACTTTTTATATACTCAGTTATCGCATGCTTCTTTGACCATGATGACCACTGCGTTTCCTTTGTCTGCCCGTAAGTAAAAACCGGTTTCTCTTTCAACTTTTTAATGACTTTGTTGTGGTTGAACGATCTTTTCCTTGTGGCTATTCGTTTGGTAGGTTAGAATTATGAATGATGGTTTTAATTAAATCTATCGAAAACAAAACAAATTTTTCTGAAACAAAAAAAAAATTAAGAACTTCATTGTAAATATATAAGTGGGCACAATTACTTCAACATACGATATATTCCAAACATTTTTACTAGCTTCTATTCATATTAGTATGAAGAATACCAGGAACGATTCTTCATTAACAGTGAAAACAATAAATTTTTTAATTGGGCGCTCCAGCGGTTTTATTGAGTGACAAAAGCATTTCAGCATCATAATTATTTCAACAAAAGTATTTTCATACCCATTCACGTAAAAGATAAAAAAAATCCAATCCAAAGATTTTAGTTAAAAATTAAATTAATGAATTCCCCCATTTGGCGATTATAGCTAGTAACCTTTCAGACAAGAATTCTCCTAGTCCTTTTACAAAATTGATTGAAAGTGCGTCTCAGATGTAATTGTTTGAATTCTTTTGCCCTTCTTTCTCAACATATCAGCTGCACGTTTACCTTTTATGTATTACCCAACATCGTCTAGTCCCAAACTTTGCGGAGGTCAATCCAATGTTTGAAATCCAACCCCATTCATTTCAGTCCTAAACATTTTTCTTTTACATTTTTCTTTGCTGAAGGATCTACTCATTTTCATTTAACATCACCTGATGGAAAAGCTAGACCATCCGGTATTGAGATGTAACAAATCTGTGCCAGACCGCCACAAGTGATAGGAACTCAATTTCCAGTCCTATAGTACGAAATAAACCCCAAAAACATTCTCGACTCGCTACCATGTTCTTGCGTTCGCCTTACAAACTCTCTTTTTCACAATTTCTGATATAGTCACATGTCTCACCTTCCATAATCATCATCATCAACGGCGCAACAACCGGTATCCAGTCTAGCCCTGCTTTAATGGGGAACTGCCTCGTCTTCTTTTTCTACCATAGATATTGCCCTTATAGATTTTTCGGGCTGGATCATCCTCATCCATACGGATTAAGTGACCCGCCCACCGTAACCTGTTGAGCAGGATTTTATCCACAATTAGGCGGTCGTGGTATCGCTCATAGATTTTGTCGTTATGTAGGCTATGGAATCGTCTTTCTCGAACGCGGCCAAGAGTACTCAATTTTTGCGAGTCTCCGGCGACTAAAAACGGGACAAAATGTACCAACTGGTCCTCCAGGTTGGGGGTTGGGTAGGGCTGACAACCCTACACGGAAAATCGATGTTACGAAGCCAATGAAGGAGCCTCGGACAGGATGGATTTTACAACGACAGAACCGGCAACGACAACGGATTAACGATTTGCGTATTTTCTCATGGAACGTGCGCTCCCTGTACAGACCGAATGCTGCTGAGCAGCTAGCCGATATCCTGTCCCAATATAAGGCTAATGTAACAGCGTTGCAAGAGATGCGATGGACAGGGACCGGTTTCCTGAAGATGAGCCGCTTCACCATATACTATAGCGGCCATCCAGTAAACCATGTGCTCGGCGTAGGTTTCTTAATCAGCCAAAAAATGAAACCAGCTCTTATCGGCCTTGGAAACATAAGCGAACGGCTATGCACTCTGCGTTTGCAAGGTAAGTTTAGAAATATTAGCGTCATAAACATTCACGCCCCTCCAGAGGAGACTGCAGGGTCGGAGAAAGATACTTTCTACGAGGCAGTTGAGCGGACCCTCGAAGCCACGGGACCGCTTCCAACCAAGTTGACCACGTGCTGATTGAACCCCGCTACCTCTCAGCTTTGACAAATGTCAGAACATATAGGGGGGTCAATATAGACACGGAAAACTATCTCGTTGGCATGGTGCTCCGAGCTCGAATAACGACACCACCTACAATCGCCTCTGACATTCAGCTGAGAGTGAATACTGAAGCCATTCACAACACAGCCCTCCGCGACACCCATAAGAGGAAAATCGGTGCCGCAATAACCGCAGTCAACAGAGGACCTGGAGATGAGGCATCAAGAAATGATCTTCACAATCACCTGAAGAACGTTATCATTGGTACGACCAAAAGATATAAAAATAAATAAAAATATCGGCGAGTTGGAGGTCCCGCCAACTGAGGACGACGGACAAATGCTGCCACCACCACGCATAGAAGAAATTTTACTTGGAACCATAAATCGCCAGCAGCCGATGGAATTAGAGACGAATTGGTTAAATATGGAGGTGATTAATTACACCAACTGGTTTCTCAACTTGTGCTCAAAGTATGGAACAGCGAATCAGTGCCTGACGACTGGCAAAGAGGTATTATCTGTCTCATACATAAAAGGGGGATATCACGCAGTGCAGCAATTATAGAGGTATCACGTTGCTGAGTACCATCTATAAGATATTCTCGGCTATCTTGCTAGGCCGGATAGCCCCATGCGCCCAGAACATCATTAGCCCATACCAAAGAGGCTTGACTCCAGGCAAATCAGTAACAGATCAGATTTTCTCTCTGCGACATGCGAGGGAAAAACTATTGAAATATGGACAGCAGTTGCACCATCTTTTTAGCAACTTTAAAGCTGCCTATGACAGCATAGCCAGGGTAAAATTGTACACGGCAATGAGAGAATTCTGTATCCTGACGAAATTGATAAGACTGACTAGACTGACCCTGATCAATGTGCGAGGCCAGATAAAAGCAGCAGGATTACTCTCAAGACCATTGAACATCAATAACGGTCTAAGACAAGAGGATGCCCTATCATGCGTCTTCTTCAACCTGGCCCTGGAGAAAGTGATTCACGATTCCGATGTAAATGCGAGAGGCACCATCCTCTTCAAGTCCACCCAACTACTGGCCTACGCTCACGATATCGACATCATGGGAAGAGTAACCCGAGATTTACAGTCTACCTTCATATAGATCGAGCAGGCGGCACGAGATCTTGATCTGCACATTAACGAAGGCAAGACGAAGTATATGGTGGAAACGTCAGCGCCAAAACCAAAGAACGAACAATATCGAATCGCACTGGTCAAATGTGGAGATAGGAGACTACAACTTTGAGACCGTTTATAATTTCTGACGATGAAATCCGCGCACTGTTGTTGGCAGCCAAAAGAGCCTATTTCAGCTTACAAACACTGTTCCGCTCGAAACGTTTCACCATAGGGTCAAAGCTCTTACAGGACTATGATCTTGCCAGTCCTTATGTGTTCTTCGGAAACCTGGGTTCTGAGCAAAAAAAAAATTGCGAACTCTTGGCCGCGTTCGAGAAAAGAATCTTTGGCCCCCTACATGAGGATGGACGATTCCATAGTCTATATAGCGACGAAATCTATGAGCGATATCACGACCGTCTGGTTGTGGATAAAATCCGGCTCAACAGCTTAAGGTGGGCGAGTCACTTAATCCGTATGGATGAGGAAGATCCAGCTCGGAAACTCTATAAGGGCAATATCTATGGTAGAAAAAGGAGACGAGCCAGACGCCGCCTGAGATGGAGCGATGGCGTAGGTCAGGACGCCAGATAACTTTTAGGGATATCGAATTTGTGGACCTCGGCGCAAAACCGGAGTGTCTGGAGTTGCTTATTAAGGCAGGCCTAGACCGGATAGCGGTTGTTGGATCTATCAAAAATTGTGAAAGGAACAAATTCGATTTTCTGAAAATTTCACACTAGTTGTGTCCCTTAATCGTATTTCAATTTTTCGAATTATTCGAGATCCGTTTCTTACGGAAACAAAACAAATAAATCAATTTTTTCTATATGAGGATTTTAAGTCCACATCTACTTAATGTTGGACCGGATCAAAAGGAAATCAACAAGTTAAATCCAACTTGAAACCGTCAGTACTTTAAGCCTTTAGCCCCCCTCCGCGAACCAAAGAAGTGAGAGTAAATTGCTCTCAAACTGGCCCGGTCCAACATTAAGTAGATGCGGATCCCTCCTACATCATACAAAAAATTTAGTTTCAGCCCGGCGTAGGCTTAAAGTACTGGTGGTTTTAAGGTGGGTATAATTCGCACCCTTGTCATGTTTGCGCCATTCTTTCTATTTTTTAAATAAACCAGATTCAAAGTTGAAATATTCGCTGAAAAACTTCGAATTATCCAAAAAGGCTTGGAATTATCTACGATTTTTTAGTTTTATTACTATAGGAAATTCAAGGGGCCAAGAGAAAAGTTCGAATTGTCCGCGATTTCAAATTATCCAAGTTTGTATTATCAAGGTTCGACTGTACTTGTTTTGAACAGATATACCAAGGGTATGATTGAATCTACACCGTGGGCGCTTCAGGTATGAAAGGTTTTTTTTTGTTTCTTCTGTGAGTATATTTGAGTGTAGAACTATCCCATTTGTACGTAGCCCGTTATGTATATGCATTTAGCATGTTTGACTACTCCCTTTAGTATGATATTGATATTTAGTTGCAGTAAATTTACACGTCAATTTTGAGCTACTGTAGCTTCGTTACTCATAGTATGATTTTGATAAAATTTGGGGATAATGTGGTCCATATTATCCCTTATACTACTACTAACTTTTATAACTCTGGGATAAACTTAAGGGAGGTTTTACTCAATTTTCCCGAAAATATGGTAATATACAGTTATTAACTTAATTTGAACAGATATCGATATGGACAGTATTTTGAGGCCTGGGCACCATATTTTTCGGTTCGGCAGTTTCTGAGAATGGGTCCGTTAAAGAAATCATCACCCCCCTAAATCTGAACGTAGAAGGATATCACTCACTGCATGTTTGGGCGTTCACAGTTCCCACCTTCTCACCAAATCTCGTGTCAATCGGTATAGCCGTTTCTTAGAAAAGTGCCTGTGACAGACAGACAGACAGACAGACGTTGAACCGATTTTAATAAGCTTTTGCTTCGCAAACAAAACCTTAATAAAAATGACATTCTTACTTCAAATTTCATTCTTTTCTGTTTATTTTTTCGAATACATGTGAATTGTTTTCCTTTGAATTACATGTGTTGTCTACAATTATGCAATTTCATTTAACATTCATTCAAATTTCTACTTTACTAATCGATCAAGGTTACTGTTAAGATCAAGTCTATTGAAAGGTATTAATTGAATTTTTTATCTCTGACTTCTATACAAAAATAGTTAATTCACATATTCTATACAATATATATTTTTATTCAGTAAGATACAATCATTAATTCACTTTTTGTATTATTTGAAAAATTTACCACGATGTCCTACAGATTATTGTTTTTGTTACAAACGATCCGTGTTAATTCGCGATTCATCCCGCAAGGGGTTTAGAACAGGTCAGGTAAATTGTTTCCATATTTGTTTGTCCCTCATTCCTACCAGAGGGTTGCATTTGCTTGGCGGCCGTGCTACCGTTTTGTTTAGGAGTCTTCAAAATTTACTTAATACCCTCTTGGAATTATATTACTAGCGTACCTTCCATCAAATTAATCATATTAATCCATTGAGCAATACTTTCATAGAATGTTTTCGTTTTGGCGGTGAAATCTACTAAGTTAGACGATAAGTGTAAGTTAAAAGCTAAACGCTAGATTAGAAAAGAACATACTATTTTCTAACAGCCTTCAGTTCCTTTTGGTGTGTTGTTAGGTTCAACTATAAATCTAAAGAATTACGCTTAATTATTGCTCAGATATCTAATTGTCAACTTATCATAATTCTCTAATTACGAATCGGCTGCCAATTTAAAGGGAAAATCCAAAACCTTCTTTCCTATCATTCAAATTATTACATGAAGAGTTGAACTCTTTGAATTTAAGGATATGTTACGATCTACAAATAGTGAGCAATTGAATACAGAAACGTTGGAACAAATGGGACTTAGGACCCTTAAAACTGCAAACTTGAAATTCGGGCAAAGTCTAGTTAAAATTTCGAGGTCTTTTCGCTGGCTTTAGCCGATCTGCAATCTAAAGGGTGCAAACAAACTGTGACAGACTTACGTAAAACCAGCAGATTTTCACATGGTAAATCAGATGTAACAATAGTTCAAAATTCAGTATTGAGCGTCGTTATACAAAATCAGTTTGCCGAATGGTTACTTTTGGTTATTCTATTACAAGTTTTTGATACCTACCCCCTCAGGCGTTATAGGTACAACCGGGCAGCTGGCTAACTAGGTTATTTTACTAAGAATTTCTAGACAATTTTTTAACTATTAATTCCAGCTACATATATTGTGACCTCGAACAACTAAATCTACTATCACATTCAAGCTAAACTAGTGAAGCTTATTTGTTAATTAGTTTGGTTTTGTTTTGCCGCCAGTAGTTGTAGGGAGTCAACTGCACGCTTTGCGCTACCACCAAAAATGAAAGTGACGCAAATGGAAATGAAAAATTAAGAAATATCAAAATGTAATACCCACAATTATCAGTAGAATAAATTTTCCGCCATTAATTAAACTTAAAACTACGCCTTAAGGAATATCAAATGCGATCTATTTCGAACCAAATATTTCTGAATTCATCCAAATTTTGAGCAAACCAATGCCAATTCCGAATCTTACTTCATAGAAAAGGGAATAAGCTTATTATATTCGCTTTTACTACGCTAGAGATGGATTTCATTTGTTCTGTTGACAATCAGGAAATAGCCAGTAGGCCTTATAAGTAATTAACATCTAAATAGAAGGAGGTGAAAAATAAAGCAGCCTCTTATAGTATCATTTCAGGTTTGCCTTTAACTTTTCAGCACGTCTGGATGAAATCACCAATCGAGCTTTCATTGAAAACCCCGATCTATGGAAACAGCCTTTCTCAATCACTTTCAGAGAGATTATTCCTATGGTAATAACGAAAATAAATACCACCTGTAATTAATGCTAGAATAAATGTAAAGGAAATGTAAAGGAACTTTGTAAATTGTAAAGCATTAAAATCAACGAAAAGCCCGATCACTTTGTGCTAAAACTGTGCAAGTCATAGTGATGCCAAAAACCTTTACCCCCTGCTACCTTGGCTGATTATATTCTTTTGGATACAGTTCAAACTTCATGAATTTAGTGTTAAGGGGTGCAGTTTTGGTATAAAGCTAAAATTCAACAATTCCACTTTTGAGAACGTATCAGCATTCGTCTCTCCTTATCGATAAATAGTGCGCGACTATGGTACTACTTCTATCGAAATACAATATCAAAAGTAATTCTTAGCGAGAATTTCAATCTTCCAACAATTGAAATAAATCATAGATTCCATCACAATTCTGCATTCTTAGATAGAGCGGCGTCTGTCTCCAATTTGTCAGTTGCATTTTTAAAGTTAACATTTTTTCAATCAAAACAAGACGTCAACGTTTGCCAAAGTTTAGAAAAAGGACCTAATCAAGAAGGCCAAGGCTGCTGATATCCTGTAAATATCAGTTAAATCGTTTCAAACAAATACGAGCTATGACTCGAAAATTGCCGAATGTCCAACATTTGCTGAAATAGACCACCTGACAGTATAATGCACTTTAATACTTCTTCAAACGCTTATCGGATCCTCGTTTCCAAAATAATGAAATTGGCTCAAACGCCATCCACACCGGTCTCTACATTTTCATCTCGACGATTTTGTTAGAATTTAAGAAATGTTCCCGTTGACTACTTTCAATGGCCGATACTGTTTGACTGAGGGATGACATCTTCTTTTTCTTCTTGGTAGTATCCTGATAGACATTAGTATACTGCTGCGGTTGTTGTTGTTGAAGTTGCTCAGTGCTAGACTCATACTGACAATGCGGTTGCTGCTGTTGTTGCTGCCGCTCAGGATCAAGTCCTTCCCCCAGTTCACTGTCTCGTTCGGCTGTACCTCGCATGCAAAGTTTCGTGAATAGGCAGATTCGCAAGCGGTACATACAATAAACAGCAAAGTGTACTACAAAGACAAACAGAATGGCACATGCGGTTACGACAATTGCCTTGCCAGGTTTCGTCCAATCCAGCAGAGGATAAATAGTTTTCTTGTTTTTCCTAGAAGAAACAAAAACTAATTAGGTACAAGTGCGTAAAGTTATGGGAAATAATAAAATTGAACAAATGCAGGGAAACCAGTTTCGGGCAAATATAACTACTTTTCTTTGGAATACCCTTCCTTAACAAAAATATTTGCGAAACGAGCTTTGTAAGCAATAATTCTAGAATTCTCCGATAAGATGTACCCATCAAGCATCCGATAAGCGAAAAAGTCAAGTGATTAACGAGCATGAGGTACAATTAAGCCTTTGTTGGCACTTATTAAAAACTGCTGCTTCTGTTTAGACCTCTTTGTATTACGCTTGTTTTAGACGGAACAATGGTTAATTTGGTGGGCTGTCAAGCTTTCGATCTCACTACCCTAGGCGTTTGTGTTTGGCTGTATGGCGCCACACTGCTGTATGTTCAGAACTTGCTCATTATTGAGTTATTTTTTTCTTATTTATTAACGGACAGTAAATAGAGTACACTCCAATTATTTGCTGTCCTTGTGGCGTAGCAGGATTAACAACATTCGAAATTTATTTCAAGGAGAACGCAATAAGCTTAACCTATGCTTACAACTACTGAAAGAAGAGAAGTTTAAGGGAAGAAGTTGTTGTGCGTTATAACATCGATAAAGTCTTAGGAACGGAGAATGGAAAGAGATTTCGAGCCCCGCGAATTTGGGATTGAATTTTCCGGCGGTATCAATCCGTCTCGAGACTTCACGTCCCTATTAGAGTAGTTTCCCCGGGTAGGTTTAGTTTTGTTGATTACTGAGCCAAGGTACGTGATAAAATCTCTTTGAGAATGAAGAACCCCGTCCCTCACCTCGCCGAACTGCTAACAGCCGGGTTAGCTCCAGCACGTGCCGTCCGGTTTCTTATATTATCTTGGGCAGTCGGTGTTCACAAGTGGCTAACCTATTAGGGGAGTTTCGTTGGTTGACAGCTTTGGTGACCGTGTTGGTGCCAAGATGATGTAACGCTGAATTCTCATCGTAACACAAGTCGGAAACCAGAAGAATTTGTATTTCTTATACAAAAACATTTGAGTGGACACTTCTTCCATTTGTATCCAGAACGGAATGTATATGCATATACTATGTCAGAATATTCATATTTGGCTGGTACTGCCATTCAAAGTCTTAGAATTTGCATTGAAGCGACGAACTTTCACCTATAAAAACTTTGTTAGTAATCGTGCGATTTACACCAAACTTGGCTGCTTTCAATATAGTGGATTCAAAATCGTTTGCATTTAATTGGACTGTGTATTTAGCCGCAGCTCGGATAAATGCAATATTGTGTAACCGCCCTTAACACAATTGCAAATTTGTTGGGTTTATCCGTCAAAATGTGGATTTAAAAAAAATCGCTTAAGAATTAATGAATGAAATTCAGTCGTTATTTAAAAAAAAAAAATGAATAAGAAATAGGACAAATATAATAAACGAAAATTTAGTTTTCGTTTAGTAACAAATTGAGTGGTTGTGTAAAATGTAGTTTCAGTTGTAGTTTTCCTTAAGACGGCTTCCTCAATCAATTCAAGATGAACATTTTCATTATTATGAAAATACTTCCGGACCGTTGTAGGTGCAACCATTTTCGTATTCTCAGTACAAGAGCGAAATATTCACCAATCAATTATTACCAGGTTGGAAGTCAGCCTTAACTACTTCACCACCCGTTTAATGAAAAGAAATATGTACCTGGACTTTCCATCTATGAAGTCACCCAGAAGTGGCCTCGAAACCATCAACGTTAAATTTTTGAGTGAATTTGGTGCCATTTTTTTTTTAACATTGAGCCTTTAAAAAAAATTCCAAGCTTGCGATCGTTTACCAATAAGTTAATACGTAGATTTGAATAAGTATAATAATTGGGCTTCGAAATGATCACGAAAAACAGAGCAGAAATTAGAAAAGCAACAAAAAATCAGTAAATAAATAAAAAAAAAAGCCTGTATATGTGTGTAGCATGGAAGTGCTTTCATTTGTTTAACGAAGTAACTTGAGTTTGCATTTAACCGTATGTAAACACATGGCGTGCATTTAATTCGCCTAAACCCTCTTTTGCACTTATAAAGTATTGTGCATTTATAGCAGTTATCAACCAGATTCTAGAACAAATTTGAAGGAAAAAGCATGCGGCTGAAGAATGTGTACATTTAAAGAGAATTCGTGTTTATTCGTGTTGCATTTAAGTAGCCTGCACTATGTTGCAGAATTTTATGATTCCAGCATGAACTGAAGGGGGTTTTGCAGTTAATTACCAACAAGGCGGGAAACCGGAAGCTGGGAGCTTCAGGTATGAAAGGTTTTGTTTGTTTCTTGTGTGAGTATATTTGAGTGCAGAACTATCCTATTTGTACGTAGCCCGTTAAGAATATGCATTTAGCATATCAGATTTAGTACCTCGGGTTGTAAATTTACACGGCAAAGCAACTTTGAGCTACTGTAACTTTGTTACTAATAGTATAATTTTGATCAAACCTGGAGATAATATGCTTCATATTATATTTTATACTACTACCAACTTTTACAACTCTGAAATTAACTTTTACTCAATTTTCCCAAAAATACGGTAATATACTATTATTAACTTAATTTGAACAGATATCGATATGGAGAGTATTTTGAGGCCTGGGTACCGTATAGAGGCAGCTTCACGATTTTTTTCAATTTTTTCGGTTGGGTAGTTTCTGAGAATGGCTCCGTTAAAGAAATCATCACTTTGCACCCCTCCCACTCCCCGCCTTTTTAACAAATCTCAAAACTAAGACCGGCTTCGAAAAGTATTAATCGAGACCTTTCATTTGATACCCCACATGACTATATTTGGTGAAAAAAAAATTTACACCCTCCTTTTACATGTATGGGGACCCCCCCTAAATCTCAACGTAGGAGGATATTACTCA
The DNA here is from genome assembly GCF_905115235.1 of Hermetia illucens. Taxonomy (NCBI): domain Eukaryota; kingdom Metazoa; phylum Arthropoda; class Insecta; order Diptera; family Stratiomyidae; genus Hermetia; species Hermetia illucens. Next base: position 123,403,299 of record NC_051851.1, on the reverse strand, counting down.
CTGCATGTCTGGGGTCCACAGTTCCCACCTTCCCACCAAATCAATTGGTATAGCCGTTTCTGAGGAAAGTGTGACAGGCAGACAGACAGACAGACGGACAGACGGACAGGCGGACAGGCGGACAGGCGGACAGACGGACAGACGGGCAGACGGACAGACGGACAGACGGGCAGACGGACAGACGGACAGACGGACAGACGGACAGACGGACAGACGGACAGACGGACAGACGGACAGACGGACAGACGGACAGACGGACAGACGGACAGACGGACAGACGGACAGACGGACAGACGGACAGACGGACAGACGGACAGACGGACAGACGGACAGACGGACAGACGGACAGACGGACAGACGGACAGACGGACAGACGGACAGACGGACAGACGGACAGACGGACAGACGGACAGACGGACAGACGGACAGACGGACAGACGGACAGACGGACAGACAGACAGACGGACAGACGGACAGACGGACAGACGGACAGACAGACGGACAGACGGACAGACGGACAGACGGACAGGCAGACAGACAGACATTGTACCGATTTTAATAAGGTTTTGTTTTACAAACAAAACCTTAAAAATTATGGTAATATATTATACTATTATTAACTTTATTCAAACAAATACCGGCAGCCTAGGCTTCGTAGAGTGGCAGCTACGTGATTTTTTTTTAATTTTTCGGTTGGGTAGGTTCTGTTCAATGATGTGTTTAATCTCCCGGCTCCGCAGGAGGCCACGGTGGTGGGCTACGCCGACAATATTACACTGGTAGTGGTTGCAAAGAATCTCCAAGATACTGAGTTGCACTCGCGCGAAGTAATCAATGCTCTTACCACTTGCACTAGGGGAGGAAAAGGCGGAAGCGGTCTTCATCACCAAGCATCATAAGAGAAATTCCGCCTGCATTAGAATTGGGAATCATATCATCACTTCCAAGTTAGCTATCAAATACTTGGGAATGATGATAGATGCAAAGCTCCGTTTTAAGCAGCATGTGGAGTGATATTAGCAAAAAGGCATCCACCGCCAGTATGGTTTTGTCAAGAATGATGTCGAATGTTGGAGGTCCGCGGCATACTTGCAAGCTTGTAGGCAGGGTGATGAGTTCCATCTTGCTGTATGCATTGCTTGTTTGGGGATCAGCGCTGCATATCTTATCTACCGCACATAAAATGAGTGTGGTCTACAGAAGAACAACCTGAAGGGTTTGTTCTACCTTGAGGACCGTCTCAGATGATGCGGCGTTCTTCCAATTGGCGTCTTGGCAGATGAGATGATGGACATATATAGCATCAAGTCCATCTCTCGTTTATTGGAAGGGAAAAAGCCTAAAGGGAGAGATTTGTAATTAGATGACAACCGCGATGGGACCACTCAAACAATGATCGTGGGGCACATAGGTTGATCCCTAACATCAGGGAGTAGCTGGAGAGAAAACAGTTTCTCACCGGCCTTGGTGGTGGACACGTGACAGGATTGATCAATCTGTGATGGGGTCTCAGAGAACCTAGATCACATATTCTTCCAATTCCCGCGGTTCGTGAAAGAAAGGAGGAATTTAATGGAAACTCTAAGTGAAATGCTTTCACCGGAAAGTTTTGTCTGGAGAATGGTAGCTTGCCAGAAGGATTGGGAGGTGATCGACTCGATGATCGCAACGATCCAAAGTAAACTACGAAAAGCGGAAGAGGTGAAGGAGGTCTAGCCAAAATAACCTAATTCCGCCCCGTTTTGTAATACCTAAAGGTGGTTCAAAGGGGTAGAGGGGGAGTCGGGGGTGGTCATATGATTATTGGCGTTTCTTCTAAAGATTTCCACCTCCTTAAAAAACAAGCAGATAGAGAACCAGTAAATCGATTCGTTTGAGTGTGTTTTACACAAATCCTTAAAAAGTACATAGATCCAAATAAGTCCTACGCTATGGTAGGAAAAAATCAAAAGCCGAAATGTCCAAATGGTGGTAGAAATTGGTAATCTTGAAGAAATAGGATTGATAACATTGTTTGGAAAGAGCGACACTGACGAACAAACCTCAGTATTGGCATGTACGTTGCGGGGAATCTTGAAGCAACTTAATAAATTCCTATAGAATGATCTAATTCACTTGAGAACAAAAAATCGCACATGTCTGTCCTTAAATGTTTTTTGTTATTTTCTTTTCTGAAGCGTTAATATTATGTACCACAGCACACCTAAACTGTAAGCTCATTCCCTGTTCATTGGCTGAATTGGCGTTTTACGCCGTGTTCTCTTTTTAATTTATCCCATGAATGTTCGATTGGATTCAAGTCTTAGCTTCGGGCTGGCTGGTATAGAGGCAGCTTCATGATTTTTTTCAGATTTTTCGGTTGGGTAGTTTCTGAGAATGGCTCCGTTAAAGAAATCATCACTTTGCACCCCTCCCACTCCCCGCCTTTTTAACAAATCTCAAAACTAAGACCGGTTTCGAAAAGTACTAATTGAGACCCTTCATTTGATACCCCACATGACTACATTTGGAGAAAAAAAAAATTTACACCCTCCTTTTACATGTATGGGGACCCCCCCTAAATCTCAACGTAGGAGGATATTACTCACTGCATGTCTGGGGGTCCACAGTTCCCACCTTCTCACCAAATTTGGTGTCAATCGTGTCAAAGTGCCTGTGACAGACAGACAGACAGACGGACAGACAGACAGCGTGCATGTCCGAATGCAGCTTCCATCCGATTCTACATTGACTGGACAAAACTTTTGACGAATTCTTGTGGGATTGCCTCCCATTTTCAACTGTATCTTCTAACCCCTGTTCTTTGGCTGAATTGGCGTTTTACGCCGTGTTCTCTTTTTAATTTATCCCATGAATGTTCGATTGGATTCAAGTCTTAGCTTCGGGCTGGCCATGGCATTTGCGGTACATTCTCCTCCTGCATGTATCGGCGGTTTTGCCTTATCGGTTTTTCGATATGGTCCATGAAAACAATGTTTTTTCAAGAAGACCTATTAATGTTGTGTAGTAAGTCCGCGTGATCTGTGCTCTGTGGTGAAGACAAAATCCCTTTTCGCATCTAATGATACGCTTCACCAGAAGAGACAAAATCAGCCGCCAGAAGATACCTGCTCTAAGGTGAAGAACGGGTTATTCCCTTCGTCGTATTCTGCATTCGTGTGAGAGTATGACTACGGCCTATTGCTCCATCGTACAATTCGCATGTTCTGGAGCGAGCTAAAGGCGAGTTTGGCGGTAGGCTCCTCTCAACCTTGGGCCAATTGCTGAGCTGTGGGCTGTCAAGCCCCCTCCAGCTGGCTGGCTTTCTTTCAGTCGCTTTTCAACCAAATTCGAATGACTCTTCTAAGCATTAAATATTTTGCATTCTTTTTTTGGTTGCTATTTACCCCTTGATGGGGTATAGCGCGTCAATCACACCTACGAACCATCACTCGTGGTTACCTGAAGAGGCTTGCATCCTAAAAGATTTGCACTCCTTTTCTACCACTCTGCGCTAAGTGCCCTTGGGTGACCCACTTGTCTTCTTGGGAGAGTGGATTCCACTGCATGATATTGCCAGCAATGCAATTTTCGCCCCTCTTTAATATGTGACCTATCCATTGCCACTTCCGTCTTCCGATTACAGTGGGTTCGAGTGCCAGGCCTGTATGCCGACCTAGTTCTTCGTTTGTAATAGTATACAGCGTGCTTCCATGATACAATGCCGACAGGTGTTGACAAAGGGCTTGGAGCCTTTGAATGACAGTCGAGATCACTTCCATGTACTAGTCCTATGCAGTAACACAGAAAGAGCACAAATAAAGAAGAGTAGTGGTACTAACGTTGGCAGAAACCACGATTCCCATTAACGTAGACAGGTAAAGTGCGCAGTCTGTCAGTCTGAGAACTTTGGATTTGTTGGTATTTAAGTTCTCTCTCTTTTCAAATTCATCAGAGCCATTTGGCCAAGATCCATTAACCGGCGAGATAGCAAACAGATATCATCAGCGTAGTCGAGGTGTTTCAGGAAAGATGACATCGTCCATTGAACTCCTCTACGTCTTTCCTCCGGACAAGGCAGTATGAAGAGCGTCACCGATAACAGGAGGGAAGAATATCGGTGACAAGATGACTCCGCTTCGAAATCCTCTGAGATTTTTCCTCGATGCAGTACGTAACATTTTGCGCCATCATATGTCGCTCTGATAATTGCTATTAATTTCTCTAGAATGGCGCTCCTGCGAAGAGCTCACTAGATACACTCCCTATTCACGATATTATAAGCTTTCTCGAATCGTTCGCACACTGTTCTAAAATAATCTGTTGGGTGTTGATGTGGACAATGAGGAGCGGAAGCCAGCCTGTGGTCTGCTGATCAAGCTTTTGAGATGTACTTTGATGTATTCTGGGATTATTTTAGCTATTATTTTTGCGATGGCAGGGAATAGGCAGAAATCCCTCCAGTTGTCATAGGCGGAACGGATTACCTTTCTTGGAATCTTAACGATCATCCCCTTTCTCCACTCTCTAGGAAAGTGTCGGATTTCCGTATGAATGGAAGTAGCAAATCTGCAGTAACTCCAGATGCAGCGATAAATAACTCTGCGGGGGTACCATCAAGCCCAGCGGCTTTTCTCCGTTCGAGTGCATTGATGACCGAAATGATTTCGTTTCTGCTTGGAGGTACAGTCCGCATCCCCATATAACAGTGACTAGCCATTTTATTCACAAGAGGAGGTACCTTACCGGATTCGATACGGTTAAGAATCGTGGAGAAGTGTTCTTTCCACCTCGATTGCTTGTAATCGTGGGTGAATTAAATAATCTTCGCAAAAAATTCCATCGAGCATAATAAAGTTAAGGGAAGAGTTTTAACGGTTCCGAGATGCTAATCTAACCCAAGTGTTTTGTGTTCTCCAAGAGAGGATGAGGCCAGAACCTAGGTTCCTCGAAAAAAGGGCTAAACTTTCCACGGCCAGAAACCGCGTAAAGCTTTTTTTTAAGGTCGGCTAATTATCACCGCAAATTCGTACCATGTTACGCGAAAATTGCAGCGAAAGCGAGAGAAATTCGTTTGAAGCACTGAACCTGAGAGGACATTTATGGAACTGGATGGTGGGCTAGCTTCCCCATCTGTGCTAGAACACTAATAGTTAGCGCTGAAGTCCTGAGGGCTGTATTGGAGCAGAAGAAGGCCTATTGAGCATGCTAATAAGAGCGAGAACCTTTGGCTATGTAATGGACGATTAATAACTACTGATGCAACCGGCTTTAAAGTTATGACGCTTAGTGGACGCCTAAAAGCGAAGGAGACCACTAGCAGGATTTTAAGCTTTCAATAAAAATTGTTGGAGTATGTTTTCAAGGTAATTTTTAAGAGAATTGGATCGGGTGCTTGTTTGATGGTGACTCGCTCACAATCCCACCAAGCTCATCGATGGGAGATAGAAAACTCGAATAATTTTTATTTAGTTCTTCGAGACTGGATTCGGTGACAAGGGCCCATTTGCTTCTAGCTCTTAATGTCATATATATATATATTATATCAGACTGTTTAAAGTCGACGGAAAAATGCCGGCCGAAACAACGGTGGCTTGATATACTAGATCACGATGAGCTGGCCTCGCCTGTGAACCGAAGAAGAAGAAGATGTCAGAGGGGGGTGAAGGAATATATAGTGGCAGCTTCGTGATTTTTTTCCGATTTGTCGGTTGGGAAGCTCTAAAAAATGAGCCCATGAAAGAAATGATCATTTTCTAGCTCCCACACTCCTCCCTTGTGCATCAAATGTTAAAACCGAGGCGAATTTTCGGAAGTACTTATCGAGAGATGGCATTTGATACCTCACATTACTACGAGTATATTTGGTGAAACAAATTTACATGGTGACTTCCCCGTTACAAACATAAAACGATGTTACTCAATGCAAGTGTGGAGTGTTCCACACGTTTCTGAGAAAAGTGCGTGGGACAGACAGACAGTAAACCGATTCTAATAAGGTTTTGTTTTGTACACAACTTTAAGCAATATCAACTCTTTTTACAGGAAATTAGAGAATACAATTCACTAAGAGAGTCTTCCAAAGCAAAATATCATCGTGGGCACCAAAACAAGGAATAAGGACGCAGCTAACGTTAAAAGCCTTAGGAGAAAACCAGTTTGCTATGTGAATACAGATAAGGGAAATGCGATTGTCATCATGGACAAATGGGGGAACCCCAAAGCAGTCATGGACAAGTTGAACAATGGAAACTTTGGTGAATTGAGAAAAAACCCTTTACCGGAATCAAGAAAAGGCGGGTCGAAGAGACAATCAACGGTGACAATGCCTAATCCAACCTTTAAAAAGGTCAGGTGTGTCCCGAAAATTCATAAACCTGGAAATAAAATAAGGGAGCTAATTGTTGCAACAAAATCACCAGCCTAGAAACTAGCAAAATCGATAGTAATAAAACTAAGCGATCTGATGCCCGAAAGCAAATATGGGGTGAAAGACAGGAAAGACCTTATCGGGCGAATACAAGGGAATGTAAAGAAAGTATCAAACGACGAGGTACTACTTGATGAGAAACTCTGTCCCCCAGCACACTAGTAAAAGGGGCGCCTACTACCTGCGAGAAGAACTACTAAAGAGGAAAGAAGGCTAGACTGAGTGAAAAAAGAGGTCCACTAATATATGAAAAGAAGATGGAAAGGAAGGAATAATCCCACTATTCTGGGTAAGATACGTAGATAATATTCTTGCCGTAGTGACGAAAGAAGCAGGACGAAAGATCCACTTTAGTAAGTTTTAACAATTTCTAACATCTAACGAGACGAAAATACACCCAATTGAAGAGGAAGGAGCGAAAACACCTAAACGTGCAAACACCGAGGGCCCCTTACGCAGATTAGTGAACATAATAAGAACAAATTAGGAAATTATATCATAATAACGGATCGACAGCACCAAGGAGTAGATTAGAGAACACCACACTTCACTGAAATTGATAATTGTGTCTTCTTCGATTATCAGAGTAATATGAGTCAATATATTTAACTACAACAATATTACCCAGCCAAGCGCATATTTTACGATGCATTTTAAATAATTCACTCACCTATCTGTTCCGCCCGCCAGAAAATATATTCCCGTAAAAATTGCGTAAACCACTCCAATTCCGGTCGTCCAATAAGCATGACTTAATTTTATAGGATGTCCCACGATGGCCAAATCAATGAGCATGATGACCGAATTGAAAACGTGTACCATTATGTTGAGCGCGTCCACTTTATGAATTTCTGAAATAATTAATAATTAGAAATATAAATTCGCCATTGCAAATCGTTTGAATTTAAATGGAAATGAGGTTCCCACAATATTTACCCGGATTGTGCACCAGAGCCCAGTAGCACATTGTTATTATGAATGAATACACTGTTGCGACCGTGTACATGACCCAGTAGACGTGGTGCATTTTGCTCTTCTTCGCCTGACGCACCAACTCGAACTCGTCCCGTTCCACCATCATCCCTTGGGTCACAATCCATGCTCCTAGCCAGGCTTGGGCTGTACATGCTAGAAGGCCCCAGTGCGTTAAATAGATCCACCATTTGGCATAATGATGTTCAAACTGCTCATCGGATCGTCCAACATCTAATAGTGAACAGACCAAAACGGCTAAACATGTTATTGCCGTTAGCCATCGATAGAGGAGGTAAATTATTCGAACTTGGGTGTTCCGTTGCCACTGAAATAATGGAAGTAACAAAAGACGCATTCAATCGTTGGTTTATGAGGCCTTTGACATGCAAATAAAGCGTCATCATTAATTTGCGGGTATCCATATTTCTAAGTGGCATCATTAGGCACCACTTGGGAATTTGCCCAAAAGACCATAACCAATCAAGGAGTTCGTGCAAAAATGTGAAGTAAAGTGAAGTGAAATTATTTAAAATATAATTTTAAATGCACACTATATTCTACTCCACCCTTATTCAGGAGATACCCCTTTAGTAAGGAATTCCACATCAACTCACCTGGCACAAATAAAAATTATGTCGATGAACCTTCTGCGTGGAGAATTCCGGGAAGCAACTGTTCCAGAGTTTGGTCACCATCATTATCTGACTAGGACGCCGCTTCAATTTATTATGCCAGCAGTTCTCCGCTGGACAGTCCTCGTCTCCGTTCACGGCACTATTGTAGAGCTGGGGTTGGTACTGTTGATAGGTTTGGTGTTCATGAGACGGCTCCAGATTTCGGCTTTGATTCCAGTCTCTGCCGCTACCGCCACCATCACAAATTTCACGATCAATGGTCACTATATCCGCTGTCCGACCATAGTTGTCCATTCGTTCATCCGCATTCTTAGAGTCACCCACCTTTCCAGGTGCTTTGCTACCTTCCAATGTAGTGGTTGCGCTGGATACAAGGTAACTGGAGCTTGGTTGCACTTGACTCAGCAACTATTGCGCCCGGAAAGTCCACCCCGCGGCCTATTCACTCTGCAAAAGAAGAGGGAATAATTTGAAGATGAGTAAAGTGAGAGAAATTAATGCAATCAATTAAAAATGATGTCAACTTCCACGGAGGCTTACAATGAGTATATTTCTAGATTTGATCATTTGGGTTAAATTCCCGAATGCTATCTAAAATTTTGATATAGTTTGAAGAGGCATGCCGGCTTTCGGTGCGTCTACTGGCCGCAGAAAGGTCAAACACATAGAACCGACTCCAGAGCGGTCTCTAATTGAACTGCAATAATAATTGAGTATCCACTATTGTTTTTATGCGTTGACCAGTGGAATGATTCCAATTCAAGTTTCGTGTTGGCTTTCCTAATAGACTTCAATTGTTACAGTGGAATCATTAGTGCAAATTAATTTTTATTTATTCTGAAATTAAAAATTCAGCAGAATTATAGATCGCCTAGGGCAAATTAGTTGCTTATTGTAGTATTATCGAGATTTCAGTTAAGAAGTGGATCTGGGTTTAGTTCAAAGACGCGCAGTCACAGTTGGTCATTTGGTCATCTCTAGAGAAATGCATAAAGAATTGCTCCAAATAATTTATAAGCAGGAGTCTAAGTCAAAACATGTGCATCATGCGGAAGGTTCGCTATGGAGAAATTAACATGACTCGAAGCTTTAAATATTTTGCCTGAAGTAACAGTCATCCCACTGAATTTTTTGACAAAAGAAGCAGATATTAACAAGTACCAGGGCCATAGAGAGAAAATCTGTGTCCGGGTTGAAAATTGCATGGTCTCCCTATCATTTAGAGAAAGCTTTAAATCCGAGGAATCCCCCTTTCCACGCCCCCCCTCCCTGGGCCTAACAAATACGGAAGAAATATTGTCAGAAGGACAAGTTGACAAATATGGACGAAATATTGTCAGAAGGGCAGGGTCAGAAGTCAGGAGTGGAAGATAAAGGGTTGACGGCAGCTCCAGTCAAAATGTCAGAAGGCAGAATCAAAGAAATCATGAGAATCCGGAAGTACAAAATGTGCCGGAAGGCAATGGATTCAGAGCAGCATGAGATTTCGAGGGTGAGAAATTCGAAATGCGGTTTTCTCACCGTATAAATTTGTAAATATTCATGAAGAATTAAAGAACAATTATGAAATTGTCAGAAGGCGATTGAGAATACATACATTTTCTCTAAAAATATTAAAAAACTAATAATTCTCTAAAAATATTAAAGAACAAACATATGGTTGCCACTTACTCCTAGATGAACCATAACGTGTCAACCACGCCTAAACGCCATTGTTCAAGATTCGATGAAATGTGCTTGAGTTCGCCCACGAGTTCCAACTTCCTTCTTCTCTTTTGTGTTCAGTGATCCTTGGCTAATTCACTCATCGACCATTTCATTGCATGGCATAGTCAACAATTGAATTGTCGACCCTCCTTAATAAGTGTCAGCATTAAGTTCGAGCAGGAACCACGCTTCCTAGATATGCAAATTTATCAACGACTTCGATGCTCTGCCCATTTATGGAGACAGAAACAGTACAGTACCCCGCAAGATTAAGAACCTTGATTTTGTTGGTATTTATCTTCAGTCCGGCTCTACTTATCCCTCTTTCTAAATCCAGAGATACTTTCCCAAACAAACAGATATCATCAGCGTATTCGGGGTATTTGAAGATAGATGTGATGGTCTATGGTAGCCCTCCATGTCATCCCGATAAGGAAGGATGAAGAACGTCATCAATAACGGGAAGAAATAATGTCGGTACAACCATGGCGGGCTCCGATTCGGACCTCAAATTCTTCCGAAATTTTACCTCGATGCAGCACGTGACATTTTGTGCCATCATATGTCGCTCTGATAATGACTATTAGTTCCTCTAGAATGTTTAGGTGATAAGTTCCAGGATTATTTCAGCTGTTATTTTTGCAACGACAAAAAACATGCAGATATCTATCCAATTGTCGCATTTAACAGAGATGCCTTTTTTGAAAACCCAACAATCATTACCCTTCTTCCACTCTCAAATACAGCGCCTACTTTGATGGCCGAAAGGATTTCTCTTTTATTTGGAGGAACGGTCCCTATTCGCTTGTTACTTTGCCTAGCAATTTCATCCACAAAAGACGGACTCGCCCCGGATGGGATACGGTTAACTACCACTGGTGAAGTGTTTCTTCCACCTCTCCAGCTGCTCGCCATCATGGATGGGAAGTGAACCGTTAATTACCTTTACAAAACCATCGGGAGACCACATGCAAATTTCCGCAATTATCGGTAAGGTTCCCATTACCATATTTCCCCATTACATATCCGAGCGAAATGTTGTCAGAGCCCACCTTAATATTCAGACCATCCATTATTGCTCGTAGATTCGCATCTACTAGATGAATCCGATGTCGAACTATTACTGAAAATTACCTTAGCTTTCCAGACTACAAAAACATATTGTCACAAGGGTGGAGTATTCTCCAGAATCCTACCATCTCACTTCGCTTAGACCCAGAATGTCTAACTTATCATACATCGCTGGAATTGTGGATCGAGTTGGAGAAAGCCATCATTCTGGGAACCGTCAAAAACATTGTCGCGGAGCATGCACATATCTCAGGGTCCAATTATAAGCCGCTTTCCATAGCTAAAGGTCGTCGTCGTTAGACCAGCTCAGTCCAAGGCGTTGTCGACGTTTCGCCAGCAGTAAAGTTTCGAAATTAGTAGTTGCTAACCCACAAATTCATACCTGTTACGACGAGCAGGGAAGACTTTGAGGTGATTGAGAGGGTTCACAACAAAGTGATTTAAAAAGCATCTATTGCCATGTTCTGTATCTTCTAGACTTGTTTAGAATGCAGCATCTTTGTTATTGTTATATACAAAACCTTGCCATTAACTGCAAATAATATGGAAATAAATACATCAACTACATAAATCATGCACACAATCCATAATCCTAAATTGAAAACGATCTTCGAAAAGGTTTTTGTCAAACCATATAAATTCAAACTTATTTTCAGTTAATGTCCTCTCTGAAGTTTCGGGCTTAAATTCAATAGGATACGAGAAAGCTGCGCAAATACGAGATATAGCGTTAGTTATTTACTGCCGAAGCTCGACAGAGCAGGGTGGTAAACAGAAAGCGTCGAAATCTTTTAACTTTTTTTTGAAAAGGTTTGTAGGAACAATTGTTACTTACTGTTATCGATTTTATTATTTTACTTGCTTCAGCAGCAACAACGGAACCACTTCCATTTCGAGTATCAAGTCATGTTGATTTCTCTGCAGTCAGCTTTTAGACTATGCATACATATCGCTACAGTCAAAAACGCACAACTGAAGGTGTAATGCCACATTACCATCACCGAGCTTGATCCAGACATCACCAAATATTGTACATCACCAAATCACCTAAGATCGCTGCATTACAAAAGTGATGGTGATATTACTTCTGTGTTAGATAATGTTTTGTATTATATTACAAAACATCAGCTAACATCATTGTTCTTCGTAACATACGGCCACGATAATTGCCGAGTGCCGCTTGCGAATCTATTGCATTTAGATATGATTGACTGTTGTCTTAGCTGGCTTTAGGTTAGAAAATGATTTCTGAATCTGTTCTCACTTGATGTGAAAAGATGATTTCAATTTGGTGATAATATAACTTCTAAGTAAAGTACTGATCGTTCGCAGAAATCGTGATTCCTTGTTCTTTACATGTGAAATTATTGTATGTACTATGTGATATCTTGTGTGGGATCCTTTTTTTTTTGCATGGAAGGTTCATTCATTCTTCATTGATACCTATTTGGCGCTGCTATAAATAACGCTAGTTGTAAGTAATATTTTGTAATATCGGCTGCCGAGCGTTCATGTTTAATATCCATCATGTGTTCCCCATGAAACAATATCTAAAATATTTCGGGCCAATGTTATCAGCCATACGTTATGAAATTTCTTCACGTATTAGCACAATCTGGAGAAAGAGACGTTTCATAACTGGTGCTCTTTGTGATCGAGGTATCGACGAATATCTCAAATCTAGAATTGAGCAAAGTGTCGTCCGTTCTCCATAGTTCTGGGTGTTGGCCGACTATAAAAGACAGTGAACCGCGTCTCGCGTAAAAGCCATGATAATATCCAAAGTGGGTATCCGCGATCGATACGAGGTAGCATGCATCGTGGAAAAATTGTGACAGCGGCGTCTTCATCCAGATCAGATTTTTGACAGCGCAATCGATAACGACGAGCCGACGCCGCTGAAAAGGCTAAAGAAAAACAGAAGATATAACATCATATGTACGGGGGAGCCGATTTTCTTCACCTCTGCGAGTAAATATGAATACGATACTTCATGCGAAAGTAAATGACCATTATATGATGTTTCGCTTAAACTGTGTGCAGTTGATCTTAGCAAACACATGTGATACTCCTTCACCCGGACCAGAATCTCATAAGCAAAATCCTGTCAGGCTCTGCTGTGACGGGCAGGATGGGACCTGATCAAAAGTAACAAAAGCAATCGATTTAGGTGAAACGAGACTATTGAAATTACGAAGCCAAACGAAGGCATCACAGCAGTGGATTCGTCTTATTCAGTAAAGTTGTTCGAGGTAAGGAGCAAAGTAATTAATCACGCAAACTCGCCATCGATGCCGGTTTGATGTAGTGTTTTCCAGCTGCCTTAGGTCTTCCTGAGAAGCTTGTCAACCACGTAAATTCAAGGCAGGCCACAGGCCATTCTACCTATAACATAGCGGTTTCTATTGCATAGCTTAACCAGCAATGTCGCTGCGGCCCTTCCTTAATGTGTGGTTTATCTTTCCCACAACGCGCCACAAAACTTAAAGGAACTTCTCGTTACAAAATATGCTCCTATTTATTTTGAACTCCCATCCGACCCAAAAAAAATAATCCAGGCAGCAGTCCATGGTGAGACGGCAATATCAATAATGTCGAGAAGCAGGAATTAACATATTCATGTTCAAACAACATTCATCAAACTGACAAAGTGAATCGACGAAATAACAATATTCTCAGTAGATTGTCTACTACTGAGCAGTTCGAGATTACGCAAAGCACGGTCACTGGGGACCACGTCTTATTCCCAGAAAACAAAAACAGTTGTGGACTGCATCCAATAGAGACAACGTTCTTGACTTTATTCCACACAGAAAGGGGAAGCTACTTCATATAGGGGTGTTTAGTACTATGGGTCAATTATTCCCGTTACTTATAACTTATACCTAAGATGCAGTGAATTCTAACAAAATTGATAACAAAAAAATCAAAGGTCTGCTTTGCATGATACTACCTAAACCTTTTTATTGAAACCACGCGCGGCTATATCCGAGGATTTTTTGCTCTGTTTGTGTCTTCTCTTCGCTTGTATGAAGCCCTTAAACTCCACAAAAAATCGGCCTTTAAGGGGTTATATCTGTTTGGAGCCCCCAGAAAAGAGATTTTTCTGTGAGAACATTTTTAAATTATAGCCCACAAGTAATATACCAATTGATTAACAAACTCATCAGGAGTTTTTGTTATTATGTAATTTATTATTAACATTTTTTTTTTCAAAATGGCGGCTGTAGGACCGTACAAACCGTACAACACAATAATAACAGAACTCCTTGAATTACCATTAAAAAGCATAACACATTTTTTTTCATTAAATATATAAGTGTAGCTAGTGAAGTACACACGATTATTTTTTAGATTTTTTTTTGCAAAATGGAAGGGCTTAGCAAAGAAATTCGTTTTTTCGTGGAAAAAAAATTTGTTAAAAATTTGCTGCAATTTTGCGTACAGTCTCGCTGCCATATTAAAAAGTGAGTAAACTGATGATACACCTATCTGTTCGCTTCCAATTCGAATTTCAACATTGGTCGAACGTGTCGTAAGCGTTCCGCTTCGCCACGATGTGTATCTGTCTCTTCGGAAGCAGCTCTGAAAGTAGATGCTTGCTCGAAGATTTGTGATTCGTACACCGTATTTTTGTGATGCTTTGCCACTTTTTAAAATGAATTCGTAGGTTATTAAATCATGTATGCTTTTCTTATGTCTTAGACCTTGAAATAGTGTTTGATTTGTTTTGTTTCCAGTCAGTTTTTCAGATATTGTAGCAACTCTACTGGCTGACTGTAGCATTTTAATAATTTTGATAGTTTTAGACTCATCCCTGGATGGGGTGGAAAGTTTATGGTGGAGAAGGTGTGGCCCCCTCTAACCACCCTTGCACATGGTGACAATTATTGTCCTATCAAACTCATTAATGTTATGAAAACAGTCCCTTTTCAGGGCGCCTTAATCTTCCAACGGGGGATGATTACCAGAATTTTTCGACGAAGTTAGTAAGCAGGGACCCTCTTCTTCCTTTCAATTATTCTCCTTATCCTGCCCTTCTCCGGGAATGGCGCTGATAAATTAAACTTTACTATGGTGATATCAAAATACCCCCCATTTCGTAACAGGGTTAGAATAACAGAGGGAGCAAGAGATGGAGCAAGAGAGTCCTTCCTCTTTTTCTTGCGTACTCCCCTCCCCCCTCCCCCATCTTTTCTTTTTACGTCAATAGGGTTGAAAATTAAAACATTATCGAAGACCATAACTTTTTAAAGGTTGGGTTATCGCCACGAGATTTCATCAGGATTAAACGGAGGAGCGCCCCTCTCCCTCTGCATAAAGTCTTCAGCCCCTACGAGGACGGAGTTGAACTTTCAACCTTTTCTTCACGGCAATCGAGTGAACGGTGTAGAAGTTGGTCTGCCACCGCACCATCTAATTTAGGGGCGATTTATGGCAACTTGTACATCGTAAAAACCTTCTCCCTCAAAAATACATGTATACATCAATTTTCAAGCCGGTGAGTTGAACGGTTTCGGAGTCCATCGATCATAAACGAGTATGTATGCCAACCACTTCCATTTTTATATAATTGTATGTTAGCATGTTATATGTTATTATTGCAATATTAAAATTATGATATAAAACGTTCAATTAACTAATTTGATAATTGTTTGTTTTTTTTTTGTGGTTAATTTGGGCAGCTCTAAAAAAAGCTGGTGCGAAACACATCTCCATTTGAAATAATCTGAAATAAAAAATTTGAACGTTTTCTTATTTTGCATATTTGCCCCTATCGTCCGAACCATGATTATAATTTTATCTTACAAAACGTTAAAATGGGAAAGTTGTAAAAAAAATCTTCAAAAGTCGAGTCTATTTTTCATTAAAAACCCAGAATAAAAATAAGAAATAATTAACGAAAATACATAATCGTGGTTCGGGCCAGAACTACTGATGTGTAGAACAATGTGTAAAAATTTCAGCGAAATTAGATGAATAGAATTTTAGGTGTGTTTCCGACCAACAAACTGCAGTTTTCATTTTATAGGTAAGTCATTTGCTTTTCTATTTGTTGTATCTTAGTAAATGTTTTGAATTTCGATTTAAAATTTCTGCAGTGGACTCCCAAAATGTATATAAAACAAAAAATCGATTTCTGAAAATCACCCTGTGTGAGCAATTTCATAGACTGAAAACCTCTACTTCATTTCTGGAAACCATTTTAACAAGATCCTGTTTGTACATAAAACCTTAGAAACAGTAAAACAAATTCGAGTGTCAAAGTGTCCGGCATTGAAACGCGAAACGTGCACATCGAAAAGTTTGCGCCGAAACGACATGGACCGTGCCCGGAAAGTGGTTAATAAGGCGACATTGATCTAAGCCAAGGCGCTTCTTGAGAAATAGGCCGGAGGAAAGTAGGAATGGCTTCAGTTGTTGCAGATTTCAGCTGGCGCAGTAGCGACTTTTTTAGTCCACCGCTATCCATCAAAATACCTATAGTACTAAAATAATGGTATCCTACCAATTCTTGGACGTACCTTTTTCTTTATTTTTGACTTTTTTATGCTGCGGATTTCGTTTATGGAAAAAAACTGCGCAGACTGTCAATTTTGAAACCTCACAAGGCCTTTGATTTTATTTTTCTTAAGAATCGATGATTGAAGTTTGACCGTCGCAGTCCAGATACTGTGCGAAATCGCGGGAAGTTTAACGTAGTGTGCGCTTCGAAAATAGAAAATTTGTTATTGCGCTGGTTAAGGAAAAAGAAGCATTGCCGCAAATACTTTGATGGTTCTATGAGGGGCGCTAACGGTCGATTCTTCATCCACGATGACGAGTAGCTGAAAAAGTGGAAAAAAACTTTACCACGGTTCACAATCGGATCTTCCATTGACCACATCAACACCCAAGGGTCATTTTGGGTGCGTGCAGTTTAGATTTTCGGTTCATCTGTTCTTCATCGATTTCGAGAAAACTTTCGAAAGCGTCAAAAGGAAATATATCTGGCGTACTCTCTACGGGGGAAAAATTAATAACTGCTATTAGAGTAACATACAATGAAGCAAAATATCATAAGATGCATCGGAGTAATTGTCAGAAGAATTTGAGGTCCAAAGCGGTGCCAGGGTTGCATTTTGTTGCCGGTGTTATTTCTTCTTCTTGCACATGGATGGGATGATTTGATCAGAAGGCGAAAGGAGCAATGGATAGGTCGCATATTAAAGAGGGGCAACAATTCGATTGCTGGCTACCCCTTGCAATGAAGCCAACTCTCCCAAGATGGTCGACGAGTGGGTCGCCCCAGAAAAAACTTAGGGCAGAGCGATAGAGGAGGAGTTGCAGGTTCTGCGGACGTCCCACGGGAATTGAAACGCAGCAGACCGTGTACGATAGCGCATATTTGACGCGCTATGCCGCACCAAGGAATAATTAGCAACCATATAAACGTGTAGTTGTATTCGCTAAATAATAGTTCATATTTGTGTCTGCTACCATCACCTAACACTAATGGTGTATAGATTCCTTGCAGAGAGAGTGAAAGCAGATGATAATGTTTATGAAGAGATCATAGTTTCATAGTTTGTCTAAAACAAGGTCTAATTAAAATCAATTCGATGTGTATCTGTCCAGCTATTGGTCACTTCCAATTTATTAGGAAACAGCTGGAGCAATTGCCAAGAAATTAAGCGGTCTGTGAAAGCCTTTGCATGCAATGAATGGCATTATTCTAAATTGAGTTGAAGGGGGTTTTATATATACGAAAAAAGTGTAAACTAGTACTAGTGCTGAAGGCTCAACATGTGTGCTATTACACGAATATCTTGGACGCGCGAGCGTTATCTCCTCATCATTGTCTCCCACCATATCTGTAAGTAACTTAATATGCATGGAGGCTTAAATTCCAAGTCAGTACTATCGAGTTATTATATAAATATAATATATTATATTATATAAAAATATCAATAAAAAAGATTTACTTCAAATTATTTTGTCTGAATGTCCGGCCAGTTCGATAATTAAAAACAATTTCATTACTGGTTTCCATGTCTTCCTGTTGTTAACTCTGTGTTTCAGATTTAGATAAAATCCTGCTTTTCTGAGTTGACAAGTAAAAGAAAACCTGATGATATGCTGTTTTGCTGTCATCCTCAATTTATTTGGAAACTATTCTATTCTAAAATTAGGCAGAAGTTTGGAAAATTTAGTAAAGAAAGCAGAGGAACGACTGAGGCAACTATACTGTTATACCAGGCAGACGGCTGAAACACCTCGAAGTAGGAAACAACGTGCGGAGGACAAGAAGTCGAAAAAACCAAAGCTTAAAATGAGATTCATTCTTGACCTTTGAGCCATTTAGAACCTTATGCAACCACGCGTTGCATATACAACAATTCCGCTTGTGTTAATTGAGCATAACTATAATAGTAATAATGCCTCACCCTTTCTATAATTTTAACACGGTAGTCTTGAGAATATTCACTTTCGAATAATGTAAAAAAAGTACGTTTGTTTGAAATTGAAAAGCCTATAATTTTGTTTTGGTTACATTTCATCAGGACATCAAATCACTGGTGTTTTGCCTAACCATAAATCTAAATAAGAATACTTCCTTAATAATGCCCTTAGGCCAATATTGGTAAAAGGTGAATTTTTAACTCCATGCCCGGAGGGGGTGAGACATGTATGGAAGAGGAGGAGGAGGTGTCCCTCTTCAAAACTGATGAAATTTCGTGCCGGTCCTTAAAAAGTTATGGCCACATAAAAGTGGTGATTTTTATGCCATCATGATCAAATTTGAATTTCAACCTCGATCCCGTCAGTGAGAAGAGAGAATTCCGATGGTTTAATCTTGAACGGAGTGTATGAAAGGAGAAGCAGGGGGTCTCCTCTCTTGAATCTGGTTGAGAAATTGCGACAATCATTGGCATGGTAGAGTTTGAGCTGCTAACCCCAACACCGGAGAGAAAGCGAAAAAGGGATGCATAGTATAAAGAAGAACACCGTTGAAGAATTGTAGTGGTTATCTCCCGTTAGATTCTTAATGATACGATAGTACCCCACTTCCGGAACATTGTAACTTTTTAAGGAATAATGACTGCAATGCTATATTTCTTTAATCGGGTTAATCAGAAAGGAAGAACACCATCTGACTGGCAATAAAGTACCACTACTCCAATATGGAAAAAGAAAGGTAGTCCAGCAGAATGTTCTAATTACCGTCCGATCCGATTACTTTCCCATACCATGAAGATTTTTCAACGTATTGTTGATAACCGTATTCGCGAAATTGTTGAAATAACCATGAATCAAGCCGGATTTGTCAAAAATTGCGGAACTACTGACGTAATACACGCTGCGCGGTTACTCATGGAGAAACACCGTGAGAAGCATCATCATCTTTACATTGCATTTCTGGATCTAGAAAAGGCGTTTGACCGTGTGCCACACGAACTCATCTGGTATGCTTTACGACAACACTTAGTGCCAGAAGAACTCGTGCGCTGGGTTCAATTGCTCTACCACGATCCGAAAAGTAAAGTTCGAAGTATGGCGGGTGTATCAAAACCGCTTCGTGTCTCTGTTGGTGTTCATCAAGGAAGCGCCCTCTCACCACTCCTCTTTGTTCTTGTTATGGAGACCGTCACGCGCGATATCCAACGTCCAGTGCCCTACACACTGCTTTATGCAGATGATGTTTTCCTAGCATCTGATAGCAAAAATGATTACGAGCAACTTGTCCAAAAATGGAGTAATCGTCTTATACAAAACTGTCTCAGATTGAATTTAAACAAAACTGAATTTTTGACGACCGATCCCCATGAAACAGGCACAATCACTGTCAGCGGCAGTGATCTGCCCAGAACTGAGCGATTTAAATACCTCGGGTCAACGCTATCAGCCAATGGAGAACTGCGTTATGAAATTGCTTCACGCATTAACGCAAGCTGAGGTGGCATTCCACAACTGCTGTCCTTTGTGATCGACGTATCAACGAAAGTCTCAAATCTAAAATTTATCTCAATGTTGTCCGTCCTGTCGCTCTCTATGCTTCTAAGTGTTGGTTAACTATAAAAGACAATGAACGGCGTCTTGCGGTAATGAAGATGGAGATGTTACGTTGGACTAGTGTGGTGACACGTTTTCATCACATCCGAAATATATCCGCGATCGTTATGGGGTTGCACCGATCGTGGAAAAGTTGCGAGAGAGGCGCCTTCGACGGTATGGTCACGCAATTCGTGCTAACGAGAATTCACTTGTCAAGATTGGTCTGAACATCGAAGTCGATGGTAAAAGACCAAAAGGCCGGCCTAAACAACGGTGGCTTGATACGTTGGATGGGGATTTAAAAGGCTGAAGAAAAAGAAGAAGAGTGCTATATTTCTTATTATTCCTCTACGGCATGGGATTGGCAAATCTAACTTTGCCGATATCAAAACACACCTCATTTGAGGCGCCATTTCTGTTCAAGTGGGGGGGAGGAGCGCAATTCTTTGACGGGATTAAAAAGGGGCATCCTCCTCTTTTTCTATATATCCTAGACATCGTCTCTCCCTAATGGCAGGGTTGCAAATTCAAACTTGATCATGATGATATAAAAAACCCTACGTTCAGGGCCCGTAACTTTTTAAAGGGGTGGGGGTATTTTCATCAGTTTTGAAGAGGGGGTCCTTCCCCTTCCCCTCCAAAAACCCTTTCGAGGATGGAGTTGAAAGTTTCACCTGTGTCCCAATATTAATCACAATATCAAGAGACATGTATGTTGTCGCCTGTGGCCCATTACCACCACTTGCTTTCTGCAGTATGCAAAAATATTGCTTTTTTCCTCGGGAAGTGAAAATTTTCACAATAATCCTGAATTCCTTAGATAACTCTTATCCATTGCTTGAAATGATATCGTCAATGGCCTCACAAGTTCAACAACACCTGGTATGGTAAAATTCGCCGTTTCAATTCGTTCCAAAAATGTATATTGTAAATATATATATGTATTATATTTCGCAACGTTCCCTGGCAGTTTGCTACATTGCCACAGATCAAAACAGTGTTTCCCAACAACAAAGAACTGAGGAGTCCTCCGAGGAAGACATCTTTTCTCTTTTACAAATCCCTCAGGCTATATTCTGAGCAACAATGGAAAATATCAAGATAAGTAAATTTATTACTTCATCTCATCTTGTATTTCTAATAAGATGTCAATGCACTCGAGTTCCATGACCGTTTTCGACCTAGAAACAGTTACGAGTTCAAAGTCTCATCGTCTTTTGAATGGAAGTCACAAATTATATAGAAAAACCTTCAGATTTTCTCCACAGATTCCAAAGAGGAATTTGCCATATGGTAGAATTGTTGTCATAAACAAGTGTATGTGTCTCTATACTTGCTGTCATTTCAGATATAACTGATTTGATAGCACGGATAAAAATTTATGCTTCCCATTCATCTTTAATTTTTCGGCCAAAAGTCAGATAAGCCTACAAGTTTTGCATCCGCAAGTGCCTTCTATCATTTGACTTCGCTAGGGCCTACTATGGTGATTTATAGATGAATTTATGATTACTTGATGTTATCTATAGAAGTATCAAAATATTGTCACCAAAAAAAATATTCCCAAATACATATATGAATATACTTTCGAAAGAACTTTGGAAAACTTCAGTCTGATGCCCACTATATTATTTGGAATCGCTTCCTACCAAGGACTACCATAACATTTCTAGTCACATTTCCATTCATGTTCGAAAGTAAGGACATTGTACTTTTACATGTAAATCTATATATGGAAAAACTAAATTACTTTGGAAGTACTTGCCAAAATATAGCTGTTAAAAATACACGTGATATTCTAATACGTTGTCTTTATTGCACGCAGTAATCATAAAAGCGAATGACTGTTTCACGCATATGTAAACATACTCATGTGTACATATACATTCCATTTATGCTCACTTCAATGGTTATTTGACAAATTTTGTTCCTTGTGACGCTTCCTATGAAATAATTATTTCATATAATCTGAAAGGGCTACATAAGATGAGAGGCAGCATGTACATATGTATGCATATCTCATTAACTTTGGGTGGAACAATTTAAATAGGTTCTGGGTCTTTCAGTTTTGAAGATATTTGTATTAAGGGGTACGAAGTGGTTGATGTACAAGAAAACTAACTCCAACTTCTTGAGTAAATTAAGTCGAATTAATGAAGCCTATCCAAGAAGGAAGAACCCCGACAAAGATAATTAGAAAGATCAATAAATATGGAATATACAGTGCTGTGGAAATGCACTAAGAAGGAAAATTAAAGTTTCTTAAATAATTTTGGCGGTCAAAGGATAGTATAGGTCCCAGGGCGAAACGTGGATTGGTACCCACGATGGAGCATAAAACCTGGGAAACGGCTGCTGAACGAACACCAACAACTCTACTACCAAACCCTACTATCTCCACCTCCACGTGACGATCTCGGGGAGTTCTTTCTTTATGAAAAACTACAGACGGAGAAGGATGAAGGCGAGTCTCCCGCGCCTAAAAACGGGACAAAATGTACTAACTGGTCCTTCAGGTTGGGTAGGTTAGTAATAGTGCGATTTCAACCAAACTTGGTAGTATGATGCTCTATGTTAAAGCCTACATTACTGCATTTCCTAATGAACTTAAGCGGGGTTTCACAGCCAGTTACTAATTATGGTTTTACACTATTATTAACTTTATTTGAAGAGATATTGGTATGGAGGGTATCTCGGAGCCCAGGCACCAAATAGTGGAAGCCTCACGATTTTTTTCAGATTTTTCGGTTGGGTGGTTTCTGAAAATCGGTCCACGAAAGAAGTGACACTTTCGACCTCCAACAAATGTCAAAACTAAGACCGGCTTTCATTTCATATAGCTGTCCGTAACACCTATAAGGAAGAATGGATGACTGCAGTCAACAGAGTTCCTGGAGATGAATCATCCACAAATGATCTTCATTGACAAGGCCACAAGCATACTTGGTCCCAGCCGCAAGAAAAGTCGAAACAGCTGGTTACCGCTGCATACCGAGTAATGTTGCATTCTTAAAGAATGCGGGCACACGTAGGTACTTAGCATGAATTCCGTCGAGCAGAGAAGCGTCTTCACAGACGGAAAAAGGAAGCCTGGGAGAACCAACAGATCTGTGAATTCGAAAAGTACAGGGAGCAACCGCATCAGGCGCAGAAGTTTTATCAACAAGTCAGCAGGATGAAGCCTTATACACTTCGATGCTCATCCTGCCGAAGCAAAGAGGGAAATCTAATTTCCGACAGAATGGGCATATTGGAGCGAGTATTTTGATGAAATGCTGAGGAACAAAAATATCGGCGAGCGGGAAGTCCCGTCAATTGAAGATTACGGATAAATACTGTCAACACCAAACATGGAAAAAACAGCCCGTGCAATTTACCGGCTTAAAAATCATAAGTCGCCAGAAACCGATGGAATTACACCCGAATTGGTCAATTATGGACGCGACCAATTATACCATTCGGTTCATCAACTTGTGCCCAAGGTGTGGGATAGTGAATCAATACCTAACGACTAGCAACGAGGCATTATCTGTCCCATACATAAAAAGGGAGATATCACACAGCGCAACAATTATAAAGGTATCACATTGTTGAGTACCATCTATAAGATATTCTCCGCTATATTGCTAGGCCGGATATCCCAATACGGCCAGAACATCATCGGCCCATACCAAACAGGCTTCACTCCAGGCAAAACAGCAACAGATCAGATTTTCTCTCTCCGACAAGCGATGGAAAAATATATGGCCATCAATGGCACCATATTTTCATCGACTTCCAGGCTGCCTATGACAGCATAACTAAATTTGTACATGGCCATGAGAGAATTCGGAATCCCGACGAAATTGATAAGATTGACTAGGCTGACCCTGACTAATGTGATCACTCTCGAGACCATTCAACATCAACGACGATCTAAGACAAGGGGATGCCTTGTCATGCGTCCTCTTTAACCTCCTTTTCGATATTGGCATTATTGGAAGAATAACCCGAGATGTGCAATCTACCTTCAACCATATGGAGCAGGCGGCGCGAGATCTCGGGCTGCACATTAATGAAGGCAAGACGATGTACATGATGGCAATGTCAGCGCTAAAAACTAAAAAACGAACAAAATCCAATCGCACTGGTCAAACGAAAATAATAAAGACAGGAGACTACAACTTTGAGACCGTTGATAATTTCTCCAATCTGGAGTCGAAAATCACAACCGACAACAGCTATGATAATGAAATCCGCGCACGGTTATTGGGAGCCAAAAGAGCCTATTTCAGTCTACAAAAATTGTTTCGCTCGAAACGTCTCACCATAGGGTCAAATCTGTTTCTATACAAGACTATGATCCTGCCAGTCCTTATTTATTCCGCGGAGACTGGGGTTTTTAGCCAAAATAAAATGCGAACTCTTGGCAGCGTTCGAGAGAAGAATCCTCCGAAGAACATGTTTTGAGGCCCTGGGGAGAATACTAAATACCAGATGCAAAGTTGATACACTTGGAAGTAGGTAATATAATAAAGTTCATGTCGGTTATAGACTTAAACGAAATACTATACTCCTAAAACGTTGGGACTGACGTCGGGATTGCACCCCAACCTTTAAGAGTATAGAATGATGATGCTTCAATTGCGGTTTAGTAAATTCATGAGCTTTTTGGCCTCACACATGGTCAAATCTTTATTCGATTTTTTTTTTATATTTTGGACCAACGTTTGTGCCACGAATTCCAAATGGACTAGTAGACACTCCACTATATGTGGCATCACCCATATCAACAAGATTCGTCAATATGGCTTCCCAGTGGAACCGGGTGACACAGCTTTTTATGACAAAGACCACATATTCCAGAGTTTGCTGAGCCTACTGAGAATACACATCAAAGAAACTCCACTTATGCGCTGCTAGTCATGCACAATCAAGTTCCGCCGCCTTTTAAGGTTTTATGTAAAATCGGTTTACTGTCTGCCTGTCTGTATGTCCGTCACACGCATTTTTCTCGGAAACTGTAGCAGCCATTGACAGCAAATTTGGTGGAAAGGTGGGAACTGTGGACGCTCACGCATGCAGTGAATTACATCCTTTTACATTGAGGAGGTGCCCATGCATGCTAAAAGAGAGGCCCTCTTTTTTCACCAAATATAGTCATGTGTGGTATCAAACGAAAGGTCTAGACTAGCGCTTTTCGAAGCTGGTCTTAGTTGCCCCACCGAAATCTGAAAAGAATCGAGAGGCTGCCACTATATGGTGGCTAGGCTCCGAATACCTTCCATACCAATTCCTTCATATAAAGTTAATAATATTATATTACTATAATTTTCAATAATTGGCTGCAGAACCCCCCTTAAAGTTATCCTAGTACCAGCAGTATAGGCTATAATATAGAGTTTGGTGGAAATCACACTATTAATAACAGAGTTATAATAGGTTGAACTTGTCACTTCCGTGGAAATTCAAGATTTTGAATGTCAATATCACTCGAAAGTGAATACTAATGGGGCAAATTCATACTCAAATGTTTTTGTAAAAGAAATACATAAAACCTTTAATACCTGTCCAGCTTCAGGTTTCCCAAGTTGTTCTGCTTTTGGGATAGGTTTGCCATTGTGAATGACGGGATGGTCATTCTGGCTTAGGGGGGAGACAGGGTCCGGGCCAGTGACGTGAAATTTATCCGTTTCCCCGCTGAAATCGTAAAACTATTCTAATTTTGCTGAAGATTCTATTCCGAGAGAAAAATCTCGGCCCATCGAGAATATTCCGAACCTTCCCATGCTTTTCTTTCGTTCCCAATCTAGGCAACCCTACTCTACCCATCTTCAACAATGCAGCCCATTAGATGTTATTAACAATTTCACTTTCTGTGTGAAAGAAGGAAGAGGAGATTCGATTTGAGAACCAATTTCAAGTACAAATAGTGTGAGTTAAAGCAGGGATACCACTAAATCCGCAATAGAAATTGGAGAGAATGCTTTAGAATTTAGAGAATCAGGAAATATAATGTCATCCATGAAATAAGACAATGAAACTGAAGTTTACGGTTCAATTCCGTTAGCTTTAAATTAATATTGAACAAGAGATGGGAATAAACGAAAATAAATTGAAACAAGCTAGAAACAGCGTTTTCACTTTTTAACCCCAGTTTAGCTATAAACTCGTTTCGAAATATTCATGACGCAAAATAAATAAAAGTAGCAAGCAGACATGCTTGGATCCTTGTCGTAAATTTCCTGTTCAATATAAATTGCTTACTAGTTCTGCGATTCACACTAAACTTTATCAAATTCCGATTTCCAGAGGAGCAGCCATGTAGCTTCGAGTCCTTGCTACATCTTCACATCGTTTAAGAAAATCCAGCCAATGTCTCTCTCTTTTCTGCTGCATCCAATAGATTTTCTCTGGATTGCCTGCGCTATTAGGCGTGCTATTATCAGCTAGGTGGGTTAGATGCAGCTGCTTCACTTTTCCCAGAGTTTATTTGGCCTAGATGGAAAACGATACGTGATACCCATCCGAAGCTGTTTTGCATACAATCTTCCAAGTTTTCGTGTTCATAAATTGATAGCATGTTTCAAATACAGTTGTCATGTTAGGTAAAATAAAAGTGCAAAGGATCCTTGTTTGCGCATATGTGCAAGTAATTGTGTCCTTTCTCAGAACTTCAAACATGCACAATTCAGATTGCTCTTTCCTTGCCAAACAGGAAGAAATTCCCGGGCCATAATAATTACATACGTGGGTTGGGTGCAATGTCAACTGTGTAGGCATGCATTCAGGGAGGACGAATGTTTCAACGGGTCTTTGCCTGACATAAGCGACACTTTATTGGGTGGGGGCGTGTACGTGATAGTCGATAAAACTTTTCCAGACACCCTGTCCCCAATTTGGCTTTCGTTGCAATCAAATCGTAACCTCCATGGCGAAACGTGAAATTGAACCCCCCATTATACAACATAGAGGGAGAATGTTTGGGAGCGGCACATGTGCCCAGCTATACACGTTGTTTGAGCTAAATTGTGAATGAAGTCCTGACATTTCGGTTCGTATCCCAGGGCTTATCATTGTAATCTGTGCTATCTGTTTGCGGAATTAGTATTGATGGGACGTTATGTAAGTTGGTGGCTTCCAACGAAAGTCTACTAAATTACAATTACAATAGTGATTTAGGATATGGTGAAAATTTTATCATTTGAGTCATCTAGATTGGGGCAAATATTGAAGCGATCCTTGGGAGCTAACAGTTATGCAAATTTCAATGTCATCATCATTAGTCTATTTGAAGCGGCCACATTGGTTATTTAGGGAGCATATGGGTACTGATTACAAATATGTCGTTCTCTTGGAGTGGACATTCCCAATTAAGAACCTAAAAGCTATATCGTCGCCATAAAATATGCGTTAATGAACTTGAATCAATAACTTAACAACAGGATGGTTGGACGTTCTATATGCTCCCCTTTTAAATGGAGAAGAAGTGGAACTTATTCAAATTGGTTAATGACATAGTAATAAATGAAAACTGTAACTGCCGTGTAATAACAATCATCGAGACCATTGTCATCTGGTAATCTCCCCATTCAAGGACGAAAGACGGATCGATTGCCATCGTTAGTTACTTTGCTGGTGTGAAGATTATCATAATTTATGAAAATTGAAGCGGCGTCCGGTAATTGGATCCAAAACTATACTAAGAGTATCCACTCAGTACTTGTTTATATCCTTGCTGTCGGTAAGTTTGGACGCAAAACTATCACTCGAAGGGAATCGTATTTCATTTTAATTATGTGCCCCTGGAAATGTTCTCTTACATTACGAGGATTACTTCGCGACTGAATCATAATAACGGAAGTGAATTTCACTACTGGCGTCAACAGCAAAAGGAAAAAATACATTTGAAATAGAGCAGTGCTTTCTCAGTACAGAAATAGACCACTATCATCCTTCACGTTTCATAAGACAATTTCTCTGGCCCTTTAAAATGTCATTTACAGAATTCAACTTTCTTCAAGAGCAATTTAATTTTCGAGAAAGGAGGTGCTCACCATCATCTTCACTTTGGGGAGAATACTTTGGGCTGCTTGCAGAGATGATAAATCATTCTGGGACAGATTCATTCCCTTTGAAGAAGGGATAGTTTTTGTGATAAACTTCAAGGGTTGACATTTTTCTTTGTAGAATAGATCCACTTAGTAGTGATAAAGGGAAGATTCAAGGATTCAAAATGGTTGTGTACTTACTTTCGTTTTGAGCATCGAAATTGAAATTTCTTATTTATAATTATGAGAACAAATAAGTTAGAATCAGATTTTTAACAACTACGTCTTCGAAGTTGTACGAGCTCTCTTGACCATAGGAAATTCAAGGACGATGGAGTTGATGTGACGTTACTGATATGAAAATATGTACATACCTTCATCTGGCAATACGGAATTATGGAGAAAAGTATGGCAGTATGTTGGAAGCCAACTGGTAATGGTAACGCACATACATATGTAGTTTTTTAGGTGAAAATCATCCAAAACATTCTAAGAGATTTTAGCTTAGCATCCCTTAAAACCACCCGATATGGAGCTGAAGCACTCGTCCTCTCTCCACCTACTAATCTCAAAATTAAAATGCTTAGTCATGTTGATATGAAATGCCAAACTGAGCTAAAGCGAAAGCACAAACTTACTAATGATATGACATAACATAGAACTTGCCATCCGAAATAATATAAACAATCGAATGATTCGGATTTACACAATTTGAAGGATTTGAAACAGCAAATGACTCGATAATGTCTTTTTTAGAAAGAAATGAATCGAGCCATTGGTATTCAGCAAACCAAAGCCTATCATTAACGATCCAACGCTCTTCATAATTCTCTATCAAACAGAGAGTAATGCCATCCCCTCCCCGACTAACCACCTAAAGATGAACGGTTATCTCAAACTAACCAAACTGTAATTACCATGCCGAGGCCAGACAAGCGCAGCGTGAAGGATGAACCTGGATGAAAGCGGTTGCGCTGAGATGACTTACCTAATAAATGCCACAATGAAATCTAAAGTCAAATCCTAAACAAGGAAGCTAAGCGTTTCAGGTGTGAAAAGTTTTATGGATTTTTTGTATAAAAATATATTGGGCGCATGATAGTTTCATGTGTACATTGCTCCTATTGTATGGATTGAGTTCGCTCAAATATCCACTTCAATGTGATATTGAGTTTATCTCTTAGGATGCTGTAATTTCACGCATAAGGAATTTAACTTACTCCGACTTTATTAATAATAGTAGCATTTTCAACACACTTTCCAGTATAATGTTCTATATCATTACCCATATTATCAAATTTTTATGATTCTAGGATGAACATTAGGAGGTTTTCAGAATAGACTTTTTTTATTGAATTGCATTGCATTACCTACCCCAGAATACGCTCCAGAAATTTCAAAGCAAAAGTCGTGGTCCTTTGAATTTTATAGGCGTAGATTCCAGCGATAATCGGGTACAGGTCAAGGTCGCCCAGTATTTGTAAATACCGCGCGTCAGTTCCTCGTACCAGTGCATTTGTATTTGTTGCAACTGTATTTTGATCGAAATTAAGTGTGATAAATGTCTTCATATCCAATGACTAATATAGTGTCCGAATTTGCATGAATTCCAAATAATTCTTCATACTAAAAACCTCAAAAAAAAGTGCCTGAAAAAAGTCGTTATTATACGATTTCCCCACTTAAGAGCGGTTTCCAAAAAGGTAACGATATTTTATTATTAACTTTATTTCAGCAGATACCAGATTGGTGGTGTTTTTCAAATTTTTATCTTAGGTATACTATGAGAATGCCTCTTTTAAATACGTGACCACTTACTAACCTCCGTTTTCCCCCTTCATGAAAATAGGAGTTGCTTCGTGAAGTAAACGGAAACCGTTGAAAGAGATGACTCATCGCATACGCAGTTCCAAATTCTTTACACAATTCCGTGTCAATTGATGAAATTATTTCTGAGAACAATGCGTGTAACAGACAGACAGATGGACAAAAAGGTATGTGAAGAGTTGTCAGATCTCCCACCAGGCGTGACCTCCGGAGGCATGGAGGCCGAAGGACGAAGTAGAGCCCTAGCACCGGCGGGCTTTTGGTATGAAAAGGCGGGTGAATAATTTAGCCACTGAGGCATCTAATGCTACAGGTGACTATATTTGGAGAAGGAGCAATAGAAGGAGGTGCTGTAGAACCAAGGGAAACTCCCATTCTCGTCAACCCAGAGATCAATGCCAATACCTTAAAAGATCTGCAACTAATCTTTTACGGTGTTAGCTTCCAATGAATGCCAAAGGTGAAAACTTGAATAAAAGAAATAACCTGCCGAGACTCATAGAGAATAGAGCTCCAATCCGGAGGAATTACCTTTCACTCAGTGTGGGACAACAATAGCTGAGCTGTTTGGGTTTGTCAAGGATAAACACAACATGAACCATTAAGCCATTAAGCATATGATAAGAGTCATCCAGTCCATATATATTAAAGGACGATTGAATTATGACATAAAAAAAAGAACGGAAAAATGAGGGGTCCTCTAGGGAATCAGCAGGCGCTTGAGAGGTAACAAATCGGGAAACCGGAAACTAGATGCTTAAGGTATGAAATATTTTCTTTGTTTCTGATGTAAGTATATTTAAGTGCAGAACTATCCCATTTGTTTGTAGTCCGTAATGTATGTGTATATTTAGCATGTCAAACTACTTACCTTAACGTGATATTGATATTTGGTACTTTGGGCTGCAGTAGATTTTCACGGAAACGACAACTTTGACGTACTGTAACTCTATTAGTAAAAGTACGGTTTTGATCAAACTTGGCGA
Source organism: Hermetia illucens (assembly GCF_905115235.1). Taxonomy (NCBI): domain Eukaryota; kingdom Metazoa; phylum Arthropoda; class Insecta; order Diptera; family Stratiomyidae; genus Hermetia; species Hermetia illucens. The sequence continues at coordinate 123,372,623 of NC_051851.1, read as the reverse complement.
TATCGATTTGTATTATTGCACATTTTTGTAACTCTAGGATAAACTTGAGGGGTTTTCCAGTCAATTTGCCCAAAAGTATAATAATATACTATTATCAACTTAATTTGAGCAGATATCGATATCGAGACCGGCTTCGAAAAGTACTCATGGAGGCCTTTCATTTGATACCCAACATGACTATAATCGGTGAAAAAAATGTTGCACCCCCTTTTGCATATATGAGGGCTCCCCTTAGTTTCAACGTAAAAGCATGTAACTTACAGCATGTGTGAGCGTTCACAGTACCCACCTCCTCAGAAAATTTTGTTTAAATCGGTATAGCCATTTCTGAGAAAAATGCGTGTGACAGACCGACAGACAAACAGCATGGACCACGGTTGGCGGAATTAAAGTCCGCCACGTACAAGAAAAATACAGCCCGAATTGATTATAATCCCGAAAAAAGGGAATATGACATATGCCGATATCCTCAAGAAGGTCAAATCCAATCCGCAGCTGATGGACCTTGGAGAAAGCGTCAGCCGAATCAGACGCTCCCAAAAAGGAGATTTAATGCGGGAGCTGAAAAAGTCTCCGGGAAAAATAGCTGATAATTTACTAGACAAGGTGGAGGAGTTCTTAGGGGAAGAGACCCAAGTACTGGCCAGAAAGCAGGAGATTGTGATACAATGTAAAGACATTAATGAAATCACGACTAAGGAGGATATCTGCGAGGTCTTTGCAAAGCAGTTCGGATCACTTCGTTTGCAAGGTTCTGCAAGCAGACGACTGAGGAAGGCATACGGAGGCACATGGCAACTATAAGCTTACGCAGCGGAAGCAGCATTCAAACCGCTGTGAGCTGATAAAGTAAAAATAGGTTATGTTGTTTGGCGACTCAGGGAGCAGGTGTCCTTCAAACGCTGATTAAAATAGGTTGTGTTGTTTGCCGACTCAGGGAGCAGGTGTCTCTCAAATGCTGCTTAAGATGCCTTGATTTGGCCACATAGCGCCGAAATGCACCGGTGACTGTGACAGGTAAAAAAAATGAGAAAACGGGGGGAGAAGCTCATCATATAGGGAGTGCAAGGCTGAGCATGAATATATGCTTTGCAAGGGGAAAAAGAGTGGCGACTGCTGGCATGTTGTAGGCAGCAGTAGATATCCAGTGTTTAGGAGAGCCTTGGATGCAGAAAAGAAATGAGATTGATACAAAGTAACCTCAACAACTGCCAGGCAGCGCAAGACCTACTCTGGGAGACGGTCTATGAGAAGGGAATCGACGCTGCCATAATCAGCGAGCCTTATCGCAAAAGTGAGAGTGATGCCTGGACTATTGATGTAACTAGCGAGGCAACAATTTGGGTATGTGGAAATCAAGCTATTCAAGTAGTGATAAAGTTTCCGGAAGCTGGATTCGTCAGGGCAAAAATACATGGCATCTACATACATAGTTACTATGCTCCACTAGAATTCAAAGGAATGCTAGGTATACTGGTGTCATAGAAAAACAAAACTTCATTGCCAACCGAAAAATAATTCTAGCCGTATCTGCCGTTACGGACATGTAGATGGTTCTGGATCTCCGTTGATATCCACTACCCATCTTTCTTGCAACGAGGTTCATATTACGGAATCGGACTGCGAGATGCTGAGTTCCTTAGCAACTACTCTCTGACAAGAACATTGTACCACTTTAACGATAACGATGTTTTCTAACAATAAATCAATAATAAATTAAGAAAATTACTTTGAGCAAGTTTTTTTCCAATAAATGAACCATAAATTGGAAAAAGTACGTTGAGAAGATTTTTTTTATGACAACTTTTTTCAAAAAGTGAAATTACCCATCTGGTTCCATTTAAGATATGCTATTGCACAAAATGATATTTAACATATCACATAAAGATTAAAACTACATTCGTTTTTCAACGGAAAATATCTTTAAAAACTTTGAGCATGTTTTCTTTCGCCACTGTACATTGCAATGTATGCGATGAGAAGACATCGAAATGAGAAGTCTGCATTGCTTAAAAGAACCCTTCAAATTGGAGCAAATTGTGTAGGAATCTATTATGAGTTTGAGGTAAGTATATGGCAATACTGGAAACGCCCACAATACTGTTACCAGTGGAGCCAGCGCAGAAGTTGTTGGCTGCCGGAAAAGTTCGGATCAAATCGGTAATCTCCCGTTTAAGAGAACAGATCTCAGTAAAATGCTCGAAATGCCTCATGTTTAGACACTTTGCGAAGGCATTCACTAATGGCTTGACACACGATATGCACGGTGGGAAAGGTTTACTTTTAGAGCTTACGCAGAGTACTGTTGGGTGTAAAGTTTCATAGCTGCCGAGTAGTATCCCAGAAGACAGGGTGTTATAAAAATCTTAAACTTTTGGTATTCAGTTCTGTGGTCTGGTAAAAGTAAATAAAAAATAAATATAGCTGCTATTGTCGGTAGATATTTAGAATAAAAGCTAGATACAGTATACCGACAAGGATGACACCGGGCTGAGGAGGGCCACGGAATATTATTAGGCTGCTTATAGCTAGGGTAGTGAGTTCGATCTTGCTCTATGCAGACCCATTTTGGGGAAGACGGTGCAGTTTACAGTGCTTTTAGGACGTTCGTCATATTGGGAATTGATTGATATCTTTGCAGATGAGATATACAACGTGAAGTACATTTTTCCTTTATCGCAGAAAAACCACAAAAGGAAGGGATCTGTAATTAGATGATAGATGATGCCAGCTTCGACTTAAACTGAACCGAAATCAGAAAGTACTCCACCTGAACAGGTGCTATAATATAAAAGTTCCTACTTTTAACAAAAATTATGTTTTTACAAGTTAAAGCTCTATAAACTGTTCCCAATGACGGTTCCTAAACCTGAACTTGAGGATATCTGATTGAGAATACAACAACGTTTACGATCTCATCTTAATGATGTGGTTTCCCAAACCATTCATATGTTTTACCCATACCTATTCTTTATGCATATGTTACTCCGAATTTTACTCCTCTCTGGAGATTTTTGAGGATATTGTCAAATTGCGTAGGAAATGGGAAAGTACTTAACAATGTCTTCACCCTTCCATTCCTGGTTCTTAATCCTCGACTACAATGGAAGAAAATATGCATATATAGAAGAAAATGTTACCTTCTTGTCTGGACGAAGAAAGTGCGAGCATTACACGTGCAATATCCAATTATGAGGCGATTGAAGGTACATCTGAAATAAAACATAAATTACTGATTGAGGTTAAATTGTAAAACAGAAAACATAATAACTAAGAAATGGTAGAAAAGGAATGGTTTTAACTGATAATTACGCCGCCCTCATTTTCCATTTCTATCGGCCTAAGGAAGTTTTTTAGTAATATGTTCTTGGATTCGGGGAAATTCCGAGGGATAAATTTTAGTCTTGTATACAGATACAATTCACTAAATTATCATTGGGTTAGTAATGAGCCTTCACATTTTATAGCATAAACTCAAAAACTCCAGGAATATAATTAAATATAAGTGAGTGTCCGCTTATTTATGCACGCAATCAAATTTCAAAGTATAGCTACTGAAAACCCGCATAAGATGTCCAAATAACAAAAATTTTATTAAAACGAGCCTGAACTGTCCTTTAGAATGTATCTTTAAAGTATTTCATAGCTTGCTTTGTATTTCTTCTGATCAGTTCTCTCTGAAGTATAGGGTATCCACATAATCTCAGTTTTCAATGAGATCGTATTTAAGTTTTATTGTTATCACACCTAATGCTGTGCAAGGGATATGCCTACAGCAACGGAACTGCACAAAACAAACACAAACATCGAAAGAGGGAAAGGTAGGCGGTCAACCAGTTCGAGTATGGCAACGAGTATGGTAACACAAAAATTAATAAAATAATATGTCGAAAATCAAAAGCTAGCCGCTTTATTTATGGAAGCTTTTGTGTATTTCTTATGTAAAATTGCCCTTCCGCTGCCAACACCCAACCCTGAGGTCTGAGGAAACAGCGACATTAACCGAAGAGGTGATTCATCCTCAATAATAAATTAGAAATACATAACGTAGCGAATACGCCAACATTCGTGACCAGCACTAGGCAAGACCTTCTAAACATAAATCTAGAGAACACTCTGATGAGTAGATTGGTAAAAAATTGGAGCATGTCGGATTCCAAATTGAGGGCTACCCGGAAGTAGATAGAATAATAAGCAATCACAAGAGAACAGACTGGGACTTCTACACAAGACACCTTAGTGGCAGCATGCCCTCATTTCGCGTGGTGCTACACCACGGCGGAAAACAATACCATTCTACCTGAGACGACCACAACGGGCAGAAGGATAAAGGTGAATTGAAAACTAGCGAAAGCGCTGCTCGGAAGCTAGAGTTAGATAGGCAGTGGAAACCTTTTGACCACTGAAATCCTTCGGAGTAGATGGCATTTTCCCAGCACTAATCCAAAAATCATCTTGGGATCTCTCCTAAGAGTAGTAAGGAGAAGCAGAGTCTTGGAATATATACAAAGAGCACGGAGACGGGCAAGAATGGTGTTTATTCCAAAAGCGAATAAAAAGAATTCTTTTCATCCTAAATCTTGCGTTCGTACTTAAAACGGTGGAGAAATCATAGATAGTTCTAATATAACAAATGTTCTAATGCGTAATCCCTTACATCCATATCAGCACTCTTACCGGACAGGACGGTCAACCGAAATATGAGGATACCCTATGTGACAGAATCCAAGGTGAACTACGAACCACCAGTGCCAAATAACATCAATGCTACCATAGTACCATTCACTAGGAAGCACAAACCTGATCACCTGAGAGCCATTAGATTAATGTTTGGGAATCACTCTAGACCAAAAACTACTCTGCAAGACATATGTCGGCTCTGATGACTTCCAGTTCCATAGGAAGGAAAAAATGGGGATCCACACCGAAAACGTTGCAATGGATATACACTGAAATGGTAAGGCTAATGATTATCTATGGGGCGGTAATCTGAGCAAATTGAACCGAATTCAGCACAACAGCCATACTTCAAAGACTGCTTTCCGTCATGTATAAATGGGGTAATGAAAACCTGGTCAACGGCATCCCTAAAAGTCGTTCTGGGATTGACTCCTCTCTATTTGCACATGCAGATACAATAAGGCGGGGAGCTGGCAATATCGAAGGAAAATTGGTATTGTTTCTAGGCGGCATTCTGAATTACTGATACATGACAATGAGGTTTCATTTCGATAAGAGATTTGAAACACGTTGGAGCAGCAAACCAAACTAGGAGAGCGTGGCGTTGGCGTATGGATTAAACCAGCAACTAATTACTTGATACGTTGATCAAACCTTTACAATAAGGCAGGCGTCCAGGTCATTGGTCCATTGAAAACATACTTTGAAATAATGGGTAAGCAAACTAGCAAATTTCAAGCGAAAATATATGCCGTAGACAAATGTGCCTTCTTCAACATCCAAAGGAACTATAGGGGGCAGAACATTGCTATTCTAATCGACAGCTAGCCGGCTATTAATTCCAATCTGATATGGGAATGTCTTGAGAGACGGAACACGTTCGGTTCGCTCAATAAGGTCTGGAAACTTTGGCTTCTAGTTTCTAGGCTAGAAAGTCATGAGGCTCGTCCGCTGCATGGATAGGAAAGGAACAGCAACCTCACCAAACGGACTAGAGCCATGCTGTGAAATCGGAAATGGATACTACCTTAAAAATGAGGAACGGCTGAGGGAACTGTACTGGAAGAGCTTAACAGGAATGGAAAAGTCTACGGTGCTCATGAGCAATACGAACCCAGACGCTGAAAGGATTGTTTAAAACTCACCAAAAGAGCCTCCGTATCATAGTGGGAATACTCACTGGTCATTGCAAGCTAAACTATCACCTGAGAAAGCCAGGAATACACTTCTATGCGGAGAGTGATGAAACCTCCACACATATTCTGGGACAGTGTCCGGCATGTTGGCAAACTAGGTTCAGGCACCTGGCAGAATATTTAATACCAGATGCCAGGTTAAAATACTTGGAAGTAAGGAGCATAAAAAATTTCTGTCGGTTATAGGTTAAAACGACTTGCTATAGTTTATAATATTGTCAGCTACAGGTATTGTACCTAAATCCCTCACGGCTTCCCTTGATGTCCTGGTACTTTCGCACAGCCTGTTTCAAACTATGCAGAAGTACACCATTCTGCATACGTGCTCGATGTTGCGGGGAGTACTCGACGGATTCTCCCACTGACCTACCACCGGCCACCACCAGCAGCGCCCCTTTAGTTTTTAAGTAGGTAGGATCGTCCGAGCCTAGTATTAGGTAAAATTCGGCATCTACCGAGATTGTGATAATTCGGAATAATAATCGTTGGCACAACAATCCATATTGGATTAGGGTCTTGAAGTGTGTTAGAGCACTTCATTTAAGATTGTAATGGTACACCACAGTACAGCATTGCGCTCGCCCGAGATTATTACTACCCTGATTTGACTCAGGTACTCATTCACAGTTGAGTTGACTGGTGTCCAACATCCAGTCACGATAGCAGATCACTCTGCCACCAGTAAGATTTGAACCGCGAACATCCGCTACGGCAGCCCAGCGTTCTAACCATTTGAGCCATCCGGACACTAGTTTATAGGTGTACTATAATCGGTAAAAGGGCACAAAAGTTCCTTTAGAACGCACTGCGACTTCCCTTAAAAATGTTATTATTATTATGTAAAATTATTTGGGTGGACATTAGTTCCATTTGTTCCTAGTTCCTAATGTATATGCATATATTATATTATACAAGACTATTCACTTTAGGTGATAATGATATTGAACATTTTAATTGTAGTAAATTTGTTAAAAATCAACAAATTTGACCTATTATATTATAATTATATACTATAACCTATAAGTTTGGTCGAAATCCCAATATTATTACCAAATTTGTAGGCTGACCTTAGACGATCAGTATTTCATCAGTCAGGCGTCAGTCTGAATGACAAAATTATGGCAAACTGATGGTTTAGTGTATTTTGGCAGTGATTTTAATTTCTAAAAAAAATCTATCAGACTGGCTGGACTGATTATAATTTATGTGTAATGAAGTTGCATTGCATTGTTAATCGAAACATAATTTCCGAATTTTTTGAATCTTTAAATACATGCAACAAAAGTAGCTTCCTCTCATACTGTTTATACCAAATACGTCAACAATAAACAACAATCTTTTAAAATAACAAAAATAACTTAAATCTAATGGCCACTGTGGGCTCTCAAAATTTTTGAATAACGATTTACAGACAGAGAAGAGAAACAGTAAGAAATGAAAATCTAATTTTACAATAGGTTGTCGGGAAATGGTCAAAATCCCGACAGAATTCACTTGGCCTTAGTGGCAAATAAAGAAATATAAAAGTAATAATAAATATTTGATCGCTTCAAAAGATACTTTTAACTTAAATTATTGTTTTTTCTTTTTTTTTACAATAACATCCATACAAAAAAAACAAAGAATAATAACGTATGTATTTATAAGTTACAACTGGAGACAAAATCAGCACCCGTTCAATATGTACATATTTACAAAGCCCCACCAAGAAACAAATGGCAGAACTGAGCACGGCCACCGCTAACCGGCATCCCGCAGCCACCAGTACCAAGATTTCTCTTTTTCATCCCGCTTAATATCAATTGCTCTCGCTCTGGAATATCTCCAGTCGAATCCCGGAGCCCCCACTGTCAAATTCGGGGGGTATTCTATCCTTTTGTCCGTCTATGTATATGATACATAACCGGATCACCGGCAGAATCAAGAATTAAACCATTCCTGTCAAAATACACGAACGCTTCGGGAGGAATGAAGCCTGTCGTGAGAGTTTTCTCGAAATACCCATCATTTGGGTAGAACGGCTGCGAAACCCGAGGGTTCTCACCATGCGAAGCAGATCGTACTATATGTTTCCGAATCAATCTGACGATAGCTGTGTCGATTCTTGGCACAGCAGCAGCTGCATACATCACTTCATTAGTTACATAGTGCTCATAGTTTGACGAAGCAGTCCTATTAAGCCCCGTGCAAGTACGCAGACATTTCCTTTCATAGATCCTTATTTTCTCCATTTGGCTAGCACTCAAATTAAACCAGATAGCACACCCGTAGGTGAGCACCGGTCTAACCAAAGTAAGATAGCAAATAATCTTAACCTTCCGGCTAAGATGTGGAGCATAAAAGAGTCTTCGAAGAGACATGAATGCCTTGCGAGCGCTTTCTAGCGCGACTTTAACGTGCTCGTTAAATTGGAGACGCTCGTCAAGACGCACACCCAGGTATCTAACGCACTTCTTATGAGGAATGCGTTCAGAACTATCCTCGTTCGCGACAATGTGGAAATCTCTCCAATTCCTTTTCAAGTTCCTACTGGCATACGCCAAGGAATTCCGAAACAGAATCGTTTCACACTTTTGCGCATTGATTTTCATCCGCCAACTGTTCGTGAAGAACTTAATATCATTGAACATCTTCTGAAGTTCAACTTGCACCTCAGTTACCTTCTTGTGCGCCGTGTAGGCTATCAGATCGTCACCAAAGGCAACCAACGACCTTTTAGGAGATTTATTAAAATCGAAAGAATTGAGCAATTCGCCGGCAAATACCGCAAAAAGTGTAGGCGCAGTCACTGTCCCTTGCTGTAATCCATTCAGAACATGAAATTCTCTGCTAGTAGTGAGATTTCCGTCCGTAATGACAAAGCACTTGCCATACAGCATACTACACATCATCGCTACGAGGTGACTGGGAAACTCATTCTTCAGGAGCCTGAAAATCAGTCCATCCAACCAGACGGTATCAAAGGCTTTCTCCATGTCTATAAGGCAAGCGCCTACGCACTCACCATTGTTAATCCGCCAGCAAATATCAGACGTTACCTTCGTTATTGCATGTATTGTCGAATGTCCAGATCGAAATCCGAATTGCGCGTTCGGCAATAATTCCTTCTTCTTGATATGCCCGTTCAAGGCTTTCAATACCATACCAAATACGTCAGTCCATCAGTCCTTTCATCAGTCCATTTTTGATGCATCAAGATATAGTAAACTGATGAAATACTGGTCGTATCAGGTCAACCACAGTAAGTTAAAGTTGCCTATTTCGCGTCAAATGACTACTTCCTAAAAGATAAAAAGTCAGTACTGCATCGAATTGAATATCGGGCATATTCAACATATATACACTGCAAACTATGTATAAACAGAACCAGCCTAAATATTCTTACATGAAAAATCAATAAAACCTTTCATACCTGAATGTCCGAGCTTCCAGTTTCCGACTTGTTTATTCTTATTAATTTTAATTGTTAACAAAACAAAATATAAAATGAATTTGATGATATTTTTATTATTTGGCGCTTCGGTTCTCCACTTGCTACTCTTAAAATAAAATTGCATTAAATAGGTTAACACTCATGATATGTTCATATTTTTTCACCGGGGAGAATTGTCCGATTACTTTATGCATTACAGAGGACAAAGTAATTCAATGGAATTATATTCTGAGAGACCGTAAGGCAAATAACAAAATAAATTTGGATTAATTGTGACCCTCCATACGTGGATACATACTCGGAACTAATTCTAGAAATTAATTCACCGGTACTGATATATGTTTGCGCCACTAACATTTAATATGGAATGTGTCAACGACTAAGCTCCTATTCAGCACCCGCATTATTTTCACATAGAGCGGATGATGCAAACATTGAACTTTCCACTAGAAAACATTCATCTATATCGCTTTGTCATCAAAGATATATTAATCTTCGGTACGAGCAAGTTACTGCTACATCCCTAAATTATATTACTCCTTTGATGCCAAGATAAATGTAGAAATATGGAAGCGAATTGAAGAGAATAAGGAGTTAAATGCTCGAATAAGTGAAATTAAGTGGGGAAATATAAGGAGAATTATGAGACAAGAGCAAAGTCAAGCAAGCATGTTTCTCATTTCATTGTTGTGAATTGAAAGCAAGTCAGAATATTGGAAGCTGGAAGCTTCAGATATAAAGGATTATTAACAATATTTGTATTTTTTTCAAACTTTCCAAAATTATTATATTATTATTTATGATGACACCAACTTTTGTATCTCTAAAATGAACTTAAGGGAGTGCTATTATTAACTTTATTTGAGCAGGTAACGGAATGGAATGCATTTTTAGTCCTAGATTTTGTATAGATTCACCATTGTGATTTGCTTCAGGTTTTTTAGTTGGATTGGTTCCGAGAACGAGACCTGATATACTTTTCAGAGAATACATTTTGAGCCCTCACTCCTCTATGTTTCATCCAATATCAGGAATAAGGCCATCTTCGAAAAGTACTAATCGAGCTCTTTTATTGGGTACCCCACATGATCATATTCTGTGGAAGAAAATGAACATTCCTCCATTATGGGGAGGGGTGTGACAATCAGACAGACAGACACTGAATCAATTCTAATAAAGTTTTGTTTCACACAACAACCTAAAAAGCAATTAAATAGTGTTTTATACAAAAATTGTGGTGACCTGACTTCAAAACAATAACCCTTTTTGAAATACAAATCTATTTTTTGTTAACTCCTTTCGTCGCATATACACTTATTACTTACATTTGTGTGTTTTTTCAGTTAGAGGAAAGCATATGATGGACCACACAAGCTCCATTTTCGAAATAGAAATTTTTTTTAAAAAAAATTTTGTACGGGGTTAGATCTTTGTAGAGATTTTTAAAAAACGGCCGTTTCTCTGAAAGGATGACGTGCTCTTCGAATTTTGGTGTAATCCTTCTTTATCGCTTGCAAACATACCAAACACTTCAGACGCGTCTTTTCAAAACTCCATTTTTCAAGATGGCCCAACACATCTAATTACATTCTACATTCTACAAGTGCATAGAATTTTTGCGATAGATTGCATAGTTTTTGTTAAAGGCGCAGTTTTTGAAAAAAAATTGCCAAATCGAAAAAATTTTGTTTGCTTCTACCTGTGTATGTGTGTAATCGAAAAAAATTTCTTTGTTCATCGTAAATTAAAAATTGTAGGTGAAATCGGTTCGGCCGCAGGACCATCACAAAAAATAGCGTTGACCAAGAAAAGGTGTGTAGCCGCCATTTTCCATTGTATTGCTATGAAAAAAATAATTTATACAGATTATATGTACAATTAAGAGCCTTTATCAGAATTTTAATTTTCTTCATTGTCCCGCTGAAAAACAAACCCAAAAGAGCTTTATTTATAAGGGCGCTACAGTAGGCTAACCCTTTTAGTTGACCATATCAGAATCTTCCAGGAATGTAATCGAAAAAAAACAAGCAAAATCCCAAACAAAAGTGACTTCACTTTTATAATCTGAATTTTCGATCATTTCCCATGAAGAAAAATTTCGCATAAATAATACCAAGAATAGCCACGGAAAAGACCAATTCTTGTTGTTTCAAATTATGCGTGATTGCAATAGCACCTACTTTTCCACCTCCATGAAGTAGTAAACTTTTCATAAATTAGCATTCAACAACAAAGAATGCTCCCTGATTTCATGAAAATTATCAATTTCTGAAGGTTGGGTTTATATACATATTTAATAACAACTCTGTTTACTAAACTTTTGCCGTTCACAAGATGAGCGTCTACCCTTGATGATGCGAGTACTCTTCGTTTGACTAGAAATCAAGTTCGTCCAATTTTTGTCAGAAATCATTTCGACTTTGTAATAAGAACGGGAATCGTAGAAGAATTCCCGAACCGGATAAATAAATGGCATGATAATCTGTAACACGGAGAGAACCTTGATAAATTCTCTATCACACATTGGGCTATGCAGTATGAACAGTTTAAGATGACATTCCATGCAATAATCAAAAACAATAGTCGAAGATATTGAGTATTTTGGCAGTAAATACCTGCCCAGAATCAAGATTCCCGCCTACATAATGGCGAAGTGGAATTCGTTTACATCAATAATGGGTTCGATGTCTGTCCGTCTGTCTGTCACCACCAATTTATTTGGGCAAGGCTGAAGCTAGTGTTACGTTTGATAGGTGAAAGTATGTAGTCTGCAAAGTGCTTTCGAGAGAAGAATTCTCCCAAGAATTTTTGGCCCCCTACATGAGGATGGACGATTCCGTAGCTTACTTAACGACGAAGTAGAAAAAGAAGACGAACCGACCCTGCCTAAGATGGAGCGATGGCGTAGTTCAGGACGTCAGAGAGCTTCTAAGGATATCGAATTGATGGACCTCGGCACAAAACCGGGATGTCTATAGTTCCTTATTACAGCAGGCTTAGACCGGATACCGGTGGTTGCGCCATTGATGAAAGTCCTTTATACGTATTGAATTTGAAGGGGCTCCTCATACGTAGAAAAGTGGATTGGAAAATTTGCTTGGTCACGGTGGGTATGCCTCCTTGGTCACTTTTGATTGAAAAATGAAGGAGCTACGACTCAAAATGCAAGCATCCCAAAGTGGAATAGGTCTCGTCCTATCTAACCGAAAAAGCTGGAAAAAAAGTCATGATGACGCATCTATATAAAATTTAGGCCTTGAAACACATTCCATCTCGATATTCAAAAAGCATTAATAATGGTATATTAATTAATTAATTAAGTAGATTTAGTTTAGCATGGGCAGCAATAAGCAAGAGAGTATTTGAAGTCAATATTATGGGGTATTTCCAAGAATTTAAAAAAACATTAAATGCCGGATCTACAGCTGTTTTTCAAGAGCGTTTGTTTTTTTGGGAATAGTTTGCGGTGGATACGGTAACTGAATAACAGCTAATCCGAAATCAGGTTTATCATATTATTTAGATTTGCGAAATGATAACTCTTAAGCAAGTTGGAAAACCAGAAGCTGGACGCTCCAGGCATGATAGATTTAATGTAATTTTTCTATAAAAATATTTGAATGGACATTTGATCCATTAGTACCTAGCACGTAATATATATACATATATTATGTCAAAATACTGACATTCAGCGCCTTAGAATTTGCACTGAAGTGAAAACGCTGGGCCCTTAATGGTGCAACTTCCACCAAACTTAAGATCACGCTTTATATTGTTACCTATATTGCTGCAAATAATTCATCATACAAGGGTGGACTTAGGAGAGATCTTAGAGTCAACTACTGAAAATTTCACTAATATTATTAACTTTATTTGAACAGATATCAGTATGGAGGGTATTTCGGAGCCTAGGCACTGTATAGTGGCAGTTTTTTTTCAGATTTTTAGATTGGATAGGCTCTGAGAATGAGTCCGTGAAAGAAATAATCACTTTTCAGCCCCCACTCTCCCCCTTTGTACATTAGATATCAGATCAGCGACCAACTTTCAAAAGTACAAGTCGATAACAATTGGATTCGGTGAAAAAAATGTTATGTGTAGTGAGGGGCACTGTATATATATATTTATATGAATTTGGAAATACAGGTAAGAATTCCTAGCTTCCTACAAACGGATGAAGCATGCAGACCAAATTCCCCTCACCCTACATGAGAAAACACAAAACCTTGAATACCTGAATTGTCCAGTTTTCAGTTTCCCGACTTGTTTGACTGCGGGTACATTGGAAAGTATATCTATGATTCTGAGTGTTAATCGACTATGAAAGACAATGAACGGCGTCTCGTGGCAACGGAGACGAGAAAGTTGCGTTGTAGTGGCGTAACACGCCTTGATCACATCCAAAATGAGTACATTCATGATCAATATGGGGTTGCACCGATGACGGAAAAATTTCAAAACAGTGTCTTCAATGACATGACCATATAATTCACGCGAGAATTCACATGCCAAGAATGATCTGAACATCGAAATCGATTGGAAACAATTAAAAAACCGACCGAAAGAACGGTGGCTTGACACGCTGGATAGGGATTTTTAAGTCTCGCAACTGCATCCAGATTAGGCTATTGATCGAGCAAAATGGCGCAACCGATCAACCGGAACTTAAAACTTTTGAATTTTACCCTGAATTTGCGCACCGAGAGAAAAGATTTTAAAATTCCGTCCAACTATACTCAAACTAACTTTTTTATTTTAAAAATTAAACTTTCGTGCCACACTTTGTCGAAGACTTACGAGATAGCCAAGAAGACCGCCAAGCAATACGTTCTATCCTCCAGTGCACTCCTTATCTAAGAGGTGATCCTATGAACCTGCTCGATTGTACCTTGCTTCTCTCGAAAGCCAAACTGGTACTGTGGACGCAGCTGTTTTCCGATAGATGTAGTGAGATTTATAGTTTTTAATGCAGTTTCAGCTTTAAGAGGGTGGGTAGTAGACTTATGGAATTGTAGGAAGCAGCCTGGAGATTTCTTTGAATCCACTTGGCCTTAAACTGACCCAAAAAACTTGTTCGGATGGAAATGAGAAGCTTCCCTTTGACGTAATCGTAGATTTTTTTGGAAGTCGTAACTCCATCTTCGGTGAATGAGGAAGGAAACCCCTTTTCAGGTGTTTTGAAAATGCAACCCTGTTTCAGCATTTGTAACCTTCGAATTGCCGTTTGTCGAAAGCAAAATGTCCATCTTTGAAATTCAGTGCGCGACAAAAAGATAGCAAACCTGAAAATTTCCCATTATTTCCTAAACTGCTGGATGCAGTTAGTAAATTGTTTCACAAAGTGACCAGGCAATGTAAAATATACCAAAACGCTATTTGAAAAATTATAAATGATTCTTATTTTATTTGATGTGTTGAAAACGAAAATAATATTAAAAATTGTAAAGTGCGTTAGGATTTTTCACACAATCCAATTTCAGATTTGGCCATTTTCCCTTGTCAAAGCCATGAGATCTTGACAGATGTTGTAGTATTTTTATCAGAGAAACGCATTTTCTGAAGGAACCCTAATCATAGGAAAATAAGGAAAGAAAAATATCAGTCAGCTAATTTTCTAACTCTCCGTCATGATGCAGAAACACCAGTGCCAAAGCCCTTTGCTACATTAGGAGAGATACTATACTTAGATAAAAGTGAAGTACAACCTCAGGGCGATCAGGACTCTGATTTGACGCGAGACCAAAATGTGTTCCCCGAAATTTTCTATAGATACTGCTCAGATATTTGGATAACTTTATTTCTACCCGGAGTGAGGTTTCGTTGGTTTAGACATCGTGAAAATAATTTTGTGCTTTACTTCACTCAAGAAGAAAATCTAGTTTATTGAGATCTATGAGAACTTGGAAGTGATTCTTCAGGAGCTCAAACATGCAGAACAAGATTGGCAAATGTGTCGCGATTTAAAGATCATGAATGTGCTGCCAGCTTGTTGCTGTTTTCTTGAGAATTTGTGGGTCGTAAGTGAAGAACAATGAGAGTATCAAGAAGATGGAAAGAAGATATTAAGAAAGTTGAAACATAACAATGATGGCACGTAACTGCATTATGCTCTTCATAAAACGTACCAAGATGAGCCTCCAAGTGAAGAAATAACGATTTTAAGTAAGTTCAAAAATAAATCTTTGAAATAATAAATATGACTTGGTGCTACGTATCTATCTTTCGAGTAATACCATTGGGAAAAATAGATACCCAATTTTATTCAGAAATCGACGTGATGTGCTAAACTTTAAGGCCGAAGGTTATGACTCTTAGGTGCGCAGAGAAGATAGCACCCCTAGAGAGAATAAAAAAAACCAAAGGTGCGATGCGATGGACAGGGACCTGTTTCCTGGAGAAGAGCCACTACACCATATATTATAGCGGTCATCCAGTAAACCATGTGCTCGGAGTAGGTTTCTTAGTCAGCCAAAAAATGAAACCTGCTGTTATCGGCTTTGAAAACATAAGCGAACGGCTATGCACTCTGCGCTTGCGAGGCAAGTTTAGAAATATAAGCCTCATAAACGTTCACGCCCCTACAGAGGAGACTGCAGAGTCGGAGAAGGATACCTTTTACGAGGCAGTAGAACGAACCCTCGAAGCCTGTCCCAGATATGATATCAAAATCATACTTGGGGATATTAACAGCCAAGTAGGAAAGGAGCCCGTATTCAGGCGATACGTTGGCTCCCACAGCTTACACGAAAAAACAAATGATAACAGACTGCGGACTATTAGCAGAGTCACACGAAATGGTTGTTGGAAGTACCTGGTTTGCGCGGAAAGCGGTCCACAAACATACGTGGGCCCCTCCAGACGGGACCACTTTCAACCAAATTGACCACGTGTTGATCGAACGCCGCCACCTCTCAGCCTTGTTGAATGTCAGAACATATAGGGGGGCCAATATAGATTCGGATCACTATCTCGTTGGCATGGTGCTCCGAGCCCGAATAAAAATACCACCTAGAATCCCCTCTGACAATCAGGTGAGAGTGAACACTGAAGCCATCCACAACACAACCCTCCGCGACACCTATAAGAGGGAAATGGATGCCGCAATAACCGCAGTCAACAGAGGACCTGGAGATGAAGCATCAACAAATGATCTTCACAATCACCTGAAGAACTTTATCATGGATACGGCCACAAACATACTTGGCCCCAGCCGCAAAAGGAGTCGCAACGGCTGGTTTGACGATGAATGTAAGCTAGGAACGGAACGGAAGAATACCGCATACCGAGTAATGTTGCATTCTCAAAGAACGCGGGCACGCGCAGAGACTTATCACGAACTCCGTCGAGCGGAGAAGCGACTTCACAGACAAGAAAAGGAAGCTTGGGAGAACCAACAAGTCTGTGAACTAGAAAAGTACAGGGAGGAACCGCACCAGGCGCCGAAGTTTTACCAACAAGTCAGCAGGATGAAGCCTTATACACCTCGATGCTCATCCTGCCGAGACAAAGAGGGAAATCTGATTTCCGACAGAATGGGCATATTAGAACGATGTATTATTAGAGCGTTGAGTACTTTGATGAGCTACTGAACAACCAGAACATCGGCGAGTTGGAGGTCCCGCCAACTGAAGACGACGGACAAATACTGCCACCACCAAGTTTAGTAGAAACAGTCCGTGCAATTCATCGGCTAAAAAATCATAAGTCGCCAGGAGCCGATGGAATTACAGCCGAATTGGTTAAATATGGAGGCGACCAGTTACACCAAGTGGTTCATCAACTTGTGCTCAAGGTATGGGACAGCGAATCAATGCCTGACGATTGGCAACGAGGCATAATCTGTCTCATACATAGAAAGGGAACACACAGTGCAGTAATTATAGAAGTATCACGTTGCTGAGTATCATCTATAAGATATTCTTCGCTATTTTGCTAGACCGGATAGCCCCATACGCCCAGAACATCATTGGCCCATACCAAACAGGCTTCACTCCAGGCAAATCAGCAACAGATCAGATTTTCTCTCTGCGGCAGGCAATGGAAAAACTGTTGGAATATGGACAAAAGTTGCACCATCTGTTCATCGACTTTAAAGCCGCCTATGATAGCATAGCCAGGGTAAAACTGTACACGGCCATGGTAGAATTCGGTATCCCGACGAAATTAATAAGACTGACTAGGCTGACCCTGACCAATGTGCGAGGCCAGATAAAAGCAGCAGGATCACTCTCAAGACCATTCGACATCAACAACGGTCTACGACAAGGGGATGCGCTATCATGGGTCCTCTTTAACCTGGCCCTCGAGAAAGTGACCCGTGATGCTGAGGTGAATGCAAGAGGTACGATCCTCTTGAAGTCCACCCAACTACTGGCCTATGCTGACGATATCGACATCATGGGAAGAACCACCCGAGATGTACAAACTGCCTTCATCCAGATCGAGCAGGCGGTAATCGGCGCGAGATCTTGGGCTGCACATCAATGAAGGCAAGACAAAATATATGGTGGCAACGTCAGCACCGAAGACGAATCAACCAACAACATTAAACCGCACTGGTCAAACACGAACAAGAATAAGGATAGGAGAATACAACTTTGAGACCGTTGACAATTTCTCCTATCTAGAGTCGAAAATCACAACCGATAACAACTACGATGATGAAATCCGCGCACGGTTGTTGTCAGCCAACAGAGCCTATTTCAGCTTACAAAGACTGTTCCGCTCAAAACGTCTCACCATAGGGTCAAAGCTCTTACTGTACAAGACTATGATCTTGCCAGTCCTCATGTATTCCTCGGAAACTTGGGTTCTTAGCAAGAAAAATTGCGAACTCTTGGCCGCGTTCGAGAGAAGAATCCTCCGAAGAATTTTTGGCCCCCTACATGAGGATGGACGATTCCGTAGCCTACACAATGACGAAATCTATGAGCGATACCATGACCGTCCGGTTGTGGATAAAATCCGGCTCAATAGGTTATGGTGGGCGGGTTACTTAATCCGTATGGATGAAGATGATCCCACCCGGAAAGTCTATAAGGGCAATATCTATGGTAGAAAAGGAAGACGAGGCAGACCCTGCCTAAGATGGAGCGATGGCGTGGGCCAGGACGCCAGACAGCTTTTAGGGATATCGAATTGGTGGACCTCGGCGCAAAACCGGGATGTCTGGAGTTCCTTGTTAAGGCAGGCCTAGACCGGATACCGGTTGTTGCGCCGTTGATGATGATGATTGGGACCTTCAGCAAAGTGAGGTCAATTTTTAAGTCAAATACTACATTAAGTCCTCACTATGTAAGAGAACGCATTTTAGATGCCGTTTAGAGCTTCTTGTAGCTTCCATTCTGCAGAACTATAAACTGAAATACCAACTGGTTGCGAATCGATTGTTGTTTAGATTCTTATGTGTGGTTAGTTTAGAACTGTCCGCACTCTTTTGTGTCCAGTTTTTGAGATCGCTCACCTCTTACATCACTACGCCTATAGTATAAATGGGTGCTTGATGGACGATAGATGGTCGGATCAAATCGGGAAAAGTAGCTTCTCCAATTTCAAAACGGATCTACATGGTTACTATTCGTCAATTTCCAGTATAAGTTTTAACGCTTTAAAGTTAACTCGAAATTGTCATTTGACGCCCACGCACCAGGTTTATAGCAAATCCATGTACGACCTCACAGAGATGTCTCCGGATTCAGCCTTCCTGTGAGCCAGCTGGAATTTTACTCAATTTCGTTGCTAATTCCCTGACGACATCATTTGGGAGAATTAAATGAAGCTGACAATTGGTACCAAGGGCACTCTTCGCATCGACTGATGAACAATTTAACAGTACCGGAAATCCATCTCATTAATTCATGGCATCATTCTGGACATCCTTTCCTAGTCATTACTTGTTTAACCTTCCCAACATCATTTAATTTTCTGGTGTCATGGACATGTTTTTTAATTCGGTTGCATGTAGAACAACTAATAACAAGTGCTCGATAAGTAATTGCTGCATAAAATGTTTCCACTTTCGACATTTTATTCGCTGTTGTTACCCTTCCGCATATTCGAAATTGTTGAGGGTGTACTTATACTAGGAAGATATGGATAATCGACCTCAAAAGATAATCATGTTACACGCGCTGTATACCAATTTCCATTCCTGTCATGAAACAAGTGAATTCAGATCTCCAAGCATAATGCTAACTACATTTGAATCACCAATATACCCGGTAAATTTTTATAGTCACGATTTATTATCTCTTCCTCCAAAAACACTTGTTCCAAATTTGAGAGCATCCCAATTGTGTTAATTAAATGGCAATATCAAAGCAAGTAAGAGTTTTGCCAATTTCGTCGTTCCTGAACTGATTCAATTGGCCATAAATGTGCATCAGAACCCAATCATGCCATTCAATATTTAACGAATGTTATCCAATATATTGATTCGTTGATGAATGAAAACAAAATGAACATTTTAATAAAATAATAACACAATTTCTGATATTGACAATTGAATTCATATTAAAAAAAATTCTCTTTTCATGACGCTGTGCTGTGACATTTCTCTGATTATAGTCATCAAAGAGCGCCTGAAAATTTTATTAATTATGACCTTTACATATCTGAATGGCTGATGGATGCATGTATCGCAGTCTAATTAAGTAGATACATGATTGCTGTGTAGTGCAATACCACTGGTCACTTGGTTCATCTAATTGATGCTATGATTCCCTTTAAAGACCATTGCATTTGTCCCTAAAGAACGCCTTATTTAGTAACAAATAACATTGCTTTGCAGAATTTATGGTGGTCAAAGGTGAATATAAAGGAATTTATTAAAGTCATCATGGAATAGAACGCTTGGCGGTCATTTCGAAAAGTCAATTCATATTTTGTACAGTAGAGGGCCAGCAGGCACCAATAGTGGCCAAATAACTATAATAGTTAAAATAATCTAATTCAGTTTCAATTCATTCCGTTCAAATCACATCGGATTGAAGGACAATCACGACAGCCAATCTGCATATTCCAATGATTATTGACGCCACTAATTGGCTGTATTGAATTAAAGGACAAATGATAGAGTCTCGTTAAAGCTTCAATGCAAGTGCAATATGTGCAAATTACAAATTATGCTCCTAATTCACCCATAATTCCCATATAGTGTGCCTGCTGTTTGTCAATGACCAGTACCCTGTTTCAATACGAGCATGTGTGTGATGTCTTCCCTCCGATAAATTTCCACAATGAATGTCAAGTGGTTTGTTTGGGCCCATACTGTCTGCTGATCCGTTATTATCGTACTTGACACTTGATCATATCGTCTATTTATAAGCATCTTCCAGTCAATCTCCGGACAGAAGAGGTGGTCAGGGGTTAAGTTTATAGAGAGCTGAAATTGGCTTAATTGCCCTTTGATTCAATACTGTCGGGGTACTTAAAGAACAACTGATTTCGGTTAATGAACGAACAGAATAATTCTGTGGCTTTGTTAGTCTGTTTTTCTAGAAATGAGGTACAAAAGATAACTGGAGGGACCATTCGAAAT
Organism: Hermetia illucens; assembly: GCF_905115235.1. Taxonomy (NCBI): domain Eukaryota; kingdom Metazoa; phylum Arthropoda; class Insecta; order Diptera; family Stratiomyidae; genus Hermetia; species Hermetia illucens. The sequence goes on along the minus strand of NC_051851.1, from coordinate 123,351,775 downwards.
CAGATACTCACGGTGCATCGTCTGTTTAATAGCAATGACTTTTCCTACTTAATTTGAAAAGTAAATTGCACTGTTTTTAAGGGTTTGTGTAAAACAAGCGGTTTACTTTCTGCCGATCCATTGTGGAAATAAACTTTATTGAAATCATTTCATTGTCGTCAGTTGTCTGTCACACGCACTTTTTTTGAGAATCGATTATACCGGTTGACATGATAAAATTCGGTAATAGGGTTGGAACTGTGAGCGTCCATGCATGCAGTGAGTAACATCGTTATACATTGAGTTTAAGGGGGAGAGGGAGTACCTCATCAATGCAAAATAGGCCTGTAAATTGTTTTCACTGAATATAGGTATATCGTGTATCAAATGAGTGTTGTTGGAAGCAGAAAAATTGTGGTATCCAAAAAAAATGTGATAAAATGGTACTAAATAGTAGTTTTATTTAAATCTAAGTAACAAAGATTTTCGCAGCTATTATTGTATTATATATCTTGATACAGAGAGCACTTTTAGGGGGTCATCCCGTGTGAAGGCCGTTTTTTTGGCTTTTTTAGAATTTTTTTTGTGAAGAACTGGATGAAGATAAAAATATAAATTTGCACCATAGATTTATTAATATCTTGAGCGTGCACAGTAATTTTTTCAGCTCGATGGAATTGTTCGTTATTGAAATACAGAGCAATTTATACACCGAAAAAAAGGTGTTTTTCTGCTGCCACGCTAGAGGGCGCTGCGATCATCTTAAAGTAAACCGAATTTTAGTGTACAGATTTAACTACAGTCCGCAAACTAGAATGCAATTTTTAGCCATAAAACCCTAACTGACCATTAATCTGTTATATAATACCTAGTCCATAAATCTTAGGTTTCTTCAAGAAACACATGTACAGCCTTGGCTTCAATTCTTGTCCTTTTAGTGAAGTCATTCGAACCGATAAATACGAGCTTTATTACGGCGATCGACATAAATCTGGCATCCGACTTCTCACGTGTTTAACACTATAGTTTCCGAACAACTCCGAATATCGAAAAATCGTTTTACCCATATATTATACACTACATCTAGATACAATTGATGCAAAAAAATCGATTCCGCGGATCAGACACACGAGATGACCCCCTTAAATACGTGATTCTATACAATGAAAAGACCACAACATTTATTCCACGTAATACAGATAAAAGAAAGAAAATGAACAAATTTGAAGTTCACTTTTAATGTTACGAATACGTATGCAATTATAACCGCGAACCCTCGGTATATGGACCTGGACCTAGAACAAATTTTTTTTGCACAGATGAACGATTTGAAAGTGCTTCTTCTTCTTCAGCCTTTGTCTCATTCACAAGCGGGGTCGGCTCGTCGTGATCGGTTTCGCCATTTGGCTCCATCAAATTCCTGGTCTGGATGCAATCTCAAGGCTTTTAAATCCCTCCCTATCCAACGTATCAAACCAGAACGATTTGAAAGTCGCCTACCCACAATGCTCTCCGCATGCTCTAAAAGTAACCCTGTCCTATGCATGTCGAGACATCTTGCAATGCCGTCGTCGTATTGCTTTTGAACTGTCAGCATCCGCAGTTGGTCGTTCCACTTTATGAACAACTTAGTGGGTTATTTTATACCTTTCATGTGGCGAACCGCATTTACGGGAACTGTTGCTTTGGTTGTACGATTTGGAAAATTTTGACCGATTTCACGAAGTGACGACAGACAGCGTAACGTTACCACTTCTAATTATCGGTCATTTTGTTATAGAGCAAAACATAATATTACCAAATAATAACGTCGTTTCCGTTTCTGTAGAAAAGTACTGAAAAATCAAAACAAGTCGGGAAACAGGAAGTTGGACGCTTCAAGTATGAAAGGTTTTGTATATTTCTTATATAAAAATATTTGAGTGGACATTTGTCCGATGAGAACCTAACACGTAATGTATGCATATATAATATTATACGAGAATACCTACTTTCGCGTGATACTGACATTCAAAGTTTTGGATTTGCACAAAAGCGAAACTTTGACCTATTATAATTTTGTTAGTAATAGTGCTATCTTATAGCGTACATTGCTGCAAAATTTGGTGATTCTATTATGAACTCAAGGGGGGGGGGGGTGTTGAAGCCAATTACTCAAAATTATAGTAACATACTATTATTAATTTTATTTGAACAACACACTTCAACGCCCTGATTCAATGTGGATTGTTGCACCAACGATTATTATTATTATAGATATCGGTATGGTGGGTATTTCGAAGCCTAGGCACCATATAGTGGCAACCTCCTGATTTTTTCAGATTTTTCGGTTGGAGAGTTTCGGAGAATGGGTCGGTGAAAGAAATGATCGATTTCGGCCCCTCGCACTCCCCACCTTTCAAAAAGACGTCAAAACTAAGACCGCATCGAAAGTACTAATCGAGACCTTTCATTTGATATCCCCCTATATTTGGTGAAAAAAAAATTGGACCTTCCTTTTTGCATATACGGAGACCCTCCCTTGAATTTGACCTAGAATGATGTAATTCAGTGTTCACAGTTCCCACCTTTCCACGAAATTCATTCCCGTCCGCGGTACTACTGCCTAAATCTACCCGTAAGCAGGAGAGGAAGGCTATACTGCCATAATGTCCTTTCAATACCCCAAAAGCACCTGGCATAGATGGCATGTATCCAGCGATGTTAGAGAAAAGTATAGAACACTTATAGCGATTCCGCAGTCATATTTTTCTTGCATGTTTTGCTTTGGGCCTGCCTACCTCTTTTCATACCAAAGCCTAGGAAAGATTACTATTCACACCCAAGGAACTTCAGACAAATTAGCTTCTCATAATTCTTCTGAAGTGTTTGGAGCGTCACCTTGGGAGGGGGGTGCTCACTAAATAAAAACGAACATGTTTACCAACGTTGAAAGTGCTGTAAGTCTGCTCTTCATTTTTTTGTTTCAAAGATAGAGAATGCTACTCTGAAAAATGAGCAAACGGTGAGTTTGTTCTTGGACACTGAACGGGCATTTGACTGTGCGCCTTTCGAGAAACTTTATGATGCCGCTAGCTTGGTTTCGATGATACTTTAATTAAGTTAATCTATGCTATGCTAATGCAGTGATTGCTGTGTGCTGAAATGGGTGTCAATCGTTACCTAACAGCAGAAGCAACAAAAAACTGTGCCCAAGCAGTTGTGCTACCGCCACTTCTGTGGAATATGTAGATCGGCACGTCAAAATTTGCCAATACACGCCCAAGTTTATGCTGTCTCGACATCGGGACTTAGGCCACATTTAGTAATGTATATATACGTTACTATCATTGGGTCGATGTTCGCCTATGTACAAGTGACCGGACTGCAAAAACTGTGCGGCTGAATATTACCAGTGCCATGATGCAGCGTTTGGATCTGCGGGGAAACAACGGAAGTGAGGGGCATAGAGCATTGAAAGTGCTAATAGGAGAACTAAATCCAGTTCTTACAATATTTTCTCATTCTCACATCCCCACACATCTCTTGGTAGAAGATATGAAGTTATCCTGAAAAGTAGACAAAACTAGGAAATCTCAAAACAATGCGTGGTGGGATACACCACATGCACCAACGAAATCCTGCGATACATAAACGTATTTCGTTAGACGGCAGAGTCGGGTACAGGGCCACTACGGTTTGAGTGCTCATAGGTTATGCTTCTCCCAACTTCAAACATACATATCCTTTAGATTTAGAATTTTTTAGATGAAAATGCCTAACCATCAGCACAGAGGAAGGGTTTCAATTTGGCGTAGATAAGGATCTTTAATTTATTCTTCTTCATAACCTTCAACTAATTTTTGCACCATAAACCGACCAAAAAATCGACACTTTATAATTTTTAATTGCACTTCATGTTAAGACTGACAATGACTTCTTACCCGAAAAGACCCCGACAACAGGATCAAATGGCGTTAATCAACGGACCCTTCGCGGATATTCAAGAAATTAGCGACAACAGACAGATGCAATAAAACACAAGTGCAACGGGGCGGGACCAACTTGTCACTTCTATGGGCAATATCAAAACAGCAAATATTTCGATAGAAATAGAATGCAAATAGTTTTGTATTACAAATTATGAGGTATTCAAAAAAAGCTGCGAATTTACTATTTCACAGTTCCTAGAATGCCTATTAATTCTGTAAAGTGTTAAATCTTGCAATAGAAGCAATAATAAAGGGGCCAGGAAAGTTAGGTGATGGAAGAAAATATTTAGATCAAGCGTACTAAGTAGACTAAATATCGGGAAAGTCTCGATAAGGAAAATTATCCCAAGACGAACACATTCACGTTAAGTTTCTGTACCCTATTTTATTGCTTAAAGTAATGTCTGGCACTAATTACCTCATTCCTAAGAAATGTTCAAGACTAATTACTTCATTAAAACGAAACGAATTTGTTTAAAAACTACAAATAACTCTCGACGCACATAGTACATTCGCCCACTCTTTAGAAAGCGCGCTGTTTTTGTGTACCCAAGTAATTTTAAAAGATTCGCTTTGAAATGTCGGATTATAGCATTTTATTTTATTTTTTCCGAGTTATCACAATCTCGGCAGATCCCGATACTAGCACTAAGTGCCAAGCATTTAGGCTCGGACGATCCTACCTACTTAAAAACTAAAGGGGCGCTGCTGGTGGTGGCCGGTGGTAGGTCAGTGGGAGAATCCGTCGAGTACTCCCCGCAACATCGAGCACGTATGCAGAATGGTGTACTTCTGCATGGTTTGAACCAGACTGTGCAAAAGTCCCAGGACATCAAGGGAAGCCGTGAGGGATTTAGGTACAATACCTGTAGCTGACAATATTATGGGAACTACAACCACCCGCTCGAGATACCAAATTTCTTTGATTTCCCCAGCCAATGGCTCATAGTTCACCTTCTTCTCCACGTATTTCCGTTCAATGTTGCTATTATGGGGGATAGCAACATCAATAATATACGCGGAGCGACCCGTCTTGTCAACTAACAGTACGTCAGGCTTGTTGTGTGCTGTATGGCGATCAGTCAGAAATTGCCGGTCCGAATACATGCTGTAAGCAGAACTATCAAGCACTGCTTGCAGCTCATATCGGTAAACCGGACATGTTCCCGTGATCAGCCCATGCTTATATGCAAGGTTTTGATGGATAACCTTACATACAGCATTATGCCTGGTGATGTATTGCACGGGCGCCATGACAGTACAGCCAGAAATGAGATGGTCCAACGTCTCTAACGCTGAACCACACATTCTGCACTGGTCGTTCTCCACCCGTTTTTTCATGATGAGCTTTTTATAAGCTCGGGTGGCGACCACGCCATCCTGAATGGCACACATAAACCCCTCCGTCTCAGCAAAGAGCTCCCCAGCACACAGCCATCTGTTCGACAGATGCAAATCGACAAATAGCTGCCAAAGACAATTGCCTTCGACTTCCATTCATCGATCCGCTCTTGGTTCGACTTCACCCCACTCAGAGGATTGAAAGATCGATCCTATAAGTTAAGTGGAGTCAGTCCACAGTCTGCCTTACAGACAGCCGCATGCAAGGGACTCGCCTGCTCTTTGCTGTAAAAATAAGCGCGCAGCGAGTCGACTTGGCGATGATATTGTGCCGCCACGTCAACCACGCCCCTACCTCCGATGTCACGAGGCAGGTTCATCCGCTCAACGGCAGACTTTGGATGATGCATTCGGAATTTGGACATAGTTGTCCGTATCCGCTGCTGGACGTTTTCCAGGTCGGTCTTCGTCCACGGCAATATTCCGAATGCATAAGCCAGTGAAGGGATAGCGAATACATTCAACGCGCTTATTTTATTCTTCCCCGAGAGATGTGATTTCAGCATTTTTATTTTATTATTATTTATTTTGTTCAATTGGCTTTGATTATTTGTCCAAACCTTTGACTATGCAGTTTTTATGGAGTTCGGAGGTCAAAGTTGACCTATTTTGGCTGGATGTGGTTTTTTTAATCTTGGCGTGAGGCGAAAGTGCTTTCCTGGATGAAAGAAAAAGCTTTGCTTTAAGCGTGGGTTCATACCTAAGTAGGGTATCAGGGTCAATGGCTGCAGGGGATTTGCTAGATATGATTTCTTTAGGATTGACTTGATGTGAAAGTTGGAGTAAGGATAAAGGTTGAGACTACTTAAAACTTTCGCGGGGGCATGCAAAGGAGTCGTGTTTTGGGAGTTCGCTAGGAGGCCATGCTTTGGGACATGCAGAGGGATCGTTCTTTGGGCAGTGCACTTTCTGAGGTGGCCATGGTGGTCGTTTTAACGTTTTTGTTTGATTATGGCATCTGATGAGTTGCCTCTGCCCTAGACGAAACCATTAGTTTTTTTCTTTTTGTAGCCTCGGGTACTATGCCGAGCGAGGTGTCCATGGAGCAAAAAAAAAACCGTGGGAATAAGTGGTCTCTATTTGGTTTGGTCCAACAGCAAGTGATATTTATTATTTATTATTTTTGTTATTTATGTTTTGGGTTGCAGTAAATTTACACGAGAGTGTCAACTTTGAGCTACTGTACACCTCCCTCTCCCCGCCACGGACAACTCTACGTAGTACGATGCAACTCATCGCTAGTGGAAGTGTTCACAATCTACACCTTGTCAACAAAGCCGTGCCGATCGGTATAACGGTTACTGAGAAAAGTGCTTGGGGCAGATAGATGGCCAAAGAGGCTGATCAGTGAGGAGTTGCAGGCCTCCCGTTAGGCGCAACCCCATTTGTGTTCATGTACTTCCTTTTCTGACTGTGCATGGACCACGTGCAAAAATGGTTATGGGAAGGATACCTAGAAAACCTAGAAAAGAAAAGAAAACCAACATCGAATAAGAAAGAAAGAGTAAACTCACGCCATAAGAGGAAGGAACCTCAGTACCGGCAGTTTTTGGGAGTAAGCAAGCGGTCGCTGTCCTTCGACCGAAGTACCCCGGTGGTAGATGGCTTTGCACTGCGGAATCTAATGCTAGAAGTGATTTACATTTGGAGAAAGAGGTGTTCAAGCAAAGCAAGACCTTACAAAAAACACCAATAACGAAGGCGAAAAATTATATTCTAAAGCGAAATTGCCGACGGACCAAGGCGGTTTCAACATCCATCACATTTGTAAAAGAAGGACAGATACTCCACGATCAAGGGAATTGACCCATTCTGGTGAAGCTCTTCAATTCTCCGATCTCCACCAATGCCAAAAACTTCAAAAAATGAAACTCAGGAAAGCACGTTAAATTTTGAAGGTGACGGAATATTGAAAACAAGTAAGTCGGCCAAGACTAATACAAAATGCAGCGTTAATATAGACGAACTACCCTTCATGCCGTCGCTTGGGACAAAATAATTGAACTGTCCGAATTTATCAAGGACAAGCACAACATACGCCAAGCTATCATAAACGTGGCGAGAGCCATTAGAGTCCGCTATAATCGGTGGCAAGAAGAGGAAAAAAGGCCCCATAGAAACCATCGAAACCTGGTATTTCAACAGCGTTATAGGCAACCCAAGTAACACCGAACCGTAGTGTTAGCAATCTGCAACCAAATAAAAGAGTCCGAGAGAAAGGTGGTCATCCTGTAGGGAATAAGCAGGAACCTAAGAGAAAAAAAAGCAGATTGTCATTTTCGAATAACGGAACTAAAAGAACGGAAGGGAGGGAGTTTGTGCCCCAAGTGCGATTGTCGACAACCTATGCGAAACCTAAGGGACACGAAAATGATAGATGGATCCAGGCCGTTCACAAAATGGCGAAGGAGAAAGTCAAGGTGCGAATTCGCCCGGACGCTATGGTTATCTCCAGCAAAGGCAATCTGTCGTATGTGGAGATACTAAAAATTCAACCCAAAGAATGCAATACAGACCCCAAATGCCTATTGTCCGAAGAAAAGAAGAGACGGGATAACCGGCATATTGCCGAAGGTAGTAAACAGCTGGAATTCAGGAAGGCGTTGAAGGCAATAGAAAAGTAAAGTTTATTCAAATACACCTCAATTATTGCAGGATCACTCATGATTTAGTTGATCAGGTCACGCAGATTGTCATCGCAAGCGAACAATACAAGAACCTTCGGGGCAGAAATAAGTGGCGTGTGAGTGTACAGCTGCTACGCCGCAAACTGTCTCACATTGTCTGAGGTTGAAAGCATGTTTAACAATAAGGAAATAGCTGTTCTTCGATCAGCCTGCCACCTGTAGGTAAAATCGATCAAGGGCAAAAAGAACAGGCAAAAATGCCCGCAAAAATTGAATCATCAAGCGAAGCAAAAGGGAATGCTTTAAGGACCTCTGCTCTGAAGCAGATATAAGCCCGTGGATGAGCGCCTATAGAGTAGCAATCATCTTCGTAGATTACGTGCTCTACTCTCATGTTGGAAATCTTGCAGAGGCTATTCCCCAACCAGAGAGGGGCGCTGACACCTTTTAGAGATATCGGAATATGACGGCAATTCCGGCGGTAACCAAACGCGAGCTGTTGAAAATCTGGAGCAGTATAGGTGGCAGCGAAGCGCTGGGCCTCGACGGAATACCGAATATGGTCCTTATGTGTGAGAAATTCAGAGCAAACATGTCCACTAATTTTTTTTGAAGCGTGCATGTCCAATGAAATATTCCCTCCATAGAAGCGCAGAGCTGATACTGTTATCTAAGGCTGGCCTCCCTTCAGGTGAATCTACGAAGATGCAGTTTATGGAAAATGTAGTACCTTGAAATATTGAATGGAAGTCACCTTGGACGTGAAAAATGCATTCAATTCTCGAACAGAAGTCCCTGGCGACGATTGATTGTGGGTAGCTACTTGCGAGAACGGATGCTCTGGTGTATACCCATAATGGACCCAAGGACTACGTTGTTTATGCGGGTGTCTAGCAAAGCTTCGTACTGACTCACTACTGTGGGGAATTTTGGTCACATTGGAATCGGGAATCATATCACCACTCCCAAGCCAGCCATCAAATAATTGGAAGCTCAACAGCTCTACTACCAAACCCTATCTCCACCTTCACGTGGTGATCGCTGGGAGTTCATTCTTTATGGAAAACTACAGACGGAGAAGGATGAAAGCGAGTCTCCCGCATCTAAAAACGGGACAAAATGTACCAACTGGTCTTCCAGGTTGAGAGTTGGGTAGGGCTGCCAACCCCACACGGAAAAACGATGTTACGAAACCACGAAAGGAACCTCGGATAGGATGGATCTTACAACGACGAAACCTTGTCGGGTTCGACAACGGATTAACGATTAGCGTATTTTCTCAAGGAACGTGCGCTCCCTGTACAGACCGAATGCTGCTGAGCAGCTAGCCGATACCCTCTATAAGGCTGATGTAACAGCGGTGCAAGAGATACGATGCACAGGGACTGGTTTTCTGGAGAAGAGCCACTGCACCATATATTATAGTGGGCGTCTAGTAAACCATGTACTCGGAGTAGGTTTCTTAGTCACCCAAAAAATGAAACCTGCTGTTATCGGCTACGAAAATATTAGCGAAAGGCTATGCACTCTGCGTTTGCGAGGCAAATTTAGAAATATAAGTCTCATAAACGTTCACGCCCCTACAGAGGAGACTGCAGAGTCGGGGAAGGATACCTTCTATGAGGCAGTTCAGTGGAGCCTCGAAGCCTGTCCCAAGTATGATGTCAAAATCACACTTGGGGATTTTAGCAGCCCAGTCGGGACCGAGCCCGTATTCAGGTGACACGTTGGCTCCCATAGCTTACACCGAAATAGAAATGATAACGGACTGTGGATTATTCAATTAGCAGTCTCACACGAAATAGTTGTTGGAAGTACCTGGTTTGCGCGACAAGCGGTCCACAAACAAACGTGAGCCTTTCCAGACAGGACCACTTTGAACCAAATTGATAACGTGTAGATCGAACGCCATCCACAACACAACCCTCCGCGACACCTAGAAGAGGGAAATGGATGCCGCAATAACCGCAATTAACAGAGGTCCTGGAGATAAAGCATCAACAAATGATCTTTACAACCACCTAAAGAACATTATCATTGATACGGCCACAAACATCCTTGGCCCCAGCCGCAAAAGGAGTCGGAACGGCTGTTTTGACGATGAATGTAAGCTAGCAACGGAACGGAAAAATGCCGCATACCGAGTAATGTTGCATTCTCAAAGAACGCGGGCACGTGCAGAGACGGAAAGAGGAAGCCTGGGAGAACCAGAAAAGTACAGGAAGCAACCGCACCAGGCGCGCAAGTTTTACCAACAAGTCAGTAGGAGAAGCTTTATACTCCTCGATGTTCATCCTGCCGAAACAAAGAGGGAAATCTGATTTCCGATAGAATGGGCATATTGGAGCGATGGGTTGAGTACTTTGATGAGCTACTGAACAACCAGAACATCGGCGAGTTGGAGGTCCCGCCAACTGAAGACGACGGACAAATACTGCCACCACCCAGTCTAGGAGAAACAGTGCGTGCAATTCATCGGCTTAAAGATGATAAGTCGCCAGGAGCCGATGGAATTACAGCCGAGTTGGTTAAATATGGAGGCGACCAATTACACCAAGTGGTTCACCAACTTGTGCTCAAGGTGTGGGACGGCGAATCAATGCCTGACGACTGGCAACGAGGCATTGTCTGTCTCATACATAAAAAGGGGGATATCACACAGTGCAGTAATTATAGAGGTATCACGTTGCTGAGTACCATCTATAAAATATTTTCCGGCTAGCCCCATACGCCCGGAACATCATTGGCCCATACCAAAGAGGCTTCACTCCAGGCAAATCAGGACCAGATCAGATTTTCTCTCTGCGGCAAGCGATGGAAAAACTGTTAGAATATGGACAACAGTTGCACCATCTATTCATCCACTTTAAAGCCGCCTATGATGGCATAGCCAAGGTAAAACTACACACGGCCATGAGAAAATTCGGTATCTCGACGAAATTGATAAGACTGACTAGGCTGGCCCTGACCAATGTGCGAGGCCAGATAAAAGCAGCATTCGACATCAACAACGGTCTACGACAAGGGGATGCTCTATCATGCGTCCTCTTTAACCTGGTTCTCGAGAAAGTGATCCGTGATGCTGAGGTAAATGCAAGAGGTACGATCCTCTTCAAGTCCAGCCAACTACTGGCCTATCCTGACGATATCGACATCATGGGAAGAACCACCCGAGACGTACAAACTGCCTTCATCCAGATCGAGCAGGTGGCCATTGAGGCTAGATCTTGGGCTGCACATCAATGAAGGCAAAACAAAATATATGGTGGCAACATCAGCACCGAAAACCAACCAACCAACAACATCAAATCGCACTGATCAAACGGGAAGAATAAAGATGGGAGAATACAACTTTGAGACCGTTGATAATTTCTCCTATCTAGGGTCGAAAATCACAACCGATAACAGTTACGATGATGAAAACCGCCCAGGGTTGCTCGCAGCCAACAGAACCTATTTCAGCTTACAAAAACTGTTTCGCTCAAAACGTCTCACCATAGGGTCAAAGCTCTTACTGTAAAAGACAATGATCTTGCCATTCCTCATGTTTTCCTCAGAGAGTTGGGTTCTTAGCAAGAAAAATTGCGAACTCTTTGCCGCGTTCGAGAGAAGAATCCTCCGAAGAATTTTTAGCCCCCTACATGAGAATGGACGATTCCGTAGCCGACATAACGACGAAATCTATAAGCGATGCCATGACCGTCCGGTTGTGGATAAAATCCGGCTCAATAGGTTACGGTGGGCGGGTCACTTAATCCGTATGGATGAGGATGATCCCACCCTGAAAGTCTATAAGGGCATCTATGGTAGAAGAAGAAGACGAGGCAGACCTTGCCTGAGATGGAGCGATGGCGTAGGTCAGGACGCCAGACAACTTTCAGGGATATCGAATTGGTAGACCTCGGCGCAAAATCAGAATGTCTGGAGTTCTTTATTAAGGCAGGCCTAGACCGGATACTGGTTGTTGTGCCGTTGATGATGATGATAAAAATCTATAACTAGAGGGCTACAACGGTGAGAAAACTGAAATAAGTCGGAAAACCGGAAACTCACCGCTTCGGCTATGAAGGTTTTTTGTTCATCTTAAGTGAGCAACTCTCAATGCACGTTTTTCCATTCTTACATAGCTAAGAATATAAAATATTCGGCCATATAATGCCAAACAAAATATGCATATGTGCATACAAATTAAAGACTTAAATATTGTGCAGAAAATTGATCTAAAGTGTAAAGTGTAAAGCATACACACATACACGTCCATCTTATTGAGCACTACTAGTAAATTTCATTAGCATGTATGTATACACACTTGTCTCCATTAATTGAAAGTGATATTCAAATAACTAGAAAAAGGTAAACAAGAAAAGCTAAAGTTTCCAGGGATTCCGCCGTTAATATAATTTCAATTTATACATATGATGACAACGTCAAAAAATTTACGTGAAATAATTTGACTTTCAATAGCTTTGTTTATAATAGTTAGATTGCGTTCAAACTTAGAGAGTTATGTTCTATATTATCATCTAAACTAACTTAAGGGGGCGGACGGGCGAATTTCCAAAATATGGTAGTGTATTATTATTAACTTTATTCATAGAAATATCGGAAAGGAATGTATTTTCAGGGCTAGATTTTGTGGAGATGCATCATTGCGATTTCCTTCAGATTTTTCGGTTGGGTAGAACGAGATATGTTTCACTTTCATTTCCACCTAATGTCAAAAATAAGATCAATTTCAGAAAATAATAATTAAGCCCCCTTTTTACACCCCCATTCGCATGTATGGGGATCCCCCTGGAAACTAAATAAAAAATGGCGCCACTGGTTGCATGTTAAGGGACACACAGACCACATGTTTTCACCAAAATCGTGTGTGATAGACAGACAAACGGACAGACGGACATTGAATCGATTTTAATGAGAGTTAAACCTTAAAAAGAGTCGTTGGACATACAGGTTGATCACTACCACCAGGGAATAGCTGAAGAAAAGCATGGGTGGTGATATAAAGCATTATATTGAAAAGTTTGGTGGAAATTCTGCTATTATTAAAGACAATTGCCGTTTTCGCGCCAAATTACTACTCCCTAGGGAATAAAATTCCAGTACCAGATCCAATTGAATATTGGGTATATTCAACGTATATGCATACATACACTATGAGCTATGTGTAAATGGAACCATCGCTCGAAAGAAATAAATTACATCTTGAAATCACCGATAAGTCGAGAACAATCATCTAACAATACCGAAATGTCACTACTACCAAAGTTACTGGATAATATATGTCCATCTAGGTAAAACCCACAATTTTAAGAAATTTATATTAAATCTTACCCACTAATCTACCAGCAATAGCCCCCTTATGTTCAGGAACATTCCAGTAACCGCTTATTGTTCAAAATGGCGTGAAATTATTGGTTAAACGCCTCATTTGCGATCATTGTAATAATACGTTGATTGCTCATTTAAATTGATTACTGAAATGAAAGGACGTAGTGTATTATTTCCATTCCAAATTGATTATTTTGCACATCAGTTTCAGGGCTACAAGTTCAAATTATATAGCATTGCCCAGTTGCCTAGTACAAGTGTTTGAATTGCCATTGAACAATGCACTGGTGAAGTGTATTTAATCAACAGAATTTATAATGAAAGTCCGTTTGTTACTCTCTCCTTTATAACCGTGAACGTATATGCAAACATCTCCACGTGCAGATATGTATACCTTGCTGTAGGCACGCGTGTGGATATGTTTTCAGCTCTGGGAGCCGCTAAACTAGGACTTTGTTATCCATCACGAACAGCCGTATCCATATATGTATACAAATGAGTGTATATACTCGCTACAATGAAAAGGAAAGTTGACAGCCTGTTTCTATCCAGGATGTCACAAGCCTCGCTTGCAACACAAGCACACGAGCGTTGTTTTCTGAAATTCACATAAGGACTTCTTGTCACCCTTTCCTGCTATAAAGCTCTCCACGTTTGAGTACCATCATAAGAATAGCAGTTGAGAAAGAAAAAAAGAATAGAAAATTCTGCAGCGCTTCTATTATGGAGAAACTGGGTCTGACTATACATACATAGTCAAATAGAGAAGATAGACACGGTTATTAATGACAACGTCAAAAAGGATAAAGTTTGAATAGTCGCACTTGTACATAAACTATGGAGATGAAAGTGCCTGTTGACTACTAGTTCGGAATGCAGATTCATTTTGGACTCTTCGTGTATCCATCAGCAGAAGAAAGCAGTTGAAATTCAAATATCCGGGATTCATTCAGACTCCTTTCAAGTGTACCTCGAACGGTATGAAGGACTCTTTGAAAGCTTCATACTGAATTCTAATAAATCAGCGAAGAGCAACACTTGATGCAAAATTTGAATTTCCACTTCAAGGTGGTAATACTTGCACATATTTTGAGGCGTTCGGGGGGTGGTAACCTTCATATATGTAGGTATGTATTGTATAAGGCACACATGTATGTATTCCCATGCGCTTTTCATCAATCATATGATTGATGTGATATGAACGTCCGTGTAAATTGAGATGTTTATTGAGTTGGAGGGAAATGTCTAATGGATGAGCGTGTTCCCTCGTTGCTCACAAGGAAATTAAAAATTATAATGAGAAAATTTCAGTGTTTTCAGTACGGAACCCTCACTCACCTTCTCAACAGCAGACCAGGCGACTATACTTATTTATTAATGCAGACAATAAATAGCAGGTTTCGATTGCATAATGTATGAACGATTCAGAAGACGTTAGAGAACCAAATTTCAATGCCTCTAGACCGTTTTCATAAATACATAAATAAAGCTTCTGTCGATGAATCTCGAAAATGCATACGTATATGCAGCACGAGGGTGGTTCATTATTACAAGAACAGAGAAAAATATCATGGGAGGCGATGCGATGCAAAGGATTTAATTAAATTACATTGCGTTAAATCAAAACCATAATCTTCGTAATAATGCAAGCTCGTCGAGCGGAGGCAAAGGAGATGATTCACAGCAATCCAGGAGTTTTCCCAGGGAAAGGCTATCGAATTAGGTTGATTAGGCGGCGGGCACAATTCACGTCCCCCTACGAACCTGCAATATCCATTGGTCTTACGACATGCAAATTCACCAGCTCGTGGCTGGAGCAAAAGTCATTTGACTGCACCCCCTTTCTTTTTCTTTCTTATCAAGTAGCATTTTCTAGACTTTCCATAGTCCATTCCCTTTAAATATTCATTTTAACTGATTAATTTAGTTCTACTTTAAACATCTTTCCTAAAGTCATTCAAGATAAAAATCTCACGTTTGTTACATTTTGACATTTTTTAAGGTTTTGTTTGCAAAACAAAACCTTATTAAAATCGGTTCAATGTCTCTCTGTCTGTCTGTCTGTAACACTTTTCTCAGAAACGGCTATATCGGTTGACACGAAATTTGGTGAGAAGACATGAACTGTGAATTTTTTTTTCACTACATATAGTCATGTGGGGTATCAAATGAAAGGTCTCGATTAGCACTTTTCGAGGCTGGTCCTCGTTTCGACATTTGTTGGAAAGGCGGGGAGTGGGAAGGGTGAGAATTTATGATTTCTTTAACGGACCCATTTTCAGAAACTACCTAACCAAAAAATCTGAAAAATCCGCCTCTGTATGGTGCCCAGGCCTCAAAATACTCTCCACATCAATATCTGTTTTAATTAAGTTAATAATAGTCTATTACCATATTTTTGGGGAAATTGAGTAAAACCCCCTTAAGCTTATCCCAGAGTTATAAAAGCTGGTAGTAGCGTAAAATATACTATGAAGCATATTATCCCCAAATTTGGTAAAAATCGTACTATTAGTAACAAAGTTACATTAGCTCAAATATGACTTTACCGTGTAAATTTACAGCAACTAAATATCAATATCACGATAAAGGGAGTAGTCAGACATGCTAAATCCATGTATATAACGGGTTACGTACAAATGGGATAGTTCTACACTCAGATATACTCACAGAAGTAGCAAACAAAATCTTTCATACCTGAAGCGCCCAGCTTCCGGTTTCCCGATTTGTTTTTTATTTAATGAAAAACACACAGAAAAGTCAATTTCCATTTACATATTGTCTACAGGAGGCACAAGTAAATGGCTTAACTTAAGTAAGGAAGGAGATAAAGCCAAAGGGCGAAGCTGTAGAGCGTTATAGGACTGGTATAATCTCGGGAACGGATAGTGAATGTAGATGCCTAGCTCCGCAAAAGGGATTTCAAAAATGTTCGAACTGCGAACACTACGGCGCACATATCAAGGAAAATGAGGCGTGGTTGCAGAGAAGGAAGATTGAAGATGCAATGCCGGGGCGGATAATTCACACGACGAAATTTCTTTTTGACAAGGGGGTCCAGGCAAATTTGAGGTTTTCTCCGTAAAACAAACACGGTCGGTAAAAGTAAAGAGGACGTCATGAACAAAAAATAAGATCAGTAGAGGGCCAAATATAGAGCCTTGGAAAACACCAGAGGAAGAAGAGAAGGAACAAGGTGAGTATGAAAAAAAACTCTACACGAAGGCCAGTCGTTGACGGATCTTCTTTTCTTCAGACTTTGTCCCGTTCGCAAGCGGGGTTGGCTTGTCGGTAACGGTTTCACCATTTTATTTTATCAAGTGCCTGCCTGATCCGAATGCAATCGCGAGGCTTTTAAATCCCCACCCAGCGTATCAAGTCACCGTTGTTTTGACTGGTTTTTTGGTCATTTACCGTCGACCCTGATATGTTTAGACCAATTTTGGCAAGTGAATTCCCGTTAACGCGAATTGCATGACCATTCCATCGAAGATACCTCTCTCGCAATTTTTCCACGATCGGTGTAACCCCATATCGACCACGGATATCCTCATTTCGGATGTGATAAAAACGTGTCACGCCACTAGTCCAATGCAACATCTTCGTCTCTATTACTGCAAGATGCCATTCATTGTCTTTTATAGTTGACCTACACTCAGAACGATAGAGAGCGACAGGACGGATGACATTGCGATAAATTTTAGATTTGAGACGTTCGTTGATACGTCGATCACAAAAATTGGATTAATGCACGAAGCAATTTCATAGCCCTGTTCTCCATTGGCTGATAGCATTGATCCGAGATATTCAAATCGCTCAGTTCTGGGCAGGTCACTGCCAATCACAGTGATTGTGCCTGTTTCATGGGGATCGGTCGTCAAAAACTCAGTTTTATTCTGATTCAATCTGAGACCGTGCTGCATGAGGTGATCATTCCATTTTTGGACAAGTTGTTCGAGGTCATTTTTGCTATTAGATACTAGGAAAACATCATCTCTCGAAAAATTTGAACAAGGGGTGAGAATAGACGTGAGATAGTAGTTTCCAGCTAGAGTAACGTTTCCGCTTTTTAGGGTAGCGATAATAAACGCCAGGGGGACAATGTGGTCAAGATTACCAATGAGGAACTCAACTAATGAAACCGTGGAGTTAACGGGCGTGGGAATAGGAAGGTTTGAAATCACCGCGAGCAGAACGTTGAACTAGTATCTCGTATGCGCTTTTCAAGGTTTTGTGTGAAATCGCAGAATTCCGAAGTTGTAGAAGTTTGTCCCGATAATTTCCTGGATGCGAAGGTCACCGATGCTATGTTCAGCATGTGACTGGTGATGACCTTTGCGGATGGTTTGCCTTCGACATTTGCCTAGACCAAGTTCCACCCGATTATCACATGTCTACTATTCGCAACAGAGTCCCTAAGGTCATCAGTACTACGATACAACTTGATATTATCTAATTATAACAAGTGTGTTAATTTGCACTTAGCATTTAGCAACAACAAGAAGACAAGAAGGTTCAGTGCTATACAATACCAAAGAAGACTAAATGAATCCCCTTGACAAATGACTCTACGTATGCGGATGAAGTCTGAGGTGTTCGTAGGAGGGAATTCAACGCACTGGCAATTCTGCTATGCCGTCCTTCCATGACTGCCAACAAATTTACTAGTTTTAGATCAAAGCGATACAGACTTAAGACATTGGATAACCATTTGTGCGGGTCATTGTCAAAAGCCTTGTCGTAATCGATATAGCAGCTAAGTAAATTGCTTCGGCCTCTAGTTGTCCCTGTCCTACAACTATCGAGTCGATAATGAGGTACTCTTTGTAACAATACTCCTCGGACAGAACGTTGTCAGTTTCAAGGTATGCATTGACATTTCAACTAACAATGGTAGCTATGAATTTGTAGAGGGTTAGTCTGCACCTGCGGTTTCCTGCGTCGTGACATTTTTAGGGTTAAGGTAGATAATACCCGCAGTTGGGAAGGTTGGAAATTTCTCCGATCGACTAATAACCTGATTTATGGTATGTGGAAACCGACGGTGTATAGGCCCCTCTAGTTCTTCGAGCTGTTTATGGTACACTTTACTAATCTCCGTGAGAAAATATTCAACAAGAGAAGGAAGAACCAAGTTCCAGATACAGGCAGGTCGAATGCTTCTTGAGGAGGTATGCCCAGTTCACTATTGACGAAAATAATAATGGGGGTTTATAAGCAGATTCTTAAGCCCTATTAAAGAGGTCACCGAGTGCACCCAGTGCAAAACAGATAAGATAAGACCTTTCCGTTGACAATGATAGCATCGAGACAGCCTGACCAGCATCGATAAACCATAGAGTTGCGCATGATGAAACAAAGCTTTAACCATAGTCTAATGGCCATATCAGTAGCTACAAAAACCGTGAAGAAAACGACATACTTGGAAGTATTTTGGAGCTCAAAGACCAAAGCAAGCTACAGAAAGGGCCATGGCGAACGGGGAGTCTGCCCATCGGCGCCTATAGTTAAGTTTATGACTGGAGAGAATAAAACTCCAAGTAGATCCAAAAGTAAGCGGTCGGAAAAAGTGTTCGTTCCTCTGAAATGTCTAATACTAATCAACAAATATCCGGAGACAACTACTCAAGACGGGATAGGTGTCATATGTGTGGGATACCACACAGGAAAACAGGAGAGATATTTAACAGAAATTGGTACCGTACCTGTAACTAAACAGTAGAGAGCCATTTTGCGGGGGAGGCGTGAAGTACGACTGCAGCGCGATTGACATCGTGCCATTCAGCGAACTAACGAAGTTGGAGAGGTGTTCAAATTAAATAAGGCAGTAGTCTTGATACCCATCCGAGACAAATCTAGACAAAAAAGAAAGATTTTGGGAAATGTACTTAGCACCTATTGACCCCTTTGCCTACTAGAAAAACGAAATGTAAGGACAGGGGAAGGAAATAAATAAAGCATAGTTAAAGTTACTCCATTGTGCTAAATTCTCTGGAATTTCTTTTAGAGGCAGGTCCGATTCGGAAAGGTAATAGGGCATCCACGACGGCAGTTCGAAAATCCGTGTCTGCGAGCTGCAACAGTAATATGAGGGAACTCGAGAAAACCCACTTCAGAATTTGATGGTGTGGTACAAAGGGCCAATGCCAGTCCCTTTGAAAATAGAACAAAGTATCACACCCGAGCGTATACTTCCTATGTAAATATGTATTTTTTGAAACCACTCATTCAGTCGGTACCAGAGAGCCCTCTACGAAAGCACAAGCACCCATTCCAGGCAAAGCAGCTCAAATCCCATTGCAATTGTAGAAGATAACTTCGTTTTCAACATCTAACGTCAATATTGGACAGTAATGTCAGAAGTTGCTACGTTTCTTGACAGACTCACAACATTATTGCATCCAATGTGACATGGCCACGTCGAAATCCATGCTGTCGTTGGGAGAGACTCTTGGCATTTTCTACTATGTATGAGTCGCAGCTTATTTTATGTAGGCGTTATTTTGTGTAAGTCAGTTTATAAACTATAATTGCTAATCTCATCACACATTTCTGTCAATTACCCTCCGGCGACTAAATATGCAACGTATTCATTGGATAAACGCACATCTTACCACCAGTTCTCGAGAAAACGATGTCTGTTATATAACTAACTCCAGCGATTTCACTGCCAGGCAGTCTCACTCCAGGGGTTCATATCAGTTTCATCACATATTTACTGGCTGGTCTTCTTATGTTCTCCGTATGGTTTCTCACCAGTACTAGTTCATTGTGTTAACTGCCGATGTTCATAACCTGGATTTTCCCATGATAGTACATATATTATATTCCTCCAGCATCCCCTAGCAAACAAAAGTCTTTTGGTTGTTACATTCCAACTTTGATCCATATTTTACATTATTTTTAGTGCCATTCCTAGAGAGAGGGAGTGTCGTTTACTCCTGATAGTCAATTGCAAGCCCATGTAGACTATTTTGGGGCTTTTCTGCCGATGTTTCCTATCATGCTATTGTTCAAAGCGGCACTCACCCATGTCGTCTCAACATCCATTCTATTTTGCTTTAATCTTTTGTAAGAACAAATAGGGGTGTAAGGTATGCCAACTCATTTCATCTGAAACCCAATTCACTCACAAGGAGACTCATCCCCGTTCTCCACGAAAAAGTATTACTGTCCAATGTTCCGTATTTCTCACTCTGAAAATATTCAGAAAAAATTGAAATTTCGAAAAGCCAAGTTCATGTAAAACTGCCCTCATTGCGTTTCCTTATAATCCCTGCTCCAAACGAAACTAGGTTAGTCATAACTTTTAGCCGTGACTAAATCGACACTTTCCATGGATTTCTCCTTCCCTTTTTTGCATCAGACCCAAATAAATGTCCTGCATTCCCTAACAATTCTGATATACAGTTTTATAGATGTTTATCTGAAATCCAAACCAATTTAAATCACTCTTTGTGAAGGTAAAATTCGCAAGGAAGGTAGCCAACGAATTCCAATCAATGGTTGAGTTCAATAAAAAAATCGAAGGTCCAGAATTGAAATGTTGTATGCAATCTTATCTCCAAATGCATACTCCAGGTTTTTAATGGGCAAAAAATCGCTATTATATTCCGGTATCTAAATGGAAAATCCCATTATGCAAATTCAAAAGGTAACAATTCATAAACAATTGGAACGGAAACATACTGCAACACATTGTTGGATGGCACTCAGTTCATGTAATCTATACGCCCGCTAATATCACCGGAATATGCTAATTAGTTGGCAAAGGGCTGACAAATTTATTTGGAGTGATGCCAATTATCACAATAATGAGAACGCTGGCGGAGGTACATGAATACTAATAGTCCTAGAGCATAAATAAGGATACAGCTGCTTCCCGGCACTTGTACTCTTTCATCCGCTCTTCTTCCCTTGTCCTTTGGAATAGAAACGCACCAACTAATTAATTTGTCGACATTCTATCGCAACAGTGGGTTTATAAGAGCACAAGCATCTACGTCCTTACTGAACCATATTTCGCCAACGAGAATAATGAAAAAAAAATGAATATAGGTCGCCTGTGATAACGATTTCCAAGGCTATAATAATGAATGGGGAGCGAAGCTTCAAGAGATAATTTCTGGAGATTTCGCTTTAGGATTTAATCGCATTGCAATTTGCACCGGGACCTCGATCTTTTGTTATATATCATTCGTATTCGTTCATTATTCATAAATATTTGTTGACAGCGGGAGGTGTGATATCAGGAAATCTTCTTTGCAATGCGAATTAAACGGTAGATGCTATCTAGAACATCTGATCTTTTGTAATTAGTTTGCAGAGTAAGATGAGTGGAATCAGAAGCACGTCGCATTTATATCTCAGACAAATTTTCCTCCTTGAAAGATTAAAATATTACATTACATACAATACTACGTAACTAGCAAGTCACTTCCGCTTTCAGACATGTACAACTAACGAAGATACATTCACATTTCCCTTTAGGCTTGACACAGATATGACAAGTAATAGCATTTTCACAAATTAGATTTGCATGTCGTTCGCGATTACAAGGAGTAATTACAAGGGCTGCAGGCAGCAAGCAGCAGGCAGTGCTGTAAGTTCCTTTTGTATGGAAGTGCTGTGGAAATTAGAAAGCATTGATCGACCTTCCCCACATAAAATAGCGAAATCTTCATGCACATCCGCCTTGTCGCCTTTGAAATGGTGGGTGACAAAATGTTTTGCTACGTTTGAGGTTGATTGCATAGCACTTAAATGGATTACGGATAGCTTTGTAGTTAACGTCACTCTGCATCACAGATTGCAGTTTCAAAGCTGCAAGCACTTTCGGATTCGAAAATGTATGAGATTCGTTGGGAAATACCCAAATTTGTGTTGAGAGGATTTTGTCAAAAGATTTAATTCCACCTTGAAAGGACATTTTTTTTTAAACTTTGGTTACACATAAATGGCCAATGAGTTTGCTGGTTCCATGGGGTCGCGTTTGAATGCTGCTGGTGCGGTGGGTGATGTAATTCATATAGAAGACCGAATTTATTATTGGATTAGGATAAAGTTGTACAATAGACAGGAAATATACGGAAACATACATATACTAGCTTCCTATCTCTACGTAAAGGTACGACATCCAAGCTTGCAAAAGGTATTTTCTTTGACAATGAGGTCAAGCCCGACAAAAACGTTGAAGATGTTAAGATTGAATAGGAAAAACATTCCCGGGTTAAATATTGTTAGGAAAACGGAAGCCGGACGCTTTAGGTATCAACGTTTTGTGTTTTTCTTGTGTAAGGAACTTTCGATGCACGTTTCTTCAAAAATTAAAATCCAAAATATTTTTCGTGTATTTCCAAATGCAGTCTTTCCAGCAAATGTAAAAATTAAGAACGGGCTCATCAATCAATCAATCAATAAATGGTTAAAAAATGTACACCTTCCGTTTGCGTGAAACTCACCGTGTAGCTCACCGCATGCGCAGGCGTTCAAGTTTCCCATCTTCCTACCAAAGTTCGATCACACCTCAAGATGTGGGATAGCGAATCAATGCCTAACGATTGGCAACAAGGCATTATCTCTCTCATACAAAAAAGGGAAATATCACGCAGTGCACGCACTGCAATTATACAGGTATCGCGTTGCTGAGTACCATCTAAAAGATATTCTCCGTTATCTTGCTAGGCTGGGTAACGCCATACGCCCAAAACATCATCAGCCCATACCAAAGAGGCTTTACTCTAGGCAAATCAGCAAAAGATCAGATTTTCTCTCTATGGCAAGGGAAAAATTATTGGAAAATGAGCATCAGTTACATCATCTTTTATCGACTTCAAGGCCGCCCATGATAGCTTAGCCAGGGTAAAACTATACCCGGCCATGACAGAATTCGGTATTGCGATAATTGTTAAGACTGGCTAGACTAACACTGACCAATGTGCGGGACCAAGTAACAGGATCACTCCGGAGCCTATTGAACATCAACAACGGTCTAAGACAAGGGGATGGCATCTCATGCAACCTCTTTAACCTGGCTCTAGAAAAATTAATCCGGGACACTGGTGTAAACGCGAAAGCAAACATCCTCTTCAATATTCTTTTGAGAATTGCGGGGTCCTAAGTCGGCATCAACTTGATTTCATTGGTCCGGTCCGGCATCAAGTTGGTGCGGACTTACGACCCCGCAATTCTCAAAAAAGTATTTTCAGCTCTGGTCAAGCTTTGGTCAATAGTATGAGCGGATTTGTGCTCAACATAATTCATAGTCATGTTGTGTTCTACGAATTATAGAAGGAGCACTAAAAATCTGCTAGCCGCGTCGGTCACGCTGCTCCCAGGGCAGAGATCACACAGCGTCTGACGATTTGCTTCTGTCCTGGTAAGAAACCGTAAAGCCGTCATTGCCTATTCTCTTCAAGTCCACCCAACTATTGACCTATGCTGACGATATCGAGCAGCGTAATGACAGCAAGCCAAGCACATGGTGCCAAGCTCAGCACTAAAGAAAAAAGAACGCACAACATCAAATCGCGCTGGTCAAATACAAATTTGAGATCGTTGATAACTTTTCCTATCTACGGTCGAAAACGACAATCAATCAGCTACGACGATGAAATCCGATTGTTGGCTGCGAACAGAGCCTATTTCAGCTTTCAAAAATTCTTCCGTTCGAAACGTTTCACCATAGATCTTAATATACAAGGCAATGATCTTGCGAGTCCCCATGTGTTCCTAGGAGACCTGGGCTGTTACCAAGGCAAATTGCGCACTCTTGTCGCGTTCGAGAGAAGAATCCTGCAATGAATTTTTAGCTCCCTGCATAAGGATGGATGATTTCATACAATAAATAACAACGAAATTTATGAGTAATACCACGACCGTCTGGTTGTGAACAAAATCCGGTTCAATAAGTAGTGGTGGTTAGTGTTTACTATTCTCTCCTGGAGTATTCGGCCTCCATACAGTTAGATTGTGATTCAGTTTTACTATCATCACATTTAACGCTGTACAAATGAGTTCACAACAGTGAGGTAGACAAAACACGAACCCGGACACGCATGACTTGCTGCAGAGAGAAAATCTGATATGCTGCTGAATACCTCTATAATTGCTGCACTGCGCGATATCTTCCTTTTTATGTATCAGACAGATAATGCCTCTTTACCAGTTGACAGGCTTGCTCGGCGGTTGCTCCCTGTACTTTTCGAGTTCACAGACCTGTTGGTTCTCCCAGGCTTCCTTTTGTGAAGTCGCTTCTCCGCTCGACGGAGTTCGTGATAAGTCTTCGCGCGTGCCCGAGTTATTTGAGAATACAACATTCCTCCGTATGCAGCATTCTTCTGTTCCATTGCTTGCTTACATTCATCGTCAAACCAGCCGTTCCGACTCTTTTTGTGGCTGGGGCCAAGTACGTTTGTGTTGATGCTTCATCTCCAGGATCTCTGTTGACTGCAGTTATTGCGGCATCCATTTCCCTCTTATAGGTGTTGCGGAGAGCTGTGTTGTGGATGGCTTCAGTGTTAACTGTCACCTAATTGTCAGAGGGGATTCTGGATGGTGTTGTTATTCGAGCTCGGAGCACCATGCCAACGAGATAGTGATCCGAGTATATATTGGCCCCCCTATATGCTCTGTGTCCGGATAGCTAAGTGGTTGGAGCGCAACGCTATCATACGGAAGGTCGCGGTTCAAATCTTACTGGTGACAGTGGAATTTGTATCGTGATTTGACGGCGGATACCAGTCGACTTAGCTGTGAATAAGTACCTGAGTCAAATCAGGATAATAATCTCGGGCGAGCGCAATGCTAACCACATTGCCTTCTATAGGGTACTGTAATCCTACAGTGTACCATTACGGTCTTGAATGAAGTGCTCTAACACACTTCAAGGTCCTGATCCAATATGGATTGTTGCGCCAACGATTATTATTATTATATGTTCTGACATTCAACAAGGCTGAGAAGCTCCAATAGTGGTATATAATAGTCACTGTTGATGGTTTTCCCTTCTCAAGATAGTCAATGAATATTATGCCACGCGCATCCTAAAATACTGATGGCATAGTCTTGCCAGCCGATTGTTGCGTTTTTGCGCGCTTTGGAGTTGGTTCACCACGTGCAGTCCACCCAGATGACGATCATTTTGATACTGGTATGAAAAAATAGAGCTATGTTTCGTGCATTGTTACATGTCGATGCATAAATTCAGTTTTTATGGCTTCAAGCACTGCTCAGAATCGTCAGTTCGTTGCTGGTTTTGGTCGATTGTGAGCTTGCGCTGCACCCACTTTGAACAGAGCTTTCGCATACCCAAACATTCATGAACGATATGTCCAGTACGTTCCTTTGATATCTTTAGAGCCTCAGCTATATTGATCAACTTCAGTTTACTGTCATCCAAAATTATTTTGTGGATTTTTTTTATGTTTTCGTTGGTAACAGCCTCTTTGGGGCATTCACTGTGTGCATCGTCCTTGATGCTCACTTCGCCTAGTTTAGACTTAGCAAAGCACTTCTCAACGGTTGATATTTCTGGTGCAAAGTCCAAATAATGCTTATCAAGCCAAGCCTTGACTACAACCGTATTTTTTTCACCAAAAAGCAATGCTTTATTTATACACAAAATTTCTTTTCATCCACTTTCTTCAAACTTCAAACTAGTTGCTTCACGCAAAATGCTCTATTCCACAAATTAAAAGTCCGACACCTGTCAAATCATATGGACTTAATACTAGTAGCGCCATTCGTGTCTTACTTTTCACCCCAACTGTTGAAATGTTAAGATTAGCTATGTCCGGGGCTCCGTGACATTAAATGCAGGCTGGTAAGGTAAAATGCACTAGATTCAAGGCTTGCATTGCTTCAGCTATATTCTGGTATGCCAATATAGAGTGCCACCTCCAGTTCCCTAATCGGTAATCCATCAGTATTTAAGTAAGCTCCGGATAACCATGAACCACGTAGAAGGTAAATGCAAGGTGACATACTACATTATAAGCTGCCGGATAACACCCCTATATTTTGTATAGGTTCTGGCAGTTGAGGTTGCTCTCGTAGGGATTATGATTGGTCTTTAAGTGACAATATGTGCTGTTGGCATGTTGACATGTTCAAAGTTCATCTGATATTAACCATAAATTCTATGAGACTCTCTGTTGACGCTCAATGTCTTTAGCTCCTAGTTTTCATTCATTGGTGGCTTTTACGAGCATTTTCCGAGTTGTGACCTTTTGTTTCTTTCAGTCAATTTTTTAGTGGTTAATCCAAAAATTACTATCCATTCCATATCTATTTCAGTATTAAATCAGGGAATACTTTTAATGATTTATTGAAATTCAAACACACATTACCTTAGCAGAGCAGTGGAATATCGGCTATTCTTTGGATGTTGATTTAATTTTCAGTTGGTGCAGTAGCAATGCTGGAGCCTGAATCGAAGCCAAGGTTTAATGACTAAGGTTTACGTGATGGACATCACCATTATTGGTGCACTGATGAGATGTGGCTCCAGCAGAGACATTTCTGTGCTGAAGATCTGGGTGCAGTCATTTCATTGGTATGGTAAATGGTAAGATAGATGCTGCATGCTTCATTTCCACCTACGGAATAACTAAGGGATCTAGCGTAACCTACGTCTTAAACTCCTAATAGGTTGTGGTGGGAACACTAAACATATTTGTAGGAAAAGTGTTAAATGCAATCCTAGAGGACAAGTGCTATTTGATTTCATCCCTGCAGCTGGTCTCAATGGAGGAAAGGCATGTATACTTTGGAGAAAAACGGTTCCCTTGTGAACCCGACAACTACATGAGTAAAGGCAGGTTAAACTTCAGGAATTCCTAGCGTGAATAAAGGCAGCTCGTAAGATGTTCAAAGCTGGACTTCCTTAGAACAAAATGTGAAGAACTGTGACACTTCGAGGCGGCATGAGTCAGGCAAGTTAGACTTTCTTAGAAAGCCAGATGGTAGTTTTACAAACTCAAGAATTGAATTAGTGCAGACTCGCTTGAAAGTACATCATCCGGGAAAAGAGATGGAAGATTTGGAAAGAAGAGAATTTGCCATTCTTGCACACGAAAGCGTTACTTGAGAAACGGGAGAACTGTATTAGCAGTGTTTACAATTTAAAAAGCAAAAGCTGCTATACTATCCTTTGAGGATTTTAGAACACCTCATAGATGGTATTTGGCGCCCCTCAACCTCACTTCGCTGGGTTAAAATGCCAGTAGACATTAGTGTCTATGCTTGTCTTGTGTTTATCTCGCTGCTGTGAGCTTATCACTTGCACAGAATTACGTGCGATGATAGTGAAACTAAAGCGTAGTCTAACTGCGCGGATGCCTTGTTCTCCTTAAGGTGTAAACATGAAACGCTATTCTTGGATGGCAGTCAAACCAAAGGACGATGCACCTACACCTAACTAGCAAAAAGTTTTTGCTCTACGCTACATGTCTACTTTTTAGCAGAATATTAACTTTTTTTTTATTTTCACTTTACTCAAATTGTCTTTCTTAGCTAATGCTGCACTAGAACAACCTTTTAATTAGATAAAAACCTTCTTTGGTAAAGACAAGTAAAGAGAGACAAACCTTTTCATTCAATAAAATGCTGAGATCAAAGAAAGAGATGAATAAAGTATAGCACAAGTTACTCCACTAAGCTAAATCCTACTTGGTCCCTCTTGGTGACAGGTAACGCAGCAGACCGATCCCAGCGGCCACAAGTGTCGTTATGACAGGTATGGCAGAAAATGCTAGGATCACGGGCTAGGACGGCGCATGACGGGCCCCGATTTTCTTGAGAAATTACAACGGGTTCTTGATTTAGGGATGCCAACAGGACATTAGCAAATTAGTCCGAGTTAAACAGATACATGTCTGCACACTACATACTGGTACCATAACTGGTAAGATGGAGAAACTCGCTAGAGCCATTCGTATGGTGCGCATAGATATCTGCGCTCTTCAGAAAACTCGACGGTGCAACATAGAAAGCGAACGCGGTCCTATCATCTACCTACATTTTACAATATGAATAGTAAAAGACAACTGGACTATATCCTCATAAATCCCATCATTTCCCTTTGTCACTGATAGCAAAGCCGTTCCGAATGGAACCACCTGCGAATCAAGCCACCGTTAAAATAACGTAAGGAACGGAAATGGTGACAATCCAGTGAGAAACGAGAAGAAATAATTTCAGTTATCGTTAAGTGCGAACGTCGAAGAAAATTAGCATCAAGCTAAAAAGACGACCTAGAAAGCGACAGCCCACGGGATCGTCATGCTTAGCAAGTAATTCATTAACGACTCTATCATGAGTTCCTCGTTGATAAAACGCTGATGATTGGCAAATTTACAAAAAAATGCCAACCGGAAATCGATTATATGATAAACTCACACTCCCTTCGGATGGCGAAAGAGATCTGTATCGACTTGTCAAAAGCCGATATCAGCATATTTAACACTTCTATTGCACTAATGAAGGAATTGACAATTCACGTGGAACAGATGACGGGAATGCTTCGAGCAGATTTCATCGGACAATTTGTTCATCCTCCACTTTCATAAGCACTGCCGATTTCAGCGGAATGTTCATATTACCATCCGTTTCGGTTGCTGTCCCATATTATGAAGATCTTTGAACACATTCTTGGTAAACCTATTCAAATAACTGAGAATCACGCTGTGTTTATCACTACTGACGCAATACACGCTGCAGACGAAATACCTTGAGAAGCAATCCCCTCTTTACAGTCCATTTCTGGAGTTAGAGAAGGAGCCAAGCGAAATTATCTCGTACCAAGTATCAGACGAACTTGTGAGCTGGATTAAACTCTTTTTCCAAGATCCAAAAAGAAAAGTTCGAAGTGGGGCAAGTATATCAAAATTACTTTGTGTCTCTGCCGGTGTTTATTAAGGTAGCGCCGTCTCACCACTCTTTTTTGTTTTTGTTATGGATACTGTGTGTCTCATCAAAAAGCTGATTTCGAGTAACGCCTCCTAAAGTGAAACAACCACCTCATAAAATTCGGTCTGAATCTGAACAAAATAGAATTTTTGACGACCGACTCCACTGACACAGGCAGTGTCATTGTCAATAGCGGCGTCTTGCCCAGAACTGAACTCAGATCAATTCTATCAGCCAACTATGAACTGCGTTATGAAAATGCGCTACGCATCAGCCTATCTGAGATGAGATCACGTCTCACAACTGGCGCTCTTTTTTATCGATGGGTCAACGAATGCCTCAGATCCAAAATTTAACGCAGTGTCGTAGGCCCTATCACCCTATGTGATGCTGGGTTCTGGCCAATTACCACGGACAACGAACGGCGCCTCACAGTAATGGTAACGAAGATGGTATCTTGATGGAATGCCATAATCACATCTAAAATGAAAATATCTGCGAGTTGCACCAATCGTGAAAAAATTACGAGAAAAATGTCTTCGACAGTATGGACATTTAATTCGTGTGAAAGAGAACGCACTTGCTAGTATTGGTCTGAGTATCGGAGTCAATGGAAAACGAACTAAAGGCCAACTAAAACAGCGGTAGATGGTGGTTTGAGATCCGAACCGAAAAGAATGGCCCAACCGATCGAGATAAACCAACTTACTTCTGCACGAAACAATTCACCCCTTAAAGTCGCATCAGGCGTCAGATTTTTGACGTTAATATGCCAAAGTTGCAGCCGGTAGCATCACATCCGCTAACAGTAATCCTGCGATATGTAAACGAATTTGCGATATTCATTAGGCAAGGAAGTCGAGTACAGCGGACCATTACGCTGAGACCGCTCAGAGACTAAGCCTCTCTCCCACCCCCACATACACGCAGCATTGTTTCGAAATTACTGCACTTTATTACATGCGTTAATCCATTCCACTTGGGCCTGACTATTTCACCATGAAATAGTAGAAAACGTGCTACCCACTGACTCAAAATGTTTTAAATAACTTTGGGATTATTCTACAAAAATATATGTACTATTGACCTACCCGTCAAGCATCGCTCATCAACCACGCCTACACACCATCGTTCCCGGTTTCTGGTGATGTACAAAGTTCCCTCCACAGAGAAAAGTTGATTAAAAATTTAGCCGAACTCACTATATTCAGTTCGAACCTAATTTTAAATTACCAACAAAAATGGCATCGAAGACTAGACCTCATTCACTGGCAGATGTAGATCCTATCTTTATAGAAAAACCCCACCATCCTAAGGGTTATTTTCATGGAACCAAAATTACAGAAAGCCTACATATTGACCTTTTTAAACCATGTAACAAAAATCAAATCCTGACGCTTTTCTTTCAACGTTTTTTTTAAAGCACGACAACGGAGATACCACGCACGTTTTTCTACACAAGATTATGGTTAAATGATAAAGCCAGCAACGGCACTTCAACTGTACCAAAGAGAAACCCGAATTGTATTTGTGTCACTTTACCACAGGAACCTTTTTAAGTCCAAGGCGTTCTCTATGCTGTTGCCCTAAAATATTGTTAAGTTCCCAGTTGTGCCACTTTCACTTCAAGGAATCCGCGTTGATACATGATGTAGACTTCACAACCTGAATATGTTGCAAGGCATTGCTACTTGCGAAGCATATGGAGAGGTCGCGGATGTGTATGAGTTTTTATGAAACATTACATACATTAACATATGTACGCATTTATCGGCACAGTTCATCGAGAAAGTACAGAGAATTTGGCTTTCACATCAGCACACGTTGCCACCCTACAGTCACTCCCATCACGCTCGTAAAGAAGAAACTTTTCTACACCGAGGTCATCAGCAAATGTGTCTAGTATCACCAAGGAATTGATTTTTGGTTCCTCTTTCTCTGTAGAGCCTTTATCCTTTTTTCATGTACCTAAATTCCAATTTGCATAGTGGGGAATAAGTACGTACATAAAAATGTATGTATTTCGCTATAACCTGGCATTAGGTACTAACACATTTTGAATCGGATTAAATCCTGCCAGCTGCCATTTGTTGTATTCATAACTTATCTACGCTTCTCACTCCTTTCTGCCGCCTGACAAGAATATGAATGCTACAGAAAAATGTTCCTTCATCCGACGGAAAAAAAACTTGAAAAATAACTACAATGTCGAATAGAAATTCGAAATTTTTTTACACACTGAGTCATAACTGAAGGACAGTTTTCAGATGTCGGATAATTTCAGGAAAAAAGTTTGCGAAACTTCCCTCTGAATCGGAAAACTACAGAAAAAACTGGGAGGGAGGAAAAGCTGCCGAGAAGATTGAATAAATTCATGATAGTTCCGAACACAGAATATAACGTGGAAGTTTCCGTCGTGCGGATTGGAATTGTAAATATCGTCGTGTTATTAGCTTTCACGTAGATGAAAGTTAGCCGACTGTGGAGGCTGCGAATAGATGCGAGATCTGCTGCGAATTTAATTGGCTTATCGCATTAAATGTAAAAATATTCCTGAATACTGAAAAGTGTTTGAATTTCGAATGATAATTGTATCATGCCTGCAGATAATCCCCCTCCTAATCCGGATAATTAACAGTTAATTAGTTTTTCTAAACCTCCATATGTTCGCTCTAATAAAGGAGATATTCCTAAGGCAAAGTTTTGAAATGCTATCCTTGAAAATATGTTTGCGATTCCCGGTAATGCTCCTGTAGTGTGTGATTCTGGATAGGGCGCTTCATTCCGACGCTTTCACAAATTGGAAACTTTACAATGCATACGGAAATGACATACGTATTTGGGGAAATCCTACCCCCCGTTGTGTCCTCATCAGTTGACTGATCCAAGCTCTCTAGTCAGATTGCATGAAATACCAAAAACTGTCATGGCTTGTTTTCTTTCCGGTCCTGTTGTGAGCCCGATTGCGAAAGAGAGGCTGAACGCTTCCCATCAATCCCAAAAGAATTTAAATCTGTTGAAAATAGCTGTGGATTTAAGATTTTCCATAAAGTACACAGCTAGATTTCGAGTAAAATTCCTACAATTTCCAGGTCTCTTTCAATTTGCCCTTTCAATTTAGTTTTTATTTTATGACGACAACTGACGTTACAAAGCATTTTTACTCATTTCGTATTACACTTTTATTATGTTGGTGCTAGTTGCTGAGTTATTATAACCCTTCTTTTACACTTTTGCTTTAAATAATACGTGTTCAGCCTATTTTTCTCAAAGTTTGTAATTCACAGATTATGATAAAATAGATAGATAAATAAATAGATACTAAAAATTGGTCCAATTTCTGTTTGGTCGCCTGTTTGTCTACTTAGAACAACCAATTTATTTAAAAATGACTTAAGCTATTTCCCGGTAATTCGGCCAAAGTGTCCCATCTCCAAATCCATTTCTAAAGTTACACCAGGCTAAAAATGTTATTTTTATTCGAATTTACTCTTCCATTTGTCTTAACATATTAAAACCATTGCTTATGTACTTTAATTAGCCGAACTTCACAAGGGGTCGCTACGGTTAAGCATTGTTAGGAATAGGTATTACTTGGATAGGAGACGAAACGAAAGTTGTATTTGCCGGATAATGACATGACCCACCGGGTCAGCTACGAATATCGCAAGTTAATCTTCTAAATAAGTAACCGCGGACAAGCAGAACGTTTCCCTTTGTGTTCGTCCTCCCTTACCGATTCTTCCCGTTCAGGGGGAGTAAACCTCCTTAACAAATCCGTAATCCGGGGTGAAGGGATCGACGAGCCTATCGGATGAATTGCAGTGACGTTACACTGTATTTCAGCGGCTCCCCTCCAAATACCTTCCCTACCTTTGGAGGTAACCATGGGGCATTGCAACATTGCGACTCTGTTGCAGGGTTGACTGCCTCCCCTGGTGGGAACAGATTTGGGGAAAATATTTCAAATTCTTTTAATGGGACCCCAGGGACACGAAGACAGTGCCCAACATGGTTAAGGATCGTTCAACAACACCAGAGCGGCTCTTCGCTCTTGGATGTTTTGGTGGTTATGCCGTCAACCACCAGGGACGGGAGACCTAGGCGTCGTATGGTTTGGACGAACCAACTTAACGAATTTATTGTCCGCGCCTATTATCGTGTCACGGATTTGGAACGGAATCCATCAGGGTACAGACATCGACTCCATAACGCGTTCATAACCCGCTTCCCGGAACTAAGTCATGTTCCGGAGCAGAACGTTGTCAATCAATACCGGGTGATAGTGAATAAACTCCGAGTTGCCATACCAACTAGGCAACAAATCTTCCAAGAGGTTTCACTTGAGCTCGGGCTGGAATCGTCAAATGACCGGACTAGTCAAAGGAGTAACACAAGTACTCCACCTGTAAGGCACTCCATGAATCCAGTAGTCAGAAGAAGCTTAGTAACTGGGGATGTGGACCCAATTTATAATGAGGCTTTGACCGCATTGCAGGTCGCATTCACAGAGTATACTGAGATTCTCCCAGAGGCTAGGTCAAAGATCCCAAAATTGAAGTTTACTTCGGCAACTACTAACATCATTGCTGCCGTTGACAGAATTTTGGCTGATCGTTTGGCTAGCGAGATTACTGCTACAGAGATTCACAGCCTGATCTACGTTGCAGCTGCCACGGTTATTCGTCTCCATAATCAATATCTTAGAGCGAATAACAGAGGTATGCGCAGATGGACTTTACCGTTCTGGGTGTTTCGACTAAACAAAAGAGTCGAAAAGTTGAGAAAGGAGATTGGTCGTGTGACGCAAGCACTCCTTGGAAATCCATCACCAAGAGTGCACAGATGCGTTGCGAACATCATTGGAAACTACCATCTGTCCAATGATATGCCAATCGAAGAAATCCTCGAGGCGCTGAAGCAGAAACTTGCGGTATGCTCCAATCGCATCCGTAGGTATCAGAAAAGCTTTCAGCGAAGGACAGGCAAGACCTTGTTCTTCCAGAACCAACGGGGATTCTACAAAAATCTCACCAACTCAGATAGGGAAAGTAACCTCAATCTGGATCAGGCAGAAGACTTCTGGAGAAGTGTTTGGAGTGAATCCAGCCGTTGCAATTTAGAAGCAGCGTGGCTCCCACACCTTATGCGTTCATGCGAGGCCCTCCCCAAAATGACCATGCCTGACGTAACTGAAGTCGACGTTGAAGCAGCCCTTGACAAGGCAGGTAACTGGAAGGCGCCAGGAGTTGACAAGATTCACAACTTCTAGCTGAAGCGGTTCAAGAGCACTCACAGGATATTGGCAAATCAATTTAATCAGATGGTTGCCGATCCTGAGTTAGTTCCACCATTTTTTGCCAAGGGGATAACTTTCCTCGTCCCCAAGGAACAGGGTGCCTCTTGCCCTTCAAAATGTCGACCAATTACTTGTCTTCCTACCATCTACAAGGTCTTCACTTCAGTTCTGTGCGCGAACATCTCAAAACATCTTGATGTTCATAAATTGATAGCTGAGGAGCAAAAAGAATGCGCAAAAGGCTCCCAGGCTGCTAAGAACAGCTTATAATCGATACGGTAGCTGTGTTACGAAGTGTTACGCTTGTATAAAATCAACCAGAATGTCGTTCTTCTTCTGAGAACAGTAATGAAGAATTGGAGCACGAAGCTATCGGTATGCTCACAAACATCAGGAGAGATACCAATCAGGCGTGGCATTTTCCAAGGCGACTCTCTAAGCCCACTGTGGTTTTGTTTGGCTTTGAATCCGCTATCCCATCTTTTGCATGAAAGCAAATACGGGTTCCAAGTCAAGCATGGCATATTGTCGAAATGTACATTAAGCCATTTAATGTACATTGACGACATCAAATTGTATTCCAAAGACGAGAACCAACTTCGCTCCTTGCTGGACATCACCATCCAGTTCAGCAGGGATATCGGCATGCAGTTGGGTTTGTAAAAAATAACAAATAAAATAAAATAACATCCGAATTAATGGTATGGCAATAATCAAATCTAAGTTGCGGGGGGAATTTGAACGGCATCTGGATCTTGTCCTTAAAACTGAGCTGTACGGGAAAAATAAGATCATGGCAATCAACACCTTCGCCATTCCCGTCCTTCTATACACTTTCGGTGTGATACAGTGGAGTAATACTGATTTAGAATCTGTCAATAGACGGGTAAGGGTAGTTCTTGCAAACAACAACATGCACAATAGAGCTGCCGAAAAATTGAGGACCACTATCCCACGTCATCAGGGAGGAAGGGGGGTACTTGATTTAAAAACGTTGCACTACAATCAAGTGCATTCTCTTCGTGAGTTTTTCTATGAGAAACAATCCTCTAGCCAAATACATCAGGCTACCGTCATGGCAGATAATAAATTATCTCCTTTGAACTTGAGAAGCAGAGAATGGGATCCCATGTCGAACGTTACTTCAGTCCAACAGAAGATCGACATGTGGAAAGAGAAACCCATTCACGGAGGTCATATAAAAAATTTGTTGTTGTCAGGCATTGACATCGAAGCCTCTAACAAATGGTTGACAAATGGTGTACTTTTCTATGAGACCGAAGCATTCCTAACTTCAATTCAGGATGCTTCGCTCCCAACAAAAAATTATAAACGGTACATTCTTCACGACTCCTCAATCACCAACTCCAGTTGTAGGTTATGTAACTGTGAAGAGGAGACCATCCAGCACATAACATCTGCGTGCAGGATGTTGAGCGGTACCGAGTACACCAATCGTAATAACTCCGTCTGCAAGATTCTCCATCAAAACCTTGCGTTGAAGTATAACTTAGTGGCAACCTACCATGCTTACTCAAACTACTGTGGGATCACACTATTGCCACTGACCACAGTGTAAATCATAACAGACCCGATCTAGTTCTGCGTCTGAAGGAAGAACGAGCGTGCTTTATAATCGATGTAGCCGTACCGTTGGACCGGAACACTGTTGAAAAACAGCACGAAAAAATCCGGAACTACGGCCCCTTGACAGACAATATGAAGCAGACTTGGAGACTACAAAAGATCGAAGTAATCCCAGTAGTAATTTCAGCGACGGGATTAGTCCCGCAGAACTTACATAAAGCGGTGAAAACGCTCGATCTTAGAACTGGACTATACATGGAGATGCAGAAAGCGGTTATCCTTGCAACCTGTGCTATAGTCTGAAGAGTCCTGTCCGGTAACAATCTGACCTAATGGGTTTCAGTCTTGATCCGCACTGTCTTCGATATAAGATCCATGTCTCTGTAGTGTAGAACCTCCGCGTCATTGGCTGAAGTGTTTGCGACAATCGGGATGTACATAGTAATACATTTTCGCATGGTCGCACACACTTTGCGTTAAAAAGCATCATCGCTGTGATGCGGGCCTTTGGATGTTGCCTTCAGCCCATCCTTAGGTTGGTCGCCCCTCGGTCCGGTTGGGCGGGAAGAGGGTCTGTGGGCTTTTTTAACTATATATAAAATAAATGAAAAACCAAAATATTTTTTTTTTAGTTTCGTTATGTTATGTAAATATCGTGCTATCAAGCCTAAGTTAAGGGGGTCATCCCGTGTGTCGGATCCGCGGAATCGAATTTTTTTCAAGCATCAATTGTATCTAGGTATATTGTTAAATATATTGGTAAAGTGATTTTTTGATATTCGAAGTTGTTTGGAAATTATAGTGTTGAACACGTGATAAGTCACATGTCAGATTTTTATTTTTCGGTCCGAATGACGTTCGAATGATTTCGCCAAAAGGACAAGAATTGAAGTCAAG
Source organism: Hermetia illucens (assembly GCF_905115235.1). Lineage (NCBI taxonomy): Eukaryota > Metazoa > Arthropoda > Insecta > Diptera > Stratiomyidae > Hermetia > Hermetia illucens. Next base: position 123,314,771 of record NC_051851.1, on the reverse strand, counting down.
ACTGTACATGTGTTTCTTGAAGAAACCTAAAGTTTATGGACTAGGTATAGCAGATCAATCATCAGTTAAGGTTTTGTGGCTAAAAATCGCATTCTACTTTTTAAATGCGTTTTTCTCAAAACCGCATGTTGAAAATCGGCTGCCACCATAGCCCAAAATCTATCTAACGAAATTCTTTGAAATTTTCAGGACTTCAAACTAGGATAATTGCGATTCCTTAGTTAGTAGTTTTTTTTTTATTCATTAAAGAAGCCTTAAAAAACACCAAAATTCAGAAAAAAAAGTTTAACACGGCACCAAAATCCTAGTTTGCGGACTGTAGTTAAGTCTTGACGTTAAAATGCCGTTTACTTTTTTTCTTTAAGATGAGCGTAGCGCCCTCTAGCGGGGCAACAGAAAAACACCTTTTTGGAGATGGGTGTATAAATTGCTCTGTATTTTAATAACGAACTATGAAATCGAGCTGGATTGCGCATGTATCTTCATCCAGTACTTCAAAAAAAATTTCTAAAAAAAGCCAAAAAAAACGGCTTTCACACGGGATGACCCCCTTAAGGAGGTGGCTTTGGGCAACGTATTTACAGTGCAGTTCCAGCGAATTATGAACAAGGCTGATTTCAATGTCCTGTGAAATTTAGTGTACGTAGATTTACGATATTTGTATTTTTTTGCTACACCTCAGCTTCTTATTGTTTGTCCAATTCTGTACTCCCCACTGACACTGGAAAAAGGCTCGTAATATTTTGCTTTACGCTGAAAAATGCCACTGAATAGATACGTACTAGAGCATTGTTGCGTCTCATGGTTTGTAGCATTATCATGTTAATCAGGCGATTTTTATGGTGAAAACCTTTGACATCATTGCAAAACGTTAGCCCTCATTAAGATCGATTACTAAATCAATTGATTTCAACAGTTTTTAATGTAAACGTCTTAAAAATGTGCCTTTTCTCAAAAATCGTGTAATTGACAGTATGGACAGAAAAGCTGATATTCCAGCAACCAAAACAGAAGCTATTCTTCTGATTAGTAGGGGGTAAGTGTGAGTACAGTCTCCACATAAGCTAAAAATATCCATAGAGGAAAGAGCGATCAACCAAGTAAACGATCGAACTGTAAGGGCAAACTCAAAATTGTTTGAGAACCGCAAAGTAACTTTTAAGAAAGTCCAAAAAAAAATTGGAAACTAGTGGGGTCTTTTTGTCCATTCGAACATTGAAGCGTTGATATGATGAAACTGGTTTAAAATCGTATCGTCCCATAAGAAAGCTAAAATTGAATTGAATTTCGCAAAGCAGTACAAAACATTCACCGCAGCTGATTGAGAATGAAAAGTAATTTTTAAGTATTTGCTATTACAAAAAATAACTGTAACCACAGATGGTTTTTTAGCTCCTGTTTAGTGATGAATAAACTTCGAAGGCATTGACAGAGCAATTTGTTTCCATTTGACGAAGTACCAGCCTTCTTGGATTCAAATAACAGTTAACACCTTCATGCAGTGATGGTCTGGGAAGTGGTAGTGAAAAAAAGTCCTAAACCGTTGCACTTTATTAAAGGCAATACATACCAGGAACAATATTTCAAAGTTTAAATTTAAACAAAGAATGGAAGCAAATGCGGATTTTAGCATCTTTATCAAGGGAATGCACCCCGCCATGCCCCCAAAATTAGTCAAGCGATTTTTGACCAGTCGAAACTTCGCCGCTCTTTCTTGGCCACCCAAATCTCTTGATATCAACCCCATTGAAAATAGTTGGAGTTTGTTAAAACAAAAGTTTCATGAGAGGTCAAACCTACGAAGAAAGTTTTAACACAAAATATTAGCAAAGTATGTCTGAAAAATCAATTATCTCGTAATTCGTTGAATCTTGTGTTCAGAGTATACCACGCAGAATTGAAAGCATAATTTGAAACAAAGGTGGATAGACAAAATATTAATAATTTCTAGAAAAACACAGAAATATTTTATTTAAAATCTAAAATTCATTCCCTTTTTTTCTGAAGCATAATTGTAAAAGTGTCCGGATAGCTGAGTGGTTAGAGCGCAAGGCTGTCGTACGGAAGGTCGCGGTTCAAATCTCACTGGTGGCAGTGGAATTTGTATCGTGATTTGACGTCGGATACCAGTCGACTCAGCTGTGAATGAGTACCTGAGTCAAATCAGGGTAATAATCTCGGGCGAGCGCAATGCTGACCACATTGCCTCCTAGTGTACCGTTACGGTCTTGAATGAAGTGCTCTAACACACTTCAAGGCCCTGATCCAACATGGATTGTTGCGCCAACGATTATTACTATAATTTATTTTATTCCACAGTTCAAAGGCAATATATCAAAATTTTCTAATTGTTCATAATTCGAAAGAACGCGAGCACGCGCAGAGACTTATCGCGAACTCCGTCGAGCGGAGAAGCGACTTCGCAGACGGAAAAAGTACAGGGAGGAACCGCACCAGGCGCGGAAGTTTTACCAACAAGTCAGCAGGATGAAGCACCTCGATGCTCATCCTGCCGAGACAAAGAGGGAAATCTGATTTCCGACAGAATGGGCATATCGGCGAGTTGGAGGTCCCGCCAACTGAAGACGACGGACAAATACTGCCACCACCAAGTTTAGGAGAAACAGTCCGTGCAATTCATCGGCTAAAAAATCACAAGTCGCCAGGAGCCGATGGAATTACAGCCGAATTGGTTAAATATGGAGGCGACCAGTTACACCAAGTGGTTCATCAACTTGTGCTCAAGGTATGGGACAGCGAATCAATGCCTGACGACTGGCAACGAGGCATTATCTGTCTTATACATAAAAAGGGAGATATCACACAGTGTAGCAATTATACAGGCATCACGTTGCTGAGTACCATCTATAAGATATTCTCCACTATCTTGCTAGGCCGGATAGCCCCATACGCCCAGAACATCATTGGCCCATACCAAAGAGGCTTCACTCCAGGCAAATCAACAACAGATCAGATTTTCTCTCTGCGGCAACCGATGGAAAAACTGTTGGAATATGGACAACAATTACACCATCTGTTCATCGACTTTAAAGCCACCTATGACAGCATAGCCAAGGTAAAACTGTACACGACCATGAGAGAATTCGGTATCCCGACGAAATTAATAAGACTGACTAGGCTGACGCTGACTAATGTGCGAGGCCAGATAAAAGAAGCAGGATCACTCTCAAGACCATTTGACATCAACAACGGTCTACGACAAGGGGATGCGCTATCATGCGTCCTCTTTAACCTGGTCCTCGAGAAAGTGATCCGTGATGCTGAGGTAAATGCAAGAGATACGATCCTCTTCAAGTCCACCCAACTACTGGCCTATGCTGACGATATCGACAATATGGGAAGAACCACCCGAGACGTACAAACTGTCTTCATCCAGATCGAGCAGGCGGTTGGACGATTCCGTAGCCTACACAATGACGAAATCTATGAGCGATACCATGACCGTCCGGTTGTGGATAAAATCCGGCTCAATAGGTTACGGTGGGCGGGTCACTTAATCCGTATGGATGAGGATGATCCCACCCGGAAAGTCTATAAAGGCAATATCTATGGTAGAAAAAGAAGACGAGGCAGACCCTGCCTAAGATGGAGCGATGGCGTAGGTCAGGACGCCAGACAGCTTTATAGGGATATCGAATTGGTGGACCTCGGCGCAAAATCGGGATGTCTGGAGTTCCTTATTAAGGCAGGCCTAGACCGGATACCGGTTATTGCGCCGTTGCTGATGATGATGTCTCTGCTGGATCCGACCACTTTTATATTGTATTATATTTTCCTAGAAAGGATTTTATTCTATAAAAGTATTTGGACAATGGTATGCTCACCCATTTTGTATCGGCTAGAATGCTTTCTTGTTCGAAGAGTGTTGAATGTTGGTTCTTCCATACCTGGTTTTGCTTTCACTTAATCAGGTTTTTGATTATTTCGGCCGTGTAACCATTCTTGATTGCTGTATCAAGTATGAACATTCTTTCTTTATGGAAGCTATCCTTGTTTAAGGGGTATTTGCAGAGCCGGTGTACCATTGAATTGTAGGCAGCCATTTTTTGTGTTGCGGTATGAGCCGAAGTTGCTGGTACCGTTCTTTGGGTTGCCGTTGGTTTTCTGTATATCTCCAATTCGAGTTTTCCGCTGTTGTTTGTTATTCGTAGGTCCAAAAATAGTAGAGATCCATGTTCTTCGATCCTGAACATGAATTTGTGGAAACTTCGGAACGTAGCTCGAAGAACTGGAGGGGCCCAGATCTAAATTGGGTGCAAAAGTTTCATCAGTATGGTTCGTTGGCACATCATTAGTCGCCCTCAGGGATTTCCGCACTTTCCCACTGCGTGTATTACCAACCTTGTCCGTAAAAAAACACGACTGCCGAACCCGCGGACGCAAAACTGTTCACCTGCTTATCAAACCCCTACAGGTTCGCAACGTCCATTATTAGTAGAAGGCTCAATGCATAGCTCGCAACCAAGAACATTCTATCGGAAGAGTAGAAGTGCTGTTGGGTTGGATCGAGGGGTTGCAAATAGGAACTCGTTGCCGACTCGGTAGTTGTAGGAGAGGAAACTAGAGGCCAAACAAATTTCTTTAGTTCCTATATCGATTACGCCAAAGCTTTTGACTGCGTCCCGCACACTTGACTAATCGACGTCCTAAATCTGTGTTTTTAGCGACAGTTATGGAAGGGTGGCATACCATCTTATGAGTGCATTCATCTGAGGGTACTAATACCTGAGAGCCTGAATAATGCTAGAGGGCATGGCTTGGTAATAAAATATGGTCTACGTATTATGCGCGAGCTGGCACGCTTGATGTATTGAGACGCCATCAAGCAAAATGTTTCGGTTGGAATATCTCGTCATAGGGTCAAAGCTCTTACTGTACAAGACTATGATCTTGCCAGTCCTCATGTGTTTCTCGGAAACTTGGGTTCTTAGCAAGAAAAATTGCGAACTCTTGGCCGCGTTCGAGAGAAGTATCCTTCGAAGAATTATTGACCCCCTACACGAGGATGGACGATTCCGTAGCCTACACAATGACGAAATCTATGAGCGATACCATGACCGTTCAGTTGTGAATAAAATCCAGCTCAATAAGTTTCGTTAAGTTAAGAAAAAGAAGACGAGGCAGACCCTGTCTCAGATGGAGGAATGGTGTAGGTCAGGACGACGGACAGCTTTTAGGGATACCGAATCGGTGGACCTCGGCACAAAACCGTGGTGTCTGCAGTTCCTTACTAAGGCAGGCCTAGACCTTACAAGCTTCATACCGAATATAGCATTGGTGACCCCCACATCTAAGCTATGACCAGGACAGTCTTCTACAAATACCCAGGGATTCTACAAAAAAACAATCTTCGAAGCGGTGGTCTGAAGTATGCTTTTCTCCCCGAATTCCTGCGACGTGTCAAGCTGGTACAGAAATTGCATCTCTAGGGGAAGAAGAAAATAAACGCACTGAATATATTTGCTATCGCTCCATTGGCATATACATTCGGAATATTATCGTGGACGAAGAACGAACTGGAAATCGCCGAGCGGCGGAAATGGACTACTTTACAAATTCCGAATTTCTGCCACGGAATGGATGAACCTACCTCGTGACATGGGAGGCAGGGGTGTAGTTGATATTGTGGCACACCGCCAATTCCACTCCTTACGCGCTTATTTTTACAGCAGAGAGCAGGCGTATCCTTTGCATGCGGCTATTTATATGGCAGATTACGGGTTAACTGCACTTAACTTCAAGCATCGATCTTTCAGTCTTCTGAGTGAAGTAAAGTCAGACCAAGACCGGATCGATGAATGGAAGTCGAAAGCAATGCACGGTAAATGTGTGGACTGAAATTTCTCGATCCACATTTATCAAACCGATGGCTGTGTGCTGGGGGCTATTGGCTGAAGCGGAGGCATGCATGTCTGCCATTCAGGATGGCATTGTCGCCTCCCGAGCTTATAAAAAGCTCATAATGAAGAAGCGGGTGGAGGATAGCCAGTGCAGAATATTTGTTTCGACATTAGAGACGTTTGACCATTTCATTTCTAGCTTCACGGTAATGGTGCTGGTGCAGTTCACGAACAGGGTCTATGTAAGGTGATCCATCAAAACCTTGCATATACGTATAGGCTGATCACGGGAACACGTTCGGTTTACTGATATGAGACGCACGCATTACTCAATGGTTCTGCTTATAGCGTATATTGAACCGATAAGTTCGAACCGATCGCTATATACTGCACAGTAAGCCTGACGTGCTGCCAGTTGACAAGCCTGCGTAATATATGCATACTTATATTATTACTATCCCTCGTAATAGGAACGTTGAATGGAAATACGTGGAGAAAAAGGTGAGCTATGTGCTACTGGCCCGGGAAGAAATTTGAAGTTTTGAGAGGGTGGTTGTAGTTCCCATAATATCACGGTTCCCCACATGTCCTGGGACTCTCATATAGTCTAGTTTAAACCATGCAGAAACACACGTCTAAAAACATGTTCGATGTTGCGGAGACTTCTCGGCGGATCCCTCCACTAACCTCCCGCCGACCACTACCACCAGATCCGCTCTATATCTATTTTTAAGTGGATAGGATCCTCCGAGCCTAAATACTTGGCACTTAGTGTGTAAGTGTGAATAATTCCATTACTGATGTTATACCTTTTAGAAAAGGACTCACCCTCCCAGCGCCACCGACAAACAGAATATTAGTAAACTATTATATGATCGCTGTAAACTTATTGCAATAGTCAAAAAATCAATTTTACCCATAAAGTAAATGCAGCAGTTCATACAAGCTTTATCGCTCATTCAAAGCTTCTTACTCTATCTGACCTGCGTTTATTTCTCAAAGAGTAAATGAATAAAATCTTGTGTATATCAAATACAGACCCTCAGATAAAGCTTTCCAGATAAAAAATAGTTTAAACGATCAATCGGGAACCTCTAAGAAATTAAGCCAAGCACTTTGAAAAGTACAGCGTTATCATTCTTTTTCAATTAACTATTTCCAATTCATCAGGTAACCAGGATTTCGTACCTTCGTAGAATAAAGGGACAAATAACTTTGGATTTCTTCTTAAGAAAACGCTTGTATGGCACACGATGCATTCCTAACACATTACTGAGCACTACCTCCGTTGTTTCGTTTATATCAAGCTAATCTCCACTAATTTAAGATACATTCCTCTTAGATACTCTTTCTCAAAAAATCATACCTCACTACCATTCTATGAAACTTAGTCCTGTATTCAAAGTGCCAGAAAAAGGTTTTACATGGTTGCCCCTGAATAGTAATAGACGCTATTACGGCTCATAAGTAACATCATTGTATACGTAAATTGCATAACGTTGGCCTTTAATTTGCGTAATTCAACCAACACATCCCTACGGCGAATGCAAAACTGTGCTTTTCAAGGATTTCTGCTAAATGCATACACTCAACACTATATATTGCCGTCATTAAAAACTCAAGCGATTCACAGACTTAACGACTTCCTCCAAGAGGTTGAAAGCAGGTTTGGAGTTCTTAATACAAGTTCTCGTTTAATAATGCATCAGAGCGTGGTACGTGACGATTAGGGAGGCCCTTTCCTTGTGCTTATCATGGCATCCATAATATTGCGGTGACTTTTAATGGTTCCGCCAGGAGCCATGAGGCTTACTACATACAGCGAGCTGTAATCAAAGAGATCTGCTAGCGCACGGAAGTATACAATAACAATAGCTAAAACATGAAAATTTACTCCTGCAACAAGACAGGCCGATTTTCTTCGTACATCCTATTCACCACCATATAAATACTTTAACACCTTGAAGCGAGCTTCCCCCCACCATTATCACACGTCCTCACTTTTTCGTGGGGTTGCGATGCAGCGGCAGAAGTTTAAAAACTCCAAACCTCACCTTGTTTTGCTTCTATAAAGAGGCTTTTCACAGCTTTCTGAGTGACTCTGTTCCTCCCGATCCAAAGAGGATTTGCGCATCACGGAAGAGGAAGGTTAAACTAGTTGAGGAAACAGGCATTGTTGGCCAAGTTTTAGGATTTAACCCTTAACAGATGTCAATGTGCTAGATAAGGACACTGTGGCTGAACATATGATGCAGATTGTTATATGATAACTATGTGCTGTGCCATCAATGCAAATGAAAGGATACACGAGCCGCTAAACTTAGGAGCATGAAGGAAATGAGGAATCAGCCAAATGGGATGTGAAATACGAAAATAAGCGACTCATTATTCAAGAATTTCCTTGCATGTAACATATAAAATCAATGAAACACTGCTGACACGAATAGGAATTTCATTCACAGAAGGGTTAAAGGAAATCAAATAAAACAATAACACAAACGAAATAAGTCCTAATTGAATGCCACCAATCTGACATCTGAGAAATGGAAATAAATTTAGACTGGAAATAAGTAACATCCTCACGTAGTCTTTAGCCTAGGCATCGGACAATTGTGCAAGCCAAGATAAACAAGTCAACAATAGGAAGTTGTCCAGGAGAAATGAGTTTTTCCACTGCCATGGCGTACAGTCATTGTAGCAAATTCAGGCGCAGGAAGAAGCAAAGATGGGAAGATCATACTTGGGAGGTAGCCATAAATTGTGTTCTTCTACAGGCTCAGCTATGAGGTATATGCGACTATTTAGATACAGTATATACGAGTATTTAGAGGTATTTTTGTATCTATATATCTAGCCATATACACACATGTATGTGGGACGAAGATGCATATTTCGTGTCACCCATGGGGTTACCACCTACTTCCTACATCTACGTGTCACAAAAAGTATCCATGTTCTTTGTTGATAAAGGCTACAAGGACTCTCGGTATACTTTCGCCATGACTCTTGAAGGAAGATGTCGTTTGTCTTGTGATTAGTTTCGCGCTATTGTGCCAAGGTATATCGAGCGGAACACCAGCGATAAGAATATATAAACGGAAAAATGAGAGTCTTGCGGTTTTGGAAAACAAAGAAAGTTGCGAAAGGAAATTAGGCTCTAATGCCTGCCATAGCAAGGACCAATTAAATTAAACCGTGTCATTCATCTTCCTTTCCCAAGAAAAAGTCTAGGTATTAGATACAAGTGTACTGCAATGGTTCCTTTTACATGTGCTTGCACACACTGAAGGGATAACCTTTTATCCGGATTTCCAATTTCCGTTCAACGTACCATTCTGCAGTGGGCTCATGCTGAAACGAGCCTTCACAGTACCAATCGATACCAAATAATCCCCTGTGCACACTAAAAACTTTGAGGAAAAACCTATTGGATATAAAGGGAACCAGTCCGATTTTTCTGTGGCTTGCATGCAACCTCCTGATATTCGGATTCATCCACTCTCCATTCCGCAAATTTTGAATCCAATTCTAGTAGCTTCTATAATGCTTAGTCCGGAACACATTCGCCGAGAGTGAGAAGGCGGAAACATCTATCAAAGCTAAACTACTACAGTCTGGAAAACTTAAAGCGGCATATGGTCTACTTGCCAGATCCTTGTTAAATATTCACCGAGTATAAAGATAAATTATTAGGCAAGCGAAATAAGCAGGAAATCATGGAAAACGACGGGGACGGCGGCTCGCTTTAAACCTCCTCAAAACTTTACAATGTTTTCATTCAGAAAATTTTATAAATGCTCCCAGGTTTATCGGAGTCATTACTTATGGACGTGAACCAAATATTCATTCCAATAAAACTTCACAATTGGGTTTTCGTCGGGGGCGGGATTTCGTGTATGAAATGTAAGCATGAAATATTCACAAGTGATTAAATTGTGTCTTGGCATGCAACCAGCCGAATCCACAGGATCGGTTTTCCACCGCTTTTATTCCTAAAAAATTCTGGATATACAGCACACAGGACGGCCAACTTCCAGGACATTCAATGAAATTGTCGGAATACATTATGGTAAATTTGAACGGCGTATGAAGGTATGACTGAGCGCCGCATGCAGAATTTATTCATAGTAATGAAAGAAAATAGAGTGGAATGCATTTAAGGTGAAGTGTCCTGAGCTATTCATGTTTCACATTGAAGTGGTCCTTATTCGACTTACAGCGGAGGTGCTTTTATGAAATGTAGAGCTTTTAATCCGGATTTATATGGAGAAAGGTTTCATTTTCTCTAAGCACGCTTCACTTTCGAGTAAGAAATTGCATCCTGACAATTTCGTAAGTACGAATGTGGGCTTTTCATGTGAGGTCAAATGTCCTCTACGTACATGCACATCTAATTTCACTTACTCCAACAATTAAATTTCTTTTGCATTCATTTAACCACACATCCCGGAAAAGGAGGTACGAGTAATAGTTGAAGCTCAGCGCAAGGACAGTTTGGAAAAGAGGTTGAGGTAAAAGCGTTAAGCGTCCAGTTCGAGTATAATAGCAATTGATGGAGTCACACCAATAGCATCCGCAAAACTTAAAATTTTGGGAAAGCTACTTAAGTTCCATTTACACATGCGATTGCATGAGAAATGCATCGATAGCTAACCAGGAAGTCAATATCACTTTACGTACAGGTAAAGGTTATGTGGTGGTACACTTAAAGGTTATATAATGGATTAGCAATAATAGCGAATAGCGGTACCATTAGCGGATATATGATATTTTTTATGACGCTGGGAAAATACAGCAGGAGGCGACAAAAATGGATGAAATCATCATCTCCGAACACGATAACGTCTACCGTCGCACTTACTGTCATGTGTTATCTAAGTAAGGTTTATAGGTGGGCAAATTATATATTCAATCTAAATTGCAAAACAACAGAGTCGCAAGGAATTGATGAATATGTTACAAGCAGCCAAACGTGTGCATTATCGGGTAAACTGCAACGAAATACATTTGGAATTAAACATTGGACGAAGAAACCACATCCGAAAAACTTCACTGTTTAGGAATTAGTGGCAGTCTCAGATAAAACCGACTTTGACTACAAAAAATCGAACACACATTCCGGTCCTAGACTAAGCAGGAATCATCTAGAGTAGTTTGCAGTGTCTGCGGCTTTGCGACATGTGCAGTATTTGATTTCCTTTTTCCAGCGACAATCCTACAAGGAAGTGCATTTCGTTCTATATAACATTTCCTCCGTTTTTCCCGTTTTAACAAACATCCCTCAGCTTTTCAACTGATTTGACTCTTATTCACAGTTTAGTCGACTGGTATCCGACACCCAGTCTCAATAACAAATCCGTTTACCACCAGCAAGGTTTGAACCGTGACTTTCCGCTACGATAGCCCAGCGCTCCAACCACTTGAGCAATCCGGACGCTATTCGATACAGTATACTCCTCTCAATCCCCTATTTCCCATCCCAGCATTCATTTATATCGAACATTTAAAATTTTTTTATTTACAATTTAAAAAAACCTACATTTGGTAACTTTCCCCCAAACCTAAAAATCAATTTCCATTTGAGCAGATTTCAATTTGTATTTAAGGGGGTATGCTGGATCCGTGGAATCGATGTTTTTTATCATCAATTGTATTTAGACATAGTGTCGAATATTTGAGCAAAGTGATATTCTGAGCCATTCGGAAATGACAGCGTTAAACAGGTAAAGTCACGTATGTCAGGTCTATGTCGATCGCCATATTTTTTCTTAACTATGGTAAGGTATGTATGATTGTTAGAAGCTAGTAGAATCTTATGTTTTCATCAAATTTTAATATTATCGAATCCAATATTATATTTGAAGCCTTTTGAGCCGTTAGTTTTTGATTTTCGTTCAGATCCTTCACCAAACTGTTGGGATGAGTTGTCAGTCTGTTTGTTTGTTGATTATTTTTCACAAAAAAAAGCGTCCCTGTAATAGGACGCAGAATTCTAGATTGCACCCGTTGCAATAGCTCTATATTAAATCTTCTTCTTTTTCTTCAGCCTTTGTCCCGTTCACAAGCGGAGTCGGCTCGTCGTGATCGGTTTCGCCGTTTGGCTCTAGCGAATCCCTGATCTGGGTGCAACCTCGAGGCTTTTAAATCCCCATCCAGCGTATCAACCCACCGTTGTTTAGGTCTGCCTTTTGGTCGTTTACCATCGACTTCGATGTTCAGACCAATCTTGGCAAGTAAATTCTCGTTAGCACGAATTGCGTGACCATACCGTCGAAGACGCCTCCCTCGCAACTTTTCCACGATCGATGCAACCCCATAACGATCGCGGATATACTCATTTCGGATGTGATTAAAACGTGTCACGCCACTAGTCCAACGTAACATCTTCATCTCCATTACCGCAAGACGCCGTTCATTCTCTTTCATAGTTTGCCAACACTCAGAACCATCGCGAGCGGCAGGACGGACGGCATTGCGATAAATTTTAGATTTGAGACGTTCGTTAATACGTCGATCACAAAGAACACCAGTTGTGGACCACTTCATCCAGATTGCGTTAATGCGTGAAGCAATTTCATAACGCAGTTCTCCATTGGCTGACAGCGTTGACCCGAGGTATTTAAATCGGTCAGTTCTGGGTAGATTACTGCCGCTGACGCTTGTCGTTTGATGTCTCGTGTGATGGTGTCCATAACAAGAATAAAGAGGAGTGGTGAGAGGACGCTTCCTTGATGAACACTAACAGAGAAACGATGCGCTCAGCGTGAATTGCGTCAGTAGTTCCGCAGTTCTTGACAAATCCGGCTTGATTCATGGTTATTTCAACGATTTCGCGAATACGGTTGTCAAGAATGCGTTCAAAAATCTTCATGGTATGGGAATGTAACCGGATCGGACGGTAATTTGAACATTCTGCTGGATTACCTTTTTTTCCATATTGGAACAGTGTTACTTTCTTGGCAGTCACATGGTGTTCTTCCTTCCTGAATAACCCAGTTAAAGAATTGGGTCCCAGCTCTTCGCTTTCCAGAGCTCACATGCGATGTCGTCAGGTCCTGGGCTTTCCCCGATTTCATTCGTTTTACTGCCTCCTCGACTTGAAGCCCTTGAATGTTTAACGTAGGTACCTATCGGGGAGACTTAATCATACGGTTTTCTTCACATCCGGATTGATTTTGTGACCACAATCAGAGCCCCGCTGAGACAAGCAACAACGGTACCAGTCTATAACAAGTGATTCATACTGGTGGATGCAAGAATTACCTAAATCTCTACCGAACTAAAGAGTACGGCACCCGTGTTGAAACGCAACACCACGCCGAGGCCCGAAGGTCTCTTCTCGCTTGAGCACAACCTCAACCACCATAAAATTCCCACTGGGGGGGCCAACCGCAAACAACCGAGCTGTACTCACATACAAGAGGAGTTCACCCGAAGTATGAGAATCCAGGGGCTATCCCGGTTCCCTGGTAAGGTTTCGTGACCAATTTGTCACTTCAGATGAGTCCCCGTGCAGACTCGGGTCTGATCGCCCTAATTAGGCCTTTAGAGCATTCGCCTACTGCATCACGGCCGGCAAACCAAAGTGAGTACAGCGTCTCCCGGTGCCACCACTATGGAGGTTCCCCTCGGCCACTTGGTTTTGGTTTGGCCGACAGGGTTGCCGCCCCATCTTCCTCATCGCCACCTCTGAGCACCAGTTGCGCTGACAGGTGGAACTGATCCAAAGTCGGCAATGATTGTGGAAGTGGAGGATGAGCAAATTCTTCAGTTGAAATCTGGTCGAAGTATTCTCGCCATCTATCTGTTGCGGCTCGACGGTTGGTAAGCAAAGTACCGTTCTTGTCATTAACGCAACAGAAGTGTTCGATATCCTGTGTACGTTCGTTACGGCTTTCAGCAAGTCGATACAGATCTTTCTCGCCATCCCGAGTGGCAGCGACCGCTTTGTTTGCTTCCCGGTTGGCATTCTTATAAATTTTTCAATTAGCAGGCGTTTTATCGTCGAGAAATTTGTGGTAGAGGCGTTTCTTTTCACGGACCTTCATTTCAACATCATCATTTCAAAGCCAAGTATCTCGGTTGATGTACCGCTTACCCGACCTGGTGACCCCGAGGGTTGTACAGGCTGCTTTGTGGATCGTGTTTTTCATTTGGTTCCATGATTCCTCCACATTCGTAATGATCGACAATCGTGTGGGTGAGATCACTTCATTCATCTCACCAAATCGCCACCATTTCATGCGCCGCGGGCCAGTGAGTTCCTCACACTGTTTTATCGGTGGCTTAATTCGCAGGACAGCAATCAACGGCCGATTTTGAGGTGCGATGGTCTCATAGGGAACGATTTCGCAATCAGTGACAGTGATAAAATGTTGGCGTCTGAGAATATAGTCGATTTGCGTTTTACTGTTCCCACTATAAAATGTAGGAAAATGAGACATTCTCACAGAATCCCATAACTGGATCCCATATATCCAGATTGGCTTTATGACTGCCTTGTCCAAAAGAACTTTGTGCTCCAGGGTGCACTCCTTGCTTTGATGGTCATCTTTTGTTTCTTGGCTTCAATTATATATATATGGGGCTCAATTTAAGTTCATTGGAGGGCAGGTTATCCGACCGAGCGTGAGTGTTATATAAGTGCACTTGTAGTCTTTGACGTTTAACTTTCACGTATTCAGCCATTTCTCGATCTGATTTACATGCGACTCAAAATCCTAATAGGGTTTTGACATGGGTGGCCAGAAACGAAATATTATCAGCAAATATAGATGTGACTATTTCCTGTCTGATATGTAGATAAGGTATGCATCGGTCCTGGTATGCTTCCGTGTCGCACGTCAGCATTGATGTTATGGTCACACACGATAAAACTTTTGTACCGAATTCTAAATTTCCGCTTAATTAGATAATCATCGTCAAGTAGTTTCTTAATTCTAAGTTACGCTACACCTTTGTGCCAGACTCTATTAAATGCCTCGCTACATCGCAGAACAATACTTCTTCTTCTCTTATGCTCCGCCATAAATCTACGAACTTGCTCCGTCATGATATGCCTTTTGGGGAAGCCAAATTGATGTGAAGGAATTACTTTTTTGTCGGCAAAGAAAGAGGAGAATTTTGCCCTCGAAAAGCGTTGACACTACGGATAACAAACTGATTGGCCGCTATGAGCTTCATCATCAACGGCGGAACAACCGGTATTCGGTCTAGACTTGCCTTAGTAAAGAACTCATCCCGGTTTTCCGCCGAGGTCCCCCAATTCGATATCCCTAAAAGCTATCTGGCGTCCTGACCTACGCCATCGCTCCATCTTAGGCACGGTCTGCCTTGCCTTCTTTTTCTACCATAGATATTGCCCTTATACACCCTTTGGGGTGGATCATTCTCACCCATACCGATTAGGGAACCCGCCCACCACAACCTGTTGAGCCGGATTTCATCCACAATCAGACAAGAACACAGGTCTCCGAGGAATACGTAAGGACTGGCAGGATCATAGTCTTGTACAGTAAGAGCTTTGACCCTATGGTGATACGTTTCGAGTGAAACAGTTTTTGTAAGCTGAACTAGGCTCTGTTGGCAGTCAACAACCGTGCGCGGATTTCATCGTCGTAGCTGTTATTGGTTGTGATTTTCGACCCTAGGTAGGAGAAACTATCGACGTAATAGTCTCCTATCTATATTCTTCCCGTTTGACCGGTACGATTTGATGCTGTTCTTTCTTTGGTTTTTGGCCCTGACGTTGCCACCATCTCCCCCGTCTGGTCAATCTGGATGAAGGTAGATTGTATATCTCGGAATGTTTTTCCAATAATGTGAATACCGCGTAGCCCAATAGCCCAGTATTTGGGTGGACTTAAAGAGGATGGTGCCTTTTGCATTTACATCTGCATCACGAATCACTTTCTCCAGGGCCAGGTTAAAGAAGATGCATGATGGGGCGTCCTCTTGTCTTAGACTAGTGTTGATGTTGAATGGTCTCGAGAGTGATCCTGCTGGTTTTATCTCGCACATTGGTCAGGGTGAGCCTAGTCACTCTTATCAATTTAGTTGGGGTGCCGCAGTCTCTCATAGCCGTGTACAATTTTACCCTGGATATGCTTTCATAAGCGGCTTTGAAGTCCATGAAAAGATGGTGCAACTCTTGTCCATATTCCAACAGTTTTTCCATCGCTTGCACAGAGAGAAAATCTGATCTGATGTTGATTTGCCTGGAGTGAAGCCTCTTTAGTATGAGCCAATTATATTCTGGGCATATGGCACTATCCGGCCTAGCAAGATAACAGGTATAATTACAATGCCTGCACTATGTGATAGCTCCCGTTTTATGTATGGAACAGATAATGCCTCGTTACCAGTCGTCAGGAATTGATTAGCTGCCCCACACCTTGAGCATAAGTTGATGAACTGATTGGTGTAGTTGGTCGCCTCCATATTTAACCAATTCGGCTGGAATTTCATCGGCCCCTGGTGACTTATGGTTTTTAAGCCGATGGATTGCACGGACTGTTTCTTCTATGCTTGGTGGTGCCAGCATTTGCCCGTCGTCTTCAGTTGGCGGGACCTCCAACTCGCCCATATTTTGGTTGTTGAGCAGCTCATCAAAATACTCAACCCATCGCTCCAATATGCCCATTCTGTCGGAAATTATATTTCTCTCTTTATCTCGGCAGAATGAGCATCGAGGTGTATAAGGCTTCATCCTGCTGACTTGTTGATAAAACTTCCACGCCGGGTGTGGTTGCTCCCTGTACTTTTCGGGTTCGCAGAGCTTGTGGTTCTCCCAGGCTACCTTTTTCCGTCTGTGAAATCACTTCTCCGCTCAACGGAGTTCTTGATAATTGGCTGCGCGTGCTCGCGTTCTTTGAGAATGCAACGTTACTCGATATACAGCATTTTTCCCATATGAGGTTGCTAGCGTTAAATCCAGCGATGTTTTCCAGTTTCGCGGAAAGAAACCGAGTTGAATAACCCTATTGAATAACTGGGTGGTGTACTTGATAGCGATAGGTGGTAACTCTTTGCCCATTTTGGTGGTAATGTTGTCAAGGCTAGCCTTTTTTGGATTGATTTTCTGCAGTACGCAATTGAGGACGTCTTTCGTTCTTATTCGAAACCCGTTTACTGGCCTAGCAGGGAGTAATCTGGATGAAAGTGGATCAGTCGCTTCAGCTTTTTGGTTGCCCTCTGTAGAAAGTAGCTAGCTGCTGCTTCAGTCTCGGGAATCAATGTTCCTGCCATTCCCGCCTCAAATTTTGTTTACTTATTATCAGCTATTTCTGTTGATTTCTGCTGATATGTTCCTGAACCCACCACTACTGTTCAGCGGTGGAGAAGAGTTTCGAGCTGCTGCAACGGTGCATTGATTGAATTGCTTGACAGTATTGTGGAGGTCGTGGGAATTTTTCAGTAGAACTCTGACGCGGAGATGGGCGCTGATGTATTTGTTGTACTTCGGGTTTGTTTAAAGTTATTGCCTTACTGGTGATAGTCATTATAACAATTGAGTGATCCGAAGATAAGTCAAAGTTCGATGTGGCACACATATTGTCTCGACGGAGATTTCCAAACCCCAAAACTAATAAGATCACGAATTTTGCACAGGTCAGCGGGCCAATATATAGGCTGCCCTGGATAATTATCATCAAGCCTCTGGACCTGCTTGTAGAACAGTTGTCTGTCTTTCGGAACGATTATTCTTGATCAGTGGGTGTGCTTGGCATTACAGTTCCCGCCACAGAAATTTTTTTTCCAAGAGTGCTAAAAAGGTTATTTCGTCGCTAGATTCGGTTAGGCGGATAGAGGTAGCGCGAAGGTATTCCCTACAGTAACTGTTTAGAGCCAAGAGTCTAAGCCGGGATTTGATTAGCATGTCAGTTCTTGGTATCGCAGGATGTGTATCCTTGCATCTGGAAGTGCTTCTTTTGGGTCGCCGTATTGAAGCACGAATTTACCGGCCAAGGCTTTACATGTGCCCATGTCTATTTCATGAAGGATTCGCAGGGTTATGGACTACGTATAGCAGATTAATGAATAGTTAAGATTTTGTGGTTAATAATCACATTCTAATTTTTAAATCCGTCTTCTCGAAACTGCATGTCAAAAATAGGGTGCTACCGTAGCCCAAAATCAATCCAAAGAAATTCTTTGAAATTTTCACGACTTAACAAAGCAGAGGCATATGAAAAATTACAACGACCCGAACGATTTTCTAAGGTGTTTTTCTTCTGTGTATTCATTCATTGATTCATTGATGTAGGAGTAAAAAAGATGAAAGGTCAAAGTGAAAGATTTTGGTGTTCAATCCAAAAAATAGTTGGTATGTAGAGAATACTTCTTGGCCCACCATTGATACAAAAAAAACTGAAGAAAGTATTTTAGTGTAGCTAGTGCTTTCATCGTATGCGCTGTGATAGGAAGACCGAAGTGGCAGTATATAGGTCACACAATAAGGAGGCCGACAATTGCATTGCCGTCTATGCCATGAAGTGGAATCCACTCTCCCAAGATGGCCGACAAATGGGTCTCCCCAAGGGCACTTGGCGCAGAACAGTAGAGGACAGGTTCAAACGTCGCGGGAAGTCGTGGGAGAACTGAAGTGCATTTTAGATGGTTTTGTCAGTACATCTGTAGCATTGACCTCAGTTCCCACATTCTTGGCTTCAAAAACACTCCTTGTATTTCGTCTTTGATGAAGTGATAGCAAATATCTATATTTTTCTTTCTTCTTCTTCAGTCTTTGTCCCGTTCACAAGCGAGGTCGGCTAGATTAGATCTATGGACGAACTAGAAGAAATCGTGGCAGGATGTATTGATGTTTTCTACACCGATGAATCAAAAAAGGAACAGAATTCGGGAGCAGAAATCTACCTCTCGAATAAAAACGAGAAGTGGGCTTTTCGCTTGGGACAATATGCAACGGTCTATGGCCTTTCAAGCTGTAGTATGTGCAATCCTAAGAGCGACAACCTGGCTGATTGGCGACCGGTTGAAGGGCCAGTGCATCGCAATCTACAGCGACAGTCAAGCCTTGATCGTTTCAAAATCGTTTAGAAATATAAAGAGCGAATGAACTCCGTTTCTAGATTCAATACGGTGAAACTAATCTGGGTACCGGACAGCATTATTTTTCAGGAGTATTGTGGGCATTCTGACTGGCCAAAATTCACTACCTGTTCAGAATAGAGATTCTTCAAGATGACACATGTCCATCCTGCAATAATAAAGCGGGATCCACGAAACATTTTCTATGTGAGTGCCCCGCCTATAGACATGCACACAGAATATCGAACACTTCTGTTGCGTTAACGGTACTTTGTTTACCGAGCAATGAGTCGCGAAGGATAATGGCAAGATATTTCGAGCAGATTTCAAGGAAAGAACTTGTACATCCTTCACTTTTACAAGCACTGCCGACATTTGGAGCAATTCCACCTGTCCGCACTACCGGTGCTGCTCTGAGGTGGCGGGGAGGAAGGCGGGACGGCAACCCTGCCGGCTGAACCAAAACCAAGTGGTCGAGGAGAACCTCCACGTGGTGGCACCGGGAAACGCTGTATCGCATTGGCTTGCCGGCCGTGATGCAGTAGGCGAATGCTCCAAGGGTTAATAAGGGCGATCAGACCCGAGTCTGCACGGGGACTCATCTGATGTGGCTTCGGCCACGAAACCTTACCAGGGGTATACTGGTACCATGGGAACCGGGATAGGACTTGCATAAACTGGTACCGTTGTTGCTTGTCACAGCGGGGCTCTGATTGTGGTCCCAAAATCAATCCGTGTCTTAAGAAGACCGTAGGATTAAGTCCCCATAACAGGTACTTACGTTAAAACCCCAAGGACTTAACTGTCCGCACCACCGAAGTCGAGGAAGCAACAAAACGAATGAAATCGGGAGAGCAACAGGACCGGATAATATCGCATTTGAACTCTGGAAAGCGAACGGCTGGGATCCAAATGTGACTCAATGAATTCTTCATTCGGCTTATTCACGAAGATAGAACACCATCTCACTGCCAAGAAAGTACCACAATTCCAATATGGAAATGGAAAGATAGTCCAGCAGAATGATCAAATTATCATACGATCCGGTTGCTGTCCCATGCATTGAAGATTTTTGAATGCATTCTTTACAACCGTATGCGCGACATCGTTGAAATAATCGTGTATCAAGCCAGATTTGTCAAAAACCGCGGAACCACTGACGCAATATACGCTGGGCGGTGAAACACCGTGAGAAGCATTTCTGGTGCTTAACTACCGTACCGATGAAGGCAACAAGTAGTTCCTGAAATAAGTATTATACTTATATGCTAAATAATATTTATTTGTAAACAGGAGAAGCTACTTGTTTAACTCTTATTCACCTCTACGATACGACACTTTTTTGTTCACATTCAAATCCTTGTATTATATCTTGAGACCTTGAAAATCACATTGGGAGAACTAAGCAATCGTAAGCTTAACAACACTAAAATAGATGGTTTCCACCCCGCACGAAAGGCATCCATTTTATTCGCACATCCAGCATCAACATAAGATATTAAAAATATACTATTATTAACTTTATTGGAGCAACCCTAAGTTGCTAGATAGCAACAATCCTTATTATTTCCAAACCAAGTCGCCTCACACCTCCCCCCCTGATACCCCCGGGTAACCGGTAGTCAACCTGGTAGTCAACTAACGTGAGCAGCGACAACGACGATGACCCAGCATATCATTGATTTATGATTTGACAAACGATTCAGAATAGGGTGCACATGAGCTGACAGCTGTAGCATTTTGTTTCCTTAGTATACGAGAGTAGCATCTCGTGAAAACAGCTTTCAGGCTACAGCTGCCTCCGTCGCGACAATAATCTTGGCAGGGCTGCAAGTATGTTGGAAGCTATGAGACCATTAAGTTCGCAGTTGGCTGGAATGAACTCCCGACTATCGCCTGATTCCTGCTTCGAACGCAAACTCATATAAGGATTTGTGTGAACCTACGCGTGACGTCCCTGCTTATATAAACAATCACGGTGACCATTTAAGGCCACTGCATTTTCTAGCAGAGATAGCGGCATGCAACTGGGGCTCAAATTAAAATAATAATACCACCAACAACAAGGACAAACACAAGGACGGAACCGGCAATATTTTTAGAAGGGGTAACAATACACCACGATCACCGCTTCTGGCAGCTAAAATGGGTGATTTCATTATAAACCTCTTTGCAAGAAGCACGAAGTTACGACCGTCACCTACTGAAAAAATAAAAAGACCCACTGTTCCAAAAATGAAGGCAATGGAACTGAAAAAGGGAATGTCACCGTAGAGGCTAAAAATCCTGGCGACCAAAAAGGGGAGACTTCATCGAATTCCAGTTCAGAGAAGGGACCACGAGAAAAGATAGCAAACTCTAAGCAGCGTGACACTCTTTTGTCGAAAAAGCATGATAATAAACTCCCGTACCAGGCCGAAATGCAACTTATTTCACCACAGAGGGTGCACCTCATCCGAAAGACAAGGGTAGAGGCTACTCAAGAAGTACGCTGGAGTCCTACGAAAAATGAGGGCTGTTACAATCGTCCAATGAAACATCTCCATGGAAGTCAAAAATGGCATAATAGAGATGGAAGAACTAATGGATCTTATTACACACCAGCGAAACTCCTGGAAGATAGCCGGAGAGAAGCTGAGGAAAAACTACATCGCTAGTGTAGCCCATAGTTGCTCAACTCGTCAGAGGGGCGAACAAAAAATTGAGAAAAGGAAGCGAGGGGAAAATACCATGGATCTGATGAGACGGTAGCCAAGCAATAACAACAAGTTGAATGGCCACGGCAGCAGCTTCACTGTAGCAAAGTTGAATAGCGACGGCAGTGGCTCCGCTGTAGCAAAGTTGAAGTCGAGTATGACGTCAACATCAGCGCCAAATAAACAGACGAGGGGCAAACCACGGTCAGAGGCCATTCTAATCAAGCCGACCGAAGCGAGATGTTTCGAGGAAACCCGCAATAACGCCGACCAGAAGACGCTGGATCAAATGTTAAATCAATCCGGCGGACTCGGACCGGCGACATATTTGTCGAGCTTGCACCGAAGACTAATAAGAAGAGTACGTTCTGCAAGACAGTCCAGAGCATTCTAGGCACGAAGGCAGTGGTGTTCCCATGTGCACCCTTGAAATAAGGGGTCTAGATTGTCTTCTTAATACAGAAGAGGTTGAGGAAACGTTAAAAAGGGATTTCCCAGACATGAGCAACCTTAAGGTGGGAGTAGCGTCTGTCAACTACAGAAGACAAAAATTGGCTATTGTCACTGTCCTTGAAACAACCAACAAAAAAGCCGGCAAAATAAAAATGGGGTGGATTATTTGCAGAATAAGTCAAAGGGCAGTTCCAACCCGCTGTTTTAAGTACTCGGCATATGGACATATAGCAAGGACTTGCAAGAGCACGACAGAAGCACTTTGTGTTACAAATGAAATGAACCCGGGCACAAAACGAAGACTTGAACGTCGGCGAAGTGCTGTGTCCTTTACAAAGACCACGGTCTGCAGAAAGAAAATGTGGCTCATATTCCGGGTCTGGACATTCATAGGTCTGCAAAGAAGAGTTACAGAATTATCTGCATCATCCACAGTATCGACAGTTCATAGGAGTACAACTGCTCACAACTTAATGGGGCAGATGGTACTAGAAACAAGAGTTAAATTGCTGCTTGTCAACGAACAAGGTAGGCGCTCGTGATATGCTGCTATATCTAACACTGTTGTCATCATCTGGATGAGAAGTACGGTTCATTTGTGAATGCGGGCCCATAGTCAAAGAGGCGACTTCGTTTGGATTCGTTGTACGGAAGTGATGCTTTTCAGGGTTTCCCTCACACCGCTCTTCCCAATGTTCTGACGTCCGGTAAACACCTATGAATATCGAGAAAATCGATGTTTCAAAATTTGTCGAAGCTCTCTCAAGAAGGATAGAATCAGCGACAAGACTCAAGCGCAGACAGAAGAACTGTAACTGAATCGCTAGCCTATTCAACAATGAGCCTTATCACCGTAGCTTGCAATGCATCGGCTCCCAAAAAGAAAGTGGGTCCCCGGGAAATTACCTATGTACTGGTGGATGGCTGAAATTAAAAGCATACCAAGTAACTGCCTCAGACTTCGGCGGATTGTTCAGCATGCAAGAGGCCAGACGAGGTGATGCTTAGATCCACAGAGTATAAGACTGGCAAAAAGGAACCCCGTCATGAAATCAGGAGGCAGACGGCACGCTGCGGGCAGGAACTAATCAACGACATAAACAAAGAGCAATCGGGCCTCGGGTATAAGCTCGATGCCCATCGGGCACCCTGCTTTATGGACACAGTGACGATGAAGAAATCGTGCAGGACCTTTTTGCTGTCCACACTATCCCAACTGATGCTGTCGATGGAGGAGTGAGTACTAAGAAATGCCCACGCTACACTGCAAAGGAATTAGAGGATGGTATTCCCAGTGAAATGCTAAAACTCGTAAGTAAAAACAGCGGAATCTACTACTCGTCGTATTCAATGCATGTTTACCAGCGAGCATTTATTCCTCCCGCTGGAAGGTTGCGAGACTTGTACCCATAAGCGAGGGCAAAGCCGACTACGAAGCGTCGTCAGCGTATCGTCCGCTCAGTATGTTGGACACAGCGAGTAAGCTGCTTGAGAAGCTCATCGAGCTACGATTGACTGACCCAATACGTGCTGCGAGATACTGCTCACCAACACAATACTTTCCTAGAGGGGGCCTTCCGCAATTGAGGAGGTGATCCAAGCGGTAAAACTGCTTGAGCCACTGGAAAATCGTTCCCATAATCCAGACTACCTATTGCGGATATTCATTAACAATTGAAGGGCCATCCCTTACTCTACGAGACCTGGGAAGGACACCGCAGAATGAAGACAACATCGGGGGCAGCTCAGAGATCTACCTTTGGCCCAGACCACGATAGTCCTCTACGACTCATCATTCCTCAGGCATGAATCTGATACGGTCGGATACGCGAATGATGTTGCGGCACTGGTTAATGCACGCACTGTTGAGCAAGCTCAGCACTCACTGGGAATGACGATGGATGATGGTTGGCTGAACATTGACTCTCCTTCCCTAGCCTATTCAGGTTAGTGAAACCCTGGTCTTGTCAAAGCCCTCGAAGAAATACCTCGGCATCACGAAAATGAGTGTCTACGAGCAGGTTCACAACACCGCAGACAAGACTGGATGTTTGCGATGTGAAGGCTAGCAGGCGTCACCTGCTGATGAACCCGGTTCAGTCCGTCCTTCTGTACATTTCCGGAGTATGGACTGCCTCCCTCAATAAGAAAATGCATCGTTAGCGCGTAGTGCAAATACAAAGACGAGAGGCTCTGAGAGTTGTGCCCGCCTATCGTAGCTCCTCGGCACTAGCAGGAATGGTGATAGCCGGAGTTATTTCGATCGTTCTCCATGCTAGCGAGCGGAGCCCTATATCTCAGAAAAAATGAAGGGAAAAAAGGAAGCTGTCGCTTGTGAAGAGAGAGACCATACTTTCTGCACAGAGCAGTAATCTCGTGAAAGAGAATCGAGCGTGTATGGGTCGCATATCCCCTCCAGAACGTGCGACCGAGATTCAATCGAAAGCACGGTCAAGTTGACTATTACCCAACCCAGCTGCGCAACGGACATGGCTATTTTCAATCTTACCTGCACACAATCGGAAAATTACGACCGCTCGACTGCATTTATTGCAAGGATGTGATGGACGACGCCAGTAACATGTTTTTCTTCTACAGAAGGCAGGGGTGCCATCACTATCACCTTTCAATGGAAGGGGGTCTTGCGTCCCCGGATACCATAATTGAGGCCATGCTGCAGGATGAAGGCACATGTTGCCTAGTCGCCCGTTACACTGCAGACATTCTTAAGGCGAAAAAGAGAGAGACGGATAGGAGAAATGCCATGAGAACCAAGGCTTCCTGAATCCAGACTCAGTTCCGGGTCAGAGTCCTAGACGCCCCAGAGGGTGGTTTAGCCGGTAATCTGTCTGCGACTTTGTGCGTGAAAGCAAATTTAACCTTCCTACCCAAAAAATGAGAGAGTGTTTTGAGATTGATTGTTTTTTTTTTCAGTATTTTCGGTTGAGTAGTTCCTTAGAATGGTACTTTGAAATAATTGGTCTCTTTCTTCAGACAGACAGACAAACTTACACACGGCCGGATGGTCAGGGGACAACTTCCACCAAACCTTCAAAACGTGATTATTCAGCTAAAGCAAACACATCCAAAAAAAATTGCCTCACACCCAAATTGCTTGGTCAGGAGCCTTTCACACAAAAGCCCATATTATCGTATGCAGTAGAAAATTGAAGTAACCTCAATGGGGAAAGGGAGTTCAAAAACCCTTTCTGCACACGAAATTGGATCCCGAAGACGATTTGCTTCCCTTTTAGAAATATTTTTCAATCTGACATTAAGTTCAGTAATAATAATTTTGAAAAGAAGATTGAAATGTTGGCAATACTTTTTAAATAATACTAGATTTTATGGGAAATTAAATATTTACCACTGCAGCTGAATTTTCATCCCAGGAGAGCATATTGTCTTCATCTATGAAGTAGAAGATGAGAAAGGCGGAATTGCAATCCGACTAGGCAGCTTGGCAAATATTGAACCTCATCAATAGTTTTCTGCATCACCAGGAAGCATTCACTAAATAAAAAAGGCGGTTATCATGGCCACATCGACTTCCACAGATCACCATGAACCGACGTTATATTACACATGATCCACCATGGTGGTTGCCTATTGTTCGTGCGCCGTCTGTGGAAATAGCAATTCAACGAAATATCTAGAACATGGGACATGGTCCTCACAGAGTATATGATAGAATCAAGGAACTATAATTATCTTGATGATGCTGGCCTGCACTTTGTCGGATTCTGTTTGAATTGCAGGAGCAATTTAGAGCAGCATCATCCTTGTCCTTCACGAATCACGAAAGCCACTAATTGATTATAAATTGGATATGGTTGAATATATGACATGCAGTATTTAGGACAGGTATGTATTAGAGCCTGTGCAGGACTCGCAAGCATGTTGGGATATTTTTTAATCCCAGGACATTTTTTGTTTTGGAGAAACTGTGTCGTGTGTGTGGAAACCGTTTTATTATTCTGCAGAGAGGAGATGATGGATGCACTTTTTTGGGACGCTGATTTGATTTGATTATGAAATGAGGGTACCAGGTTGACACAAGCTTCAGGAACTTTTTGCTGGGTTAGTGACGAATAAATTTAGGAAGCACTGTTCTGGTGTTTCGAATGTCAATTAAATCATTTATTAAATTAAATCATTTAGTTTCAGATACCGTGTTTCAAATAAAAAAATCAAAAGCTTAATCCAAAATCAGATAAGAAAAATAGTCTTAAAAATTGTATCATCAGCAGCGACTATGTGGTAACAAATGTTACATAAAAAATGCATTCAGAACAACATACCTAGGTTTTTATGTACACGTAATGTGTAGATAGAATAAATGAAAACATCCTATTAGATGATGATCCTGGACGATAACGAGCCTAGAAGGAAAACTAACTGAAGTAACACATGCCCGGAACAACGAAACAAGAAATCACATAAAAGGTGAATCGACAAAAAGCGCAAAACTAAATCCCAAAAGGTGTGATTCGAGGAAACGACCTAAATCTGCAATTACACCCCTAGGCCCCTTTAAGACTATTGCACGACGTACACATACCTACCTGTATCTATATACTCCATATCCTTTCAATTTTCCTTTACACACCCTGTAATTTACGACGCCCGGTAGGCAACATGAAATCGTGCGGCAGCATTTCTTCCTAAAGGTTACACGCTAAGAATTACTCACCGGCGATTTGCAAACTGCAACCTGGATCATGCATCCTTGGCCGAAAACAATAGGGTTTTGTTGGAAGATCCGCCCGAAGACACTGCGAGGGCAATTAGCTCGGCACACCACAAACAATGTTCTAAAATGTTTCTCTCCCGTTCCTCATGGAAACTTGTGCCGAGTTGGCTCTATTTTGAGCAATCGATACCGGTAAATGGAAAAGCCCTGAATGAGGCTCCGTTAATCCAATTCGCAAATTTATTGCATTTGCTGATTCACACGAAAAACGCCTGGACTTGGCGAAATTAGCGTCAACCCGATTTGGTCCAGCGCTTTTTCTTTTTAGCGTTTACAGATCGACTCGCTGATGACGGTAATTACCGATGGGGGAGAGGCTCCGTTACATTATCCACTCGAAAATATACACCGGACCGGAACAAATTACACGGAGATATGCAAAATGATAAGGCGGCTTGTGTGCCAAAACAACCACCCCCCAAGCCACACTATGCACAACCTATCGCACTTGCACACTTATCTGTAACACGTTTGACCGATGTTCGAATCCTGCGGGGAGCGGGCGTTGCGCGATGTTATTTATCCTGTCTCCCAAGGACTTCACGTTTTGGGCGATACGATTGGAAAAGCACTTTTCAGATACACTGGAAGTCTAGCGGCGTAGACTCTATGCACACGATGTCTCCCTTGCATGAAAGACGAATCTCGTTTGAAGGTGAATCGGCAGACTGGCCATGAGGAAGCCTATTCGCGAAACTCGTTCTTCCATGTATGGCGTGAGGGTCAGACGGTGTCGATGTTGAGTATGGACATGGCTAGAACTGCTCGCATAGCGCCAGCCAGTGTGCCTTTTCGTTAAGTTTGTAGGTTATATTCCATACGAAAAGTACCACGAACGTTAGATGAGCTTCCCTGAAAAGCTATTTCATGAACTTTCCGCTCATTTCTTCTTGGCGTTCACTAGCGTGCAAACAACGCATGTCCACGCCGCAGCTATTCCGCCCTGAAGCACAACCGTGAGCAGGAGGCAGGATCACCGAAAACTATGATATTAGAGAGCAGCCGAGCGGTCTCCGCTCGGGGGTTGTAAGCAACTACCATTCACCTGGAGTAATTAATGCTTCGATAAGTTTAGGGGTGCACTTGAGAGTGAAGTCCTCGGTGGGAAACCAGTATATGGATTCACTTTTAAGGAATTTATTCTACTTCCTTTCAGTTACTCGAACACGATGTTTCCCTATGGATTCAAACCCGATTGCAGTAACAGAGGTGGCATGATTTCGCAGGGAAGTTGATATTTCCCGTAAAATCAACAAAGTACAGAAGCACGTGACCTTTACATGTATTTCAGATATTGGACCCTTTGAATAGCGGAGGGCTTCAGGCAAAAACGGATCAGATTTCAACATGAATTTTTCGCCCTCCCATGTGCGCTCCAAGCAGGAGAACGATAACACTAGGCCATGCAGTGGGAACTAATATGTGAACATTACCGACGATCAATTGCTTCAATATTCTCTGCTTCTTCTGGTTACTGACACCCAACAATTTTTAGCTCAGAATCGCAGCACACGGCAGAACATGGGTTAGAACGTTAAATTGAGCTCACCACAAATCGTAAACATGCATGAAGAGCGCGAGCGAAATTATTAATTATTCAATATGATTGGAAATTCGATAGTTGGACTGGGATCATTAACATGGTCGCTATGCTTTCGTCAAATAACATTAATTGATCTCTGGCCCCAAATATTTTGTTTTACATGACCATGACTGGGTTACATGATTTTCTCCCCATGATGATGGAGGAAGGTGCTATTTGGTTTAAGCAGTAGCAAATTTAATATTAAAATACAAATTGAACATAATATCTTCAATTGGGAATATTGATGGCAAATCATAGAAAGTTCTGAGTACGGAAACATAGAAGTAGTGAAGAAAGTATCAAGTAGCAAAGCGATTTCTAAGTTGAGCCAAACGATCAATAGCAAGCATTCCAGCACTTTACCGTGAAAACCTTCGAAGGTTGAACCTACAAAACAATATATCCAGTATTAATGCATCTGTAATTCCTGTAATTCAGTGCAGACACCTATTGATTGCTCGAAATGTGCTTCAACTGCCCCATGAATTTCCAAGAAGCTGGGACTCCCTCCTTCACTGTGACAATTCCTCATTAATTATGGTCTTAGGTCAAAGTATCCCGCAAACATAAATTGATCATAGTTTGCAGCCTTTTTTTAGTTTTGGTTTTTAAAATCATTTTTATTTTTAAGAAATAGGTAACAATAGTATAATATATAGATTGGAAAAATGAACAATAAAAAACAATCTTTTAAAATAACAAAAATAACTTAAATCTAATGGTCACTGTGAGCTCTCAAAATTTTCGAATAACGATTTACAGGCAGAGAAGAGAAAGAAATAAAAATCTAATTTTACAATAAGTTGTCTGGAAATGGTCAAAAACAGAATTCACTTGGCCTTAGTGGCAAATAAAGAAATATAAAAGTAATAATAAATGTTTGATCGCTTCAAAAGATACTTTTAACTTAAATTATTGTTCTTAAAACTATCATAATTATATATTTTTTTTTTTTTTTACAATAACATCCATAGGGAGAAAAGGTAATAATAACAGTTGTAATATTTACAAAGAAACAAAGAATAATAACGTATGTATGTATAAGTTACAACTGGAGGCAAAATCAGCACCTGTTCAATATGTACATATTTACAAAGCCCCACCAAGAAACAAATGGCAGAACTGAGCACGGCCACCGCTAACCGGCATCCCGCAGCCACCAGTACCAGGATTTCTCTTTTTCATCCCGCTTAATATCAATTGCTCTCGC
This sequence comes from Hermetia illucens, assembly GCF_905115235.1. Taxonomy (NCBI): domain Eukaryota; kingdom Metazoa; phylum Arthropoda; class Insecta; order Diptera; family Stratiomyidae; genus Hermetia; species Hermetia illucens. Next base: position 123,285,163 of record NC_051851.1, on the reverse strand, counting down.
TCTGCAGTATCTCCAATCGAATCCCGGAGCCGCCACTGTCAAATTCGGGGGGTATTATATCCTCTTGTCCGTGGCCTGTCTATGTATATGATACATAACTGGATCACCGGCAGAGTCAAGAATTAGACCATTCCTGTCAAGATACACGAACGCTCCGGGAGGAATGAAGCCTGTCGTGAGAGTTTTCTCAAAATACCCATCATTTGGGTAGAACGGCTGCGAAACCCAAGGGTTCTCACCATGCGAAGCAGATCGCACTGTATGATTTCGACGATAACTGTATCGATTCTTGGCACAGCAGCAGCTGCATACATCACTTCATTAGTTACATAGTGCTCATAGTTTGACGAAGCAGTCCTATTAAGCCCCGTGCAAGCACGCAGACATTTCCTTTCAAAGATCCTTATTTTCTCCATTTGGCTAGCACTCAAATTAAACCAGATAGCACACCCGTAGGTGTGCACCGGTCTAACCAAAGTAAGATAGCAAATAATGTTAACCTTCTGGCTAAGATGTGGAGCATAAAAGAGTCTACAAAGAGACATGAATGCCCTGAGAGCGCTTTCTAGCATGACTTTAACGTGCCTATGAGTAAGGTTGGTGGACACTTTTCAGGCACTCCCATGTACATAGTAGCACAGAGAGAGCACTAGCGTGGAGGAATCTCAGTTAGTTAGTGGTGTTATTGATAAGATAGTAACATTCCTGGATTTCAGGAAAACAGCGAAATTTGATTTAGTATACCGTCATCCGCAATAATTGCTAGAATGCGTTTACGCACGGTGAATGCCTTTACGCACTGTGTGTTGCACTTCCGTATGGTACGTGGTCGGGCTACCAACTAAACAGTTTTCACACATTTTTTCGGGCTAGCCCTCTCGCTCCCACGGCTTGGGGAGCCTTCAAATCAGGAAACTTCTTTCATCAGTGCGAGGAGGAAAGAGGAAGGGAGTTGTTACTTCAAGAAACGCTTGAATCTTCTTTCGTAACAAGAAGAACCCGAACGTAATACTCAACACGACTCCATCTGCGAGTGCTCTCAGCATCCCCTTACAACGATGTCTCGAGGGAACTCCCCTGTGTCTGCATAAGGTTGCTCACATCCCACCTTCTAAAAGAGAAAACGGTATAATTAGCGTCATTCATCACTCCATTTCAGAACACACAGTCAAGAGATTGCATCTTCTATTGTACAGATAAGACTGAAAACATCCATACCCACTTAAGTCATTCTCTCTTGCGGTTGCAGATGGCTTTAGTTTCTTAGAATGGAGAACAACAGGGATCGCTCCCGGAGATAACTGGAATCACCTCTTTGCCAACGGCATCAATTCAAATCTCCCCCCGTAGAGGCGAACGTACAAAATGTTCAGGGAACAATAATGATAATAATAATCGTTGGCGCGACAATCCAATTGGATTAGAGTCTTGGAGCGTGTTAGAGCACTTCATTCAAAACAGTAACGGTACACTGCAGTACACTGTAAGATGCAATGTGGTCAGCATTGCACATTACTACCCTGATTCAACGCAGGTACTTATTCACAGATGCGTCGATTGGCATCCAACATGCAGTCACGATACACAATACCCATCTGCCACCAATAAGATTTGAATCGTGAACTTCGGTGTGACAGTCTGGCGTTCTAATCACTGTCTGTACAATACGTCCCATCTGGTCGGCACTAAGTATGCAGAGTTCCCGGATGACAAGGTCACAACCGAGTCCACACGGATCCCCACTTCCTCGTTGATTAGGTCCTGCCAGCAGCGAGCTTCGCTTTTATTTACCGCGTTGCGGTGTCTTCTATTAGCATTGTGCCGTATGCTTGTTGCAAAAGCTTCGACGAATCTCACGATGATCAACCTAGCCACAGGGAGCCGTCAACTACTTCGAATGCGATGTACTGGCGGTCATTCGCCGAGAAGCGTTCCAGAGCTCGCCATCCTCACAGCATAGTGTTTAAAGTTACGAGTCCGGTGCTCGCCGCCATTTCCAGGATTCATTTCCCTGGAATCTAGATAAAGCATGTGCCATTCAAGGACCTTATTATTGAAGTGACCCTCCACTAGGATTCGCTCTTCTATACCAAAACGATCCTCCAGAATATCAAAACTGCGCCAAAAGTCCGACATCACCTCATTAAGCAACATGTAAACGCTAAAAAACGTTATCCCTAAACGACGAATCTAGTCAAGTGCCGTCCGAAACCCAGATGCCAGCGGTACCCGATAAATCAACATGCTATGAAGCCGGGTCCTTGTTCCGACATTGCTCGCTAATTCGCACTAGATCAGCTTTTATTTCCGCAGCGAACTGTGGCAGCAGCTCGTGAGCGGTTGCACTTCGGTGCATGTTATTTTTTTCGCACTGAAAACTTGACACTACCTCGAGCCAGCAGTGTGAAACGCAGAAGGTACTGTTGCTAATCATGTTTTGGACAAACCAATTCGCCTCCAGTACCTTTCGTTCTCCGTATAGAAGACACTTCTACCCCACTCTCTTCGGGCTTCATCCTCTACCAGATTTCAATGACAACTTACGCAAAAGTCTTGCCTTTCCTCGGTTTATTGAGGGGTCTAATCGTTATTCGCTTCCTCGTCTTTTCCACTGGTAATTTACAATTCATAACCACCTTAGCTTTAGTTCAGTTCACTTTTGCTGTGGACTGTTTGCAATCCATTTGGCGCCAACTGTGTTCTCAACGAAAACTGCTATTCGCCTTCAGAAATACTAAATGCAGTCCAGGAGTTCTTCCAATTCTGACTTTTTTCTGGAGCAACATTGCCGACCGCATGCGCTTCAATACTGCCCTGCATTTCCTGATAAGCCACTCCTCTTCGGCTCTAACAAGGACAGTCCACTACGATATCGCTTCGCTCGGGTTCGAATCCACTAGTTTATGTCTCGCGAATTTCTCCGGGCCTTTTTCCAGAACAGAAACACAGTTGCCATCCCCGCACCCGCCGCCGCATGCGCTTGAAAGGCTCCTTCTTGATTTTGGTAACCCGGTGTCCCGTTAAGTGTTGCTGCTTTTTTCGCTGGACGCTGTGGTGAGCGATGTACTTTCGTGACGCACTCGAATGCAACCAACCCTCACTCTATCTTTGCTATTTCGTCGAATTTCTGAATTCTATTATTTTTGTTCTCCACGGAAATTTTACCAGCGCATCGTGTACAAGCGAGCAGGCCGCAATAGTCGGGGACGGAGGTACTCTCACAGACAAAGCCCTTATTCCAAATTCCTAACTGATCCTCCAGGTTCCAACTCACGGACAGATCAGCACTCACTCAACGCGACATGGTCTACTAATACCCGTTGAATGCATACTATCCTGGGTACACATCACAACTACCACTTTGGCAGGGCATCACCACATCGACCTCGGCAGAGAGCTGTCGACGGCTTCAGGAACTCTCCCCGATGTGCCAGTCATTCTTCACCGAGAGGTTTTCTCAAGGCTACTACCTAGGACGCAGGTACACTGCCAGCGAGGGGATTAGAACTACTTACTCAGACAACGCGGGGACGTCACACTCCGCATCGTGAGCAACCCATTAAAGATCGCTGCGACCACTTCCGTTATTGAAGTGGTAAGACCTATCCACTTCGATTTTCGCCTTCCAATCACAATGTATACGCGTGCTAGGCCTGTGCGCCGATCAAGTTCTTCGTTTGAGATAGTGCCATGCCAGCGCACTCCTATGATACAACACAGACAGGTACTAACAAAGGTTTGGAGCTTTTGAGTAACAATGGAGGTCAGTTTCTATGTGCTACTCCAACATAGCAACACAGAAAGAACACTTGCACAAAACAGTTTAAACCTGCCTTTCATTCCAAATCCAGAGCCATTTGGCCAACGTCTGTGACCCAGTGAGAGAGCAAATAGATGGCATCAACATAGTTGAGGTGCTTGAGGAAGGATGACATGGTCCATTGAACTCGTCTACGTCCTCCAGACAAGGCAGCATGAAGAACGTCACCGATAACAAAAAGAAATAATAACGGTGACAAGATGCAAGATGCTTTGGACCCCAAGTTGAGCATGCCATATACACTCGCTGTCGAAAGCTTTCTCGAAATCGATGAAGAATAGATGAAACGAAGATCTGAACTCCGCGCAAATCATCCGTAGGATGTTGGGCTGCAAATTATTGTAGCTATCATTTTTGCGACGGCTAGAAATCGGTACATTCAAAACGGGTGCCCTTCTTTGGAATCTTAACGATCATCCCCTTCTTCCACTCTCCGGGAAAGATCTCAAGTGGAAGTAACAAGTTTACAGAAATTGCAGTGGCAGCGGTGAATGACTCCGGCGAGATCGTCCAGTGTAGAGGTTTATTTCCTTTTGAGTGCATTTGGCCGACAGGGTTTTCTTGTGCTTGGAGGAACATGATGCTAATTCTTGCTTGATCTCTCCTCGTGACGGGTCCGCCCCGTGACAGGCCGGCCAAGCAATTGCATCCAATGTCGTTAAAAAAAAAGTGAACGGGTTGAGACACAAACTTCGGAAAAATACTAGGACGTTCATCTTTTCCGACACGGCAAGACGAGCCCCGGCCCTGCCTAGAAATAAGCAAGGGCTCTTGGTGCATGGACGGCATCAGGACGTAAATAAATTAAAAATAATAATAGTCGTCAACGCAACAATCCATATTGGATCAGTGCCTTGAAGTGTGATAGAGCACTTCATTCAAATACTGTAGCGGGCAATGTGGTCAGCATTGCGCTCGTCCGAGATTATCACCCTGATTTGACTGATTTGATATCTGCGATCTGCGAGAAACCCGATTGTCTGGTGACAAAAGCTGCGACATAGAACGCAAAAACAGTATAATAAAATGGCTGTAAACTTCTCTATTTTGGTAACCCACACACTCAATACAGTGTTGGCATTGCCATCTCAGAGGGTTTCCGTGACACCACCAAAGACGGCTGACGAAGCTCACCTCACCTTATATTAGCTGATCTTCACCGCGTACCACAGACAGGTCGACCTCATGCCGAGAAGGTGGACTTCTGGCTACTTCTCGATGCAAAAACCTGTAACGTAACCGCTGATTACTATGTCATCATTGCAAGCGACCTTAATAGTCATGTAGGTGAAAGATAGACGGTAACAGGTGCCACGAGGAAAAGTATTTGGAGTGTGCAGTGAGGGTGACGAGCGTATAGTCGATTTTGTTGACCTCCATGACCTTGTAATTATGAACACATGGTCCATCAAACGATTGTTTCATCTTCCTACATTTTATAGTTGGAACAGTAAAATGCAAATCGGCTATATTCTCACAAGACGACAATTTTTTTCCACCGTCACTGATTGCCGTCCCCGTGAACCAAGCCACCGACAAAACAGCGTGAAATTGGCGGCATTTTCATGAGAGGAAAGAAGAAATGATCTCACTTACTTGATTACCAACTATTACGAATGTAGATGAATCGTGGAGCCAAGTTAAAGACATGATCCACAAAGAGGCCTATGCAACCCTCGGGGTTACCAAGTCAGGTAAGCGGTTAATTAACCGAGTTATCAGACTTTGGAATGTAAATATTGAAATAATGGTCCCTGAAAAGAAACGATTCTCCCACAAGTTTCTTCACGATAAAATGCTGGTCAATTAACAAATTTACAATTTACAAAGATCTTTACAATAAAGTGGGCACTCGGAATGGCCGGAGAAATCTGTATCGACTTGCCAAAAGCCGATTCGAGCCCACACAGGATATCGAATACTTCTGTTGCGTTAATGACAAAAATGGTACTTTGCTTACCGACCGGTGAGCCGCGACGAATAGATGGCGAGAATATTTCGAATTTCCATTTCCACAACATTTGGAGCAATTGCACCTGTCAGCGCAGTCGAGGAGGCAATGAAACGAATGAAATGAGGGAAAGCATTAAATCTAATCTCTGAGAAGCGAAGACCTGGGACTCAACACTGGGAATTAGTAAATTCTTTAATCGGGTTATTCAGAATATGGCAAAAAAAGGTAGTTCACCAGAGTTTTCAAATTACCGTCTGATCCGGTTGCTGTTCCATGCAATCATGATTTCTGAACGCATTCTTGACAACCGACTACTGAGGGAATACACGCTACGCGATTACTTTAGATTGCATGTCTGGATCTAGAGGACGCGTTTGACCGGGTGCCATACGAACTCATCTGGTATGCTCTACAACACTTAGTGACAGAAAAACTCGTGGGCTGGATTCAATTTCTCTACCCCCCATCCGAGAAGTAAAGTTCGAAGTATGGCGTGTTCAAAAACTGCTTCGTGTCTCTGTTGGTGTTCATCAAAGAAGCGCCCTCTCACTACTCCTCTTTGTTCTTGTTATGAACACTGTCACACGGGACATCCAACGTCCAGTGCCTTATACACCCCTTTATGCAGATGATGTTTCTTAGTGTCTAATAGCAAAAATCACCTCAAGCAGCTTGTCCAAAAATGGAATGATGGCCTCATGCAACACGGTCTCAGAATGAATCTGAATAAAACTGAATTTTGGCAACCGATCCCATGAAACAAGCACAATCACTGTCAATGGCAGTGACCTGTCCAGAATTGAGCGATTTAAATACCTCGGGTCAATGCTATCATCCAATGGAGAACGCAACCTGGATGAAGTTTTTTGTGATCGACGTATCAACGAATGTCAAATCTAAAATTTATCGCAATGTCGTCCGTCCTGTCGTTCTTTATGGTTCTGAATTTTGGCCGAACATAAAAGACAATGAACGGTGTCTTGCATCAATGGGGACGAAAATGTTACGTTGGACTAGTGACGTGGCACGCCTTGATCCCATCCAAAATGAGGATATCCCCGATCGATATGGGGTTGCACCGATCGTAGAAAAATTTCTAGACAGGCGTCTTGGATGGTAAAGCTATGCAATGCGCGCTGAAGGAGACCAGGTCGATGGTAAGCGCCCAAAAAACGGTAGGCTGATACGCTGGATGGTGATTTGAATGCTTCATGATTACATCTAGACCTGTCCAGAAGTGAAGAAGTTCACCCACAACAAATAAGGTTTTGTTCCACACAAAATCTTTAAAAGAGCTGCAGAGAAGCAAATACTTCATAAATGTAATTTTAATATCTCCCTCGAATGTCAACTTTTCAATTTGGACGTCAGCATCTTATTTGCTGCCTTAAGATAAGCCTTAAGTAAATTCAGGCGAAATTGATAGGTTTGAATTGTTGTAACCTTGATGTTAATAACGGGATATCCATAAAACTTGGCAGTATTATGTCCGATACTACCTTCTAGGATGAAATTAAGGGTTTTTTTCAGTCAATTTCCAAATGTTGTTAATATACTATTAATAAGTTTATTTGAACAGATCTCACATAATTTGAGGCCTAGATTTCATATAAGCCCTGATTTTTTATTGATTTTTCTCAAATTTTTGGTTTGAGTATTTTCCGAAAATGAGTCCTGTCTGACTTTAAGTGTGCACATTTTAACGTCAAGCCTAATATCAGTTTCCATACTTTTCATTTGATACCCCGCTTGACTATATTCGACGAAAAAATGTTTACATCCCTGTTTTGCATGTATGGGGAGTCCTCCGTTAAACTGCACGTAAATTTATGTCACTCACTGTCACGCGTGAGATTCCATAATTGCCATATGTCCACTAGATTTCGTTTGAGTCGCTGTAGCTGTTTCGGAAAAAAGTACGTGTGACAAACAGACGAATGTGTCAATGAATCGATTTTAATAAGGTTTTGTTTTACACAGAACGCACAAAGGGTAATTTGAACATAATTCAAAGAAGAAAGGCATTTACGAATATTATTCGATTAGAGAACATTTTTACACATACCAAAAAATTAAAGAATGAACGAAACGTGGGCGATGCGTCGAATTGACCAAGTTACAAGAGAGATTTAGATTCATGAGGCTCTCCTGGCAACAATTGAACCAATCATGCACCTGACCTTTATGTGAATTAGTTGATTAAATACGCATAATTAGACCAAGGAGTTCTAGTCACGAGTAAGGGGCAAATTTTCCCATTGCAGTACGGTTCTGAAGAGAGTATGTATATGTTTTCTAATTTAGAGATAAATCAATACGCACGCAATTTGGGAACTCAAGATAAAAGATGTGAATTAATAAAGGTTACATGCAATGCCGATGCTCCAGCTGCGTTGAAACCGCGGCACCCATTTAGAAGTAAATCGTGCAATAAATAGCAAAAGAAGAATGATGGAAAATTGAGTATCCTCAATTGATATCAATGAAGACAATTAAATTCATGATATCGCACCATCATTCAATCCCGCCAGTGTATTGCCGCGATGGACTTCTATCTTTATTTTTGATCTAATTTAAATATCTCGTGCGAAAGTAAAGACATTGGCCCTCGTTCATGTTTAATAAGCGAACTAACCGTTGCGTTCTTTGGAATTATTAAAAATGATTTTGGTTAGTTCAAATTATTTATTGTCTGTGAATCTTTTTGAGTGTCCTTTCCTAGGAACAACTTGTAATCGGGGATAGTATTACGGTTTCACTAAAAGTTTACCCCTTGATTCGTTGGGTGTCGTACGCATGACTGCAAATGGTCAACTCTCTCTTTTACAAGGGGAAAATGGTACCGCACCAGGTGTCGGCTTCAACCCTCTAAACGAATAACGATGAATAGGGGAAAATAGTAGAGACAGTTGCTTCTAAAATTGACCCGAAAAGCGCTATAATTGGATTTCATGTGTTCTAAATGTTTATCTTTGGGAAAAAATATTTTGCCAAAGTACTCGCTATGGGAATGTGCACAAATACCATACATACTCGTACATATGACACAAATGTCGACTTCTGTTCGAGCAGTTTACAAAGCAAATTTTCATTTCAGTTCACGTGCTTGTCATTATGCAATAGGAGCTAAGGGTCATTAACGTTTTTCGGATATGTGACGGAAAAATAGATTTAAAAACATTGTTTTGATAGCGCTTTGATTTGATCTTTATAATGGTGACCACTAATGTATACAAATACTAAACTATTTTAAATGTCACACTGTCATTATTTTTTCTTCAAGGGCAAGCAATCCATTTCATACACATGTTTCTTGGCCAGGTTTATCGTTCACTTAACAACGCACATGTTACTTAGACGCCCTAATTAAATGGGTTCCAATTCGATGTAGAAAATTAAATTAGTTTGGATTTTCTTATCATCCTGTGATTCCTCCTTCTTATCTTCCTCTGATTAGTTCAAACTCCGTGATAATAGGAACAACCATAAACTTTATGGACCAGAAACATTCAATTCTCAAAATCAAAATTACCAAGGCTTGTATGCAGGATATTTCAAAACAACCAGGTAAACGGTGTGCCAAGTGATTTCGCACGTAATTCCAAGCAAAAAATGTTCGTTTTTCAAATACCAAAACCCCAATAACCCAAAACCTATAATAGCTAGGATATTGAAATAAACGCGAAATCGTAGCTAAAATCTCGCTCTAAAATACGAATTCGTACAAATAAGGTTATCTGTTTTTTGTTTTTTGGTAGGGTAGGTGAATGCATTTACGCACACAGTGTTGGACTCCCGGTTCGGTACGTCGTCGGATTACCAACTAAACACCTCCCCATCATCAAAGAGCTAGCCTGGAACCGTTTTGTCACATTACTTCGGGCTAGTCCCCGAACTCTCCCGCCTTGCGGAGCCTTCAAATCAGGGAATTCCTTTCACCAACGGGAGGAGAGAGGAGCAAGGGAACTGTCAATTCAAGGAACCCCTGACATCCGGCTCCTCCACCGGTCAAGCTCTATCTTCTTAGCAACGAGAAGGGCCCGAACGTAATGGGCAACACGGCTCCACCTGTCAGCACTCCTCAGCATCTCTTCGACAATGTTGTCTGGAGAGAGATCCCCTGTGTTTAAATAGAGCTGCTGACGAACCCCATCCCATCTTCCTCAAGAAAAAAAAGTGTGGATGGCGTCGTCCACAACTCCATTGCAAAACACACAATCCGGAGATCGCGCCTTTCCAATCTTGTGCAGGTAAGACTGAAAACTTCCATGCTCACTGAAAAATTGGTTGAGGAAACAGTCAGTTTAACCTTGCTTCCGATTCAGCCACGCACCTAAGTTGCCGATGAGCCGGACAGTCCATCTGCCTCTGGGAAGGATACCCAGAACATAAAACCACCATGGAAGACGAGAGAAGGAGTAAACTTACGGTGCAGGGGCTCGGAACCCCAGTACCGGCGGCTTTTGGGAGTGAGCAAGCGGGCTCCCGGTCGTCGATATCCCTCGACCGCAGTGCCTCCGTGGTGGACAACTTGGCCACCTTGGCATATAATGTTACAAGTGATTTGGATCTGGAGAAGGAAGTGTTCAAGCGAAGTACGACCTTACCGAGAACACCAGTAGCAAGAACAACCAAGGATGAACTGAAGATGGATCGTTGGACGACAAAAATTGTAACAACACCCACAGCAAATGTTCAAGATGCGCGACAGCAAGAGGTGCTCCAGGAACAAGATAAGGATCCATTCAAAAGAAGCTCATCAACTTTGAGATCTCCACCAATGCTAAAGGCGATGAAGGAAAAAGTACAGGCAAGATCAATAACTGGCAAAAGTGAAACAGCGTATAAAAGGAGTAACCCTGTCGGGGCTTATAAGGAGCAGAGTCCCGATCCGGAGGAATTACCCTTCACCCAGCTTGGGGCAAAGATAGTTGAGCTGTCCGAGTTTATCAAGGACAAGCACAACGTGCACCAAGCCATAAAGAATATGGTGAGGGCCATTAGAGTCCTCTATAATAGATCACAGATGGAGGAGAAGAATAATAACAACACGCCGAACCCCGCTGTGCCAACAGTATCACAAACGACCCAAGTGACGCCTAACCGTACTACCATCGAATCCCAGCGAAATAAGCGATTACGGGAAAAAGAGGGGGATCCTTTAAATAATCAGCAGGCGCCTAAGAGAAAAAAAGGCGGACAGGACATCCTGAAAACCAACACCAACAGTTCAGATGGAGGAAAGCATACAGCGAATCTAGGAAACTCGACCAGCGTTGCGAAGCCCAAGACGAACGAAAACGATGGATGGACTAAAGTCACCAACAAAAAAGCGAAACGAAAAGCAAAAGTGCGAACTCGTTCAGATGCGATTGTTATCTCCAGTAAGGGCAATCTGTCCTACGCGGAGATACTCAAAAAGGTCAAAGCTGATCCCGACCTAAAAGATCAGAGCGGAAATGTGAACAGAATCCGAAGAACCCAGAAAGGGGATCTCATGTTCGAGCTGAAAAGATCCAGCGGTGGCAAAACTGATGACTTTCGCACTCAAGTGAAAAACTCACTTGGGGAGAATGCCGCAGTGCGTGCCTAAAAACATAAGATCTATATACAATGTAAGGATCTCGATGAAGTTACATCGAAAGGAGAAATTTGTACTGCTCTGAAGGAGCAATTCAAGTTGAAAGAACTTACAGAGGAGTCTGTTGTCGGTCTACGGAAAGCCTATGGTGGCACTCAAACGGCCACCATCGAGTGCCAGCGGAGGCAGCGCAGATGTTGTTAGCTGCCGGAAGGGTTCGGATTGGATGGGTTGTTTGCCGTTTAAGGGAGCAAACTTCACTAAAGAGGTGCTTTAAATGCCTCATGTTTGGGCACTTCGCGAAGGCATGCACCAGCAACATTGATCGGTCCGATCGATGCAGAAAGTGTGGGGAGAAAGGCCATATTGCCAGAGAGTGCAATAGGGACCCCAAATGCCTATTGTGCGTAGCCAAAGAGGGACAGGATAACCGGCACATTGCCGGAAGTACCAAATGTCCGGAATTTAGGAAGACGCTCACTGCAATGAGAAAATGAGGTTTATTCAAATAAACCTCAACCATTGCAGGGTCGCTCAGGATTTACTTGAGCAGACCACGTTCGAATCTAAGATGGAGGTTGCCATCATAAGTGAACCGTACAGAAACCGCCACGGTGGCGTATGGGTCACAGTTTCGACTGGCGGAGCGGCAATATGGGCTTGTGGTCGACAAGCCATACAATGTACTGCAAGTCAGGCAGCCAGTGGCTTTGTGTGGGCGAAAATAAGTGGTGTATATGTATACAGCTGCTACGCCCCACCAAGTTTGACACTGCCTGAATTCGAGCAAATGCTTGATAATCTTGTTCTCGACGCAAGGGGACGAAGTCCAAAGGTGATTGCTGGTGATTTCAATGCTTGGGCCCTAGAGTGGGGTAGCAGAGAATCAAATGCTAAGGGGCGCAGTCTATTAGAGGCTTTTGCGCAGCTGGACATGGTTTTGGCTAACGAAGGTGCCGTAAACACCTTTCAGAAAGGGGGTTCAGGCTCGGTTGTAGACCTGACCATTATCAGCCCTGCGCTGGCGCGTAGTATGTCCTGGTGCGTCAGCGAACGCTACACCCACAGCGATCACCAGGCAATCTTCTTTGAGACATGTGTCGAGCCACCGGGCAGAGAGCTATCATGCCCAAAACCGAAAAAGGTTTCAGGCTGGTCTGCAAAATCTTTGGATGAGCAGAGCTTCTTAGAGGTGTGGTTAGATCAACTTGATATAGCAGGCGCCTCTACGGAAAGAGTCGTCCATCTGACTCAATGCATCGCCAAAGCATGTGACGCGTCTATGCCTAGGAGGTGCTCATTCCCCAGTAGAAGACCAAACTACTGGTGGAATGAGGAACTGACCGGTCTTCGATCAGCCTGCCACCGAGCCAGAAGAGCGGCTCAGAGGGCGGTAGGTAGAGTCGATCAGGGGCAAAAAGAGTGCGCCTATAAGGCAGCCCGCAAAACCCTCAAGCTCGCAATCCAGCGAAGCAAGAGGGAGTGCTTTAAGGAGCTCTGCTCAGAAGCGGACATCAACCCGTGGGAGAGTGTTTATAGAATAGTGATGGGACGATTCAGAGGCCGTTCATCTCCGCAGATCACGTGTCCCACCCTCTTGTTGAAAATCATCCAGGGGTTATTCCCCCAGCAAGAGGAGAGCACCGACATATTCCAACCACCTCTGAATGTGACGGCAATTCCTCCAGTCACCAGAGACGAGCTGCTGGAGATCTGTGGTAGAATAGGAGACAATAAAGCGCCGGGCCTGGACGGAGTGCCGAATAAGGCCCTTAAGCTTGCCGTGAAATCCAGGCCGGACATGTTCGCTGAGCTGTTCGAAGCGTGCATGTCCGAAGGAATATTTCCGGCGGCTTGGAAGCGACAGAAGTCGGTACTTCTGCCTAAGCCTGGTAAACCTCCAGGTGAACCATCCTCATACCGACCCATATGTCTTTTGGACACGGTGGGCAAAATGCTAGAGCGGGTAATCTATAATAGATTACTCCCGGTTGTTGAGGGCCAAGGCGGCCTTTCAGATCGGCAGTATGGGTTCCGAAAAGCCAGATCAACCATTGATGCCATCAAATTGGTTACTGGCTTGCCCGAAGATGCAATTCACGGAAAGGGTAGTACCAGCAAATATTGCGTGGTAGTAACCCTGGACGTGAAAAATGCATTCAATTCGGCCAATTGGAATCTAATACGCAAATCCCTAGCGAAGATTGATATTCCCGCCTATCTCGCTGCTATCGTCGATAGTTACTTAACTGAAAGGAGGCTACGGTATGACACTGATGGCGGACCGCAGGAGTACGTTGTTTCCGCCGGTGTCCCACAGGGCTCCGTATTGGGCCCACTACTGTGGAACATCATGTACAACAATGTACTTAATCTTCGCCTTCCGGAGGAAGCCACAGTGGTGGGTTACGCTGACGACATAGCACTGGTTGTTGTCGCAAAGCATCTTGAAGATGCTGAGTTATACTCAAGCGAGGCAATCAGTGCTGTCAAATGCTGGTTGGAGAGCTCTGGTTTGACGCTTGCGGAGGAAAAAACAGAAGCGGTCCTCATCACGAAGCGCCGGAACAGAAATTACGCCTGTGTTAGAATCGGGAATCATATCATCACTTCCAAGCCGACCATCAGATACTTGGGGGTGGTGATAGACAGGAAGCTCAGCTATAAGCAACACTTACAGTATGTTTATGATAAATCATCCAAAGCTAGTATGGCCCTGGCGAGGATGATGCCGAACGCGGGGGGGCCACGGCATACCCCTAGGTTGCTTATAGCCAGGGTGGTGACCTCGATCATGCTCTATGGGACCCCAGTTTGGAGGGAGGCGTTGTGGATGTCAGGGAATGCTACCAAACTGAGTTCAGTCTACAGGAGGACAGCCCTGAGGGTATGCTCTGCCTTCAGGACTGTCTCAGATGATGCAGCATTCGTCATCTCTGGAATGATGCCGATTGACATCTTGACAGATGAGATGGCGAATATATACAATGCAAAGCCAACCTCTTCCTCATCGCGGACGAAGAACGCTGAGAGGGAGAGATCCATAAATAGATGGCAAGAGCGGTGGGAACGCTCGGGAAAGGGCCGGTGGACGCACAGGCTCATTCCTGCCATCAAGGAGTGGTTGGAGAGACGACACGGTGAGATTAATTATAATCTCACCCAGTTTCTCACGGGACACGGAGGATATCTCCAATACCTTCACAGGTTTAAATTGGAGACCTCACCCGATTGTCCAAATTGCAATTGAGTCCCAGAGGACCCAGAGCGTGTATTCTTCCACTGTCCGAGATTTGTGGAAGAAAGGATGAATCTAGAAGAAACTCTATGAGAGGTGCTGGTACCAGAAAATCTGGTACCGAAAATGCTAGCACATCAAAAGAATTGGGATGCGGTCAACTCCATGATCGCATCTATTCAAGATAAATTGCGAAAGGCAGAGGAAAGGAGAAAAGCGCGGTCACGTGCGCCGCGTATAGAAGAAAGGTGACAAAGCTAGAGTGAGCTGACTCCGCCCCGTGATGTAATACCTTATGGTGGTTCCGTGGGGCAGGGAGGGAGTCGGGGGTGGTTTTAGTGGGTAAAAATCCCACACGCTGGTGTGTCTAGACCAGTGTCTTTTTCAAGATTCCACCTCCTCAACAAAAAAAAAAGTCCATCTGCCTCTAGTTTCATTTTGCCAAGAGAGCTGCCACTCGTCTAGAGTGCGTTGCCGTTCTTCGCGAGCAACCACCTCCCTTGGCTCATCTCCCTTGCGCTTGTATATGGCTTGACGCTTCTTAGCAAGAAGGGCAACGGGGATCACTCCCGCGATCACCATCACGGCCGGTTCAGAGACAGTGCGGTACACAGACGCCACCCGCAAAACACCCCGTCTCTGTACTTGCGCGAGACGTTTACGATATACCTCCTAGTTAAAAGCGCCAGTTCATATCTCTGCCCCGTAGAGCAGGACAGACTGGGTTGAACTCATCAGGAGACGTCGCCTGCTAGACGTAGGACCCCCAATGTTTGCCATTAGCATACTTAACGCTGGAACTCCAGCTGCAGCCTTGTTCGCTGCTGCTTTGATTTGCTCGAATAAGTGCATCTTTGAGTCAAGAGTCAACCCGAGGTACTTTACCGCTGATTTTGAATCGATTATCGACTCGCCGAACGATATGGGACGCAGGGTCGGAATTCTCTTTTTAGTCAGGATGACTACTTCGGTTTTTTTCCAGTGCAAGGTTCAAACCATGAGCAATTATCCATCCGCTTACCCGTCGCATCAATATGCCGAGTCTGCTCGGCGCCTGTTCGACAGTGCGTCCAGCAACAAGCGCTGCGACATCATCTGCGTAGCCGACCAGGCGCGACTCTTCTGGCATATCGAGTTTAAGTAGACTGTCATAGGTAGCGTTCCAGAAGTCCGGCCCTAGGATGAATCCCTGTGCTACCCCCGACGTGACCTTCATCCTCCTTTGACCCTCTAGTGATTCATAGAGCAGGGAGCGGTTTCTCAGATAGTCCCTCAATATCCGTAAGAGATAGTTCGGCACACTGAAAGTATTGTCCCGTGTGCCTAGAATGTCTTTCCATCTTACGGAATTAAAGGCGTTTCTGACGACAAGTGTTACGAGGAGCACCGCTCGTCGAGTTTGGCGGCTATGTGCCTCTGCTCATCAAACGGCGTCCACGATTTGCATGACAGCATCAATTGTTCAGCTTCAGCGAATCTACTTCTGACGGGCTTTTCAAGCACTTTCCCAGCAGTGTCAAGCATACATAGTGGGCGATATGAAGACGACAATTCGGGGTCGCCTTTCCCTTTGTGGATCAGCGCAAGCCTCGCCTCCTTCCAACGAACAGGGAAAATGACCTCTTTCAAGCAAGCGTTGAGCCGAGCAGTAGGTCTGGCCGGTGTTGGAATACCAGTTTGTATATCTTTGCTGGAATACCATCGGGTCCTGGCGCCTTCTTGTTTTTCATAGAGAGAACTGCCTGTTCTAACTCTTTTATAGAGAAAAGAGGACAGTCCTCTACGCTTTCCGCGCAGGATGCGCAGGGAAGAGTGCCCTTACAAGGCATCTCCTCGGTCTTAAGTGAACAGGGTTTCCGCAGAGCCCCGATTTTCCGGGTTACCAGTTTGTAACTGAGTCCCCATGGGTCCCCATTCACCTCGTCGACCAGATCTTGCCAGCAGTGAGCTTTGCTCTTGTTTATTGCGCTGCGGAGTCTTATTTTGGCTGATTTGTACTCCGTCATTATGGTACATGCTTCCTCCCGGTCGTCTAGACGTTGTGTTAAGCGGCGGAGCCTGTAAAACTTCTTTCGGAGCTCTGCGATTTCCACTGTCCACCAATACATTGAAGGTTTGCCGCACCTCGATCTCTTCCTGGGCATGGAGGCTCCGCAGACCATCGGTATCAGGTTCATACTTGAATTTACGCAGTGTCAGCTGCAGCGCCACCGCCCCTAGGAGTACCCTCCAGCGTGGCCCCACCTGTTCCCAGAGTTTCGATAAACTTGCCGGTGTTCACTTTCGCGACATTCCATGCACAGAAAGATCTCCGGGGTGGCGCAAACCGAGAATTTGTGTCCACCACTTCGAGAGCAATGTATTGGTGGTCACTTACCGAGAAGTCTTCCAGAAAGGGCGGCGACCCGTCCACCAGCGACACCAGTGATTCCGACGCGAAGGTTACGTCTGGAATGCTTCCCTCGCAACCCGGGCGCCAGAACGTTGGGGTGGATCCAGTCCTGCTCTCGCTGCCATTTCCAGAATTCGTTTCCCTCTGGAATCAGTGTGAGGCATGCTTCATTCAAGTGCCCTAGCATTGAAGTCACCCCCGCCCATCTGTGCCTAAGATAGCGTCCTCTAAATTATCAAGCATTCGACGAAAGTCCGGCATCGTCTCATTCGGCGTAAGATAGACACTAAAAAACGTTTTCCCTGAACACTGAATCCAGACAAAGCCGTCCCCTCGGCCATGGGCAAGAACCTTATGGAGGGTGCCGTCCCGAACCCAGATGGCAGCGGTATCTGATATGTCAGGGTGCCATGAGGCTGGTACTGCTTACTGATGAGTACTAAATCAGCTTTGGTCTCCACAGCGAACTGCGCTAGCAACTTGTGAGCACTTGCACTCCGGTGTATATTGATTTGTAGGATGCGAATCATGTTGACCGTGTCCTAGCTCTTTCCATTTCTGCTCTGAAAACTCTTCAGTCGCGCCACGGCCCCTGCATAGGACGCAGCTTTCCTTTTCATTGCAGGTGTTCGCTTTATGGCCTGCCGACAGTTCGCATAATCGCATAATCCAAATATCTGTAACATTTGGTTGGGGGCGGCCCAGATTCGTATCCTACACACTACCCAACCAATTCTTATTATCCCGCTGTTTAGAAGCTTCCTCGCGGATTGCTCGGCAACTTAAACCACAGCGAGTTTTTGGCCTCGGGAGTTCGCAGAGGTGATACCAATCCGGACATTGGTTACCTCCGGACATTCGCGTTTGATGGCCTCTTCTACCTCGTTCTTTTCTGTGAGACAGTCAATGTCTCGGATTTCCAAAGCACACGTGGGTTCCAGGCTGGAAACCAAAACTTTTTCTCCCAGAAGCCCCTTGACTGCTTCACAAAACGTGACTTTATTTATAGTCTTCGGGCCTAGTTCGACTAAGACCCCACCACCCTTCGTTTTACGAATGGAAGACACTTCTGTTCCGTTATCTTCGGGTTTAATCTTGTAACGAATTTCACTGAGGACTTCCGCAAAAATCTTGCCTTCCGTCGGCTTAATAAACAAAGCTGGCGGTCTAATCCTCCTTCGTCTCCCCACCTTTTCTTTTGGTGCTCCGATGGCGCGACTTGTTGTTGTCTTTTGTTCCTCTTCGCCTTCTTCTTTTCAGCCCTGGAGAGTGCCTGAGTGAAGTCTCCTTCAGATGTCCCTTCCTCCTTTCGTTTTTTACCAAGTTCGCTCTGCTGTCAGCGATCCCTTTGGTACTCGTGGTTTTCTCGTCGAGAAGCGCGGTTGTTTCTGCTGCTTGCTGATTTTGTCTTTCCATGTCCGCCTATAGTATGAAGTCCTGTCCAGGAGCTCCTCCAGTTCCATCAGCCCGTTTTTCACCCCCTTGCCGACGTTTTTCTGGAGGACCGTCGCAGAGCGCATGTGCTTCACATCTGCCGTGCATTTCTTAATAAGCCTTTCCTCTTCAGCTGGCGCCAGAGTAGTCGACAGTCCTCCCACTCGGCTTATATTCGAAATCATTTGATTAATTTCGGCAGTTTCCACTGTGCCTCTTTCCGCAATTATAGCACTGTCTGGTATGGTCTGGGTTCCTATCTGCGTTGCAGGTGCCGCATCACTTTGCGAGTCCCTCTCTCCATCTGCGCATCCCAATGTCTCTTCGGGTATTTCAGCCCTTGTTGCGTCCTTCGCTGGGCGCTGGGGCGAACGGCGCATTTTCGTGCTGCGAATAAACGCAGCCAGCTCGCTCTCCACTTCCACTATCTCCTCGCACCGTTTGTTTTTATTCTCCATTTAAGTTGTTTACCAGCGCATCATGTGCAAGGGAGCGGGCCGCAATAGTCAGGAACGAGTATACCCTCGGGGACAAAGCCCCTAGCCCAGTTCCCTCAGGCCTAACCTACGATTAGCTGATCCCGGAACTCACGGATGGATCGCTCGGGGCAACGCGGTCTACTAATACCGATTCAATGCACACTACCCGATCAGGGTCTCGAAGGGGTTGGCAACAACCGGTATCCGGCACCTTGGTAAAGCTAGGCTCACATCGGGGACCCCCAGTATGTCCCGGCGTGTATCAGTCATTAGCAGTCCGCTCTTCACCAAGAAACCTTCTCGAGGCTACTACCTAGGACGCAGGTATTATGCCAGCTACTTGCTCGGGCACCTCACCTGTCTGTCTTTTTTTTCCCGGAGGTGGAAATCTTCGAAAGACACTGGTACACATGTTCCAGCGTTCGCACTACAACCACGCCCTAACTCCTGCCCTCTTCCCCGGGGAACCACCATAAAGAATTTCTTCGCGGTGTGTATATGGCTCTACCCTCTCCCTTCGGCCATCGATTGCATTCGCAACCGTGCCTTTATCGCCTCCTCTACCTCTCTTGATCTGCACTGCATCCGCCACACCATGCAGTTCACTGCATTCCAGCTCTCCTGGCATGTAAGTATTTTTCCAATCAGCTTTTCCGGTGCCAGTGTTCTCCCCAATGTCTTTTCTAGACTCTTCCTTTCCTCAGCGAATCTAGGACAATGGAAGAAGACATACTGCGCGTCTTCCGGAATATCGCAGCTGGAACAGTTGGGTGAGCTGTCCAGTTTAAACCTATAGAGGGATAGTGTGTCCCGTTAGAAGCTGTGAGGGATCATAGTTTATCTCACCATGCGTTCTCTGCGTCCACGTCTTGATGCTGGGACTCAATCTGTGCGCCTATCGACCCTTTCTCGCCTATTCCCGCCATTGCTGCCATCTGCTTAAGGATTTCTCCCTTTCGGTGTTTTTCATTTGCCGATCAGAGGACGAATCGGGCCCATCATAGACATGTGCCGTCTCATCGTCCAAAATGTCCATTGCCATCATTCGGGCCACTGCATAGGTCGCTTCGTCCGAGATAGTTCTATGACCACAGCACACTCTCAGGACGGTCTTTCTATACGACAACTTTTGAGATTTGCATGCGGTATGCAATGCAATTGACCAAATTGGCGCTGCGTAAAGCAGTATAGAACTCACTCTAGCTATAAGCGATCTACGAATGCATTGCGGGCCATTGAAGGCATCATTATACATGATGTTTCACAATAGTGGTCCCAGCACAGAGCCCTGTGGAACACCCGCGGAGACAATGTATAATATTTTTTGGTTCCATTGTCTGCGTCGTACCAGAGCTTCCTATTTGATAAATAACTGTGGACTAACGCAGTTAAGTAACTTGGTACACCAATCGCCGCCAATGACCTCCTTATAAGGTTCCAAATGGCATAGTTAAACACATTTGGTACGTTAAGGGAAATGGCAGCACAATACTTGGTAGTGCCACCCGTTCCGTGCATCGCATTTTCAGCTAAACCAGCGACCAGTTTGATAGCGTGGACCGTTGATCTGGCCTTACGGAAGCCGAATTGTCGACCTGATAAGCCTCCCAGACTTTTTCCACCCAGGAGCAATCTGTTGTAGATTATTCTCTCTAAAATTTTCCCCATAATGTCCAACAGACATATAGGCCTCTAGGAAGATTGTTCAGCAGGAGGCTTACCAGGTTTAGACAACAACACTAACCTTTGTTTTTTCCATGTCTCAAGAAAGACCCCATCCACCAAGCATACTTCAAGCAACTCTACGAATATGTCTGACCTCGACTTGACGGCCAGCTTAAGGGATTTGTTTGGTATGCCATCGAGGCCGAGCGCGTCGTTGTCTCCCAGCCTACCGCAAATCTCCAGTACGTCTTCCTTCGTTACTGAGGGTATTACAGCCCCATCTAAAGATGTATGTAAACTTTAACCCCTTGTGTTTTCATCAGGGAACAAACCCTGAACGATTTTCAGTAGAAGATCAGGACATGTAATCTGTGGAGCTGCCTACCGCCTGAATTTCCCCATCACAACCCTGTAGGTGCTTCTCCATGGGGCTATATCCGCCTCTGCACAGAGTTCCTTGAAGCAGTCCCTCTTGCTACGCTGTATAGCATCCTTCATGTTTCTTTGGGCTTCCTTGTAAGCTGTCTGTCTGTTATACCTGATTTACTCAGAAACGGCTGAACCGGTTGTTACAAAATTTGGTAAGGACATGTGGTCTATGTGTCGCCATTTATTATTAAATTTTAAGAGTGGCTCTCCATACATGCAAAAGGAAGGTGCTATTTTTTTCACAGAACATGGTCATGTGTGGTATCGAATGAAAGGGCTCAATTAGTACTTTCCGAAACTGATATTGGATGAAACCTATGGAAAATGTGTTTTCCAAAAAGTGAAACAAGCCTGGTGGAATTGAAGAATTGATATGTGATGCTGACACCATACACGTTGCAGAATGCATGAAATTCACAAAAAAATGGGAAAGTTTCACCTTCCTTAACTTTGTTAATAATAGTTGAATTTGCTTCAAACTTGAGCAAATTGTGCATTATGTTATCCCTTATCCCCATACCATGTTGTACTTCTGGGATGGACATAAAGGGGGTTGTCGATTTCCCGACTTGTACAATATTTCTTTGGGAAAGTGATGCCTTCTTCTTTGGAAGATAGGTCCTTAATCTTCACAGAGGAGGATTAGGGGAGAAAATTGCGAACGGTTTTAGGAAGATTTTTTACTATACTTTTATGCCAATTTTTTTTATGTGCAATATAGAGTTAATAAAATAATATGAACGGTAGAAAGCAACCATAAAGGGTTATTGTTTTCTCTTTCATAACTCATTTAAAAGTATCATTTGGTTTTCGAAATATTTGGCTTCAAAGTGTACTGCAATAACTGTCCAACTTTTTAATTGGTTAACTGTATGTCTGTAAGGTTATCAAGTGATGAAAAGCTAATGATTCTCTTTAAAAATAATCATTATGGCAGAGAGTACAAAAATACCCCTTCAATTTTCGAAATTAAGACTGGTGCCCTTTTTTGAAATCCTAGGGATCATTCCATATGACGGTCTCGGATTCCGAGGACTTTCATATTAGCGTTCTTCAGTAGTGTACCCTTACGGTCTAGAATGAAGTGCTCTAACACACTTGAAGGCCCTGATCCAGTATGGATTGTTGCGCCGATGATAATTATTATTATTGGCTCATGCTACGGGTAACCCAACTGGTAGTTTCGATCTGGGCATAGGGGAAACTAAACTTTCTTTCCGAGATTTTATTTTCCTTTACACCACAATAACCGGGTACCCAAAGTAGTTTCACCGTATTGAATCTAGAAACAGAGTTGTATGGGTTTCTACCGATTTTCGAAATAGTCAAATGACTTCACAACGCCCTCAATGCAGGTTGACTATCTTTACAGATTGTGATGCACCTGCCTTTCCACCTGCCACCAGGTTGCCGCCCTTAGGATCGCAACGATTTCAACTTGAAAGACCTTTGTATATTGTAACAAGGGAAAAGCCCACTTCTCGTTTTTATTCGAGAGGTAGATTCCTTCTCCAGAACCCTGTTCTGGTTTTGAACTATCGGTATAGAAGACTTCAGTTTATCCTAACTGTCGAAAACTGAATTAACAACAACAACTCTTCCAATGCTCAGTGCCCCCTACATCCAAGGATTCCCCATAGATCTAATCGAAGTAGTCTATGAGCTGCACTCACTGCAGCGCCCTGAATAAACAGATCTAAGGACTGCAAATTGTGTAACGCATTTAGAGCTACGCCAGATGTCGTCCTCATGGCACCGGCAATACCCAGACACAGTTCTTTCCGGAAAATTCTTTTAAATAATTTTTACCCACCACACTAAGGATACATAAGGGAACTTCAGATCAATGATTGCAACATATATATATAGCCTGCTGAGAATAGTAGAAATGTTCAGCCGTGATATTCGGAAAGTTAATCGCGAGCCGCACGCCGGACACAGCACCCAAGCTATGACCGAGGCGGACTTCCACAAGTACCTAAGAATTCTGAAAGGAACTAATGCTCTAGTTGATGATATGAAAGATGGTCTGCTTTCCCAATTCCTGCGACGTACCCAGCTGGTACTGAAATCGTATTTCTGGGGGAAGAATAAGATAAGCGCATTGAATGTATTCGCTATCCCTTCACTGGCTTATGCATTTGCAATATTGCCGTGGACGAAGACCGATCTGGAAAACATCCAGCGGCGGATACGGACAACTATGACCGAATCGGAGATAGGGGTGTGGTTGACGTGGCAGCGCAACATTATCGCCAAGTTGATTCTTTGCGCGCTTATAATTACAGCAAAGAGCAGGCGAGTCCCTTGCATGCGGCTATCTGTAAGATAGACTGTGGACTGACTCCAATTAACTTGAAGGATCGATCTTTCAATCCTGTGAGTGGTGTGAAGTCGGACCAAGAGCGGATCGATGAATAGAAGTCGAAGGCAATGCATGGAAAACACCTGAATTGTCTTTGGCAGCCATTTGTCGATTTGTATTTTTCGAACAGACGATTATGTGCTGGGGAGCTCTTTGCTGAGACAGAGGGATTCATGTGTACGAATCAGCACGACGTGGGCGCCACCCGAGCTTATAAAAAGCTCAACATGAAAGAGCGAGTGGAGAACGGGCAATGCAGAATGTGTGGCTCGGCGTTAGAGATGTTGGACCATCTCATTTCTGACTGCACTATTATGGCACCGGTGCATTACACCACTAGGCATAGTGCTGTACGTAAGGTGATCCATCAAAACCTTGCATACAAGCATGGGTTGATCATGGGAATATATCCGGTTTATCGATATGATAGTTCTGCTTACAGCATGTATTGGAACCGGCAAGTTCTAACTGATCGCCACATATCGTGCAACAACCCTGACGTGCTGTTAGTTGGCAACACGAGTCGCTCTACGTACATTATTGATGTTGGTATTCTTCATAATATAATAGTAACATTGAACGGAAATATGTGGAGAAGAAGGTGAACTATGAGCCACTCGCTCGGGAAATCAAAGAAATTTCGCGTCTCGAGCGAGTGGTTGTAGTTCGCATAATATTGTCAGCTACAGATATTGCTATGCGAACTGCAAAATTTGCCAATACACGCTCAAGCTTATGCTGATGACGTGGCTGTACTTGCTGTTGATCGGGATCTTGGAACGGTGTGTGCCGTTGATTTGATAGACAGCTGGTGCCTTAGACATAGTCTGTCAATTAATCCAAATAAAACCACAATGGTTTTATTCACAAAAAGCAGAAAACTGGATGGACTTTGCCTCCCTGAGATGAGGGGTACAACCCTTCAACTCTCCGAAGAAGTGAAATATCTGGGAGTCACTCTAGATAAAAAACTTCTTTGGAACAAACATGTAGAGGTAAAGATGAAACGAGCTCTCACAGCTTATAGGCTGTGCAGACGGACCTTTGCCTCGACATGGGGACTCAGGCCTCATGTGGTAATGTGGATATACGTTGCCATCATTAGGCCGATGTTCGTATATGCATCCGTAGTGTGGTGGGTTAAGGTGAGACAAAAAGGTTTCCACCGTAAACTAGCTGCACTGCAAAGAGCTGTGTGTCTGGGTGTCACTGGTGCCATGAGCACGACATCCGGCGTAGCTCTGAATGCACTACTCAATTTGCAGCCCCTGGATATATTTATTCAAAGCACTGCAATGAGAGCAGCTCATAGACTAATTCGATTAGATCTATGAGAAAACAACGGATGTGGGGGGCACAGAGCATTGGAAGAGTTACTGGGAGGACTGAATCCAGTTCTTACAATGCCTTCCGATTCTCGTGTCCCCATACATATATTTGGTAGAAGATATGAAGTTACCCTGAAGCGTAGAGAGGACTGGGAAGACCCAGAGGAATGCGTGGCGGGATATATGGAAGTATTCTACACCGATGGCTCAAAAACAGAGGAGGGTTCTAGAGCCCGAGTCTACCTCTCGAATAAAAACGAGAAATGGGCTTTTCCTTTGGGACAATATGCAACGGTTTTTCAAGCCAAAGTTTATGCGATCCTAAGGGTGGCAAACTGGGTGATTGACCAGCGGTTGAAGGGCAGGCGCATCGCAATCTGCAGTGATAGTCAAGCTGCACTGAGGGCATTGAGCAGTCCTTTGATCACCTCGAACATCGTTTAGGAATGCAGAAACCGTTTGAACTCTATGTCTAGATTCTATACGGTGGAACTACTCTGGGTACCTGGTCACTGTGGCATAGAGGGAAATGAAATCTCTGACGCTTTTGCGAAAGAGGGGTCAATCTTCCCTATGCCGGGACCGGAGCCAGCAATTGGAGTATCAGTAGCATTGGCTAAATCTGTTTTCAAAAACTGGGAACAAGTTTCCCATAATGACAGGTGGCAGAGCCTAAATGCTGCTCGACACACCAAACTTTTCCTGCCAGAACTGAACATACGTACCGCAAAGTTTATCCTGTCGAAAAGCAGGAGCACTTGCAAGTGTATTGTGGGCATTCTGACAGGCCATAAGTCACTAGCTGGGCATATGTTCAGAATAGGAATTACCGGAGATGATACGTGTCCCTCCTGTAATGAGGAAGCGGAATCCACGGAGCATTTCCTATGTGAATGCCCCGCCTATGGACGCATCAGGCATCAGATTTTGGTGCCGATGTTCTCCGATTGCGACGAGTAGCATCACATCCACTAACGGAAATCCTGCGATACGTTAACGAAGCCGGAATATTACGTTAGACGGGGGAGGCGAGTACAATGGGCCAACACGTCTGAGTGCTCAGAAGCTGTAGCTTCTCCCCCACCATACACACCCACACACACACAGGTATTGTACCTAAACCCCTCACGGCTTTTCTTGATGTCCTGAAACTCTGTCACAGTCTGGTGTAAACCATGGAGGAGTGCACCATTCCGCAAGTAGGTTCGTCCGAGCCTAAATGCTTGGCACTATATGCTGGTATTAGGTAAAATCCGGCATCCGCTGAGATTGTGTCAATTCGAAGAATAATAATCGTTGGCGCAACAATCCATATTTGATCACGGCCTTCAAGTGTGTTAGAGCACATCATTCAAGACCGTAACGATACACTACAGTACTCGTACACCGTAGGAGATGTGGTCAGCATTACACTCTCCCGAGATTTTTAACCTGATTTGACTGAGGTACCCATTCACAGCTGAGTTGACCAGTATCCGACATCCAGTTACGATAACAAATCCCTCTGCCATCAGTGAGATTTGAACCGCGACGTTCCGCTATGACAACCCAGCGCTCTAACCACTTGAGCCATCCGGATACTATGGGACATTGTGTGAAACAAAACCTTATTAAAATCGAAATTTTGTGAGAACCTTTAGTTACATAGAACAAGTGGAGCTAATGAGTCTAAGGAAGGGGGCTCTCCATACATGCCTTTCATCGTTATTTGGTAGCGATCAACCCCTGATGCCGAGATAAAGAGGGAAAACTGATTTCCGACCGTATGGACATATTGGGGCGATGGGTTGCGTAGTTTGATGAACTGCTCAACAAACATCGGCGAGTTGGAGGTCGTGCAAACAGAAGACGACAGACAAATGCTGCCAACATCCAAGTAGTCACCATATGAAGGCGATTAACTACACCAAGCACTTCATCAACTTATCCTCAAAGTGTGGAACAACGAATTAATGCCTGAAGTTTGACAAACAGAGGAGTATGCCTTTTACATAAGAAGGAAGATATCGCATAGTGCAGTAATTATTGAGGTATCCCGTTGCTGAGTACCATAAGATATTGACCGGTATCCGCCTAGGCCAGATAGCGCCATACGGTCAGAGTATCATCGGCACAAATCAAAGTGGCGTCACTTAAGGCAAATTAAATAGGAATGCAAATAGCAATAGCAAATGAGAACAATGGAGAAAGAAGACTACAACTTTAAGACCACTGCTAATTTCTCCAATCTAGGGTCGAAATCACAACCGATACCAGCTATGACGATGGAATCTGCGCACGGTTGTTGGTAACCAATAGAGCCTAGTCCAGCTTATGAAAACTGTTCCGCTCGAAACGTCTCACCATAGCGTCAACACTTTTTCTGTACAAGACAATGATTTTGCCAGTCCTCCTGTATTCCTCGGAAACTTGGGGTCTTAGTAAGAAAAATGACGAACGCGTTCGAAAAAAGGATCCTCCGAAGAATTTGGATAAAATCCGGCCCAATAGGAGCTCCTTAAAAAGCCTATAATAGAGAGCTTGATACTATCAAGTTTGATATCGAACCGTTATTAGCTGAGCTATTACAAATCAAAGTTAGCTCTTTTCTGTGCATTAACTGTAAACTAAGATTGAACGCCACTACCATACTAAAGTGAATTGTCTATCATATTGAAAAATATTTAAAAAAATAGCAAAATCGTTCATACCAATTTCTCCAAAATCAGATTCATATTCCAACCAAAAAAACATTTGAGCATCTTCCCTTTTGATTATGTACACCTCACGTGCCATTTGCCTGAAAAAAATATAAATATGTATATTAAGCAGAAGAAAAAGTAAATAAAAATACTTTTAATTATTAGAAAAATAAACCAAATCTCCATGTCTATATGATATGAATATAAAAATAAAATATAATTACTTTTTAATTGGTTGGGTCTATTATCATACTGAAGTTTTCTGCACTGAAAGTTCAAAAACAGAACAGGATTCGGAATCAGGAGTCTACCTCTCACGTGAAGGCAGGAAGTAGGCTTTTCTCTTGGGACGATATGCAACGGGTTTTCAGGCTGAAGTATGTGCGTTCCTAAAAGCAAACACCTGGATTATTAAGAGCGGGTGTAGTGTATCCCCATCGCAAGGATAGCTAGGCTGCACTAAAGGCGTTGAGTAGCCCTTTGTTTACCTCGAAAATTGTTTAGGAATGTAGAAACCGTGTAGAAACTGTAGGAGATCTCGATTGCCTCAACAAAAGAGGGTTCAATTTCCCCAGCAGCATTGGCAAAGGCTGTCTAAAAGTTTCCAACAATAACAGGTGCAAAAGCCTAAGTATTACTAGACACACCAAATTTTTCCTTGTCAGAACCTAACTGGAAAATTTCTCCTGTCGAATAGAGATAGGACTTGCAGATGTGGACATGTGTTCAGAATGGGAATTGTACAAGATGATACGTTTTCTCCTGTAATGAGGATGCGGAATCCACGAAGTGTTTTCTGTATGAATACCTCGTATGTCTGCAGATGAGACATCAGATCTTTGGTGTTGATGTGATCCACTAACGGCCATCCTACGATATACGAGCATATCTAAAATATTTCGTTAGACGAGGGCGTAGAGTACAATGGCCCACTACATTCTGAGGGCTCAAAGACTATGCTTCTACCCCAACTTAAGCACACATATACGGCCTGTAACCGGTTTCGGTCGAGCTACTCCCAGGACAAAGGTGAATGAACGTCTGATGAGCTGCTTTATTTAAGGAATGACAAGACGAATATTCAGTTGACAAAGGGAGAAAAAGAAATTGCCGAATAAGAAACGGAACGACAGATGTGCATATTAAAAATGAGTTTTAGTTTAGTAACTGCGAAGCCTGTGGAACAAACCTTGGATATCTTCGGAGCACCACCAAAAAAGGACGATAATAAAAATGGACACTTGCCAAACCTGGAGTTTGGCTTAGAAACCCCCCTGGGCCCCCATGTCCGCAGAAAAAGATTGGAGTTAACCAATAAGTAACTATTTTGTTCAGAGATATTTAAGGTACACAACTAAACCGCTGTTTCACAAGGGTAGAATGCAATTCTTACTCAAATCAAACCCCGGAGGGTCAGGTTTTTGCATTGTTGATGGTCATGCATTTATGTTTCTTGAGCTTTTTCAGCTGAAAATCCATTTCGATTAGAAGCAAGACATCAGTTAGGTCGATGACTTTCTATCGCCAAATTTTCTATAATGATCCATGAGGTAAATATTTTCTTTATTATGCGCTCAGCAAGTGCTGACTAAGTAATCATTATCGTTTACAATGAGTGAACGTTATGATTCACGGTCGAATGACCTCTAAAGACCCAAAAGCCGCCTTACTACTTTTTTCTGCCAGGTAAATCCCACATTACATATATGATTTGTACTCCGAATCTACTTCTTTCTTAACTGAAGAAATGTATGGTACTTTGAATGGGCATGAAGAGTCTTGTCGTACCATGTGTATTAGCATGTGCAATGAACCGCGCAAGCAACGAACATAAGAAAAGATCCGTTTGCGTAATTCCTGAAACGCAGACGTAACTATTTATTATCACAACCAGATACGAAAACTGCTTTTATCACAATTAGGTAAAAAGTGGTACATTTAATTGAGGTACCATATGCGTGTACATGACTATTTTTCTTCATTAAAACACGGACCAGGTCTACATTACCAAATTTTGCTGCAATAACTTTTAACGATAGCAAAAGTCTTTTCCGAACAATAACCGGGAAAATGAGAAACTACAAATGGAAGAGAAGAAATGGTAGAAAAGCTACTGGAGTAAAACCAATCAACATTATATTACACACGTTAAATATAGACACCATTGTTAGATGCAGCAGAAGAAGAAACTGATACTTGCGTCGGAATACTTTTTTTGAGCAATTAATGGAATATAATGGGCATAACCCAAGATTTTAAGCGATCAAACTGTTTGAAGTTCTTGGATACGCGTTAATATTCTTCATTGAGACATCCGACATCGAAGGAAGCCTGCAGGAAAGGACGATCAGCGTATTCGGTGAAGCCAACCAATTAGTGAGGATCTTAAAGACAGGACAATGCCGTCGTTCTAATAATTGACTCTATATTTCCCAAGACAGACAATTACCAATTCTTCAAATAATGAGTACGGTGCATTCTCCAAATCCTCCTTCAACGAGCAGACACTGTCTTACTTTCGTCAGGAGCTCTCTAATTCTCATTAGGCAGTAATACGCTTCAGTGAGGTAGTCTTCAAGTCCGTGTTCTCAGAGAAAGTTCCCAAAAACGTATCATTCGTTCTTACCGTAAAGGAGGAGAAAGAATAGTGCGTTCAACGTACAACGATTGATGGAGAGTCCTTAAAGTTGTTATCACGTAGCCGCAGTCTGCAACAGCTCTGTCTTCAGCACATGAATTGTGACAAGGTAGCTACATTATTTAGTTTATCGTATGCATAGACCGACTGAATTTCATTTTCAATAAATTTTTATTACCATTCCCTGAACTTTCACTCCAAATCGCTTCTAAAACTGCAAATGAAGTTTGCTTTTACCGCTGTCGCTTTGATCACCTAAAATTATGTGAAATCCTGTAATTGGCAGGAGCCCTGGAATTCACAACACTAAAGTCTTTTTATTGCAGACAAAGCAACCGCATTGAGATTATTATTCACCGCTATTTCTGTTGTTCCTCACTTTTTGCCCCATTTAATGCGAGATTGTAAACATTCAGCCCTTTTATTAATTCTCTCTTAGAGAGGTGTTGGATGTTGATCTTCGACGCCCTTTCAGTTGTTTTTCATAATTGAAGACTTCGACGTGTGAAGAGGCTGAGATATCTGATAATCTATACCATCAACAGGGGCCACGCAGGGATCTCGTCAATTTGAAATAATAATTGAATGCCATGATCTCCCGAAATTACAAACTACGAAGCCCAAGTAACTGCAGCTGGAAATATGTCATTATGGCATCAGGTCCCAGGTTGAAACGTGGATTGCTACCCACGATAGAGCATAGAACCTCGGAAACGCCTGCTGAACCAATACCAACAGGTCTACTATCTAACCCTATCTCCACGTGGTGGACACTGGGAGTTCTTTGTCAACGAAAATCTGGAGAAGGAAAACGGGGCAAATTTTACCAACAGGTCGGTGTACTTGGAGAGGAAGCTGAGGTAAGAGCTTGGAAACAGGAGATAGTGGTTGAATGCAAGGACCTAGATGAAGTCACCTCACGGGAGGACATCTGTGCTGCGCTAAAGCAGCAGTTCAACCTTGGTGATATAGACCAGAGTGCCATAAAAAGGATGAAGAAGGCATATGGTGGCACACAGACCGCTATTATTAGTTTGCCGGCGGAATCAGCTATTAAGTTAATTACCGCGGGCAAGGTAAGAGTAGGTTGGGTCGTGTGCAGGCTCAGGGAGCAAATCTCTCTGAAGAGATGCTTCAGATGCCTCGATTTCGGCCATTTTGCGGCGGCATGCACTAGTCAGCATGATAGGTCGAGGAGTTGCAGGAAGTGTGGGGAAGAGGGCCACCTCATCAAAGATTGCACCGGAGATCCACGGTGTATGTTATGTAGTGGGAAAGAGGGCGTGGACGGCCGGCATATTGCGGGAAGCAGCAGATGTCCGGTATATAGGAGGGAGTTGAACCGCACAGGCAAATGAGATTGATACAAATCAATCTCAATCACTGTGAGGCAGCTCAGGACCTGCTCTCGCAAACCATTCGAGAGTCGAATGTCGATGTCGCGGTTATTTGCGAGCCGTACAGAAACTACGGCGGTGCAACTTCGGCGGTGGATGCGTCTGCCAACGCCGCAATCTGGGCGTGCGGAAGACAGGCCATTCAGGAAGTCATGACCCCCCCCCCCGGCAGCCGGTTTTATAAGGACGAAGGTCAACGGTGTCCATATTTACAGCTGCTACGCTCCTCCCAGTGCAACCTTAGCACAATATGAGGAGATGTTAGACAGTCTGGTGTTGGATGCTAGAGACCGCAGCCCTAAAATCATTGCGGGCGATTTCAACGCGTAGGCCCTGGAGTGGGGAAGCCGATCGACGAACACCAGAGGTCAAATTCTGTTGGAGTCATTTGCGGAACTGGACATCGTGCTGGCCAACGTTGGATGCGTGCCCACCTTTCGAGGAAGAGGGTCGGGTTCGATCGTTGACCTGACATTTGTTAGCGCTTCACTGGTGAGGGGGATGGCTTGGCAAGTGAGTGAGCACTACACCCACAGTGACCACCAGGCCATCTTCCTCCGCATTGGGAACCGAGGAAGCAGTCAACGACGCTCTGGAGGTGGAAAGGCTAAGGCGGTTGGCTGGTCTATCGGAGCTTTCGACGAGGAGGCATTCCTGGCCGCATTGGAGGGAGCCCATAATCCGGATGGAACAGCGGTGGAAAGGGTCACACAGCTGTCTCAGCGTGTAACCGAAGCATGCGACGCTACGATGCCACGACGACGTTTGCACCACGGCAAGAGGCCAAACTACTGGTGGAACACGGAGATCGCTGCCTTGAGATCCTCTTGTCTCCGAGCGAGGAGACTTTCCCACAGGACAAGAGGAAGGCCGGAGCACCAGGAGCGTGAGGAGGAATACAGGGATATACGAAGCAACCTTAAGAAGGCCATTCGGAGAAGCAAGCGGGAATGCTACCAGAAGCTCTGCATGGAGGCTAATACGAATCCGTGGGGTACAGCCTACCAAGTTGTAATGAAGAAGATCCGTGGGCGAAAATCACCTCAGGTGACATGCCCACGGCTCTTGTTGTAAATAATTGCAACTCTTTTCCCGCAGCAGGAGCAGGACGAAAGAGAACCCCAACTGGCAGCTCAGCAGGACGTCTTCTCGATCCCTGATGTTACCGAAGAGGAACTTTGGGAAATCTGCAGACGTATTGGGGACAGCAAGGCTCCGGGATTGAATGGAATTCCGAACAGGGCTCTGAAGGTGGCGGTCAAGGCCAGACCAAGGTGGTTCGCAAGCACATTCGAATCGTGCATGGCGGAAGGAGTGTTTCCCGCCCAGTGGAAGAGGCAGAAGCTGGTCTTGCTACCGAAGCCCCGAAAACCACCCGGCGTGCCCTCTTCATATGGCCCTATTTGGCTCTTAGACACCATAGGGAAGATGTTGGAGAGGGTGATATACAACAGGCTGCTCCCGTTCATCGAGCTTGCGGGTGGTCTTTCAGAGCGGCAATATGAGTTTCGGCGAGCCCGTTCTACGGTCGATGCAGTAGCAAAGGTCGTGGAATTGCCTCGAAATGCAATGGCCATGGGCAAATGCTGTGCTCTGGTGACGCTGGACGTCAAAAATGCTTTTAACTCAGCCAACTGGGGCTGGATTAAGGGCGCTTTGGCCAAACTGGGTGTTCCTAGCTACTTGGCTCGGCTCATCGAGAGTTACTTTTCGGAGAGACTTCTCTGGTACGAGACGGACGACGGGCCGAAGGAGTACATTGTGACAGCAGGTGTGCCTCAAGGTTCTGTATTGGGACCGCTGCTGTGGAACATAATGTACGACGGAGTGCTTGGCCTTCGCGTACCGGAGGAGACAACGCTGATTGGTTTTGCGGACGACTTGGCGGTAGTTGCAATTGCAAAGCATCCCGAGGACGTGGAGCTTTATGCAAATGAAGTCATTCATACCATCAAGTCGTGGTTACGAATGGTCAAGCTGGACCTGGCGGACGAAAAGATGGAGGCGGTCCTCATTACCAACCGTAGGAAGAACAACACGGTTACCATCCAGGTTGGTAATCGTGAGGTCGTCTCAAAATCGGTTGTCAAATACCTGGGGGTGATGATCGATGCCAAGCTGAGTTTCAAGGGACACTTGGATTATGCGCGAGAGAAGGCAGCAAATGCCAGCTCATCCCTTGCAAGGATGATGCCTAACGTGGGAGGGCCGAAGTATAGTCGCAGGCTACTCATCGCGGGAGTGGTGAGGTCGATCCTGCTATACACGGCCCCTGTCTGGGCGGGAGCGTTGAACCACGCTGTCAACCGGAGGAAGATATGTTCGGCATACCGGCCAATTGCGCTAAGGGTGTGCAGCGCATTTAGGACGGCGTCGACGGAGGCAGTGTGTGTTATCGCAGGAATGATCCCTATAGATCTTCTAGCGAGCGAGGCACACTGGCTCTACGAAAAACGGAAGGCAAATCCGGCCGAGGTGAATTCGGATTTCCGAAAAGCCATCAGGAGAGAGTTGTGTGGCAAGTGGCAACAACGATGGGATAACTCCGACAAGGGCAGGTGGACCCATACATTGATCCCGTGCATCGAGAAATGGGTCAACCGAAAGCACGGAGAATTGAATTACCACCTGACACAGTTCCTTACGGGACACGGTGGCTATAGGAAGTACTTGCATCGCTTCGAGTTGGACGAGTCTCCCAACTGTCCTGAATGCGGTGCTACACTCGAGGACCCGGAGCACGTTATGTTCCATTGTCCCAGATTTCTGCAGCAGAAAAGGAGGTTGAACAGCATCTTAGGGGCGGACATCGAGCCCTCCAACCTGGTGGAAGAGATGTTGAAGTCGGAGGAAAACTGGATGGCGGTAAATGAGGCAGTCGCCATGGTGCAGACAAAACTCCTGGAATTGGATCGAGCTCGGAAGGCGGCGCGACGGAGACGTGACATGGACAAGCTGGTATAGCGAACCGGAGCCTCCCCCGCGAAGTAATACTTCACGGTGGTCCCGCGGGGAGGAGCGGAAGAGTGGGGTGGTTTTAGTGGGTGTGAATCCCACACACTGCTGCAACCCGGCGCAGCAGTGTCTTTCTAAGATTTCCACCTCCATCCATAAAAAAAAAAAAAAAAACATACAATACACCACGTGTGCATCTTAGCTAGAGCAAGCGCGTATAGAATTCGTCTACAAAAAACCAGCCGCCGTTTCTTCGTGTTTCCGCTCAAGCCACACCCAAGTTTCGGGAACGAGCCT
Source organism: Hermetia illucens (assembly GCF_905115235.1). Lineage (NCBI taxonomy): Eukaryota > Metazoa > Arthropoda > Insecta > Diptera > Stratiomyidae > Hermetia > Hermetia illucens. The sequence goes on along the minus strand of NC_051851.1, from coordinate 123,250,510 downwards.
ACGATTCCAGAGCCCCTTCTAGCACTCGGCCCATCAGCGTTGCCAGAGATGAGCTTGTCATATTCGTGCGTTCTGTGTGCCCTTGCACAGTATAGCACACTAATTTCATTCGGCAGAATGATGACTGATTTCATCCAGGCTCCACCAGATCTACCTCATCTGACGTGGTTTTAAATCCGCTGTAAACCCCCAGTGCCATCAGTCGAGCCGATAAACCGAATTCACTTGCCTCCTTTTCTGAGAGTTGTTAAGTATTTTCCTCTACACAGGGTATGCGTAAGATAGAATGGATGGATGGAACACTCCGGCTAAAACAATCTTCTACATATTCATGTATTTGATAGCCATTAGAGATCAGACGATATGATATGGGATCTCCAGGTCGCTTACTGGAACTGGAACGCAACAAAAACTTTTTCCACTAGGCAGGATATATTCCTCCGTCTAGGTGCACCCCAAAGGTTTTAGCAAGAGGGTCATCATTGCTAATTTCATTGCTTTGTTAGGGATGCCATTCAAACCTGGGCCTTATTGCCACTGATCTTACCACATACTTCTTGCAACTCATGGTTATGGTAAAGCCTCCTTGTCCGGGCGCATGCGGCTCACAAACTTGCGTTCGCGTTGTTGTAGTTGAATTGTCCACTGAGGAGCAGTCGCCTTCGGAACTACCTTCACCCGATAGGTGACCTCGGTGACTTTTTCTAAACGCGTACCATTCAGAAAACCCCGGCACTCTGTGAGAGTTCTTTTTAGAACTTAAGTCTGGATGATATCTATGCAGATTGCCTGGTGGTCGCTATTGATATAGTCCTCAATAACTTTCCAAGCAACTCTTATAACTAAAACCTCGCTCGCGTATGTCAAATCTACTATAAACCCTATTATCTAATGAGTGTATCAGATCCGAACATTCGTGAATATTATGTCTAGCTCCGCGAATGCTTCGAACTGAACACGTCCTCTCAAATTTGTTATTTGATTGCCTCATTTAAGAGCCCGCGCTTTACAATCACATAAAATGATTATCAGTCAACGCCCCATTGCATCCAAAACCAGAAAAGATGCATCTGTTAACTCCTTTCACCGTCGGTCTGATGAAACCTTCCTCCGGGTGTTTCATTATTTCCTGGAAGGCTTGTTCTCCGCAAGCGCATAACTCTGTTTAGCATAGTTGATCCTTAATCTAAAGGCCACCACCATGATTTCGATAAGGGCTTCCTAATTATAGCCACATCAACATCTTTCTCACGATTTGTGAGAGGATGTCCTGCGGCCCAGGCAATGATTGAAGTTGGTTTGCATCAACGTTGCGATTTACGTTGAGGGTTTTTTTTGTATTTCGGACAACTCTGAACTGAAACTCTCCTTCCGTATGCAATTTGAGTCAGCTCAACAGTCTTCACTGATGTAGTTCTCCGTTTCGCATACCCTGCATTGCTTCGAGCTGTTATCCGCACGCTATCACATCGGCGGTATGATCGATACCGAAGCATCTAAAGGACCGTTTCAGTACCACCTATTTGCGAAACTCCGTCTTTGTCGTGACCCCACCTATATCCTTGCAGACTATAGAGATCTCTATCCTGCTAGCCCTTAATTTGGTTTTCTGTCCTAAGGACTTTTCAAATTTGTTCAAGAATTTATCCGCCATAATATCTTTGGATTTCTTGAACTCCAAGATAACACGTCCTGTCCAGGACCGTCTAATGTGGCTAACATTTTCTCTCAAATTAGCGAGTTCTGAATCTGCCTTCCCTCTCCTGAGAATGTTAGCATATGATCCTTCACCTCGTTTAGAGCTGATAATAATCTCCGAGGTGCCACCTTACGGGTTCCCCAACCTCGTGGAGTCCACTCGTTGCTGGTGAATTGCGTAGGTCTCACAGAAAGCTTAGGCAGTCATCCTAACCTGCTCCGTTTTCTTACGAGTCGAGGCCTTTTTTCTCTTGTTGGTTGCTGGCTCTGCTGATTCAATCAACCGTTCACGTAGTCTCTTCCCTCTAAGAGAAACTATTCTCTTATTCTGAGTTTTCAATGGATGTCACTTGTGTTACCGGGCTCACTTTTCTGCCCACGCTTTCACTACTCCCAATTTGCCTTATGCTAAGCTGATGATTCTTAACGTAGTCCTTATATTCTACTGAATATTTTGGCTTTTCTTGATAAATTCGCAAAGTTTTAAGATTTTATTATCCACTACAAATTGGTCTTTGCATCTTACTTCGCTCGAATAGTCAGGAGTTATGATTTACTCCATCCCGTATTCAACTACACATTCCCCCTTGTTAGAAGCACTTCTATTTGTGGGGGCTTGGGTCGTAAGAGTTTACAAACAAAGGGGATCTATGAAGCATCGAGCTTCTCTGTATAGTTCCGTCAATGGAACCAGTTCGGCTCTCTACCGTACAATTTTAACATTTGATGCCACAGTAGCCAAGGTTGCCACTACTGAGACACTGCGATCGTTGCATATTGACGACCGTGAGCCCCATCACCCACCGCAACTCCATCTTCCCTCTTCTCCTCTATTTCATTTTTTGCTTCCGCGTATCCTTCCCATAATCAATTTGTTTGTTAAGGATGAACATAATAATCATGTCTTCAATCGGTGCTACATATCATATGTGGAATGTTGGATATACATGAAGGAATACTTTGAATCTTTGTATGCTGAGTACGGATAGAAAATTTCTCAGATATAAAAATCACAAAACCTTTGACACCCGAAGCGGGAAGCTTTTGGATTGTCGACTTGTTTCTTATGTTAGACTAATTTCTCCTAAGTCTACTTACATTCCAAACAGTGTGATATGAAGAGGCAAGAAATTTGAAAGTTTGGTGCGAATCCTTCTATTATTAGCAAAGCTACGATAGATTGTGAAATCAGATATAATGAGGTTTTATAACATACCAACAGGTTGTATGATATAAAATATAGTGAACATAAGCGATACTGGTTCAGATAAAATTTATATAAGAAAACACACAAAACCTTTTAGCCGTTGAGGTTAGCCTTTAGTTGCAGACTTGTTTGAAATCAACGTGAAAAACTGAATCGATAAAGTGGTGACGTTTGTAAAATTGCCAGTAAGTGGTTTGCAGATCTAGTTCTGTCAAGCAGCCATTACTCATAGAATCACGTAGATGGCTCTGCACTCATGTTTAACAATAGTCGATTCCTTGCGCTCTTTTGAGCCCCCTGCTATGATTTTAAGATTTATCTCTTCGGCTATGAATTTTATTATTTAGATTATTTTTATAAAATAGGAATAAATAGAATTTTGTGGTTAGCATTTGAAACGCCACTGCAACTTAAATTAGAAGCAACAGGTGAACTGGAAATGCGGCTGATGCTACCATGGTTACGTCTGAGAATGAGGGAATGATTTCGAGCACACATGCGCCCTGAAAACAAAACAAATGTCAGTTGGCTTACGGGGAAAGTATATCAAAAAGAAACGATTCCTTTGCAGAAAATTTAGCTTTGTTGCTAGATAATAATAAATATATCTGCTCCTTTCAATATTAAATGCATTATTGATATCAAAACTGTTTGAAATTCTATAAAAACATGCCACGTGCATTCGCCGACCATAGGCTCTGCAAGGAGCATGTCTCTCAAACAGAAAACACATCTAAAAATAATCCACCACCAAGAGAACATTTTCCCCATGGCTTTCCTCTGACTTCATTCTATTCATTCTTATGGGAAAATCTGTCCAACCAGTTTCCACTACGACATCTCCACGGCAAGACGGAAATAAAGAATTTTCCTCCTCGTGAAAATTTTTTTCCTGCACCGGGAAAAGTGAAAACGGGGTTAAGTGAAAAATTTATGAATATCCTTTTATTGTGTGATCTTGACCCTTTGATGCGTATGGTGTAGGTCGTATCGTGTTGTAGTTAAGTGAAAATGTTTTTATGGTGCTAAGAGATAGCGGGTATTTTGTAAAATGTTATAGAGAAAATGTTAATCACGCGAAAAATTAGAATCCCTCAACGTTGCCTTATTCTTTCTGCAATCGTTATATTTTCTCTAGTTTGTACACACTTAGAGCCTACGACAGCGAGTCTGGAAGACGATGCGTAAGTTTTTCCCTGAAAATTCTTTATGCTTTACATCATTTTTTGGAAAATCTGCGACATATTCACAGAAAATCTGAAAACGTCAGGCCGACATATTTGCTTCTTTGACACTTTGGTTTAGAGAACCCAAAAATAGATTGAGAGGGGATAGAGAGTATTCTTGCGTTGAGAGGGTGAGCGTGGGAGAGCAGTGCGTTCTTCTCTGTTTATACTTGTGCACATGGTTTACATGTGCTTTGGTGGCACATGTTGATGAAAACTGCATTAAAATGCCGGTGAAAACAGGTGGTTGTTGATATTTTCAAACAAACTGAAAACAACTAGGTCATCTGGATGGCGGTGAGGTGAGAGAGCAGAAAGAGGCGAAGAGAATGAGCACCGGCGCTTTTCTTTTGAGAGGGGAGAAAAGATGACAGACCCAGAATAGCTTGTTGGTTTGATGAGTAATGAGTGGATGATGTTATTCCAAATAAAATGATAATGGCGATGTTATCATACATGCCATCATGTTTGCATGTCAGCTTTTTATTATGTTCTCTGTGAGACGCGCATAATTAGGAGACACTCCTTAAGCCATAGTATTAATCATTGAGCTTTCATAACCTGTAATAGCGACCAGTTAAGTGAAGAACTACGCAAATCATCGCAAATTACCAGACAAGGACATTGGGCAGAAGTAAATGCACGATAAAGTTACTGTTCCACTGTTTTCTAATTTGAGGGAACTTCTAAAGGAAAAACATTTATCCTTGGACATTATAAAACTATTATAATTCTTAATAGAATTTTGAAATAACTTTTTTGAAAAGTATGAAATCAGGACGGCAGCTGGTAAAGGCAGTTTCTATGATATGTAATGAATATCGATGCTGTGAATGAGTAGAATGATCATTCCAGGTTGACTACGCTTACTTACAAGGGCCTATGACAGCGCTTGAGTGAAATTCCACTGCAGTCTCCCTTCGACAAACGCTTGCACGCCTCTGTGCTAGTTCGACTCAGAAATGTAGAAGTCCTTTTAGGCACTCCAGTCCCTCTCACTTACAGAACGACACGCGTCTTATACTTGGTACGATGGGATCAAATTAGCATCTGAAAATTTAAACGAAAAAGGTCGGAAACTGGAAGATCGGGCTTCACATTTTGTGGATTTTTTGGATGGATGAGTTTCATTTGTAGTTTGTGTATGTGCAAGAGGTTACTATAACTTCATATATAACAAACTATTTCCTTCTAAGATGAACTAGGGGACTTTGCACTAAATATACAAAATACAATAACAAAGTCTAAGTGACTTGTTTTTTTTTGTTTTCTGATTTGCATTATAAGTTTTAGCATACAAAAAGATGAGATCCGGGAAAAACAGGATGCATTGTAGAATCGAGGGTGGCTTTGGTCCAGGAAACCAAGCTTCAGTATTCCTTCGAGTGACCTAAAAAAGTAGTTTGCATCCTGCATCCGAACGGCCTCCAGCCCAGACCAAAAAGCCGATAGCAACTTGACACACGAACACACAGAGGCTACCCGGTAGTTTAAAGGAATCTGACACCGTGTGGATCAGGAACTTCTTCGCGCTCTACTAATCATTGCAAACCACGAAAGCGCCGCTACAAGAATACAAGAAACAAGAACTCCGTGCCGCGAAGAAACTGAAACTATATATATATTATAATCTGACTCTGGCCTCCTTAAAGAAATATAAAAAAATATAAAAGGTCATCAATCATGCAAGGATCTCTATTCAAAAAGATTTGTTGAAGTTTAAAAAACCTACTAGACCTAAACCTAACCGGGCATAATCCTTACACCCAGAGTTAATTGATTCGTTAGTTTCTCTAACCATGCAAATGTTACATTTGTCCGAATCTATGTTTCCGAACCTTCTGAGAAAAACTTTTTTATATGTGTGATTGGTTTCAAGACGATTCAGTAATTTTTCTTCGGAAGCTGTAAACATGCATATGGGGTAAAGCAACGTGAAATCGTCCTTTGACACGTGATATTGCCGAAAACTCATCCTCTCCCTCTCTATAGGAGTGTTCCTGAATTGTCTTCACAACATCTACAGGGGAGAGCTCGACCAAAATTGTGGAACTAGAACCCAGAGCTTTCCTTCCGCATATATTTCGCCTACTAGGTTATGCCATGACGTAATGTGTTTGAGTAATTTCCAAGTATGGAAAGAGTCTGTAATAATAGCAATCTTCTCCTCACCCATCCTGAAAGCCACCTTGATGGCCTGAAGCATGGCAAAAAGTTCAGCTGTCAAAATCGAACTGTGAGACCTGCGTCCCATGCGAACCAACCACCGGACAGGCAGACACACCACGCATGAATACAGCATCAAACGCTAGGATCAGAAGACCCCTTGATTTGAGGCCCTCCATCGCCCTCCTACACGTAGCCGCCAACTGGGCTCTGCCACAGGTGAATCTTATTAGAGGTTGCGGGAATAATACTGGGAATTACAGTGTCAAACAAGCTACGAAACAACTTATAAATCAACGAGAAACTATTTTGAGCATCCGAGTTCTGAACCGCCAAATGATAGGTTTTGAGATTTCTATCTCTTAATTTAAGAAGCTTTATGGCTGCCAGGAGGGTCTTTCTGAAACGCAGAGGTGGCCCGTTGGCCAAAACAAACAATCTGATGCAATGGGGTGGTTCTGATCAGCCACAAGCATCTTCTCAGGATACAAGCAGATATTGAGTTGAGCTTGTTTTTAAAGTATTTTAGCGGATTCATAGTGGACGTAGCGGCATACTCTATAATGGGCCTTACGACAGATCTATAGAGATTGATGGCCTTACGGGGTGTAAGACCCCAAGAAAAACCAATTGAAAAATTAATCAACCTGCCTGCTTTACGGCTTTAGAAATAGTGGAGGTCAAGTGGTCTCCGACCGAACACGTCCTTGTTATCTCCCTACCTAAAAAGGTAATGGATTTGACATGGGTAAGGGTAACATTATTGATTTGAATGATCAAGGGTGTTATCCTGCTTCTCTTGAAGGATATAGATTGGGATTTGGTTATGTTGATTGGTAGGCTCAATCTTCGGGATTGAACAACAAACGCATTTATCTGCCTTTGTAAACATTTGGAAGTCGACAATCAATTGTCACCAGTGACCAAAATGCGGAAATCGTCCACATATTGGTACATTTCAATTCTTTCAGAACAGTTATTATGCAGCGATCTTGTATAGATATTAAACAACATTGGGCTTAAAACGCATCCTTGGGGAATACCATTTCCAACCTGAACCGTGCCCGGCCCTTTGGTTTGGAATTATCCTTGACACCAATAAAGCAATCTCAGCCGGAAAGTGGAAATGTGACATTATTTCGCTAAGAGTAGCTAAATCAACCTTCTCATAGCCATTCCTGACATCCAGTGCCATAGCCAACACCTGCTGACCTTTACCTTTAGCTATCGAAATGTGTAAAAGGATATCATTGATGCAAGCAGGCGTCAAATTGCCTGCCGAATAGGCATACCAGTTGGCAGGCAGCATTCATCAATGAAATTATTGTAATTAGTCAAAAGTTCTGGGTCCTTAAGTGTTTTTGAAATGGGTATCTCCCGAATAATAGATCAGTCTTCAGGAAGACTCAGCCTGCACAAGCTGAGGTTAAGCCCCTGTAGCAGCGCAAAGAATGTTTCCGGCGCCAAACAGCGTACATGCTGATAAGTGATACTATCCGTACCAGGGGCGGAGGCACGCTTGTGCCTTAGCAAAGCAGCAGTCAGCTTTTCTAAAGATAAAAACTTAGGAACAGTGGGATATTTAAGGATATCCGGAAGAGAAGGGGGATGGCGGCTTCATTACGCAGTCAGGACAGATATTCAGGGTTTTTCTTAGCATCCCAACATGGAGACTTGTCACTGAGGTAACCACAAAAACCGTTGATGGATTTCCAGGAGAACTTGAAATTTTTTGTCACAGGGAAGGCAGACCAAATTTCACGCCAACGCTTGTGCTTCGCACCAGCAACAACCACCTTCCGCAGTCGTTTGGCCTTCCCAAATAGGAGAAAATTTGCGGTGCTGGATCTAGCCCCTATCAGAATTTATTTCCTTTTAAAGTACATTTAAGCTCCGGGGCCCACCACGTCTTCGGCAGGTCCATGTGATTAGTGCACGGTCTAGTTCCATCACCAATTTCCCTTTTTAAAGTATTAGTAAGAGTAGTAATATCTACTAAAAGCGCTAAGTTGCTGATCTGCGCTTTTAAACTATTTGAATCAATCTTAAATCTAGGAGAAATATTTAGTACCTGCGTAGAAATGCAAATGGTGGCTACTAGATATTTTATCCATAATCGGATTCCACTGCCAACATTTACTAGCAGAATTAGCAAGAACTATGTCTAAAACCGAGCCTGATTGATTAGCCATAGACGGTGGGATGAAATAAGTGGGCATCCCATTATTAAGAAAATTAAATGAGGAGTTGAGGACAGCAGATGACTACCCAGATTTTTGGATTTTTCTCAGTGATGAGTACATTGTTATACTTCTCACAAAAAGTGAGAAGTCTACCAAAGACCATACCGACGTGATCCCAACATTAGAAGTGAGGACGAGTGTTTTAGCTATGACATTATCGTAACTTAAAATTTAGTTAACTTGGAGGAAACGAATGCACTTGCAGAACGCCAAAATGGCGCCACCATAGCTGTCTTCCCTAAACTTTGCTATTAGATTAACACCCGAAATAAACTTTGAGAGGGGAGGATGGTTAATAGTATGTTTTTTGCACATTCTATGTTCGATTTATTTGCCCTTAATCTTTGAATATTATAATCAAATATTTTCACTAATATTACAGGTAAGTTTATTTGACAGAAACAGAATATTCTGAGGTTTCTGAGAATGGGTCCTTACAATTCCCACCCCAACACCTAATTATAACTGATTATGAAAGGTCTCCATTTGATGTCCCGTATGACTATGTTAGAAAGAAAAAATTACACCCCCGTTTTACTCCACCTTAAGGGGAGATATATACTTAGGAACCGAGGCTTTTTGTGAACTTCTTCAAGGAAAAGTATTTGAAGTTTCGGATTCGGAATTCTAATTACCTAAAAGTAGAGAAGACAGAAAATGCTGTCACCATCATGCATAGAAGGAACAGTCCGTGCAATTCATCGGCTTAAAAGTCATAAGTCACCAGGAGTCGATGGAATTACAACCGAATTGGTTAAATATCAAGGCGACTAATTACAACAAGCGGTTCATCAACTGATGCTCAAAGTATAGGACAGCGAATTAATGCCTGACTACTGGCAACGGGGCATTATATGTCCCATACATAAGAAATGGGGATATCACGCAGTACAACATTTTCAGAGGTATCACGTTTCTGAGTACCATCTGTAAGATATTTTCAGCTATCTTGCTAGGCCGGATAGCCCCATACGCCCAGAACATCATTGGCCCATACCAAAGAGGCTTCACTCCAGGCAAATCAGCAGCAGATCAAATTTTCTCTCTGCGGCTAGCGATGAAAAAACTTCTGAAATATGAACATCTGTTGACCATCTTTTCAGCGACTTTAAAGCCGCCTATGACAGCATAGTCAGGGTGAAACTGTACACGGCCATGAGAGAATTCCATATCCAGACGAAATTGATAAGACTGACTAGGCTGACCCTGACCAATTTGCGAGGCCAGATAAAAGCAGCAGGATCACTCTCAAGACCATTCAACATCAACAAAGACAACATGTCCCTTTTAACCTGATCCTGGAGAAAGCTATTCGCGATGCCGATACAAATGCGAAAGGTCTACGCGGACGGTATAGACATTATGAGAAGAACGGCTCGAGATGTACAGTCTACCTTCATCCAGATCGAGCAGGCGGCACGAAATCTTGGGCTGCACCTTAATGGAGGCAAGACGAAGTACATGGTGGCATCGCCTATAGAGCATATTTCAGCTTATAGAAACTCAACATAGGGCTCAAGCTTTTACTATACAAAACTATGATCTCGCCAGTCCTTATGTATTCCTCGGAGACTTGTGTTCTTGGTAAAAAAATTGCGAACTTTTGGCCATGTTCGAAAGAAGAATTCTCGAAGAATTTTTGGCCCCCTACATGACGATGGACGATTCCGTAGCCTACATAACGACCAAATCTATGAGCCATACCATGATCGTGCGGTTGTGGGTAAAATCCGGCTCAACAGGTTATGGTGGGCGCATCACTTAATCCGTGTGAATGAGGATGATTCAGCCCGAAAAGTCTGTAAGGGCCATATCTATGGTAGAAAAAGAAGACGAGGCAGACCCTGCCTGAGATGGAGCGATGGCATAGGTCAGGACACCAGACAGCTTTTAGGGATATTGAGTTGGTGGACCTCGGCGCAAAACCGGGATATCAGCAGTCCCTTATTAACGCAAGCCTAGACCTGATACCGGTTGTTGCGCCGTTGATGATGATGAAAAGTATATAATCCCAAAATATATTTTTTTTATTTGAAAAGATTGAAAATATGCAAGGATATTGTATAATTTTTACATTGCGGTAAAATAGCCTGCGTATACGGTGCCACTGGTTTTTTTAAAAATTCATGGGAAAAAAAGAAAAGTTTATTAAATTAGATACCAGAATCTTGTACTTGTCAGAGCCGATTTTGAAAATATCGATTTATGACAAAATAGCGGACGTTTGGACATAAATAGCGATTTTTGGACCAAAAATTAATTACTACTTTGCCTATAAGACAAGAACTAAGTATCGGAAAAAAAATCTTATGGCAAGGACTAGATAATGGTGGTCCTTGTCAAAGGCAACTGCGTTGCTCCCGTAAGAGGACGTCTCCTAGTAGATATAGGGCCTCCAACGTTCGTCATTAGCCGACTCAAAGCCAAGACTCCAACTGCAGCCCTGTCCGTTGCTGCTCTAATTTGCTCAAAGAAGCTCATCTTCGAGCCGAGTATTAAACCACGGTATTTAACCACTGATTTTGTCTCTATAGTCAACTCGTCGATCGATATGGACTCAGGGTTAGGACTCTCTTTCTTGTCAAGATGACTACTTCGATTTTTTCCAGCGCAAGACTGAAACCATGAGGAGTCATCCATCCGCATACCCCTCGTATCTATATGGCACGTCTGCTTTGTGCCTGTTCAACAGTACGTTCGACAACAAGTGCCGCAACGTCATCTGCATAACCGACCAGGGGCGACTCTTCGGGCATATCGAGTCTCAGCAGACTATCGTAAGATGCGTTCCAGAAATCTGGCCGTAGGATAGATCTCTGTGCTACTCCTGACGTGATTTCCATTTGGCACGCTAGCGTCTCATAGAGCAAAGAGCGGTCTTTCAGATAATCCCTTGATATCCGCATGAGAGAGCTTGGCACTTGCAGGCACTTCAAACATCAAGCGTTATCCGCTACAGCTTTGGAAAAATAAACTGTCACCATGTGCGCCCCTCGTAGATCATCCCCAGTATATGTTGAAAATTCCGCAATTTGGGGACTATAGTCATAAACCACCTGGTCGAAAGCGCATACCGGTAAAAACGAGCTCCCTATGCCATCTTTAATTATTTCATGCTCCTCACGGGTAGTACCGTCCCCACATACTCGAGGAGGGCGATCAGACCCGAGTCTGCAAGGGACTCATCTGAAGTGGCTTCGACCACGAAGCCTCACCGGAGGTTATCTGGTACCATGGGAACCGGGACGGCCTTCTGAGAGCATATGCTCCAAGAGAATTCCTGGAGGATGTGTCCTCGGCCCGGTAATTTGCGGTTGGCCCCCTAGTGGGAGTTTCATGGTGGTTGTGGTTATGCCTACATCGCGGGCAGAGCTCCTCGGAACTCAAGCGTGGAGTTGCGCTGCACAACTCGGGTGCCGTACCCCTTAGTTGCGGCAGAGGTGTTAGAGAGGCCTCGCATCCACTGGTATGAATGCTGAGCCTGCACTCAGTATAAACCAGGACCGCTGTGCTTGGATGGCGGGGCTCTGATTGTGGTCCCAAAATCAATCCGTGTCCGAACAGGACGTGCGATTACGCCTACACGGTAGGTACTCACGTTAAACCCCCAGGACTTTCATGCTCCTCACGGGTGAATATTTATTTTGATAATACTTTTGGCAGTATGGCCAGTCGAATGCTCCTCACTGAATTGCTTGCCGCTTTCTTTGCTCTGATGCTGAGGGTTTAAGTCTGCCCTGAGCCGGTCATCTTATGGTTTCAGGCCTTCCTTGAGATAGTGAAGATACCATTTAGCACCGGCGGCGCTGAGGCATGCCTCTTTCCTGACGTCTGATCTGCTGACTTTGGACGTACCGTTCTTCCTAATTTTTAAGCGGGAATCTTTGCTGGTTGCCATTATCGCAGTGTTGACTTTGGCTTCACTATTTAACTTCCCAAATTCTTCCTTCTTGGGTGTAGTCACCTGGCTCTCAATGTTGCCGAGATATGCCTCAGCCTTATGGGTCAATTTGTGTGCGATATTCGGTCTCGCCTGTTTGTTGTCTGATTTTTTAATATTTTTGTTATGAACAAATGTACTCATTTGAATTCCATGAGAATGAGTGTTAGGAGGTCCACCATACCATAGCCAGCGTAGCATAGTAATGTCAACCCTACTCAATGAGATGAACAGTTATCAGTGGGGCTCCGTTCTAATACAGTCAGTTACTCCGGACTACAAAGGGGCACGGTTCTCATAACGTCCTTGATGGATAGAGATGTTTTTCGGCTCTTCCGTCTAAGTTCGTAGTGTTTTGATCATACGTAGTAGGATCACCTGGCAAAGGGTGCGACTGACGGTCTTAATGAATGAGATGCTTGCTCTGAGAGAGGCACATATCAACCCCAAAGAAAGATAAGTTGGTTCTCAGAAGGCTTTATTCCGTCTTACATTATAGAAATCTTTCATTTCAAACAAGTATTACAAGTAATTCTTTAATGAAAACCAAAAAAAAGTGCTCTCTTTAAAAATGTCTCTCTTTAATCCTTGAATTTTGCGCATAGAATTCCAATGTCAGGAGTAGAAAGTAATACCACATTTCACCAGTTTTATAGTGAAAAACTTACTTGAAGCAAACATCTTGTTTTCTTCCAGTATATCAAAATGGGCTGATAAATTCGGTGACGAACTATGGGAACTCGGCAAACGTATGACAAAAGCGCCGGAAATAAAGGCGGTAAGCGAATCCTTTACTGTAAATTTATTTTTATTGTTGATTAAAACCAAGCATTTCCTTATAGAAATACAAAGAGTACAATGCGCGAGTTGAAAGGAAAGATGGCGAAGCGCTAATTAAATCAATCGTCACGAGTGTCGGACGAATGTTATCGAGGAAAATTGATGCAATTCGTTGCATATTGAATGCAGCTGAAGAAGAAGCAGAGATGTTTGAGTATAATGAAACAATTGCCGAGAATTTCACGTATTATTCCAGCAAATACTCAACTTTTGAAGGATACCGTGCCACCGAGCTAGTAGAATCCTTAATGGTTAACGAAGGCATGTACTTGCCGTTTGACCTCAATCAAGACACTCATTTCTACAATATTTCGGTTAATACGTCTTATAGTTCCGTCCACGTACCGTCGAATATTTACGATAAAGGTAAACTGGCTTTCCCGTAAAATGTCAAAACAAATCTCTTAAAATTCTCAATTTCTTCTAGGCCCTGAGGTTATGGAAGCAATCATGTGGTCGGAGGCTCTTGACAAAGTTTTTGTACAAAATTATAACTCAGACCCAGCATTATCCTGGCAGTATTTTGGTTCTGATACCGGCATCCTGCGGCATTATCCCGCCATGCAATGGGATAATAAAACTGTTGACGTGTATGATTGCCGCAAACGTTCCTGGTACATTGAAACGGCTACATGCTCTAAAGATATAGTAATTTTGGTAGATAACTCAGGGTCAATGACCGGTTTCCGACAACATATAGCCAGGCTTACGATTCGCAGCATCCTGGATACCTTCTCCAATAACGACTTCCTCAATATTTTCAACTATTCAGCGACGGTGGATGATTTGATCCCCTGTTTTAAAGGGATGTTAGTTCAGGCTACTCCTGAGAACCTTGATGTTTTTGAAAAGGCGACAAAGAACATGTTCGCTGAGGGTTACGCCAACGTAACCAAAGCATTTGAAAAGGCATTTGATCTTCTAGAGCAATACCGAATTCAACGACGCTGCAATGAATCTGGATGCAATCAAGCTATAATGCTCATTACCGATGGCCTGTCAGCAAATATGACAGAAATTGTAGCGCAGTACGATAAAGTCGACTATGGAAATTCAACGAAAATACCAGTTCGCATTTTTACATATTTGTTAGGGAAAGAAGTGACAAAGGTGCAAGAGATACAGGAAATAGCGTGTAAATTTCGTGGTTACTATTCACATATACAAACTTTGGATCAAGTGCAAGAGGAAGTATTGAAATACGTTGACGTTATAGCTGTTCCTCTGGTCCTTCAAGGAGAACTGCATCCTCCAACATGGACACATGCATTTGCTGACAGAACTGTTAGTGAGATAGTTTTATCAAAGTATGTTTTGGAACGAGTAAGGTCAATAATTTACCGTTTTTATTTAATAGCATGACCAACAGGACACCGATACTCCGCCCAGATTGATGATTGCCGTGGGTGTGCCCGCATTTGATAGGAAGATGGGTCATAAGAATGGAACGCGACATGCTCGGTTGCTAGGAGTTGCAGGAACTGATATTCCAGTGGAAGATATTGATAAACTGTCTCTACCTTATATGGTATGTATAGAAGTCGTTTATACAAGGCGGACCATATTTTAAATTAAACCGTCAATTTTCAGCTCGGAGTCAACGGATACAGTTTTATAGTGAGCAATAATGGTTATGTTTTGCTTCACCCAGAACTACGCCCAAGTGTAAATCTTTCAAATTTGAACCATTTTGAAAAAAATACTGACAATGCGTTTAACCCAAACAGGAGAAGAACCGCCTCAAGCGGAATTATAACAGCATAGATTTCACGGAAGTAGAACAGATCAATGATGGCCGACCTGTGCGTGACCCGGGTGAACTGTTGCTGGATCTTCGGATGAACTTAGTGAACCATAAATTTGGCAATCTAACTCAAGTTCCTGTCAAGTTCCATTACGATAATATGCGGCGGGTTTCACCGGAGTATCAAGACTTCTTTTATGCTCCACTGAAAGACACCCCTTTCTCACTAGGGCTTGTCCTTCCAAGCTCTTATGGAAAAACTTGGATCAAAGTTGGTGATGAAGTGAAAAGAAACCAGCATATGAACATAAATATTTCGGAATTTTTCGTTGGAGAGAACTGGAAGGTGCATCCATTGTGGTAGGTTTGATATTTAATTGAATAAATTAGGAAAAGTTTTAAATCCTTCGAACACTTTGACAGGGTTTATTGTAAATATCATTATTTGGAGGGACATGAGTTCAAAACACCCGAAGATGAGCTTAGACATTTCTTGAAGAAGATGAGCGAGCCAAACTGGGAATGGAAGGAGCAGTACTCAATTGATGAGGAAGCGGAAGACCCTAGTAATGCGCGTAAGTAACTGATGTTAGGAAATTGACATATTCAGATTTGTTTAAATTATAAGTTATCCCTATTATTATAACTGATTCATCGGAAAAAAATGATTATTCCTTGGCGGCAATACAAATAATTTGATACGTTATCAGTATTCAGTTCAGTATTATATAAGTCATTAAGAGGAACACTTACTTGAACAAGAAGTTTGCAAGAAATCACTCTTAACACTACATTACAGAACTACTGCACACTGTAGGAGGCAATGTGGTCATCATCGCGCTCACCCGTGTTTATTACCCTGAGTTGACTCAGGCACATATTTATAGCTGAGTCGTCTGGTATCTGACATCTAGTCACTATGGAAATGCCTCTACAGCTAGCGAGATTTGAATCGGGACCGTCCCCTATGACAACCTAGCACTCCACCCACTAAACAATCCGGACACTCTCTTCTATAATTATTTAAGTAATAAAGTTGTATAGCTAGCAGATACCCTGCCACAATGTAAGGTTGATGTAAAAGCGTTGTAAGAGTTACGATGGATAGGGACCGGTTTCCTGGAGAAGAGCCGCTGCACCATATATTGTATTATAGCGGCCATCCAGTAAACCATGTGCTCGGAGTAGGTTTCTTAGTCAGCTAAAATATTAAACCTGCTGTTATCGGTTTTGAAAATATAAGCGAGAGATAGACTCTGCATTTGCGAGGCAAATTTAGAAATATAAGCCTCATAAACGTCCACGCCCCTACAGAGGAGACTGCAGAGTCGGAGGAGGATACCTTCTACGAGGCAGTTGAGCAGACCCTCGAAGCCTATCCCAAGTATGATATCAAATCAACAGTCAAGTAGGGGCGGAGCCCATATTCAGGCGATACGTTGGCTCACATAGCTTACATAGGGGTACCAATGATAATGGACTGCGGATTATTCAGTTAGCAGTATGGCACGAAATGGTTGTTGGAAGTATCTGGTTTGCGCGGAAAATGGTAAACAGACATACATGGGCCTCTCCAGACGAGACCACTTTTAACCAAATTGACCACGTGCTGATTGAACGCCGCCACCTCTCAGCCTTGATGAATGTCACAAAATATAGGGGACCAATATAGACTCGGACCACTATCTCGTTGGCATGGTGTTCCGAGCTCGAATCACGACACCGCCTTCAATCCCCGCTGACAATCAGGTGAGAGTGGAGGGAAATGGATGACGCAATAACCGCAGTCAACAGAGATCCTCATCAACAAATGATCTTCACAATCACCTGAAGAACATTATCATTTATACGGCTCCAGCCGCAAAAAAGGTCGAAACAGCTGGTTTGACGATGAATGTAAGCTAGCAACGGAACGGAAGAATGCCGTATACCGAGTAATGTTGTATTCTCCAAGAACGCGGGTACGCGCAAAGACTTATCACGAACTCCGTCGAGCGGAGAAGCGACTTCACAGACGAGAAAAGTAAGCCTGGGTGAACCACCAAGTCTGTGAACTAGAAAAGTACCGGGAGCAACCGCACCAGGCGCGCAAGTTTTACCAACAAGTCAGCAAGATGAAGCTTTATATACCTCGATGCTCATCCTGCCGAGACAAAGAGGAAAATCTGATTTCCAACAGAATGGGCATCTTGGAGTAATGGGGTGAGTACTTTGATGAGTGACTGAACAGCCAGAACATCGGCGAGTTGGAGGTCCCGCCAACTGAAGACGACGGATAAATACTGCCACCACCTAGTTTAGAAGAAACAGTCCGTGCAATTCATCTGCTTAAAAATCGTAAGTCGCCAGGAGCCGATGGAATTACAGCCGAATTAGTGAAATATGGAGGCGACCAGTTACACCAAGTGGATCATCAACTTGTGCTCAAGGTATTGGACAGCAAATCAATGCCTAACGATTGGCAACGAGGAATTATCTGTCTTATACATAAAAATGGGAGATACCATGCAGTGCAGCAATTATTGAGGTATCACGCTGCTGAGTACCATCTGTAAGATATTCTTCCCTATCTTGCTAGGCCGTATAGCCCTATACGCCCAGAACATCATTGGCCCATACCAAAAAGACTTCACTCCAGGTAAATCAGCAACAGATCAGATTTTCTCTTTGCGGCAAGCGATGGAAAAACTGTTGGAATATGGACAACAGTTGCACCATCTATTCATCGACTTTAAAGCCGCCTATGATAGCATAGCCGGGGTAAAACTGTACACGGCCATGAGAGAATTCGGTATCCAGACGAAATTGATAAGACTAACTAGGTTTATCTTGACCAATGTGCGAGGCCAGATAAAAGCCGCAGGATCACTCTCAAGACCATTCGACATCAACAACGATCTACGACAAGGGGATGCCCTATTATGCATCCTCTTTAACCTGGCTCTCGAGAAAGTGATCCGTGATGCTGAGGTACATGCAAGAGGTACGATCCTCTTTAAGTCCACCCAACTACTGGCCTATGCTGACGATATCGACATCATGGGAAGAACGACCCGAAACGTTCAAACTGCGTTCACCCGGATCGAGCAGGTGGCGCTAAATCTTGGGCTGCACATCAATGAAGGCAAGACAAAATATATGGTGGCAACGTCAGCACCAAAAACTAACCAACCAACAACATCAAACAGGACTGGTCAAACAGAAAAAATAAAGATAGGAGACTATAACTTTGAGACCGTTGGTAATTTCTCTTATCTGGGGTCGAAAATCACAACCAATAACAACTACGGTGTTGAAATCCGCGCACGGTTGTTGTCAACCAATAGAGCCTATTTCAGCTTACAAAACTGCTCTGCTCGAAACGTCTCACCATAGGGTCAAAGCTCTTACTGTGCAAGACAATGATCTTACCAGGCCTCATATATTCCTCGGAGACTTGGGTTCTTAGCAAGAAAAATTGCGAACTCTTGGCCACGTTCGAGAGAAAAGTCTTCCGAAGAATTTTTGGCCCCCTACATGAGGATGGACGATTCCGTAGCTTACATAACGACGAAATCTATGAGCGATACCATGGCCGTCAAGTTGTAGATAAAATCCGGCTCAATCGGTTACGGTGGGCGGGTCATTTAATCCGTATGGATGAGGATGATCCAGCCCGAAAAGTCTATAAGGGCAATATCTATGGTAGAAAAAGGAGATGAGGCAGACCCTGCCTGAGATGGAGCGACGGCGTAGGTCAGGACGCCAGACAGCTTTTAGGAATATCGAATTGATGGACCTCGGCGCAAAACCGGGGTGTCTGGAGTTCCTTATTAAGGCAGACCTAGCCCGGATAGCGTATAACAGTTATAAAATGGATTTCTATTGGTGCACTACGCAATGCAATCATCCGGATTAGCAAGAATTGTGTTTGCAATATTAGTCTCATCATTGTGGCACTACGGCCTGACGTCTCGTCGGACCCTAGCCACCTGAATCGTTGTCCTTCAATTATCTCGGTCATTTGACTGCGTCCTCTAATCTTGGAAGTCCAGTAGTTGCTCGGCGTCCGTATATATTGTGCTCTTCCCCCGTACTCTCGGTCTTCCCCGTAGTCTCGCTCCGTCGACACGTCGTCCGTTCATAACCTTTTGAGGATACCGCTTGTACACTGTAAATATTCTTACTACACTGTAAATGTTTTGATTTGGAAATTAAAATTCGATAAATTGTGGAGTTACTGGACTTAGGACAAGGGCAAATTTTCAAATATGTATAATATTTCGTTAATGGAGCATAAAACGTTCACCCGGTTCAACGACGTGCGCTTTCCCTTTCTCCAGATCTTTCCGAAAATTCTATACTCTTACTTTACGGTTTTGAGCCGTGTAATTCTAGGGCTACCCACTCCCCAACCACTCTGGGAAATTGGATTCCAGTGCCTGGCATAGCCAGCAATGCAATCGTCACCCTTTCTTAAAGTGTAACTTATCCATTCCGCCCTTTATTCAATATATCTACATATCTACATATCTCAAACCAGACTAAACACACGGAAGAGACAGGTGTTAACGAAGGCTTTTAATTAACAATCGTGGTCATCTTTCAAGGGCTCTCCCATATGACAGCACAGAGAGAATATTGACGTGAATCAATCTTAACTTGATTTGATGTTGTATAATCTTCATTTCCAGATTTTAGGCGAAACAGAAAAGACGAATGTAACGCTATTAATGGGTAGGTTGGCATCAAGTTCAGTGCCACAATAGGCAAAAACGATGAACAAATTAATATATACCATCAGTATTCTGTCCGTTAATACAGATAGGAAGAATGCGATGATCAACGAGGCTGACAACCTTGGTTTTGTTGGTGTTTATCTTGCGTTTGGGCCTGCTTGCTTCTCTCTCTAAATCCAGAGCCCTTTGGCCAAGGTACATGATTCGATTAGGGAGAAGACAGACATCACCAGCGTAGTTTAGGAGTGTAAGGAAAGATATCGTGGTCCATTGGAGGCATTCTCCAGACAAGGTAGCATGAAGAACGTTCCCAATAACAAGAAGCAATAGTAACGACGACAATTTCCTCAGAAAGTTTAGCTCGATGCAGTACATGACATTTTGTGTCATCTTATTTATCTCGTTCGGATAATTGCTACTAGTTTTTCCAGAATGTCCCGCTCACACTGTTGAAAGATTTCTCGAAATGGATGAAGAGCAGGTGAAGCGAAAATTTGAATCTGGAAAACAGCCCGCTCTCTGTTGATTAAGTTTTCGATATATTTCTTTTAGGGTTCAAGGCGATATTAGCTAGATATTTGCAATAGCAGGGGGTACGCCAATACCCTTCCAATTATCAGACTCAAGACGGGTTCTCTTTTTGGAATCTTGACGGTAATCTCGTTCTTCTACTCACTGGGAATAATCTCAAATTCCTACCATTTACGGATGAGTGAAAACAGTATGTTAGTTCTACAAATACAGCCACAGTTGCGATCAACCGTTCAGCACTGCGCTTGTCCATGATTATCACACTGTTTTGAGATTTGTACCGTGTCCTTCCACTGCGACAGCCCAGTGCTCTAGCCAGCAAACTCACCGAATCTGATTTAAACCATGAAGGAGTACACCACTTGGCATCATTTCCATTTTAGGCTCCTTGGAAAAACTTCTAATTAAACGACCTTCGGTTTTGTGCGGAAGTACACTAATTCGACACACCTCGCGCCCCCTCGCATCGTGGCTAACGCGATCGCTTCATCTAGGGCAGGGTCTGCCATGTGTTCCTTTTATACATAGATATTGTCCCTATAGACTTTTTTGTCTGGACCACCCGTACCAATACGGATTAGGTGACCCGCTCAGCGCAACTTATTGAGATGAATTTTATCATATATTTCTTCACGATATAAGCTGCCCGCCATTCCCCTATAAGATCCAAACAATTCGTCTAAGGATTCTCCTCTCGAGTACAGCTAAGAGTTCGCCATTTTACTGCTAAGAACCCAAGTTTCGGAGGAATACATGATGACTGGGCTCAAGCAAAACAGTTTTTGTAAACTGAAATAAGGTTTTTTGGCTACCAATAACCATTGGCGGATTTAGTCATCATAATTGCTATCGGTTGTGATTTTCGACCCTAGATGGAACAAATTTTGAGTGATATCAAAGTTGTGTAGAAAAGATCTCATCGGCTATTGATTTGCCCGCATTAAAGCCTCTTTTGTATGAGTCGATGATATTCTGGGCTATCTAATCTAGCAAAATAGTGAAAAATATAATATAAATGGTACTCATCAGCCTGGTACCTCTATAATAACTGCACTGAGTGATATCTCCTTCTTTCTGTATTGTGCAGATAATACCTCGTTACGAACCTTATGCATAAGTTGATAAACCGCTTTCTGTAATTGGTAGCCTCCACATTCAACCAGTTTGGCTGTAATTCCATAGGATCTCGGTGACTTATTATCTCTCTATATATTCCATAACGGCTTCCGATCATAATTCTATGTGAACGCAACGCTGATCACATTAGCTCCTAATATATGGTTAAGGTCTAGAAATGAAGATCTCTTACTCGCTCCACGGCCTAAAACCAAATTGTATTATTGCGCCATCGATTATATTTTCGAAATCCATACTTTGAAGATTTGGATCGTTCTCTTCTTTTTTCTTTAGCATTTGTCCCGTTCACAACAAAAGCCTGATCGTGATGCAATCGGGGAGCTTTCAAATCCCCATGTAGCGTATCAACCCACCGTTGTTTCGGCCGGCCATTTGGTCGTTTACCATCGACTTCGATGTTCAGACCAATCTTGGCGGATATCCTCATTTTAGATGCGATCAAAGCGTGTCACGCCACAAGACCAATGCAACATCTTCGTCTCCATTACCGCAAGACACCGTTGATTGTTTTTGATAGTCCACCAACACTCAGATTCATAGAAGACGACACTACGGTAAATTTTAGATTTGAGACGTTCGTTGATACATCGATCACAAAGAACACTAGTTGCGCTAATTCGTGAAGCATTTTCACAAGGTAGTTCTCCTATGGCTTATAGTCTGAAGTTATAAACTCCGCTTGACATGGCAATAGCACTCTTTGTGGAAACTTGTACTTGCCACTGCACCAATCAATCAAGCTCGTGTGCTATTTATCACTGTTAGGATATATTTTCATGATAAAATAATGAGCTATCCCGGTACGGCCTTTGGTCATTGATTTTTAAATACTCATAGGCTTCTCGCTCATTAATATCCTCAAACGGTTGCAAGAATTTTGGGCATCAAGACTATAGAGTAGGACGGTGCGGCTCTCATAAAATCCATGATGATGAAGGTGTTATGTATGTTGTGTAGCAAACCACTATTCGCATTCCCCATTTTAAAACTTAAGATATTGTTACGAATTTGCTTCTACGTACTTCTACCGTCGCTGTCACCAATTGTTACGTTCTTAGCTATTCGTACTCGTCACTAGTTACATTACTTGTTTTACGTAGGCTCGTATCACTGGATTGCGCAGCACTAAACAAAATCTCGTTCTATAACTTTTTATTTTTTTTTATTTTTATTAAACACTAAATTATACAACCGTACTGTATAATTAAGTATAGAACAATCATTTAACTGGTACAATTCGAGGCGCATTCATACCCGACGCGATCTGCTCTAATTCTAGAACCGGACTTACTTTGTGGGCGGATTTCCGGCCCTTTTATACCCCGCGTAACATTCCAGAAAGGCAAGCAAAGACTTTACTAGAAAACTACTTTGCGCCTTTGACAAGATCTCCTTGCCGAAATTAGAGTCATCTGTTAACAATTATCATAACTAAATATTCGCCTTATTGTTATACAATTTCGGCGTCTTGGCTAATTGTCATAACTACGATTTTCATTGACGTTACACATAATTTTCCAAAGTGATTTTCGTCACAATATAGAACACCTTAAGTCCCTTATTCCGCAGTCCTTAATGACGTGAGGATGATGATACACTGAGTATCTAGTTAATACACACTAAAGATTCTATATTTCGTCATATGAAAAGAAGGATATTTATGAGTATATGTTGGTGCGATATTTGAATGACTATATTTTATGCTAAATGTCATGTGTTTATGAAAGCTAAGCTCACAAGAAAAGTCTAACTAGGATGTCACCAATATTAGTTTTTCTTAATATCTTGGTTTGTCTGAAATGCATGATGGAATTTATGGATCTTTTCGCAAACATAGTAAATGCCCAAAATAAAATCCGTTTGCCTGAAAATGCAAAAGGTCAAGTAAAGCTGATTTTAAGAAAACCAAGTGACGCCCCATTGACCAATCCTCAGTTTTGATTTTGATATTCCAGTTTTCAGACTGTTTTCTATCACGTCTAAAATCCTGATACCCGTGTATCATAGAAATTAATGCCGACACTCAGAAGGACCTCAGAAAAAATATTTTTGCGTTCTGGCAAGACAGACAGTTCTGACCGCATTCCACTCCCCCTCAAACCCCCCTCACAAACTTATAAACTTTTTTAAATAGAACAAGCTTCTACTTTTGGCTCAATGCGAAATTTTTCTCAGTCTAACAAGACACTTAACCTCAACCACACAAGCTAGTGTAACATACGTTGATCTACCGCAATTTAAGGACATGATGGTCCATACATTGAACACCCAACGAAATTACAAATATCATTCTCAATCATAGCATTCTTCCCAAAATTGTTCGATATTCTCAACCACTGGCAAGCTGTGCCGTAAAAGTACTCCATGAATCCGCGCATTTTGGATGAATCCTTCAAATCAATCCTTGAAAAAATTGCTGAAATGCTCGCAGAAGAGTATATAATATTCAGAAGCCTGTTTATAACTTGCGAGATCTCTTTCACCGAACGATCACAGTTGAAGAACTGATGAAACGAAAACAGCCCATATGATACCTTTAATTGTCATGACTTTGGAAGTTATACAATGCACTTCCAAAGATTCCGACCACTAACCAAAAGACCTTTAATAGGCTATAACAACCCAGTCGACATTGTCTTATGCAACCCAGTCGACCTTGTCTTATGCTGGTGTCGAATCCACAAATTATAGAGAAACTATAATTTTTCGACTCCATTCAAAAACTCGGAAAAATGATTTCTACGGATGAGAGTGGCATTAGCCAACACAAAATTGAATTTCAAGTATTTCTAATTAACAGTGGGATCGACATCTTCGTTATATCTGACTCTCCTCCCAGTAGTAAATATAATTCCATAATATCCCGCTCCAAATTCTACGTTACTTAGCGCCCTGGTGGCAACATTCATGGGGAGAATTCTTATTAGAATCGTATAAAACACGATGTCCTCGAAAATTCTGCTAAGGACTATATACAAGGCACATCTATATGCACAGTAGAATGGGGTGATTCCATCACGATTTCTTCTGAATACTACCCTCCGCAATTTACCATCTCTACCGAACAGTTTGTAAGCTTTTCCAACACACTTGGTAAAAGATGCATTGTAACTGGAAATTTCAACTAGGGATCGAGACCAATCTCACCTAAGTGCAAAACCCTGCGAACTGCCATTTTGGCATAATGAGGGATATAAAAAAACCGACTATTTGCATAAACTTGTTCTGATCTAAATTCAGATCATTCGTCGGTCCTCATACCTCCGACCAACCCCTACTGAGTCTACTAAGCTAACGACAAAGCACGACTGATTGGTTTAAATATCGGAAATACATCTCTTCGCACTCAAAAGCAAATAAATATTACGTTGAGATCACGCCTTACACTCAACCAGGATGTACAGTTCTGCTTCTGGTCTCTACCGAAGTGTTAACATCAGCTACCCTACATAGAACATCGAAGCGCGGACCAACTTATAGCGTAACAAGTCGGGAAACCGGAAGCTGGGCGCTTCAGGTATGAAAGGTTTTGTTTGCTTCTTCTGTGAGTATATTTGAGTGCAGAACTATCTCATTTGTACGTAGCCCGTTATATATATGCATTTAGCATGTCAGATTTAGTACTTCGGGTTGTAAATTTACACGGTAAAGACAAGTTTGAGCTACTGTAACTTTGTTACTAATAGTATGATTTCGATCATTTTGGGGATAATATGCTTCATATTATATTTTATACTACTACCAAATTTTATAACTCTGAGATAAACTTAAGGGCGATTTTCCTCAATTTCCCCAAAAATATGGTAATATACTATTATTAACTTAATTTGAACAGATATCGATATGGAGAGTATTTTGAGGCATGGGCACCATATAGAGGCAACTTCATGAATTTTTTCAGATTTTTCGGTTGGGTAGTTTCTGAGAATGGGTCCGTTAAAGAAATCATCACTTTGCACCCCCGCCTTTCTAACAAATCTCAAAACTGAGACCGGCTTCGAAAAGCACTAATCGAGACCTTTCATTTGATACCGCACATGACTATATTCGGTGAAAAAAAATTTAACACCCCCCTTTTACATGGATCCCCCCCCCTAAATCTCAACGTAGGATATCACTCACTGCATGCCTATAGGTACACACTTCCCACCTTCGTACCAAATTTCGTGTCAATCGGTATTGCCGTTTCTGAGAAAAGTGCAAACAAAACCTTAAAAAACAACAGCAGAAGCTCAATGGCAACATTTTGGATCTCTAAACTCCAAAAAGAACCCCTCAGCAGCTAGCAAAGAGCTACAAAAATCCTTACAGCTAACCAAGAGGAAGGATTACTACTTTCGATTCCCCAAAATACACTAAAATCGATCCGGTTCAAAGTTGCAGAAGTGCTAAGATTCCGCAAAACTATACTGATCCTAAAAAAAGCTATTGGTTTCAACCTTATTACAGGTAAAATGATCCAAGAACTGCCAGGATGCAAACAACCAATTGACACGCTTTAATTACTTTCCGAAATGCTGGAAAATATCGGAAATAACTTTGATTCTGAAGGACGGTAAAGATCCCACTCTTATCAAGTCCTATAGACCGATAAGCCTACTCTTCTCGCTATCAAGCCTATTTGACAAAACTTCGAATATCCAAGCTTTAACAGCACTTGAGCGAAAACGAAATTATTCCTCCGCATCAGTTTGAATTCGGAAGAAAACATGGAACTATCGAACAAGTTCATCGGTTAACCTACGAGCTAATCTGTGAAAGGAAGAAAGAATTGCTCGGTTCTATTCCTTGATGTTGCACGAGCATTTGACAAGGTCTGATATGAAGCCCTTATCTACAAAATCAAGGAAAAGCTACCTATGAATACTCATAAAACACTCAAGCCGTATCTTTCTTAAACAAAAACTTTTACCACCTCAGTATCTATTATAATATCAAATCAAAAGGTATCCACCCCTAAGTAATATCGCCGACCCTGTGCTTTACTTGGTATGTAGGTTTTGGAAGTCGAATTTATACCACCAATTCAAACCAATTTTCGAATTTCCCATTTCAAATTCAGATTTTTCCATTCCAAAATTGCAATTTTCCATTTCAAGTTCAGATTTTCTTTAATATCATGATCATCATCAACGGCGCAGCAACCGGTATCCGGTCCAGACCTGCCTTAATCAGGAACTCCAGACATCCCGGCTTTGCGCCGAGGTCCACCAATTCGATATCCGTAAACGCTGTCTGGCGTCCCGGCCTACGCCTATCTCTCATAGATTTCGTCGTTATGTAGACTACGGAATCGTCCATCCGAAAATTCTTCGGAGGATTCTTCTCTCGAACGCGGCCAACAGTTTGCAATTTTTCTTGCTAAGGACTAAGAGGACTAGCAAGATCATAGTCTTGCACAGTAAGAGCTTTTATCCTATGGTGAGACGTTTCGAGTGGAACAGTTTTTTATAAGCTGAAATAGACTCTGCTGGCAGCCAACAATTGTGCGCGGATTTCGTCATCGTAGCTGTTATCGGTTTGATTCTCGACCCTAGATGGGAAAAATTATCAACGATCTCAAAGTTGCAGTATCCAACCTTTATTCTTCCCGTTTGACCAGTGCGGTTTGATGTTGTTGATTGGTTGGGTTTTGGTGCTGACATTGCTACCATATTTCATCTTGATTGATGTGCAGCCCAAGATCTCGCGCCGATTACCGCCTGCTCGATCTGGATGAAGGCAGTTTGTACGTCTCGGGTCGTTCTTCCCATGATATCAATATCATCAGCATAGGCTAGTAGTTGGGTGGACTTAAAGAGGATCGTACCTCTCGCATTTACCTCAGCATCACGGATCACCTTCTCCAGAGTCAGGTTAAAGAGGACGTGTGATAGGACATCCCCTTATCGTAGACCGTTGTTGATGTCGAATGGCCTTGAGAGTGATCGTGCTGATTTTATCTGGCCTCCCACTTTGGTCAGGGTCAGCCTAGTCAGTCTTATCAGTTTCGTCAGGAAACCGAATTCTCTCATGGCCGTGTACAGTTTTATCCTGGCTATGCTATCATAGGCGGCTTTAAAGTCGATGAACAGATGGTGAAACTGTTGTCCATATTCCAACAGTTTTTCCATCGCTTGCTGCAGAGAGAAAATCTGATCTGTTGCTAATTTGCCTGGAGTGAAGCCTCTTTGGTATGGGCCAATGATGTTCTGGGCGTATGGGGCTATCCGGCCTAGCAAGATAGCGGAGAATATCTTATAGATGGTACTTAGCAACGTGATAATTGCTGCACTGCGTGGTATCTTCCTTTTTATGTATGGGACAAATAATGCCTCGTTGCCAGTCGTCAGGTATTGATTCGCTATCCATAAGTCGATGAACCGCTTCGTGTAATTTGTCGCCTCGATTTTTAACCAATTCGGCTGTAATGTGTCTTCTATACTTGGTGGTGGCAGTATTTGTCCGTCGGGACTCCCAACTCGCCGATGTTCTGGTTGTTCTGTAATTCATCAAAGTACTCTACCCATCGCTCCAATATGGCCATTCTGTTGGAAATCAGATTTCCCTCTTTGTCTCAACACGACGAACATCGAGATGTATAAGGCTTCATCCTGTTGACTTGTTGGTAAAACCTACGTGTCTCGTGCGGTTGCTCCCTGTACTTTTCGAGTTCACAAACCTGTTGAGTCTCCCAGTCTTCTTTTTTTCCGTCTGTCGCTTCTCCGCTCGCGGGAGTTCGTGATAAGCCTTCGCGGCTGCCCGCGTCCTTTGAGAATGCAATATTTCTCCGTATGCAACATTCTTCCGTCCCGTTGTTAGCCTGCAGACGCGTTTGTGTCCGTAATTATGATAATGTTCTTCAGGTGATTTCGAACGTGATTAGAAACCCCGCAATTTAAACTCCTTAATACTTAGGAAATCCTCTCAATTGTTAGAGGTCATTAATGATGTTCTACAGGAAAGGGCGGAATTGCAGTCAAAGGTTGAAGTGAGGGGGTTACGCTGTTTCCTAGACGGAAATAGAAAATTCTAATTTTGGAATGGCAAATTCTGAGTTTGGAAAAGCTCAAAGTTATGTTGGAAAGGTGCTACAATTCGTTTAGAAGGTGTTGAGTTTGGAATCTTCTGAATCTTCTGAATTAGACTTAGACCTATATACGACATACCGAACAAACGAACATAAACAATTAGACTTATGCTGCACAAATTTGCGGGTCTGCTTTCACATCCAACATCGAAATTCTTCAAAGAGTACAATTTAAGATACTGCGGGCTTCCACATCGTGTTACATTGGAAACTTCAATAGCCATAGTGACTGTTAGATCTTATCCATAAAAATAATCAGCTGAAATGAGCAACATCTTACAGAGTCAAATATTACAATAAAAGCAAAATAAATGGCTACCAATTTCATATTCCCGAACGGAGGTGGGGGATGTGGACTGTGTTTTCGGACTTAAGATTTGGTAATTTCTTGTTGTTTTCTATGTAGCAGAAAGGTCCGAAAATGAATGTAGTGCAGTAAAGAAAATCATCCTCCTGCCCGAGTACTGAGCGGCCATCAAAAAAAAAGATACTCTGTCTGGCGGTAAGGATAACAAAGACATTACAGTAGATCAACATCTTTATAGCCACCTTTCAAATGAGGACATCCACAACCGGTATAGTGCCGTATAAATTATCGATAAGTTGCGGTATAGTGTTAGCAACATTACTGATACTCCATTCACTAAAATTGACCTCACCATCCCAATCCATGGTAAATAAACCAGAGGCTATCCGGAGCAGCGATGGTATGACACGCTTAATGACAAGTTGTAAGCCCCAGCCTAATCCGGATCTCGTGAAATGCCGAACCCAATTCAGACAAACTAGCAAAAAAAACTGAAGAAACGAAAGATTGAATGCTGAATGAATGAACTGTCAATGAACCAAGATTGTTCCCGTTCCCAAAAAGAGTGAATATCCTGTCCTTCCTTATAGTTTCAAGTTTTCCTCCATACTTCCAACTTTTCAATAAAATAGTACACTTTTGCAGTAAGTAGTACAATAGTAAACAGCAACATTATCTCGAACTTCCAAATTATCAATTTCGGATGTCACTTTTTGGACATGCCCTCATTTTTAAATATGTATTTTACTCAAGGTTGATTGTAAGACTCCTCGATAGTTTGTTTTCTCTTCTCACCCCATATGGCAAAGTGACCTGTTATAGATATAGGGTTTCGTTGACTTCCGACCACGCTCCGGCAAGGTAACGACAATCCCGAGTAAAAGGTCAGCAACAGCTTTCGTGGCCAAACACTGATACATGTGGGATCCCTCAAGACTCACTTCTGTTTATTGTTTGTATGTACTATCCACAGTTAAAGTCTTACAATAAGACCATTACTCATCGATACTTTGCCCAGTGGAAACCCGCCAATGGAGTGGGACGACAATATGAAGCATAGAGAATGTTAAACCAAACCCTAGATTGATATATAGCGAAATTCCACCACTTAGCTCATTTTATGGAAATTAAGACAAATCAAAACTTCTTCAAAATATTTACAGAAGCCAGTTGCACCCGTAAGAGCCTTGATGATGACGCCCACTACTGTAATAAGGAATTAGTACAACTTTTGATTTTCGACGCCAAAGTAACAAACACAAGCTATGGCACGTGGAAGTTTTCTAGTCAATATGAAAAGGAACTGATCGAACGCTACAATGCCACCCTACGCTTCGTGGCCACAATGAGTGGTTTGACCCGCTGGCAATTCATTTTTGGCGAAATTGAAGTTGACACCGATCAAGAATTCGGTGACTACCACATGAATGCGATTGACGAAACTTGGTACAAAAGTGCCATCTTGCAGCATGCAATCGATCCTGAGAGTTTCGTATATTCTGTTCCGCACGTAGAGGACCCAATAGAGGAGGAGGACCGAAAGGTCACATCGTCTCATGCCATCTTTCCTAGAGATGGAGGACTAGAAGCACCGGGTTGCGTCGTAGGATTTCAGTTTTCACACTCAATGATGTGGGAGCGATTTTTTAACATCACTTCGGAGGAATCAGTGAGTAATTGGAAAGATAAACTCAAAAAATATATTAAAGCCGTTTGTGAACCCTTAGTGCAACGGCTGTGTGAAGACTTGCAACACCGACGAGCATGATTGCTACGTTATCGATAACAACGGATACGTCGTGCTTTCGGAAAACCTAAACGACACTGGAAAGTTCTTTGGTGCAATTGAAGGCGCTGTTATGGACGACATGGTACAAAACAACATTTTCAAGAATATCACAGTATTCGATCTGCAAGGAATGTGCTCGGAAACAATAATAGATACAAGTGATGGATCAAGGCTAATTACGGTAGGGGCATTGTACTGAACCTAATATAATTGTATAAACTTTTTTTCATTTCACAGCCTATAAAGTTACTTACCCTCGGACTTGATTGGCTCGTCACTGAAGTCATGTGGTATTGGAACCGACTAAATATGTGGGTTGAAGGACTTCCATGTAAGTGAGCAAACCAATGCTTGATCTGAACTACTAAATTCTCTATCTAACCATATGTGTTTCTTTGGCTCTCAACTATCCAGTTTATGACGACCCAGAACAAGACTATGATACCGCGACTATCCCCCCACCTCCGGTGAAAAGGAAGCTCCGTAAGGGCCAAGACGAAGACGAAGAAGAATATTTTAGCCGCCCACCCGAAAAAAAAGAAATAACCATTTACTACCCCTGCGATAAGATGTCCAACTTGTATATCCTTCAGCAGGAGCTTTTCATTCGCGGAAATGATTTCGATACCAAAATTCAAGCGAACTGTTCGAGGCCATACCACGTAAAGCGGATACCAAAATCGAACCTTCTCATGGTTGTCATCAAAACCATGTACCATACATGCTATCGATACCTGACCGCGTCACCTCAGATTATATCATACGACGTTGATGCACCGTGTCATAAGTTGAACTTAAATCACTTCCCAAGAAGGAGGTTGGAGGAGTGTTACACCGAGCATCCTGATGAAGAGGCGTACACATACTGTGGCAATGCTAATTCGATTTATCTCGGGGCGGCGACTGCTTTCTGGAGTACAGTTGTATTGATAGGATTTGGATTGTTTGCGTAAATTCTGGAGAAATGATTGTTCCGTTTCTTATATTTTTGGAAAGACATGTTTCCTGGGTGCAATATGAATTGAAAATTATGTTGGTCTACACTTTTATTTTACACTACAAAGCCAAAACATGATGGAGTAGTCGACAAAGGATAAGTATTTTGGTAAATACGATTTTGTAACTATTTAGATGAACAAATTGTATAGATTACCGACACCTAACTACCATAAATAACATGCATTAATATATCCTGCATCATTTATGACAAGTACACTACCATGTAATTCTGAATTTCTTGTAATCCTCCCCAGTCGATGTTTGTAGTACAATCAGGCACTCATTATGATATTTCTATAAATAAGGTCAAACCTTTGAAAAGCAATAATTCAGTTATTTGCAATGTTTCTATTGACAATGCACTTGGGGGAGTCAACTGATTTAATATGACCTTGCCCTTCAGAGGAATACTACAGTGAACCAATTTTGCAATCTCTCTGTGCCCACTCTCGTTTCCGGATTATTTGTACTCACTGTTGTCAAATATTTAATGATTGTTGTAGAAAAATTTACCTCTTTATTGTTTACTTCTAATGGAATTTATATATATCTACAAATATATTTGAGAAAGTTCATGTAATTAATATATTCGGTAGGAAGTTGCGACTTTCTTCATCACTACTTTTTGTATAAAAACCTATTTTTAAAAAAATAAATAATTTATTTAATAAACTTCGTAATATATTGAGAATATGTGAAGAAATAAAGTGAAAACAATATTTCCATAACCATGCATTTTTCTTATAAATCATTCTTATATGAATTTAGTAAGCAAAGCTTTCACTAAAATTTAAGAGGACTTTTTGTCTTCCAAAATTTAATAAAAATACTCTTCACTGAATTTTTTTATAAAATTTAGAAATATAAGCCTCATTAACATGCACAGAGAGAAGGGTGCAGAGTCGGAGGAGGATACCTTCTACGAGAGTAGAACAAACCCTCGAACCCTGTCCCAAGTATATCAAAATCATACTTTGAAATTTTAACAACCAAGTCGGGACGGACCCCATATTCAAGTGATACGTTGGCTCTCATAGCTTACATACTAATGACAATTGACTGCGGATTATTCAATTGGAAATGTCAGGAGAAAGTGGTCCACAAACAAACATGGGCCTCTGCCGACTGGGCCAGTTTCAACCAATTTGACCGCGTGTTGATCGAACACTGCTACTTCTCAGCCTTGATGAATGTCAGAACATAGACTCGGATCGCTATCTCGCTGGCATCGTGCTCCGAACTCGAATAATAACACCACCTAGAAAACCTCTGAAAATCAAGTGAGAGTTAACACTGAAGCCATCCACAGCACAGAGGAGGAGGAAATCAACGCAGATCCTGGAGATGAAGCATCAACAAATAATCTTCATAACCACCTGAAGGAGGCTATCATTGATAAGGCATCAAACATACTCAGCCCCAGGCACAAAAAATCGGAACGGCTGGTTTGACTATAAAAATATAAGCTACCAACGGACCGGAAGAATGCTATATACTGAGTCATGTTGCATTCTCAAAGGACGCGCATACGCACGAAGACTGATCCCGAACTCCGTCTAGCGGAAAAGCGACTACACAGGCGGAAAAAGGAAGCCTTGGAGAACCAACACGCCTGTGAACTCAAAAACTACAGGGGGCAACCGCACCAGGCGCACAAATTTCATCAGCAAGTCGAAGGATGAAGTCTTATATACCTCGTTGCTCAACCTGCCGAGACAAAGAGGGAAATCTGATTTCCGACAGAATAGGCATACTGGAGCGATGAGTCGCGTATTTTGATGAATTGCTCAACAATCAGAATATCGGCGAGTTGGAGGTCTCACCAACTGAAGACGAAGAACAAATGCTTCCACCACCTTACTATCATAAGTCGAAAGGAGCCGATAGAATCGCAGTCGAATTGGTTAAATATAGAGACCAATTATATCAAGTGTTTCATCAACTTATGCTAAAAATGTGGACAAGCGGCATTAACTGCTCCATGCATACAAGAGAGATATCACACAATGTAGCAATTATAAAGATATCACGTTGCTGAATACAATCTATAAGATATTCCCTGCTATCTTGCTAGGTCGGATAGCTCTACATGCCCAGAGCATCATCCACCCTTACCAGAAAGACTTCACTCTAGGCAAATCAGCAACAGACCAGATTTTCTCTCTGCAGCAACCGATGGAAACACTGTTAAAATATGGACATCAGTTGCACCATGTTTTCGTTGACTTTGAGGCCTCTTATGAGAGCATAGCCAAGATAAGACTGTTCACGGCCTTGAGAGAATTCGGTATTCTAACGAAATTGATAAGACTAACTAGGCTGACCCTCACCAATGTGCAAAGCCGAATAAAAGCAGCAGGATCACTTTCGGAACCATTTAACATCAACAACGGTCTAGGACAATGGGGATGTCCTATCGGGCGTCCTCTTTAATTTGGCCCTTAAAAAAATGATCCGTGATGTAGATGTTTATGCAAAAGACACCATTATCTTCAAGTTCACCCAATTACTGGCCTACGCTGACGGTATTCACATTATGGGAAATACAACTCGAGATGTACAGTTTACCTTCATCCAGACCGAGCTGGCGGCACGAGATCTTGAACTGCGTATTAATGAAGGCAAGACGAAGTACATGGTGCAACGTCGGCACCAAAAACCAACCAACCAACAACATCAAACCGCACTGGTCAAATGGGAAAAATAAAGATGGGAGACTACAACTTTGCGACTACTGAAAATTGTTCATATCTATGGTGGAAAATCACAGCCGGTAACAGCTGCCACGATGAAATCCGCGCACAGTTATTGGTAGCCAACAGAGCCTATTTCAGTTTACAAAAACTGTTCCACTCAAAACGTCTCACCATAGGGACAAATCACATTTATCTTGCCAGTCCTCTGCGAGGAATACATGGCAGACCTGGATACTTCGCAAGAAAAATAGCGAACTCTTAGCCGCGCTCAAAAGAAGAATCTTACCAAGAACTTTTGGCCTCCTACGTAAAGACGGACTACTCTGCCACCTATATAACGACGAAATTTCTTAGCGATACCATGACCGTCAGGATGTGAATAAAATCCGCCCCAACAGGTTGCGGAGTGCGAAGACGTAGGCCACGACGCCAGACACCTTTTAGGGATATCGAATTGATGTACCGCGGCACAAAACGGGGATGTCTGGCGTTCCTTAAAAACGCAGTCCCAGTGCGGATACCGGTTGTTGCGCCGTTGATGATGATGGTATTATATTTATGAGCAAAACTCATACAACGAAATACAAATCGTTACGAATATTATGAAGTGTGTATATAAAAAAATTCTTTGACACTTTAATGTCTCCTGGCTTGACAGTATTTCTCAAAGAGTACATTTTAAGCGGTGCGACATTTTGCTAACTGACTCTAACAGATACGTTGAAAATTCAAAATGGATTCTTTTCTTGAGACTCGAAGCTAGACAATAAAGATCCATTCTTAGAACTTTGTTTTGTAAAACAACATCTTATTAAAATTGGTCCTATGTCTGTCCGTCCGTCTCTCTTTTTTTTCTGAGGAGGTGGAAACCATCAAAAGATACTCGTCTGGACACATCAGTGTGTGGGATTTTCACTCACCAAAAACCATCTTACTCTAGCTTCGCCACTTTTCTTCTCTACGCGCCTTAGGCAACCCCACTTTCCCAGGGGCAATCGGCTCCGTGAGTCCATTTCCCGAGCGGTCCCAATGCTCTTACCATCTATTATATTTACAGATCTATCCCTCTCCGTTCTTCGTCTATGTCTCGATAGTGGGGAGATTGGCTTTACATTGTATATGTCCATCGTCTCATCTCCCAAGATCTCAATCGGCACCATTCTCGAGATGACGAACGGTGCATCATCTGAGACAGTCCTGAAGGCAGAGTGCTGTCCTCTTGTAGACTGTTTATTAGCATTAATTGCGGTCGCATAGAGCATGATCGAGCTCACCACCCAGGTTATAAGGAACCTAGAAGTATACCGTGGTCCTTCCAGGTTCGGTATCATCTTTACCAATGCCATACTTGCAGTGGATTCTTTATCGCACACATACAACGTGTGTATATGTTTGAGGTAGTCCTTAGTAGTTCTTTGTACTCGATTCCCCCGTCTAACGAAATATCCCGGATTTATTTATATATCGCAGGATTTCCGTTAATGGATGTGATGCTACCGGCTGTAGTTGAAGCACATCAGCACCGAAAATCTGATGTCTGATGCGTCCATAGGCGGAGCACTCACATAGAAAATATTCCGTGGATTCCGATTCTTCATTACAGGATGGGCGCGTATCATCTTTTATAATTTCTATTCTGAACATATGCCCAGCTAGTGAATTACGACCAGTCAAAATGCCCATAGTACTTCTGCAAGTCGTCCTGCTTTTTAACAGTATGCAGTATGTTTCTTTCGTTCTAACAGTGGCTTGTTCCCAGTTTTTGACCCCAATTACTGGTTCCGGTCCGGGCATGGGTGAAGTTAAAGCCTCTTTTGCTAAGGCATCCGAAATTTCATTTCCCTCTACACCACAATGATCATGTACCCAGAATAATTCCACCGTATTGAACCTAGAAACAGAGTTCAATCGGTTTCTACATTCCTGAGCGGTTGATGTGATCAAAGTACTACTCAACGTCTTGAATGCCATGCCGTCTTCAACCACTCATTCAGGCTGCTGTCCTTAGGTTGGCACGCACTTCAGCCTGAAAGACCGTTGTGTATTGTCCCAAGGGAAAAGCCCACTTCTCGTTTTTATTCAAGAGATAGACTCCTGCTCCAGAAATTTTTTTTGTTTTTGAGCCATCCATGTAGAAGACGTCAGTATATCCTGACACACATTCTTCTGATTCGTCCCAGTTTTCTCTTCGTTTCAAGATAGCATATCTTCTACGAAAGAAATGTATGGGGATCGGAGAATCGGAAGGCATTGTGAAAACTGGATTCAGTTCTCCCAATGACTATTCCAATGTGCTGTGCCCCCCACGTCCATTGTTTCCCCATAGATCTAATCGAATCAGTCTATGAGCTGCTCTGAATTAATAAATCCAAGGGCTGCAAATTGAATAATGCATACAGAGCTGCGCTCATGGCACCGGTGATACCCAGACACACAGTTCTTTGCAGTGTGGCTAGTTCACAGCGAAAATTCTTTTGTTTCACCTTAACCCAGCACACTTCGGATACATAAACCAACATCGACCTAATGATAGCAACGTATATCCACATTACCACATTAGGCCATAGTCCCCATGTCGAGGCAAAGGTCCGTCTGCACAGCCCCAGGCTGGGAGAGCTAGTTTCAACTTTATCTCTACATGTTTTTTCCAAAGACGCTTATCATCTAGAGCAACTCTCAGTTATTTCATATCTCCGGAGAGGTGAAAAGTTATACCCCTCATCTTTGGGAGGCAAAGTCCATCCAAATTTCTCCTTTTTGTAAATAACACTAGCGTGATTTTATTTAGATTAACTGCAAGTTCATGCCCCAGGCAACTGTACAGCAAATCAACGACACGTTCCGAGCAAGCACAGCCACGTCCCTAACATAAGCATAGCAGTGAGTCGATCAGCATACACCAGAGAAAAAGCGATAGCACACCTCCTTGGAGGCAGCCTTCCGTTGCATCTGCTGTTAGGTAGCGATCGACACCAACTTCAGCACACTACAATCTCAGCGTCCACTTCATTACAGTATTATCGATCCTATGCGCTCTGGCACAAAGTTTTTGAAAAGGCGCCTAGTCAAACGCCCCTTCAATGTCCACTAACACCCCCATCGGATACTCGTCATCTTTTTCAGGGTTCCTTTTTACCTTAATTTGCAGGATATGCTAGAAAAATATTTTTCTAGTAATCGCTCTAAGTGTTCAATACCTTCCTTTAGCATTGCTGTTCAAAGTACAACGTGGTAGCTCTCAGAGGTGTTGCAATTCACCGTGCAACACTTACGTGTTGAAAAGATTGCAGGAACCGCCAACTCTCCGCCTTCTGTCACCAGTTCTCTCCCCGAGCTTCAAGATTTTACGTGAGTCTTTATAGGCAAACTATTTTTATGCTACATGGACAGTTCTTCCCGTAGAGGTACTTGCTTTATTAAGTTGGCTTAACAACATCTCCATGAAAGTTTTGCAAACTACCCTGAAATCTTTCTCAGTTTCGGGTATAATGATTCTCTGCTTTGTTGAATCCTGATGATCGATGTGGATATAGCGATCGCTGAGGCACGAGGACATACCACGCCGCATTGCAGGCCTAACAAAGGTAAGGTCTACAACTGAGCTAGACCCCCTTTCCGAAAATCATGTACAACCGCCATATAATATCAAACTTAGTGTGGCGTAGCTGTTATATACAAATACAACACTTATTTTCGCCCGCGCAAAGAAACTGGCTACCAGTGCATTGTAAGGCTTATCGACTCCAAGCTGATATCGCCACTCCACTAGTCTAATCCATATGCCATCGTGTTGGATTCTATACTGTTCACTTATGATGGCAATTTCCATCCAAGATTCGTAGATGGTCTGCCAAAGTAAATCCCGAGCAACCTTAATAATAATAATCGTTGGCGCAACCATTCAATTGGATCAGCCTTGAAGTGTGTTAAAGCACTTCATGCAAGACCGTAACGGTACACTACAGAATTACAGTACCTTGTAGGAGGTAGCATTACGCTCGCCCGAGATTATCACCCTGATTTGACTCAGATACTCATTCACAGTTGAGTCGACTGCTATCCAAAGTCAAATCACGATACAAATTCCACTGTCACCACTGAGATTTGAACCGCGACCTTCCGTACGACAGCCTTGTGCTCTAACCACTCAGCTATCCAGACACAAGCTTACAACGATTAATTTGAATAAACCTCACTTTCTCATTGCAATCAGCGCCTTTGAAATTCCGTCCCTTCTCTCATTCGCTCAATAGGTGTCTGCCTCTCTGTCACGCGCACTTTTCTCAGAAACCGCTATACTAATTGATACGAAATTTGATGAGAAGGTGGAAACAATGAGCGCCCACACATGCAACAGGTTACATCTTTCTTCATTGAGTTTAAGGGGATGTAAAAGGGGGTGTAAAATTTTTTTCATTGAATATAGTCATCATCATCAAATAAAAGGTTTCGATTAGTACTTTTCAAAACCAGCCCTAGTTTTGACATTTATTGGAAATGCGAGGAATGCGGGAGGTCGGAAGTAATGATTTCTTTAACTGTCCCATTCTCACAAACTATACGGTGCTCAAGCTTCAAAATACTCCCCATATCGATACCTACTCAAATTAGCCTAATAATAGTATATTACGTTTACAGTAATATAGGCTATAATATGAAGCACGATATCTACAAGCTCGATAAAAATCGTACAATCACTGATAAAGTTACAGCAAAGTCTTTTCCGAGTAAATTTACTGCAACCCAAAATACTGAATATCAATATCACATACAGGGAGC
This sequence comes from Hermetia illucens, assembly GCF_905115235.1. Lineage (NCBI taxonomy): Eukaryota > Metazoa > Arthropoda > Insecta > Diptera > Stratiomyidae > Hermetia > Hermetia illucens. The sequence goes on along the minus strand of NC_051851.1, from coordinate 123,211,421 downwards.
AGTTTGACATGCTAACCATTAGGGAATCAACAGGCACCAAAAAGGAAGTGGAAAAAAGTGCTCAAGGTGGGGATGCCGGCTGGCGAAGTGAAAATCCAGGAAAATAAAACCAGTGGATGAACGATAGGCGTAAATAAAAAGAAGAACAAGAAACTAAAGCTGCAAATTTGCACAGGGGCAATTGTAATCTCCAGCAACGGAAATCTATCGCAAGCAACCATCCTCCAATAGGCCCATATATCTTTTAGACACTATGGGAAAAATGTTAGAACCGGTAATTTACAATAGATTACTCCCGGTTATCGAAAACCAAAGAGGCCTTTCAGATCGGCAGTGTGGGTTCTGTAGGGGTTGTGCTAGTAAATATTGCGTGGTAGTGACCCTGGACGTGAAGAATGCATTCAACTTGGGAAATTGGGACCATATACGAAAGTCTCTGGCGATGATTGGTATTCCCACCTATGTTGTCGATAACTACTTGTGAAAACGCACGCTCTGGTATGACACCGATGATGGACCCAAGAAATACGTTATCTTCGCGGGTGTTCCACATAGCTCTGTACTGTAGAACATCATATACAGACAATGAAGTGATGGACTACGCCGATGACATGAGACTGGTTGTGGTCGTAAAACATCTCGCTTGGTTCGTAAACGCTGGACTGGTACCGGCGGAAGAAAAGACGGAAGCGGTCCTCATCACTAAGCGCCCCAAACATAATTACGCCCGCATTAGAATTGAGAATCATACCATCACTTCCAAGCTAGCCATCAAATACTTGGGATAATTGCAAAACTCGATTTTAAGCCACACACATTGTATACTCTCGAAAAAGCATCCACTACGAGTATGAATGTAATGAAGTGCTCTAATATACTTGAAGGCCCTGATCCAATAAGGATTGCTGCACCAACGATTATAATTGTTATTATCCACCATGAGTAAAACTGTACACTTCCATGAGAGAATTCGGTATCCTGACGAAATTGATAAGACTGACTAAGCTGACCCTGACCATCATGTGCGAGGCCAGATAAAAGCAGCATTCAACACCAACAACGGTCTAAGACAAGGGGATGCCCTATCTTGCGTCCTCTTTAACCTCGCCCAGGTAAAAATGCAAATGTTTATGCAAGGGACACCATCCTCTTCAAGTTCACCCAAATATTGACCTACGCTGACGATATTGACATCACGGGAAGAACAACCAAAGATAGTCAGTCTACCTTCATCCATATCGACCAGGCGGCGCGAGATCTTGGGATACATATTAATGAAAATGAAAAATCAAAGAACCAACAACATCCAATCGCACTGGTCAAACAAGAACATTATTATATATTCCCCAAGAAAAATTACGAACGTTCGAGAGAAGAATCCTCCGAAGAATTTTTGGCCCCCTACATGAGGATGGACAATTCCGCAGCCTCTATAAAGGTGAAATTTATGAGCGATACCACGACCGTCTGGTTGACGATAAAATCTGACTCAACAGGTTGCAGTGGGCGGGTTTTCTGGAGTCCCTTACTAAGGTAGACCTCGACCGGATACCGGTAGTTGCTCCATTGACGATGATGATCCGCCACAAGTATGGCTCTAGCAAGAATGATGCTGAACGTAGAAAAACCGCAGAATATCGCAGACTCCTCATAGCCAGGGTGATGAGTTCCATCTTGCTGCAATCCCAATTTGGGCAGCAAGTAACTCTGCATGTTTTAGGCAATCTACATAATCTGAGTGCGGTCTGAAGAACAGCCCTAAGGGTGTACTCTGTGTCAGGACCGTCTCAGATAATACGATGTTCCTCGTTTCGACAATGATGTCAGTTGGCATCTTGGCAGATGAGATGATGAACATACAATGTTGTTGTTCCGATCGAATGACAACAAAATGCCGCCAAGTACGTGTTCAATGTAGGATATTACCATTTGCATTGTAGACCTGAAATATATGTATATTTTAGAAATCTTCCTTCCTCTTTGACTCAGAACTTTCTTGGGATATTTCTGAAGCACTTTTAACTCAATAAGAGTTGTTGCTGTAGTTGCATATTTTCACTTTCGATGAAACCAATAAATTCAGATATGTTATAATTGCCGGAATCAAGAAAAAATTGAAGAACAGATATCCTCACCGTCAAAGTTTTGTACAGTTAGATATATCAATTAGCACGGTCAGTGAATGCCGGGCAACCATCAAAACCAAGACTTGGATGGAATACCACAAGTACGAAATGGGCCGCCACCAGAATTATCTGACTTGACGCAGCGCAACATTGTACAAGCGATTATGACTGCAGAAGAAAAAACACGAAAGTGGGGAAATGGTGCTCCAAAAAATATATTCCAATGCAATAATGATCCCCGAAGCTTTCTGCTGAGGCGACGAAACCATGGCTACAAAGTCAATCCTTTGAATTGTTCAACGGACCAACACAATCGCCGAATTTAGATCCACTCGACCCCTTTGGCAATACGTGAAATACAAAATAGCCCCCTGTCCTGTCCTAACCCCTAAGGCTTTTGGATGCTGTTACAGCGTGAAATAAAATTGATCCAGATGTTTACAAAAAAATAGTTCCTAGCATACCAAGCCGAATTGACCCAGTTTTAAAAGTAAAAGGCGAACATACAAAATATTAATGCAGTATTACACTAATTTTGAGGAATAATCACAATAGATCGAGTGCAGCTTTTTATTGAGTAAAAATCCCACACTGGCGTGTCCAGGCCAGAGTCTTTTGAAGATTTCCACCTGCTTTAAAAAAAACAAGTCGGGAACCGGAAGCTGGACGCTTCAGGTACGAAAGGTTTTGTGTATTTCTTGGTACGTAGCACGTAATATATCCATATATTATGTGAGAGTATCCACTTTCGGTTGATATTGACATTCATAGTCTTCAATTTTCAAAGAAGCAACAAATTTGAGGTATTATAACTTTGTTAGTAATAGTGCGATTTCCACCAAACTTGGTAAGATCATGCTCTTTATTATAGCCTATACACTGCATTTCATGGTACTAGGATGAACTTAAGGGGAGTTTCCAAACAATTAAAAAAAATTGTGGTAATATACTATTATTTACTTTATTTAAACAGATATCAGCATGGACGGTATTTCGGAGCCCACGCACCATACAGTGGCAGCCTCCTGATTTTTTTGAGATTTTTCGGTTTGGTAGTTTCTGAGAATGGCCCCCTTAAAGAAATGATCACTTTCAACCCCCCGCGCTCCCCACCCTTCTAACGAATGTCAAAATTAAGATCGGCTTTGAAAAGTACTAATCGAGACCTTTAATTTGATACCCCACATGACTATATTTGATGAAAAAAAATGTTACACCCCCCCTTTTGCATGTATGGGGACCTCCCTTAAATTCGACGTAAAAGGATGTAATTCACTGTATGCGTGAGCGTTCGCAGTTCATACCTTTCTACCAAATTTGGTGTCAATCGCTATAACCGTCTCCGAGAAAAATGCGTGTGACGGACAGACAGACAGACAGACAGACAGACAGACAAACGGACAGACAGACAGTAAACCGATTTTAATAAACACAAAACCTTAAAAACAGGTAGACATTAAATCAATTTTAATAAGGTTTTATTTCACACGAAACCGTAAAAAGGAGATATCATTCAGTGCAGCAATTATAGAGGTGTAATGTTATTGAGAAATATCTATGAGATCCTCTCCGCTTTCTGGCTACGTCCGATAGCCATACGCTCAGAAGATTTTTCGCCATACCGAAGAGTATTCAATCCCGGCAAATCAGCAACAGACCAGATTTTATTTCCCCGGAAAGCGAGGGAAAAACTGTTGGAATATGGCACTCAGTTCCACCATCATTTCATAGACTTCATAGTACATGATAGCATAGTCAGGGTGGAAGTGTACACAGCCATGAGCGAATTGAATATTTCGTCGAAATTAATAACACCTACTTGGCTGACTAACCAATATGCGAGGCCAGGTAAAAGCAGCAACACCACTCTCGAGACTGTTCACCAACAACGGTCTCAGACAAGAGGATGCCTTGTTAAGCGTCCTTTCTAATTTGGCCTTTGCAAAAGTGATCCGCGACGCTGTTGTAAAGACCAGAGGCACCATAATCTTGAAGACTACCCAACTAATGGCCTATGGTGGCAATATCGGCATTATAAGAAGTACAACCCGGGATTTACAAACTGCTAGCATCCAGATCGAGCAAGCGGCGCGAGATCCCGGGTTGTACACTAAAAAGGTGGCAACGTCAGCATCCAAACCTAAGAAGCAACATCATCAAATGACACTGATCAAATGAGAATAATAAAGATAAGGGACTACCACTTTAAGACCGTTGTTATTTTCTCTTATCTATGGTCGAAAATCAATAGCCGATAACAACTATGAGAATGAAATCCACAAACGATTATTGGGATTTTTGAGTGCAGATCTATTCCATTTGTACCTAGCCTGTAACGTATATGTAAATTTATGTCAAGCTACTTACTTTTAAGTGATATTCACATTAAGTGTCTTGGGTTCCACTAAATTTGTATGTAAAAGAAAATTTTGAGCTATTGCAACTTTATCAGTAATAGTACGATTTTTATCAAACTTGTGGATATCATGCTTCATTATGGCCTATATTATTTCATTTTGTGACTCCAGAGTAAACGTAGCTAGCTAATTTCCGCATCATTCCCCCAATTTCATGATTTTTTTCAGATTTTTCTGTAGGGTAGTTTCTGAGAATGATTCCGTTAAAGAAATCATCAATTTCGACTCCCCGCACCCCCGCTTTTCCAACAAACGTCAAAACTAAGACTGTTTAGATGTTTGCACCCCCTTTAAACTCAAAGTGGAAAGATGTAACTTACTGCATATATGGGCGTTCACAGTTCATACCTTCTCACAAAATACCGCGCCAATCGGTATCGGACAGACGAATAAAGTAAAAATAGGTTGGATCGTTTGCCAATCCAGAGAGCAGATGCCGCTCAAGCGCTGCTTTAGACGCCTCGAATTTGGCCATATAGTGGCGAAATCACCAGTGATTGCGATAGGTCAAAAAGGCGCAGAAAATGTGGAGGAGAAGGCCATATATTCAAGGAAGGCAAAACTGATCCTGAATACATGCTTTGCAAAAGGAGGCACGTCACAGGCAGCAGCAGATGCCCAGTATTCCTTCAGGAAATCCTTGGATGCAATAAAGAAATGAGGTTGATACAAATCAACCTCAACCAATGCGAAGCGGCGCAATACCTACTCTCACAGACAATCTATGAGAAGAAAGTCAATGTGGGCATAATGGAAACAATAAAGCCTTTGACACACATAGATTGTCGCGATGATCGGCAATATGGCACTGTCACACACAACGCGATATATTATGAGCGATCCAGTATTGTGATTACTTCTCAACGAATAGCTTTGGTAGCATCGAAAACTCTTCATAAATTTTGAGTAAAAATGAGTAAATAAAATCCAACGGGTTGACAAGATTATGTCCTTTAACATATTGGCGAAGAACTTGGTGAAGAAAGAATAAATATGGTACAATATTTCAGGGACCCTTTCTTCAGTTTCATAAAGGAGAAAACACCGAAGTCCCCGAAATACTGTATTTGTGAAATAATCTTTTCAACTCGTTGATTTTTTTGCTTTGGCTAACTAACTACCTCCTAACTCAAACTACCCCTTCTTGTTTTAGCACTCCAATGCAACAGAAGAAAAAGACAATGACAATGAGATAAACAGGAAAGAAAAATACTTGGAAAATACCATGATCCCGCTTGTGAACTGCAATCACATGAAGACAGGTTTTTCTAATATTTCCATTTATGTTCAGAAATTTTCGAAGAATTGCATCAGCTATTGCAACCTAACATTGAAAAGTGCACAATGAATTCGAGAAAGCCAATAGAAACGAGGAGAAAAAATAAAAAAATATGTAAATACTTTACAAACAATTGAAATTTCTTAAATTTTACTAATTTATCATAGAAATTCAAAACAATGCAAATATCACCTTCTTTTCTATTACCACCTGCATATTTTCGCTCATTGTCGTGAACAGACGCTGAACGCTCACCAATTTGATAAACTTGTCATGTCCAATATAATATTGAATCCTAGAAAACTATACACAGAAGATGAAACTCGCCTAGGCCACAGTAGATCTACTATAGGCAGTACCCTTACTATAATAAAATGACCCCACTTGCGAATGTGCTTGCAGAAGCTTATCTGTATACATCAGAGACACTAAACAAGGAAAAGGCATAATCTTCGTCAAATCGTATTGGTAAAAGAGAGATCGGTGAGCTTTTGTTATTCTGGTACTACGGCGTGCTCACCCATATAGCAAAAAGTTGTTTCACGTATTCACTTGTACATAAGCAAAAACTTGCCAATCCCACCAATACATTGGCAAGTCCGGCCGGTATGTCAAACGCAGCTGATCGGATTTTCGTTACATCTCGCTCATGCTCAAGGGCAAAACAATTTGAAATCGTGTGTACTCGCACTGATTTCCCCCCTTGAGGGGCAAGGAGGAGTGTGGTAGCTGTCTAGTATCTAACTGTGGCCTAGGCAAGCGTTAAATTTTTACAGGAGAAAAACATAGCGCCTGGTGGGCGGGGCTTTTCAGTCAAGATCGCAGCTTCGTTCTGCGCATCATCATTGGTATTGGTTCCCGTTTATGGGATGTGGTTAGTGGGTTCCGCTGCGACAGCAATAGTTAAAACGACTGATAGTAGTCTCCGTCTGCATCAAATGTAATTCTAAAACTAAGCAACTGAGCCATAATCCGCAACTCGCTCATCAATATTGAGACGGTTTTGTCAGACATACAGCCTATCCTCGACTACTTCCTGCTGTCTGACGAAACCAAACAAAGTTTTCAGGTGAATTCTGTAAAACAAAAGCGAGTCCCAACAACAATCAGATCCTTCGCTTACACAAACTGGGAAAAATTCAAATCATACTTAGCACCTAATCTGAAGTTGAAAAGCTCGTTATAATCCGAAACTTGTCAGATAAAGAAATCGACGAAGCAATAATTATGACCACCGACGCCAGCACTGCTACACGCAGAATGCCATACTAATGAACGTCGATGAGTTCGAATATAATTCTCTACCCCATGATATCACACAAGTTCCGAAACTTCGTTCTTACTAAGAACAGTGAACGTGTCTGTAGTGACGCTAGAAAAACGCAAGTTCTTACGAAATCATTTGAGGCTCAGCTCAATACCTATCCGCCTCGAAACGACTCGGTCTTAACTGCAACTGTTAGAACCTTTTCAGCTTCGAAAACCGCAGTCAAACCAATGGATTCGCAACACTTCCTGAGTCTTCCACAATTCACCATCTCGACCAACAAACTAAACGGTGAAAAATCAGCGACATCTGACGAGATTAATAATTTCGTCATTAAAATTTACCTATTGTCTCCTTAAAATTTCTTTTCACAATTTTTAATAACTGCATTAATAACGGCTATTTTCTATCAACTTGGAAAGGATCGTCGGGATCGGTAATCATCGCGACCCGAAAGGAAGGAAGCTCCTCCGAGCCATACAATTTCAGACCCATTTCCCTGCTTTTCAACCTAGGAAAACTTTTTGAGAGAGCCTGGACAACGGAACTTGTCCAGCATGGTAATCACAAAAATATTATTCCCAGTCACCAGTTCGGTTCCCGTCATAAACACGGAACACAACAGGCACTGAGCTACCTTCACGACACTGTCATTTATAGACTCAATATGAACAAGAAACCAACCAGAGCCTGTGCATTGGATCTTTGAAAGGCCTTTGACTCCGTATGGGCGAAAGGACTTATATACAAATTAATCGAAAACAACTTCCCAATTCTAATTATCAGCTTTTTCGAAAATAGGCTGTTCTATGTCAACGTCGGAAATGAATTTTCCGATCTTTTGCCAGTAACATCGGGAGCACCGTAAGGATCCATTTCAGGGCCTACCTTATATAACGTTTTCACGACTGACGTTTCCATTCCTGAGACCGGCACTGACATTATCCAATTGGCTAATGACACCCTTATCTTCATATTAAACTTCCGCCCCAACAAGGCCGCCAAAGCAACAGAAAAATCTTTGGTATTTCTCTGCAAATACTTCCGCGAATGGGGCATTAAAATAAATGAGGCGAAAAAGCAATTGCGTACTTTTAGGCGACAATCTAGAGTATCTAAAAGTATCCATAAAAATGCTAAACGCTTGAAAATTAAAATCGGAAATACAACAGTGAGCAATTCACAGACGATCAAATACTTGGGAGTTAACTTTCACGAATTTTTCTAGTTGAATCCCCACCTGGAGCTCGTTATGAGTAAGGCACGTGACGCAGTTAGTAAGATATATTATCTTCTTCGCAAGAAAATAGGTCCGAGTGCCAAAGCTCAACTGATTCTCTACAAAACCCTGATAATTCCCGTCATCTGTTACGGAGAATCTATGTGGATCACCTATCCCAACTCTGCCATACCGAGAAAAGGGAAGGCCACCCAAATCCATTAATTCAGCATCTCTACCAAGAGGATAGCACATCCCCATTGGGCATATTTCTCAGACCCTGCCAAATTGTGAGAAATAATCGAAAACCTTCCATCTTTTTCCTCTTTGATACTCCTGGCCTGGCAGGGGTAATTGAGGATAAGCACAAGTTACTGTGATGTGCGATTGTATATAGTAGTTTTAACTATCTTAAGTTAGAATTAAGCATGTTAATAGTAATAACAATTTTGTTTGAAAATGAGAATGTCCTGACTCCGCCATCCTCTTAATGGCGGGCCGCACTTATTTGAGAAGCGAAGAGAACTTACTTCTTCTGTTAAGTGCACGGACTCCTCTTTTGTTGGGCTTGTACCAAGTGTGGCCCGCCATTAAATGGATGGCTCAGAACAAATAACAAAATTTTTATTTCATTATGTGAAACCAGTCTAGGTGCAAACCAGGCGGTTTCGATCGATATAATGCATATCCTTGTCGGGATTTGAATTTAATACAAGTCGGGAAGCCGGAAGCTTGACGCTTCAAGTATAAAAGGTTTTGTGTTTCCCTATGTGAGGAGCATAACGTAGTTCTCCGTTGGCTGATAGCATTGACCCAAGATATTTAAATCGCTCAGTTCTGAGCAGGTTACTGCCATTGCCAGAACTGAGCGATTTAAATACCTCAAAGGGCAGGTTACTGCCATTGCCAGAACTCAGCGATTTAAATATCTCGTGTCAATGCTATCAGCCAATGGAGAACTGCGTAATGAAATTGCTTCACGCATTACCGCAACCTGGATGAGGTGGCGTTCCACAACTGGTGTTCTTTGTGATCGACGATCGATCATCCGTCAGCCGCTCCCTATAGTTCTGAGTGTTGGCCGAGTATAAAAGACAATGAACGGCGTCTTGCGGTAATGGGGACGAAGGTGTTGCATTGCACTGGTGACGTGACACGTTTTGATCATGTCTGAAATGAGAATATCCGCGATCGATATGGGTTTGCACCGATCGTGGAAAAACTGTGAGGGGGGCGTTTTCGATGTTGTGGTCACGTAATTCACGCTAACGAGAATTCACTTACCAATATTGGTCTGAACATCCAAGTCAATGGCAAGCAACCAAAAAGACGGCCGAAACAACGGTGGCTTGATTCGCTGAATTTGCAGAGAAGTGACAGTTTTGACCTAGCGTAACTTTGTTAGTAATAGTGCGTTTTTCACCAAATTTGACAAGATCATACTCTATACTATAGCCTACATCGCTGCAAAATTTTGTGATTCTAGGGTGAACTTAAGGTGGGTTTTCCTGTCAATTACAAAAATTATAGTAATGTACTATTATTAACTTTATTTGAACAGGTATCGGTATGGAGGGTATTTCGGAGCCTAGGCACCATACAGTGGCAGCCCCCTGAATTTTTTCAGATTTTTCGGTTGAGTGGTTGCTGAGAATGGGTTCGTTGAAAAAATGATCACCTTCAACCCCCCACACTCCCCACCTTTTCAGCAAATGTCAAAACTAAGACCGGCTTCGAAAAATACTAACCGAGACCTTTAATTTCATATCCCACATGACTATATTTGATGAAAAAAAAAATTACGCCTCCTTTTTGCATGTATGGGGACCCCCCTTCAATTCAACGTAAAAGGATGTAACTCACTATATGCCTAAGCGTTCACAGTTCCCACCTTTCTACTATCATAAATTTGGTGCCAATTGCTTCAACCGTCTCCGAGAAGAATGCGTGTGACGGACAGACAGACGCTCAGACAGACAGTAAACCCATTTTAATAAGAATTTGTGTTTACACAATTTTCATCTAAGCGCATCACCCTAATTTTTTTCGGATTTTTAGGTTGGGTACTTTCCGAAAATGAGTCCTGTCTCACTTTAATTGCGTACATTTTGAATCCTTCCTCACATACTTTACAATTCACGCCAAAACTAATATCAGTCAGTACAAATCGAGACCTTTCATTTGATACCCTACACGACTATATCCGTTGAAAAAAATGTTTGAATCCCCCTTTTGCATGTATCCACCTAAATTTATGCCACTGACTGTATGCGTGGGATTTCATAGTTTCCATTTGTGCACCAAATTTCGTTCGGATCGGCTTAGCCGTTTTGGAGAAAAGTGCATGTGACAGACAAACAGACATTGAATCGATTTTAATAAGGTTTTGTTTTACAAAACCTTAGAAAAAGAGCTAAATGCCACCTGTAACCGCTTTTGATCACGTTATTCCGCAAGGTAGAAGCGCTGAGGCAGCGCGCAGATATCGTCGCGACAGCTCGTGTCCTGTGTAGCGAAGGCTTAAGAGTGGTGCCTGGGCTACAGATGTAACCGGCAAAACGGCATTATGGGAATGGAGTCTGTGTCTACTGCACTGTGTGTTAGGTGTGCCTAAGCCTTGGCTTGTTTTCTGACTTGGCCAGATGGTAGATTTCTTGCAAAGATGCCTCCTTACAAGCCTCTCACCGCGACTCGCGCTTGTCGATTTATTTAACACCACAGCAACCTCGAGTCCAACACCAATGCTGAGTTCCGCGCAAAGGCGCGAATGGGCCATACTCAACCCCGTGGTACGCGTTCGATGTAGATTCTTCGACATCCGTTGCGATCACCCGTTCGACAGTCTTTAGGCTACTCTCGCAGATTAAGGAAACGCCAGCGAGTTACGCGAGTCTTTTCACACACCCTCTCTAATTCTAACTCATCCATTTAACACTCATTCTAACACCCTGTGGCCCCAGGAAGTCCATTAATTCGATTATCATACTCCCATCTAACTTGCTGAATTTCCCTCACTAAATGGCTTCTATAAGTTCATATACCCACTTACGTATTCATCCATTCCCTTCCTACTTCATTTGCAACTTCCCATTCCCTTAAGTCTGAATCCCTAGAGGCCTTTTTAGTTTTAAGCACTTCCCTGCAGGGATCATTAAATGCGGGGAAAACCTTTTGGCCCACCAACTCCTCAAGGATTCCCAAGCTCCCTTACATCTGGCAATATGGGAATGTGGAAATCAGGCCACCCAAGAAGTGATGGAGTTTCCAGAAATTTGATTCGTTAGAGCAAAATAGCTAAACTACAAACACAAGGGGCCGTATTTTGCTCGAAGCTTTTGCGGAGCTGGTCTTGGTCCTTGCAAACACCAGAAATGTAGTCATTTTTCGAAGGACAGGTTCGGTCTCAATAGTCGATTTGACATATGTGAGTACCACATTGGCGGGACGAAGGGTCTGGTTCGTCAGTGAGCACTATACTCATAGCGACCACCAGGCAATTATCCTCCAGATCAAAAATAGGCCACGCAACGAGGTGGGTTCCCGCGGAGCTGGAAATCAGACCTGGTCCGTGAGAATGTATTCGCAGAGATGCTACGGGGGAGGCCATGATTCCGATGGAACGGTTTCAGAAAATATAGTACAGATGACAGCGAACTAGAAGAAGACCAGATTTTCTACGAAAAATGGGAAATAGACTTAAGTAGGCTATACGCACCAACTTGAAGTAACTCTACGCGGAAGCAAACCAAAACTCCTGGGGAACAGCATACAAGGTTGTTATGGAGAAGATAAGAGATCGAACACCACAGCTGACCTGCTCGCATTTTCTTCTTGATCTAGTGATGGCGCTCTTCCCCCCGAAAGAAAACCGCAATAAGTATAAGCCAGCGTTGGACGTCTTCACCATATAGCGGTAACCGAGGAGGTACTTGTGCAGATTTACCGAAGAATCGGTGACAATAAAGCTCCTGGTTTGGATGCTATTCCCAATAGCGCTCCTAAACTCGCTGTTAAATCCAGACCCGACTGGTCTCGGATATGAAACATGCATGGGAGAAGGAATTTTCCCCGCTCGGTGGAATCGGCAGAAACCAGTGTCACTCCCGAAGCCCAATAAGCAATCGAACATTCATCATCATACCGCTCGATTTGCCTTATCGACATGGTGGGAAAGATGCTCAAAAGGGCCATCTACAATAGATTTCTCCCTACCATAAAATATAAGGATGGACGGTAGTCGGTAGAAGGGACAATTTGGATTTTGACAAGCCCACTCAACGATCGACGCCGTAGAAGTTGTTCTGAAGTTGGTTTGAGACGCGATGGCCTCTAATTAATGTTGTGCCGCGATAACATTGGATGTTAAAAATATGTTCAATTCAGCCAGCCGGAAATTGATGAAAAGCTCGACAAAACCGAAGTAACACACGGCTCAGTGTTGGGTCCTCTTCTGTGGAATGCCATATACAACGGAATCCTTGTCGGAGCCACAATAATCGGTTTTGTTGATGATCTAGCCGAGACTGTCGTCGCGAAACAACCTGAAGATGTTGAAGTGTGCGCTAACGAAACCATCAGCGCCATTAAAGTGTGACTGGATATGGTTCAGTTTGACCTTGCGGAACAGAAGACGGAGGCGGTCCTAATTACCGTAGGAAAAGGAATACAATTATGATAGTATTAGAGTTGGTGGTCATAAAGTAACACATTGATAACTACACAGCGCTGCAATGGAAAGTGCAAACTTTTTTATTGCAATATGTGGAGCATGCTAATGTGCCAGGGTTGTATGTGTTCCACATTGCGAGGTTGACCCAATGGCTCCGGCAGGAAACGATGTCTATAATAAGGTTATGGATATGTTGGCAAAATTTGTTCCTGTTTTTTTCGGGGAAAAGTTCACCATTCCTCGGTTCGGAATTATCCAAGTTCTTGGACTGCGTAACAGGACTTTATGAGCGGTTGGTAGAGGAACAGTACTTTTCAATTGCATCAAATATATGCTGATGGGGGATGCCTACTATTTAATATCCACATCGAACTGTGAGACAATTAAGGACACGGAAATGATATTGAACAATGCTTACGTCTCGAAGAGGGCTCTAGACGAGCTTCGAGACGAACTAAGAATGTGTAAGCAGAGGCCTGGGGAGGAACTGGAAAAATATGCACACCGGGTTAGTTTTTTGTTAAAACGAACACAGAATGCCATTAGCGAGTGGCGGCGAAAGTTTCAAAAGGGAATTTGAGTGGGACTGAATCAGTGCTTTTAAGATAGGTGACTTGAGTGATGGTACGCGAGGACATCTGGTAGGTAGGAATTTCACTACGTTGAAACAAGCAAAAATTGACGCCATTAGGACAATTCCCTGGGAATAGTTTTGAGTCCCATAGGAGGGTTCTTCGTGGGGGCCGCCATATTCAACCGGAGTAAATTACCCGCCAACCTTAGAATATGTACTGTATCCTCCGGCTCCAAATAATATCAACAGTCCAGTTAACTCTTCTTCCCCTCTCTTTTCAACGTCACAGCAATATGGAACGCCCCCAGTGCAAAATGGATCTTGGAGTTCTATCAATGAACAGGGTTCTGAACAATTTACTGCGATTGGTTCTGGTACATCCCCTACCCAAAAAGGGAGAAATGTAAACTGCTTTAATTGTGGGAAGTTCGGACATCGGGCAAGAGAGTGTAGAATGAGGCGGGTAGAGCCTTTTTGCGTTCATTGTAGGAAGTACGGGTATGCCTCAGGGCAGTGCTCCAAACAAAAATCTCCGCGGTCGCCTGAACAGGGTCGGCGAAGTGTGAAGTTTGTGGGATGTCAGGATGATGGAGGGACACCCCAAGCGAGCAAGCAAAGGTCAGTGCAGTATTGTGACTTTTGTGCTACACGAGACCACGATCCTACAAACTCTCTACGCAAGTACTTGGCGAAGCAGAACCAATCAAAAAATGAGTAGAAGCCGTCCTTGGGTGTGAAGACACAAGAAAGGAATTTTTCGGAAGTTGGGGTAGATTGTGATGGAGTAATTAAAGTTCCCGTTAATATAGGGGTAAAAAACAAGCTAGTATTGCTTGTAGATAAAGGGGCGGCATGCAGTTTAATAAAAAAAATCTGTGTTGAAGAAAGGTGTAGCTGTAGACGTAGCAGAACAAATTATGATTAGTGGATTATTTGGGAAAGATAAGAAAACCTCGGCTTGTCTAATGGTCGAGTAAAATTGGGTGCAGAGTAGCACATTTGTGACTTTAATGTTGTTGAGGGCCAAGGATCCCTTATTTACGATGAATTGAATAGAGATTTCCTACGAGGCAGTGCAACCATTGACTTTATTTGAGGAAGTTTGGCAGTGTCAAGGGAAACTCAGGAACAGGTTGACGTTCATCATGTTAGAAAACGAAAGTATTATCAGGGGGTTATCGAAGAAGCTGAGAACAACAACTTTCGATCGCTATTTCATGAAGATGAGGTGATAAACGTTTCACTGTCACAGTGCGGACAATGGAGCGACTACAAGCAAGAAAGTATGTATTCAGATTCAAGGAGGCTGAACTAGGGTAATAATGGAAAGTACAGAAGAAACAGTAGCAGGGGAAATACAGGAAAGTGGAGGAAGCCGCAATGGTTTAATGACGGAATTCGGAAATTGGGAAGGTCCCATTTGAGGAGAATCACAGACGGAAGATATTAGGTTAGATCCTAGGGAGGAAAGGGTCGTTGAACTCCCAGTAATGTTTAAGGGGACTCGGATGTGTCTTCGTCGGGAGCATTTTTAAGTAACGCTTTAGTGAAACCTCGAGATGGATCGGTATTCGTTCGGGTCATCAATATGAATGAAGACGTAGCGAATCTTCAGAATTTTAGGTCCACATTTGAGCATTTGCCCAATTATAAAGTGTGGCGATTTAAGGAGAATCGGAATCGACGAACTAACACGGGTAGGTTCAAGGAATTAAGGGAGATGTTAGAGCTATCGAACGCTCTTAACCGGGAAGGGAGGGATAGTATTAATCAGTTGTGCTTGGAGTATAAGATATATTCCTGTTTCCTGGTGATAAGTTGCCATTCACGGAAGTAAAGACTTTCCCGATATCAGTGCTGCCGGGTGCAGCAGCCACAAAATCGGCCACCGCAGGCACATAGGGAGGAGTGCAAGCGCAAGGGTATCATCAGATTCTCATTGATGAGAAGAATGGGGGTAAAACTGCATTCGGTTTTTTTGTACCAGTACCTGCAGTTTAAGAGATTGCCTTTTGATATTAAAACCGCTCCTGCTTTCTTTCATTCCTTGCTGGATCAAGTTTTGTCAGGTTTACAAGGTGTAAAATGCTTTGTATACCTAGACAATGTGGTCGTGTTTGTCAAAAATCTGGATGAGCACAACCGAAAGTTGAGTGAGATATTTCAATGATTCCGGGAAGTTGCAGCCAGCCAGTTCCTGCGGAAGAAAGTGATTTACTTGGGGCACGTTTGTAGAGAGTGTGGAATTAGGCTGGATTCGAGACTAATTGAAAAAGTTGGGAATTTTCCGCGGCCGAAGAACCTCAAGCAGATCAAGTCATTCCTAGGATTGACCAATTATTACCAAACGTTTGGACCTGAATTCGCGAAAATCGCAGCTTCCATTAATCGACTTGTGAGATTTGAATGAGATGAGCGGGGCGAGAATTTTTTCGGGCGGTTAAAGGAAATGCTAGTCTCGCCGCCCGTCGTGGCATATCCTCAATTCGATAAAGAGTTTACTCTGGTGACGGATGCTAGTGGTGAGGCTGTGGGTGGAGTATTAGAGCAAGGGAGGCGTGCGATGGGATACGCGGGTCGTATGCTGAACCCGGCGGAAAGGAATTATTCAAATTCCGAACGAGAACTGTTGGCCTTGACATAGGCAACCAAAAATTACAGGTGCTATCTTTTGGGGAGGCCAGTTAAGATGTTTACGGATCACAAACCATTGAAGGGGATGCTAAAGGCTAAGGACACCACTTCATCACTTCAGAGTCGGTTATGACGCAAAGGTAAATTTCAAGGGACATCTTTACTATGCCTGTGAGAAAGTGGCAAATACCTGCGTATCGATAGCACGGATAGCACCAGATATAACGGCAGATTACTCGTGTCTGGAGTGGTTCGCTCTACTCTGTTATACGCGTCACCGGTCTGGGAGGAAGCACTAGTGTGTGAGAACAATCGGAGGAGGGTAAACATGACTTACCTCTTAGTGGCATTTAGGATGGGCAGCGCCTTCAGGACAATCTCAGGCAAGGCAACGTGTGTTACTGCAGGAATAATCCCGATGGAGATTCTGATAAGTGAGACACGGTATCTGTACGAGAAAAGGAGAATGAATCTACCTGAATAGGATACAGAATACCGAGTCGTCGGAAAAGTGGCAACATCGGTGGGATTACTCGCAGAGGGGTCGCTTGACTCACACTCGGTTTCCCTGTTTTGAGGAAAGAATGGAGCGACGGCACGGTGTGATTAACTACCACTTAACTTATTTCCTGTCAGGGCATGGTGGTTACAGGAAGTATCTGCATCAATTCAGGTTGGATGATTCACCGTTCTGCCCTGAATGTGGTTGCACACCTGTGGATCCGGAGCATATCATATTCTACTGTCCTGTCTTCAAATCAGCATAAGCCCTCAAAAAATCGCCAGGGAAATGCTGAAGTCGGGGGCAACCCGTTGCGCGGTGAATTCCGCAACCATAAGGATACTGGCCGAACCTGGCGGAACGAAGCGGCAAGGAGGGCATGAAGAACGGAAGGCTTGGTCGCCTAAAGCCAAGAGCCTCCCGCTCGTGATTTTACAAACAAAACCTTAAAAGTTGACGAACCCTTAGCTGCGTTCCAGAGAAAAATGCTCCGAAGGATTTTTGGCTGGGACGATTCCGTATCCTATATACCGACGAAATGGATGAGCGATACCATGACCGTCTAGTTGTAGATAAAATCCGGCTCAATAAGTTGCGGTGGGCGGGTCACTTATTGCGTATGGTTGAGGGTCATCCAGCCCACAAAGTACATCAGGGCAGTATTTATTGTGGAAAAAGAAGACGTGGGAGACCTTGCGGCGGTGCGGGCCAGGATGCCAAACAGCTATTATGAATATCGAAGTGATGGACATCGGCGTAAAACCGGGATGTTTAGAGTTTCTTACTTAGGCAGGGTTAGATCACCAACGGTTGTTGCACTGTTGATGACGATCATGAAATTTTCTCGAGCCACCGTCTTTGCGGCCTTCGAGGGAAGGGCATCTGCAGAAAGCCATTGTGATGTCAACGAAAATAAATACTATATTTAGTCAAAAGGATTATGTACAATGATTTCACTACCATTAAACCATAAATTTCACATAATTTACTCAAATGTTTATCTCACAGGTAGACAAGATCACAGATGAATTGGTTGTGCGCGTGCAACTCCGCATAAAGTCCTCCGTCACATTGGTAGCCCAAAAAACTTCACTAGAATTTCACACATTTCAGAGAAGACTCAAAATAAAGCCACACATTTTACAGAAGTATCCGCTACGGTCAGGATGGTTACCCCAGCTGAAACCCGCTCGAGCTTCCAGCTGGTTCGGATGTCGTTTTCGTCTCTGTTCTTCTCTCCTCTCCCTCCTCTTTGGGAATTAGCTGTGGCTCTGCTGCGATTTGTTCCTCTTCGGCGGATTCCTCCACGGACGAGGAGTTTTCAAACTCGGTGGGAGCCAACATCGGAATCTGGTGGGTGAGTTCGCTAGTCGCCCACAGGTACAAGTCCAAGGTTTTCTCCGTGCAGTCTGCGATGAAGCGCACGAACGGGCGAATGTCACCTTCATTGGCAAGTTGTAGGAAGTCGTAATACTTATGGCTGCAAAAAGAGGCCAACTTCAATGGTAATGGTTGAAAAAGAGAAGGATTCAGACGTACCGTTGTTGCTTTGGTATTATTACAGGTGGATATCCGGCTCGCATCAAAATTGTGTTCATCAAAAGCCGAGAGGTCCTCCCGTTCCCGTCGGTGAAAGGGTGAATGTGGACAAGTTTGTAGTGCGCGACCGCAGCGTACCTGTTTGGGCATTCATTCTAAGTCTGCCTCGAGAATTTATGGGTTTCTACTTACTTGACGGGGTGCATGGACAATGCACGCTCGGAGTTGAGCCAGTTTTCGAAATGCCTGAGCAATATACCGAGATCTCCTGGTCCGGGGGGAACGTGACCGCCCACATAAACCTGCGTCCGCCTGAACTCGCCGCCTTCGATTGGGTCTACGTTGCCCAACACGCGGCGATGGATTTCCAAGATGTCCTTCAGCGTTATGTAGTCATTCCTAAGGATTAAGAAGGAAATGATTGATTAACCAAATCTCACCTTGCACACTCACTCACTTGTTGACAAGCGTGTCGTTGATGAACTTCATAGCAGCGTCCAGCCCCAAGATCTCGTTGTGTTCGTCTATGGATTTTCCGTCGATGGCCATCCGCGTCTCGATGATGGAGCGCGTCTGGGCCAGTGTCATGGTGTTGCCCTCTATCCCGACAGAGTGGTAGATGTGCTGGAAGTAGGCTTCCTTCTTGGCACGTCTCAAGGCACTGTTGGACTCATTTATCCCCGACAGCGCGTTACGCTTCGTTTCCAGCAACGCGAGCCGATTGGCGTCAATGGTTTCAACAATGTGCGCCGTCCTCTGGCGGTTCATGAGGGCATCTGAGTGAGTAGGATTCACGGCCAATGCCTGAAAAATGTAGAAGTAGCATGAATGGATTCCCGCCCTCGAATATTGGGAAAACTACCTGAAAATACATCTGATCCGCCATAACGATATCCTTCTTGTTGTGCTCCAGATACTCGCCGAATTTCACAAGCACCTCCGGGTGCTTGGGGGCTAGAGCGAGCGCATGCTGGAACAACCGCAAAGCTTTGTCATCTTTCCCGGCCATCCGCAGCTCCAACGCCATTTTAAGCGTCCCCAGAGCCTCTTTAACGTCCCCCGATTTAATTTTATGCCTCCGGGCGGGCAGAGTCTGTTTTCCCGGGGGCACTCCGCCGTGCAAGTCGAACTCCGCGGGATCGAAAAGCGAGAAATCATCGCGAACTTGCAAATAGCGTGCGTCAGGGTAGTGACTTATCTGCGAGTGTTTGAGGAAGTTCAGATGGTTCAGGAGGAAAAACACGACTACCGAGCAGAGCGCACCCGAGAAGAAAATGAAAAAGCAACATGACGTTGGCATTCTGGGCGACGGCCCAGAGCTAGAATCAGAGCAAGACGTTCCGGAAGTGGCGCCGCGCGCACTGAAGAAATTGCAAATTTTATGGAGCTGAGCAAAAAGCATTGTGTCACGCGAAAATTTCAATTCTATCATGAGCAGAAGACGATTTTCTCGGACTCCTTGGACACGAATGTAAACATTTTTGTTTGCGAGATCCGATTAATCTCGGAAAATTTTTCGGGGGACGTCAATCGAACGTCGTGAAAATAAACTGACGTGTGAAATTGCTTGCGTTTTGACAGATGTCAGAATATCAGCGCGGCGGGGAAATGTTCCTGATTCCAATGAGTTATGTCCGCAGTGGGTATGTTCAATGTCAGTTGAGCTATTTGCGTTCTGAATTGAATCATATTTTTTGGCGGTTAAGATGGAAATGTTAGGTCGGAATTTTTATCAAATTGTTTTGTGTTCATTCTATTAAACTTTGATGACCTAATCTATTAAAAAATCAATTTTGGTTGCAAGGACAGGGGAATTTTACATTGCAAGGAGCCCTTTCTTGCTCAATTCCAATTTCGCAGTCGGGTGGTGTATAAGGCCTTTTTCTTATGTTTGAAATAAAAAGGATACAAAAGGGGTACCAAAAGACAGCAAATAGAGCGAAAGAGGAAAATGTTGATTGGCTAAAGAAAACGTTTATTCATTCCAGTTTGATATATACATAAAGCTTTATCATAAAACGCTAAATAAACATATTCTGATGGATATTAACTGTGGGACGCTCACTGATGCCTGGTCGCCTCAGCTATGGCACGGCGGACCTCCCGACCCACATACCCATGGGAATCAAATGAGTTCACCAAAAAAAGGAATAAAAACTAACAACAAATAAGCGGGTCCCTTTTCGCACACAAACACACAAACTGGTCTTTCCCACGGATTCACTTCTCCGCAATACTGAGAACCAGGTGACTGCAACTAAGAAGGGAGAAGTTGGGAAGTCAAACAGTAATGCCAAGATCAACTTGGCCTACAGCGTAGACTGCAACCAACGGGGCTCAGAAGACAGCAAAAAACTTCTTATGTAAGTATATCAGAGGTCAAGAACGCAACAGGTGTTTAAAAGTATCTGCCCTATCTGAAGGATGACCTAGAATCTAATAGGCCCTTTAGAAGGTTCAGGATAGACCTAACGCTACAACGAAGGAACCAAGGAGAAGGGACGCTGCGGACATCAGCTCACAACATAGGAATGCTCCTAAGACATCCAAATCTGCACCGAACAGGGGGGAAATCCCGGTTAGGTCAATGAGAAGGCCCAATGTTAGGTATGTTAGAACGGTCAGCAGCGTTCGATTGTTGATACTGCCAAAAGTATTTCCGAGGAATAGGCAAATATCGAAGGCCTTGTCGTCAGGCAGATGTGTGAGAAATGGAGTGAGGAGGTCGGATTTACCGGCATACGGTTTCTAGCAGGTCTGGAATGGTTTACGACCTTTCTAACTAAATTGTCACCCTTGTGCTGTGGATGATATACCACGGGCACAGAGGGTGACAGTTTACCTTCCTAAAGCCATAGCCCTGCAGTCGGTGGAACTTCTGGTTCTCTCGATTGCTCCAAATAAAAATCTCCACACGCGATAAAGAGGAAGGGCAAAGGAAAACTCCTCACGATCCCAACAGATGACCGATCGCAGAAGGCAAACAAACGACCCAACTGCCTTAACAACTACAGATTTGTCAACATACTTGTACATGCGCCGAGGGAGACGTGGAGGAAAAATACTTTGAGGAAGAAATTAGGTGGAAAGACTTCTGAGAAGGAACCGTGGAGGTCATAGAGGCTTCGGCTCTCCACTTAAAATTTGGCGCAGCAGGTAGTAATTTGTGCATTACCCAATCCGGTAGAGTTGAGGAAGCCAGTGTCCTAACACATAAGAGCTTGAAAATTCTCAACGCAAACCAATGCCACTTTACTCACAAGGTAGTTGGACAGCTGAGATAGTCAGTTTAACTCCAACACTTTTGTGCAGAAAAGGGGTATTTGTTTAAAAAATTGTTTTGTGAACCGAACATGTCAGAGAAGATACTGATAAAAAACATTAAGAGGGTGTACGTAAAGCTATAACCTCCAAAAGCTTGCATGCGTAGGACTCTTAGACCAATATTAAAACAGAAAAAGACTCGTATGTCAACCACAACTACCAGCATCAAGGACGAGCAGTTACCGAAACAGCTACGCAGGAAGGGGGCGTTAAATAGACATTTTAAACAGACACAGCTGGGGAGACAGCAAAAATTGACTGAAATTAGGGACTTCACCGAAAAATTTAGAGCACATTTATTGATATTTGAGCGATGCTCTCCCTCTCTCGAAAGTAAAAATAAGACATAAGTTTAGCTGACGAAAGTTTTAGTGTGAGTAACTATATGCAAGGTTTCCAAGACATAACACCATGGCTACTAGTCCAGAACAACACTCCTTCAAAATGTATAGTAGGGATAATTTTATTGAAGTAGTTAATTTGGTCAGTCAGTTAATTCCCATATTTTCCGGGAACAATCCTCAACGTGCCATATGGGTGAAATGCTTTCCGCGGAACCAACAAACAATATTCAATCATAACGCCTATCAATTATTTGTGAGCAGCGAGGCTTTGACTTTTGGGGGGCTGAGAAGTTACTGACTGGAAATTATTTACTGCACGAAACCTAGTAAATAAATTGCTTACTATGCAACAAACCTGTGATAACTTTTCCATCTAGACTGCAACAGCAGTTTAGCTCCTGTAAGGAGGTAGCCATCTCAAAGTATTGGGCAGCGGCTAGCCATGTTAATATCTATTCACAGTCAAGGATAGAACACTCGAAGGTGTAGTACAGCGGGCTCTGGATATGGAAAAACTGCAGCAGTCGGATTTTGCACCAGGGATGTAAAATCCATTAAATATCCAACAACCAAACAGTGCCTACTTGGACTTGACAAAGGTCTAAGTAGAAGAAGTACAGGCAGGAAACAATCAGTCCAACTGCGGTAGAAAAATAGCAGCATATGAGGGTACACCCATGCATTGCGTAAGACAATTTCATCGCTACAGGTCCCTCTAGATGTAGGGGCATGGAGCGAGATGGAGTTGGTCGTCCACACGTGCGTACAAGTAAATATAATAAAGGAGAATTTGTTAAAGCCAGCGGCCGAAATAAATTAAACCGAAGCTTGTATTTTTCAAACCTTAGACAAATGCGGAGCAATATTAAGACTACACACGGGAATACCGTGTGAGTTTCAGGTAGTAAGAGAGATGGTCTCTGGGAAACGACTTCCTTTCTGAACACTGTAATGGAGAGGGGCTTCATGGACAACTAGTGTTGCCGAGGACTCAGGCCACTCCTGATTCATTCAAAGTATCACTAAGGCAAGTAAAACCGGTACGTTGCACGCGGGAGATGGGATTGCAAGAATCCGAATACATCACCCAGGCACGGCACTCGCGCAAGGGTGATTGCCTGGCTACAGTACGAGCGAGTACTAACATTGAAACCAAAACTTCGGGGGGATGTTCCTACTAGCGGGACTCCAGTCGGCCAGCGGATTCCTCGCAAGGAATTCAAGATACGCTTACCGCAGAGCAGTGGTCAGTCAGTATTATTAGAAAGTAAAATAGCGTATCAGGGGACCAGTGAGAATGACAACGAACAAGTCCAGACACAAACGAGAACATACTACAATGAAGATAAAATTAAAAGAACCAGTGACAGTATCGCCTCGTATTCAGGCATCGGTCAGGGTACAGGTACACTTGGCACAAGGCAGCCTCTGTCCAGCATAAAGCGGTGTCTACGTTAGAAATAGTATATTACCTGGATAAACCGGTGTAGTAGCCATCTCAGTAGTTAATAGTAAAGAGACTGAGGTTGAATGAAAAAAACTAGTATTACTAACATAATCGAAAATGGGCGTACTAGAGACAGTGACCACCTTGTTCAATTCATACACAACAATACAGAGTCGATGGCCTCCAACAGAACGCAGAACGAGCAAGGTTGAATCAGCTAAGAAACGAGTTGAACTTAGGAGACCAGTTAAGTAAAGAGGAGGAAATTTCTATTAGAGAATTATGTAATGAATATCATGAAATATTCCACTTGAAGGGAGAGGGAGAGAAATCAGGCACCTATTATCCAAAAACATTATCAGTTGTCCCAGGTGTATTGGCAGGTCATAGACGACCAATTGGCGAAATGTTAGAAAATGGAATAGTCCAACCAGGCTCGAACTACCGGTATATGAGCAATAAAAACTCATTATTCGGCATTTAAAAATAAAATTTTGTCTTTTTTCCATTACACAATCGGAAATTATAAACTGTGTTCGACAGATTGAGAGAAAGTAACTTGAAATTTAATCCAATCTAAGCATTTAATCTAATTCTATTTGCTTCTCTTTTCAAATCCAGAGCCATTTGGCCAAGGTCATGGTTAGTTGAGGTGTTTGAGGAAAGATGGGATCGTCTATTGAATTCCTCCACGTATAACGGATAAAACAGCATGAGGAACGTCACCGATAACAAGAAGAAATAATATCGGGGATAAGATGCAACCTTGGCGGACTCCGCTTTGGTACTCAAAATCCTTTGAGATTTTACCTCGGTGCAGCAAGTGACATTTGACGCCATTGTATGTCGCCCTGAGTGTGTCCGGATAGCTGAGTGGTTAGAGCGCAAGGCTATCGTACGAAAGGTCGCGGTTCAAATCTCACTGGTGGCAGTGGGATTTGTATCGTGATTTGACGTCGGATACCAGTCGACTCAGCTGTGAATGAGTACCTGAGTCAAATCAGGGTAATAATCTCAGGCGAGCGCAATGCTGACCACATTGTCTCCTACAGTATACTGTAGCGTACCGTTTCGGTCTTGAATGAAGTGCTTAGCACACTTCAAGGCCCTGATCCAATATGGATTGTTACGCCTACGATTATTATTATTATATGTCGCCCTGAGAATAGCTATTAGCTTGTTCGGAAAGCTTCTTCTGCGAAGAGTACGTCAGATATACTCCCTGTTCAGGCTGTCGAAAGCTTTCTTGAAACCGATGAATAATACATGAAGCGAAGATCTAGACTCCGCGCATACTCAAAACGGGTGCCCTTCTTTGGAATCTTAACGGCCATCCTCTTCTCCTACTCTTTGGGAAAAGTCCCGGATTCTCAAGATTTTCGTATGAGCGGAAGCAGATCTACAGCAAGATCTACTAGTCTGCGTGAGACCGTCAAGTCCAGTGGCTAGTTTTCAACAACACGCAAGTACTTTCATGACGCGGGATATACTTCTGAAATCGTCGCGTTTTCCGACATATTCCGCTTCCCTGACCAGGCTAATTACAAATTCCCTATTGTCACGGCGCATACTACGCTGAACTTTCCGTTCGAGTGTGTAATGCCTGTCATCACTCACAACGATCAATAAAGCTTCAACCCCTTCCATTCATCAATCCGCTTCCTGCACATCCAGAAAACAACTCCGAAATCTACTGCTCGTTGCAAAGTGGTCGATCTGATTGTGTTGTACGGTATGTTCTCGAACAATGTGCCATGACGAGGCGGTGGAAGTTGCAGAGATCCACAAACTCCCACCACTATCGTTACGGTCTGTGTTTCTCCATCACATGTGCTAGCAGAGCCCACCTTGGCATTCAGATCACCAATTACAGTCACAATGTCATCTTCAGGAAGCCTCTCCTGAACTGCGGGTAATTGCTTGCAGAAAGCGTCCTTCTTCACTATGTCGGAAGTCTCCGTTGGGGCATAGCACTGTACAATTGTGAGACTCCTTAACCTGGACCGGAATCTTGCAGTTAGGATTCTGTCAGGAATCGACTTTGCGGTAGACATCAGAAACAACCCGCCACCGGATTCGCATCTGTTACCACTCGACTTTCTAGAGTACCAGGATGGTCAGCCTATATCGCTGGAATTCGCGATCTAGTTGGAGAAAGTGAGAATTGTTAAGATCCACGCTACCATTTTCGAGGTGCGTACGAACGTTCAAGAAGCCAACCATAGTCTGTTTGTGATAGCCAAAGGTCCGTAACCTAGGTATCCTAGGCGTTGATGTCATTTCGGTAGCAAAAAAGTTTCAAAATTTGCAGGTTCCATCCCTTTTAGCCACTTCTACGACAAGCAGGGAGGACTTTGAGTATATTCTTAAACCCCAACTCGCAGGGAGCGAATATACGCCATAGACAGATGTGCCTCTTCCAACTTCCAAAGGAGCCATAGTGGATGTTGCTATTCTGACCGACAACCAGGCGGCCATCAAAGCACTCAGGTTTAACTAGGTTTGAGTCCAAACTGATGTGGAAATACTTTAATGGGCGCTAAGGTTAGCACAATAAAGTCTGAATACTCTGCCTATCATGCATATTTGGTTGGCAGGCAATGAGGCACCAGACGAACTGAAGGATTCGTTGAATCTCACAAAGAAGAGCTTTCGAATCATAGTGAGAGCACTTACTGGTTTAACGCATTCAACTCTACTACCAAATCCTAAATACCCTCACCGTCATGCAATCTCTGGGTAATGCAAAGCAGTGCACGGGAGAGGATGAACGGCCCCTCCAGTTTGGGAATATACTGATACCATGTAACAGGAAACGGACTATCAGTTGAGAACCTGGAACGTTCGCTCGCTTCTCAGAACTGGCGCTCTCAAAGCCCTTACTGAACAGGTAGGAAAGTACAAGATAGATGTCTTGCTGGTCCAAGAAAAGAAATCATTAGGCAGTGAAGTAAATGTCTGGAATTTGGGAACGAAGAAAAAAGTTTGAAATTTGAGAATGCGGCATAGCTTTTGTCGATGACAAAAGTTTCGCTCATACACAGACTTTAAATCAACCAACGACCAACCTAAATTTTTAAACCTTTAGATTAGCAACTTTTGTATTCCAACGAAAGACAAGGACGCTTCAGTAAAAGACGAATTCTATAATTGTCTTAAGTCAGTATTTGATTCACCGCCCTCGAACGACGCTACAATAACACTCGGTGACTTCAACACAAAAATCGAGAACGGAAGCAGGCTCATGGAATTCGCTTGCAGCGGAAATATGCTAATCCCATCGATTTGTTTTCCTCACCGCAGGATTCATAAAAGAACATAGGCTTCTGCAGAAGGGACAGGTTGATCACGTCCTCATTGAGAAATGAACTGCATTTAGCATCCTTGGCGTATCCTTATATCACGGGGAATATTGCGATAGTGGCCGCTTTCACGCCCGAGCAAGATATGAATGTCGGATAGTAGATAATGAGAGCAGCATGCTCGTCCCAGCCATCGGAGTTGATGTTGGAAAGGTAGAGAAGAATAAATGGCATTGAAATACCTCGAAGCGTTAAAAGAGCAAATCCTATAGATGTTGAACCCACACCACGATGCCGATAGCATTGATGAAAAGTGGAGTCCGCTAAAAGCCGCAATCAGGACTGATATAACCGTCAGACACTAACCGCGATGCAAAACGAACGGATGGTATGACGTAGAGTGCAAGTGGCCAAACGATGAAAGAAGTGCTGCATATAAACAAACGAGAATAGCACGTAGAAATAGCACTTACTGCGGACAAAATCTAAATAAAGAAGAAATGAAAATATATAAATGGCGAGGTCTGCCGATTGAATAAAATCTTGAATGGACATGATTTAAGACCCGCCTACAAACTGACGAAAAGAATGACAGTAAAATTCCAGTCCAGAATCATATTTTGTAGAAAAGCAGATAAAAAATCAATGGACTCAATATTTCGAGGAACTACTTAATGTCACAACCCAATCTCCGCACATCGAAGGAGCAGAGACTGTATAGGGATCTATCCCCCCAGCTATACTCGAAGAAGTCTGGAATGTACTAAAAGTACTGAGAAAGAACAAAGCCCCGAGTGTTGAGCTATTGAAAGAAAGGACGCAGACTCCGGATTCAAGTATAGCGACCGGC
Source organism: Hermetia illucens (assembly GCF_905115235.1). Lineage (NCBI taxonomy): Eukaryota > Metazoa > Arthropoda > Insecta > Diptera > Stratiomyidae > Hermetia > Hermetia illucens. The sequence goes on along the minus strand of NC_051851.1, from coordinate 123,183,928 downwards.
TGGCCAAACGGCCATCCAGTAAATTATGTGCTCGGAGTATGTTTCCTAGTCAGCCAAAAAATCAAACCTGTTGCTACCGGCTTTGAAAACATAAGCGAAAGGCTCTGCGCTTGCGAGGCAAATTTAGAAGCATAAGCCTCGTTAACGTAGTAGTACCTGGTTTGCAGCGAAAGTGGTCTTCAAACAAACCTGGGCCTCTCCAGGCGGAACCACTTTCAACCAAACTGACCACGTGTTGATTGAACGCCGCCACTTCTTAATCTTGAAGTGCTCCATAGCACTTATTTGTTAAGGGGGAAAATGGATTTGACAATAACCGTAGCTAACAGAGATTTTGGAGATGAAGCATTGACAAATGATGCTCTCAACCACCCGTTGATGTTATCATAAAAGAGAATGCAGCGCAGCAATAACAGAGTTTCGGAGACCATCTATAAGATATTCTCCGCTATCTTCCTAGGTCAGATAGCTCCATACATCCAGAACATCATCCGTCCTTACCAACGAAGCTTCACTCCACGAAAATAAGCAACATATTAGATTTTCTCTCTAAGGCAAAGGATAGAAAAACTATTGAAACATGGAAATCAGTTGCACCACTCCTTCATCGACTTCTAGGCCCCCTAGGACAGCACACCCAAGGTAAAACAAGGGGATGGACTATCATGTATCCTTTACAAGCGGGTTCTGGAAAAAGTAATCCGTGATACTCATGTAAATGCGAGAATCACCATCCTTTTCAAGTTTACTGGCCTAATGTTGAAAAATTCGACATTATAGGGAGAGCAACCTTTACACAGATCGAGTAGGAGGCCCGATATCTTTGGGCTGCACATTAATGAACCAAAGAAATAACAACATCAAATAGGGTCGGTTAACTGATACCGTCAACTGTTGATAATTTCTCCTATCTGGGGTTGAAAATTATAACCGATAACAGATAAGAAGACGAAATCTGCACACGGTTGTTGGCAGTCAGCAGAGCCTATTGCAGACTCTGCCTATGGTAGAGTGATGGCGTAGGTATACTAGACAGGTTTTAGGGATGTCGAATTGGTGGACCTTCGCCCGGAACCAAGATGTTTGGAGTTCCTTACTAAGGCAGGTTTATATCGGATACCGGTTGTTACCTCGTGAATGATGATGATGAGGGATTGTCCCCATTATTATTTAAAACCGCTCTGGATTCGAAAGATGGAGTAGATGATCTGAATATGGCCGGAAATATAAAAAAAGAGCAGGCTAAAATAATGAAACAAATCAAACTAACCAATTACAACTTCGAACACGTCGACAATTGTGTGTACATACGCATAATTCCCACAGAAAGGCAACAACTAAGTAGTCAAAATCGGACGTGGAAGGAAAACGACCACCGGAGAAATTCTAAACCAAATGGAAGAATTCAGCGGGTAAAGCAAGTTAAATACTGCTCGGTTTTCGAAATTGGTCTGTGGACCGAGAAGAATGGAGACGATAACTTCAAAAGGCCAAGGATGGACATCGGTTTTTAGCATCATAAAAGTTATAGCAGAATAATAGAATTCGCGCTTCATTTTGATGACATTTTACCTGTTTAACACTGTAATTTTCGAGTCACTTGGAATATCAAAAAATCACAATTATAAATTATGGTCGAACCCAGATGGAAAGTTGCCAACGTCCGGAAGGCAACTGAGGAATCTTCAGTCAAGTAAACGGTGACTCAACTGGCACTGAGCCGTGTCATACGCATAAGCCTCTAGGGGGTCTCCCCCCACAGTAGCACCTCAACCGGACCTCAAGTAGCCAACCTATGGCTTGCAATAATTGCTTGAAGTTCTTGCGCCTCTTGTGACCACCAATGAGTAGCGACAGTTCGCTGCAATTAAACTTATCCTTATGGAGTTAAGTATTGTCACATCTATAATAACTCCGCGTGTCTGATCTCATACACCCCATGTGCTACCGCCCAATTGTTAATGGACACTATGAAGGCGGACTTTTACGCTCAGTTCTGGGCAGGTCACTGCCGCTGACAGTGATAGTGCCTGTTTCATAGGGGTCGGCGGTCAAAAAATCAGTTTTATTTAAATTCAATTTGAGACCGTACTGCATGAGGCGATCATTCCATTTTGGGGCAAGTTGCTCGAGATCATTTTTGCTTTTAGACGCTAAGAAAGCATCATCGGCAGTGTATAGTGCGCTGGACGTTGATGTCCCGTGTGACAGTGCCCATAACAAGATCAAAGAGGAGTGGTGAGAGGACGCTTCCTTCCTCCGGCAAGTTGGCGTGGATTCGATCCGCTGTTAATCAGTTGTATCCTTCACACATTGGAGTGGAGAAGAATTCACATAATGGTGGGATAGAAGTCCACATATTCATGCGTCAATCTGGAAATTTCTTGTCAAATATTATATCATTTTGATACCGATCATATGGTTTCCAGATTCGTCTATGATACTTCGTCGTAATCACCAAAAGCGAAAAGGGTTCTATAAAAGTAGTTCCTTTGTTTCTATAGTTCGTTTTAGTAACTAGTAAACGAACAAGTTTTCGATTTGACTGTAGATATATTTTGGTTTTTGAAAAATGCACACACGTGTTTCGGACACAACATGGCTTTCTACTAATTTGTTTTGCTTAACTATATAGTCATATATATCTTAACTTATTGAACCAATTAACCTAATATCTAATATTTAATTATCTGAAATTATAATCCCTCCTTAATTACTTACCCTACTTGGAACAAGCTAGATGAACAGTTGCCATGTCGGTGTTCAATAGCTTGGCGTTATTTTGTTTAAGGGTTGAGAGGTCCTAAGTCGGCATTCACTAGTTGTGAGACCAGACCGAATGGGAAACAACTAACTGCCTTTTTTTGGTCCATGGACCCGTCGTTTAGGGCTAAGCACCCAAACTACAAAAATAATATGCGAAGATGGCTTTACGGTTTCTTATCAGGGTAGAGGCAACTCGTCAGACACTACCTCACCTCTGCCCTCCTTACGCTTCGTCGAAGCTTTGGCCTAAAGTATATATTTCCAGGTGGCATCTAGTTTGTGGACTTAAGTATTTTTTATATAATATTCACGTTGTCCCAGGAATTGTCATGGCCGATGTCTACTGCAGACTTGACTCTTAAGCCGAGTTTTAAGTTGCGCATGTCAGCTTGTTGGTACTGCCTCTATTTTAAATTCTGTAAGTACAGTACTCATCCTCAATGACGTATATGTAACGTTGGACCTCACTGTTGTCTTGTTTGTTGACGTCAATTGTTTCCTGTTATTGACAACCTATTTCTTCCTTATTATTGTGTCTATATTGTCGTTGTTGTATCCGTTCTTTCTCGCGGTGTCTTTTATAGAAGCTAGTTCTTTGATATATGTTGATCTGGTTAGGGGGATGTTTAGCATTCTGTGTATCATACTGTGTAAAACCGGGAAGTTATGCTGGTATGAATGGAAAGTGCTGCTAGGAATGACTCACTGTGTAGCTGTACGTTTCCTGAATATATCGAACTCGAAGTTTTATTCATTTCTAATTATTTTGATGTCCAAAAGTGGTATTTCTCCCATTTGTTCAGTCTCCACGGTGAATGTTAGATTTATATGGAGCTGATTGATTTTTTCTAGCAATCCATTTAGCAGCGATTTGTTCACGATGGCTAGTACATCATCGACATATCTAACCCAAAAGGCGGGCATTATACCACCCTGTTCCATTAGTTCCTCCAGTCCTGCCATAAATATTTCGCTTAATATAGGGGAAAACGGGTTACCCATTGCCGTGCCTGCGGTTTTCACTCATAGTCACCCTAGTTTTGCATATTGGCGATTCGCACTCCTTTCCTTGGTTGAGGTGGGGTGTTTGATAATCATCATCAGAGATTTTGTTACACTCGCCACACTTCGAACTTTACTTTTAAGATCGTGATAGAGCAATTGAAATTAGCGCACGAGTTCTTCTGGAACTAAGTGTTGTCGTAGAGCACACCAGATTAGTTAGCGTGGCACACGATCAAACGCTTTCTATAGATCCAGAAATGCAATGTAAAGAGGGCGATGCTTCTTACGGTGCTTCTCCATGAGTAACCGCGAAGCGTGTATTGCGTCAGAAAGTCGTTTCGCAGTTCTTGACAAATCCGGCTTGACTCACGGTTATTTAAAAAATTTCGCGAATACGGTTGTCAAGAATGCGTTCGAAAATCTTCATGGTATCGGGAAGTAACCGAATCGGACGGTTATTTGAACATTATGCTGGACTACATTTCTTTTCCATATTGGAACTGTGGTACTTTCTTAACAGTTAGATGGTATTCTACCTTCCTCAATAAGCCGATTATAAAATTCACTAAGCTGTTGGGTCCCAGCTCTTCGCTTTCCAGAGCTCAGATGCGATGTCGTCAGGTCCTGTGGCTTTCCCTGATTTCATTCGTTTTATTGCGTTTTATTCAGTTGCGCTGACAGGTGGAACTGTTCCAAATTTCGGCAATAATTGTGGAAGTGGAGGATGAATAAATTCTTTAGTTGAAATCTGCTCGAAGCGGCGCGACAGTCGGTAAGCAAAGTTCAGTTTTTGTCATTAACGCAACAGAAGTGTTCGATATCCTGTGCGCGTTCATGATGACTTTTTGCAAGTCGATACAGATCTCTCCCGCCATTTGGAATGTCCAGTTTATCGTAAAGATCTTTGTAATGGACCACTCAAGTGCCAGCGATCGCTTTCTTTGCCTCCCCGTTGGCATTCTAAGAAAGCGATTGCTGTCACCCGAGCAGTGGGTCTTTGTTGAATAATAAAATAGTAGTGGACCCAAAATGGAACATTGTGACTGGATATAGCGAAAAGGAACGGGATATGTAACCAGCAAAAAACAACGTCAGAGAGGAAGGAGGCGAAGAGGGAAATATTAAGAGAGGCGAGTTTGGACAAAAGTATCTTGCGATTAAATCAGAGGACCTTATAGAAGTACGTGTCGATGACGTTCACTTTCTGCCGAGAATTTAGACATTTGGCCACGAAGCTGGTGATGTCTAGTAGGTTGGTAGCAGTAGCGCACAAAACCATTTTTCTGAAGTTCCTTACTAAGGGAGGGCTAGACCAGATACCGGGTGTTGCGGTGCTTGCAAGGTAGCTAAACTGAGCAGTTAACCAGTCATTGACCTATTTCTCGAGGATTTGGGAACAGAGGAGAGGAAAGAAATAGGATGGTAGTTCTTAGTGAATGTATGATTACTTTCGTGTATAAGTGAACTTTGGAGTTAAGACGGGCGATTTGTTCGTCGAGATCGTGAAGAGGGTGTTGAAAAGATAATGACGTTTTTCCGTAGGTAAGAGAAATAATAACTTTCAAGTCTTTTGTTAAATATTATGCAAGGAGAGAGGGAAGTAAGTTGTTTGCTTTTTTGTAAAAAGAAGTTAAGAAGGCCGGGACCAGGACTAATATTAAGCTGAACGTTGCGAATGAGAAGGGACCTGAAGTTTCCGCAAGCAAATGTGGCATCGACACTAGCCAAATACTCCCTTCTCAACTTAGTTATCAGTGACTTTACTAAAAATCACACAGCTTTAAAGTGAATGTTATCAGCGTGGTTTTTTAAAAGGTTTAAATTCCTTCCCTGTTGCGTGGTTCCGATGGAACTTCTTACGGATGTTAGTGGCGGACCAGAATCCAAATTGGCCTCTCAGGAAATGAACTTAGCAGGATGTTGAGAAAAGCAACGCCCAGGCAGGTAGGAGGGGACGGCAGCAAGAGTACGGTTTAAATGATTTTGGGGTAGGTGGGGGAAGGTGCATAAAGAAAGGGAAGGATGGAAGGAATTATTGAGGAGAGGTGGAGGATCGTGAACGTTAGGACACGTATGCAGATAAAGTCGCCGGAAACAATGAAGGGCAGAAAGTGGGAAACTACAGTTGTGATGTCCGATTATCTGTTGGATAATTCCTCGTACAGGTGAAATTAACAAAGACAGGGAAAATATATACAGGGACAAATGGGCGAAGAAATGCGTCAGGCGAAACAGTCTTACGGGGAAGGCGAGTGATAGGTATGGGTATGGAAGGGGTACGGTAGTTTATAATGAATGTATGATTATTTTCGTGTATAGTTGAACAGCGATTTGTGTGTCGAGAAAAGCAACACACAGGCATGTTGGCAAGATAATGAGAGCGTCTTCCACAACGATCAAGACACTTCCTCCTTTTGCCTTACCTAAAGCTGCACTATTTCGCGAAAGTGCGTGTTCTAGTCTGCCTTTAGTTTCAGAAATGCAGATGAACTTGATAAGTCGAGGCAAATAGAATCAATAGCATGGTCCGTAGACCACTTCCACTTTGTAGAAGAGTTTTAGGTTACGATACATTTGCGAATATACTGGTTGGTGAGGTAGGCGGAAAATTCGTTGTGACTTGCTCCTCTGGCAATGATTGATAAAACCATTCTGTGGCCAAATTGAAGGTTGGACGACGGTGTCGACATCGTAACCTATCTGATGAAAAAAAAATTACATGGTTGGAGAGGCCATGCTTCGTCAACTTCAAACACGAGAGAGGCGTCGGAGATGAGCAGAGAGACTAAGGCAAAATGCAAATCCACTAGTTGAGAAGAAGGAATTTTAGGTCCGATACGGATAACCGGTGGGAGTTGTTTGACCTGTTTATTAGGTAGGGCTAACCTAATGGACAACATAGCGTCGACATCTTGACGCCACGACAACCAAGAGCATGGTTTCGCTTGGTACACTTATGAAAATGGAGTCTATGCATAGACCAGATATTCCCAGCAACTCCGAAAATTATATTTCAAGTCAATGATGAGATTGCATTTCGATTGTATACTGATATGTCACTATTCCACCCACAATCAGGTGTTTATTGTGATGCAGTTGCACGGTGAGAATATTCGCTTTCGCGTTATTGGTTTGAATGACCGAAGAGATTGACCATGGAAAATTCTTCTTCTTCTATAACGGAAGTTTCCGCTGATGCATAGCACTGTACAATTGTGATGTTCCTTAATCTGGACCGGAATCTAACAATCACAAGTTGTCAGAAACCAATCTCCTGATAAAAAAACAACACGGCACTAGATTTGCGTTTACTACCACTTGGCTTCTCAGAGTTCAAAACTACAACCCCATAAGTATAGCAAGAGGAAGTAGAGTACTCTCCAGAGTCCTACCATCTTACTTCGCTTAAGCCCTGAATGTCGAACTTATATCGTAGAAATTCTCGCTCGAGTTGGAGAAAGCGAGTTTTCTGGGGTCCCCCGACAGAGTTGTCAAGGAGTGTGCGCACATTCTAGAAACCAATCATAGTCCGTTTTCGATAGGCAAAGGTTGTAGCCGTGAAGTCAGCCCCTATCGGCGGCGTTGTTGGCGTTTCCGTAGCTGTAAAGTTGTGAAATTTGTAGGTTGCTGGCCCACAAATTTCCATTCCTTCCAGCCGCCTTTTATCACAAGCAGGGCAGACTTTAAGTGTATTCTCAGCCCCATTTCACAGAGCATACAAAAACATAGTAATATGCGATTATTAACTTTATTTGAGTATATATTGTTATGGTTGGTATTAAAAGACCTAGGCATCATATAGAAGCAGCTTCCTATTCCTATTTCGGATTTTGCGGTTGGGTAGTTTCTGAGGATGCATTCGTGAAAGAAATGAACACTTTCTATTCCCTACGGAGAGGATTTTTTCTCCAACGCGGCCAAGAGTTCGCAATTCTTCTTGGTAAGAACCCAAGTCTCCGAGGAATACATGAGGACTGGCAAGATCATTGCCTTGTACAGTAAGAGCTTTGACCCTATAGTCAGACGTTTCGGCCGGAACAGTTTTTGTAAATTGAAATACGCTCATTTTTAGATATGTTAAAATTTACACACTTCGTAACCGGTTTTCGCCGTTAAAAGGTGATTTCAAAATTCGTGAAAAAATAGTGCAATTACTAGCTATATTCTATTGATCCAACAACTCCTTCAATGTAACAATACACTCAGGAAAATGGTCTAGGAAAATAAAGGTGAGTAATATTGTAGTTTGTGTCGGGAAACCATTTTCTATTCGATCCAGTAAGTTCAATCTGCAAACGAAAATTTCCAAGAAAAAAAAGTGCTAGTCTATGTAATTACGGATCAAGGATACAATCAGAACCATTTCCTATAACCTTTGTTTCAATTTTCGTTAGATTGAGGTACATAGAATAACTGAAAGATAACACTATCTGGTGCTACCTACCTAGAAACCGCTCCTAGGGAAACACTTTCCGGTAAATTTTTCTATTAACCATGCACTATGCGCCCCATTGCGAGTCAAACACCCTCGCAAACAAAACAGAATTTTCCGACATGCGCCTTACAATGGTAGTTTGGATGGTATCCGTCAGCTGTTTTATGTCATAATCCTTCTAGTCTGTGTAACCTCAAGGATGTTGAGAATAGTTAAAAGCAGAAGATAGACCTTTCCTTTGTCCTTCAAAACAAGCACTGGCCCTTTTCAGGGTTGCGTGTGCAGTACCCAGCAACTTCCACTACTCTGACCTTTTGTGAATCGTTTTCATAGTTTTTTTCTTATACCAGTGCACCATATGTAGATCTAGGATTAAATCACAAGGATTCCACCCTAAATACCAGCGAAAATTTGTTTTTATTCTGATGGGGCTTCCAATTGAATCGTCCAGATATGGGAAATTGCTTAGGACAATGCCTTGCCGGTAAAAGCGGTCTGAGGTAATTTGTTGTGTCGTATTGGAAAATTTGCGAGTACCATTCATTACTTTTATTCCAGACAAGAAAGGGATGAACAAGAGCAACTGGTCGAGAATGAGGAAAATGAAGAGAGTTTCATATTCAAAATAATGAGGTTTCGGAAAAAGGTTTTCAATTCGGAAAGCAAAGTTAATTAAGGAATAATGCATTTTTGTTTTTTAGAAACCATCGCAATTTCTGGAAAAGTTTTGGGAGCGACAGTGCCAAGCATACTCGCGACTAAGCAGGGAGGGAATTCCCCATGACAGGTGAGCGGGAGAATTGTATTGTTGATTCTAGTACAATAGCTTTAACTATTTTCAATTTACAGTAGTGAAATACAATTGCAATGTTTAGATGCTCAGAACCTCATGTTATCATCCCGTGAAGTTCCAGTCATGCCCCCACAGTACAGATCAACTGGATATTCTGAATATGGAATTCCTCTGTCATCGCGTACCAGTTCATCACTAGACTTAGAATGGGAACACGAGTATGCGGCAAATGCAAATAGTCAATTGTCGCAATCATGGTTCTTTCTGCCGGAAGAGGATGCCAAACAATGTCCCGAACAAGACCAAGTTTCAGACAGTTCTGTAACTAATACTATAGACACCGCTGCGCCCATCATTACACGATCAACTCTTCCAATTGCAAACAATTCCAGCGATAATCCACGTGAATGTCCTGTTGGTCATTCATCGAAAAACTCTTGGTCACATATATCAACACCGGAGTCCTTGGAGTGGGACATCGACGAGGATCAGCAGCAGCGGTTGAATGTGGAAGACGATATGTTGGATCATGAAACACTTCAACTACTACACGAGATTGAGCTACTGAAAAATAAAGTCCTTGAAGAGACTGGATCCGGGTTAGACTTTGAAGTCATCCCGAGACCAGGGGAAAGTTGATCGTTAGTCCATTTTTCACTGCGGGAATGCAGTATTGACCCCCCGAAAGGCTGAGTGGGTAGAGGAGGATTGTAAGTGCCTAGAATTAGAGACTACTTGGCTAGTCAACACTTGAATTGAGGATAGGGTATTGTAATATTTGATAGTCGGATAGAGGTAAGGCGTAGCGATATCACGTCATTGTTGATTTTCGGTTGCTGGCTGCGGAAATTCGTGCTGTTTTTGTTGGCTTGGAAACCCATTTATCATGAACGGATATTTTCGAATTTGTTTACGATGTTCATGCTCAAACGTTTGCCTGTTTCGCATATGAATTCCTTCATTTCACCTTTCCTTTTCGCATCTCTAAGCGCAACACAACCACAACTCAATCGTATCGCTAGAATATATCGCCATTGCGATCTTATGGAATATATTGCTAATATATCTTGTTAAGTTCTTGTAAGATTTAGTCCCACCTCCTTGGCAAAGGTATGGTTGTACATTAAGATTTGCGCGTTAATTAAATTTTCCAGCAGAAAGCTGATTATTTCGTTTATTATGCTTGTTGACTCCTTTCGAATATAAAAGCTTTTTGACGAAAACGTTAGAAAAACAAGAAAAAAAATTGTTATTTACATTTTATATTGACAATGTTGTGGAAATTCCGTTTATCATATCAAAATCTCGAGAAGATGCCGATACATTTAAGAAAAAGATTATAAAGATATAAGTAACTATATTTATAGAAGAGAAAATGTGAATTGATTTTCTTGATAAAATTAAATTATGTGTACAAAAAAATGCATCGTTGAATGATTAGTAACCACAACTCTCTAAGGAGTACTGTCCGAAGTGTTTATTTCATCGCGTTTTCTTTGTCGCATGAAGCGTGAATAGGGTGCAAATCAATCTATTATATACCAGCTACAAAAGTCACGTAAGTTATCTTTCAATTCTATTCCCCAGGCAATGCGATTTGGTCGTTTTCGAACTCTCAGCTTTTCCAAAATAGGTTAAGGTTGGTTACAGTATGAAAGGCGAGAAAGAAATTATGGAGATCATGGTGGATCAGTTATTCCGTGCCATATTTGCCATTCGTAAGATGGTGTGTATCGCCACGGATGGTAGAAAAGAAAATTCATATGGAAGCACAGCTTTCTCCACGCCCAGTCTGTTATTTATTTATTTACATAAATATTACATGACAATAAACAGAGTTATCTCCAGTTACTTATTGCGCTCAGGAGTAGGAAAAACCTATGGTTAAAACTACTTAAAGAAGAGAAGTCTAAAGGACCAAGCTCTACTACGTTGTAACTTCGACAAAGTCTAGGCATCGGAGGATGGAAGTAGACTTTGAGCTCCGCTAAGGGCACGTTAAAAATATTTGCATTGGCCTGACGAGAAGGGGCTGGGAAAGTGGGGATTTCCTCGGAGCACGGATTTTTTTCGGAGGCGCAAAATAGAAATTTCAATTGAACCAGTAGAAAATCAAAAGCTCGACACTTCAGGTATGAAATTTTTTTTTTTTAGAACTAGCCCATGATGTACAGGGTGCCGCAGCATAACTTCCTTTTTTAAAATGCGCGCCACTCAGTTAGTTGATGTCATAGCGTAAAGTTTTGTCCCGACACGGTTCAGTCGCCATCATGCGTTGGAATAGTGAGGAGCGTGCCTTTGCCCTTGAGGTTTACTTTTCAAGCGGATATTCGGTTATTGCAACACAGCGTGCATTTCGGAATCGCTTTAATTTAGCCCCGTTGGCTCCCGTCCCAGACCGCAAATCAATTGTTACATGGGTCACTACATTCAGACAAACTGCAAGTGTGACAAAAAGAAGAACTGGAGTCCCTCGGCCTGTTAGATCACCTGAGAACATTGAAACAGTGAGAGCGTCAATGTTGCGATCGCCACGGCGTTCTGCGCGCAAACACGCATTTGCCCTTGGATTATCCGATCGTTCTGTGAGAAGAATTCTTCGTGATGATCTTCAGTTTCATCCCTATAAGATGGCGATAGTGCAGGAACTTTCAGAACGTGACTTCAATTCTCGGATGAACGCGTGTGAGCATCTTCTTGATGTCGTTCCCGAGGGTGCTATTGTTTTTTTTAGCGATGAAGCCCATTTTCATTTGTGTGGGTCGGTTAACAAACAAAACATGCGCTACTGGGCTGACACCAACCCTCGAGAATTGCATCAAAAGCCTTTGCATTCACCCAAAGTCACAGTGTGGTGTGCAATTTCCTCAGCTGGAATTATTGGTCCCTGGTTTTTTGAGGAAAATGAGGTTACAGTGACCGGTATGTAAATACGCTACAGCATTTTTTTTTTCCCCACAGCTAGAAAATTTGGATTTGGGGGACACTTGGTTCCAACAAGACGGTGCAACAGCACACACTTCAAGAGCATCGATGGCTGTTTTGAGGGAACACTTTCCAGAGCGCCTTATCTCAATTAGAGGCGATTTGGAATGGCCGGCACGCTCTCCCGATCTGTCCCCTTGTGATTTTTTTCTATGGGGTTTTTTGAAATCCCGTGTTTATGTGAACCGTCCAAGAACCCTACAAGATTTGAAGACCAACTTCCAAGAAGAAATTGCCAACATAACACCTGCTATGCTAACAAGAGTCATGACAAACGCCAGAAATCGGTTTACGCAATGTATGGAGAATGGGTGACGTCACCTAACAGATTTGATCTTCAAAACAATGTAAATAAAAACTTTAGACATTATAAAAAATAAATAAATATTTGCCGATGCATACAATAGTTTTTATTGAGTTTTGAAAAAAGGAAGTTATGCTGCCGCACCCTGTATATGCATTTAGCATGATATAATACTGACTTTAGTGTGATATAACCAGATAACCCAGGGTTTTGGGTTACAGACAATTTAATAGTAATAATATGATTTGGACTAAACCTAGGAATATTATGCTTCATAGCATAGTCTACACTACTACTAGTTTTTATGAGTCTAGGATAAACGTAAGGGTAACATCCCAATATACTAACATAATAATATACTATTATTAACTTACTTTGAGTAGATATTGGAATGGAGATTATTTTGGGGTCTGCACCCCATATAAAGGCAGCTTCATGCTCTTTTTTGCAGATTTTTGGGTTGGTAATTCTGAGAATGGATCCGCGAAAAAATGAACATGTCAAAACCAAAACCGTTGTCTGAAAGTGTTAATCAAGACTTTTAATGTGAAGTACCACACAACTATATTCGGTGAAGAAAAAAAAATGGAACAGTCCTCTTTCGCAGGTACGGGAACTCCTCATACCCACCAATGAAGGGATTTAACTTGCTGCATGTTTGGGTGTTCACATTTCCAATCTTTCCACTAAATTTTGTGTCAATCGATACGGCTGTTTTTGAAGAAAGTGTGTGTGACAAACAGACAGACAGAGAACATATGCGAAATGCTTCAAAAAAGATTTTTCCGGAAAATTGAAGAAGCTTGTGCTAATCACCATCATCGATCTCAACGGCCAAAAAAATGGTATCCTTAAAAGCTGTCTGGTGTCCTCACCTACGCCATCGCTCCATCTCAGGCAGGGTCTGCTACGCCTTCTTTTTCTACCATAGATATTTTCCTCATAGACTTTCCGGGCTGGATCAACCTCATTCATACGGATTAAGTGACCCGCCCACTGCAACCTATTGAGCCGGATGATGGATAGCCTCTTGACAGCATTCGGTTTGCACGGCAAGCGCACGTTCCATGTGAAAACGCGCAAATCATTAGTCCGTTTCCGTTGCCGGCCGGTCGTTGTAAAATTCCAGTCCGAAGCAAGACATACTGTTAATGCGATCATTACGGTGCCGAAAATTGCATAGAGAACAGTACTCAATAAATTTTAGGCAGAAGTTACTCTCGATGCGAAGAATGCCTTCAATACTACAAAATGGAGAAAAATAATTGCGACTTTAGCCAAATTCCTGGTGCGCATAGTCATAGAATTCCTCTGGCAGAGGTTATTGTGCTACGATTCGGACAATGGACTTAAGACGCATAGAACAGTCCGGGGGTTCCACAAGGATCGGGATCGGTCCTCTCCTGTGGATAATAATGTATGACGGAATTTTCAAAATTACAGCTGCCCACAGGAGTGACAGTCATTGGCTTCGCAGACGAGTTCCTCACAAACAAGACAATTTTTGAAATAAGATTTTGGCTGAAAGACGCTGGTCTGACGCTCGCAGAGCATAAACTCGAAGAAGTTTTGATTTTAAACCGAAGGAAAGAAACGTCAATAAAGAGCAGGATTAGCGAACAAGACTAAGACAAGCGGATGTCCTATCATGTGCCTTCTTTAACCAGGCCCTCGAAAATGTGATCCGTCATGCTGAGGTAAATGCAAGGAGTACGATTCTCTTTAAGTCCACCCAACTACTAGTCTATGCTGACGATATCGACATCATGGGAAGAACAATCCGAGATGTAGAAACGGCCTTCATAAAGATCGAGCAGGCGGGCTGCACATCAATAAAGACAAGACAAAGTATATGGTGGCAACGTCGGCACCAAAAACCAAACAACCAACAACATCAAACCGCCCTGGTCAAACGGGAAGAATAAAGATAGGAGACTACAATTTCGAAATTGTTAAAAATTTCTCCTATCTAGGATCGAAAATCACAACCGATAACAGCTACGATGACGAAATTCGCGCACAATTTTTGGCAGTCAACAGAGCTTATTTCAGCTTACAAAAACTGTTCCGCTCGAAACGTCTCACTATAGGGTCAAAGCTCTTACTGTACAAGACAATGATCTTGCCAGTCCTTATCTATACCTCGGAGACTTAGGTTCTTAATAATAATAAGAATCCTTCGAAAAATGTTTGGCCTCCTACATGAGGATGGACGATTCCTTATCCTATATAGCGAGGAAATCTATGAGCGATACCATGACCGTCAGGTTGTGGATAAAATCCGGCTCAATAGGTTACGGTGGGCGGGTCACTTAATCCGTATGGAGGAGGATGATCCAGCCCGGAAAGTCTATAAGGGCGATATCTGTGGTTCAAAAAGAAGATGAGGCAGACCCTGCAGGAGGTGGAACGATGGCGTAGGCCAGGACCCTTTCGCAAACCCGGGATGTCTGGAGTTCCTTATTAAGGCAGGCCTACACCGGATCCCGGTTCTTGCACTGTTGATGATTAGCGAGCACGTCACACATTCGAAACCAACGCTTAAGTACCTAGGAGCCACGATTAACCAAAAACTGAAATTCAAGCCGCGTCTAGAGAATTTAGCAACAAAGGCTTTGGGAGTAACTACATTGTTGGTAAAAATGTTACCGAATGTAAGTGGCCCTAGGGAAAGCTGTCGGCTTTTTATCTGGAAGGTTGTCAGCTCCATCTTGCTTTATGCAGCTCCAGTCAGGGCATTGGTATTGAAGCTAAAAGCAAAAAGGCCTAAAACACGAGTGCCACCAAGGGAGCCGATGTCAGATCAAAAGGTACCCGACAGTTGGACTAAGGTTGGGCCAAAAAAGCCTAAAAAGAAAAATGAGGGAATGAGGATCTGTCTCGAGACAATCATCATCTTAAGCACGGGTACTTTATCCTACGCTGACATATGGAGAAGTGTGAAGGGCTTTGGCGCAGTTAAACATCATATTGGCTAATGATGGTCAGGTTAATAGGTTAGTCCTTCACTAGCTTCCGATTTGTCCTCGAAGGTCAGTGAGTCCTACATCAAAAGGCCCACCTGAAAACCAAGCCAAACGGTTGGAAGCCTGCTCGTCGAAGAATGACAAAAACTATCAGGTTGGTCTGCGAAAGCAATTCACGAACAAACATTCTTAGATGTAGTGTTAGACCAGGATACTATACTAAGCACACCCTCGAAGAGAATCCTTCATACCACGGAGTGTATCGCGACAGCATTCGGCTCATCGATGCCGAGATATTATTCGCTGCGTAGAGGCGGATATAGAACTATGAGGAAGCACCCACAGGGTTGTAATGGGGAAATCCAAAGGTGAGGCAACTTCGCAAAGTACATATGCTGATCTCCTACTGAAAATTGTTGAGGGTTTGTTTTCTCGGGAGAGCATAAGCGGTTACAGTCTGCAGACACCTTGAAATGTGGCTGTGATGACGAAAAAAGTGCTGGATATTGGCGGTAGGCTAGGAGACAACAAATAAAGCCCTAAATTAGCCATAAAGTCGAGGCCTGACATATTTATAGAATTGTTTGAAGCATGCCTGCCATAATTGATGGGCTCTTTCTCGAGAAATGGAAACGGCAAAGGCTAGTGTTGTTGCCTAAGCCTGGTAGACCTCCTGGTAAAATATCTTCCTATGTCTGTTGGGCACTATGGGGAAAACGTTGGAGCGTAAAATTTACAACAGATTGTTCTCGGCTGCAGAGAGTCTTATCAGACCGACAATTCGGCTTCCAACCGGGTTAACCGTCGACGCCATCCAACTTACGGCTTGGCTGAAAATATGTCGCACGGAACGGGTGGCACTATTAAGTATGTTGTTGTGATTCCCTTTCACGTGTAAAATGCGTTCAACTGGGCCAATTGAAACCTTATAGGGAGATCTTTGTCGGAGATTGGTGTACCCAATTACTCAACTGTGATAGCGGACATCTATTTAACAGGTTGAAGGCTCTGGTACGACACAGACAATGGAAACAAAAAATACATTGTCTTCGCGAGTGTACAGGGCTGTGTTCTAGGACAGCGGTTGTAGAACATCATGTATAATGATGTCCTCAACATCCCAGCTGCTAGCTATAATAGTGATGATTGTTATTGTAAAAAATCTCACGGATGTGGAATTGCATTCATCCGAAACAATCGCTCTTATAAACAAGTCGGAATACCGGAAGCTGGCGCTTCGGGTATAAAGGTTTTGTGTTCATCTTATGTAAGAAATTTCAACGCACATTTTTCTATCCGTATATAGCTACAAATCCAACATAATCCTTCATATTTTTCCAAACTAAAAGCCATACGTACATATTACAGCCATAGATATTACGCTCAGCCTAAACAAACAAACTGCCTATTTTCGAATACTGTACACATATATGCACGTATATAAATTGATCGTACCCATATTTCCGATTTACTTCTTATATCTATTTGAATTAGGCACTACCCGCAGTTCATTTTTTTTAGTTTTAGTTTTTTATTTACGATAGTGTCTTACTTCTAATACATTATTAATTACTTTCTAGCTTAGATATTAAGCTTAACTAACTTAACTTTATTTCAATGGGTGGCTATTACAATTGTTTGGCCTACCCGACCTTCTGTGTAATTCTTACGTTAATTGTATTGATTTAATACATGGATCTTCACATTTATTTTCAACTAATCTGAGTTATTTCAAGACTGCGCTTGCACTAATAGCGCCAGAAGGCATCGCTTACTTACTTAAAATATTTAAAACTAACTAAGTCTAAACTTAATCTAACTTAATCTAACGATAAATACTTAACCTACTATATACAATAGCACATTACATATCTTGTGCTTAGCCTCGATGTACCCCTACCAGGCAGGGAGAATCATATAGGGAAAGGATGGCGGGTTTAAGAGCTTCGCTCACTATTTGGCAGGGCCTTAGGTAGTTGGCCAATGGGAAGGTGCTACCCTGTTGGTAGAGTTGCCGGATTAGTGGATTTGGATGGTTCTCCGTTCTTTCGAAGAACCGTTCCACCAAGTTGAGAACGAATTCTCGAAGAGGTTGTACCTTAGCGCGCCGATATACCTCGGCGTTTTTTCCAACCTTCTTAGTTTTCCAATTATAGGAAAGACCAGTGCAGTATCTTAATATCCGGCGTTCGAATGCCTCACATTTGGACATGGTTCGGGTGGAGCAAGTGATCCACGTGGGCGCTCCATAGCAGATAATGGGTCTGATCAGGGTCTTGTAGAGAGTCAGTTTGGCCTTGGTGCTGAGTCCTACCTTCTTTCGAAGAAGAAAGTAGATCCTACTGAATGCACCGCGTGCCTTACCGATAGCGAGCTCAAGATGTGGCTTGAACTTAAGGAGTTCGTGAAGTTTAACTCCTAAGTACTTGATGGTCTGGGAATTGCTCACTATAGTGTTACCGATCTTCATTTTCAAGCGTATAGCTTTTCTATGGATTCCTCTAGAACCTAGGTATCTAGCTTTCCTCCGGAAGGTGCAGAATTGCGTTTTGGCCTCATTAATCTTAATACCCCATGCCAGGTAATATTTGCCAAGATCTTTCAAATATCTCTCGACCGCTTTGGCTGCCCTGTTGGGGTGGAGGCTTGAAGCGAAGATGAGTGTATCATCGGCATATTGAATGAGTTCGGTGCCGGTCTCAGGAGTTGGGACGTCAGCCGTGAAGATATTATAAAAGGTGGGTCCAGAAATGGATCCTTGCGGTACTCCCGATGTTACCGACAAGAGATCGGAGAATTCATTCCCCACACTGACGTAGAAATACCTATCTTCGAAGAAGCTTAGTGCAATTCTAATGATCGGAATTGGGAACTCAAGATCTATCAGTTTGTAGATTAGTCCGTTTACCCATACGGAGTCAAAGGCCTTTTCTAAGTCTAATGCACATGCTACGGTCGGTTTATTATTGACGTTAAGTCTTGCTACGACGGTGTCGTGAAGGTAGCTAAGTGCATGTTGAGTTCCGTGCTTGCTGCGGAACCCGAACTGATGGTTCGGTATAATCTCTTTGAGGTTGCAATATTGGACTAGCCCGAGTGTCCATGCTCTCTCAAAGAGTTTGCCTAAATTGGATAATAATGAGACGGGTCTAAAGTTGTTAGGCTCAGTAGAGAAGCCTTTTTTCCGGATCGCAATTATTTTAGCTACTTTCCAGGTGGTGGGAAAATAGCCATTATTTATGCAGTTATTAAATACTGCCAGCAAAAATTTGATGGAGACTCGGGGAAGTTGCCTAATTACGTAATTAGGAATTTCGTCAGGTCCGGCTGATTTTTTACCGTTTAAGTTTGAGGTCAAGTCGGTGAGCTGTGATAAACTCAGAAATTGTTGCGAATCCGTTGGTTTTACGGAGGAGTTCGTTTGGGAGAATGTTACTAATCTATTTGAATGCCTAGAGACAAAGTCGGCGATAGTTGTTTCAACCATCGACACTATTGCCGGGTTACTTTGAGGCGGAGGGGTATTGAGCTGAGACTCAAATGATTCCGCAAGGACTTGCGCCTTTCTGGCGTCTCCGCAGATTGGTTCCTTGTTCCTGGTAAGAACGAAATTACGGGACTTATTTTTCCCCGCTAGCCTATTTATATGTTGAAACATATCTGGCCCGGGTTTAATATCTGCGAGATTACGGGTTAATTCTTTATTGCGGAATTGCGCCACCATTTCCCGGATAATTGTACTCAGGCAATTAATCCGGGAGAGCAATGCTTTGTATTCAGCATTAACTTTATTTCCATTTTTATGGAAGTTGCGCTTGAGGTTCCTGCGCCAAATCTGTCTGACCTTCATATGTAGCATGATATCATGCGGGAGTTTGTTGTATACAAACTCATCGACTTTGATAAGCCTGGTATTTCTGCGTGTAGCAGTATTGATGGCGTCCATGGCCAAAATGATTGCTTCGTCGATTTCTTTGTCCGACAGATTGCGATCTGTAGCGAGTTTCTTCAAGTTCAGCCTTGGTGCTAAATCTGACTTGAATTTGTCCCAATCAGTGTGGGCGAATGACCTGATGGTTATCTTAACTCGCTTCTGCAGTTGTGAAGTTGAGGCCATTTTGAGTTCAACTGCAAAATGGTCGGACATGCCTGGCAAGGTTTTACAGGAAGTTACCTGAAAACTTTGCTTGGTTTCATCAGACAGCAGGAAAAAGTCAATGATAGATTGACTAGCGGGTCTTGTCGGCGAATCCGGCGAGACCACCTCAAGGTTGGCTGGCGTGAAAGGGTCGTGGATCCAGTTATACAGGGTTTTCCCATTTAAATTTTCTGCCTTATCGCCCCAGGATTTGTGCCGTGAGTTAAAGTCGCCACCGAAGATAAGATATTTGGATTTTAACTGGAGATCGCCCAAGACTTTTAAGTCATGGCCCAGTTGCTCACTTGGGGAATTGTATTTGAAATAAACGGAAACTACCAAAATCCGTTTATTATCGGTAGTTTTAACTATTGCCGCTGCAGCGGAACATACTAGTAAGCCCTCGATGACGACTTCTTCAAAATGGTAGTCTTTTTTGACTAGAAGGGCAGCGCCCGTGTTGCTGTTATGCCGAATAGTGGTATATCCGGTGAAATTGACATTATGTCTGTGGTTTAGGTGGGTCTCCGAAACGCAGAATATGTCTGCTTTCAGAGTATCAACCAACGCTTGGGCAGTGGCACGTTGGGCGTGTGAGACCAGGGACGCGGAGTTAAATGTGACTATATTTAACTCCATAAGTTCATGAGTAGTTGGATTGCGGCAATCTGCCGCTGCTCATTTGTTTGGGCGGAAGCGAGGCTTTCGACCAAGTTCTTGAAGCCCAGTTTGTTGCCTTGTGGAGCTTGAGGTGCAGCTCTAGGAAGAGTATTCCTAGCTGCTTGGGCGTATGATACACCTGGCCGGGACAAGCTTTGTGACATCTGTGTCACCGTTTGCTTGGTCCTCGCCGTTTCTGCATTTTTTCGCGCCCTGCCAGCTTCCCTTCTGGCAACCATATCTTTGTATGCCGGGCATCCGCGGTAGTTGGCAGGATGTCCGGTCTGGCCGCAATTGCAGCAATGCGGCACCTCCGCCGATGGTGTGGGGCATTCCCCGCGAACGTGTTTTTTTGCGCACTTCACGCACCTGTGCACAATGGAGCAGTTAGGGGCAATGTGCCCGAAGTTCTGGCAGTTGTAGCACTGCACTTCTTCAATTGGCTTGACTTTCTCAAGCGAAATCTTCTGGTGAAGTATATACTTAATTTTTAATACTTCACTTAGCTCTTGGGAAGGCTCGAAGGTGGCTATGAAAAGTCCCGATTGAGAGCTCATCGGGAGTGCCGGATTCTGGCTGTGCAGAAGCTTATCTGCACGCGTAATTAGATTGGCCACAGTTTTCACTTTTAATTGCGGGTAATCTTCATTGAGTTCCCGCAATATGTCTGCTGGGTCTGTCTCCCTGTGGAGACCGCGAATAACCAGCGACTTTGTTCGGTCGGTGGGGTGCTGGTGGTGGCGTGAAGCCCTTTCTCTCTTATGAGAGCGAAAATTGCAGCATGGTCTTCTACCGTCTCGGTGAAGATGAGGGTCTTGTCAGCCCTCGTGTTCTTCAGGGTTGCTTTCAACCCTTTTTCTTTAATCAGTTTTAAGAACTGTGGTACATTCAGTTTGTACCCAGTTATCGGAGGGATTTTATTTTTTTTGGGAGTAGCTGCTTGGGGAGAGGATTGTCGGGTGGTTGGTGGGGCACTTACAACGGTGGCACTAACCTTATTCCTATTTGATGTCTTCTTCTTCCGCATTACAAAGTTGAAGGGGTCTCCTTCCTCCTCCTCGATGATGACCTCCGGGCACATGCCGTCATCTTCTTCTGGCTGCTGTTGTTGCTGCTGCTGCTGTCGTTGCTGCTGCTGCTGCTCTTGCCGCTGTTGTTTCCGTTGCTGCTGCTGCTGCCGCTGCTGGTTCAATAGTTGCTGCTGTTGCTCTTGATGGGCCGGCTGCTTCGCGGCCATGTTGGCTGCTTTTATTTCAGCCATCTCCTGCTGTAGCTCCTTGATGAGCGCCAACTGGCACTCCAACTGCTGGGCCATGTCGGCCTTTTCCTGTTCGAGCTCCGCAATCCTGATGAGCAGGCTCGAATCTGCGTCCATCTTGGTTGTAGGGCCCGTTGTTCCCTCTTCCTCAGACGAAATCTCTTCTGGGAGAATCAATTTTGATCTCTTGGCGGACATCCTGTCCCCAAGCCCGTCCTTGGTTCACTCTGAAAATAAAAGAAATTTTCCTTTATTTGCTTCTTTTATTTTTGTTGACAGTGTTCAATTAATATTGGTGCCACTGTTAAAGGAACAATATTTCCTTTGGTTTTGCTCTCACTGCACTGTCTTCACTTTTCCTTTCCACTTCCGAACTCAACTTTTGATCCAATATGCCCGAAGGCGTTTTTTTGGGACACACTGTAGTTTCTCACTTTGCACAACGTCTGTTCACCACGAAGTCTCGGAGCGAACTGCCCGCAGCACAGTTAGATACTAGACAGCTACCTCACTCCCCCTTGCCCCTCAAGGGGGGAAATCAGTGCGAGTACACACGATTTCAAATTGTTTTGCCCTTGAGCATGAGCGAGATGTACCGAAAACCCGATCAGCTGTGTTTGACATACCGCCCGGACTTGCCAATATATTGGTGAGATTGGCAAGTTTTTGCTTATGTATAAGTGAATACGTGAAACAACTTTTTGCTATATGGGTGAGCACGCCGTAGTACCGGAATAGCAAAAGCTCACCGATCTCTCTCTTACCAATGCGATTTGACGAGGATTATGCCTTTTCCTTGTTTAGCGTCTCTGATGTGTACAGATAAGCTTCTGCGAGCACATTTGCAAGTGGGGTCATTTTTGTAAGGGTACTGCCTATAGTAGATCTACTGTGGCCCGCAGTTCATTAGCACGCATATATTATATACCTACATACACACATGTCTGGTTGACAAATAACTAAAAAAATAATTCTCTGCGACCCAATTCATAAGAACTAATTTCATTGTGGTATTGACGAATTGATATGTGATGATGACGTCATGCGGGTTGTAGAGTGCACGAAATTCACAAAAATTGTAAAGTTTCACCCTCTATAACTTTGTTAATAATAGTTGGATTTTCTTCAAACTTGACCAAACTGTGCATTATGTTCTTCATTATATGCATGCCAAATTTTGTACTTCTGGGATGAACACAAGGGGGGTGCAGATATCGGAACTGGATATATTTTGAGGCCTAGATTTCGTAGAGTTGCATCACTGTGATTTTTTTGAGATTTTTCGGTGGGAGAGGTTCTGAGAACGAGACCTGTTACACTTTTTGCGGGTCATACTTTGAGCCCTCACTCCCCTATGTTTCACCCGACATCAAATATTGAACCAGTTTCGAAAAGTACTAATTGAGACCTTTCATTTGATACCCCACATGGCTACATTCTGTTTAAAAAAAATTTGCACCCTCCATTCACATGTATGGGGAGCCCCCTTAAACTTAACACAAGATGGCGCCACTTACTGCATGTAAAGGGAACACCAGATTACAAACTCTCACCAATTTTCGTGACAATCGGTCCAGCCGTTTCCGAATAAATCGGGTGTGACAGACAGACAGACAGACAGACAGACAGACAGACGGACAGACGGACAGACGGACAGACAGATACCGTCTCGATTCTAATAAGGTTTTGCTTCACACAAAACCTTAAAAAGTGGTTGAAAATGCAGGTGTTGCCCTCGCGGAAGATAAAACAGAGGCGGTGCATATCACGAAGTTACGTAAGGAAACCAGTGCTCGTATTAGATTGGGGAAGCATACCACCACTACAAAATCAGCAATTAAATACCGTAGAGTGATGATAGATTCGAAGCGGAATTTCAAACAGCGCTTCCATCATGTCTGCACTAAGGCGTCTCATGTTAGCATGGCCCTAGCAACGACGCGATGCACTCATAGCTGCATATAGTTAGAGTGGTGATCTCTATAATGCTGTAAACAGCGTTAATTTGGGCAACTGCATTGCATATCGAATGTAATGCTCAACAATTGAGCGTAATTTATAGAAAAGGCGCCTGAAGAGTGTGCTGTGGTCAGCCATCTTAGACGAAGCGGCGCGGTAGCTGGAGTGATGCCGATAGGCATTTTGGCCGATGAGTTGACGCGAATATAAGACCGCTGATGGGAATATTGCGGCTTCTTTGAATTTTAAACCATTTAAGTAAAACATTGTCTAATCTAGATTGGTAACAAGACTTAACCTTTTTTATTTTTACCGAAGTCGAATATATAATATATGCATATATTATGTGAGAATATCCACTTTCAAGTGATGTTGACATTCAAAGTCTTGAATTGGCACAGAAGCGACAGTTTTGACCTATTATAGCTTTGTTAAAAATAGTGCGATTTTCACTAAATTTGGTAGGATAATGCTCTATGCTGTAGCCTATATTGCTGCTTTTCCTGCCCCTTTATTTGAACAGGTATCGGTATATGGAGGGTATTTTGGAGCCTAGGAATCATACAGTGGCAGCCTCTTGACTTTTTTCAGATTTTTCGGTTAAGTAGTTTCTGAGAATGGGTCCGTTAAAGAAATGATCACTTTTAACCCCTCGGACTTCACACCTTTCCAACAAATGTCAAAACTAAGACTGGCTTCGGAAAGTACTAAGCGAGACCTTTAATTTAATACTCCACATGACTATATTTGATGAAAAAAAATGTACACCCCCATTTTGCATGTATGGGGACACTTCCCCCCGCCGCCCCCCTTAAATTCGACGTAAAAGGAAGTAACTCACAGTATGTGTGAGCGTTCACAATTCCCACTTTCTACCAAATTTGGTGTTAATCGCTACAACCGGCTCGAAGAAAAATGAGTGTGACGGACAGACAGGAAACCGATTTAAATAATAACAAGTCGGGAAACCGGAAGCCTGACGCTTCAGGTATAAAAGGTTTAGTGTTTCCCTATGCCAGGAGCATAACGTAGTTCTCCATTGGCTTATAGCATTGACCCGAGATATTGAAATCGCTCAGTTCTGGGCAGGTTACTGCCATTGCCAGAACTCAGCGATTTAACTGCGTTATGAAATTGCTTCACGCATTAATGAAACCTGGATGAAGTGGCATTCCCCAACTGGTGTTCTTTGTGATCGGCGTATCAGCGCACGTTCCAAATCTAAAATTTACTGCAATGTCGTCCGTCTGCCGCTCTCTATAGTTCTGAGTGTTGGCCGACTATAAAAGACAATGAACGGCGTCTTGCGGTAATGGGGACGAAGTTGTTGCATTGCACTGGTGGCGTGACACGTTTTGATTACGTCTGAAATGAGAATATCCGCGATAAATATGGGTTTGCACCGATTGTGGAAAAACTGCAAGAGAGGCGTTTTCGATGGTGTGGTCACGTAATTCACGTTAACGAGAATTCAACAACCAGTATTGGTCAGAACATCGAAAGCAATGGTAAGCAACCAAAAAGCCGGCAAAAACAATGGTGGCTTGATATGCTGGATGGGGATTTAAAGGTCTCGCGATTACATCCTGATCAGGCATTTGATAAAATAAAATGACGAAACCGATCACGACGAGTCGACCCCGCTTGTGAACTGAAGGCTGAAGAAAAAGAAAAAGACGTGAGGAACGACGAGTGCACGACAGCTCCGTGTAATATAACTAAAAATCCCAGTGCCCTCTATTTTCTTTAAATAAATCATTTGATGGAAAGCCCTGTGTTGATAATGGTCAACCTCATACGCTTCACACTCTGAGTTTAATATTATTAGCAAATGCCAACAAATGCCAGCAAATGCCAACAATTTAACCAACATCAAATATAAAAAAGGGCTAGGGAGAATTAGATTCTTCTTGAATGGAATTTTAATATTTCACTGGAATTTCAATTATTCTCGTTAATTATGACGTCAGCATCTTATTTGTTTGGCTTAGGATGCTGTTAATTACCACGAAATTGATAAGTTTGAACTTCTATGACTTTGACACTAATAGTTGGATTTTCATGGAACTTGGCATGTGTATGCACGAGACTGTCCTCTATGCCGGTGCAAACTTTAATACACCTAGGATGAACTTAAGGGGAGTTTTTTAGTCAATTTCCAAAAGTTGATAATGTACTATTAGTAAATTTATTTGAGAAGATATCGGAATGGGACATTTCCCGAAGATTAGACTTCACATAAGTGATTTACACAAAACCTTAAAAAGGGCTGCAGATAAATAGATTCTTCATAAATGCGACTTTAATATGTCAATGTCAATTATTCCGGGTAATTATGACGTCAGCATCTGATTTGCATGGCTTTGGAAGCAGTAAATTCGCGGGAAATTACTAAGTTTGAACTGCTATAACTTTGGCATTAATTGCCAGATTTCCACGAAATTTAGCACGTATATACGAAATATTGTCCTCTATGCTGGTGCAAAATTCGAGGGGGGTTTTTCAGTAAATTTCTAAAGTTAGTAATATGCTATTAGTAAGTTTATTTGAGTGGATATCGCAATGGGACATATTTTGAGGCCTAGATTTCATCTAGACGCACCACCCTGATTTTTTTCGGATTTTTAGGTTGGGTGTTTCCGAAAATGAGTCCTGTCTCACTTCAAGTCCGTAGACCTTTCATTTGATACCCTATATGACTATATCCGGTGAAAAAAATTTTTCAATCCCCCCTTTGCATGTATGGGGAGCCCCCCTTTAAACTCCACTCGCTGTATGCGTGGGATTTCATAGCTCCCATCTCTCCACCAAATTTCGTTCGGATCGGTTTAGCCGTTTTGGAAAAAAATGCGTGTGACAGACAGACAGACAGACAGACAGACATTGAATCGATTTTAATAAGGTTTTGTTTTACACAAAACCTTAAAAATGAGATACCATGCATGCGTATTTGTTCGTAATACATATTTAAAACTTACGTTAAATTCTTTGGCAATGCTGACATTCGACTCTCCAGCTTCAAAACGCCAAATATTTGCTGCTTTTTTGGCGATTGTAAATGCTTTTCTTCTCGCCATGTAGACCTTCTTTTAGTTGTTTTAAATATTAAGTCAACCCTAATCAAAACAAAAATTTTAAATTGATGCCAAACTGACCACTGAACACAACACTGAATTGATTGCATACGTTCTGTTCCGCTGGCTTTTTATAACTCAGTAGTTCCCCTAATTTGATGATTCCTTGGCGTTTACTTACTGTGCTCATGAGTCCGTCGATTCAAATTCAGCCAATTCGTCGCTGAATTTTTCGTCTCTATACAAGGTTGGTCGTAATATCCGATGCCGTTATAAACTATAAGTCACACATACAAAAATACTCTTGCTAGCCGGGACCTTTGGAATTCGTTGTAAAAACGGATGTCGTTATATCTGATACTGTCGTAAACAATATACACTGTATATGCATTTAGCATGTTAGGCAACTTACTTTGGTGTGATATTGATGTTTAGTGTCTTAGGTTGCGGTAAATTTACGTGGAAGGGACAACTTTGAACTACTGCAACTTTTTTACTAATAGGGCGGTTTTGACCAAAGTTTGTTCTATTGTATAGTAGATATTACTGCCAATCTAGAATAAATTTAAGGAACGCCACTCCAGTATAAACCTTTTTCGAAAACATGGTAATTCACTACTATTAACTTTATTCGAACAGATGCTGGTATGGAGGGTATTTTGTGCCGGGATACCCCAGAGGTGTAGC
Organism: Hermetia illucens; assembly: GCF_905115235.1. Classification (NCBI taxonomy): domain Eukaryota; kingdom Metazoa; phylum Arthropoda; class Insecta; order Diptera; family Stratiomyidae; genus Hermetia; species Hermetia illucens. Next base: position 123,156,898 of record NC_051851.1, on the reverse strand, counting down.
TTTATGAGTTATTTCAGATTTTCCGGTTGGATAATTTCTGAGAATGGATCTGTGAACAAACAAATCACTTTCTGTCCTCCGCACCCTCCATTTTTCCAACAACCAACCAACCAGCTCCGGGAAGTACTAATTGAGACCTTTCATTCGATATCTCACATGACTATATTCGGTGAAAAACATTTACTCATGTACGAGAACTCCTCCTTTCACTCACCATAGAACGATGTAGCTCACTGGCGTTCACAATTTTCACTTTCGCACCAAATTTCATGTCAACCGATACAATCGTTTCTGAGAAAAGGCCGTGTAACAGACAGACAGACACTGAATCAATTTTAATTAGGTTTGGTTTTACACAAAACCCTAAAAAGACGAAGTTTTTCCTACGCTGAGCGTCCAGCTTCCGGTCTCCCGATTTGTTAGAGATTTGATTTAATTGTATTTGAAATATAAATTTTAGTTTTAGCTCGGTTTCCAAAAAAGTGTGCATTCATGGATGCCAAACACGGCATCTTTCTCTAAAAATAAAAGAACAACATTTTTCCTGAAAAACGTTTACAAATTAATTTCTTTATATTAATAATAATCCGTAGTAAGTATGTCAAGTTGAAATGCCTTCAATTTCAACCTAAAGATACCAAACAGAACTGTTTACTTTCATTCAGTTATAAATTGATAAGCTGACGGCGAATGGCCTTTAAAGTCGAAATTGGCGGAAAAGGCACAAGACGATTATTATGAAATCAAAAGCAGGTCGTTTTCTTCGAATTATTTTTTAGATTTTTCTGAGGAATTTAAATTTACATACATATTTAAAAATGGTCCATACTATATTTCCCATTTTGCAGAATAATTTTCATTAACTAATCAAGGCGTACATGTAAGCGTGCAGGTTGTATCTAGCTTGGCTAGGGTGGTGATGCTGTCAGTCCATGCGGAAATTCGGCTCTAACAAAGCCCATCTAACGAAGATCGAATCATCAATGACTAACAACTAATTTACTATTCAAAAGCCACAAGATTGATTTCGTCTTTAGTGAACTAGATGATCTGCATGCACAGAATGCACTACAAGAGATCGTGACTACGGTGGTTGGAGAACTTCAATATAAAACTTGTTGATATACCTTATTTTGACTAGTTTCAACTAGGACTTAGATCGATTCGGAAAATCCACCTACATTTTGGAAAATCAAATTTCCAGTTCAAACTTTGATGCAACAATGGAAACAATGAAAATACTCCCTTTCATTTACAGGAAAATCAAAATTCTGTCTTCTCAGAAGGCAAACTGTAAATATAAACAACTTTTGCATGGTTAAATTATTTCTAAAAACACGCTAGTGACACACTGCGAAAACCTGTTCCATTCATCTTACGGCTCCGGATCACCAAGCTATGATTACAGCAATGTGTCATAGCTATGATGTCGATTTGATTCTGAGGTGCCTTCCAAGTTCAAGCATCATCAATTCAAAATATTTTCTTCATTATCTCAAAATGTGAAAATCGTCTTCACCACGAAATTCTGAGAAAATCGGTTCCCAACGATCTTGGAACGATCTGAACCCCGCTATCAGTGGATTTTACCCGGTTTTGGATTTTCCATTATTTTTTAATTGAATTCTGCTAACTACTATCTGTCCTCATATATATATTGAGAGTAGAGCGGAAGATTGATTTAAGGCGCCGGATTTTAAGAAGATCAGTTAGTACATTCCGCGATCGTGTTTTAGAAAGATCTTGGTGAAGCTGGTAGAGTTTAGTGCGTTAATCGAATAATTGGTGAGCTCTACGGTTAGAAGTTTTTCCTGAAACATAGTCCCTAATGATAGTTGGATAATTGTATTTTCATTCATTATTTTGATTTCGGGGACCATCCCATCCTTCAGATTTACTACTAACGTAAGGTCACACATTATATTCTGATACACTTTCGGAATATCTCGGCGCCCTACTTTCATTTTGAAAGACCTTTCACAATATCAGCCCTAATTATAGTCCATATAATCCAAATCGGGACGTTGCATCACCAGCAGATTTCATTGTAACGAGCTACTAAGCCGTAACATGTTTATCTCTCCATGGCAGAAAGTTCAATCCATGGTTCATTGAAAACTGATTTGTTATTTAAGGCCTTATCACAAATGCGTTTCTCTTCCCAACGATTTTCGCTTCCTATTCGCAATAAATTCTTTGTGTTGACGGTAGTCTGTGTGAATTTAGTTTATCAATTTGAAGTACAGTTCACAGAATCATTCAATACGTTTCCCATTACATTTGCAGACTACTAAGATGCGGTGGTCGTTGTCAACTTGTGGGGTAGTCCTAACCCTTTTAGCGTGTACAGCGCACGGGAAGCCTGGGGGCCACGTTACCGAAGAGCGGCGCGAATATTATCAAAAAACATCGAAGGTGATCGACTCCCCTATTATTTTCCACGGCGATGGAGATGCACACAGTTTTTCATCCAGCAGCGGAGCCCTGTCCTCTTCTTGGGCGCGCAGTCACATGGATGAAATCAGGAAAATGGCAGATAGGCTCCGATCTGAATATAATATTCGTGCTCACCCTGGTGCCGGTGGTCGAAGCGGATACCATGCCCGCCATGAATTTTCAAGTGGATCAACATGTAAGTAAACATAGTTAATAAAAATAAACCAGTCAAATATGCAATTGATCGGAAGTATGAAAGAATTACTTTGTGTCATTTCGTTTCTAGTTGATTTTCCCAGCTTTGCGGGCAAAAGCAAAGAGGAATTGGATATGATTACGCGCCAAATGACTGAAAAAATGATAGCGGATATGAAAAGCGGAAAACTACTCTATAGCCAAATAACACAACCAAACTACTTCGAAAGCCAAGCAGCTCAACAATTGGAATCAATGAGCCAGTCACGAGATTTTAGCAGCCAACAACAACAGACAGAAGACGTCCAACAGCAAAGTCAAGATGTTTTCGGGGCTGAAGATTTTAGGCAAGTTCCACAGACAATCGGTGGCGGTGGATATCACAGAACTTCCGAGAAGAAACACTTCGAATACACTTCATCATCTCATGGTGGATACCAGCCGATACCCACGTATGCTACTGAAGTCGAAGATCTAAATCGAAGAGAAGAACAAAGTTCGGTTGCTTATCCCACAACAGTTACAATTATTGGTGGAAAACGCTATGTAACGAAGAAAAACTGCTCCACCAGCAGCTCAACGCACGGATCACGTTCGCCATTTTACACGAACTATAGGACACGAACCTCACAGGACATTCAGAAAATACTTGACCACGGTCGAACAGTCCCGATTGTTGTAGATCAGTCGCAATCCAGTTATAATAAAGAAGACAGCACTTACAGCAAGCAACAAGAACAGCAAACAGTTCCAGTTTATCCTGGGTCATATTTCACTGATGACCACTACGATTCTCAGTTGAGCCAAAGTGTTGATCAAAATATTCCAACTCAAAGCCAAGTTCAAGGTCAAACCACGGAGACCCGTGAAAGTTCTCAATATAATCGCCACTATCGACCGATTCCTGTTGGAGGAACAAGTCAAACAATTACGAGCAGCTCAACAACTGTTAGAGAACGTGAGAATCAGCGAGTTCCTGTAGTTATCCCATCTCAGCAAACAATAACTTCATCCTCAGAATCTTTCAGCCAAACAGACTCTCAACGACAAATACCCGTAGTATATCCGTCTTCCTCTTCAACACACCGAGAAAGCTCCAGTTATGAGTCTACTCGAGAACACCAGGCGGTACCCCGGCCGACATCTTCAACCTCCCGCCATAGCATTTACCAGCATCTCCAGAAAGAAACAGACACAGTTCCTGACTACAAACCTGTTGTCAACATAGACACGCAAACAATCGAATCAATGAACCAAGAATTGAATAAGTACTACTCACAGAAGCCCTCAACTATCGCCCAAACCAGTGAGTCTCAACGTGTTGAAGAGGACCGGCAGCTGCAACAAAGTGTACTAATTCCGGAAATCACATTGACAATTCATGAACAAGAAGCTGCCGACAAGCTCAGGAACTACAACGTGCAACCAACTCAACCTACTGTATCCACTTCCCAGCAAACGATCACAGACGACCGACAGCAATCTAGCATTCAGTATCGGCCCAGTTACCCTGCTTATGGAAGTCAGATCAATAGGAATGACACCGAATTCCATGAAAGATATGAAAGCCGCTATCCTCAACAAGTTGCAACTGGAAGTACATTCGAAAAGCAAGAAGAAGACCACTATACCAGTCAAAATCAACAACAGGTACCCATTTTCGGCCAGACCTCTCAAAACGTAGAGGAAATGAGTACCAGTGAAACGTATCGAACTCGAGAGCAACAAACTCCCGTTGTCGTTGGTGGATCCACCAGCTACCAGGAGAGTCACGAGGAACACTACACAGATGAGCGTCAAAAACAAGTGCCACAAACATATCAAACATCTGAAGAAACCAGTCAAACAGGCCAGACCACAACCTACCATAGAAACCGGCCTGTATATGTAAGTGGTGCAAGTTCCCAAACTGTTGACGTAGAAGATCAAACGCGAGAATCTACTCAATACCAGCAATATCCACAAAGCCATCGCACAACGCAAACTACCTCTGAGAAAGAGGAGAGTCAAACATCCCAATCGCAATATCATGGAAGCTCTCAACACACTGTACACTCGGAGGATGAAACACGTGATTCTACCCGATATACTCAGCATCCTGTAGGTCATCAAAACACACAGGTTACGTCCGAAACAGAAGATTCATATTGGACAAGACATCATAGTCGCCCACAAGGAAGTCGTACATCGCAAACTGAAACCGAAACTGCATACAGTGAGAGCTCAAGGACTAGATATCCTCAAGGAGGTCATCTGACATCTCAGAGCACTGAGGAACAGGAATTGCAGAGCGAAAGCATCCATCGTAGGCCCGGCCAGGTGGGATATACTGTAACCTCCCAAGTGAACGAGACAAGCTCATCTTCATCGACTGGAACGACAGCCGAAACTCAGCACCCTGTTGTCGTAGCAACAAGTCAGGAGGCTGCTGGCAGTGAAGAAGATACGCAAGTTTTGGTTCAAACTGGTTACGGAGGTGCTAGTGCAGAAATAAATTCAAGCTCTATTGAGGTACATAGAGAAGGAGGTCAATACCCGGCAGGATCAGATCGAAGCAGGCAGCAAGCTGGCTACGAGTATGAAACACATCACGCGCAAAAGCCTTATGGAGGAGGTATGCGACTGGAGCATACTGAATATGGTTCTCAGGTGAATAGAAATATGACTGCTGGTGGCGGAAATATTGGTTACGTAACCCACCAATTAACAATTGAACAACAAGAAGAGGAATGGCGCCGGCAACAAGAAGAACGTCGTCGACAACAGCTGCTCAGCACTGGAATTTTCGAGGAATCTTCACTGAATAGGACAAGCAGCTACGGAGGCAATGGACAAGTTCAAATTAATATTGCGCAGCAAGGAGTCTACGATGGTGATGAAGATCGCCTCCGTAATGGTACATTACATTTGGACAAGTCTCAATATGGAACTAGTGCTGATTTATCCTCGACCTCAACTTCTGGAACGGCCCCGGGTAAAATAATAAGCAAAGATCGTGGTGATCAGCCACCTCAACACTTTGAAGAAGATTATGACATGAATGAAGCTGAACCAGGAATTGGATATTATCCATCTGAACCACAAATAGCGAACCAACATGTTCCAGCTTCGACTACCCCCAAATATTCGCCTCCTTATAGAGCTCCTCTTGCTCCTTTCGATTCTGATAAAGAAAAATTGATTAACAGTCAACAAACAACCGTAGAAGTTGTGCCAACGGTAGCTGGAGAAACCGAAGTGCAAAGATCATACCATAGGAAGAAGACCACAATAACGCAAACTATTCCAGTTCTGTTAGGACCTAATGGGGAGGTTATTCAGGGAAGCGGCTCGGCTACTGTAACAAGCGGAGCACAACAGCAGGGCAATTATCAAGTATCCTCATCAGGCGGTTACCAATCCCAAGTTAGTGGTGGAGCTGTCACTGGTGAAAGTCTAACCCAACAGCAACAGAGCCAAGATCAAATTTACCAAAGTCAGTCGAGTTCACATCAATCGGCAGGAGGCCGAGTAGGCTACGGGTCCCATGGAAGCCTTACGCAACAGGAACAAAATCAAGATCAAACATACCAAAGCCAGTCGAGCTCACATCAATCGGCAGGCGGTCGAGAAAGTTACGGGTCTTTAGCCCATGGCAGTCTTACGGGTGAAAATCTAATCCAAGAACAACAAAATCAAGACCAAATCTATCAAAGTCAATCCAGTTCTCATCAACCAGCTGGGGGTCGAGGTAGCTACGGGTCTTCAGTCTATGGCAGCGAAGCTCATTACTCGAACAAACCCAGTTCTAGCTATGCGGGAAGTGGCCAATCTCGGTATACCTCCGGAAGTTCATCGTCATCAGTCAGTTTCCAAAGTGGAGGAAGCTTCAGTCATGCAAATGCCTATGGCCATCAACAAGAAGAAGATACTGAGGACGGTGGGCAACAACTCCAAGTTGGAGTATTTGAAGTTGATGGTGGCCAGCAAACAGAAGATTTGACGCAACAGTTTGTCGATGAAGGACAAGAATCACAGAACTTGCAGCAGGAACTCGACGATCTTCGTCAACGCGAAGAATCCGAAAGTCATGCATCGTATAGCCAATCGGCCGATGGATCCGCTCATGGCCAGCAAGCCGAAGGGCAATCAGGCTATTACCAAAGTCACTCCTCATACTCATCTAGTAGCAGCCATGCTGGTTCTAGCAGTAGTAGTCATGATGGCTCAAGCAGCAGCAGCTCTTCTGCAAATGCAGAAGCAACTCCTGCAGTGGTACGTACAAAAATGAATGATTCACCAATGGATAGTTTAATAATATTTTCTCTGTTTTTCTCTACCGAAATAGGCTCAGCAAACTGAATCTGAACAGAATCAGGAAAAACCAGGATTTTGGAGGAGAATTGGAAAAAAGGCTAAGGATCTATTTGGATAAGCACCCTAGTTATAGTGCTGCCACGAGGACGTCATAGAACATACCAAAAAACATTTGTTAGTGAATTGAAAGTTATGGAGACATTAATTGCTCAATTTGAGTGCTATTTGCTTCAATATTTGCGTATGATTTGTAAATAGTATTCTTTAAAATAAAAGGGAAAAATATTACTTCACATTCTTCACAATTTGCTTAACGAGTTAAACAAGTATCCGTTTTCACGGATATTCTCTAGTACGTTTCCATAAATATCGAACAGTGAGGGATAGCGCCAAGATATAAGGTTGGGGCTGGCATCGCAAGTTGATTCCAATGTGCGCTTTTCATGTGGAAGGTGGGATGGGGTTCGTCAGCAGCTCTATTTAGACACAAGGGATCTCTCTCCAGACAACATTGTCGAAGAGATGCTGAGGAGTGCTGACAGATGGTGCCGTGTTGCCCATTATGTTCGGGCCCTTCTCGTTGCTAAGAAGAGCTCGACCGGTGGAGGAGCCGGATGGCAGGGGGTTCCTAGAACAGACAGTTCTCTTCCTCCTCTCCCCTCCCGTTGGTGAAAGGAATTCCCTGATTTGAAGGCTCCGCAGGGCGGGAGAGTTCGGGGACTAGCCCGAAGTAATGTGACAAACGGTTCCAGGCTAGCTCTCTGACGATTGGGAGGTGTTTAGTTGGTAGTCCGACGACGTACCGAACCGGGAGTCCAACACTGTACGCGTAAATGCATTCACCTACCCTACTCAAAAAAAAAATGTGCGCTAAGGAAAATTGTTTGTCATGATCTGGCGGATCATTAATTTCGTGTCATCAAAATATAGATTCCAAATGGTTTATTAAGGTGAGAAGTTTCACAGAACGTTGTCTCGTAACCCTCGAAACGGATGAGATAGAAATGAAATTATTATTCTCATAGGAGCCAACGCAGCACGAAGCGAGAAATACAGGATTTATAGTGGAACTATGAAAAACATGTGGTCACAAACTAAAGTCAGAACATCGTCCCTTTCGGGATGACTACCACAATTCCGGTGTACCCGTGTTATGCCCCCTCTGTCCAAGGATTATGCTTCCAGGTCAAAGTTTGGCATGATGATAGCAAAATACCTCCTATTATAGGCACAATAATGCGATTTTTTAACGGGGTTTGAAATAGAGAACCTCCCGCTTCTCCCTTCACACTTCCCAAGACCTCCGTACTTCTTTTCCACTTTTCTTCGCCAAGGGTGCTTGGGGCGATCCACTCGTTGACCATTTTGGAAAAGTGAACTTCATGCATGGTGTAGCCACCAAATCAATTGTCATCCCTCCTTAATATGTAAATTACCAACCGTTCCTTCCAACCGCATCGCGTACGGGCGCCAGGCCTTGCACCGACCAAGTTCTTTGTTAGCTGCCAAGCAGAGGACTGTCGAATAAACTGATGCAGAATACAGCCTTCTGGGAAGCAACCTATCTCCCTCTGGGGTTGACATGAAAAGGGGGAGTAGCGGAAATCAGCCCGGAAGAGGAAAATGCTCCTGAGAAACCTAAACACAAGCTCAAGGAAATGGCATTCCTTGAGCGATTAGGGGTGAAGACAGGAGTCAGAAGAGCCGTCCTTAGCTATGCTAATGCGGTAAAAAGCATTCGACTGGTCATACTGCCGAAAGTATTTCCGGAGCAAATACTCATTCATGAGGAGCAAGAAATAATTGAGGATCTCATTGTCATGGAGATGTGTGAGGGGTGGAATAAGGAGCTCGCATTCACCAGCATGCACTTTCGCCCAGGTTTTATCCTGATAGACTGTGAGATGGAGGACATGGCGGACTGTCTCGGGACTATAGTCCTTAAACTACCAGGATGGAAAGGAACGGAGCTGTCGAGATGTGCTGACATATAGGGTCCACACATGGAGACGATTTACCTTCCCAAAGCCGCAGCGTTTAGATGGAAAAGCTTCTACGCCTCCTAATCACTCAAAACATAGATCTCTACACACGATTATGGATAGTTTTTAGAAGCAAGGAAGAGGACAAAGGCGAACTCCTCACGTTTGGGGTAGACGGCCGTCCAGGAAAACCTCCACCGTGAAAAAGCTGTATCTGCAGTAATTGCAAAGCCAAGTTCCGAGGATAACATTGGAATAGTGCTAGCTAAAGAACCCTGGGTGTACCGGGGGTAGATTAGCGGTCTGCGAAGAGGAAGCATGCTGATAATTGGGATTTCTCTCTTGAAAAGCCAAGAGCTTGCCTCATTCTCACAAGAAACTTATGAAGGGGGAAGAACTTGCTAAGCAGCCGTGGCAATAGGCGACACCAGGTTCCCACTGGAATTAGCCATTAGACTAGCGAGGTTCTGCGAAAGCCAGGCGCAAACATTTGTTCTCCGCTGCAATGCCACCATGAGGTCTGGGAAGCAGCTACATAAATTGAAGAGGCGAGTACCACCACCAGTAATAAGTTAGAAATAAATATGGCAACATTCGTGACCAGCACCAGGCAAGAGCTGTAAGATATAATTCTAGGGAACAGTCTGGTAAGCGGCTTGCTTAAGCATTGGAGAGTGGTGGATTAGACTTCTATGTCGGATCACAGAATAATCACTTACACACCTCGCAAGTGGATACATAGAATAATGAGGAATCCCAAGAGAGGAGGCAAGGACTCGTACACAACACACCTGAGTGACAACATGGCTTATCTACAGGTAAGCGGTAACATTAGGAGCGAAATAGAGCTAAAAACAGTGGTTGAAGGCCTCAGCAGAGTCGTCATTGTCGCATAGCCCAGCTGTCCGGCTAAGACAGTTAAGTCACCAAGGGATGTACCCTACTGGAACAGGAACCAAGCCAGAATGAGACCCTGTGTGCGCAAAAGCTCTTCAACCGGGCGAAACAAACCGGAGACTTGCAGAGTTACAAAAGCGCACTGACGACGTATAGTATCACGATCAGGGAAGCAAAGCCTATCCGTTCCAGGGAATTCTGTGAAGGGATACAGAAGTATCCAAACTATGGAAAGCCATAGCCATAGCCATATTCAAAGACAAGGCAATATCTGTCTGAAGAAGGAAGATGGGGCATTTACCGAGGATCTGCTGGCCGATGTATTACAGGATGCCATACAAACAATGGAAATAACTGTCTGATAAAATCCAAATCGGATTGCAAATCATTAGTAGCCTTTGCAGGAAGGCAGAGCTGCAAATAAATCCAGCCAAGGTCAATATAGCAGTGTTCACTAAAAAGCGCATGCTTGATTACCTGAGAGTCATTAGATTACATGGAATGGAGATGAAACGAATAACAGGGGTCAAATAGTTGTGGATCACACTAGACCAAAAACTGCTCTGGAAGACACATGTTGACAACATATGTCAGAATGCTACAAGGGCTCTGATGTCTTGAAAGTCCATAGCAAGGAAAAGTGGAGATGCACCACGAGAATTCTAGTTTGGATATACACTGCAATAATAAAGCCAAGCTAAAAGGCAGTAATCTGGGCATACAGAATGGAACTCAGCACAACAACCAGGGAATTACACAAACCTCAAAAACGGATTCTAAGGACACCGTCTGTAGATTCTGTGAGGAGAGAGATGAAACCTCCACACGTGTTCTGGGACAATATCCGGTACTTGTACACAGTAGATTCAGGCAGGTTGGACAAAACAGCGAAAGCGAATCTAACGCTGTCAACACATACAACATAGAGTTCGGTGCTACCCTCGGCAGAAACCACGTTTCCTAGATATACATATAAACTGATCAAAGCATTCAATCCTCTGCCCATTAATTCAGACAGTGGGAGAACGATGACCCGTCGAGGACTTAGTTTTGTTGGTATTTATCTTCAGTCCAAATCTACCTGCCTCTTGGAAGTGAGGAGAGTGTGGGGCAAACATGTACCACGGGAAATGGCGAACATGCGAGTAATATATATTTATATTAGAATAGGCAGGCAGGTATTACAAAAGAGGCAATCGTAAATCGAGTCTGAACGCACTGCCGGACAGTAGGTTGTGAAGTTAGATAGCTCCCGCTGTGGAAGGAAAGTTAACTGTATTCTTTTTCAATAAATTTCATCTTAATGCGGAACATTTGGAGATGTGTGCAGCAAAGCCAAAAGGCTTCGACTTTTGCTTGGAAAATCATTTACGACGATTGGTACAAATGGGAGAGACCTCCTCAGTAGTGGGATGATTTGTACCTATCCAGACAATAAGGTACATGGCGTGACAGATTTTCCGCGTACCAAAACCGCATCGCAGTCATGTCGTGTTCTGCGAATTATATAAAAGAGCATTTAACATCTGCCCTGCTTCCAGGGCAGAGGCAGAGACAGCATCTGATGAGTTCCTCTGCTCTGGATGAAACCGCAAGTCGGTTACATTAAAAGTGATAAGTTAACGATGGCTTTTAATTTAGGGCTGTTGCTATCCAGTTTTTTCCTGACCAGCAGCTGAGCGAACGTATTTTGACTTTACCGGTATGTAGCGGTGACTAACCATTCCGTCGACATTATGTGAAACGTCAGCGGATGTTATATAATTGAGTACCGTGGTAAAGTGCTCTTTCCACTCCATGAGTTCCTTATCATCGCGGAAAAGAAGTTTAGAAGTTCGTTTGGGAGTACAATCACAATTATTTACTGCAGAAATCAGTTATTAGATATACTATTTGTTTTTTGTTTTTAAAATCATTTTTATTTTTAAGAAATAGGTAACAATAGTATATAGATTGGAAAAATGAACAATAAAAAACAATCTTTTAAAATAACAAAAATAACTTAAATCTAATGGCCACTGTGGGCTCTCAAAGTTTTCGAATAACAATTTACAGGCAGAGAAGAGAAACAGTAAGAAATAAAAATCTAATTTTACAATAAGTTGTCGGGAAATGGTCAAAAACCCGACAGAATTCACTTGGCCTTAGTGGCAAATAAAGAAATATAAAAGTAATAATAAATATTTGATCGCTTCAAAAGATACTTTTAACTTAAATTATTGTTCTTAAAACTATCATAATTATATATTTTATATTATACATTTTTTCTTTTTTTTTACAATAACATCCATACAAGAAAAAAACAAAGAATAATAACGTATGTATTTATAAGTTACAACTGGAGACAAAATCAGCACCCGTTCAATATGTACATATTTACAAAGCCCCACCAAGAAACAAATTGCAGAACTGAGCACGGCCACCGCTAACCGGCATCCCGCAGCCACCAGTACCAAGATTTCTCTTTTTCATCCCGCTTAATATCAATTGCTCTCGCTCTGGAGTATCTCGAGTCGAATGCCGGAGCGCCCACTGTCAAATTCGGGGGGTATTCAATCCTTTTGTCCGTGGCCTGTCTATGTATATGATACATAACCGGATCACCGGCAGAATCAAGAGTTAGACCACTCCTGTCAAGATACACGAACGCTCCGGGAGGAATGAAGCCTGTCGCGAGAGTTTTCTCGAAATACCCATCATTTGGGTAGAACGGCTGCGAAACCCAAGGGTTCTCACCATGCGAAGCAGATCGTACTATATGATTCCGAATCAATCTGACGATAACTGTGTCGATTCTTGGCACAGCAGCAGCTGCATACATCACTTCATTAGTTATATAGTGCTCATAGTTTGACGAAACAGTCCTATTAAGCCCCGTGCAAGCACGCAGACATTTCCTTTCAAAGATCCTTATTTTCTCCATTTGGCTAGCACTCAAATTAAACCAGATAGCACACCCGTAGGTGAGCACCGGTCTAACCAAAGTAAGATAGCAAACCTTCCGACTAAGATGTGGAGCATAAAAGAGTCTTCGAAGAGCCATGAATGCCTTGCGAGCGCTTTCTAGCGCGACTTTAACATGCTCGTTAAATTGGAGACGCTCGTCAAGACGCACACCCAGGTATCTAACGCACTTCTTGTGAGGAATGCGCTCCGAACTATCCTCGTTCGCGACAATGTGGAAATCTCTCCAATTTCTTTTCAAGTTCCTACTGGCATACGCCAAGGAATTCCGAAACAGCATCGTTTCGCCAACTGTTCGTGAAGAACTTAATATCATTGAACATCTTCTGAAGTTCAACTTGCACCTCAGTTACCTTCTTGTGCGCCGTGTAGGCTATCAGATCGTCAGCAAAGGCAACCAACGACCTTTTAGGAGGTTTATTAAAATCGAAAGAATTGAGCAATTCGCCGGCAAATACCGCAAAAAGTGTAGGCGCAGTCACTGTCCCTTGCTGTAATCCATTCAGAACATGAAATTCTCTGCTAGTAGTGAGATTTCCGTCCGTAATGACAAAGCACTTGCCATACAGCATACTACACATCATCGCTACGAGGTGACTGGGAAACTCATTCTTCTGGAGCCTGAAAATCAGTCCATCCAACCAGACGGTATCAAAGGCTTTCTCCATGTCTATAAGGCAAGCGCCTACGCACTCACCATTGTTAATCCGCCAGCAAATATCAGACGTTACCTTCGTTATTGCATGTATTGTCGAATGTCCAGATCGAAATCCGAATTGCGGGTTCGGCAATAATTCCTTCTTCTTGATATGCCCGTTCAAGGCTTTCAATACCAAAACCTCAAACACCTTGCTGATGTTAGGCAGCAAACTGATTGGGCGGTAGCTTTGAGGGCTGGATGAATCCTTCCCTCTCTTTAAAATCGGGAATACTCGGGCTTTCTTCCATTGTCCTGGAAAGAAAGAATTGTTCAATAAATTATTATCAAGCTGTCTGGCGTCCTGGCCTACGCCATCGCTCCATCTTAGGCAGTATCGGCCTCGTCTTCTTTTTCTACCATAGATATTGCCCTTATAGACTTTCCGGGTGGGATCATCTTCATCCATACGGAGGATTCTTCTCTCGAACGCGGCCAAGAGTTCGCAATTTTTCTTGCTAAGAACCCAAGTTTCCGAGGAATACATGAGGACTGGCAAGATCATAGTCTTGTACAGTAAGAACTTTGACCCTATGGTGAGACGTTTCGAGCGGAACAGTCTTTGTAAGCTGAAATAGGCTCTGTTGGCTGACAACAACCGTGCGTGGATTTCATCATCGTAGTTGTTATCGGTTGTGATTTTCGACCCTAGATAGGAGAAATTGTCTACGGTCTCAAAGTTCTATTCTCCTATCCTTATTCTTCTTTGTGTTTGACCAGTGCGGTTTGATGTTGTTGGTTGATTCGTTTTCGGTGCTGACGTTGCCACCATATATTTTGTCTTGCCTTCATTGATGTGCAGCCGAAGATCTCGCGCCGCCCGCTCGATCTGGATGAAGACAATTTGTACGTCTCGGGTGGTTCTTCCCATGATGTCGATATCGTCAGCATAGGCCAGTAGTTGGGTGGACTTGAAGAGGATCGTACCTCTTGCATTCACCTCAGCATCACGGATCACTTTCTCGAGGGCCAGGTTAAAGAGGACGCATGATAACGCATCCCGCGTCGCGTTGGCTCTAAGTCCATTCTGGGCCGATGCACCGATTCAAAGTGCTCCCCTATAAGTTCGAGTTTCAGAGCATCATCCATCACGATGTAATTGCCTTGCGCATCAGCAGTTACACTATTCGTGTCTATACCTGAGTCAATAAGGTGTTGCATCTCGCTGCCACCGACTTTAATTCTCGGTACAATTATTCGTGACTTCTTCCGGAATAACGTATTTATCTTAGTAAACATGGAATCTGGATCGCTTGGTGAAATACCCTTTAACTTTTCCCGCCATTGGAAGTTCACTTCATTTACGTAATGTTGACGGATAAGATCCCGCGCGATCTTTAGAAGTGATTTGAACTCAACCAATATGGGATGATGATAGTCCCCATATCTCCGATAGATTTTGTTGACGCGAGTGAGCAGAAGGCTTTTCACTTTTTTCAACCGTTTTATGGCTGCAGTTTCATATCCTTCCATATTATTGCGAGGTTTAATCTTAGGGACGACTTGTTCAATTGCTTCCAGCGTCAAGTTCTCCAGCTTGAGAAGATACTCAAGTATTTCCTCGTTGCTCAAGTTCCTGTCACCTGGTGCAATTGTACTATCGTTTTCCCCATCAAGAGGTGGGCATTCCTCTCGATATCCCCCAATAAACCTCTCTTCGAATTTCTTCCAATTTGTTTGTTTAAAGTTCAGCCTGTGGACGCCACTGTCCATCGGCAGAAGGCGAACTCTTCGTCCATTAAACAGAACTTCAATAAGAATAGCGTTATGGTCGCTATCGTAAGGAAGAGTCTGTAGTTTCCGTTGAGGACTAGATATACTATCTGGCGATTCATTTGGAGCTTTGATTTAAAGTGGGGTTTTTTGGCAGGTGATGCGTGACTGGGATCAAACTGTAATATTACTTTTATTCAGTATTGTTTGAAAATTCATTATGAAAAAACGGACGCTGCAACAAAGTCTCCAAAAATTAAGTGTGTTCCATTCACCTAGAGATATTTTTAGTGCACATCTTTGAAGTGTTTCTGGCTTAATGAATATCTTAGGCTGTAGTTGAGCCGAAAGATTTCAAGACCGAAGGATTTCAAGAGGTAACATTACTTCCAAGGAAACAACAGTTCGGTGTGATTTATGAGGCCGGACAGAAAGTAAATGTCAAGGGTGGCGGCTATTGAACCATGATAATGGATTGTTTGCTACATGAAATTGAAGCCCGTGATTTAAGTAAGTTTAGACGGAAGGCCCGCCTCCCTACCTATTAGCTGCTCCGTAAGCTTTTCATTTTTCTCTATTAATATTGACATTTGATTTTTCATGGCTTCGAGTGTTTTGGCCAGCTCGCCATTTCTTCTTACCAGGTTGGCTATCCTTGCTTTGGCTCTTTTTAGAAGCTCTTTGTTACGGACTACACGGCCGATCTGAGTGCCCCTAGGTCCGGTCTAGCCGAAATTTTTCGGGGAAAAGGAAACTTAAATAACAAATCTACCTTAAATTAAGCTTATATTATATTGTATTAATTAAAGTTGTTACTATCTTTTTATATTATTAATAAAAACCGACGTTTCTAGAAATTAATATTATTAATTTAAAGAATTTGAAAATTTCAATTGAATTAATTTCAATCCCAATTGACAATCCGGTGAGAGTTAACGCTGAAGCAATCCACAGCACAGCCGGAATAACCGCAGTTAACAGATGTCCCGGAGATGAAGCATCATCATACTTGGCTTCAGCTGCAAAATGAGTCGGAACGGCAGGTTCGACGATGAATGTAAGCTAGCAACATATCGGTAGAATGGCGCATACCGAGTAATGCTGCATTCTCAAAGAACGTGGGCACGCGGGGAGAGTTATCACGAACTTCGGCAGGATGAAGCCTTACAAACCTTGATGTTCATCATGCCGAGACGAAGAGCACAATCTGATTTCTGATAGAATGGGCACATTGGTTGAATAGATAGATTGAATACTTTGATGAACTGCTCAACAACCACAACATTGGCGAGTTAGAGGTCCCGCCAACTGAAGACGATGCACAAATACTGTCACTACCAAGTGTAGAAGAAACAGTCCGTGCAATTCATCGGCTTAATAATAATAAGTCGCTAGGGGCCTATGGAATTACAGTCGAATTGGTTAGATATGGGGGCGACCAATTACACCAAGCGGTTCATCAACTTATGCTCATGATGTGAAAAGGGAAATATCACCCAGTGCAGCAATTATAGAGGTATCACGTTGCGGAGTATCATCTATAAGATATAATTCGCTGTCTTGCTAGGTCGGATAGCCCCATACGCCCAGAACAACCATTGATCCATACCAAAGAGGCTTCACTCCAGGCTCCACTCTCTGGACCAATCTGGATATTAGCTGCACCATCTTTTCATCGACTTTAAAGCCGCCCATGTGAGCATAGCCAGGGTAAAACTGTACACGGCCATGAGAGAAATCGGTACCCCGACGAAATTGATTAGGTTATGGGTAAAATCCGGCTCAATAGGTTACGGTGGGCGGGTCACTTAATCCGTATGGATGAGGATGATCAGCGGGATGAAGCCTTATACATCTCGATGCTCATCCTGCCGAGACAAAGAGGGAAATCTGATTTCCGACAAAATGGGAATATTTTGATGAGCTGCTCAACAAACAAAATATCGGCGTGTTGGAAGTCTCGCCAACTGAAGACGACGGGCAAATGCAGCCAGTATCAAGTATGGAAGAAACAGTCCGTGCAATTCATCGGCTTTAAAGCTATAAGTCGCCAGGAGCCGATAGAAATACAGCCGAATTGGTTAAATTTGGAGGCGACCAACTAGACCAAGCGGTTCATTAACTGACGCTCAAGGTGTGGGACAGCCCCCAGGCCACAGGGCAAAAAAAGTTGAAAGGAGGGTCTATAAGGGCAATAGCTATGGTAGAAAAAGAAGACGTGGCACGCCTTGCCTCAGATGGATTGTCAGGACGCCAGACAGTTTTTAGGGATATCGAATTGGTCGACCTCGAAATTAGCACACCAGCGATCGATATGGAGTTGTACCAAAACTAAAAAGGTTTGGAATTTTCGATGGTATTAACCTGTGATTCGCTCTACTGAAAACTCACTTGCCAAGATTGGCCATAACATTGAAATCAATGGAAAACGACCAAAGGTGCGACTGAAGCAACGTTCGCTTGATATACTAGATGGTAATTTGGGTGCCTTTCTTATATATTAAGGTTGAGAGATTTCTCAGCTAATTCCGTTGAAGAAAGCAGGAAATTACCGTTGAAATATGCATATAGGGATAGATAAATATCTACTGATCTATAAATCGTCAACCAGTGCAAACTAATCGAGGTCAATACGAAACGCTGTATAATCCATTATTTTCTATAACGATTGGCTAATAACTGAATTCGCCGATGGTACGGTTTCCCCGTTTTAGAAGTAAAAAATTCTCAACATTCGTTTTCCACTACATCAAAGTTATTGAACTGTGGCACTTTCGAAAAATGTGTATTGACCAAAAAAAACCTAATCTGATGGCACGATATTAGGAGATTTTCCAGCTTTTCTTGAGTCAATCGATGTCAGTGTGCAGAAGCGTCATTGTGCTGATGCAATACCCATTTTCTGTTGACAAATCAGGATAAGGAGCACATCAAACTTCATATATACGTTCCAGCTGACTACTGTGGAGCACTTTCCCTTCCATGCAACAACTCTTTTCCAAAAACAGCCACCAGTTGGATTCTTCAGCTATCAAAAGGTTTTTTTGCTTCGGATTTTGCTGATTTTTTATTAACCTGGTGACAACGTCATTAAAACGCTCGAACTATATTGTTACTGTTGAGCGATCACTCAATTAGGACCTCCAACATCACAAATTTGTTTGGCTTGAGCATTTACGCTTAAAAGTTTATTTTTGCAATAATGTCAAAAAAGACGGCGCCTCCCTTCTTCGGAAATTTCAATTTAAAATATATTTCAAACAATTTTGTGGAGGATCTTTTGGGAAAATGTAGTGTCCCGCAGTTTCATAGTTGAATTCGATTTAAAATTAATCGTAATTATGACATATTTATTGCTTTAGTTCTAACTTCATTTATTCAGTGCTTGATGAGTCATCATATTCTAACATCAATATTTGCGGATATATCCCTACATCCATTTGAATAACGTCATTTCAGAAAAAAATATTCATAGATTCAAAAATCTCTTTAGCGTGACACCTGTTGCTGGAGTTCTCGGCAGTCACGCTAGTACGCAAACGAATATTTCCTGAGTTCTTATTTTCAATAATTAGTAAAGAAAGCAACGAATTTTCCACTCCCGAACACGTGCTGCTTTGTTTCCCAATAGAGTGCCGCAAAATTCAACGTAACCTTCGACGAATATACGTATGTACTGACGAGATAGACGTAAGCATATGTACAGGCATCAATAAAGTCCTTTTTAAAAAAATACAAATGTATATACATTGGTAGCCGCCAATTCCCGCCCCTCCCTTTTCCGGTTTCGGAGAGAAAAATCCAAAAAAAACTATCCCGAAAAGAAAAATCTGTCTCGTCGTTTACCTGCACAAAATGACGACACTGTGATTGGTCACCGGAATGTCTGTCGTATTTTTTCCTCTCATTTTCTTCTGACCTCTCTCGTAGTTTGCTCGAATTCTCCTCCCCCCAAACCAGAATGTAGGGGGAGATTTTCTTTTCAACAAGCTCAATTCGACGGGCTAGCACTAGTGGAAATTCTCATCAGAGAAAATACCTTCACCGATTTCTTCGTTTTACAGTGTCCCGCCGTCGTGTCGTGTTCTCTTCTATATTTGCCGCTAGGATAAAAACAAAACACCCTGGAGAAAGGGAGGAGTTGAAAAACTGAGCGAAAAAAATTCTCTCAGTGAAGTACCTTTTGGAGGAGAGATAAATCGTGAAAATGTGATAACGGAGGGGTAATGTGAAATTTTCTCCTGGCTGTGCGGCCTCGAAAGATGAATTTCCCTTTGCGCACCAGGTAATCAAAGTACATTTTCTCTCATGAGGTTTTCCACTATAGCACAGCCGCGTAATAACGTATCTGTGGAAAGCGCAGAAATGACGGCCGCAAAAGCCGGTATGTTTACATTTTTGGTATCTCCTTACCATCCATAACTCAGAGTGTCAGGACGACCAAGAATCGGAAAGGAATGGGAAGTAATTTTCCACAATTTTCCGATGTGTCTCTTCTCGTCGCATCGTCGAGAGTATAGCAGAACAGATTTTAGAATCGGTTTTCCCGATACCGTGTCTTGAGGAAATGGGAAAATCTCGGCCAGCGTGAATCGGCCTCGCTTGAGAGTAGTCATCACGTTCAGCATCCCGCAGTACCATTTCGGTTGGCATACAATTGGGACGTATATTCGCTTTCGGTTTAATGGAAATTCGAGGAGTCCACGTGTTTGTTGTGCATCCAGGACTATCAGTGTATTCCCATTACCTAACATTCGTATCCGAATAATGTAGGCGAGCGGCTGGTTGTTTTTCAACTGATTGGAGATAATTATCGGTCGAATAATTAACTAATGACTATTGACAAAGTCCATAGCCTCATTTATAAACAATAGCTGCGTCCGATTTACAGAATTCTTTCATTTTGATTTGAGATCCTCACGCTAGTATTTAATGATGATTTCGAAAGGCTCGATTCGATGGTTTCAATGAATGGGACCTTCTTTAATTACAACCTCTTTGCGCCCAACAACGCTAGATAATCTCCTTTCCGCGTTTCTTCCTTCGAAAATTTGAATACCTTCAAGGAGGCACTCCTATGGTTCACGCGCGACAGTCACGTGCGCGCCAATTTTCAAATTTGATTTGAATGCAATTAACATAACGTCGCCTTTTGTGGTGCAGTGATTGTGTGCCGAAACCGCGCATCCTGGCGCAATCATTAACAGTGCACAGTGTAAAAGTGTAGCGAAGAAGAGTTTTCAGATAATCAGTGATTTGGAGAGTGAGTTTGGTATTTGTGTATGGCAAACCCCAATTTTTTTGGTGACACCCAACACCCTTCACCTTTCGCTACCAATTGCAGGGATTACACAGTCTTGTTACGATCCCTAACTTAAAGCCGTCTGGATGTGAAGGCTCGCTTTCCCAGATTTCCCCTTTTTGTGTAAAAAAAAGTGTTTCAATTTGTGGCGTGAAATCGGGACTTGTCGTGCGTCCTAAATAATTTAAGAGGATAAGGTTTTTTTGTTTCGAATGCCGGATACGTGAAAACTTTTCGTTGCTTTGTGGTGCAAGTCCATTTGTCCGTTTTGGAATTGTTGCAGGGTCGTTGGCTGAAAAAATCACTATCCGGTGTTTTTTGGTGCTATGGAGATTCAGGTGTTACTTTGAACTACGATTCGTGTTTGCAAAAGGACTGAATGCTGCCGAAATAATATCACTTTTGTCAGGAGCGAGAGACACAATTTACAGTCAAAATGAGGTCTTTACTGTACCTGTCGTTTGGAGTATTTTTCACTTCGGTGTTCTTTATAACATCTGGTAATACGACCACTTCGACATCGAGCAACGCTCTGGGTGGTAATGGTAAGAAGTTCAGTCTAATTAATTTGTTGTAATTGGAATTTGATTCAAATTTTAATCCCATCATTATGCTATTCTGTATTTCTCGAGACGATGGGGAACTCTTTGATCCACTGAAAGGAATTCAATGTTTTGTAAGGATAATTGCCTTAAGCCTACTTGAGGTTTCTTATTATAATATGTATCTGCCGCTCGAGAGGTAAATACGTATGTACATGCGAATGACTCTAACATTGTCATGGTTCCGCTTTTGATATCATTTTGTTTTGAAAAATAAGGCACATGTGTTCTAAAATCCCTAAGAAGTGAGTTTTCAAATATGTACGCAGTTTTTTACTCAATTGAAGGTGGATTTGAAGAACTTTATCGCTTTACTGACGGGAATAAACACTAACAATCTGTGTAGATCAGAATACAGATAAGTGGCGGAAAAGTATGTACATATATGCCTTTTCATATTTATTGAGATAAGAACTGGTTAATCGGATTAACGAACGTTTCTGGAATAGAATTTAAAACATCGCAGATGTTAACTGACTTATGTTTGCTTTGTTTTGTGTATTTAGTAAAGCATATGGAATATGCCAGTAAATTTGATGCAATTGGCGACTTCGCTGCCCCAATATATCTGAGAACACGCTGAGTGCTAATGAGATATATGTATATTACCGTCTAGAAGAAGTACTCCGCAGATTATCCCTTAAATTTATCGGGATTCGTCTTAGGTAGGTATAAGTATTCTGCCTAATTGAGTTTATCTATGTCCATACTTCTGTAATGATTAAATGTTATTGGTTCATGGTCAGAATACTGTCCTGAATGGCCAAAGACGACCAAAGAGAGGAGAATTATCCCAAAACCTAAAAAAGGAAGTTGGCGACATTGACCGCGAAATCCCGCCCGCAAATACTGGAGCACCAGCGAAGTGTTCCGTCGACACGTGCTTACTTTCCTCTATGATAGCCAGGCCAACGGAATGTGGGATCTTCTGAATATTTCGCGTGTCTTCACACAAAATTTCACGTATCTTTAACCGATATCTGGATCCACACCGGAACGTAAAAAATCAAGAAACAGGAATACCTGCGAATCTATCGAAAGATGAAAACGCGAGCTAAATCTCGTACGCGAGCCCGAGTGCCGCGGTGGATAAGAGAAATTCACGATGGATCCGTAGTCCTCGATCAATACTTCTACTGCGTCAGATGTGCAGTAAGGCGCCGGCTTTGAGGTTTCCTCCCTGTCTTGGCATCCTTAGAGAGAGAATTGAGTATTATTGAGAGTTTTACGGGATGGGAGAGGAAGAGGGATCGAGGGAGTCCTCAGATCAAAAATTTAGTTAGTTTTCATTTCAACTATAATTCAACTCAGGAGAGGATACAAAAAAAAATAATGATTTCTAAAAAAATGTATAAAAACTATTATGAAAGCTTAATCCCAACTACAATTTTATTTTATTATGTATATATATATTTCGGGAGCAACTTATTCCCTTCATCAGTACAAAGTTAATTTTAGCTTTGTACTGATGAAGCTAATTTTAGCTTTGTACTGATGAAGGGAGTAAGTTGCTCCCGAAATATATATATACATAATAAAATAAAATTGTAGTTGGGATTAAGCTAATGGTCTATTAATTTTAGACTTAACTACAAACAGAAGGCGATATCTAACATTTTATTATGAAAGGATAAATTAAAAACAGAAGTACAGAAGTAAGAAAAAAAGCATAAAAACCATGAGAATACACTTCCTCTTTGATGGCGCTATAGCCCAAATTAAGCTTTGGCCTCCCGGATGCATCGTCTCCAATTATATCGATCCAAAGATCGGGTCCTCCAGTTCGAAAATCTGAGAATTGGTCTGCAATCCAATCCACTGATTCCTCTCAAAATTTCCTTAGCTTCCCTTTCGATTGGCTCCGCCTTTCAGCACTTATTTCGGAATCCTTGCCTGCATTCGTTCGATTTGGCCGACCCATTGAAATTTCCGGATTTTGACTAGCGTCGATGCTGACGAGTCGTCAAATAATTCATACAATTCATGATTGTATCTGATTTGCTGGACATCTCCTTCTTTTACGACTCCGAAAATCTTTCGGACGACTTTTCTTTCGAAGATATCGATCTGCTTTTCCGTCATATGCGCCAAGGTCCCCGTCTCGTAGATGCGTAGGTTATTGCGTCTGTGTACTTTTCTCGATTCCACTATGGGGAGGACCGCATAAAATGCTTTATGAGCAGTAGTAACTCGCCTTTGGATTTCGTGTTTTTCATTTTGTGTTTTTCATTTCGGTCCTTCGAGAGTAGTACTCCTATGTAAACGGACTGGTCGAAATTATGTTCGCCCATTGTAATATTCTGCAAACTAATAGCCGCCTTTCTAATTTGGGTCATGTATTCCGTTTGTGATTCATCGACTCTGATTCCTCGAACTGCTCGAACACTTCCTTCGCACGACCATCAATTGGGAAAAAATATCCACGTCGTCTGCGTACGCCACCGTTGTTCATGATTGTGGGTTTCACTAGCTAGACTAATTACGGTGGGATTTTTAGCTCGATCATTATTTTGTACAGAGCACTACAGAAATCAACTAACAGTGGTGCACATCGATGTCAAATTTCCAGCACTTTTCGAGTACCTGCTTTATTGCAGCTATACGCAAACCCTTGTCGATCCGCTGAATCTGACGCCATCTTGGTATTCCCCAATGATGTTGTCTGCATACCCTCTCAGTCGCCGTTCGATTATATTAGTCACCTCCTTGTAGCATATGCCCAGCAATGAGATCCTCTGTACTTTTCGCAACGCAGACTACCACCTTTTCTGTACACTGGGCAAATTACGTGATCTTTACAGAGGTTCGCAGTTTAAAACCTGTCATTCTGTTTTACTGTGCTAAATACTTCTCATGCCTCGTTCTTCTTCAACCTGTCATCAAGTGTTAAAATTCTGTTATTGAATTGAATGAGAATCCACTCAGACCAGTAAAAACAAAAATAGGAGAATAAAGAATAGTTGCTAAATGTGAGCTGAAACATTTGATGTAAATGACATCAAGTCATATGCTAGTACTGATGACCACCCTAGAAGTCTGTTAGAAATAGTAGACATGTTGAGCCGAGATATTCAAATCGAATTTTCATTAGACAAGTTTCGAATTCAAACCATGTGCAAAGGTCATCACGAACCACTTGTCGGACATATAGGAGAATTGCTGACTTCCACATCCAAGTTATGACCGAGGTAGACTTATACAAATAACTAGAAATTTTGCAAGGAACCCACGTTCGAGTTGATGATCTGCAGGATGCTCTACCTCTTACGACGTGTGAAGCAGGTCCTGAAATCCTATGTCTCGGAGAAGGATAAAATAAGCGGGTTGAATGTATTCGCTATCCCTTCACTGCATGCAAATGCATTCGGAATATTGCCTTGGACGAAAACTGATCTGGAAAACTTCACGTGACGGATCGGTGTGTCCAAATTCTGAATGCATCATCCAAACTCTGCTGTGAAGGGGCATAGTTCACGTTGCGACAGAGCATCACTGCCAAGTACATTCGTTATGCGCTTATTTTTACAGCAAAGAGTGGGCGAGCCCCTTCTATACGGTTGTTTGTAAGGCAGATTGGGGGCTGACTCCATTTAATTTGCAGGATCGATTTTTCAATCTTCTGATCGGAGTGAAGTCAGATCCAGAGCGAATCGATGAATGGGATTCGAAGGCAATACAATGCAGTAAACACGTGAATTTCTCCAATGGATTGCTATGAGTTGGGGTGCTCTTTACTTACACGGAGGGATTTATGTGTGTCATTGAGGACAGCATGGTCGACACCAGAGGTTATAAAAAGCTCATAATGAATGGACGGATGGAGAACAAGCAATGCAGAATGTTTGGTTCGTCGTTAGAGATGTTGAGCCACTTATTTCTGGCTCCACTGCTATGGCGCCAGCGCAATACACGAATATGCATAATGCTGTATGTAAGATGATTCATCAAAATCTTGCATATAGGCACGGGCCTGTTACCAGAGTGTTCATAAACCATCTTAAGTCCAACCAGACGAAGTTTCTCTATCCGTACATTGAATTAATGAGGATAAACATATAAAAAGGTAGAAATCGAGCTTAGAAGGACAATGAAGCAGACCAGAGAGGAGCGGAACGAATTCTAGCCCAAATTACTATCGCCCGCCATAATCATTGGACTCCAATGAATTCACAGGGAATACAAAAGTTTGACTTTCCATAACTTTGTTAGTAGTAGTTGGATTGTTTTCAAATTTTCCAGTATTATGTTCTATATTATCATTTGATGCTAAATCAAATTCACAACAGTAACCGATTTTCCTTCTGCTTATGGTATCAAGATTCGTTAGATTGCTCGATATTCTAGACCACGGGCTTATTATCGAGTTTCCAGTTGTCGGGACACACTCTGACGGGTTGCAAAGGACTGCAAGGCTGATGACATGTCGATAAAACAGGTTTTGGAATGGTATGCGCTTTGTTTGTTTAAAACGTCATACGCACTAGGAATTTACGTGGGTCCTAAACAGCGTGATGTATTTTTGCTTTATCCGGTCTGTTTACATGGAGTG
The DNA here is from genome assembly GCF_905115235.1 of Hermetia illucens. Classification (NCBI taxonomy): domain Eukaryota; kingdom Metazoa; phylum Arthropoda; class Insecta; order Diptera; family Stratiomyidae; genus Hermetia; species Hermetia illucens. The sequence continues at coordinate 123,131,265 of NC_051851.1, read as the reverse complement.
CGGATCCAGCCCACCTCGCGCCGCCACTCCATGTCCACTCGAGTGACGCAATAAATGGTGACGCTCAAGCTTATTTCCTTTTTTACCCACTTTCGTCCGATGACCGATGGTTGCCCGATTTGAAACCAAATTCAATCCCGATTCTGTAAAAACCGGTGGCTCCCAAATCAGTGAAAGTTATACCTTTATAAAATTTCTGCCGATTGGTCCCAATTTTCCCTCTAATGATGATAACGACCTCAAACTTGACGTATTTGGAGAGCTATCGTTGTTAATTTCTCGTATCTACGGTCGAAAATTACAACCGATAACAGCTATAACGATGAAAGCCGCGCATGGTTTTTGGCTGCCAACAGACAAGACTATGATTTTGCCAGTCCTTATATATTCCTCAGAGACCTGGGTTCTTCATAAGGAAAATTGCGAACCCTTGGCTGCGTGCGAGAGAAGAATCCTCCGAAGAATTTTTGAACTCTTACATGAGGATGGACTATTCCGTAGCCTACATAATGACGCGAGAGTATAACCGTCTGGTTGTTGATAAAATCCGGCTCAACCGGTTGTGGTGTCATCTAATCCGTATGGATGAGGATGATCCAACCCGGAAAGTCTATAAGGACGATATCTATGGTAGAAAAAAAAGACGTGACAGACGCGAGGCAGCTTTTAGAGAGATCGAATTGGTGGGACTCGGCGGAAGACCGTGATGTTTGGAGTTCCTTACTTCCTAGACCGAATACCGATTGCTGCGTCGTTGATGATAATCGTGGGTAATGCCACGAAAATTTATTTTCTAAACTCTTTAGATACACTCGGTGTTCAATTTGAGTTAATAATCATATTCACTGAATAAACCCGAAAATGGAGTTAACACTTCTTTGCCGAAAGCTTGGCGATTCATATGCGCAGATGGAATGATAAGAAGATGATTGAATAGAACACAGTTCCTTCTGATCACGTCGAAATTACCGAAAGCACTGGAAAGTTTTCTTAATTTTCCCGAAGGAATTACAAACTGTGGTTTTATTTTTTTTTATCGCCATTTCAAAATTCAAATAGTTTTCGTAAACGAATGAATCGCTTGGATCTCTAGGAGCATAACTGCGGATACGTATAAAATTATCAGGATGCCATTACAACATCGGCGAATGGTTAATTTTTTAAGAATCTTTTCCACCCTATTCATACTTAATCAAGGCATCCTTGTTTTATACTTCAAGTTCAGACACTCTCGCTTTAGTCAGGTGCATTAGTATCAAAGATGTGCACATTTTTCGGGTCGGTATCAATGTGTTTGACATGTACATATTGTAAAATTGGATTAATTACCTACATGGATAATGGAGTACTCTAGTTGGCAAGCCGACAACACAGTACGATTTCCTCGCCCACACTTAGAATTCTTGGAGGACACTGAAAACACCATTTGCCACTGAATTTGACTTATAATGCACCTAATAATATGCAGCATGAGCAGGCCTGTGTGGAAGCAAAAGTTCGATGAGTTTTTCTCAATATTACTAAATTGCTAAATTTTGAAAATATTTACATGAAAATGGGTTATAGAGTTTTGGGGAAATGATACAAGGTAGCTGGTAGGCTTTGGTAAAGAAAATTTCTTAAAATTTGAAAAAATCATATAAATCATATGAATGAATGTTGAGATGGGGAGGAGCAAATTGAATGAAGTTCATTGGAGAAGCGAAGGGGTGCCAAAACGTGAAAAAAAATGAAGAAATACTGCATAGTAGCAAATGCAGTCCCTCGTTAGATTGACATTAGACAAGGCGAATGAAATGTTGCACATGTCGCAAAGGAGCATGTGGCCTGACATTATCATGAAGCAATATGATGTTCTCCCTAACATGCCAGCGGAACTCCCAAATTTAATACAGCTAGACGGCAAGCAATACGAGCACTCTCTTCTTGCACAAAAAACCCAAACAACGTTACCAAATCTGGCTGACTGCAGAAACATGGAAGCGGATGTAAGAAGTCGAGAGCTCTGTTGATGACTGCGACTAGGCACAAAAATATGAAAGGAGCACTTTACCGCGATTTTAAATCGTATAATATATGGGAAGTTCCACTTCTTGATAATGATATGGCAAACCACCGTGACACAGATACTGTTTTTCGAAGCCAAAAATATTTCATTTCATATCTTTGTCATCAACGCTTTCAAACGGAGTAAAGCCGCCCATATTGACGGTCTCCGTACAGAACTTCCCTGCGCAGTTTCTCTGAGTTATAACTTCCACTCATTCGTAATCTGAATCTGCGACCTTTGCCAATGAATGAAGGAAGGGGATGCACGTTAAGATTCTGGCAAAAGGCAGCCGATTTGAGTGCGACAACTGGACGGGTATTTGTGTGCTTCTTGCTGTCACGAAGATATTAGTTAAAGCCATCCTGGAATGCATCAAGGAAGCCTTCGAAAGCTTGATTGACAAAAGGCAGCTTGGTTTCCGCTATGTATACACCTGTGCGCTGCATGAAGGAAAAACTCTGCGAATATCCCTCGGGTTATATCTTGTGACTGATACATTTTCTTCTCATTAGTGGGGACCTTTTTCATTGTGCTTTGACTGTTTGTTCTCTTGGTGTTTGGCCAAATTGCTCTGGATCTCGAAAAGGAGGCAAGCAGAGTCGGACTCAAGATAAATACAAAAGAACGTTTAATCCGCTTTCAGTGATTTGTTCAATATTTTAAACTATCTCAACACTAATATCAAGTTGAATTTACACCGCGAGAGTATTCTTCCCGTGTCATCGTACGTTGATAATATACGTTGACGTTGCTCAATTCATGTCTGCATCTTTTTATCGGGGCCTAAGAGAGTAAAAAATTAAGAACTGGTTTGACATACACTTGTGATACCCGTGGATGTGCCCTTCAAAAATCAGTAGTGGCAGTGAATAGGTGAAACGTTAAGGAATTCCACCATTGTTCGCTAGGGTTGAAAGCTGAACTATCAGAGTAGACAAAAAGCCGGTGGAAAGCTCTGGATAATAAAACTCATCCGAGTATGCAAAACTACCTTAAGGGGTTCTATACAGTTGTGGGGCAGCGGAAAAAAAAATTTAATAACATTATTTCAAGAATATTCTCACCAAATTTCATAACGATCGGAGTCGAGGTTATAGTTGTTTATAACGCGTTAACTTGCTACTCCACCTTAATTGTACATAGACTTTTGAAACTTCATCGCCATATATACTGCTGGTAGTTACAGCCACATAAAAGCGATATTGGCGTGTAGCCAACATCAAACCGATGTTTTAGAATCCGCAGAGGGAATACTCTATGGACGAATGGTTTTCAATTCTTTTAAAAAAAGTTGTTTAGAAGTAAAAAAAATTAAATTTTTACCTCTAAAAAAAGTAAATCTGTTAGTAAAATCGCCGTCATTTTTTTAATAGTCCATATTTTGACAAATCATTCGTTCAGCGAATAGAATTTTTCTTTAAAATTTTGATTTCGGCTGAGACGTTATCGAGTTGTCGGCGCGAACCATCCCCAAAAAAGGCACTCTTAGAAAACAGCTGAAGATATGCCATTTTTCAATTTGTTTTTTTTTTTAATTTTTTTTGCTTGTGCCTGATAATATGTATTAATCGATGCTGTTGTTTTCTAATAAAAAATTAATATGCTGTCGAAAAAAATCGAGAAAATGTCGTCCTATTTATTATTTTCCCACCCCAACTGTTTATAACCCCTTAAAAGTTTAACAGTGACAGCGGACACCGATGGAATTCTGGAATATTTGTAGGAATCTAAAAAGGACTAAAGGTTATTTACCACCTTTTTGCCTAGGAAATGATGACTGGTATCTTAGTGACGCTGGAAAAGGTGCTGTACTCGCCATTCGGAAAATATTGTTACAAGGAGTTAAGTGAAAAGTTGCTAAAAGTCAAAAATATGGCTTGCATCACTATAGAACTCGATCCTAAAAGTCAAGTGCTATCGCCTTCCGAGAAAAGCATGATACAACAGAACAGGTCCATCGTATCTTTTCGGCAATAAGGCACTCTTTCAATAAAAAGAAACATTGCTCCCCCGTCTTCTTCGCAGTGTCCAGGCTTTCGACAGAGTATGGCACAAAGGCCTATTATATTAAATTAGAAAACTCCTACATGAGACATATTTTGAAATCCTATCGGTCGGTCGTTCTGATTGAAATACAGAAGCTTCAGATCTAAAGACAATGGAGGTGCTCCCAAAGCAAGCGTACAGCAACCATTACAGTATCCGGTATATGTTTTCTACGTGACAGTTGATGATAACCTGATTATATCAACGTTTGCGGACGACACGAGGATCCTTAGTTCTCACACCGTGAGGATGCCTCCGGGTCCTTAGAATTCTATCTCAAAAGGAAATACAGCCTCAATCGGAAAACATGCTTGCCCATTTCGTTGAATGGAATGAAAAATTGAGTGGAAACGTCAGATATCTTAGCATCCACCTTGATTAACGTCTTACTTGGAAAAAGAAAGGAAGTGAATCAAAATGTAAAAAGAATCTAGTGAAACGAAATTCTAGCTTATCAGGTACTTTTGTACAAGTCGTTAGTTAATGACGAAATTCAGTTATGGGGTACAAAGAAAATGGCAAACATCAAACTGCTCCAACATACGCAGTTGCATATCCTACGAATGATAGCAAGTGCATCTTGATTCATCAAAATATGTTAAATAAATATTTGTCAAGTTAAAAAGTGTGTAGAAAAACTCAGAGTCTGGTCTAGGCCTGCCTTAGAAGGAGTTCTAAATATTCTGCTTTGCCACCGAGATCTTTTACTTGCCTTGTGAATTTCGACCTTAAATAAAGTATTCTTGGCAAAGACCGGAAGTTGGGTGAACTTGAAGCACCTCTGAAATTTACTTTAGCGTCCAGAAAAACTGGAGCCAGGTCGAAAGGGATACCTGATAGAGTAGCGCCTTCTATCGATCGTGATGGAAAAAATGCCTCTAGGGGGAAGCTACTGTTTTAATCTAACCTCCACTATTGATCAGGACTACTTGCATAAATTTTATCGATTTTGTCTATATGTCGAATTCCCTCCTGATCGTGAAAAGTTGTTTTTTTTAGATGATTTTTAGGGTAATAATCTCGGGCGAGTGCAATGCTGACCACATTGCCTCCTACAGTGTACTGTAGTGTACCGTTTCGGTCTTGAATAAAGTGCTCTAACACACTTCAAGGCCCTGATCCAATATGAATTGTTGCGCTAACGATTATTATTATTATATTTACATAATTTTGGGTTTGAAGAGTGTAAATAGCTGTCGATCTCCGCGAAGGGGGCTTCAAAAATTTTCGCACTACATTTAATACGGGATGTAATACCCATGGTAGCAGGGCAGTTCATTAGGCAATTATGGAATCCGAAAAGGACAAAAACAAGACAACGCGGTTGATGATCTGAATGAAGTGGCAATTGAAACGAAGTTTATCATCTAAGATGAAACCCAGCTCTTAAAACGATGTCAGTAGCGGTTGTCTACCAACGGGGCGAGTAGTAAATCGAGTGGCATTTTCTGACATAAGGCGCTCGGTTAAGAGAGCACTAACGGACCAGAATATCTATGTTTGACTCCAAGGGACTACAGTTCAGCGGAGACGCAACGGAGGCAGGCGTTTCATAATAAGGAGGAGATTCATGAGATGATGGAGGGGAAGTTGAGCAGAGGAAAAATCGGGAATCAGTAAGAAGATTGGTAAAGTCCAGAAGCTTTGGAGCAGTATATCGATGTTTTAAAAAACCAGGCTGCTCTTTCGCTATGAGGTAACTGAAGTGTGCGACCAAACAGTTAGAGTTTGGAAAGAAAAAAGAGAGTTAGGACGGTGGTAGTTCATACATGTTTTCATGTTTTGTTTCAAATCGATGAAAAGATGTTGCAATTAGCTGCCGCATTGGAAAAGTTTTTCAACTGATCTATTGGTAATATAATAGTAATAATCGTTGGCGCAACAATCCATATTGGATTAGGACCTTGAAATGTGTTAGAGCACTTCATTCAAGACCGTAACGGTACAGTACAGTACGCTGTAGGAGGCAATGTGGTGAGTATTGCCTGTGAGATTATTACCCTAATTTTTATTCAGCTCCTTATTCACAGCTGAGTCGACTGGTATCCGACATTTAGTCACGATAGCAAATCCATCTGCCACCAGTGAGATTTGAACTGCGACGTTCCGCTGCGACAGCCCAGCGCTCTAACCACTTGAGCCATCCGGACATGATCTGTTGTCGATTTGACTAAAGTAAAGCACCCTTAACATGACCCTATAATAATAATAATAAAGAAGGAGACATTTCGACGAGCCATAAACAGCTCGGAGAACTGGAGACGCCCAGGTCTGGATCGGGTGCAGAATTTCTGATATAAGAAATTTACTAGCGTACACAGTCGACTGGTATGTAGCATAAATCAGGTCATGTGTCGGCCGGAGGAATTTCCACCCTTCCTCACTGCGGGTTAAGGGGTACCTTATCCCTAAGGACACGGTGCAGGACACCGCAGACACAAGACCGATTGCTTGCATACCAACCCTCTACAAATTCATAACGTCCATTATTAGTGGAAGGAACCTCGAGACCGAGGAGCAGAAGGGCTGCCGAGTCGGGTCAAGGGGTTGCAAAGAGCAACTCATTATCGACTTGGTAGTTGTAGGACAAGCAACTAGAGGCCAAAGAAACCCCTTTAGTTGCTATATTGATTGTGCCAAGGCTTTCGATAGCGTCCCGCATACCTGGCTAATCAATGTTCTACATCTGTGTCGCATTGATCCGAAGCTAATAAAGTTTTTGGGGACAGTCAAGGGTGGCATACCACCTTATCAGTGCGCACATCTCAGGGTGCTAATACTTCAGAGCCCATCCGTATACGGAGGGTCATCTTCCAGGCGGATTCGTTGAGTCCCCTTTGGTTTTGTATGGCACTGAACCCCCTTTTATGAATGATGCTAGAGGACATGGTTTTGTAATAAAGAATGACCTTCGTTCTAAGTGCGAACTGCCACACTTGATGTACTTATGTGACATCAAGCTGTATACTGGTCCTGACGACCATCTTAGAAGTCTGTTGCGAATAGCAGACATGTTCAGCCGTGATATTAGGATGGAGTTTGGATTAGACAAGCATCGAATCCAAGCTATCGCAAAGGTCTTCACGAAGCGCATGCTGGTTCAAATCTCACTGGCGGCAGTGGGATTTGACGTCGTATACCAGTCGACTCAGCTGTGAATTTCTGAGTCAAATCGAGGTAATAATCTCCGGCGAGCGAAATGCTGACCACATTGCCTTCTACAGGGTTCTGTAATCCTGTAGTGTACCGTTACGGTCTTCAATGAAGTGCTCTAACACACTTCAAGGCCCTGATCCAATATGGATTTTTGCGTCAACGAGTATTATTATTTTTATTATTTATGACGTTAAGAAGCTGATTTACCTCCTTCTTAGTGGTTTTGGGAAGGAAGGGGGCCATTATATATGTCCCTGATACATTGTCCTCAGTCCATCCAGATAATTTTGCTCCCTCTTAGTCTAGTAATTCAGTCTATGGTCCTAAGCCATGCTGCTGTGGCAGGTTTGTTCCAGTAGACTTTCCAGATTTTCTCATTGTATTGAGAAATATATTTTCCATGCCAGAATCTAGATCCGTAGCCTACTGAAAAGATGGGGTTATCTCCTGCAAGGCAGGAAACATAATATCCTATTTGTTGTGATCGATAAAAGGCTACTTCGCAGTTCAGTCCAAAGATTTGAAAACATCAAGATAACTCAAAGCAACATTTTTCACTTCCACTTCTCTGAACAGCTTTTGGGATGTAGTTTCTCCTCCTTAAACCATTTGTGATGAAGTTGCACAGTTCCTCGGACGATAGAAAGTTGCACTTCTAGTTTCAACTGATGCTCTTTTTTATTTCAAACCGACTGTCATTTCACGCTTAATTTTGCATACATTTGCATCCTTTATTGTATACTTTAAAGCTGCACAAATATGTTCACGGGTGGTACGAATTGTTTGATCCGGGAGAGGACATCCAAGCAAATTGGCTGACGGCCCAAACTAACCGCGATTTTCTGTGATAGGTTTACCATATTCTGTTCAGTCAACAATTGAAGGTAACATGAGGCTGTGACTACATAGGCAGTCATTTTCGAGGGCCAGCATTATCGCTCATTAATCCACGTGCAGTCGTTCAAAATTGCTGTGTAACAGGCTTTCACCTCTTACAAGCATCGTTAAATGAACACTCACAAAGACACGCTATAAAAATTGAACTTTGAAATTAATAAAATCGGAAAACGTTATATTGCCCCAACTTTTTTGCTTCTTTCCCAGTAAGCCGATCTGAATTTAATTATTTTAATAGCTTCAGTATGTTATTATTTTTATTGTATGATGCGGAAAAAGGAGATTTTTAAAAATCGCAATGAAGGGCGCTCGACATCAATGCCGAAACGGTGATACATTTAATATCGAATGCTCGGCATGTTCACCAGTCATGCTTCTTGTGTTAACGTTATCAGCACATTCATATGCAGTCAGGATGATGTGTCAGTCGAAATATCCTGCCAGGTAGCATGTAATTATGAAATTGTTCAGGCGGTTGTAATATTTCATGCATTTCATTGGCAGAATTTTGTTGGTTGTAGGGTTTTGGTGTGCGAACGGTTAATAAACCAAAAAAAACAGAAATTTTACAGATGTAGACTAGGGAGGATTGAATTTTGTAAAGTGAAAGAACAGGTCGCACACCGATTCCGTGTTTCCAATTTAATTTCATCAAGTCCCGCCCTAATATATACTTATAAAGCCCACTCCAACAGTCCGGAAGAGCATCTTCTGAGTGATAGGCAAAATTGAACCTATATGTAGCATCATGGCGCTCATAGATGGAAAAATTGGCTCAGAAAAACGGAGGAATCGTTATTCCAAACGGGGAGGCTAGAATAGGCTTATTTCATTGTAGCCTCGTGCAAACCATTTGTTCCTTACATCGCTATGGGTCGACGGTTCCATGAGCACGAATATTTGATAATTTTTTCATGTTTCTTTCTTGAGGGCCAGTAAGATGATTGCTCTACCATCCTCAATTTCCTTTGCAAAAATGTTTTTGGTTGTGCTCATCTCCCATCTAATCCACTAGTCTCGATGTTTCCAGCAGGGTACATTTATTTAAATCAATGATTTATGCATATCAAGTGATTTTTTCATAAAAATCAATCTTTAAATCAAATTAGAAATTTTTTTTCGATAAAAGTTCTTCTATTAGTTAAAACTTCAATAATCAATGCAGAAATGCTCATTTAAAGGTGCAATTTTTTTGTTAAGTTATTATACCAAAATGCGAAAGAATATGAAAGTGAACCAACAAGGGCTTTTTACTGTACGAATTAAAAAAAATGGCGCTTTCCTTTAATCAGTCTGTCCTGAGGATTAGGTTGAAACAGACCAAAGGTTGAAAAAAACCTTTTCTACTGATGCAGAGGAAGCCACGGCTCTAAATAACTGGTTTTGTTTTATCAGTGGAGTTGCAAATTTTAAGAAGATGCTGCAGCGCCAGGTTGCAGCAGCATATGGGATTCTCATTTACTGAAACTACCCACACTTCTCCGCCCATATCCCCGCGGGACCACCGTTAAGTATTACTTCGCGAGGAGGGGCTCTGGTTTACATCAGCACAACTAAGTTACGCGTCTGTCGCACTTTCCGGGTTCGACCCAGTTCTTGCAGCTTTTCCTGCAAATATTGTTACGTTTATTGAACTTCAATTTGCTTCCGACCTCAGTCTCTTCTCCACGGAATTATGGGGTACGATAACTGCATTCAGGGCGCCATCTAACCTCCCTGTTTCAATCGCGAATCTCGCGCAATGGAACATAGCATCCTACGGGCCCTCAAGGGTAGCGGTGCATTCGGAAAAGTATGGGGACTCATCCAATCCGAAGCGATACAAGGACTTCCTGTATCCACCATGTCCCGTAAAAAACTGTGTTAGGTGGTAATTTTATTCTTCATGTTTTCGCTCGACCCATTGACCCATGCATATGACCAGTAGCTTTTTTCGAAATTGTCCACCAACAACCAACCAACACCGGCCGTCACAACATATTCTTTCGGTCCGTCGTCCGTTTCGTACCAAAGAAGTCTCTCTGGAACGTAGCTCTCGATTTTTCGAGCTAAGTAACCATGAACGCCCATTGTCAGCACCTATCAGCGGTCGGTACCTCCCGGGTCAGGTCTACAACGTTTGCTATTGGAAGAGAACAGAAAAGTTGGCACGCGGAATCTTGAGTCAAGCCAGACTCTTACTGATGTTCCGCGAGAGAGTTTCGAAAATACTCACTGACGCCGCAAATGATATAATCCTCATCGGAGGATTTATTCATCACTTCACGTGCAAAATTTCTGGTCCGCTGCCAACGGATTGCATACAAAGTGAACTTGATAAACCTAAAATTTAGCAAATATAGTCTACTCAAGACAAATTTACAGTAAACACAAATATATCCTAATTTAATTGGTTAATTTTTGAGGTTTTGTTTGTAAAACAAAACCATAGAGACGGATAAGGCGGACGACATTGCGGTAAATTTTAAATTTGAGACGTTCGTTAATATAAAGAAAACCAGTTGTGGAACGCCACTTCATCCAGGTTGCGTTAACGCGTGAAGCAATTTCATAACGCAGTTCTCCATTGACTGATAGCATTGACCTGATATATTTAAATATCTCAGTATTGGGCAGGTCACTCCCGCTGACAGTGATTGTGGATATTTCGCCGAGATCGGTCGTACAATCATTCCATTTTTTGTCAAGTTGCTCGAGATCATTCTTGCTATTAGACGCTAGGAAAACATCATCTGCATAAAGCAGTGTATAGGGCGTTGGATGTCACGAGTGACAGTCGCCATAACAAGAATAAAGAGAAGTGATGAGAGGGCGTTTCGTTGATAAGCACCAACAGAGATACGAAGCAGCCACACCTCGAACTTTACTTCTCTTTAGTGTCCTACAATCTCACTCCGCTTAGGTCAAACATTTCCAGCCAATCTGACCGGAATGGCTGAAACAACACTAAACTCCATAAAGTTTTGATAATGTGAAAAACATCTAGAAAACATTGAGTATATAGTACCACCATTGAGTATATAGCATCTAATTAGATTGAAGAATTAACACATATGGTAAAGAGGAAACTCATGAAAGAGGCAAGAGTTGATCCAAGGGACCTAGGCGAGTTGGCTGGCGAAATTTCGAAATAATTGGAAAGAAAGGACGAGAGTTCTTTGTGTCAAATTTGCCTATATTGCCCTATACTGGCGATTGGGTTAGTGTATGCTTTACCAAAGTGCATTTACGTGAAAAGCCTCGTTCTAGTCATCAGGGGTAACATATGATCGGGGATTGTCTCGTCCTCTTCATTGTAGACGCTGCGTGTTGGGGCTTTATTGCAAAGCCCTTGAAGTATAGATGTTTCCGTTGAGAACTCAACTATGAGAGTTGTTATTCTATGCTATCATATATTTGCCTAATTTCAAGGTTTCAGCCGTAGTATTAATTTGCTTAACACGAGACTACTTAAGCCCCACAAATTATGTAAGTTCTCAGTGAAATTATGCGGTGTTTCCAACGATTAATTAATTGAAATAATTAAAACTTGTTGTTTCTTTTTCGTTGGTGTGAATATTTATTCTTACAAATACCGATATTTCGAGAACCACTTGTTCCCTTCATCAGTGCTAACAAGTTTGCTCATCTGTGGACATTAAGGTTCTATTATAGAACCTTCTATAGTGTTTCCCGAAATATCGGTATTTACAAGAATAAATATTCACACCAACGAAAAAAAAACAACAAGTTTTAATTATTTCAATTATGTAAGTTCATCTTTTCACAAGAAGGTCCAACAATCAAGATGGTCGGACTCTATTCTGCATATCCTTTCCTTGGCGGATCGTACCATTGATCCAAAGGAGGTGCCTGTCTTATCATTGAGGCAACAAAAGCAGTCTTTTTGTCACTTGATGTGGTCAAAATCTGTGGATGGAGTGTCGTTTTATAAGATTTTTTCGTTTGCGAAGCACTCTGGTTCAGATGGCAGATCGCTGAAGTACGAGATATGTGTTTCTAAAAATGCAATTTTAACCAGGTTCTAATTGTTTATATTGCCCTGTTGGGTGGACACTTCACACAATTTTATTTCACAACCTAGAGAGCGGATTTTTAGAGGGCTGTCTAGGGATTTCTTTCGATTACTTCTATATGTTCATTTGAGTGTTTTCAATATCGATGCTTATCTTCAGTCTGATTTTACTTGTCTCTCTTTTCGAATCCACTCACTTTCTGAATTTACTTATCTCTCTTTCCAAATCCAGAGTGATTTGGCTAAGGCCAATAACCCGATAAGGGAGCAAACAGGTGTCACCGTAACTGATGTGTTTGAGGAAAGATGGACTCCTTTGATGCGTTGCACATAGGGAGCACCCCGCTAATTCTTACAAGACGGGACTCGTCTTTAGATTCCTGATGGATACATCAAAGGATGGGTCACGGAAGAGTCAAAATTGATAAGTTTTGTGGACAGTTTAGATAAGCAATCGGGTCTGTAAAGAAAGAAAACTACGGACGTTGATAAGTGTCTTTACACTTGCCTTGTTGAAAAAAGAAGTGAGGAAGGGAGGTCGGAACCTCAAAATACAAGTTGAAAAAGTGTATCGCACCCTAAATTTGGATGGTGAGTTTACTGTGAGTGATGGTTGGCTTTGGAGGTGGCCAAAACGGCATAGTATTGGAGAAATTGCAATATTAGGAGAGAGTCGCTCCAGTAACTCACGTGAGTCTGTTCAAATTTAAAAAAATGTTATAATTACCAGTCATTACACTGATGATCAGATATACAACTATGATGACACTGCGTTGCTTTATCGCCTGCTGCACTTAAGATCAGTTCCAAGTAAAGCCGTTTTCAAAGGTGACAAAGAGCGGGTAACACTATTATTTTGTGTAAACAAATCGGAAACAAAAGAAATTGCCAGTTCTTTGCATTGGGAAAAGCCAAAATCCACATTGTTTTCGAAGAATCGACCAACACTTTTTGCCCGTCATTTACGTAATTAGCTCCAACATGTGGATGACAGCAAATTTATTCAACGAGTAGTTTCATACATCATTTGTCCTTGGAGTTCAAAAATTTTCCAAACAGGAGAAAATTGAGCCAAAATTACTTACTTACTTTTATCGTTTCTATCTTTTGAAGTTGATGTTTATTTGTTTTTGAAAAAAAATAACATTAAGAAATAAAATTAATAGTTTGGCCTGGAATAGCATCTCCAAAGATACTATAAATAATTGTTGGAAACGTCTAGCGCCAGAAGAAAAACCAGCAAAGAATCAGAGCCTCTCACTATTAAAAATACTAACTAGAAATATAAACCCGGAGGATTTGAAATTTGTTGCAGAAATCATTGAAGAGCCGGATCTCAGTGAGAACAACCTCTACCGTTGGGCTGACGTAGATAACACCTAACCAGCTTTTCAAGCATTAGGTGATGAAGCTATCTAAACTGACGCGGAAAATGAAGAAAATGAAAAAAATGGCAAGAGCGACCGTGACCCTCCACCTTTGAATGAATAAGCTTTACAAGCAGCTGACATGTTATTGATAGACAGTTCACATTTCGATAATTAAAAGAACAATACTAAGCAAGTCATAATACCAGAAGCTGGTGCTTCGATATACGTATATATTACAGATATATGCAAATATTATAAAATTGATAGACCAGTAGCTTACTCCAAACTACAATTTTATTTTATTATTTATATATATTTTTCGGGAGCAACTTACTCCCTTCATCAGTACAAAGCTACAGCAAATATTATGCTCACCCTAAACAAACAGTTCATTTTATTGTGATATTGATACGTTATGATGACGTCATACACGTTTTAGAATGCCCGAAATTCCCGAAGTTTCACTTTCTATAACTTTGTTAATAATAGTTGGATTTCCTTAAAACTCCCAAGGTTATGCTTTATGTTATCCCTTATTCTTATGACAAACATTGTATTTCTAGCATGAATTTAAGGGGAATTTTCGAATAAATTTCTTAAATCTGGTAACACACTACTGTTAATTTTTTTTGTGCGGATTTCGGAATGAGATGTATTTTGAGGTCTAGATTTCGTTAAGATACACCACTGTCATTTTTCAGATTTTTCGGTTGGATAGATTCTGAGAACGAGACCTGTTACATTTCTTGGGGACCTTATTTTAAGCCCTCACTCCCAGTTTTAAAAAGCACTTATTGATCCCTTTCATTTGATGCCCCACACGACCATATTCTATGAAAAAAAATGTTGCACCACCCTTTCGCCCTTAAACCCAACAAAAAAATGGCGCCACTTGTTATATGTAAACGAATAAGCCGTTTCCGGATAAATCGGGTGTGATAGGGAGTAAGTTGCTCCCGAAATATATATATACATAATAAAATAAAATTGTAGTTTGGAGTAAGCTACTGGTCTATCAATTTCAGACTTAACTACAAACAGAAGGCAATATCTAACATACGAAACCAGCTGCAGCCTGCCTCCTACGCTCTTGTATGCACTGTTCGGGGCATGTCCACAATAGCCTGGCAAACAGACTACCTATACATTATGGTAAAAGTTGCTGGGGTTCGCTTATTATGGTTTACTATAGATTCAATTCAACCAAATTGCAACTGCAGTTACCGCTCTCTCGAACTTAGGATACTCCCGACAGTATGCCCGTTATCAAAGCCCTCTTTTTCATTGTAATGTGAACCTCATTTTAGACTTCCTGCTTCGGTCAGGTCAATCAGCAGCAACATACCCTCGTCAGGTGTCTATGCAAGAAATACTGGAAGCATCCCTTCAAAAAACTCTTCTCTCCAACGCAACATACAGCAAGCAGGAGTTTATTCGCTACCTTTGCTGCTAGCATGCGCACTACCATATGTCTTTCTAAGACTGACTACCTGACACCCCAACAACGAATAAAAGGGGAAGAAAAGACAACTGGAAGCTAACAAGAAGTGTGCTCAGAAGCTAGGCTAAGGTTGGCAATGGGAACTTCTAAACCACTGAAATCTCCCGGAGTAGATGGCATTTTCCCAGCACTAATCCAGAGAGGCCTAGGAATTATCTTAGAGTCTCTTCTGAGGGTGGTAGGTGGGAGCATAGCACTGGGATACATACCAAGGGCATGGAGACGGGCAAAAGTGGTCTTTATTCCAAAAGTGGATAAAAAGGATCCTTTTCACCTTAAATCTTTCAGACCAATTTGCCTAACATCGTTCGTACTCAAAACGGTGGAGAAGATCATAGACAACTATCATATATTAGTACTAACGTTCTAAAGCGTAATCCAGTACATCACTGTCAACATGCTTACCTGGCAGGACGGTAAACTGAAACTGCTCTGTATTAGTTGACAGAGGTACTACGGGATGCCATAGAAATAAAATTGCAATGTGTGCGTTTTTGGATATCGAAGGAGCATTCGACAACACATCGCACACAGAGATACAAGATGCCCTGAGTCGCAAAGGAGTGGGAAACACCCTGGCATTCTGGATGGGCAAAATGCTAGAAAGGAGGCAAATAGACGTACCGACAGGTACAAATTCTATTGTCATGAACACCACTCAAGGTGTCCATAGTACTATTCACTAGGAGGCGTAAGCTTGATCACTTGACAGCCATAACATTACATGATATGGAGATGAAACGAGAAACAGAGGTCAAATATTTGGGAAATACGCTAGACCAAAAATTACTCTGGAACACACATGTCTGAAACACTTGTCGGAAAGCCACGAGGGCTCTGATGACTTGTAGATAGACAGCAGGAAAAAAATGGGGTTGCAGCCCGAGAGAACTACTTTGGATATATACTGCAATAGTAAGGCTAATGATTACCTATGGAGCGGTAATCTGGGCAGAAAGAACCGAACTCAGCACACAAGCCAAGGAATTACATAAGCTCCAAAGGCTGGTTTGCGTGTGTATCAGTGGGACAATGAGGACATGCCCAACGGCATCCCTGGAAGTCCTGCTGGAATTAACCCCTCTCTATCTGCACATACAGATGCAGGCAAGGAGAGCAATATTCAGGATGGCCGGTAGTATGAGTGAGGCGGGGAGCTGTCTAAATCGAAGGAAGATTAATATTATTTCTAGGCGGTATCCCGAATTACTGATACCAAGGGATAACATGACAACGAGGTTTCACTTCGATAAGAAGTTTGAAACACGATGGAGTAAAAATGGCAAACTGGGAGAGCGTGGCTGCGACATACGGCTGAAACCAGCAACTGATTAGTTAGTACACTGATGGATCCCTCACAAAAGAGGGAGCGGGTGCCGGTGTAATTGGTCCAAGGAAAATGTACTTTGAACCAATGGGCAGGTACACTAGGATATTCCAGGCGGAAATATACGCCATAGACAAATGTGCCTCCTGCAAAGGATCTACAGGGGGCAGAACATAGCTATTCCCACCGATAGCCAAGCAGCGATAAAGGCACTTAGGTGGTGTGGGAATGTCTTGAGAGACTGAATACACTCAGCTCGTCCAACATGGTCTGAGTACTTTGGGTTCCAGGCCATGCTGGGTTGAAGGCAACAAGGCAGCGGACGAACTAGCCAAGAAGGGAGGAGGGACGCCTTTACACGGGTCAGAACTCTTCTGTGAAATCGGAAACAGTTTCATGGCTATGAATCTAAGAAATGAAGAGGAACGGTTGAGGGAACTACACTGGGCGGGCCTACCAGGGATGGAGCAGTCCAGGGTGCTTATTGGCGGATACAAACCCATACTCACAAACGATTGCTTGAACCTCACCAAAAAGAATCTCCGAATCATAGTGGGAACTCTCACTGGTCATTGTTGGCTGAACTATCACCTAAGGAAGCTAGGATATCTACGGACACTGCCTGCAGGTTTTGTGAGGAGTATGACGAAACCTCTATACACATCCTGGGACAGTGTCCGACACTTGTGCAAAGTAGGTCGAGGCATCTGAGAGAGCACTTAATACCAGATGCAAAACTGAAAGATCTGGAAGTAGGGAACATACTAAAGTTCCTGACGGTTATAGGCCTGCTTGAGATATTATGATCAATGGGTACACTATGATCAGTAAAAGGGGTCAAATAGTTCTTTAAGGACGCGGTGCGACTTTCCTTTAACAGAATAATAATAATAAGACTGAAATACATAGATGCCTCTTGTGTTTCAGCTTAAACTGCTCTGCTAAGGCAGGCCACATTCATTCATTCAGGGCACACAAGTAAAATGATCTAGTTCCTTGTCCTGTTACTTTCAAAGAAATCTTTTCAGGGTTTTCCTTCCATTCCTTCTTTTCCTCTCGCGTGATATTGTATAGAACTCCGATGGTCCTCATCATATTGTTGACGTCTCGGGGCACCTTCTTGTCTTCAATAAATTCGGACAGCTGGACAGTTTTAGCTCGAAGCAGATGAAGGATTTCCTGGAAGAATCCAACTCTTCGTCGATCAAAAACTCTGTCTGTCTGTCTGCTACACTCAGTTCTCTTAGCTATAACTATTAACATGAAAGTTGGTGACAGGTTTTACTGAGAGGAATTTAAAAGGGAAATTGCCTGTAGGTACGATATACGTTTAACAAAAAAATAAATTTATTTTGCACTAAAAAACTTTAGCTTAAATCAACATTTGAAAATGGTCCTTACATACATAAAAAAAGAAATTTATTCCATAATCTACATACTCGGACACATTGCTTTGTTACTTTCTCGCATCGTAAATAGACATTCATTGATGGGAACCATGTACTGGTGAACGCTTACAGGAATAGAGAATCCACGACTGATAGTTTCGATAAGCATTGGAATTTCGTTGATCAGTGTTTGAGCACATGGCACAGCTTCCATGGCTCGTTTCGACATGCAACCCCTGCGACGAGTTATGATCCAATTAAGTTGATCGTAGGCACTTCGAATTTCGTCCTGTAAGAGTCGCATCTCGCCCACAATGTTTTTGACGGGAAGTAGCACACACCGGTAAATTTGATTGATGACTTCATTAGCAAGGATTGGAGTCAAGCAACGTGCTCCGAAGGTACGGATCTCCCGGAATATCCCCGACATCTGTGTACTGACTCGCCTTAGTTCATTCTTGAGGTCATCAATACGCTCTTCGCGCGCTTGGATTGTATCTAAAAGTGGGGGAACTGAATCCAAGAACGAACGACTCATTACCCTCAGGGACGCATGGAGCCCCGTATCATGGAATCCAATGATGTTTTCTGTGAATACATTGTGGGAAAACGTCTGATGGGCGTTCTGCAAGAGGTTGCGCATGGTAGCTAGACAAAGATTCGAGGTTTCGAAGGCATTTGTCGTTGTATCACTCGCTGCGTTTAACAGTCCATTGATTAGACCCTGCAGGCCGCTCGCGCTACCACTGAGCTCATACTGTGCTCTCACATATCGAACTTGACCTAATCCCTGAATGAAAATTTTGTTGTTTATTTTGTTGCACTCAAAATGGAGGCAGGATCTCACTTACCAATGCAACGAGTATACTAACGTAAACAAATACTACTTTTGTCATCGTGTGCACGCCTATAGCTCGTTCAGAGTGTACTGCGGCAAATAATTATCGTAAGGCTTTTTATATCTTCTTTTGCCTGAAACACAAAGTGGCTTCCTAAAAAATGTTATTTCAATAATACAAACATAGAAACAAGAGGTGAAGGAAAATGGCTTTGGAAATTTGCAAGATTGTGAACTGTTGAGTATTCCTTATCTTTTCTTCATTTATTATTGCAGATATTAGTTGAGTTTTTAGATAATGAAGTGAAAATATCTATTTGTATAGGTTAGAACGTATATTCTGCAATAACTAGAACTAAATATCGAGAGAATAGTGTCTGCACAATTTTAGACAGCCAAGACTTAGAAGATTTGTGCCGAACATGGTTAGGTTGACGAACGGAGAATTATTTACGCAAAACTCTGTTTACGAAGTTCTAGATTTTTCATGACCTGATTGACTGAAAAAAGTAAGTTTTGGAAGAGAAAATGCGTCCCACTTAAATCAAGCTCAAATCAATTCTCTTCTGTTCTCGATTTCAGCTGCTTCTCTCATGACCTATATCTTAATCGTCTTTTCCTACAAACGTTTAAAAAAATTAGAGATGAGAGGGCGGGAAAGATTAAAGACTGCATCTCCTGGAAGAACTTGGAAACAGCTCAAAAGCTCATTGATTTGATATTTTTTGGAAGCATTAACTTCTTCGAGCATCGATTACAAATGCATTTCTTGGGAATGCCCAATATTTCTTTTCCTTGACTTTCTTAGATTTGATTCTTTGCTGTTCGTCTCTAGTTACTTCTCATGCTGCCGGGACAGTCTCCGTCTATCTCTCAAGGTGTCAAGAATTTTATCATTTAATACCATTTATTGCGAAGAAAGGAACCAGAAAGCTGCTGCTTCTTTCTAATGATCAATGGCTGACAGCATTCAGTGGTAAGCAAATTTCCCAAACGGCGTCTGGCCTTAAAAGTGAACATTGAATTCCTAACTGTTTAAATAGATATTTAAAAGACCCTACTTTCACCAGGCCTTCTCGAAATGTATACGAGAGGGATTTAGTCAACGCTTTCTCTTGGTTGTGACCTCATAGTAAAATATCTTACATTGCTAAGACTTGTCAGCAAAAAAAAACAACTTGACATCCCTAGCTTCACCCTGGAGTACAGCTCAGTTCAAGACGTCTTAGTTTGGCATTTAAACAATAGGCGTTTGTGCTCTAATGTGTGATCAAGGATGAGGTCTAATGATTTACATTTCAAACGAAAGTAGGTTATCAATAATTTATATTCCAGCCCGCATTATATAATTTCTACAAATGTTTTCTTATAAAAAAGAGTAGGGGCATTGCACTGTAAAACCCTTCATAATGCATGGAGATTTAATGTAACCATCAGACTCTGTTTTGTTCCCCACTCTGATGAATTGGAACGAAGTTGAAGAATTCCTCAGATAAGTGAACTAAAGAGGTCGAACTACGAATTATATCTGTCTGGCTATATAAAAAGAAAAATAATTAAATTGCATGTAGTTTGGAGTCAGCTTGTAACAAGTTAAGATGGGTAAAGTGTCGTTTTTGTTGATTGGAATCCTCACTATCGTAAGTACACGGGACACATACTTTTGAACTTTACCATTGACTCACGTGAATTGCAGGCAGTCTTCAATGCACCGCAAGTGCAGGCTGTCATAAATGACGTGGTTGCATCCCTGCTTCAGCTAGTAATCGGCATTGTGGACACAACTCAAATGATCGTTGAGAATACCTTCAATAGCTGCATGAGTACTTTACTGTCACTAAATGATGTCCATAAGAGCCTCTTGTTAACTCTACGAAAGAACCCAATGATGAGTGAACCAAACCATAGAATGGATGAGCGACTCCGGGTAGCTCTGACTGATTTAAAGGCGACCTACACAAGCTCCACCACTGGAATTTCAGGACTTGTGAATCAAATGTCAGGACGAGCAGGCCTTCTCAAAACCATCGTGGAGGGTATCCAGAACACAATGACTGGCTCAATTACTGATCTGAAATTATTTGCGGACAAATGTTTGTCGAGTAACCAGGTTGTGTCAATGTGTAACGATCTTCTGGTTTGTGCTCAAAGTGCGCAAACCATCCTCGATGGAGAACACTCACGTACACAAGAGACTGTAACGGACGTTTTTAGACGCTTCGACAACCTTTCTAGGAGACGGAGCAACTGCATATCTTTGCAATCATCTAGCGTACCTAAAGCGCTTGAATGTGTTCGTCAACTAACCAACGACATGCCAGTTTTGAGTGAAACCATTGAAATGAGCTTAATACCTCAAACAAATGTCAACACCCTGCTTTCCAGTGTCCTCAAATGTTCTACAGAAGTTATGACCAAGATTGCGACCTTATGCAAGTGACAGTATCATAGTTTTGTTTTTTGTTTTAGCGTTTTTCTAATTAAATAAAATATGTGAAACAATATATAATTTCTGAATCCTAGATTGTACCTCAACGAGCATGAGTATTTTTATTAAATACAAATCACGTACCCAATAATTTTTTTAGTAGATTTTCTATAACTAATGGTTTACTCTTCTGAGATGGGTTTGCCAATACGGATAGCTCAATGGTGGGTGGGTAATAAACTGGGTTTTGAAAGTCGACAGGTCCTGGCAATTCATTGACACAGAAAGAGAGCATGGCGGTTCTCCACTACTATCCTAGAATAAACATTTTTTAAAATTCCGACGCTAGGCACCGGTATGAATTGAATACAATATTGTAATTTTCTTGAATGACATTACAGTTTGATATCAGTTTTCGACATCCTGGCCCAGTCTTGGTTGCTCCCAGTCAATTAAAAAGAATAAAATTCTAATTTGGAAAAACATTGAAATGTCAACGAGATCTAACGAGGCGGAGTTGGGAAGGGGCAATTCATCCTGGGTCCGGAGTTTTGTGTTTCCTGCAAATTCCTCCGATTTGATTTGTCGTGCCTTTTACCTAGGGTAATGCCGCGATTGCTTTTGGTTAGACGTGATTCTGTGAATCCGTGTTCTCTTTGGGACTTCTCTGTTCCTTAATAGTCCGATTTATTTGTCTGGATGTATATCCGTTGAGGGTGATCGCTTCCCTTACCTTTTTCAATTTCTGGCGCAGATGCTTCTTGTCTGCTATGTTTATAGCTCTGTGGATGAGAGAGTTGATGACCGATTGTTTTTACGATGGGTGGTAATGTAATGTTGCATGTAGATATCTATTGGTGTGCGTCAGTTTCCTGTGGCCTAATGTGTTGTCCAACACGTCAAGAAACAGTAGGCGATAGGACGATACAACAACAGATTTAGGAGCATGAAAAGTATGTAAAACACAACCGTTTCAAAGAGTTAGCCCTAGCGGAACACAAATTGGTATCAGGGCATCAATTCTCTTTCGACAGGACCGAGATATTGTTAAAAACTGCCCCACATTACCCCCGAAAACATCATGAAGCCATTGAGATGGAAAAGCACCCAAACAATGTCAACAGGGATCGGAGTTACTCCATAAATTCTTATGAGATGTTATAATTTAATTAATTAGGGAACGTCTCGCATTTTAGGCTTGAACGCACAGACGCAGCCTTAGATCTGCCCTTAAGAAGTGAGCCGGACTGCTCCCGAAACGCTGGAAATAGAAACAAATTAGGTGGTCGAAAATTCGGAAAGTGCCCGAAATATGAGAAATCACCACCGTGGAAGCGTTAAAGTCAAAAATCGGATTAAGTGTCCAGTTTAAACCTGTACAGGTACTGAGGATATCCTCAATCCCCCGTGAGGCATAACATACCCTTAGGGCTGTAGTTAACTGAAATTTGCAACGCCTTCCCCGAACTGGAGTCGTGGGGCCGCCAACCTTAGTAAGCTGGTCTAGTCACACTTCTAGGAAGGTTTGTTCATATGCTTTTGTAAACCAGCCTGATGTCCTCTTTGACTTTGGGTAGACTCTTTTCTTGCCTCTTCACAGTTCGAAGATAATTGCTGGTAATCACTGTGTGTGCAGCCCTCGCTACTTTGGGTAGGCTCTTTTCTAGCCGTGTGACCCTCTTCACAGTTTGAAGATAATTGCTGGTAATCACCGTGGGTGTAGTCCTCCCTAACGTGCCAGTATGTATCACGCGCCAGTGGATTGACAGAGGTCAGGTCTAAAACTGAACCTGACCCCCTTTCCGAAAAGTGTTTTCGTTCCCTTCGTTGACCACAACGATATCTAACTGGGCAAAGTCCTCTAAAAGGCTTTGGCCCTTCGCGGGTCCACGCATCAAAATCCCTGGCCATTACCTTTGGACTTGGTATTCTTGCGTCGTAAACAAGATTGTCTAACATGTCTTCAAATTCGGGTAATGTCAGACTGGGTGGAGCGTATCAGCTGTACACGTATACGACGCTTATTTTCGCCCATACAAAGCCAACTGACTCACCAGTCGAGTTTGTCACCCATAGGCTACCGTCACGGTTTCTGTAGAGTTCACTTACGTTGGCGATTTCCATCTCTCATAAATGGTCGACTCAAGTAAATGCTAAGCGACCTGGCAATGACTTTGAATAAACCTCATTTTTAATCTTTTGTGTAAAACAAAACCTTATTAAAATCGGTTTACTGTCTGTCTGTCTATCCGTCTGTCACACGCATTTTTCTCGGAGACTGTATCAACGATTGGAAGTAAATTACATCCTGTTACGCCGAATTTAAGGGGAGGTCATGCAAAAGAGTGTACATTTTTTTTTACCAAATATAGTCATGTGGGGTATCAAATCAAAGGCCTCGGTTAGTACTTTCCGACGCTGGTCTTAGTTTTGATATTTATTAGAAAAGCGGGGAGTTCGGGGTGTCAAAAATGATCATTTATTTAACGGGGCCATGCTCAGAAACTGCCCAAACGAAAATTTTGAAAAAAAAATCAGGTGGCTAGGCTCCGAAATACCTTCCATACCGATATCCCTTCAAATAAAGTTAATGATAGTATCATCATCATCAACAGCGCAACAACCGGTATTCGGTCTAGGCCTGCCTTAATAAGGAACTTCAGACATCCCGGTTTTGCACCGAGGTCCATTAATTCGATATCTCTAAAAGCTGTCTGGCGTCCTGGCCTACGCCATCGCTCCATCTCAGTCAGGGTCTGAGTCGTCTTCTTTTTCTACCATAGATATTGCCCTTATAGACTTTCCGGGTGGGATCATCCTCATCCATACGGATTAAGTGACCCGCCCACCGTAACCTATTGAGCCGGATTTTATCCACAACCGGACGGTCATGGTATCGCTCATAGATTTCGTCATTGTGTAGGCTACGGAATGGTCCATCCTCATGTAGGGGGCCAAAAATTCTTCGGAGGATTCTTCTCTCGAACGCGGCCAAGAGTTCGCAATTTTTCTTGCTAAGAACCCAAGTTTCCGAGGAATACATGAGGACTGGCAAGATCATTGTCGTGTACAGTAAGAGCTTTGACCCTATGGTGAGACGTTTCGATCGGAACAGTTTTTGTAGGCTGAAGCATCTGAGCTCTGGAAAGCGAAGAGCTGGGATCCAGCACTAGCTCAGTGAATTCTTTAATCGGGTTATTGAGGAAGCTAGAACACCATCTGACTGGCAAG
Source organism: Hermetia illucens (assembly GCF_905115235.1). NCBI lineage: Eukaryota > Metazoa > Arthropoda > Insecta > Diptera > Stratiomyidae > Hermetia > Hermetia illucens. Next base: position 123,107,018 of record NC_051851.1, on the reverse strand, counting down.
AAAGTATTACAGTTCCAATATGGAAAAGAGAGACAGTCCAGCAGAATGTTCAAATTGACGTCCGGTCCGGTTACTTTCCCATACCATGACTATTTTTGAACGCATTCTTGGCAATTGTATTCGCGAAATCGTTGAAATAACCGTGAATCAAACCGGATTTCTCAAGAACTATGATACTACTCACATGCTGTGTGTTTACTCATGGAGAAACAGCGTGAGAAACATGACCCTCTTTACATTGCATTTCTGCATCTGGGGAAAGCGTTTGACCGTGTGCCACACGAACTCATCTGGTATGCTCTGCGACAACACTTAGTGCCAGAAGAACTCGTGCGCTGGGGTCAACTGTTCTACGACGATCGGAGAAGTAAGGTTTGAAGTGTAGCAAGTGTGTCAGAACCGCTTTGTGTTTCTGTTAGTGTTCATTAAGGTAACGCTCTCTCACCACTTCTTGTTATGGACACCATCGCACGGGACATCCAACGTCCAGCGCCCTATATACTGCTTTATGTAGATGATGTTTTCCTAGCATCTAATAATAACAACCGGAAACCGGAAGCTGGACGCTTCAGGTACGAAAGGTTTTGTGTATTTCTTAGTACGTAGCACGTAATATATCCATATATTATGTGAGAGTATCCACTTTCGGGTGGTATTGACATTCATAGTCTTCAATTTTCATAGAAGTAACAAATTTGAGGTATTATAACTTTGTTAGTAATAGTGCGATTTCCACCAAACTTGGTAAGATCATGCTCTATATTATAGCCTATATCACTGCAAAATTTCATGGTACTAGGATGAACTTAAGGAGGGTTTCTAACCAATTACAAAAAATTATAGTAATATACTATTATTAACTTTATTTAAACAGATATCGGCATGGAAGGTATTTCGGAGCCCAGGCAGCATATAGTGGCAGCCTCCTGATTTTTTTCAGATTTTTCGGTTTAGTAGTTTCTGAGAATGGCCCTTAAAGAAGTGATCACTTTCAACCCCCCGCGCTCCCCACCCTTCCAACGAATGTCAAAACTAAGATCGGCTTTGAAAAGTACTAATCGAGACCTTTAATTTGATACCCCACATGATTATATTTGATGAAAAAAAATTTTAAACCCCCCTTTTGCATGTATGGTGAGCCCCCCTTAAATTCGACGTAAAAGGATGTAATTCACGGTATGCGTGAGCGTTCACAGTTTCCACCTTTCTACCAAATTTGGTGTCAATCGCTTCAACCGTCTCCGAGAAAAAAGCGTGTGACGGACAGACAGACAGACAGACAGACAGTAAACCGATTTTAATAAGGTTTTGTGTTTACACAAAACCTTAAAAATGATCTCGAGCAACTTCTCCAAAAGTGGAATAATCGCCTTATGCAACACGGTCTCAGATTGAATCTGAATAAAATTGAATTTTTGACGGCCGATCCACATGAAACAGGCACAATTACTGTCAGCGCCACTGATCTGCCTAGAATTGAGCGATTTTAATACCTCGGGTCAACGTTATCAGCCAATGGGGAACTGCGTTATGAAATTGCTTCACGCATTAACGCAACCTGGATGAAGTAGTGTTCCACAACTGGTGTTCTTTGGAATCGACATATCAATGAACGTTCCAAATCCAAAATTTACTGCAATGTCGTCCCTCTAGTCGCTCTCAATGGTTTTGCGTGTTGAGCTAGTATAAAAGACAATGAATGGCGTCTTGCGGTAATGGAGACGAAGATATTGTGTTGGACTAATGGCGTGACACGTTTTGATCACATCCGAAATAAGGATATCCGCGATCGATACGGGGTTGCACCGATCGTGGAAAAATCGCGCTAACGAGAATTAATTTGCCAAGATTTGGTCTGAACATCGAAGTTATAGTGATATATAAATTATTAAAAAACTAAAACCGAATGGTTCCTTGCGACCTCCCGTTCATGTGAGCTCACTCTGTTGTGATGTGGTGTCCCTCAAGCTCCCAGAGTTATGCCTTATACCACTGCCGAATTATGTACTTCTAGCGTGAACTTAAGGGGGTTTCAGGCTAAATTCCTAAAATATGCTTGCATACTATTATTAATTTATTTGTGCAGATATCGAAATGAGATGCATTTTGAGGCCTGTGACTTTTTTCAGTTTTTTCGGTTGGATGGGTTTTAAGACGAGATCTGTTTCAAATTTTGGTGGTCATACTCTGAGCCCTTACTACCCTACATGAGCACACACCACACAAACTAGGCCCCTTCCTTTTGAATTGGTGTCGGGTGGCAGACAGATAGACATCGACTCGATTCTAATAAGATTTTGTGTCACACAAAACCTCAAAAAAGTGTCGGATGAATTGGCATTGCAAATCTTCAAGAGCGCGGAAGGGAGACCAAATTATGGAGGAACATTCAAGGGTATTACGCCTAAGGAAGTTGAGGTAAAGTCGTCGGAGGAACCTAGGATAAAACCAAACATCTTGGAAATGCGGTTGATAATGTCAACGAAGTGGGAATTAAAAGAAAGCTTGCCCCACCCTTAGTCTTGAGAGGAGTTTAGAGGTGATAGAGTTTGCCTGCCAAGAGAGGAGAAAGGTGGAGGAGGTGCTTAGTGCATCGAGTGCCATTTGCTGGCATGTTCCACAAAGTACCAGAGTATAGGATTTGATACGATTACAGGAGACTACAGTCCAGTGGAGACGAACCAGAGGTAAACTATTCAAGATCGTCTGCATAAAGCGAACTCGGCCAAATGAGGGTAATAAAAATAGTCTGGAATCTAATGTAGAGCCTCTGGGAATTCCGGAGGAAGGACAGAAGGAACGCGATGAGTAACCATGCAAAGAAACTCTTCGGCAACGGTTTGGCAGGTAATAAGAAAGAGATGAGCAGAGTGAAAAGGGGAGGTTGGGCAGAGGAAGTTCGGGGGGGAAATTATTGGCGTCAATGGCATCAAAGGCTTCAGAAAAATCGATGTAAATAGTGTTTTCCTTCCGCAATTAACAACGAAGTTGGTAAAGCCCAGGAGGTTTGGGGCAGTAGTTTTCACAAAAGCCTGCTGTTCCTTCGCTATTGGATGAATGAAGTGCGCCGTCGAGCAGTAGTTGGCGTATCTCTCGAGAGGAGAGAGAAAGAAAGGTATTTTAGAGGTAGAGTAGGATCTCCACATTCAAGGATAAAGGAGAATAAGGGCCTCTTTCCATTTTTCGAGACTTTTGTTGAAGATGTCACACAGGAAGAGGAATATATATTGCAACAAGGAGAGGAGGAGAGGTTAGGAGTTTGGACCAGTCAACAGCGCAACATCCGGTATTCGGTTTAGGCCTGCCTTAATAAGGAACTCCAGATATCCCGGTTTTGCGTCGACATCAACCAATTCGATATTCTTAAAAGATATTGGGATTAAGTGATTCGCCCACCGCAACTCATGGGGCCGGATTTTATCCACAATCAAACGATCATGGTATTGCTCATTGATTTCGTCGTTGTAAGGCGACTATGGTGGATAGTGATGAAGAACTTTTCCCTGTAGAGCGGATGCAATATTTAGAAATGCATCTAGCTACCAGAGCAAAATAACATAATACAAGACTTCAAGAATAACAGGGTGGTCACTTAAAACTATTTACGAAAATTCTACAACTTGTCCGGATATAACAATCAAGCTGATCATAGACCCAACTGGTGAATTTCTAGCTCAAATTGGGGGCCTTGGTGTGAACGTTTAGCACTGGGATCTATTGGTCGTCGTAAACAAACGAGTAGAGGCAATGTTCACATTCTACGGAAATGGCGAAAATACAAGGGATGGTGCAGCCAGCGCCCCTTACCTGGCTCTTCGAGCCCTAAAAAAATTGGCGAAGGAATGAACATTTGAATTCCAAGTGTTAGAAGAAGATTTTTAAGTTGGCGCTGTTTTCTCTGATGGTACTGAAAAAGTTAGCCAACTACAACAGTTGAAGTCAAAGAAACTAGCCAACCACAACATGACCCCATAACCATACTCAACAAAGGAAATCACTAAACTAGTTATGACGACTGCAGCAACTGAACGAGAAGTCTGATTGCCCCTAGATTTCAATACTACGGAGAAGGAGATGTTGGCTATAAATATGCCTCATCATCGGAAGGATGATAACGCAAGAAATATGCATCAGTAAAACAAACTGGGATGAGGGCATCGACGATGAACTCAATACGAGATGATTGGTATCCCGTGAGCAGTTACAGGCATTGTAAAGCCATTCCTTTGTGCACTATGAGGTCATGCATGCATCGGAAGCCGAAGACGCAGCATTCATATATCCGCATACAATGCACAGATGGTACGGTCATAATAAGTCTACTTACTTCTAATTCCAAGGTGGGTCTAACAAAAGTGTTATCGATTCCTCGATAACTGCTGACTGAACTAATGAAATCTAAATTGGAGGCAAACGGATAGTTTCTCAGCAAACTGCATTACTGGACAGACTCCACTACTATACTTTTGTGGATTCAAAAACTCGCATTTAGGTAGATAACATTTGTCGAGATCACTCAAAGGATTTATATGATGGGCAGATCCAATTCAGCTGATTCAGCAGTTCGTGGAACATTCTCTTAACTAATGTCGTTATTAAAAGGCTGCGATATATGGATAAGAGCAAGCTTGGTTTCACATTAAGCGTTTCAAAGCTCGTCAGAGTGATCTCATGGTGCAGACGATGGATTAGAAAGGTAGGCAATGCATTTCGATGAATTAAGGGGAGCTGAAAACATATGTGTACAAGCGGAACAATGTGGCACCTTTGCCGATGAAATTAAATTGCTCGCCGATTTCCCAACAGCCCACTGATAAGATTAAACCCATTTTTGGATCCAGAACCACTGCTCAGGGCCGAGAGAACGATACAAAAGAGATTGACATGTGAGAGCAGGAAGTATCCTATTATACTGCAGAAAGGACATTTGGTATTGTTCCAATCTAGGCCAAGATGTGTATCGTGACAATAGAGTAATGTCATTGGTTGTTAAGAATATAATATATCGAGACTACAGTTAGCGCTATCCGGGCACCACCGAGCAATGAAGTATTATAATATTGGGTTGGGCAAAAATAAATGTCGTATTTTGTTAATAAATGGCGACACTTAAACATATCTTGCGTTGTACTTATTGCATCGGGTCATATTATACGGCGATCTGAAGACGATAATCTGTGCTACAAGTGTCTTTTTGACAGTGTTGTGACCGTACGTCCAAATGCAACGAAAGTGGTCGAAAAAATTTGTGAAGTTGATGAACCCGATACTGTAACGATTTGCACAGCACAGCGTTGGTTCTATCGATTTCGTTCTGGTGTAGTGAATGTTGAAGATACACCGCGTACTGGTAGGCCAATTCTCATAGAAACCGATAAAATCGTCGAAATCATCCAAGTAGACTGGCATGTGAGCATTCGCTCGATTGACCAGGAACTGAGTATAGATCATAAAAACGTTTGGAACCGTTTGCAGAAGATTGGATTCCAAAAAAAGCTGGATGATTGGGTGCCACACGAGTTGACGCAAAAAAACTCTTGGACCGAATCAACGCCTGCGATGCACTGCTGAAACGGAACAAATTCGACCCATTTTTGAAGCGGATGGTGATTGGTGATGAAAAGTGGATCACGTAAGACAACCTCAAGCGAAAAAAATCGTGGTAGAAGTGCGGCGAGCCAGCCCAAACCATCGCCAAGCCCGGATTGACGGCCAGGAAGGTTTGCTGTGCGTTTGGTGGGATTAGAAGGGAATCATCCACTATGAGCTGCTCAACTATGGCCAGACCCTCAATTCGGTCCTCTTTTGTGAGCAACTCGACCGTTTGAAGCAGGCGATTGACCAGAAGCGGCCAAAATTGGTCAATAGTAATGGTGTTGTGTTCCACACATCTTTGGTGACTCGCCAGAAGCTACGGGAGCTTCGATGAGATGTCCTATCGCACCCACTGTATAGTCCGGACCTGTCACCAAGTGATTACCATCTCTTCCGGTCCATGCAAAATGCTCTTGGTGCTATTAAGTTGGTCTCAAAAGAGGCTTGCGAAAAACTCAGACAGCCAAGTTTTTTGCAAATAAGGAGGGGATAATGAAGTTGCCTTCTAAATGGCAACAAGTTTTTCCACAACCTAATACTTTTGGTATTTCGAATATTTTCTATCTTTCAAGAAATTACATGCCAGCTTTCTATCAAATAGAACGCGTGACCAGAATCTGGTTCGACTTGTGAACTAAGTAATGCAAGTGCACTAGCGGCGGTTGCACTCAATTTATATTTTTGGTTGCTTTTATTCAGCACTTTTGTATGTTGAGAGAAGACTATACCACAAATTTGCTTGAAGAATCATATCTTCCGAGGTTCATTATATTATTTTAAAATTTGTATAAACTTGAATCCGTGTGATGGGGGTAAGCTTGGTGTCAAGATTGGTCTTCAAAGGCACAAACAATAATGTCTATTAAAACGCATATTCATTCGGGAAATATAGTTAAGTTGATTTAATGTTAACTCAGCCGATTGTCAACCTTGGTTGCTATAATTGCTGGTCATCCATTTAAAACAACTTTTACCCCCCAAAACGACGACAATTAATTGCTTCGAAATTGGTTTCAATGATGCTCTCGTTGCAATGGAGAGGATACCCCCACATGTTATCATAGTAACCAGATCCTGTTTTCATAATACTAGGACCGTGCACAGTGGCTAAAATATCCCAGATAATTGTTTTCAATAAGTGACGCGAAATTAGAAGCACTTGCTATTCTCGCAGGCATCAAGTCCAGGATTGGCGCATGTTTATGTCGGTCCTGTATGTATAAATCCATGCACGTTTATATTCGGCTTTTGTATGTTGAAACGCAAATTTGATCCTGCCCGCTGAAATCATGGCATATAAAATGTTAACCGGTGTTTATACCACCCGGTTCATCCATTTGCGATGGTAGGCCTACTTTCAATGTTGTCCTGGGGCTTGACTTTATACCAAATTCTCTTTGAAGTTATTAGTGGCGTGACTCGTTGAATCATAAAATTAAAACGCCTCTGAAGTTACATGTCGACCAGCGGTGGTGATTAGAACTACATTTATCCGAAAACCCATTTAAGTGAGAGTATGCCTATGTGAAGCCCTGCCATGCTTGGCATATGAACTACCGGGCAGGGACATCGTTTATGCCATTTTTCAGGATGGGATTTCGCTTTTCACCAAATTCCAGGTAGCCTACATGGTTATTTCGTTGTTTTCCTTGGACGTCAACATGTTGCTGATGTGTTTCTGCGGTGTTGTTTTAAAGGGATCTATTCCCAGCTATAATTTAGAAATAACTTTTAGGACAAGCACACGATCAATATATAAATTAGTGCTTGTGATGAAGTGGGAAGTATTTATGCATCCATTTTGCCTGTTCATGGTGCTACATATTTTATCCTAATCGAGCATTTTACCATCCGCAGTGACATTGGGCTGTTTGCTTGAGGTTTTAGTTAATGTACTGTTTGGCGAAATTAAATGATGTTTTACTAGTGGTATGAAGTGGTTTCGGATGAAATTGAAAGGTTTGTATAACTTTGCTCGAAAACAAGAACTACGCTTTATAAATTTTTGGATCACCTGAAATTTATTTACGCAGAAAATACCGGACTCCTGATCTGAGGCAGAATATGGGCTAAAACACGTTTCTGTCGCTTCACATCCGAATTCAACCAAACGTGGCCGCACATCTCCCTACCCCACGCCTATTTATCGCCAATCTTGCAAAAAATAGTATACCCCATAGTACCCCATAGTATACTACAACTGGTCCAAGTAAAGTGAAAGTTGAGAAGACAATGGTAGGCAGATCTCCGGACCTAAAAAAAACAATTGGCCAGAGCAAGTCGATCGCTGCATGAAAAGGGTCAATGGGAACAGGAGTTCCAAACTTAAGAGGTTTATCGCCTACTGAAACAACTAATTTTTCTCTGTCGAAAGCTACAAAAAAGTTGAAGAGACCTTCTCAATGCGAATCGCCGCTGAGATCAGAAGAAGTGATGCCGAGAAAGGGGCGGCACTTGAAAAACACCTGCAAAAGGTATTTTTTCGCCACTCCATCTCCGACAGATGGAGTCAAGGCTTCCAAAAATATACATGGCCACACCGAAGGGAAGTTTCTCATTTCGACCCAAACTAGTTGCTTAAGTCTTCAGAGAAAAAATGAATCCAAATGACGTAATCACGGAAAAATGTTGAAGGAACTTTCAGGTATTGCAATTATTCACGTGACTGACGTATTCAATGCAATTCTACATCTCGCCTATTTCCCCGAGCTTTGTAAGGTTTTAAAAGTTACAATGATATACAGTCCAGGTCATACAGGCCTACAAATGTGCTACCCATCCTCTCAAAGGTGTCGAAAAATGACTACATTCCAAAATATTACCAGATTTTGTGTAAAACAAAATAATTCTTCAGCACCAGTTTAACTTTTGAGAGAAGCATGGTACAATCATTCACAGAATCGTCTCTGAGATAACAAGTGCACTGGAGAATAGAAAATATTGCTCAGCGGTCTTTTTGAATGTGGCGCAGGCCTTCGACAGAGTGTAGCACGAAGGCTTGATTTTGAAAATAATGAATCTGCTACCAGTACAGTTTCATGGAATTTTAGAAAATGTTCTGTTCGAGCGCAAAATTCAGAATGAAATACAAAAGCTCCACGTCTCACGAGTACAACATCCAAGCTGTCGTTATAAAAAAAATCTTTAGGATAAACAGGGACCCGGGATGGCAAGAGAGATCTGTATCGATTTGTCAAAAGCCGACACCAACGCGCACATAATATCGAACACTTCTGTTGCGTTAATAATAAGAACGACCGTTCCAATATGGACAAAGAATTGCCGTCCGATCCGGCTGCAGCCCCATACACGGAACATTTTTGAACGCATTGTTGACAATTGTATTGGCGGCATTGTTAAAATAACCATGAATCAAGTCGCGTTTATCAAGAATTGGTATACTACTGACGCAATACACCCTTCACCGTTACTCACGAAGAAACACCGCGAGAATCATCGCCCTCTCTACACAGCATTTCTGAATCGGTATGCTCTGCAGCAACACCTATTGTCAGAAGAACTCGTGCGCTGGGTTAAACTGCTCTACTGCGACCCAAAGCGGAGTAGTAGCCCGAAGTGTGACAGGTATGTCAAAATCGCTTCGTGTTTCAATCGGTGTTCGTCAAGGAAGTGCACTCGTTTTTAAGGTTTTGTGTAAACACAAAACCTTATTAAAATCGGTTTACCGTCTGTCTGTCTGTCTGTCTGTCTGTCTGTCCGTCACACGCATTTTTCTCGGAAACGGTTATAGCGATTGACACCAAATTTGGTAGAAAGATGGGAACTGTGAACGCTCACGCATACAGTGAGTTACATCCTTTTACGTCGAATTTGAGGGGGGGTCCCCATACATGCAAAAGGGGGGTGTAAATTTTTTTTGCATCAAATATACTCATGTGGGGTATCAAATTAAAGGTCTCGGTTAGTACTTTTCGAAGCCGGTCTTAGTTTTGACATTTGTTGGAAAGGTGGGGAGTGCGGGGGGTTGAAAATGACCATTCCTTTAAGGGGGCCATTCTCAGAAACTACCAAACCGAAAAATCTGAAAAAAATCAGGCAGCTGCCACTATATTGTGCCTGGGCTCTGAAATACCTTCCATACTGATATCTGTACAAATAAAGTTAATAATAGTATATTACCATAATTTTTAGTAATTGGCTGCAAAATCCCCCTTAAGTTCATGTTAGCACCATGAAATTTCGCAGTGATATAGAGTATAACATAGAGCATGATCTCACCAAGTTTGGTCGAAATTGCACTATTACTAACAAAGTTATAATACGTCAAAGTTGTCGCTTCCTTGCAAATTCAAGACTATGAATGTCAATATCATCCGAAAGTGAATATTCTCACATAATACATGTATACATGTATATGCATTTATTACAAGCTGCGTACTAAGAAATACACAAAACCTTTCATATCTGAAGCGCCCAGCTTCCGGTCTCCCGACTTGTTTTCTTATTGGGGATACTGTCAAACGGAACATCCCGTATATACTGCTCTATGCCGATGCTGTTGCCAGCATCTCATAATAAAGCTACCCTCGAACAATTAGGCCAAAAGTGCAACGACCACCTCATGCAACATGGTCAAGGACTAAATCTGAATAAAACTGAATTTTTTATACCCGAACCCATTGAAAAAGGCACTATTCCTGTTCCTGACGTTCTGATCGTCAGATGACTTCAGGGCTGGAGAGTACAGTAGGTGTGATAAATGTTCCATCCAAGCTTTCTTTCGCTGATTTTGCTGTGTGAGACGGAGCATTGTTATGCAATAAAATTATTTTACTATGTCCTTTACCCTGTTCTGTTTTTGGATCAATGCACAGTTTAAATTAATCACTTGTAGGGGATAGCGTTATGCAGTAACGGTTTCGTAAGGTTCGAGATTCATAATACATAATATCAATCTGGTCCCACCACTGGTCGTCGTGCTTTTGTGATTTACTGGAGTCCTCCTTATCTTTCACATTAAAGTCACCACAATTTTCGAAACCTTGACTTACATGCTTATATCGAAGGAGCGTGCTGATCAGAGGTCTCTACCAGTCTATCTTTGATTTTTTTTAGCCGAAAGGAAGTTAGTTTGTTCGGTCTGAGGATTTTGGTGTGAGTCTCTCAGATTTGAGAATTAACACCACCTTCGCGTCCCGAAAGTTTATTGGAATGCAAACGAGTGCCATGCATTTCACGGTATATTTTGTATTTCGGGAATTACCAGGTGACGTAAATGGTTATCAGCAAACATTCAATGAAACCCTTTTTTGATAAACGTACAATGTGAGAAATGTGAATAGAGTGACTTTCTACCGAGTGACTACCTAGCTCTGTAATAAACTTTTAGGGAGAAGATCATCTCGGTAAAAAAAAGTATGGGCGAACAGCATTCTTCCCCCGAGATTTATAACGCTTAAATGACACTCACGCATTTGTCCTTAAACAGTTCTATATTTAATGTTAATCTAATTAAGACAAGTATTATTATTAAGTATTACACCTTGACATACCATCGTGTCTTACATATATTACAAAATCATCCTATATTATGATTGCTCCTAGAATCGCTACATTTTTTTTATCGGAGGCATTACCTCTATTCAGTTGACACTTCGAAGCAGTGAGGTTTCTGATATTTTGGGCTGGCCTCATGATTGGCCTATTCTGTTTGCCATAAATTTTCGACCCCTTAACTATCAAATGTGCAAAACAAAACCTTATTAAAATCGGATTACTGTCTGTCTGGCTGACTGTCTGTCATATGCACATTCCTCACTCCTATCGATATGAAATTTGCTGAAAGTAGGTAAGAACTGGGCACTCCCACCCATGCAGTGTGTAACATCGTTCAACGTTTAGTTTAAAGATGGTCCTCATACATATAAAAGGGCGTGTACATTTTATTTACCCAATATAGTCATTTGGGTTATCAAATTGAAGATCGATTAGTACTTGCCAACGCTTACCTCAGTTCTGACATTTAGTGCAATCAAAAGCCACCCAATCGAAAAATCTGAAAAACGCAAACTATCTCATCAAAATCAATATCACAAACACTATATGACGACTAGGCTCCGAAATACCTTTCATACCGATATCTGCTCAAATAAATATAATAATTGTATATTAACGTTTCGTGTAAAATAAAATCTTATTAAAATCGTTTCACTGTCTATCTGTCTCTCACACGCACTTGCGCACTATGCGAACTATGAAGTCCCACGCATACAGTGAGTGGCATAAATTTAGGTGGAGTATAAAGGGGGATGTAACAATTTTTCTGACCGAATATATTCATGTGGCGTATCAAATGAAAGATCTCGATTAAGCGTAAGTTTGAAAACGCGCGAGTAAGGAGTCAAAATTTGTACGCTTGATATGAGATAGGACTCATTTTCAGAAATCACCCAAATATCAGGGCGGTGCGCTTATATGAAATCTAGATCTCAAAATATGCCTCAATCGGATATTTGCTCAAATAAACTTATGGATAGTATATTACCAACATTTGGAAATTGACCGGACTGCCTTTTTTTTCGGGGAATCTTCCATCAAGATGGCGTTAGTAATAGCAGTATTCAAATTTGAACTTACATACAAATTGGGAAATCGAAAGCCGGACGCTGCAGATATGAAAGGCTTTGTGTATTTCTTATATAAAAATATTTGATTGAACATTTGCGCCGTTTGTACTTTGCACCTAATGCATATTGTCTATTATGCCAAAACATTGACTTTACCGTGATACTGACATTCAAAATCTAAGAATTTGCTCTGAAACAACAACTTTGACCTACCATAATTTTGTTAGTGATGGCGCGATTTTCATCAAACTTGGCAGGATTATATTATACCTTATGCAAAATTTTATGAGTAGTAAGTAGCAATTTACAATTAATGACTTTATTTGAACAGATATCGGTATGGAGGTTCGGAGGAGATTCGTGTTTTCCTTCAGATTTTTCGATTGGGTAGATTCTGAGATCTATGAAAGAAATGACCACTTTCCAGCCCTCTCCCTTCCCCCTTTTGCATTAAATGTCGGAACTGACGTCGGCTCCTGGAGATGAAGCACCAACAAATGATCTTCACAATCACCTGAGGAACGTTTTCATAAATACGGCCATAAACACACTTGGCCCCAGCCGCAGAAGGGTCGGCACGGATGAATGTAAGTTAGCAACGGAATGAAAGAATGCTGCATACCGAGTAATGCTGCATTTTCAAAGAACGCGGCCATCCGCAGAGACTTATCACGAACGGCGGAGAAGCGACTTCGCAGACGGAAAACGGATGCCTGGGAGAACCAACAAGTCTGTGAATTCGAAAAGTACAGGGAGCAACCGCACCAGGTATGGAAGTGTTACCAATAAGTCAGCAGGATGAAGTCTTACACTCTTTGATGTTCATCCTGCCGAGATAAAGTGGGAAACCTGATTTACGACAGAATGGGCATGTTGGAGCGATGGGTTGAGTACTTTGATGAACTATTGAACAGCCAGAACATCGGCGAGTTGGAGGTCCCGCCAACTGATGAAGACGGACAAATACTGCCACCACCAAGTATAGAAGAAACAGTCGATGCAATTCATCGGCTTAAAAATCATAAGTCGTCAGGATCCGATGGAATTACAGCCGAATTGGTTAAATATGGAGGCGACCAATTATACCAAGTAGTTCATCAACTTCTGCTCAAGGTATGGAATAGCGAATCAATGCCTGACGACTGGCAAAGCGATGATCTTTTTATCGACTTTAAAGCCGCCTATGATAGCATAGCCAGGGTAAACTGTACACGGCCATGAGAGAATTCGGTATCCCGACGAAATTGATAAGACTGACTAGGCTGACCCTGACCAATGTGCGAGGCCAGATAAAAGCAGCACGGTTACTCTCAAGACCATTCAACATCAACAACGGCCTATGACAAGGAGATGCCCTATCATGCGTCCTCTTTAACCTGGCCCTCGAGAAAGTGATCCGTGATGCTGAAGTAAATTCAAGAGGTACGATCGCCTTTAAATCCACCCAACTACTGGCCTATGCTGACGATCTCGACATCATGGGAAGAAGTACCTGAGACGTACAAACTGCCTTCATCTAGATCAAGCAGGCGGTAATTGGCGCGAGATGTTGGGCTACACATTAATAAAGGCAAGACGAAGTATTATATATAGTGGCAACGTCAGCATCAAAAACCAGCCAACCAATAACATCAAACCGCACTGGTTAAACGGGAAGAATAAACATAGGTGACTACAACTTTGAGACCGTTTACAATTTCTCCTACCTAGGGTCGAAAATCACAACCGATAACAGCTAGGATGGTGAAATCCGCGCACGGTTGTTGTTAGCCAACGGAGCCTATTTCAGCTTACAAAAACTGTCCTGCTCGAAACGTCTCACCGTAGGATCAAAGCTCTTACTGTACAAGACAATGATCTTGCCAGTCCTCATGTATTCCCCGGAGACTTGGGTTCTTGTGAACTCTTGGCCGCGTTCGAAACAATAATCCTCCAAAGAATTTTTGGCCTCTACATGAGGATGGACGATTCCGTAGTCTGCATAACGGCAAGGTCTATGAGCGATACCATGATCGTCAAGTTGTGGATAAAATCTGGCTTAATAGGTTACGGTGGGCGGGTCACTTATGGATGAGGATGATCCCACCCGGAAAGTCTATAACGGCAATATCTATGGTATAAAAAATAGGCGAGGCAGACCCTGCTTGAAATGGAGCGATGACGTAAGTCAGGACGCTAGACAGCTTAGGGATATTGAATTGGTGGACCTCGGTGCAAAACCGGGATACCGGTTGTTGCACCGTTGATGATGATGACGTCGGCTTTGAAAAGTACTAATCGAGACCTTTCGTTTGACACCACATGACTATATTCGGTGAAAAAAATTACACCGCAAGCTATCGCTGTCGGTGCTTAGTAATGTACTTCATTTCCCTATGATTTTGCCAGTGTTCTATGCGACATAGTTTTCAAGCGAGCCACTCGCCCGAGAGTCTTGAATAGCGGGTTTCATTGGATGGCATAGTCCGCAACGGCATTGTTACTTATTCAACGCCACTTCTGCCTTCTGATCAACACGGCTACAGGTTTTTCACCGATTAAGTTCTTCGTTCCTAATTGTATCAAGCCAGAATACGCCGGTAATAATAAGCAGACATGAGTTGATGGAACCTTAGAGCTTACTTTTCATTTACCAATTCCATATAGTAGCACAAAGAGAACATTGTCCCGGAACAGTATCAATTTGATGTTAGTGTTGCATTTCCATTTTGGACTGATACAAAGAAATGGGCTGTTAATGCACCGAGAAAATCAAGTTCGGTTCGGATGGAGGGTATTAATGATAAACTCTCTGTCTGCGCTGCCGAAATCTTTCTCAAAATAGATGAATGGTGACCTCGAAATCAATGAAGCGGTGATCTACACTAAAGACACTATTTCACAATGATCCGGACGGTATTAATGTGGCCGGTACCGGGGATCGAGAACAAAAAGCAGTTTGCTTTTGGTTGATCAAGCTTTTGAGGTGTTTCTTTCATTCCAGGATGATTTTAGCTAATGTTTTCGCTACGATATGGAGCACGCAAGTACATCTCTTATTGCCGCACTAAAGATGGGCCTTCTCCTTTGTAATTTTAACGATCATCGCCTTCTCTACTCAGGCTATCAAGATTTATGAGTAGAGAGGAATTTACTCCCGTTTTATCGCGTACATGGCAAAAATAATTCCAATTTTGTTAACAGAAAGGTTCCATATGCACATGTTGCGGTGGCTTGTCATATCATTCATAAGAAATGGAGCTTCATTGGAGGCTGACAGTCCATTCCGCTGTAGAGAGGCGAAGCTGCAACCAAAGGAAACCGGACCAACAAACACTGGTACTTTTCGACGCCGATGTCAGCACCTCTTTTTTGCATACAATCAGAAGAAAACTTCGCAATGTTGACAGTCTGATTATTTAATCAAATTCGTTGCCGCTTAGTGGACACATATCTGACATTTCGGCATACCTTGTGCTGATAGCTGAGTGGTTAGAGCGCAATGGTATTTGTATCGTGATTTGACGTCGGATACCAGTCGACTCAGCGTCGAATGAGTACCTGAGTTAAATCAGGGTAATAATCTCGGGCGAGCACAATACCTGTAGTGCACCGTTACGGTCTTGAATGAAGTCCTCTAACACACTTCAAGACCCTGATCCAATATAGATTGTTGCGTCAGCGATTATTACTATTATTATTGCGCTCGAACAGTGTACCATCGTTAGCGAGGCAGTGTAAGTTACAGAAGTTACGAACCTTTCACTGTTCTTGCTACCGTCACCAAGACCGTGCTTCCCTATGACATATCCCAGTAGGGCCTTGTCAGATCTCAGCCTCCAGCTCCTCTATGTCGGAAATCTCCGTTGGTGCGCCACACTTTTATGATGCTTATTAACTTAGAACTTAATCTTGCAGTGAAGATTCTGCTAGAAACTGTCTGGTAGATAATGAGGGCGGGCTTCCAGCAGTCAATAGCAATAGTCGGACAACTGATTGGCGTCTGCAATCACTAAACTTCTCAGAATACAAAAGTGCAATGCTGCAAGTGGGGACGGAGTACTTTCTAGAATCCCATTTCTCATTTCACTTAGCTTGAACCGACCATTCTGGAGAACCTCGATACCGTTATTAAGAATCGTGGGTACATCTCAGAAACGCACGCTCCCTATATATATATATATATATATAGGGGAGCACAGAATATAGCCATGTGGGCCAAAGGGCAGCTGCACTTTTCGAAAATGAACTCAGAACGTGTCGCGCAAAAAGTGTAACAGTTTTCGTTCTCAGCACCTATCCAACCGAAAAAATTGAAATCTTAGTTTCAAAATCCGTCCCATCATATTTGCTCAAACAAAATTACCCCCTTAAGTTCTTCCTACTAAACGATGTAGGAAGACAAGACAACCTTTTAGTACATCATTTACATATTTCTAGGTACAAGGTTGTGATTGCCGTCTGTTTCTTTGTTCGCATAACGATAAAGAGCACCAATAATCATCGGCAGGCACGTTACAGGTCTTTGTGTCGAGTAGTTTCCATCCTTCTCTGGATCGAGTTGACCTGTCTATGTAGAGTATGTGGTTAAGAAATGGATCGTGTCACCAGCTGTAATAAAAGTGTTCTGCATCAGCCCCTCATTAAATCACTAGCCATTATAACAACGATGCGCAGATCCTCAAAGATGGCAAACCATAGTGAGTTTGTGAGCTACCAAAAGTATGGAAGTTTACAGCCATCTACACCGCCTTCACGCTTTCTTGCTGAGCGCAAATGTCGATGTACCTGTTCCGGAAGGGTCCTACAGATTTTCTCGTCTTACCAGTGAGTGTAGCAACATTTAGGGTTTGGAGATGAATTTATATGGTTCGGACTAATTTGCCTCCTTACGAGGTCTCGAACGAGGTGCACGTCCTAAGTGTGCGCCTGCGAAACTTGCCATATCAACAGTAGTTTTGGGAACTGAGCTATAGGTCCCCACCTTATACTTTCGCACACCGTTACATGGCGATAGTGTTTTTCGTTTATGACCTATAGTATGACGTAAGGCATACACAACACTTATGACAGTTATCACACAATTTTCTGAAGGCTAGGGTCTGATGAAAGACTACAGTATAGAAAGATTGCCTGTCAGGAGTGGTTTATTATTAGCGGCCTTTTATGTGAAGTAGGCTCTAATTGCTAGATTTCCTACCTGATTACGACAGTCCATGAATTAAATTCAAAAATACAAACCTTTAAGCTGCACTTACAATTTTAATCATTCTATTCACACAGGATTCAGTTGTAATAAATGGGTTACCAACGTCTGCAGTTCAAGTGCATGTGACTCTTTCCATTGTTTTCTATGCTTATTTGGGCCACTCAGAAATACTATTTTTTTTCTAATTATTAGACCAGACCGTCAACCAGCTCAGTTGAAGTTCGTTGATTTCACATTTTTGAAATTCTAGAGCATTTCACCCCATGACCTACTGCAAACATAGACGCTCTTAACCAAATATTAATTATGGAATTCAGTGGATACCCATTGTGTTTGCCTCCCACCGAGTGTTCTTTTTACACATATTTATAGGAACTGAGAATTATCAAACTCAACAAGTAGCGTATTTGCGAACCAAAGAACAAAAGTCATATGAGATTTGGGTGTAAGCTTGTAAACGCAAAGCAACTTAAATATCAGGTACTCAAGCATGCCTTCGCCGTTTGGTTATTTTCAAATATCCCCCAGTGAAAACAAATCTTTGCACGTTGTGTTTTCATTATTTCAAGGAGCATTAAAAGCGTTATTTATTCATGTGTTTATTTATTTAAAGACAATTTTACAGATTTTTGAAATGCCGGCGATATTATCACCAAAACGCCATTTATGTAAAACTTGGCCTTTCATGCCTATCTAAGTTAACAAAAATCGCCACTAATACTTACGCTTTTAGAGACTTATGGCGACCTTATCTAGTTCGAATGAACTTGCGTGGGTGATTTCCATTGTTTAACCTATGGGATTTCTTTGTTCGTAGGAGGCAAAGTGCATAGCGGATCATCCTAAAATTTGGAGACAAAAATCGCAATCATTTCCCGGTGGAGATAATGCTCAAATGCAAGAAGATCTGATGAGCTGAACCCAAGTTGGTACTTAGTATTGATGTGCTAACTCCAGATGGGAAAAATCCTGAAAGGAATATGGACGCCTTATGAGTTTATGGTAGAAAATATGGAAAAATGCAACCAGTAACCACTTGCGAAATTTTAATGGAAAAATAGAAAAGAAAAAATCGCTTACATCGCATAAAATTAATATTTCTAAAACTCTGAACACAGGGGATCATCAAACAGCTAAATCCACCACAATTTACAATTTTCATGATAGTATCTTTTTGAATACCAAATGGAAAAAAAAAAAACACATTCATGACACATTCGCAATCTCTCCCATTTATTTAAAAAGAACCATTTTTTTATTAAGCACACATGGTATCTACATTTTGAGATATCTTCGTCGAACATCTATTAATTCCTTCCAACGTTTTTGCAACATCTGCACCAGGTATATCCGCTCGAACCGAATCGATTATATCAGGCAATTCTGTAGTGAGTACCTCAATGCAAGGAACAGCGTTTTTAGGATTCATCAAGGTGCAATGCGCCATACGCATGTGGATATTATGTAATTCCAGGTAAGTATCTGAGATACCATCTTGGATGATGGCCACTTCCGACTTGGAGGCGGTCAAAGCTCGGAACGTGCAGTTGCGTATCTGGTTCGCAAGTACGTAGAGCTGCTTTAGGGTGCATTTACCAACAGTTCTGATTTTCTCGATGCTCTGATTAAGGGTGTCTTGACACGTTTGCATTCCCATACGCAGCGCTTCCACACGCAATTTGAGTTCATTTGCAGCTGTTTGGAGCTCTCCAATGAGTCGTTGGATAACCGTTTTGAAGTTTTCTATAGATGCGCTAACTTCAGCATTGGCGATGCCAGTGGTGGGCGCTGAGACGGTTGCCATTTCGAGCAATGAGACTAGACACGACACTAGAGTATCCATTGAGTCGGTCCAACCGAAGATGGGTAGGAAAACTGACTCCATAACAGTTTTCGAATTATTCAGGATTTCATTTTGCTGGTCGACCGTCACGTTTCCTGCTTGCTGTTGTCCTGCAACTGATTGGCCATGAAACAGAACCTGTGGATGCGATAGAAAGTGAAATTCTAGTTGACCGGGACTTAAGTATGATTCGCACCAGGATAATGCTGGTGAAAATGAATATAGCCGCAGTCATCTCACTCTTCCCTGCTTGGTTCCTAAATGTTATGCGATGTCTTCAGAATCACTTACTAAACTGACTAGAATGAGTGTCCCACTTTTTATATGCCGCAGGCCGTAATTTGCTGTTTTAGAAGCTAACGTAAGATAGCTGGAGAAAAAATTGAGAAAATCCCCTACTTAAGGTATTAGTGGCAACAACACGGGGATTTCGATACAGGCCGTATGGAGAAAGAGCTTTCGAAGAGTCACTTTCATTTTTCTCGGATTTCATACCACATTCAATTGTAAACAGTTAGTCAGCTCCAATTGTTGGAAACGCATAATTTCAATACAAGAGTCCACAATTTTTTGTTATGAACATACATATACTTTTTATTATATAATTAAAAATAAGTAGATTTATAAAAGTGCTACCCAATCAGCACATCAGGGGTACGTCAGCCGTAATTTCCGCAGTGCACACATTAATTGGTTCCATTGTGGGTCGAGCTTCGGCTATTGTCAAGAAGCATTTCTGTGCGTTTGTGAAAAATGGGGTCAAATTATTACGCATGACCTCATTGAGACACCGAGGGGCTCCGACGTCGGTGAAGCAGCTACGACGTTTTTTGCACAGATCTCTGAATTCGGTCATCATATCATTAAGGTTCCTATTATTGTTCATCATATCCCCGCTGGCATGGTCCACTCCGTCATTCACACAGTTATGGATTTGGCTGATTGCAGCGTTGATACGCCTAGATGAACACTGGCCTAATTTCCCTTTTAGATCAACACAAACTTTCCGAAGCGAGGTTTCACAGGATTCTGCGTTTACGTACAAGCTCGCTATTCGCGCTTTTGCTAGCTCTACGTGTTTAAGCAGGTCAGGCATTAACGATTTAAAGCGATCAGTTAGTCCTGCCGCTGCCGCTTTCAATTTCTCATCTTGTATGTCCACGGTAGTTTGGTTCATTTCACTGTTCATCATGGTAGATATGCAGCTGTCCATTAATTCCGTGGTTCGGTTAAATCCTATCTTCATGGCGTTCAAGGCTATCTGTACTGTGTCGTCCGACAGTGTTAAAAGATCATTCATTATGGTATTAACACCATCAGTGGGTGAGATGTGAGCACCACTCTAAAAGCGAAACGATCGGGTTAGAAAAAGTACATCATGTCATCGGTAACTTACAAAAATAATGGCAATTACGATGCACAAGATATCCTTCCTCATTATGGCTAGGTTACTACTGTTGCAACCAATTGGTGTCACTGAGTTACGAAATCTAGAAAAGGCTAGAATTATTCTGATAGTGCTCTCTTTTGCTTGGGTTCTGTTAACTGACATTCATCTAGAACACACATCCGATTTTATAGGCAAGCTTTTTATGCGCCAATTAAGAGTAGCTCGAGCAGACGCGTCGTTGCCCACTAAATCCCTTGTAGGCTTTCAAAGAAGCATTGAGCAATATCACTCCGTTGAAAGTCGCTGGCGAATCTTTATAAAAAGAGAGATACTTTCCAGGAGACAACCTAAAATGATAAAATTTTACTGCACGCTGTATATTTCAAATGCAGGGATCAACAAGCACAAATCTTCTCTAATCACACGTAGAGCACTTGTTCTGCATGCACATTTTTGGGAAATATTTTTTCGATATGGCGCTCGATTATAGTCAAATCAAAGCGTTGTTCAGTGGAACAGTATGTCAACTGGTGCTCTATCTATCTATCATGAGAGGTATTCAATGCAGTACTATTCAGGTAAAAAACGTTGGGAAAATGCCACTCGGTTTTGGCTTCAAGGGAAAGTAGGACCATCAAAAATGGAAAAATTCAGCTGCAATGGTGAAGACAATGGAGAGCGTTCACATGCGAAGTAATCTTTTAAGCATCTGACATTGTGAATGTGGTAATATCAGTAAAACCTTGATGAATTTTTTTATTAGGCTCCCGCAATAAAACTTATCTTGTATCTTTTGACATAATTTCCAGTTTTGTGGAACTATGACATAAGGCCTTTTTCTTAAAAGCTGTCTTATTGTTAGTGTTGGCAGTTTTTGGTAAGTGGAACTATTCACAAATATTTACTTGTTTAAGGAGCAGAGCTTTGAGGGGCTTATTGTGATTAAATTGCGAGCACAAAAAAGGACAGATATTGTAGGTTTCTTAAAAGACACCAAGTTTTATAGTGAAAATAGGTAAGACTATCTGCAATCCTTTATTTTCGCATTGAGCTAAAGCCATCAATTCTGAATTGAATTCAAATTCAAGGATTAGGTGGTGCTTTGTAGACAACAAAGAAGTTTACGATATTTATTTTATCAAAAAGTGCAGACTAGTCTAAATATTGGAAAGTTATTAGTGAAGTCGCTGGGGCTTTTGACCTCGGGAATATAGCCATATTTGTGAGCCTTTGCAATTTTGTGCTGCAATGTTTGCAAACATTTTATCATAAAAATCATAATTAATAATATTTAGGCATATATTAAATAAATAATTTGTTTTAAAACACATATACCGTATTTTGAGAACCAACTGTCCCCTTTATAAGTGTATTCTCTTCTCATACTGATGATGTATGTATTTTTTAACAATACAAATTTGGCCAAGGAGGAAATATTCTCCTAAACCATTGGTTCTCCTCCACTTTTTACATTTTACGTTGAAAAGATCCGACCATGGAATTAATCACATTTTAAACGCGCATGCTGGTAATTTCTGAACTAGGTTTTCCGCTACCACCATTTTATCTACTATTCCCTCTTGCCCATGAACAGAGGGAGATATGCACCGTGCATCCTCTGGGACTCCATTGCAGTTTGGAGAGCCATATCATTCAGAAGATTTCTTCTTATGCTGGCTCCTTCTTCGCAGCTCTGTGCATCTACTGGCCTTTACCATCTGTATATAGGTTTCTTACTGCCGGCGTGCTTTGTTTGCGATAAAGAAGAGGTGGACTTTAGGGTGTATCTGTGTGTCATCTCGCCTACCAACGCGAGGTGAGGAATTCCCGAAATGAAGAATACTACCTTATCTGAGATGGTTCTGACGGTGGAGGGCAATTTGTCGTCTTTTTGTATTCTACGCTTAGTTTATGCACGTTGTAGGAGACATGTAGAGACCTGGGATTCTATATAACCAGATGGAGCTCACGCCCTGGCTATAAACAACCCACAAGTATACTGGGACTGTACTTCCTAGATAAAATCAGGTTTCGTCAGCCGTCAGGTTCTCACCGTTCCCGAGCATCTGATGGCCGACGTGGAGATGATGAAGTAGTTCCTAGTTTTAATTTGATAGCATTAACTCCTTCTCAGGAGTATAACCAAGGCTCTCCAAGATACTTTGAAACGATATAACCTATCACCGTGGCATCCCCTGGAATTGGAAGACTGAGTACATCCGATTTGTGGAGATGAATGGTCTCTGACTCGTCCCATCATAGCTTTACAGTCATTCCTTTTTCTGCAGGTTATGTAGGTGTATTCCTTTTACCCCTGATGGGTTCTACTTGCTGCCCTATAAGCCACTGATCTGGCTCCGTGGCAATACGATCGAAAGTTAGACAATGTATTATTCCACCTACTGCGGGGCTTTTTGGTTGTAAATCTGCACTGCATGGATTGAGGGCCATACGCACATGTTGTCACCTCTTCAATTGAATCTGTGACTATCACATGTCTTCGGGGTGTGGTCTCCGCGACAACATCCTAGACAAATGAACTGGAGATCCAACCATTTTTCAATAAGCAATTAAGCGGAAAACCACATAGGGGGTTTTCAGAACCAACTTTTTTTATTGTTAAGATTGTTAGCCTAGCCCTCCTAGAATACACTGAAGAAATTCCAAAGCAATTCCAAAAAATTGCATAATTACTGAACGAAAAAAATTTTGGTTTTTAATTAAAAGCTTTTTGGTTTTATTTACAAATTGGCGAGTTGGAGAACTCCAGTTGCGACTCTCAGTGGAATATTGTCCCCTAATTCTTTTATTTTTAGCTTAAACTTCAAAAAAGAAATTTCAAAAGTTGTTCGGAATATGACTAATGTCAAAATTCCATCGCATTCCGACTAAATTTTCACACTAAAAAAATTTTAAAAAGGTACGTGAAAAAAGGCCTTTAAGTAAGGATTCCCCCTTAAGGTCACTGTTGCACTTCTCGGCAATACGGTCTTTTCGTATATCTTCGCGATTCTCCAATTTGGTCCGTTCTTTTGGGTCAAATCGAATTCTCGCGGTTGGTAGTTGCAGCAGTCTCTCCAAAGCCACTAAATTCAGTTATAAGAAAACACTTAGGAATCCAAAATCCTTCCCACAAAAGGAACAAGGGGATGATCGTTAAGATTCAGAAAAGGGGTACCCGTTGTGAATCTTGAGCGCGATATTTGGAGGGATGTTTGAATGATCCCTGCTGTTTCAAAAATAATTGTTCAAAAATTCCTGGAACCTGTCAAATGAAACTTTAATCGAGAGAAAGTGGGCTGATTTCATCGATACATCGATACCATGTGGATCACCTTGCGGTAGTGCAAGTAGTGCAAACCTTTGATTGACTTACTATTTCGATTTCAAGAGAACAACGCCAACAGAGACTGTATCTGGAATACACTATGCAATTGGGTATATTTGAGGAGCTAATAGTTATTATCAGAGTGACATATTATAGTTCAAAATATCACGTGCTGCACCGACTTAAAATATGGAAAGAATTTGAAGTCCAAAGCGGGGTTCGCCGGGACTCCATCCTGTCCTGTGTGTGATTTTATTTCTTCCTTTAATCGGCGGCATCTTTCCTCAAACACCTTGACTACGCTGATCGAGTCTGCTTGGGCTTGGGACGTTTATTAATTTGTATAGCTCGGACGCATCGTTGCTGCTGCCGGCGATATCGAACTTAACACCCTCGCTGCGTTGTCCAAAATTTGAAAATGCCAGCATCTCAACATCAAGATCAAGTTCAGACTGCTCTGTGTTGTTATATGGGGTGGGACATAGCAAGTGATTTCCACTGTTACTAGAAAGCAACAAACTTTTGTCAACACTTCTCTGTGTTTGACATCCGAGTACTTTGTTCTGATACAGTTTCAAACTTTAACGCACGGGCCAGATACCAGTACTATTGCTGATGACAAAGCGGAATTGTCAGTTGATAGGTCACACACTAACAAAGAGCGACAACTCCATTGCTAATCACGACACGACTATCCCAAGGCGACCCATTAACGGGTTGCGCCAGTAACGCGTGGTGCCAAACGTAAGAGGAGTGCAAGCTTCTCGGGAAGTTATGGAGCGGGTTGAAACATATTTCAGCAAGCCGTCAACTTTTGATACACTTTGCTCCATTTAAGAGTAATTGCCAACCATATAGGCTTTTTTTAAACTCAGAACGGATTCCTCTCTAAGTTCTTCCCAAGAGCTGCCACTTCAGCAAGATCCTGGGTACGCATTGCTGCGTCTTCTATAAGCGAGTTTTTATCTTGCTTATCGAATCCATCAGTTTTCCCCACTAAGGATCTTTCCAACTTGAGCATGAGATCCCTTCTCTGAGTTCTTCGGATCTTGCTAAAATTAATTGTCACTTAGGCGTTTTTGGTTGGGATCAGCATGACCCTTTTTAAGGTTTTGTATGAAAGAAAACCTTATTAGAATCGATTCAATGTCTGTCTGTCGGCCACACCCGATTTATTTGGAAACGGCTAAGGAAATTGTCACGAAATTTAGTGGGAAAATGTGTTGAATTCAAGTAACCTTGACATGACAAACTGATCTATTTCTTATATTGGGCGAAACATAGGGGAGCGAGGGTTAAAAAGTTTTCCTCGAAAAGTGCAAAAGGTCTCATTCCCAGAGCCTATCCAACCGAAAAATCGGAAAAAAATCACAATGATGCACTTCCGATACCTGCTCAAATAAATTTATTTTTTTATTTTATCCTGAAATCAAAAGTAACTACTTCAAACAGTTGCTCGAAGATGCCGAAATCTTGGGGTGGGGCCTACAATGTGATAATGAAAAGGCTACAAAAATTACGCCGGGTAACCTGTTAACGCCTTCTGAAAAAAATTGTTGCCACTTCAACACCAAAAGCAGCGGAAACAAACGGTGGTCCAGATCAATAAGTACAATGGTGAGTCAGGTAAGAAACATGCTGAATTCTGAACTGGAGCCGATTTAAGCTCGTATTGGCTGACTTAAGTATTGCTCTATATTTGGCGAGTTTTATGGACATTGTTGCGGAACAGATAAAGACCCCAAATAGTACATTGTCACAGCGGGGATAGCACGGGACTCAGTACTAGGTCGCTGTTGTGGAATATCATGCATAATAGAGTGCTCTTGACTTCCGCCCCAGAGGAGGCTGCGATTAAGGATGATGGTTGACTTGGCTGTAGTTATCGCAGCAAAGCGCATGGTGATAGTGAGAGCCGTAAAGTCCTGGCTGGAAAAGGTTTGAACTGACACTGGAGGATGAGAAAACGGAAGCGGTCTCAACGAACTACTGAAAGATGAACTCTGTCAGGGTGAAAGTCGTCCCTCTAAGCTAGTTTTTGAATTCCTTGGGCTGATGATTGACCTCAAACTGAGCTTTCGGGGTACCTTAGAGTATACGTGTTAAAAGACAGCTAGTGCAAAAATGATGTTGAATGTTGGCGTGCCGAAACAGTGTCGCATGTTGATTTTAGCTGGAGTGGTGTTTCACGGGTGGACGCAATTGAAAATTCTCAAAGAAGGAAACAACTAGCACATTGCCCATTTCCTCACTCGACACGGTGGTTGGTACAAACACTATCTGCACTGCTTTGGGTTGGACGGTTTGGCGAATTGTTTTGCGCGCGGTGGCATGCCGGTGGATGTTGATTATGTGATGTTGCGCTGCCCAAGGATCACGATGAGGAGAATTAACTTGAACCAAACGGTGGGAAGCATCGTGACTCCGGAGAGTGTAACGGTACTGAACTTGAAGGAGAATTGGGTTACAGTTTCCTCTGCAATTGTAAAAAGGCAGAACGTGAAATAATACTTAAATGGTTATCTTGGGGACCGGGGCTGGAGAGACGACCCAAGCTCTGCCACGCTAGGGTCCGATGTGTCTCTCTAAGGTTTTTACATCTTCGTGTTCGAACATCGAACGCCCATCTTGTTTGGGAGATTTGAAATTAGTTTTTTTTCTTGTGATACTTCTAGTTACTGGCAATGGATCGGATATTTCTTTTCTTACGCTATTATCTCAAAGAAATTTATTGGGAGGCTGATCATCGCTCCTATTAGTTCGTATATCCATGCAGGAGACAAGGTCTTTTCGAAATTTAAACTGGTGATTAGATAGAAGAATAATTTTGAAGTTACAGTTCTGGGCTAAGCCAAATGTCCATGCTTTCTCAAAAAGTTTTCCCAACTTTGACAGGAGGGAAATAGACTTGAAGCTTTCTAGTTCGTGAAAGCTAGGAGAGAAAATAACCATTGTTTAAGTAGATAATTGCAACAAAAGGCTTGAATAGAGTTGTGGAAATAAATTTCGAATGTTATTAACCCTGCTGCGCCATAGTGTTATGCTTCTAGAATGATTTAAGTTATTATCTTTGCAACGACACGTAGATACTCCACCAATTGTCACACTTAAAACAGGCCCCCTTCATTGAGATTGTGACGATCATCCCCTTCTTCCATTCTCTTTGAAAGTAGTTGGAAGGATTCCCTAGATTTCTGTACGAGTGGAAGTAGCAGATCAGCAGTAGCTGCATGGGCAGCGATAAATAACTCTCCGGGGTGACCATCAAACCCTGCGGTTTTACTCCGTTTGAGTGCATTGATGACCGAAATGATTTCTCTTCTCCTTGGAGGAACAGTGTGTGTACACATGCTAAAGTGACTAGCCATTTCATTCACAAGAGGAGGAACTTCATCGGATGTGATACAGTTGAGAAACACGGTGAAGATTTCTTTTCACCTCCTCAGTTCATTATCGTGGAGTTCCCACCACATGTAAGCTCTTTTTTCATGCGGTATATATTCCTCAAATCGTTGCGATATGCGGCGTCTGGCTAGCGCAATAGCAAATTCTCTCTTGTTATGGGGTACATTGCGTTGAATTTTTTAGTATTTTGCTCGGTATTGGAGTTCGAGCGCGTCACGCCCGCCATCACTTGCAGCGGTCAGTAGAGCCTTCAACCCCTTCCTTTCATCTATCCACTTCCACGATTTCGCAGTCAGCCAGATCTTATAATGCCCCTTTGGGACGATGACCTGTGTAACACCCGTGAAAAGAACGCTTTTGATCCCGACCCAATGCCCATCGATATTCTCAGACGAGTTACTCAGTATATCTACCGTTTGATCGGTGGCACGTAAGTGTGGTTGACGCGCTATATCCTACCAAGGTGTTGAATTGTAAGCATATATATATATATATTAAACTGGGCCGGAATTTTGCCATTAGAGGTCTGTCGAAAGCCAGGTCCCAGGTCAAGAGAGCGTACTTTGTGGTAGCCGTCAGAAGAAACCCGATACCGAGTTCGCGTCTGCTACCAACTGGCTTTCCAGAGTACCAAAACACATTACCGGAGGAGTCCTGCCATCTTGCTTCATTTAGGCCCAGAATGTCCAGCTTATATCGTCAAAATTCCCACTCAGGTTCAAGAAATCGAGCATTCTAAGGACCTTCGTTACCGTTGTCAAGGAGCGTGAGTACATTCCACAAACCAAGTTGCGAGCCCACAAATGTCCACTCCTTTTAGTTGCCTCTTATAATAAACAAAGAGGACTTTGAGTATATCCTTAAGCGCCAACTCGCAGGGCAAGTAGTCAACCGGTAAGATGAGGACAACTTAAATTCAACTGCGAAGAGATCAGACACACCAGGAAGCGTTTTCAATGATTTCATCTGGAAACTTTGTCTGGTTTCATCAGACAGCAGAAAGTAGCCCATGATGGATTGACTTGTGCGTCTAGCTTGTGAACCTGGCAAGACAGGCATCAGGTGCGCCTTAACTTGAAGTCGTCACTGACAATGAGCTATTGGTAATGGCCCGGATTTCATGTAGAGGGAAACTAAGAAAATTCGTCTATTATCTGTGGTTTCAACAAATTTCGTCGCAGTTGAAGAGGTGAACAGGTTTTTGACTGATAACTTCTTCAAAGTCATAGTCATTCTGGATAGTGTTATATCCAGTGAAGTTGACATTATGTCTGGTCTTTAAATGAGTCTCTGAAATGAAGAAGAAGTTTATTTTCAAAGAATCAGCCAACACCTGGCCAGTAGCACTTTGGGTGTGTGATACTAGTCAAAGTCAAAGCCAACGACATTTAACTCCAGTTTAAGTTTAAGTTTTTTTATTTTCGATAGTGACTTACTCTAATACATTGTTAATGACATTCTAGCTTAAATATTTAGCCTAACTAACTTAACTTCATTTCAATGGGTGGCTATTACAATTGTTCGGCCTACCCGACCTTCTGTGTAATTATTACTTTAATTGTATTAATTTTAATACATTGATCTTGACAATAATTTTGAGCTGAACTGTATTATTTTCAAACTGCGCTTGTACTAAAAGCGTCAGAAGGCATTACTTACTTACTTACTTACAACTAATTAAATCTAACTAAGTCTAAACTTAATCTAACTTAATCTAACAATAAGTATTTAAACCTACTATTTACAATAGCACATTACATTGCTTATGCTTAATCTCGGTGTACCCCTACCAAGCAGGGAGAATCGTAGAGGGAAAGGATGGCAAGGTTTTAGAGATTCACTCACTATTTGGCAGGGTCTTAGGAAGTTGGCCAATGGGTAGGTGCTACCCTGTTGGTAGAGTTGCCGGATTAGTGGATTTGGATGGTTCTCCGTTCTTTCGAAGAGCCGTTCCACCAAATTGAGAACGAATTCTCGAATAGGTTGTACTTTGACGCGCTGACACACTTCCGCGTTTCTTCCAACCTTCTTGGTCTTCCAGTTATAGGAAAGACCAGTGCAGTGCCTTAAAATCCGGAGTTCGAATGCCTCACATTTGGACATGGTTCGGGTGAAGCAAGTGATCCACGTGGGCACTCCATAGCAGATAATGGGTCTGATCAGGGTCTTGTACAGAATCAGTTTGGCCTTGGGGCTGAGTTATACTTTCTTTTGAAGAAGAAAGTAGATCCTACTGAGTGCACCGCGTGCCTTAGCGATAGCGAGCTCAAGGTGTGGCTTGAACTTAGGGAGTTCATGAAGCTTAACTTCTAAGTACTTAATAGTCTGGGAATTGGTCACTACAGTGTGTCTGATCTTCATTTTTAAGCGTTTAGCTTTCCTATGGATTCCTCTAGAACCTAGGTATCTAGATTCCCTCCGAAAGGTGCACAATTGCATTTTGGCCTCATTAATTTGAATGCCCCATTGCAGGTAATATTTGTACAGATCTTTCACATATTTCTCGGCCGCCTTCGTTGCCTTATTGGAGTGGAGGCTCGAAGAGAATATGAGGGTATCATCGGCATATTGAATAAGGTCAGTGCCGGTCTCGGGACTTGGGACGTCAGCCGTGAAGATATTGTAAAATGTGGATCCAGAAATTGATCATTGCGGTACTCCCGATCTTACCGACAAGAGATCGGAGAATTCATTTCCCACGCTGATATAGAAATACCTATCTTCGAAGAAGCTTATCATCGGAATTGGAAACTCAACATCTATTAGCTTGTAGATTAGTCCGTTTACCCATACGGAGTCGAAGGCCTTTTCTAAGTCCAATGCACATGCTACGGTCGGCTTATTATTTACGTTAAGTTTTGCTACGACAGTGTCGTGAAGGTAGCTAAGTGCATGTTGTGTTCCGTGTTTGCTGCGGAATCCGAACTGATGGTTGGGTATAATCTCTTTCAGATTGCAATATTGGACTAGCCTGATTGTCCATGCTTTCTCAAAGAGTTTGCCTAGATTGGGCAATAATGATACCGGTCTAAAGTTGTTAGACTCACTAGAGTTGCCTTTTTTCGGATCGCAATTATTTTAGCTACTTTCCAGGTGGTGGGAAAGTAGCCATTATTTATGCAGTTATTAAATGCTGCCAGCAAAAATTTTATGGAGACTCAGGGAAGTTGCCTAATGACGTAATTAGGAATTTCATCCAGTCCGCTGAAATTTTATCGTCTAGGCCAGCCTCTCTTTTGGGAACCATGTATTTATATACTGCACTTTCGCGGTAACGGGTGGGATGTTGCATTAGTCCACATTTGCAGGAGTGTGGTGTTTTTGTCTTTGGACATACCCAACGAGGACGGTATTTTGTACACTTAACGTACCTTTGTGTGAAAAATTCTGGGTAATGTGCTCGAAGTTTCATCATCATCATCATCATCAACGGCGCAACAACCGGTATCGGGTCTAGGCCCGCCTTAATAAGGAACTCCAGACATCCCGGTTTTGCGCCGAGGTCCACCACTTCGATATCCCTAAAAGCTGTCTGGCGTTCTGACCTACACCATCGCTCCATCTCAGGCAGGGTCTGCCTCGTCTTCTTTTTCTACCATAGATATTGCCCTTATAGACTGTCCGGGTGGGATCATCCTCATCCATATGGATTAGTGACCCGCCCACCGTAACCTATTGAGCCGGATTTTATCCACAACCGGATGATCATGGTATCGCTCCTAGATTTCGTCATTGTGTAGGCTACGGAATCGTCCATCCTCATGTAGGGGGCCAAAAATTCTTCGGAGGATTCTTCTCTCGAATGCGGTTACAATTTTTCTTGCTAAGAACCCAAGTTTCCGAGGAATACATGAGGACTGGCAAGATCATAGTCTTGTACAGTAAGAGCTTTGACTCTATGGTGAGACGCTTCGAGCGGAACAGTCTATGTAAGCTGAAATAGGCTCCGTTGGCTGACAACAACCGTGTGCGGATTTCATCATCCTAGCTGTTATAGGTTGTGATTTTCGACCCTAGATAGGAGAAATTGTCAACGGTCTCAAAGTTGTATTCTCCTATCCTTATTCTTCTTCGTGTTTGACCAGTGCGGTTTGATGTTGTTGGTTGATTCGTCTTCGGTGTTGACATTGCCACCATATATTTTGTCTTGCCTTCATTGATGTGCAGTCTGCTCGATCTGGAAGAAGGCAGTTTGTACGACTTGGGAGGATCTTCCCATGATGTCGATATCGTCGGCATAGGCCAGTAGTTGGGTGGACTTGAAGAGGATCGTACCTCTTGCATTTACCTCAGTATCACGGATCACTTTCTCGAGGGACAGGTTAAAGAGGACGCATGATAGCGCATCCCCTTGTCGTAGACCGTTGTTGATGTCGAATGGTTTTGAGAGTGATCCTGCTGCTTTTATCTGGCCTCGCACATTGGTCAGGGTCAGCCTAGTCAGTCTTATTAATTTCGTCGGGATACCGAATTCTCTCATGGCGTGTACAGTTTTACCCTGGCTGTACTATCATAGACGGCTTTAAAGTCGATGAATAGATCGTGCAACTGTTGTCCATATTCCAACAGTTTTTCCATCGCTTGTCGTAGAGAGAAAATCTGATCTGTTGCTGATTTGCCTGGAGTGAAGCCTCTTTGGTATGGGGTAATGATGTTCTGGGCGTATGGGGCTATCCGGCCTACCAAGATAGTGGAGAATATCTTATAGATGGTACTCAGCAACGTGATACCTCTATAATTGCTGCACTGCGTGATATCTCCCTTTTTATGTATGAGACAGATAATGCCTCGCTGCCAATCGTCAGGCATTGATTCGCTGTCCCATACCTTGAGCACAAGTTGATGAACCACTTTGTGTAACTGGTCGCCTCCATATTTAACCAATTCGGCTGTAATTCCATCGGCTCCTGGTGACTTATGATTTTTTAGCCGATGAATTGCATGGGTTAATAATAATAATAATAATCGTTGGCGCAACAATCCATATTGGATCAGGGCCTTGAAGTGTGTTAGAGCACTTCATTCAAGACCGTAACGGTACACTACAGTAGACTGTAGGAGGCAATGTGGTCAGCATTGCGCTCGCCCGAGATTATTACCCCGATTTGACTCAGGTACTCATTCACAACTGAGTCGACTGGTATCCGACGTCAAATCACGATACAAATTCCACTGCCATCAGTGAGATTTGAACCGCGACCTTCCGTACGACAGCCTAACCTGCTGCTCTAACCACTCAGCTATCCGGACACATGAATTGCATGGGTTGTTTCTCCTAAACTTGGTGGTGACAGTATTTGTCTGTCGTCTTCAGTTGGCGGGACCTCCAACTCGCCGATGTTCTGGTTGTTCAGTAGTTCATCAAAGTACTCAACCCATAGCTCCAATATTCCCATTCTACGGGAAATCAGATTTGCCTCTTCGTCTCGGCAGGATGTTGTTGGTAAAACTTCCGCGCCTGGTGCGGTTGCTCGAGGTTTAGGTAGATAAAATACTGCACTTCATCAGCTGAGAAGGTTCAAGCCTTTTACTAACTATATTTATTACAAAGTAGCTCTACTAAAATTAAACAATGCCAAAATTATCAATTGCATATAGATGACGTAAGATCGTATTGCATTACGAATCAGTTAGGTGCCTTTAACTAGTTGCCCGACTAGTGGCCATTGAGGCGCGTAAGCATGTTCGTTTTTAGATAAGGAACCTGCGAACATTTCATTTTCATTTTGTTCTAAACTTTTTGCATTAGTTGTGGACAATTTACAGACAATATTTCATTAAAGTCTGAAACCAGTTTACATTGAAACTAAGCCATAACCATTTGAACTAAGCATGCAAATAAGCTTTGCGTTAATATTATAAATTTAGATTACCAATATTGAAACTATGGAAAAATCATGTTTCATATTATTGGAATGGAGTAAATATTTGTCTTTCGTCTGATTAATCCCAAAAGTGAAATTATCTCTAATTAATTTCATCCATATCTCTGGTCAGAGGTACATTTCTCTCAGTATGATTTACAGCATCCTTCGCTATCATATATTAGTCCCTAGTGCATTCTAGATCGGGACAGGATCCACCGTCCTACGGCAATAATCAATGCAATATCCAGCGTTTGTATGTGACTTCATTTTCTTTGCACAAGATTAATTCCATGGCAAAGGCCACAAATCCAATCGGTGGTTTTAATTTTAATTCGATGCATCTATGAAATTGACGTGATATCATGCTACGTATCTGGAATTTCAATCAAGGACAACATGCTTGTGCTCCTCATTTGTGTGCAGTGGTCAAAATTTGTGAACACACGTCCAGTTGATCGTGGCTACTCAACGTGGAGTCGGCCATATCCCGTTTTAATTCTGGATATGATGGCTTGGAACAATGTGGGATTTAGGCAATAACAGGCAAATGAGAATAAGCATTCTACGGAATGCATTTGCTCATGTGTTTTCATAATTCTTAACGAGATGTGGAATAAAGCGGGCATGTTCATAAAAGAGTCGTAAGGACTA
The DNA here is from genome assembly GCF_905115235.1 of Hermetia illucens. Lineage (NCBI taxonomy): Eukaryota > Metazoa > Arthropoda > Insecta > Diptera > Stratiomyidae > Hermetia > Hermetia illucens. The sequence continues at coordinate 123,073,164 of NC_051851.1, read as the reverse complement.
CCCCTGGTTCGACTTGATATTGAATGGTAGAGCTCGAATGCTCTTCTATATTATCCTGTTCCAAATTAACTGGTTTTCCGATGTTAGCGTCAATTTCTCTGCTGGCGATAAGCTTCTTTACGTCTTTCAAACATTGGTAAGTTCGATGCCGATTATTGTGTTGCAGATTTTGGGAACTGAGCTTGTTACTTCTTGATAGGCATGTGGGCTAGTTCACCTTTCATGTTCCGGAATTTCGCTTGAAGGCATGATATTCATGAAATGCACTGACGGATACTGCCGGTAGGCGCAATTATCATTTTATTTGGAACTTAGCCAAAGGAACGAAGTGTTATATGTACATACATAAAGATAAAGGTGAAGAGAACTGGCCATTGCCGAAACTAGGAGAAATCATTCAGATTTCTGGAGATGAGCTTATACAAACCATCATCGTTCAGAAATGTTTCCGTTATCTAGTTTTTGATTACTTTCTGTGCATATACAGAAACAGCATGGAAGTTGATTTGGTTTTAGGAACTATCATTTTAGAGGTTTTTGGCTTCTCGCTTTCATAGCCTCTGCTAATGTAGGTATAATCAATCAATAACATGGATGTAGGTGATAGAACAAAGCTGATTAGGTGAGTTATTTTTCAGAACTATAAGAGAAACTTAACTGAAAGTGAGGACAAGGTTTGTAGAAAACCTGCTGTTAAAACCTCATCAATTACCGAAAGAAAAATGTGAACATACACATTTCTGCTATGGTTCTCGTTCATTCCTCTGTAAAGTGAAGGATATCGCCACAATTTCTGCTTTGTTATTCTTTTATCCTTTCTCATTTTTGATCAGGAGTTAGTCTCGTAAATGTGCATAACAAAATAGGTGTGGGCATTAGGGGTTCATGTCGTTTCGACGTCGCTCGCTTCGACGCGGCACCTTTTGACGCAACCACCTTTCCTCACTGCACATTGCGTTGCTCCAGTGGCACTATTTGTTTAATATGCAATCAATGTTCATTCTGGGGTTGAAAGCCCTGTGGCAATCGATAATACGCCAAGAAAAGATACTTTCTCTTATTTTAATAATAATAATCGTTGGCGCAACAATCCATGTTGGATCAGGGCTTTGAAGTGTGTTAGAGCACTTCATTCAAGACCGTAACGGTACACTAGGAGGCAATGTGGTCAGCATTGCACTCGCCCGAGATTATTACCCTGATTTGACTCAGGTACTCATTCACAGCTGAGTCGACTGGTGTCCGACGTCAAATCACGATACAAATTCCACTGCCACCAGTGAGATTTGAACCGCGACCTTCCGTACGACAGCCTTGCGCTCTAACCACTCAGCTATCCGGACACACTCAGGGCGACATACAATGGCGTCAAATGTCACTTGCTGCACCGAGGTAAAATCTCAAAGGATTTTGAGTACCAAAGCGGAGTCCGCCAAGGTTGCATCTTATCACCGATATTATTTCTTCTTGTTATCGGTGACGTTCCTCATGCTGTTTTATCCGTTATACGTGGAGGAATTCAATAGACGATCCCATCTTTCCTGAAACACCTCGACTAACCATGACCTTGGCCAAATGGCTCTGGATTTGGAAAGAGAAGCAAATAGAGTTAGATCAAATGCTTAAATTGGATTAAATTTCAAGTTACTTCCTCTCAATCTGTCGAACACAGTTTATAATTTCCGATTGTGTAATGGAAAAAAGACAAAATTTTATTTTTAAATGCCGAATAATGAGTTTTTATTGCTCATATACCGGTAGTTCGAGCCTGGTTGGACTATTCCATTTTCTAACATTTCGCCAATTGGTCGTATATGACCTGCCAATACACCTGGGACAACCGATAATGTTTTTGGATAATAGGTGCCTGATTTCCCTCCCTCTCCCTTCAAGTGGAATATTTCATGATATTCATTACATAATTCTCTAATAGAAATTTCCTCCTCTTTACTTAACTGGTCTCTTATTCTAGTATAGTCGGAAGACTGGAAGATGGACGCTTCGGGTACAAAGGCATTTTGTTCATCTTGTGTGAGAAATGCTATTCACGTTTTCTCATTCGCGTATACCTTCAATTCAAAGTATTCCTTGATATACATATGCATTTCCAAACTCCAACTAGGCCGTTTATATGAGTTCACCTTGTATGATGATGACGTCATACACATCCTAGAATGCGATCAATTCGCGTGAAACTTTGACATTCTATAACTTTGTTAGCAGTAGGTGATTTTTGTCAAGATTTCGAAAATTTTGCACATCAGAGATGAACTTAAACGGGGTTTTCAGGTAAATTTGAAAAATGTGGTAATATGTTATTATTAACTTTATTTCAGCAAGTATCGGATAGAGGTTAGATATTGTAGTTAAATCTAAAATTGATAGACCAGTAGCTTACTTCAAACTACAATTCTTTTTATGGTGTATATATATTTCCGCAGTAACTTACCCCCATCGTCAGTACAAAGCTGGTACTGATGAAGGGGGTAAGTTGCTGCCGAAATATATATACACTATAAAATAAAATTGTAGTTTGGAGTAAGCTACTGGTCTATCAAGTATCGGATGTATTTTCAGGCCTAGATTTTGTGTAGGTGAACAGATAGACAGAGAAACATTGAATCGGTTGTAATAAGGTCTTGTTTTACGCAAAACCTTAAAAATTAATTGAAGTTTTAACTCAATGAAGATTCTTTCAATATGGTAAGTGTTAGGAAAAGCATAGAATCCCTCTAAAAAAATTGGAAATTTTCTCGGAGCTGGACGCTTCAAATATTAAGGTATTGTATTTGTCTCTGTCCAGCGTTCTCTTGTTAATATTCTATGCACGGTTTTCTATCATACATACCCGTACATAGCTACAAATTCAGAATGATATATACATAAATATTAAAGCCACATTTTAAGTTCGTCCTAAACAAACAGACACTGTCTATTACCGCTTACTGAAGAATGCATATACATATATTTTGACATCTAAATTCATTTCACTCATTTAAATGTTTTAGGTTTATTCCATGCACAAAAGCATACATACATTCATATTCTATACTTGCATGTATACAGACATATATGTAAATCCACTTTGATTCGAGTCATTGACACCTGACCAATCTAAGAAGCTTTGTATGCCCTCATACACGTCTCAAAATGCAATTAGTTCACTTGAAATACAAAACATTGTGCCTGCATAACATTGCTTGAATTTCCTTCAAACTTTCCGAAATCGTGTTATGTTAATATTTATTCTGGTGTCACCTTATACTGATAGATTCAACTCAAGGGGATTTTAGGGAAAATTTCTAAAATTTTCTCAATTAACTTTATTTGAGAAGATATCGGAATGGAACATATTTTGGCGACTAGACTTCATGGAGATGTACCGTTGTTATTTTTTCAGATTTTTCGTTTGGACAGGATCTGAGAACGGTAATTGTTGTACTTTTTGGGACACACATTTTGAGCCCTCACTTCCTAATTCACCCAGTATCAGAAATAAGACCAGTTTCGGAAAGTACTTATCACGATGTAACGGGTCGAAATGATCAATTTTTTTCTCTGCATATTTCGAAAGTATAAGATATCAAAAATGTGCTGCTAAAAATTTCGGATTAAAATTAAAGTATTTCTAAGGTTGCAGCGGAAAGAATGGAGTACGCTGCCGCAGGTATAAAAACAGCTAACTAGCCGCCAAAAGCCAATCCAATCACTTTTCTACATAATATCTTCGATCTTATATTGTTATAGTCAATCGACTCAGGTGTACGCAGAGATGGGAGATTGAGGGTATGGAGTCCTGACGAATAGGCAACCCGTGGAAGGTTCTTTTTGTAAAAGAGAGTCCGGGTGAATTTGTGTTGTACAACATCAAGAGCACGACACGGATACGGAAAGGGGACCAGACTACACAGCAATATTCAAGGATCTTTCTGACAAAGGAATTGAAGATGAGGGCTGAATTGAGGTAAAGTCGAAGGAGGCACGTAGGATAACACCAGACATTTTGGAGGCTCTGTTGATAATGTCAACGAAGTGGGAATTGAATCGAAGTTTGTCTTCGCATATTACTTGCTGGTTTTGAAAGGAGGTCAGTAGTGAATGGGTTGTCCACTAAGAGAATACGAAAGGGATGTTGGGGAGGATTCAAGCGAATAGCACCTCCAGGGGCATTTGCTGACATTCAGTGCTACCTTGTTGACCGAACATCAATGAACCAAATTATCAAGGTTGAACTGCAAGAGAATGCAGTCCAGCGGAGACGAAACAGAGGAAAATATTTTTTTTTTTGAGAATTGTGGGGTCCTAAGTCCGCATCAATTAAATGGGGAGCAACTTAGGGCTTAGTACCCAAACTTAAAAAAAAATGTCACGCGATGACTGTTTTACAGCTTCTTACCAGAGCAGAGGCAAATCGTCAGACGCTGCCTCGCCTCTGCCCTGGGAGCAGCGTGACCGAGCGGCTCGCAGATGTTAAGAGTTCCTTTATATAATTCGCACAACATGACTACGAATTATATTGAGCGCAAATTCGCCTTATTGACCATAGCTTGGCCAGAGCTGAACATTTTTTGTTGTGAGTGGTGAGGTGAGGCAGCGTCTGATGATTTGCCTCTGCTCTGGTAAGAAGCCGTAAAGCCGTCATCGCCTGACAATTTCTAGTTTTTTTTAGAGGAAAATAATTTAAGGTGCAGAAAGCAAACACGGGCAGAAGAGGATGGAGGCGAGGCCATTGATATATAACGTGAAAAGTAGGGGGCCAAGTATAGGGCCTTGGGGAACGCCAGAGGGTGGAGAGAAGGAACGAGATGAGTAATCATGAAGAGAAACTTTGCAGGAACGGTACGAAAAATAGGAGGAAAGCCAGGAGATGACTGAGGGAGGGAAGTTGAGTAATGAGAGTTTATAGAGGAGAATATTATGGTCAACGGTATCAAAAGCTTCCGAGAAATCAGTATAAATAGCATGTACATCCTGTTGTGAATTAAAGCATTTAGCAATGAAGTTGATGAAGAGCAGAAGGTTTGAAGCCGCAGATCTATGTTTTACGAAAACCTGCTGCTCGTTGATAAAGCGGTGACCTAAGTGCGCGCTCAACCAGTCGCTGACGTATGTTTCCAGGATTTTGGGGCAAGAGGAGAGAAGAGATATGGGGCGATTGTGCATAGCAAGAGAAGGATCTCCGCTTTTGAGGATAGGGATGATAAGGGCCTCTTCCCAGAGATGAGGAAAAGTAGCATTCTTCTAGACTTTTGTTGTAGCTTATACACAGGGGGAGGGAAATGTGTTTTGAACAGTTAAGAAGGAAGAGGTTGGGAAGCCCATCGGGACCAGATCCGACATTGAGGTCAAGAGTAACAATGAGGAATTCAACCAAGAAAGGCATAAGAAGAGGTGGTCATAGATTCGGAACAGTCTGCAGTAAGAAGAGGCATACACCCTGTATGGAGGGGTCGAGGGAGAAAACATGGAAGAGAAGTAGGTGCAGAGAAGGTCGCAGGGTTGTTGTGGGTAGTTGGCAGTTGAGTCAGCAAAACTGATAGAAGAACGGAGAGATTGGGTGGGATTATGAGAATTGCGAGTGTAAGATCAAAATGGTTTCAAGTACATTTTATGCGGTTTTTTAATCATTGACTTCACAGTAGAGTGCGTGGCCTTAAAGTGAGCAAGTCGGTGTCATTCTTAGAAGTCTGAAACTTCTTCCGCAGTGCATGTTTCAGGCGAATGTTATTAAGAATTTCGGTTGGGTACGAAAGTAGGCAAGCAGGGGAAGAAGGGGCAGGAGAGGAGGTCGGATAGGATATTGTTAAAAGTGTTTAGAGCTTGATCACACGTTGAGTTGCTTAACATATGTTCCCAGTTGAAAGATGCTAAAGTTGAGTTCAGGCAGCAAATAAATTGAGGTGGCGCTCGGGGAAGATGGAAAGAAAGAAATCAAGAGTGCAGCCCAAGGAGTTTTTGGTGGTATTGAAATTCAGGGCAGAGCAAGTATTCATAAAGGAATGTTTCATCGTAGACGGACACAAGCCCGCATGTTAAAGGAAGAAGAATGGAAAGCTACAGTCGGCACGCCTCCTACGTCAAAAGTTTTTTCGTATCATGACTGGTATCCGATGTTAAGTCAAGAATTCTCTTATCCTTCGCTTTACTCTTCTTTTTACATCAATTTATGCATCTACAGTTCTAAAAAAAAAAATATATTTCTATATTTCGGAATTTCGGAATGTTAGACTTCGTTTGTCCAATTCAAACATCAAGCTGAAACTTAACCCACTAGCTCGCGTAGTATTATATCTTTACCATGGGTAAAATATGCACCTAAGGCTATTGATCCGTTTCGGTCCAATTTTCAGCAGGTCTCGTGGACCACAACCGAGAAAGTATGTCGCTTTCTAACTGGTCCGTTCTACCATTAAGTGGATGGCAGACTTAGGAGTCCCTCGATTCTTAAACAGTAGTTGTCGAAGCACAGCTTACACGATGGATACAGCTTAAATGTGATCAAAAATGGTCGTCTAAAAAGTAAGAGAATGAAGTGGGTGGGAAATAACCGGGTAACACATTTAGTATTAACGAGCTAGGTACTCGACTAAACCAAAAAATACGGGGCAGACTATACCAAGCCGAAGAGGCGCAGGGTGAGATGAGGTTTTTACCGAGGACAAACAATTGCAGAGCAAATCACATAATAATTCAGCCGATTTAACAGAGAGGCCTGTGAACATGATGCGATTTTTGCAAATTCGGGGGTAGGTCTTGAATAGGTCTTAACTTCACGGAAAGGAGGCAACTTTGACCTACTAAAACTTTGTTAATAGTAGTAGGATTTCCGCCAAACGTTCACAGGGGTGAACAGGGTTCACAGGGTCAACCTTTCTACCAAATTTCATGAACATTAGTGTAGCCGTTTCTGAGTAATGTGCTTGCGATAGACAGACAGTGAATCAATTTTAATAAGGCTTTGTTTTCAATATTTAATTATAATAAGTCGGGGAACCGGGACCTGGGCGCTTCAGGTATGAAAGGTTTTGTGTATTTCTTATGTAAAAATATTTGAGTAGACATTTGTCCGACTAGAACCTAGCATGTAATATGCATATATTATATGAGAATACCCACTTTCGCGTGATACTGATATTCAAAGTCTTGGATTTGCACAGAAGTGACAAATTTGACCTATTATAACCTTGTTACTAATAGTGCGATTTCCACCAGACTTGGTAATTCCAGGATGTACTTAAGGGGGTTTTTGCGCCAATTACTAGAAATTATAGTAATATACTATTATTAACTTTATTTGAACAGACAGATATTTCGGAGTCTAGGCACCATATAGTGGCATTCTCCTGATTTTTTCAGATTTTTCGTCTGGGTAGTTTTTGAGAATGGGTCCGTGAAAGAAATAATCAATTTTGGCCCCCGCACTCCCCACCTTCCCAACAAATAGTAAAACTAAGACTGGCATCGGAAAGTACTAATCGAGACCTTTCATTTGATACCCCACATGACTATATTTGGTGAAAAAGAATTTGCATCCCCCTTTGGATAATTTTGACCTAGAATGATGTAATTTACTGTATGCGTGATTTTTCATTCATTATATTTTAGTGATACTTGCATATGGAGGAGGATAGTATCTTTACTTTGGAAGAGTTAGAAACTTTTTTTAAGATATGTTCTGGCTTAATAATCATAGTTAATAAGGTTTTTTCTGTCTTTTCCAGGTAAGTCAACATTTTCTGGGTGTGCAATTAAAAATGATGATGCAAGTATTGCCAATATCTGTTTTTTTTTGTAGACTGATTTTCTCCCTTGGACGATTATTATGTTTTCTGTGAGGTATTTACATATATCAATATATGACCATCGAGTATTGCTCCACAAACGAGACTGCTTCTGCTTTGGGTAGTTATTTTGTAACCGAGGCAAAACAAAATTTTCATCGAAAAATAAAAATCAACCTTTTGTTTTACAAAAAACCCTAAAAGGCGCCCGATGAATCGCAATTGCCCTTTATAAACTGTAGAAATATGTTCCGATTGAGTCGTGAAAATCTCAAAGAATTTCATTGGATAGATTTTGAGCTAAGGCGTTGCCTGATTTTCAATATGCATTTTCGAGAAAAATACATTTAAAAATTAAAACAAGCAATGCTTTGGAGAGATGCACACCGCTAACCTAACGCTAGAATCATTGATCATCTGTAAAAACTTATCGTGGACAGCTTCTACTTTCCGCCCTTTCAGTTAATCACGAGGACTCTAAGGACTTTTTTCACCATTTTTTTTTAATTCAATGGCAAGGAAGTCTTTGACGCTCAATCTACTGGGACATATTCCCCTAAAGGTAATTAAATACTAACTGGCCTTCACATAATCTGCGTCGGTAAACTGGCTTGCTGGCATACTGGTTGTAAAAGATTTCGGATCTAAGATATAATCAGGAGGAAGGAATAAAAGGCGGTTGAGAGCTGAATTGCTAAGAGAAGGGCCAACCCTGACACTTAGGACCTCCGTTCGCCCAACCACGCGTTACGTGCGGCAGATTAGCAGATTAGGGTGGAATAACCACTTTTTCAGTCTGACTCGTGACAGTTTGATCATATGCGGGATTATGAGAGAAATCTCAAAAAGAGCATAGAGGAGAGAATTATTGTAAAATTTGAAATTCTGACGTTTGAATTTGGCCATGAACTTCTTGAGAATGGTCCTTTCGAAGCTTTAGAAGGCATCAAGAACATGGGAACTTATGGGAATTAACGGTGAGGGCCCACCAACTAAAATATGTGATGATTCGATTGGTCAGAGATTCAAGGGAGAAAGACAGGCTAATGAAGTCGTCTGAAAAGAGAATCCCTGTGGATGCGGGATGGCCATTGTCGTCGAGAGAAGAACCGATAGGGCGGGTGGAGCGCAGCCTGAGCTCCCGTTGGCGTAGAGGTGAAATTTACGGCAAAGGTATGTCGTTGAGCAAGATGGTGAAAAGTGCAGAGCCTAGGATTGAGCTTTGTGGAATTCCGGAGTCCACATTGAAGTCGGTGGAGTGAAGTCCGTCGCAGCGCACCAGACAGGTTATATTGTAGAGGAAATCTACAAGCATTGTAAATAAGGAGAGGGGCAATTAGTCTGGCTTAGCTTGACGAGCATACCCTCTTTTAAAGGTCTAAGGTGCAAGCCTGTTCCTCTGATGATTGAGGATGTGGTCTTGTGCTTCAGTGGAGTGAGAGAGGAGTAAGGCCTGTTTAGGTGGATTAGTAAAATGTGTTCGAAGATTTTCCAAATATTTGACGGAAGACAGATGGGTCTCATTTCTTCGAGGTCGCCAGAACAACCCTCCTCAGGACTAGTTATCAAGAAGTGCCCATTATTCAAGCAGTTGTTGAAAAAATGACAAGGAGCTCGCTGATGGTGGATCTGCGCTTCCGTAGAATGAAGTTGAGGTTGCTGTCTGGGCCCGATGAGTTTTCATTGTTAGACGGGTTTAATGTAAGTTCAACTTCTTCTTGGGGAAACAAGCGGGCAAACGGACCGAAATGTATACCAGGCAGCTGAAGGAAAAAACCTTCCACCTTGCATTCTTTTTCCTTCACAGCAGTGACGAATTCTGGGTACAAGATGAGGTCGGCGGGTGACCAGGCTCCGAATAAGTTGCTGAAAAAGGCTACGTATTTTTCCTCAGGGGAGTGGAACTGGAGGTTGCTGATTAATTAAAAAAAAAAAAACTTGAGAGCCTGGTTTAAGCTACTTAAGAAGTTTCTTGTATGACAGACATTCAGTTGGGATCTGATATCGTTATTAATTTTTGCTGGGTAGGTTTGTAATGATGTCAGAGAGGAGACGGCGGTGAGAATCACATCTATTACGTAGTCAGTGAAATAATTGTTTCCTTTGCTCCAGGAGTCTATTCTTGTTATGGACTATGAGAAGGATTGAGATGGAAAGGCATCTCTATCTATTTGTCCATTGTGAGATCGAAGGTAGAGTTGGATTTCCTGATGTAAGTGGCTAGCTCTTCATTGGTATGGATACGTGTTTTTTCCAGGAGAGGATCCAGCACACAGGATAAGTCGCGTTGGAAAGCGTCCCCATTTATCCGCCTAAAGGAGAACTTGCTATTTTCGTTGTCAATTGAATTGTGTTACCCGCAAAGTAGAGATCAGGACTCCACGGAAGTCATCACCCCTGACAGGTAGTCTAACGAGTGATAACAGACATTTTGAAAGAAATGAATCCATTGATACGTTATCGGCATAACCTCAACTCAATCCTGATAATCCTCAATTCTCTAATTTCATCGATAAATTTGATCATAGAATCTATATTAACGTTCCAGGGGTCCGCTGCAGCACCACAAGGACTAGCTGCATCTCAGAACAAAAGAGCTTACGCACGTAACTACAAACCGGAGAGACCCGCGAAAAATACCTGGCCATGACTTCATTGGAGAAGCAGGCAAAGGAATACCAAATTTTTTTCTGAGCCACTTAAGCGTTATTTTGAATACTATCCTTCAATTGGGACAATATCCTTTGAAATGCAAACTATCACAAAGAATGGCGATACCCAAATGAGGATAGGAGACTGTATGTCTTCGACCTATCAGCCTCCTCCCAATTCTCTAAGAACTCGTTCAGGAATCCTTATTTCGAAGAATCAATTTTGTTCCAAAATCGAGGGAGGGTATAAGGTTATAAGGTTTTTGCAGAAATAAGGAGAGGATTTTAAGGTAGGAAATACTGCCGCATAGTATTTTTGGCCCTAACTAAAGTTTTCGATGCAACGGTGAGTAAAAGGGAGGAGAAGACTATTATTTTTCTTTCAAACCCTTTTCCTATAACTACTTTTCATTCGTGTCATGCACAGCATGACTTCGATGAATGGACAAATATGAACGTTGTTTTCAAGTTTATGAATCCTTGAAACTTCGATAAATTGTGAATATCAATAGCCAACCTGAATTCCCAGAGCTGTGTTTTGAACTGAGCATGAGTACCTCTGGAGTGTTCAGTTCATCTCACAGAAACTAATTTACGATAGGATGAAATTGAAGCATAAGCAAAAAATATTCTTTGATATACCTTTTGGGAGTCGAATTCCTCAGCTGTAGATCCGATAATTTTTGCATCATTGTTCAGTAGACAAGACCGCACAGGGAATGAGCTTAGATCCTTTCCACATGGTATTTTGCATTTCACTGTGAAGCCACTGTTCAGCTATCAAAAATCTCGAGCATTCTCATATAGGACTACAGATAGTATCGGTTGTGGCCGTGTTTGTCGTCCATCTGCGTATGTACATAGGTATAAAATTCCTCGTGTAGATGAAATCCCCTATGAGCACAAGTTTTCGGATCTTAGAAGGGTTGACTTTATTGAGTTCAGGAATTTGTTACGATACTCTTGGCAATATATTTCAAATCACTCGTCGTGAATGCGAATAAAGTTGCAGATGCCCAGAATGTCTTTCATAGAATCCATAAGCCGTTGGGATGAATACATTAAGATTTGAAGAAGAGCGGAGAGAAATAATGTAAACTTGACTTTAAGAAACATAAAAAATCTTTAAAGAATGAAGTGATGTGATTTTTTTAACGAAGTTGTCGTTTGTCACCTTCATTTCTCCCAACACATGTAGCTTATAGTTAAATAAAGTTTTCGAAATATTCAAGAAAAATTGCATTGAAACTGATATTACCTCACTAAGGTACGCTTGGTAAATGAGTACATCAGTGCTTGAGATTATGACGAAATACACAATGCACTCCATTATGATTCCCAGTTGCACGTTTTGTCCTCCGCTCGAAGCAACGATTTTCTCATGTCGCCACCGTGTATGAACATATGTAGACACATGGCACCACACAAAAGTCACCCTCAATTCGCCCATTTTTCCCTTTTTTCAGGACTCTCTTGAATATCCTTGAGGAGTTCGATGATTTTTTAATGCGACACTTGTCACACAGCCTTATAAGACCGATGGCAAAACAACGATATCCTGTGGCTCGTTCCCTATTGATGGCAATAGTCTTTTACCACTCAAATGGATATGGAACGAGCAAAGCAGTGGGATAACGACAAGACGACACGACAAAAAAACCGTAAAACGTACAGGATTCGATAATTGCATTTACAAAGGATTTCCACAAGGATAACTACTCCACGTGACACCCTATGTCCAAAATGTACGCCCCATATGTATGTATGTGTCGTAGGGTAAATCATCAAGTAGCAGAAATTGTATCCTCGGATGCGAGGATTGTGCACAAGTGAAGACACGATACCTTCCCAAATCCAGATACACCCATTCAACCTTCAATGCGGAAATTTGCATTTTGCATGAGACTTATTTCACCCCGAGGATATCCTTTGGGATAAGTAGAACAAATGTACTTCTACCCATTTAGATATATATTTTTTGTAAACTGGATTTTTCTTTGAGTGAACGGGTAACTCCGCTTGAGTGGCGAGGAAATACTATTAAGGCTCTGAATTATCATCTCATTCCTCATCCCAGTTATCTCCCTCAAGGATATGTTATGATAAAAGTGATGCAAAGTACAATTTCGCTTATGTGGCCAAGCAAGGTGCTCGTTATAATACAATTTGTGTATTCATTCCGACAAATGAGGCAGAGAGATGTATATATTCCCCGCGGAGAGACATTCTGCATATCTGAGGTATATGGTCACGCACCTTCTAATCCAATTACTCGGGTTGAAATAAGCTCGATATCTCTAAGGAACACGAGTTATCGTCTGGAAAGCTTTGTTGCCGAGTTGCTCTTTTCAGTCTTCGTTCCCTCAATATAATAATTAGCTGATTCGGTTACAAAGTTAAGTAGTATTTAGTGGCATAAGCGAAGTGTTTGGTGGAAATCTTATTCGTAGCCGAGTTAATTGCTTCAGCCACTTTAGGTAAAGTGGGTGAAACTTAATCGGCGGGATAACCCGAAGGTCACAAAACCGCTCCAGCTCTCACTTACGGAAATCGGTCTATTGTCAATGGTTGTAGAAAAAATCTAGAGTTGGAATAAGGGTAGTTGGAGGAATGTAAATAAACACTTTAGTGGCAACTGTACGACCGACTCCGAACTACATTGCATGTTTCCCAAAATTTATGAAATAACGTACAATAAATTCCATAGTTTGCATACTTAATGACTTCCCAGCCTTGTATGACACCTGGTAACTCCGGTCTGGTCGAAAGTCGTCCATCAACACAGTCTCTTTTTCATAGTTTTGTTTCCTACGTTAGTGTTCTTTTTGGTATTTCGCTACTATTCGATTTTAGTGACGCCCTAAACAAACGTCTAGGCACCACAAGCAATATGGGTTAGTCTAGTCTCTGATGTTCACCAAACCAAAAAGAGCGTTTATTTAGTGATCGGGGACGATTGTTCATTCAAATTGTCCAGGACGGGTTTTTGAAAAAATTCTCTAAGGAAAAAATAAAGGCTCATCATGAAAACACTCCGAAGCAAAATGTTTCAAACCTATAGAGCACGACCTCGAAAGCAGTTGCCAATGTGAAAGAACACAGATTGGTCTGGACATTCTGGTTTCCAAACGAAAGAGAATCCCCCAATGATCCGTTGGTAAAAATACACCCAAGCTAGTGATCCATGACAAAAAGTCAGCCCAAATCAAAATAGATTTGTACTACTTAGTGCTAATCAAGGAAAAATAGTGGGTGAAAACACCCCAAAATTGAAGCTACCGCCAATATGCTTGAGACAAAAAAACTCCAGTTAACTTGTCGATAATCTCATGAGATTAATTGTCCAAAGCCCTTATCAGGTATTCCCACTCATCAATCCATGAAATAAAGAGGCAAATATAGGACGAAAACAACTGCAGAAAAGTAATAGCCAACCTTTATAAAGAAAGTAAAAAGTACTACACATACTAATTGAAAAACTCCAAGTGCATTACAGTAGTGCTAAAAGGGATCGAACTAGGAATGGATTTACTAGAAATTAAAGAAGCTTTGGGGGTATATAATATTATAAACCGCTATAGAATGCCCCAGCCGCTCTATCGAGTGAGACTCGAACTTGATGGAATAAAATTTAATCAGGGCGAAGCACATCTAATATATATGCTTCATTGAAAAATCATCGTAAAAGAGCCGCATAAAAGACCTATCCCGGTGCAGTGTCAGATTTGTCAAGAATTTGGTCACACAAAACATACTGCAATACTGCTCAATATTTGTGTCATTTGTGGAGATCTGCACGCTACAGTTAATTATAATAAAAAACACCTGCGGCTGAAGGCTCTGGACACATAGCGCAGGTAGTCGTCAGCTATACTAGCGTTTTGAAATCTGCACCTTAAAGCCAAGAAAATACAAGCGTCTCAACCTACAATCTACAAGGGTTTCTCCTTACACTGACTCCATACTTATCAGATACCGCATTATTATCTTCTAGGAGACCACTGCTAAGACTACCTCTACGTAATTACCGGAGTCGGGCAGGCAGATAACCATCACCGATTTATTGTTTTCCAAAGTTGAAACTCAGATATTCGGAGAATTTTTAACACACTGGGGGACAGGCTTCTTAACCGCTGGGGATTTTAATGCTGAGATGTCAGACTGATCACTCTGAAAGGAAGACAATTATGGGACGTGTTAGTCCAAGACACTAGACTTCACATCTATCGTCTCTTTTGGATAGCCCACTTATTGGCCAAAATATCGACGAAGAATCCCGGACCTGATTGACTTTGGTGTTACTTAAAAATGTGAGGAGTCGGATCGTGCTACAAGCTGTTATCAGATTGCTTGCTTCTCATTATAATACTTGCAAACTTACCGCCTATAATAAGCAATACAAGTAGGAAACTAAAAGCTATCGTTGTTGCGGGCGGCATAGTTCAGCCTCCCCCCCCTCGGGGGGTACTCCTGTTCGCCTGACTTCTTCACAATTTTTGACATTTTCAAAATTCCATGTCCGTCAGTTTCGTTTTCGATTCAACGTCTGTCTGCCTGTCTGTCACACCCGATTTACTCGGAAACAGCAGAGCCAATTGTCACGAAATTTATTGAGAAGATGTGTTCTGTGAATCCCTCACTTTAATCCGTGGTACCATTTTGTGTTACGTTTGAGGAAGGGCTCTCCACACATGCAAAAGGGGGTATGACATTTTTTTCCCTAAATATAGTCATATAGGGTATCGAATCGAACGGCTCACTTAGTACGTTTCGAAACCGATCTTATTTCTGATATTGAGTGAAACATAAGGGAGTGATGGCTCAAAATCTATCCCCGAAAAGGGAAGCGTTCTATCTGAAATCTGAAAAAATTCACCATGGTGCATCTAAATCTAGGCTTCCAAATACATGCTATTCCGATATCTGTTCAAATGAAGTTAATAATAACATATTACTATATTTTATAAACTTACCTAAATATATATGTATATGATATATATAGGCTTTTGTGTACGGAGTGGTATTGCGTGTAAATGCCTTAGATCAACGGGGAACGTTTGTTTATTTGGGATTAGCATAATATTTATATTTTTGATATGTATATACCTATGTAATCTGGTGTTTACCAGTTAATGAAGGAATATTTTGCGTTTTTAGCTATGTACGAATGGTAAACGGTGCATAGAGAGTTCCTAACATAAGATGAAAACAAAACTTTTATACCCGAAGCACCCAGCTTCCGGTATCCTGACTTGTTTAAAGGGGTCATCCCATGTGTCGGATCTGCAGAACCGAATTATTTTTTGCCATCAATTGTATATAGATATAGTGTAGAATATTTAAGTGAAGTGATTTTCTGATATTCGGAGTCGTTTGGAAATGATAGTGTTAAACACGTGACAAGTAACATGTCAGATTTATGTCGATCGCGGTAATAAAACTCGTATTTATCGGTCCGAATGACGTACGAAGGACTTCACTAAAAAGACAAGAATTGAAGCTACCCATGTGTTTCTTCGAGAAACCTAAAGTTTATCGATTAGGTATAGCAGATTAATGATCAGTTAAGGTTTTATGGCTAAAAATCGCATTCTACTTTTTAAATGCGTTTTCCAAGAAACTACATGTTGAAAATTGGCTGCCATCATAGCCCAAAATCTATCCAACGAAATTCTTTGAAATTATTCAGAACATATTTTTACGGTCCACAAACTAGGATAATTACGATTCATTCAGTAGTTTTTTTTTATTCATTAAAGAAGCCGTGAAACACCAAAATTCACAAAAAAAAATTTAACACGGCACCAAAAATTTAGCTTTTAATATTTTTTAATAATCCTAGTTTACGGACTGTAGTTAAGTCTGTACGTTAAAATGCCGTTTACATTTTTCTTTAAGTTGATCGCAGCGCCCTCTAGCGTGGCAACAGAAAGACACATTTTTTTGGAGATGGGTGTATAAATTGCTCTGTTTTTCGATAACGAACTATGTGATCGGGCTGGAAAAATTACAATGCATGCTCAAGACATTAATAAATCTATGGTGAAAAAATTGTATTTGTATCTTTATCCAGTTCTTCACAAAAACAATTCTAAAACAAGCCAAAAAAAAAATGGCCTTCACACATGATGACCCCCTTAATCAGGTATAAAAATGATGAGCACCATCATCACCAAAGGCGCAATAACCGATCTAGGCCTGCCTTTACTAAGGAATTCCAGACACCCTGAGTTTGCGGCGAAATCCACCAATTCGATATTCCTAAAATCTGTCTTGCGTCGCTCAATCTGAGGTAGGTCCGCCGCATCTTCTCTTTTTATCACAAACATTGCCCTTATAGACTTCCCCTCTGGATATGGATTAAGTTACTCATCCACTGTAACCTATTGACCCGAATTTTATCTTCATCTCTGTACAGGGAGCGCACGTTCCATGAGAAAATGCGCAAATCGTTGTTCCTTTGTCGTTGCCGGGTCCGTCGTTTTAAAATCCGTCCTATCCGAGGCTCCTGTTGTGGCTTCGTAACATGTTGTTTTCCGTGTAGGGTTGTCAGCCCTACCCAACCCCCAACCTGGAGGACCAGTTGGTACAATTTGTCCCGTTTTTAGGCGCGGGAGACTCGCCTTCATCCTTCTACGTCTGCAGCTTTTCGTCAAGAAAGAGCTCCCAGCGGTCACCACGTGGAGGTGGAGATAGGGTTTGGTAGTAGAGCTGTTGGTGTTGGTTCAGCAGGCATTTCCCAGGTTTTATGCTCCATCATGGGTACCAATCCACGTTTCGCCCCTGGACCTATACTACCCTTTGACCACCATTTTATCTACAATCTGTTTATACAGGGTGCGGCAGCATAACTTCCTTTTTTCAAAACTCAATAAAAACTATTGTATGCATCGGAAAATATTTATTTTTTATAATGTAGGTACATGTCTAAAGCTTTTATTTACATTGTTTTGAAGATCAAATCTGTTAGGTGACGTCCCCTATTCTCCATACATTGCGTAAACCGATTTCTGGCGTTTGTCATGACTCTTGATAGCATAGCAGGTGTTATGTTGGCAATTTTTTCTTGGATGTTGGTCTTCAAATCTTGTAGGCTTCTTGGACGGTTCACATAAACACGGGATTTCAAAAAACCCCATAGAAAAACATCACAAGGGGACAGATGGGGAGAGCGTGCCGGCCATTCCAAATCGTCTCTAATTGCGATAAGGCGCTCTGGAAAGTGTACCCTCAAAACAGCCATCGATGCTCTTGAAGTGTGTGCTGTTGCACCATCTTGTTGGAACCAAGTTTTCCCCAAATTCAAATTTTCTAGCCGTGGAAACAAAAAATTCTGTAGCATGTTTACATACCGGTCCAAATTCACAGTCACTGTAACCTCATTTTCCTCAAAAAACCAGGGACCAATAATTCCAGCTGAGGAAATTGCACACCACACTGTGACTTTGGGTGAATGGAAAGGCTTTTGATGCAATTCTCGAGGGTTGGTGTCAGCCCAGTAACGCATGTTTTGTTTGTTAACCGACCCACACAAATGAAAATGGGCTTCCGAACATCCGCTTGAAAAGTAAACCTCAACGGCAAAGACACGCTCCTCACTATTCCAACGCATGATGGCGACTGAACCATGTCGGGACAAAACTTTACAGTATCCCCTCTTGAACGAGACCACTAGCGCTCCGCTATGACATCAACTAACTGAGTGGCGCGCATTTTAAAAAAGGAAGTTATGCTGCCGCACCCTGTATATTATAAAGGCAGATTACTCGTAATGGTTGGCGAACAAGTAACCATTTAAGTAAATCTAAGTCATCTATTTTCTCAACTTTTTGATCTAGTCAAAATTTTAGTCAATTTGTCCAGGTAATTTTTTTCTCGCCATAGCTTGCCACGTTGATTCGATTTGTAGTACTTCCAAGCATGAAAACTCACGGTAAGCATTACTATATGCTATGCTAGTTAGTACACCAGGAAAAGTTCGTTTCCAGCTCGTTATGCCTAAGGGCAGCTGGTTATTAGAAACCGACTAACACTCTGTTGTCTGTCGTACCTTGCTTTTTAGAAACTTTTATCATGGTGTTTTGTGTTCTACTCAAGATTGCGATAATTTGGGCTCCCAACAATGAGCACAAGGTTCGTCTTGTCCTCAATTGGACAATTGTTGCCAATGCCGATCTGAATATGATGGTAATCCTCCGTACAATGAACCCAAACTTCAAATCGTTATTCAAAATTATTTTCAAGTTATCGCCTTCGAAGTGTCCGTTCCTCTATCGGAGAGGTATCTCTCACATTGAGATTCGTTTTTGGATGATTAACTGTTATATACACCGATATATATGCATGTAATTAGTATACCAACCTTTACAGAGAAATTGGAGGATTATAGCCCGGGACGGAATAGCTGTAAGTCTTTGCAATTATCGTTTCTTCTTTCGTTGAAACGTGTTTTTTCTAAAAATAGAGCCTTTCACATTGGTGTGTAAGATAACTCAAAAAGTACTTTTTTGATTCTGCCAAAATGTTACACACACCTTGAATATAATAGTATTTTCTAGCTGAACGTAAAAGAAGGAAATTTTTGATTTTTGCAGATAAAAATTAAAGACGCTAAGTTACACACCGATTAGGCATTTCGATTGCAAGGTCCTCCGAACAAGTGTAAATATTACCGCTTTTTTGGTTTATAAGAGCAAAACGAAAATATCTTATTTAAATATACCTAATTTAAATCTCATTACTTAAAAGATTTACATTTAATATTTATACGAGTATTAGGAGAAAATCCTGAAAACTGGCTTGTCTTTCGCAGTTTGGGCATTGTAATATTATGAATTTTTATGTCAAGTCAACGCTTTACCCTGGATATTCAATTGACAAGCTATGAGACTACCGCTAATATCAAACTGAATAAATAATGGTATTATTCGAAACAAAGAATAAAATAATAAATTCACATAAATCTATTTCAAAAATTGACATTGGTAGTGCAATGATAATATGAAAATGCATAGTCATTAAAACTTGCCAACTAGACAGGGATCCATTAATTCCGTTGTCGCAAGAAACTATATTTCCACTCACACCCGAAACTTCGGGCAATTCATTACTTAGTTCATTCTTGAGCATCTTGACACTTGCACCGAAGGCGAAATAAAAAATTACATTCAAAAGGATAAGCGAGTATCCATGAAATCTCTGGCAAAACTATAAAATTTCACATCTCTATGAAGTCTTAAATTTATGTGTCTTACTACAAAAGAACCCTTGAGCGCTCTACGAACTTTACATTGTCCGTCATCACATAGTTCTCACACCTACCCCTTCCTGGTACCCTGGAACATGTTCACCTATAATTCTTGGAAGACTCCTTCAGCTTTCCACTGCCGTTCATGCCGTCTCAGTTCGTTGTCTCCATACCATCTTCCTATCCCAAGGCGCCTGAACGTGAACGTATGTTCCCAGTGTAATAAAATTGCAAATTTCGTTATGTTCGTCGAACATCCTTTTGAATAAAATATGCGATAGCCGGTCCTTGTTTCCATCATTTTTTCAGTTACAGTTTATTTGTCAAATAAACGATCGCGGAAAAGAGAACATCGAAAATAGATGGCGTGTTTGTTTTTATGGGTTGACATGGTCGGGATATTGTATCATTTCGGGGATGTTATGTGTGCATGTATCACAGGATAATCACTAATCGCTTCAAATTCAGTTCAAATTTTGTCCCAGATGATTAATGATTTCCGGCATGTCAGGACGAAATATGGATGGATGAGATTTTTCGAGAAACAAAGCACGTAAGAGCAGCGTCAGTTAATCGCAGGAAACAACAAAAGGGACATAAAAAGATTATTATTAATATAAGCTTAAAACAGACGAGGGGATACCCAGCCAGCCAACGATGGATACGTACCATCGTATAAAAATCAATTTCGGTTTGGCACTGGATCCGGGCACCTAATCAACTGCGAAGCATGAGCCCAATTAAGTACTTAACGACCTTACGAAATTGATTTCATCCCGGATTAAACATCATTCCTTCTTACACACTCTCACTCTTGGGCAGGTCGTTGTTGAGTCTCGAATCCTGACTAGCAGGGCAGCAGACAGACACCGTTGATCAATTTAAGGACATTTATAAGGACGTACTTGATGCTATCTACTGTCCAAATTGATTTCATTGTTCGTCTCCTCACTGTTTTTCTTTTTCGCAGCCAGACCAGGACACACCGTATTGTCCCATTATTCGAATAGTTGTCATCCTGAGTGTGCTTGATGCATACCAGGGATTCCCCCAGGGCAAATTGACGGCTGTGGTGAGCTGGCAAATGTGTTTATTTCCACACATATGGGATAAATTTTCGAAGCAGAGGATACACAGAAGAAACACATGCAAGAAATACCTCCGTTGTACGGCGGAGAGGAATTAAGCACTTTTTTGAACAGATGTGATTTTTATTTATTTGCACTTGAGTAACCAAACCACTCACAGGGCAATAGACTTCATTACGGTTGTTATGGTTAGGGAAGAAAGCAAAAGTCCTTGGTGAACTCGCACAAAGTTCTGAGCAAGTTGGTGTTGACACTTGGTAATCATCAGAAGCCGTGCGACAAGTGTTTGGCATCCAAGTGCTGTAAACGACCATTGGAAATTGTATACTTTAAAAGGGTTCATGCAGAGGAGTGAATTATTTGGGAATATTGCAAAAATAACAGGTTTTAAAGAGGATGAGAATTAACAAAATGCGCGTAAATATTGTGAAGGCATATAGTCTCGCGCTTAATTTCAAACGGTAACATCCTGCATGCAACTATTCACACAATAATGGAAGGTCAATTGATTTTAAGAAGGATATATGCATGTGCTTAGATATGCAACGCAAATATATATATATATATATATGTATAGATTAGTAATATAAGTTTGTATGTAACATTTAAAAAAAAATGGCCGACTAACCGTAATAAATTAATTCCATCTAAAATTTGTAAGGTGCCAGAAATAATTACATCGGACCGTCATAATTTTTAGGGTTTTGTATAAAAGAAAACGTTATTGAAATTGGTTTACTGTTTACTCTCTGGCAGCCTGTCGCTCCCATTTTTTCAGAAAATGTCACTCATATTATGATACGAAATTCGGTAGAAAGGTGGGAACTGTGAATTCCCTTGCATGCATGGAGTAATGTTATTCTACGTGTAGTTAGAGGGGGACGACGCCGGACATTTTTTTCAAATGATAAGTCCCGATTAGTACTTTCCAGAGCTGATCTCATTTTTGACATACCGAATGCTAAAAAAAAACAACCGGGGATTTTTAATTTAAACCAACCGTCCATGGCGAAACTGGTCATTTTAATTTTTTTTTTCAAGTTGGTACCACCTTAAGTGACATTGAGTCTGTTCTATCGAAAACTCGGGCATACGAGTGATAGAAAATTTGTCTCGTTTCAAACACCCATCCAAGGCAAACACCGATAAAGACGTCACCAAAATCTGTGAAATGGTCCTAAAAAATCGTTATATCAGCCTATACCTCGCCATCCAGATTCATTTCTGCCTGTCAGTTACGCCTGAAGAGTTCGTCGTTGACCGACGTGAATGGAACGCTGTTCGTTTGTTAGTTTTAACTTTTCGGACGGCTGGTGATTCGGCCTTGTTGTTTGTTTAGGTTGTGAGCGAGAATTTTATGGGCAATTTTATTGCTGGTGAACTTTTTTGTTAAATACTCACGCACAAAAGTATCTTAGATTTTCCTTTCAAGGACTTCCAATGTTGAACTAATGGCGTTGCGGTTCGCCGGTACGTGAATGGCACTTTCAGCTCAACTGGCGACCAGCTTCATTGCAGGCTCTTCCGGTGTAACTCGCAGGCTAAACTGAACGTGGAGGGCGGGCTAAAGAGAGATTTCTAGTGAACTGAAGTGGAGTCGCTCAGTACATTGCATTTGAAATTTCGCGTATGCAACGTGTTGCATCACGGCTCGTACCAAAAGATTTAAATTTCGTGCAAGTACAGCATCGAAGGACGATTGCTGAGGATATGATATGATATGATGAAAGACATGATCATTGGTGATGAGACATGAATCTACGAATTCGACATGGAGACAAGTCAAGAATTGTCTGAATGGGGCTTCGAAGATATCTAAAGCCGAAAAAGCAAAGTGCGGTGAGAGAACTGAAATGTATGTCACTCACTTAATGCCTCGGATTTCATAGTTCCCACATATTTCGATTAAATCCGTGTAGCCGACTTAGAGACCGATTTTAATAAGGTTTTATTTGAGAGAAAACCTTAAAAATCGATTATGAAAACCTCTTAATGTGGTTTCATCCCTTAAACTCAACGTGGAACGATGTTCCTCACTACATGCATGCGCTGGCACCATCCCCACCTTCCCACCAAATTTAATGACAATGGGTATAACCGTTTCTGAGAAAGGTGCATGTGACAGATAGTAAACCGATTTGAATTGATGTTTATTCTACATAAAACTTTAACAAAAGTTGGATTTGGGTGGTTCTGATTGTCTTAACAAGTTTTGGGGGAGGTTGACCGAAAACGTGAAACACAATACCGCGGAAACTTCAAGGGAGGATAATCATTAATGCGCCACCCATACTTTTGGATGGGTTGCTTTTGTGTATCGCGGAAGCTCACCAATATGCTTTGTAATCCATAAAATGGACTCCAACTACTATTCTGGCTTGTTGAAGAATATGCGTTTAAATGCTGATGTTTGTCAAACTTTTTCTTTGTTGATTCCAAAAAGACCATAGGCGGAAGGTGAGACTTGTCAAAAAAAGCAGCCCAAAAAATGAATCATCAGGTTTGAAGCGCAGTCAAGATCTATAGCACTTCTGTGTGTGCGAATCCATGTAACTATTCGAATTGATAAAGTGACATTGCGATATTATTCGGATCGCCGCTTTCTACGATTGATTCTGGCACCACTTTCCATTGGACACCATATATTTGGTCCTGCGAAAATTCAAGGCTTGCCTAGGCAGTTTCACCTACTGTGTATAATCTTCTTCATTAGTTCTTGGGCACATAACCAATGAAAAACAGTCTATAAAGAAGCCGAGACTTTATTCTGGCTCGTTAATATAAGTGCTAATGTCTATACCCTACTCCCTCATTTCCCAACTGATAGTAAAACTAAAACTTGCTCCGAGAACTACTAACAAACTTTTATGTGATACCCCCAGGCTATGGTATATCTGGTGAATAAAATTTTACACCTCTCCTCTTTTGCATCCGTAATGACCATCCCTTCCTTAAGCTCAACATGTTGCTGCATGCATGTGGATTCAGTTCTAACCTTGCAGCAGAATTTCACCGTTTGCGAAAAACAGGCGGACACAGAGGCAGATAAATAGATTTTAATAAGGTTTTATTTTCGATTGAACCATAAAAATTATATAAAAAGATGCATTACAAGACAACGACTGATAATAACAGTGATTTGATAACAAACCACGATCACATACCGCTGCTATTTTGAAGCTATTCAAGATGTTGATGGTTCAGAAAATTGCGTCTAACTCGATCGACTTGTTTCGAGTCTAGATTATAATATTGTTTAATTCGTCGTTAGAAAGACATAAGAATGGGACAGGTTTTTAGCGCGGAATGACTAATTAAAATAGATCTTCTCGTCAAGGTCTGTAATTTTCGGAACCTGAAGAATTCGCCATTGATCTTTTCGGCATCCGTATCTGTTTCAACGCTAAAGTGAGCTTTCTGACCAGATTTTACACCAAGGTCTTCTACTATCTACTTCTTTCAAAAAAGCTCGAAGATTCTTAATATATTTCCATCTTCACGCAATGTTATAGTAAGACGTAAACGTCTCCTTAATTACCTGGAAGTTTGATTTGTCCTGTCCGGCAACGACGTCGACTTGCCACTCTTGCTGGAATTGAGATAGTCTCAATTCATACGTCATCTTTTACAAGTTCAAGACTTTTTTAGTTAACTAGTTATTGATGCAGATTATGTTATGGTATGATCCACAGAAGATTAATTGCTCGCAATTTTTCCATTGAGGTACAAAGGCATATCAAAATCGAATCGTCTTATTTTGGATGTGACCAATACGAGTTACGCTGACGATGTAGCGCAACGTTTCCTTTCCATTGTCCTTAACAGTCGGCCAGAAATCGGAACTATAGGGTCGACATTGCGGTAGATTTTGGATTCGTGACGTTCGTTGAAACGTGAATGGTAAGGGACGCTAGTTGTGGAACGTCACTTCATTCAGTTTGCGTTGATAGGTGAAATAATTTCATGGTGTAGTTAACCATTAGCCAAAAGCCACTGTCACTGACAATAATAGTGTCTGTTTCACTAACTCCGCCTCATTCAGATTGAGTCATAGACAATGATGGAGGAGGAGTTGCTCGATATCAACTGTGCTATGAGACGGTACGGAAATTTCACCCAAATAGAGCAGTTTTTATGGAGCTGGACTTTGGATTTCCAACCCGAAAGGGTCGCCTTTTTCTGCTTCACAGATCTCAGCTCAAATATTATCAGGTCTTGTCGCTCTCTCCTTTATTTGATTGTCCCTTTTATGGCGCTGACAGACGGAACTGATCCAAATGTCGACAGTGTTTTGCGGAAGAACGAGCATTTTTTTCCGTTCCGTTCTTAATATTAACATGGCAGAAGAGTTCGATAACTTGTGTGCACTGTTGTCGGTTTCAATATATATATAATTGACAACAAATTTTATGCCGTTATGCAGTTGGTTTCCAGGAAATGTCACATGAAAACAATTGCTTGGTGAAGGATGCAGGCATAATGACATTCAAAGTGAGAAGATGGATGACGTATAGAAATACTTCAGCATATTATAAGCAGCAACACCTGATGTAGTAACTGTTAAATTTAAATTGCTGAGGGAATTTTAACGGCGTCTGGAGCTTATTTTGAAAATAGAGCTATTTGGGAAAAATAAAATCATGGTAATTAGCACCTCCGCCTTTCCGCCCTTTCAATAGACAGGTAAGGGTAGCTCTTGGTAACGACAACACGAACAACAGCGCTTCCGAAAAATTGAGAATCACCATCCCACATCATCAGGAAGCAAGGAGGGTTTTCTTCTTCTTGATTTCATGATTCCGCGATTTCCAGTTGAAGGTTGTGCAACTGTGTGAAACTATGATCCTTATTATAAGTATATTCAGCAAAGAATCTTGGGAAATGATCGAGTCATACCATTACGGGATGCTACTACTACCGCCGATCAACACTATGATCACAATCTAGTTTTGCTTTTCAAGGAAGCAGGTTCCTCTCGGTCTGGTTGGACGGGAAGAGAGCTTGTGTGCTTTATTGCCATATGGACGCCAGAAACTTATATGTGAATCATGACCGGATAGCTGAGTGGTAGGAGCACAAGGAATTCGCACGGAAGGTCGCCGTTCAAACCTCACTGGTGGCAGTGGGATTTGTATCGTAATTTGACGTCGGGTGCCAGTTGATTCAGCTTTGAATGCGTATCTGAGTCAAATCAGGGTAATAATCTCGGGCGATCCCAATGCTGACCACAGTGCGTCTTACGGTATACTGTAGTGTACCGTTACGGTCTTGAATGAAGTGCTCTAACATATTTCAAGGGCCTGATCTGATTGGATTGTTGCGCCAACGATTATTATTATGACCCTTCAATTATATCTAGGCTCCATTGGCTTCAATTGTCCCCACGAATACTCAAGAAGTTTGCAATTTCCCTATAGTGTTCCATTCCAAACTTGAGATAGTTTGAGTTTCCTTATCTTGGGAAAAACATGATTTAAAGCTACTAATGCGACGCTTCCTAAAGGTACAAACTGTTCGATGAATTTGCCCACTAATGCAAATAGGAGGATAACGATGGCTAGTCAAACAGAGAGTCTTAGTTTCGTGAGTGTTTACTTTCAGCCGGACTTTGTTTCCCCCTCTTTTCGAGATCTAGATGCATATAACCATGGTGCATGGCTCGGTGAGAGAGCAAGCAGATGGAAGACGTGATCACCGTAGTCGCCTTGTTCGAGAGGAGGTGATATCGCCTTCCACGGTCGCATGAATAATGTGACTGATAATAAGACAAAAAGTATCGGTGACAAAACTTAACATTGACCAACTCCGCTTTGAAATTCAAACTCCTCAGAGATTTTATTGTGGGTCGATGTTTCACCTGACTTTTTGGGTCGTAATATAAAGCCCTGATAATGCGCCGCCTCCGTATATCATTTCAAGTACGTTCCTTGTGGTTGTCGTCGAAAACTTTCTTAAAACCTATGAAAAGCAGGTGAAGTTCGCTCCACAGTGATCCGAAGAGAAGTTTACATAGGAGGATTCAGAACCAAAATCAGTCTACTTTGTGTCGATCAAGTTTGCGGGTTGTTTTTTGAAACAGCAAGAACTATCTCCGAGAAGGTTGCCGTCGGTCGTCAATGTACCTGACTGGACTTTTGAAATTATTTGCGCAGGCTTGTGCGTTTTTAACCAGCACAATAACAAATTACCGAAAATTCATTCTGGGCCGAAATTTTGCAATCTGTATTCTGTCTGAAATTGGCTCTCATGTAATCAGGGCATGCCTTGCGGTTGCCTGAACATTAGCCCAGCATCGGATTTACGCTTACTTCATTCATGCCCGTCAGAGCATAGTACAATATCGGAATGAAGGAGTACTTCCTAGAGCCCCGCTTAACACCAGAATGTTCAGTCTGAATGGCTGGAATTGTCACTGAAGTTGCAGCGACCCAACATTCTGGCGAGCTTCGATACTGTCGTCGAGGTCCATTCCGGAATCTAATTTCATGTTCACGAAAGCAAAGGGTGGGAGCTGGAAGATCAGTTTGATTCCGCGACATGCTAGGCATTTCTGAAACTCAAGGACCTAGAGCTCGCCATCGACAAGCAGAGAATACCATTAGCGAGTTTTAAGTGAGCCATATCACGGGGGTCCCAACCTCAGCGGGCACCGACTTACCGTTTTAATAAGAAATAAAATTAGACCGGGTGGAGTTCACCAAACCTGCGAACAATTTGCGTGATGAACGTGTTTTCCCAAGTCATAAGTACCGTTAAAAACCCGTCCCTTTACAAAAATCACTCCTTTTCGCTAAAATACTCGAATGAAAGTATTGTGAATTTCTACGCTTATTTTATTAAAATAAAACAAAACCTTGTTTTAAATAAAGCAAAGGATGAAGCTAAAAGATCAAATTGCAATCGCAGCATTCTAGCCACAGTAGAATAAAAGTAACACAAGAGCCCCGCAAAAGACACCATGAAATCGCGGTTAAAGGCTTCCAACAACGTAATAAATAGGTGTCGGAGGAGGAGTTTTCAATGAATGACATAACGTACATTTCAACACATTTAATGTTAAGATATCCTGAGCGCATCACAGAGATAGGGGGTCCAGGGTTTATCCAAGGCAGGGAATAGTTTTAGATCGTCAACATATTGTAGACCAGGGCAAATAAATAAATAAGGAAGATTATTTATAAGGAATGAAAATAGGAACGGGCTAAGAATGAAGTTTTGGGGGACCCCGGATAAAGGAAGGAAAGGAGTCGACAGAATCAAATTCTTTTGAGAAGACACACAGTTTTCTATCATTCAGAGACTCCGCGGCAAAGTTAATAATAATAATAATAATCGTTGGCGCAACAATCATGGATTGTTGGATCAGGGCCTTGAAGTGTGTAAGAGCACTTCATTCAAGACAGTAACGGTACACTAGGAGGCAATGTGGTCAGCATTGCGCTCGCCCGAGATTATTACCCTGATTTGACACAGGTACTCATTTTCAGCTGAGTCGACTGGTATCCGACGTCAAATCACGATACAAATTCCACTGCCACCAGTGAGATTTGAACCGCGACCTTCCATATGACAGCCTTGCGCTCTAACTACTCAGCTATCCGGACACTAAAGTTAATAAACACAGGCAAATTAGAGACAATAGAGCGCTTCTATTGAAATCTGTGTTATGCGGTTCTCTTACAATAAAGTGTCCAAAATGACTTCGAAATTCTCGAGAAATATGTAAAAGGTGGCTTTTTACATACTTCTAAAGAATTAAGGAGATCGAGCAAAGGATAGATATTGAGCGTTAGTCTTCGGCTGGTGTAGTATCACCTTTTTTTGCGCAAAGGGATGATACAAGCCTCTTTCCACTTGTCCGATGTTTAGCACTACCTGAACGGCGGAATTTCAACCGAGACTGATGTTTCGCAGGCACCGCATTATGGATATCAGCGGTTAACCAAACATATTTTCGCACAGAGAAACTGGAGAAGGGAACGAAATAAGGGAGAATTTCTTGACGTTCAACATAAAGTGCGAATTCTATCAATTGCATGGCTATTGAGAGTATAGTGAGTTTTTCCTCCTCTTCACTCACACGGGCTTCGGACCGTTCATTGCGGACGTGAGCTGTGAAAACTTTTCAATTCGAAAATTGCGGAAAGCAGAGTATCGACTGATGAGCAAAGCAACGCAATCGTACTGACAGGAAGAAAAAGGCCAGTTCCGCCAGTTCCGTTCAGTCAAACTATCGAATAATTCGGCTTTTATATATATATACTCTGCATTTCTGATGTTTAAATCACGAAGAGGACTTTGATAATACTTTCGGCACGATCTACGGCGTTAGATTACTTATGAAACAACATCGCCTTCTGTAGATTGCTTCCTCGATCGATGAAAGGCTTTTTGATAACGTTAAACATAACCCAACGGAGTTTGTACGAAGAACACGTGTAGTGTCTGAAGAATTCATTGGCCGGGTTAAACTTAACTACGGCATCTACAAAGCGCAATTCAAAATGGAGCAGGAACATCTAAACCACTTCGTATTTTAACCCGTGTTTATCGAGGAAGCGCCATCTCATCACTTTCCTTTTATAAACTCTGTAATGGGAAGCATCCAACGTTACTCTATGCAGACGGATACTATTCTAAAATGGGGACAATGGGCGGAGATGCACTTATTATATTATACGTTGAAATGGGCAAGGGGTTTAACGCATGGGCGGCGTCAGGACGTAAGCAAATTAGTCCGAAAAAAACGATCAAAGAAAAATACGTGTCTGCACGCTAAATGTTGGTACCTTAACTGGAAAGACTGAGGAAGGGCTCTTACGAGTCCCTTCGGAACCCGATGATCTGGTGCCAAAAGCTGCGACATTGAACGCGAACGCGGTAAAAATGGCTATAAATTTCTCTATTTTGATAACCCACACACTCAATATGGGTGTTGGCATCGCCATCTGAGAGAGTTTGCGTGATGCCATTAAAGAAGTCGAACGATTTGATAATCGGCTGATGAAGCTCACCATAATATCAGCCGATCGCACTATTCAGTCCTTCGTCGCGTACGCACTGCAGACAGGTCGACCTGATGCCGAGAAAGATGCCTTTTGGCAACTTCTCGATAAACAGACTTGTCACGTGCCTGTTGACGACTATATTATCATTGCAGGCGACCTTAATGGTCATGTGGGTGAAAAGGCAGACGGTAGCAGGTGGCATGGGAGAAAGAGTTTCGCAGCGCGCAATGAGCGACTATATTCTCATAAGACGCCGACATTTTACCACTATTACTGATTGCAAAGCCGTTCTCTATGAGACCATCGCACCTTAACTTCGACCACTGATTGATAAAACAGTGTGAGGAACGCACTGGCCCGCGATTTCATTCACACGATTACCGACCATTACGAATATGGAACCAAATGAAAGACACGAGACACACAAACCGGCCTCCACAACCCTCGGGGTCACCAAATCAGGTAAGCGGTAGATCAACCGAGATACTTGGCTTTGGAATGATGATGTTGAAATGAAGGTGCGTGAAAAGAAACGCCTCTACCACAAATTTCTCGATGATAAAACGCCTGCTAATTGGCAAATTTATAAGAATGCCAACCGGGAAGCAAAGAAATCAGTCGCTGTCACCCGAGCGACACTCGGGATGGCGAGAGAGGTCTGTACCGACTTGCTAAAAGCCGTAACGAACGTACACAGGATATCGAACACTTCTGTTGCGTTAATGACAAAAACGGTATTATGTTTACCAACCGTCAAGCCGCAACGGATAGATGGCGGGAATACTTCGAGCAGATTTCAACTGAAGAATTTGCTCATCCTCCACCTCTACAAATGAACGAATGAAATCGAGGAAAACCACAGGACCTGACCGCATCACATCTCAGCTCTGGAAAGCCAAGAGGTTGGACCCAACACTGCGTGTCAGTGAATTCTTTAATCGGGTTATTCAGGAAGGAAGAACACAATCTGACTGGCAAGAAAGTACCACTGTTCCAATATGGAAAAAGAAAGGTTGTCCAGCAGAATATTCAAATTACCGTCCGATCCGGTTACTTTCCTATACCATGAAGATTGTTGAACGCATTCTTAACAACCGTATTTGCGAAATCGTTGAGATAACCGTGAATCAAGACGGATTTGCCAAAAACTGCGAAACTAATGACGCAATCCACGCTGCGCAGTTACTCATGGAGAAACATCGTGAGAAGCATCGCCCTCTTTACATTGCATTTCTGTATCTAGAGCAAGCGTTTGACCGTGTGTCACATGAACTCGGTATGCTTTATCACAACACACAACACACGCCAGAAGAACTCGTGCGCTGGGTTCAATTGCTCTGCCACGATCCGAAAAATTAAGTTCGAAGTATGGCGGGTGGATCAAAACCGTTTCGTGTCTCTGTTAGTGTTCATCTTGTTATGGACACCGTCAGACGAGATATCCAACGTCCAGCCGCCCTATACACTGTTTTATGCAGATGATGTTTTCCTAGCATCTGATAGTAAAAATGATCTCAAGCAACTTGTCCAAAAACGAATGATCGCCTCATGCAACACGGTGTTCTTTGTGATCGATGTATCAGACAAATCTAAATTTACCGGAATGTTGTCCGTCCTGGCGCCCTCTATGGTTCTGAGTGTTGCCCGACTATAAAATACGATGAACGGCGTCTTGCAGTAATGAAGACGAAGATGTTGCGTTGGACTAGTGGCGTGACACGTTTTGATCACATTCGAAATGAGAATATCTGCGATCGTTATGGGGTTGCACCGATCGTGGAAAAATTGCGAGAAAGACGTCTTCGATGGTATGGTCATGCAATTCGTGCTAACGAGAATTCACCTGCGAAAATTGTTTTAAACATCGAAGTCGATGGTAAACGACCAAAAGGCAAGCCGAAACAACGGTGGCTTGATATCTTAGATGAGGATTTAAAAGCCTCGAGATTGCACCCAGATCAGGCATTTGATGGAGCCAATTTGGAAATGACGAGCCGACCCCGCTTGTGAACGGGACAAAGGCTGAAGAAGGTCGGTGTGTGAAAAATTATGAAATTTATGACCTATAAACAAAGAGATGAAATACATTTAGGTTGAGCCTCAACATGAAGGTCAATTTATTAAAATCGGTTTACCGTATGTCTGTCTGTCTGTCCGTCACACACATTTTTCTCGGAGAGGAGGTGTGAACTGTGACCGCACACGCATATACTGAGTTACATCCTTTTACGATGAATTTAAGGGGAGTCTCCATAAATACAAAAGGGGGGTGTACATTTTTTTTTCATAAAATATAGTCATGTGGGGTATCAAATTAAAGGTCTCGGTTAGTACTTTTCGAAGCCGGTCTTAGTTTTGACTTTTTTTGAAAAGGTGGGGAGTGCGGGGGCTTGAAAGTGGTCATTTTTTTAACGAACCCATTCTCAGGAACTACGAAACCGAAAAATGTGGAAAAAATCAGGAGGCTTCCACTATATGGTGCCTAGGCTCTGAAATGCCCTCCACATCGATACACGTTCAAATAAAGTTAATAATAGTATATTACTATAATCTTTAGAAATTGATAGGAGAACCCCCCTTAAGATCACGCTAGAATCACAAAATGCAGCAATGTAGCCTACAGTATAGAGTATGATCATGCGAAATTTGGTGAAAATCGCAGTATTACTAACAAAGTTATACTGGGTCAAGACTATGAATGTCAATATCACTTGAAAGTGGCTATGTTCACATAATGCATATGCATATTTTACGTGCTACATGCTAATGGGACAAATGCACACCCAAATCTCTTTATAAAAAAAATACACAAAACCTTTCATACCTGAAGCGTCTAGCTTCCGGTTTCCCGACTTGTTATTTTTCAATTTAGTGTTAAGTAACGAACCAGCACCCTTAGAAATAACTTTCATATTCTTCATTCAAACGTTCTGTAGATCAGAAGTAGTAACAATAAACCTGGCAAAGAAGATCATGGTTGATTAGTTCGAACATACGAAATTGTACTGAATCGGGACTGAAATCGTCCTTTTCGTTCTAACCGATTTGCTAAAGAGAAAGTGGGGTAGGAGATTCCTTCATTCGACGATGCTTTTACGCCTCTTTAAATGTATTCTCGCAACATAATCTACCAACGAAATCAGTTTTCTTTAAAGTGATGCGGATATCCAGGATGTAGATGTTATTCATAACTTGCCTTATGGACGACTCATATAAAACATACCACCCAATATGGGATTTGTCGCTCCAATTTTATTTACCCGAGAACAATAATACCAAAAAATGCCCGCAACTGTCAATAAACATTATCAGCCACCTTACTGCATCCCAAAATTTGTGTATATTTATAGAATGATTTCCTTCCCATACGAACTTACCATAAAATGAACATCTCCTTAGGCCCAATTGCTTTTATGTAAGGCACAAGCCAATTGTTATTTTAAAATTGAGTGCGGCCACTTAAGATGAAAATCACATTTTCCTTCACAAACAAAGGCTAACATGATCAAAAGATCATCCACAAGTGAGATAGTTCTCGTGTTGGATTTCCATTTTTAAAAAGCATCCCCCTAAGAATCATATGTCGTCTTGAAAATTTATCGAAGAAAAACACGGCACAGACAGGCACGAGATATACGACACACTCGATTGAAACTTTCAGTCCTCTGGCACAATCTGTTACCATTTGCTGTCGATCTGTTTCCGTAAGTTTTGTTAATTTGTAATGATTAGAACAACAGTTGGAAGAATCTTGTGATGATCATCACTTCCTATTTATATTAAATTAAATGCATTGTACACGTGGTGTTTATATTTATAGCAAGGGAAGAAAAAATATATTTATGAGATATCTGCCTCATATTAGGGACAAATTTAGATTATTCGTTTTAAAAGACCGGGTGGAATGGAATACGGCATCCTACGGGGATCTTGGGATAGTTATAATTTTTGCACACCTTATGGCAGAGTAAAGATAGAAAGAAATTTATAAATTTGTTAAATACTTTTAAAATGCTCCGGTGGAATAACAATACCACCCAGAATCGCCTCTGACAATCAGGTGAGAGTTAACACTGGAGCCCTCCACAACACAGCCCTCCGTAACACCCAAAAGAGGGAAATGGATGCCGCAATAACCGCAGTCAACAGAGATATTGAAGATGAAGCATCAATAAATGATCTTCACGATCACCTGAAGAACGTTATCATAAATACGGCCACAAACATCCTTGACCCCAGCCGCAAAAAGAGTCGGAACGGCTGATTTGACCAAGAATGTAAGCTAGCAACGGAACGGAAGAATGGAGCGATGGGTTGAGTACTTTGATGAACTACTGAACAACCAGAACATCGGCGAATTGGAGGTCCCGCCAACTGAAGACGACAGACAAATACTGTCACCACCAAGTATAAAAGTAAGATGTCCGTGCAATTCATCGGCTTAAAAATCATAAGTCGCCGGGAGCCGATGGAATTACTGCCGAATTGGTTAAATATGGAGGCGACCAATTACACCAAGTGGTTCATCAACTTGTGCTCAAGGTGCGGGACAGCGAATCAATGCCTGACGATTGGCAACGAGGCATTATCTGTCTCATACATAAAAAGGGGTATATCACACAGTGCAGCAATTATAGAGGTATCACGTTGCTGAGTACTATCTATTAGATGTTCTCCGCTATCTTGCTAGACTGAATAGCCCCATACGTCCAGAACATCATTGGCCCATGCCAAAGAGGCTTCACTCCAAGCTAATCAGCAACAGATCAGATTTTCTTTCTACGACAAGCGATGGAAAAACTGTTGGAATATGGCCATCAGTTGCACCATCTCTTCATCGACTTTAATGCCGCCTATGATAGCATAGCCAGGGTAAAACTATACACGGCCATGAGAGAATTCGGTATCTCGACGAAATTAATAAGACTGACTTGGCTGACCCTGACCAATATGCGAGGTCAGATAAAAGCAGCAGGATCACTCTCAAGACCATTCGACATCAACAACGGTCTACGATAAGGGGATGCGCTATCATGCATTCCTCTTTAATCTGACCCTCAAGAAAGTGATCCGTGATGCTAAGATAAATGCGATCCTCTTTGAGTCCACCCAGCTACTGGCCTATGCTGACGATATCGACATCATGGGAAGAACCACCCGAGACGTACAAATTGCCTTCATTCAGATCGAGCAGGCGGCGCGAGATCTTGGCCTGCACATCAAAGAAGGCAAGACAAAGTATGTGGTGGCGAGCACGGTTGTTGTCAACCAACAGAGCCTATTTCAGCTTACAAAAACTGTTCCGCTCGAAACGTCTCACCATAGGGTCAAAGCTCTTATTGTACAAGACAATGATCTTGACAGTCTTCATGTGTTCCTCGGAGACTTGGGTTCTTAGCAAGAAAAATTGCGAACTCTGGGCCGCGTTCGAGAGAAGAATCCTTCGAAGAATTTTTGGCCCCCTACATGAGGATGGACGATTCCGTAGCCTACATAATGACCAAATCTATGAGCGATACCATTGCCGTCAAGTTGTGGATAAAATCTGGCGCAATAAGTTACGGTGGGCGGGTCACTTAATCCGTATGGATGAGGATGATCCAGCCCAGAAAGTATATAAGGGCAATATATGGTAGAAAAAGAAGAAGAGACAGACCCTGCCTGAGATGGAGCGATGGTGTAGGTCAGGACGCCAGACAGCTTTTAGGTATATCGAATTGGTGGACCTCGGCGCAAAACCGGGATATCTGGAGTTCCTTATTAAGGCAGGCCTAGACTGTATGCCGATTGTTGCGTCGTTGATAATGATGATGATGTTGTAGTTTGATAAAAATATGAGGGAATATGTTGAGTTTTTAGCCATATATGAATGGGAAAATGTGCGTAGGAGTTTCTCACATAAGATGAACACAAAACCTTTGTACTCGAAGCACCAGCTTCCGGTATTCCGACTTGTTTAGATATTGCACAGGCGCTCCACAATGTTTAGCATAATAGCCTGCTATACAAAATTAAACAGTGGCTCAGAACGTGGAAGCTAACATTATAAATGGAATGCTGATTGTCAAACGACTTGGTATGTTAAATAATCTTATGTTTGTAGAAATCTGGTAGCCCCATTAATTAACATAAAAACTAAACATTAAAACTGAAAAGCACATATCCAAAATAACTTGTTGCGCCCACTAACTACTTACTAAGAAAATTTCTGGCATAAAAAACAATTCTGAATCGTGAAAAGGAGAAATTATCTTACTAAATTCCATTTTATATTGTCTTAATCATAAACGCCGAAATCTAACTCCTTAGCATCGGGCATAAGGAAAATTCCGATGATAACAAACATTTGAGCGGAAAATAAAAGATAACCAAGGAGAGTTAGGAATGTTTCGCTTACATTTTTTTGAATTCTAACAGAGGACTGCAAGTATTATACATTGAGAGTAGTACTTGAGGTCTCCAAGAAGTCAGGTGATATCGATGCGATTAGCACCAAGAACGACTTAGTCGCGGTGATTCGGCAGCAGTTGAGGCGACAATGTCCTTGAAAACAATATCTTTGTAGAAAGCGTACGAGGGTGCGAAAGAACAATCGTGTATGTTCTCCAGAAAAACCCAGATAAAAAACGCTAGTCACAAAGCCGACAATAATAAATGTTCGGCGTTCAGTAGGGCCTTTAATACAATGAAATTATCATGACTCAGTCGAACGATAAATGATTTCCAGGCAATGCTAGGAAACGTAGCGTAAGATGTACACGTAGATATCCACTTATTACCGGCGGTGACTTTAAGGCGCGGCAGACCAAGTGGGGTAGCAGGCATACCAACGTCAGAAATCAAAGGTTGTTCGAATATACTGCAGGAAACCTTGCCGATAAAATGCAGATACTCCTTCGTCGTCGGTGCTGTCAAAGTAATGGTGGATACAGCAATTGGTGCGATAGAAGGAAGAGATGGTCGGTGGGAACCAAAAGAGTGCGTTGGTTACTTTCGATACGAAGAACGCCTTTAATTGTGGTCGCTCGACAAAAAGTCGGAGAGATCAGGATGGATACTTCATGCTGTCTAAGAAACATAATGGGTAATTACTTCGCAAACAGGAAATTAAAATTCGACACCGAGGAACGCATAAATCACTACCGTGTGTCAGTAGGCACTCTTGTGGAACATCATGCACGATATGGTTGTGATTGGTTTCGCGAACGATATTGCCGCAGTTGTAGTGGTAAAGCGCATACACATCCAGATAGGAGCAAATGATGCCATCCGGAAGATTTGCTTGAAACTGCTGGATTAGTAGATCATAAAATGGAAACCGCCCTAATGACAAATTAAAAACAAGTCGCTTCAGGTACGAAAGGTTTTGTGTATTTCTTAGTACGTAGCACGTAATATATCCATATATTATGTGAGTGTATCCACTTTCGGGTGATATTGACATTCATAGTCTTCAGTTTTCAAAGAAGCAACAAATTTGAGGTATTATAACTTTGTTAGTAATAGTGCGATTTCCACCAAAATTTCGTGGTACTAGGATGAACTTAAGGGGGTTTCTAACCAATTACAAAAAATTGTAGTAATATACTATTATTAACTTTATTTAAACAGATATTGGCATGGAAGGTATTTCGGAGCCCAGGCACCATATAGTGGCAGCCTCCTGATTTTTTTCAGATTTTTCGGTTTGGTAGTTTCTGAGAATGCGCCCCTTAAAGAAGTGATCACTTTCAACCCCCCGCGCTCCCCACTCTTCCAAAGAATGTCAAAACTAAGATCAGCTTTGAAAAGTACTAATCGAGACCTTTAATAAAGGAGAAACTGTTATACTGCCCTTAAAGTATAATTGCTAACCAGCCACACGAAATAATATCTAACGGCAACTTTGCGGTTGGTGTGGTTTAGTATGCCGGTACGGATCTTTGGCACTTCAGCGGTTTCCGCTGCTGTCTTTCGAGGATTTCACATTCTCGGCTGAGCTAACAAAAAACTATAAAGCCATTATTTGCCTTTAGGGGTGTTACTTTACCTTTTAAGAACTTGCACCACAGTAGAAACTTGAAAAATCGTTTTTTTTATTGGTTTAAAAAGTTATTTGGACCCTCTAGAATAACAGACAAACAGTTTTGTATCTGCCGGAAATCGTTCTCATTTAATTTTCGAGTTCCTTTTCGACCCCTTCCGGCTACTCCGAAACAACTAACAGCGGTAAAAATACGACACCTGCTTGTCGGGTACAACATTATCTCTTCCCATTCGACTTATTTGATCAGTCAACAATTTATTAAGTCTTGGCCGTTCGACGGAATTCAAACTCGATGAGAAATGAAATCTGAGCGACATTATTTAATAAATTGTCAACTGACAAAAATCCAAAGATGATCAGAGCTTTCCGGCGAATGGAAGAAGATGCAAGCAAAGGGTTCGTTATATCAGGCCAATCTGCGAGGATTTGAGCCGTTACAAGTTGCTGAGTCTTTGCTCGGGAGGCTATACGCAGAACAGGAACGAAGGTTACAATTCTACACACTGGCACTTGGCTCCTAAAAATTATTCAAGTGGCAAGTAAATATTATAAATAGCAAGTGTTATTTCTATTTGTAATTTTAATGATGGACTGATGTTTTAAGAATAATGAAAGTGATGGACGTGAACATTGGACTACTCGAATACAATGCGCGAAACGCTCTTGGGCGGACGGAGGAAAAGAGGTTCGCTCCAGCATAAAAGCGTCCAGGAAAGAAAACGAGGAGGAGTTTCGAAACCTCGAAGATCAGTTTTACGCTGCTGGAATAGTAGCTTAAAACTAAAAAAAAATTAACAATCATATTTTCTATTTTATCATGTTTGAAACACAAGCCAAAACTTTAAACGCGTTTTTATCGAAACTCGTTCAAATCTTTAAGAGAACATTCCGCATAGAAATACGCAGCCGATCTTCGATGAGTTAATATGTCAATATTTAAGTACAAATGAGTGCCCGTTTTTAAGGTTTTGTGCGAAACAAAACCTTAATAACATCGATTCAATATCTGTCTGTCTGGCAAACGCAATTTACTCAGAAACGGCTGAAAATATTCTTACGAAATAGCACATGACGGCATTTTGTCTTGAGTTTGACGGGGCGCTTCTCATACATGCGAAGGGGGGAGTGAATTTTCAAATGTTCGGCAAGTTGACAAAAATGTATATTTTCAAAATCCCTTACGTATTTCCATAGCTATACTGATGCAGTTTAAGAAACGATTTTTAAGGTTTTGTGTAAACACAAAACCTTATTAAAATTGGATTACTGTCTGTCTGTCTGTCGGTCACACGCATTTTTCTCGGAGACGGTTGTGGTGATTCGCACCAAATTTGGTAGAAAGGTGGGAAGTGTGAACGCTCACGCATATAGTGGGTTACATCCTTTTACGTCGAATTTAAGGGGGGGGGGGGGGGGGAGGGCCTCCATACATGCAAAAGAGGGGTGTACATTTTTTTTTCATCAAATATAGTCATGTGGCGTATCAAATTAGAGGTCTCGGTTAGTACTTTCCGAAGCTGGTCCTAGTTTTGGCATTTGTTGGAAAAGTGTGGAGTGCGGGGGGCTGAAAGTGATCATTTTTTTAACGAACCCATTCTCAGAAACTACCAAACCGAAAAATCTGAAAAAAATCAAGGGACTGCCACTATGTGGTGTCTAGGCTCCGAAATACCCTACATATCTGTTCAAATAAAGTTAATAATAGTACATTACCATTATTACCATTAATTTTTAGTAATTCAAAGGAAAACCCCCGTTAAGTTCACCCTAAAATCACAAAGTTTTGCAGCAATGTAGGTTATAGCATAGAGCATGATCCTGCCAAATTTGGTGAATATCGAACTATTACTAACAACTAGGTCAAAACTGTCGCTCCTCTGCAAAGTCAAGACTATGAATGTCAATATCACTTGAAAGTGGATATTTTCACATAATAAATGCATATTTTACGGGCTACATGCTAATGGGACAAATGCACACTCAAAACTCTTTATAAAAGAAATACACAAAACCATTCGTACCTGAAGCGTCTAGCTTCCGGTTTCGGAGAATTCAAGTAGATGGTCAAAATAATACGGAATCTTTCAGCTATACAAATTTGATCAACCGCAGCATCCCCGACGCTCCTGTACATAATTACCGCAGCATTACGCAACAATGACCGTGCGAAAGGTACAGGAATTGGGGTTGTAGGCTCTTCGTCACACAACATACTCGCTAGATATTGCATACACTGCCCATTACTTCTTCCGAAATTTGCACAACTTCTTTTGAGGAAAAAGGCTATGAAAAGAGTCTTTGAATAGGTTACCGACTAGTAAGTGTGCCAATAATAGGATGATGATAATTATAAAAAGGTGATCCTAAATACCCAGAGTTGGATATTTCGACCCCATGCAGATGTTCACTGCCATGTGAATGGCAGTAGTTTTTGACTGATAATGGAAACCGTCGATATTTTCACCATTTTATACATGATGATTCCTCCATTTGCTTATAATTGGTTCCGTTTTGAGAAGCATTAGAAACTAGTAAAGCGAGGGCGCCTACGAAAAGCAGCATGGAAGGAAAAACTCTCACCATCTGGGTAAGCCGCCCTTTATCTAGTATCTAAACATAATTTCATCTGGCGAAGTAGATGAAAAAGGCAAGTGATATTCGTGAGTTAAGGTTCTACGTCTCGGCTGTGGGCTAATATTCCCGCTTGCTAAGCAAACCACTGAGGAGTACACAATGCTGGGCAAAAAAAAATCGGAAGAAAATCTGATTTTTGAGAAAAAATATCGGACTCGGTATTTTGCACTAAACAAAGTTTTTCGTAAATTTGGTTTATGTCTCATATCAACCACAAAATTCATCGTATCACAATAATTGTATAAATGCTTAATAATTGAATAAATGCTTAATTAGCATTTCATTGCACCTCCTTTTGCCTTAATTACGGTTCTAATCAGCAGTGGAAATGGTGAAGTAAAATTCTGCAGAATCTGCCGGTCAATTTCGTCATTCTTTGTCCTTAAGCGGATTAAATCCAGTTCATATTGGGTTTTCGGCTTCTGTTCAGCTACCTTTTTAAGGTTGTGTGTAAAACAAAACCTTATTAAAATCGATTCACTGTCCGTCTATCACACGCACTTTTCTCCAAAACGGTTAAACCGATCCGAAACGAAATTTGGTGAATAGATGGGAACTATGAATAGGGCGAGTGGCATAAATTTAGGTGGAATTTAAAGGGGGACTCCCCATACATGAGAAGGGGGGATTTAAAAAAAAATTTCACCGGAAATAGTCGCGAAGGGTATCAAATGAAAGGTCTCCATTAGTACTTTCTGAAATTGGCGTGAATTGCAAAGTACGCGAGCATCGAGTCAAAATGTATGCACTTAAAGTGAGACAGGACTCATTTTCGGAAACTACCCAACCAAAAATCCGAAAAAAATCAGGATGGTGCGATTAGATGAAATCAAATATGTCGCATTCCGATATCTGCTCAAATAAACTTACTAATAGTATATT
The DNA here is from genome assembly GCF_905115235.1 of Hermetia illucens. NCBI lineage: Eukaryota > Metazoa > Arthropoda > Insecta > Diptera > Stratiomyidae > Hermetia > Hermetia illucens. The sequence goes on along the minus strand of NC_051851.1, from coordinate 123,031,847 downwards.
ACCAACTTTTAGAAATTTCGTGAAAGACCCCCCTTAAGTTCACCCTATGGCTACCAAATTTTGCACCAGCATATAGCATATTTCGCGTACACGTGCCAAATTTCATAAAAATCAGGCCAGTAACGCCAAAATTATAGCAGTTCATACTTAGCAATTTCGCGCGAATTTACTGCTTCTAAAGTCATGCAAATAAGATGCTGTCGTCATAATTAACGAGAATAATTGAGAACCGCATGAAATATTAGATTCGCATTTATGAAGAATCTACTTCTACTTAGCCCTTTTTAAGGCTTTATGCAAAACACTTATGTGAAATTTAAGTCTCGAAAGATGCCCATTCCGATATCTGCTCAAAAGGTTTTGTGTAAAACAAAATCTTATTAAAATCGATTCACTGTCTGTCTGTCCGTTACACGCATTTTTCTCGGACACTGTTACAGCGATTGACACCAAATTTGGTAGAAAGGTGGGAACTGTGAACATACATGCAAAAGGAGTACATTTTTTTTCATCAAATATAGGCATGTGGGGTATCAAATTTAAGGTCTCCAAGCTTAGTTTCGACATTTGTTAGAGAGATGGGGAGTGGGATGGTTGAAAGTGATTATTTATTTAAGGGGGCCATTCTCAGAAACTACCAAACCGAAAAATCTGAAAAAAATCAGGAGGCTGCCACTATATGGTGCCTGGGCTCCGAAATACCTTCCATACCGATATCTGTTCAAATAAAGTTAATAATAGTATATTACTATAATTTTTAGTAATTGGCTGCAAAACCCCCTTTAAGTTCATCCCAGCACAACGATATAGGCTCATATAGGCTATAGTATAGAGCATAATCTTAGCAATATTGGTGAAAATCGCACTATTACTAATAAAGTTATAATGCGTCAAAATTGTTGCTTCTTTGCAAATTCAAGGCTATGAATGTCAATATCATCCGAGGGTGGATGCTCTGATCCCCTTGAGCTCTTTTTTAATGTCCGATGAACCAATTCCGCAGGCAGACTCTCCGCATCAGTCTTTCTTCGGCTGAGGTAGTCTTTCTCAGCCTCTCAGAACCGTGTTTCCGGGCAGTAGACCCTGTGTTCCGGATTTTTTTTTAAAAACCCAGCTACAGAGGACTAGCTGAAGCCCACAGCGACCGCTATTTATCGTGTGCCACATTTTTGTATGAGCTAAAGCAATTATTTTTCCTTTGTCGACATCACTGCGTGAAATTACAATCTAACGGTGCAAATACTTTCATCACATTTGTATTTATACAACAGAAAAACTACTTGTCATTTTAAATTCAAACAATGGACTTACGCGAGATTAAACAGGGCGGACATAACTGATCGGGTGGCTTCGACTTCATAAGCCTGCATTCCCAGGATTCCCCGCTTGAGGTAGATATGGGTGCATTACAGATCACAAAAACAAGCATTTTGTAGAACTCTACTAATTTTCCTATCTATTTAATGGACATTACGCAGCCACTTAACAGTTGTCAATTCAATTTATTTTCACTGGAGTCATATGCAGGATACAATTTCTAGCAATTTCTTGTCCTTCATAGTTACAAACGTAATTAGTTATTGAACTGGAGTTCGAAATGATTTTAAAAAGTATGAACCTTTAGAAAAAAGTTTTGCACATTTCGTTCGTTTGCACTAAGACGGAAATGCTATCTCCTCAAGTGCAGAAGTCTACATTACATACCTATAATAATATTCGATCATCACATTTCTAAAAGAGTCGAAGCTCCAGCCATCACTACTTCAATATCATCCAAATTATTTAAATTAGAGAGAAAGGTTCAGCATGACCAGGTTTAAAGTTCCTCCATAACTAAAAATATGTGACTGTTTCCAATGCAATTTTCAAGGAATGGAAAAATCTCACATTTCATGAAGGGTATATTTTTCTTGTAAATTGATAATTTCATTTTGTTCGTAATAACGATATCAATCATATTTTCAACTGAAAATACTTGATGAAAGGCGGTTGCTGTGTTGATATTCTGTAAAAGGATTATAGCATTCCATGAATTTTCCCAGAGGCGCACTCAGATGAAACAATTTTCGATTCACTTTAAGATTATTTCTTTTAAATTTATTCTAAACTCATGACTGTTCCATCTGTATTTATTTTTGAAATTCGTAGGAATTAAATATAGAACAAGATATAGATAAAATTACTGGAAATGTTAATAAATGATGGTTGCCAGTGGTTACCACAGAAAGCTGCTTCTAGACAATTAGAAAAATGAAAAAGTGGGTGACTTACCTGCGTCATTATCGCCACCTGGTGAGACGGCAAATGAGTAACAGATCGTAAATTAGGAAGAGTTCAGTGATATAAAAAAGAGTTTTACTGCCTTTCAATAAAACAATTTATTTTTAAAAAGTGAAAAAGACCAAAGGGGTTTCCATTTCTAGAAACCATTCCTGGCGTCAGCGACCAGGATGCCATCGTTCTCGTCATACAACTCCCGAGCCATCCATCCATGGCCACTAAGCACCTGCATTCAGGATTGCGAACTTACAGTTAATGAACCAATTCCCTAGATCCACGCTATCCAAAAGTTAACTCTCTCAAGCCCGTCGCGTATCGAATGATACTAAAGATAGCAAAGTTTTTCAGTGCACTAGAGCAATTTAGGAAGTGTTCAATCAATTCGTCCCGACCTCTCAACTACTTGGACTTCAACTCCCTCCCGGACGACATTCTCCTGGGCATCTCCTACAAAAAATCCTTACACTGGAGACTATTTAATAATTATATATTATTGTAGTATTCTTACCTTGGTTCGTGAAATAATCTTCTCAGTTAGGAAATTCCTTAAGGGGGTCATCCCATGTGTCGGGTTGGAGAAATCGATTTTTTTTTTTTGCATGAATTGTATCTATATATAGTGGAGAATATGTGGGCAAAGGGATTTTCCGATATTCCGAATCCTTCAGAAATTACAGGGTTAAACAGGTAAGGAGTTTGCAGCCGCGGCTAGATACTCGATGAGAAAGATCATCGAATCTTTTTTTACCTGTTAGTTTTTTACCTGAGCCTTATAAATTTGAACACAGGTGTAAATATAAAAAGATGAAAAACCAATCAATTGTCTAAACTTATTTGCTGTTTGGAATAGAAAGGATAATCCAGTCTAGAGTGAGCACTGAAAGGCGTTCAAGTTATACTCAGTTATATTTTGTTGTAAGTATTCTGCCGTTTGTGTGTTCAGTGATTTTTTAAATGGATCGTACGAAGGGAGATCGCTTTAACGTTCAACGTCATGCTCGCACTAAAAAACGAGTATTTCATGGGACTCGATTGTTATCAGAGAAGAAAAGGGACTTCGCATCAACATCAGCAAAGAAACTTTTAGCAACCATGAACATGGATGTTCTAATTGCGACAAGTTTTGTATATTGTATATTGGATTTTTCTGGAGTTTTTTCCGGTATTTCTGCAAATTTCTGCAAATAATAAAATATACCTAGTAGTAAAAAAGGAATACGTAGGACATGTCGAGAAAAGAATGGGAACGCGGCTTAGAAATGCAAAGAAGAATCACAAAGGCATTGGTGGAAAAGGGTTTGAAAAACTTACTGATAAGGACCTCACTACATTTTCTGGGCTGGCTATTCGCCGACACGCAAATTCCATAGAAGGAATGAAGCAAGAAATTTGGGAAACTTTCTTCCATAAATGTTCTACAGACGAAAATCCTCAGCATCAAAATTGTCCAGCAGGCGAGGACAGTTGGTGCAAATGGCGCAAAGCGGAGGCTAAAGGAGAACTGGATAGTTTTCACCACGAGAAGGCACCTTTGAAGTTCAAATAGTCATCAAACCAATCTACGAAGATTCGTCACGAGATGATCTCTTGAACAGATGTTTAGGAGCAGAGACCCAGAATAACAATGAGTCGTTAAATGGATTGATCTGAACTTTCGCTCCTAAACACCTTCATTCTGGGTAGAAATAGCCACTTTTCTGGCTGTAATTATTTTCAATGAAGGATTCAGTGGCATTCTCAAAATGCTAGTGACAATGGGATGTCAAGTTGGTCAAATATGTCAGGTTTATGTCGACCGCCGTAATGAAGCGCGAATTTGGCGGTCCGAACGACGATCGACTGACCTCGCTAAAAGAGCCACAATTGACATGAGAGAGCATCAATCGGCCTTACAAGACTTTTTTGAAGAAACGGAGGGTGCTCTCTATGGACCAGGTATAGCAGATTAATGCTGAGTTAAAATTTTACTGTTGATAATCACATTTAAATTTTCAAATGCGTTTTTCTCGAAACTGCCTCTTGAAAATCGGCTGCCACCATAGCTCAAAATCTATCCAACCAAATTCTTTGAAATTTTCACGGCTTCTTTAGTACATATTTCTACGGTCCGCAAACTAGGATAATTGCAATCGGACGGGTAGTTTTTTTTTACTCATAAAAAAAGCCGTAAAAAAACACCAAAATCCAAAAAATTAAGTTTAAAAGCCCACCAAAAATTTACCTTTTAATATTTTCTAATTATCCTAGTTTGTGGACCGTGGAATATTGTCCACATTAGAATGCCATTTAGTTTTTTTTTCCTCAGATGAACACAGCGCCCTCCAGCGTGGCAGCAGAAAAACACATTTTTTTGGAGATGAGTGCATAAATTGACACGTATTCCGAAAATTGGGTACGAAATCAAGCGGAAAAATTTATCACATATACTAGAGGCATCAATAAACATATGGTGAAAAAATCACGTTTCTACCTTTATCCAGTCCTTCAAAATAATTTTTCAAAAAAAGGCAAAAAAACGGCCTTCACACGGGATGACCCCCTTAACTTTACCTTAGCAAAGCTGTTAGTTGTAGCGATATCCTACCCCTAAACATTTTTCATCCTGAAAAGCAAACACCGTTATGATTGTTTCAAAGTACACTACTCTACACTACATATGAGTGATCAAAGCTCTGAACCCGAAACAAAGCCGAATTGGCTCCATCATACTTTCAAACCAGTCGAACTGCATTACTTCAGCATCCAATCCTCCCAAACGGACTTCCGGGCTTGGCACGGAATCTTGCTGTGCATCTTTCGGCAAGAGACGAGGTAGTTAAGTGTTATTGAAATGTCAGTGTGTCGATTTCACTTAGATGGTTTTCTTGTTTATGTTTCTTCATCTTGTCCCACGAGGAAACGGGTGCATCCGAAAGATCGATCTTGGATACATCAACTTATTTCCTCTTCACTTCCTAGATAAGCTAACATGGATCTTTTGCCGAGAATGTTGTGCGTGTTTGCTTCAGGATACCTTCCTATACCATAAATTCGTGAACCTTTAAGGAAACTTTGCCTTCGGTTCCCGCTGGTATGTGGGAAGCCGTAAACCGTTGTGAAATGCTGCCATGTGCTCACAACAACTCGCAGCCATGGGTTCGCAAACACCTAGGCGCACACCAATGCACTGCATTGCATACACAGCAGTCCTTATGCGGAATTTTGCTTGCGCAACTCCCGTCGCAGTCGAGCATGTGCAAGACTTTTCCATCTCTATAAAATTTGAATTGAATCTCCTGTTATACCCAAATAATCGTTGGGAAAGCACCAGGCTCACTTTTGGCATTACACTTTTGCATTTTGAGTAACTACAGCAGGCTGAAACTACGATATGTTCAAATCAGTAGGATGCGAATCATCAAAAATGTAAAATTAAAAACCAGATTGTCACTCACCACCGGTCGTCAAGGACCTACTCCAAGATCGCCGTAAAGATACTATGTAACATACTGGGTTTACGGCAACGGCGTCAAGGGTCCGCCATCTTAATGGTAACTCATTTCTCCCTTTGACGTAGAAGCTTGCACATGGGAGTCCATGAACTGTTGGAAGGCCACTTTATCAGCCTCTAAGGAATTGATTAATCAATGAGTGCAAGGTCTGACGAATAATGGGGGATGACAGTTTTGCCACGGTAACTTTGGCGGAATGTGGTCGAGCGTTATCAAGCAAAAGGATGGAAGCCGATCGATTGGTCAGTCTCGATTGTTTAACTGCAAACTTCCTCACCATGTCGTATAATTGCTTCCAGTAGACGTCACTCGTGATTGATGTGTCAGACTTCATGACACCCCTAGCCAAACCACCAATATTTTGGCGATTCATTTCATATAACCACTGTGATGAATGTCACATGTAGCAATTCATTTCAAAAATGGTTATTTTTTATTGCAATTCAATTTAACGCTAATGGCCCATTTATAAAAGGCGAAGATAAGGTCTTCACCATCTTCATTCTTTGAATCTTCAATCCAAAATTCATCGCCTTAATCCAACCCAAGCCCCGGATGTTTAATATATCCCGAAAAAATCTGATCCTAGATCTTTAATTGCTTAGAGCCGGTGGATTCTTCATCTGTTGTGACATCTCAACGGTAATAGTCAAGCCTTATCAATGGCTCAGAGCTTTGTAGCCTCTACAAAAATCTCATATTCGAGAGTTAAGGATACACCCCCTGTCCCCTAAACAGCCATCTGGCAGGTATGTGCAGGGACTTCAACCGATGAACGTATTTGACTGAGTTCTGCAAGCGTGCACATTGAGACAGCTTGGCTCTGGGTAACTTCACCACGCTAGACTGGTGCTATAAATTGGCGGTGAGGTAGACGGGGCGGAAGAACCTCCACGTGTTAGGAAACACTGTATTCATATTGATGTGCCGGTCGTGAGGCTGTACGCTCCAAGGCCGGGGCGATCAGATCCGAGGCTACACGGGGACGCAGCTGAGATGGCTTTGGCCACGAAGGCTCACCAGAGATTATCCTGTACCATGGGATACGGGATAACCCTTATCACAATTCAATTCCTCTAATGACCGCCCCCAGAGCCTTAGTCGACACATGCGCCAGCCCTTTAATCGTCCCGGCAGACCAAGGTACTCATTTCGAATTCGAATTTTTCAATTTTTCATAACGTTTAATTCCACTCGTACAAAAATCTTGGGAATTTGAGACCTTTCCCAGAGAGTGGAGAAAGAGATTTTCGTCAAGATCCCAAAGAAGCGGAAACCCTTTGAATGCGACAGTTGGTGGCTCCCTGTCGCCGCGATGATAATAGATGAAATAATCCTAGGACGCATCAAAGCGCATGAAAGTTTAATGGACAGAGGGCAGGCTGGTTTCCGTTCCTGATACTCCTGTATTGACCACATCAGCATCTTCGCTTCGCCTGTTCTTCATCGAGAAAGCTTTCCATAGCGGGAATAGAGAGTGTATTTGGAGTTCTTTACGTAGGAGGGGCATTTAGGAGAAAGTAATAACTATTATCAGAGCGAAATATGATGGCGCAAAACGTCACGTGCTGCACCGAAATAAAATCTCAGAGGATTTTGAGGTCCAAAGGAGAGTTTGCCAGGGTTGCATTATGTCGCCGATATTAGTTCTTCTTGTTGTCGATGACGTTCCTTATGCTGCTCTGCCAGGAGGACGTGGAAGAATTTCATGGGCGATATCATCTTTCCACAAACACCTCGACTACGCTGATGACATCTGTTTGCTTTCTCACCGAGTCATGGACCTTGGTGAAAATACTATGGATTTGGAAAGAGAGGCAAGTAAGATTGGACCACCAGCAAAATCAACGTTCTCAGTCTGACGGGTCATCGCACTCTCCCTATCTGTATTAGAGTGCATGAGTTCGAGTGTTTCGCGAAGTCGTGGAGGGTGCTGAACGGTTTTCAGGTAATCGTGAGTGGTAGTGTGTAAGTATGTTTGATGGGCAATACCCCACCAATGGGTGAATGGCAGTCATATATATCGATATATATATTAACGTCTCCAGGAGCAACGGGTACCATCATCTGTGATCAAGCATGATGATAGAAAAGCACAGAGATTTTAATTGTCGACGCCTTTATAAACGCCCGTGACTGCACAGAAATGTCCCAAATCCAAAGATGAGCATGCCCTAGGAAAGTTTCGTTTATCTTGGGAGGAGCACGGAGCGGAGTGATTGAGGTATCCTCATTTATCAGCCGATGACACTGAACTTAAAATTCTTCTGAGGATTGAATGTTTGAAGTTATTCATTTCAAACAGAGAAATGTAGTGATGTCGATTTCCTTCCAGGGTTTATAGGGTTTTCCTGCAGTGAGAGTCAATGAGGGTATATTCCATCATATGTGCCTTGCTGACCTTGTTTGGAAATTATAACAAATGGGGTCATTGCATTGACTATTATCTTGCCATGCTGCGGTTCAAATCTCGCTGGCGGCAGTGGGGTTTGTATTGTGATTTGACGTCGGATGCCAGTCGACTCAGCTGTGAATGAGTACCTGAGTCAAATCAGGGTAATAATCTCGGGCGAGCGTAATGCTAACCACATTGCCTCCTACAGTGCTCTGTAGTGTACCGTTACGGTCTTGAATGAAGTGCTCTAACACACTTCAAGGCCCTGATCCAATATGGATTGTTGCGCCAACGATTATTATTATTATTATGCTGAGTGTAAATTACAGAAGTAACGATGATGTGACCGGGAATCTTCAACACGCAGGCAGATTGCCGCGTGTTGCTCATCCGATTTGGAACCATAAGCAACTTTAAACGCTACTGGTGAATTAGGTGACTATACTAAATCACGGTTTCTAACGGTAATATAGTTTCTAGCTATGAAGAGAATTATCCATACATTACCTTAAAGACAATTTCTCTTAATCAGAATATTCTTCGGGATATATAGAAAGTTTGTGGTATTTTCGTAACCATGTGTGCGCCGTTTTGCGCTTCATCGTGACTTTGTAATTAGGTACGGCGAAAAACAAAAATATCTGATAATGTTCTTGAGACCACTATTTACCGAGAGTTCAAGGAGTTTTTTAACTATATTCCCGATTATGTACGAGTACTAACAATGTTTCAAAGGAGCGACTTGCCTCTACTTCATGGATGTTTGAAAGTTTCGTCAGGGCATCAGTCAAGTCTATCTAGGAAGAGCCTCACTGTCTACAGATTCAGTAAACAAAACGTCTACATCGAAAATAAGCTGTGTTGACTCCTCGATGGAAGCAGAACTTAAGGCATTAAGAACTTGCAAACTATGTTCAACGTATCGACATCTGATTTCATTTTTGTCCCGCTCAAAGAGCAACTTTTTAAAAAATTTATGTAGAAACGAAAGCGATGCTCTTTCGGTCTAGACCGACAGCAACAACGTCAAAAGCAAAGGGGAAACAAAAACAACAAAAAAATTGTACACAACAGAAAATCCTTTGGAAAGCATGTCACACTAAAGTTTCACATCCATTACTCCGTATTAGTTCAGGCCGACCGAGCACGATGCTCGATTTTCTCTCACGTCCATTCTTGAAACATCTCCACTAGACTCGTCACACATTCTTCTTCCTGTCTTTATGCTTAAATCTAAAATCGTAACCAAATCATGTAACTCTTTTCCAGAAAAACTCGGCAAAAAGTTTCCTTGACTTCGTAACGAAACTTTACCTTTTTGACGAGCAAATAGGATGTAGGGAATAACATCAAGACTACTACTCGTACCGTTACAATAACAACGTCACTAACTGCCACTAGGTGCCACATAACTTTTAGCGCTCATGGGAGAATCCAAGACACGAGTGTGAATGAGAAAAATATCAGCTCCTGCAAGTTTAGGCTATGAAAATACCCTTCACGCTCCTCAAGTCAAAACTATCGACGGAGTTCAAAAATAGAAAAGTTGCAAACAAACGAAAGTTCACCGTCGTACCGGAGCTGCTCGACAGACGAGCGGAGCATCATTGCCGCTGTCTCGCAAACGCATTACATGTGTATGTATGTGTTCCTTAATGAAATTCAGGACACATGACGGCACCAAAGTTAGAAACGGGCAAACTGTTTTAGCTGTTTTTCCCGGCTCGGCTCCTTTCCAAGCCCCGTCCTAACGCGGAAGGAAAAAACTCAAGTTAAGCCATTATGGTGTATCCGAAACTGAATTCATCACCGTTTCCATTCGCCTGCGAAAAATACCAGAAAATGACGTCCAGGAGAGTCCTTCCATCTGCTATTTAGAAAGAGTTCAACAAAGCATCATTGCTGCCATATTGCGGAATGACGATTCCGTCAGATATGGACGGAATGCTGGCTGGAAGAGGAGACGACAATTGCTTAACTATGTCTCATAATCAGCAATAAAGATTTTCCCTCGAGGATGTCTCGATTCAATGGCTCCCCCATTCAATGCTCAGCCCAGTCTTTATGAGTTTTGAAGGTCCCTTCGAATTTCTCCACAGACTGCCGACATCATATTACCACCGGGACTACACGTAGCGACGAGTGACTTAGCCGCCTGAAAATGCCATTGGGAATACTATCGATGATTGTTATTATTCGCCAAGTTCCTCCGAATGGAGGCTCTCCGCACATAATCTCAATTCAACACTCGATTCTTCTCAGAATCCTTTTGTATACATATGTAAGTGCGCCACCACCATGGAAGGATACGCAGCAGCTCACTTTCAATCATCTGGGGCTTGATGTGGTATCATTCAGGATTCAAAAAGGGAGCGAATGAATGCAGTGAGCGATGAGTGGGTAAAGTGATGATCATAAATGAGAAACCTGATTTCATGGATACTTTTCTTCCATAATTGAAATCACTTAAAAAAGAGTCATATTTGCAATTTATTCATTACTTTAAACACTGGCTATAAAGGGATCGGAAGGCTTTAGCAAGCACCAGGATGTTCTGGGTCTCGAAAATGCGGAATCAGCGGCGTTCCAGTTTCGAGGCCAAGGATCAAGCAATTACCTGAGCACTGACAACCTCGAACTCTGAAGGTTGGACCAACACGCTTAGTGAGCTCATCTCATCACCTGGATAGCCTCTGCTTCCGAGCATGATGACCATGACACAAAATCAACTGCCACACTCTTGTCGCTGATTCATAATGAATGACATTGACTCCTGGGAAATTTAACGGAACTTTTAACCATTCCATTGTCGACAAAAACAAACAGAAAAAATATATATTTCCAATTATCCGCCTTTCCCGACAAACTCCTGTTATTGCTATGGAAAGACAAACACTCGCGGCAGAAACTAGAAAGTAAATCTCGGGGAAATCAAAAGCGAAAAATCTTAAGACGGAAAAGGGAAACACGATAAGGGTTGAAAGGGAAAGGATTGTGTCTCTAGAATCGGGCAAAGCATGGAAACTCGAAGCCAGGAAAGAGTTAAAAAGCAGAACCACGATGAATGTATTCATATAATTTTCAGGATAGATTCGAAGAATGTAAACAAACGGATAAATAAGAACAGCAAAAATAGTGAATAATTAATTACAGCTTAAACCCCCTGCCAGCGAAAAATATGCTTCGTTTTGTTTCTATTTTCCACTGGGAACTCGAATCTACTTAATTGAAATAAATAATTTAATGACTTTAAGTGAGAATAGCCATCAGAAGAGTGGACTATAAAGGGAAGGGTAGCAGCGAAGTAGAAAATCTTTGAGTGCATTGTCGCCACCAGGGAAAAAGTGCGAAAGTTGGTAGATTGAGTTAGAAAAGTCTGCATGACTTCATGGTAAAAGTGTCATTCTGAAGGAAACAACTCAATTTTGAATGAAGTCTTCAGATTGTCTAGTTCTTGTAATTATGATTGCTGCGGCTTTTATTTGGGATGCATGCCACCCAGATGTATTAATCATTGCTGCTGGTTCTGGATTCAACCCCCCCTCCTTTCAAGGTTTTTTTGACAGAATTTCAGGGGGGGGGGTTCCAAAAAAGGGGGTGTAAAATTTCTTTTCACGAATATAGTCATGGAGGATGTCAAATGAAACGTTTCGATTAGAACTTCCCAACGCTGGTATCCGTTTTGACATTTTATTTTATATTTTTCCAGCCCGATAGCATAGTTCAAAGAATTTTGTTAGATAAATTTTGGGCTATGGCGGCAGCAGATTTTCAACATGCAGTTTCGAGAAAAACGCATTTAAAAAGTGGAATGTGATTTTTAACGATGAAATCTTAACCTTCAAGAAACAAATATAAAACCATAGCTGCAATTCTTGTCCTTATAAATATAAATATGCTTCTTGTAAGGCACCTGCCGTGGCTTCCGGAGTGCATCAGTCCTCACGAGAACGTGGGTAGACACTTCGAGTTCTCCAGGGTCCCCAGGGTGGGGAGTTTTAATTCACGAACGGGCTTTCGAAGTAGGCGCAGCAATCCGGTCTCTCCAAGGCCGTTTTTCTTGTCGAGGACCAGGTCGCGAGGGAGTCGAAGGCTCTGCTTGTACACCAGCTCAGCAATCTCTTTGCCGACTGCTGTATGGAGGCCAGGACGGCTCGTCGCGCGCCATAATGGGTGCCTTGAGCGTCCGATGTGGCTAGTAATAAATGATCATAGGCACTGTAATTCCGTTGAGCGGGATCCAATTGTTTTGAGAAGAAATCCAACGGTTGCCAGCTTTGATTAGCTCTTTAGTGAAGAGCAGCGCCTGCTGGTCTGTCTGTCTGAGGCATTGCCAAACACAGCTAGAGTTTTAGTAGCGTTTATCAGTTGTTGCCACAAACGGCCGTGAATCCTTGGTTTTGAGATCAGACAGAAAGACGTTAAATAATGCTTAGTCGCTTTGAGCAGGAGACGACGGTAGAAGTTTATAATGCCCAAGAACCTTTTCAGGTCTTTGATTGTCTTTGGCAGCGGAAAGCTAGCGATTGCTTGCACCTTGTCTGGGTCGAATTGAATGCCGTCAGTGATAATGAAATGACCTAGAAATGTTGCTGGAGAAATGTACATTTGTCAGCGATGGGAATAGGCCATTTTCATGGAGGCGTTGAAAAATGCACGGACTCGGTTGTAGATGCGACCAGAAAATCCAAGTCCATAGCAGTTTCATAGTACAGAGTGGATGAATCTCTGAAAGATTTGCGACGTGTAAATTGAAAGAGTTCAAAAGGTATGCAAATTGCTGCCATTGGAAATTCTTCGGACGCTATGGTAAGCCTTGGCGAGATCCAAGGCCGAGAAAATACGAAAGTTTGCCAAATAAGGCACAGATTCTCCGATGAGTGGAATGGGGTACCGGCCAGGAATCGTCTGAGCATTCAGGCATCTATAATCTCCACAAGAGATTGGCCTTGGGGACCAAATGTAGTGGAGATGACCAACTGCTGTTGTTCAAACACCTTCGAGATGATGGGGTAGCTAGTAGTCTTGATGCGGTGCTGGACATTATGCTTAACTGGTTGAGAAAGACTATATTGGGTAGTACTGCTGCGATATTTTTGGAAAAGTGCGTGAATACGTGGATCGACAAGGTTCTCAAAAATGATAGAAAGAGTGTCGTTATTAGAGGAAGTTGCAATTTTCACTGACGACCGAAAAGAGGTTATGGGGTCTATCAAGGCCCTATGCTGCATATCCACCAGCAGCCCATAGTCACACAGGAAGTGTGCGTCTAATATGGGAACACTGATGTCAGCCAAAATAAAACGCGACGGAAAGCTCCTGTGCAAGTCAAGACTCACCATGGGCGTGGAGTTTAATTTTAGCTGCTTGGCAAATAGTTTATTAGGTTTGAAGACGGAGAGGACCGAGACTTCCGCACCTGTATCTACCAGATAGTTGCATCTAATAAGGGGGCGTGTACTGTGAGGCGAAGTGTTGCTGCAGTTCGGGTAGACGTCCCCGCGACCGCCAGCGCGCTCAGTTTTTTGGAGTCGTGTTAAAAGTATATAGGTCAGTACATTTCGTGGCTTGATCCGCAAACCTACGCTGGTACACATGCCGGAGTTCGCGCGACTACCTGAACGCCCGAGTGCAAAGCATCCACTGTGGGTACATTGTTCGAAAGTCGGTAAGCATTAAATCTGTCAGTAAGTGATGCAACTTAGCTATTTCCCTTGACGACAGGCGTGATGAGCTGGTTCTTCAGCCGAGCGTAAGAGCACTCGCTCAGCACACCGACGACGAGTGCGACAAACTTCTCATCTAGGTCAACTAATGTGTGGTTGAATTTAGTGGCGCCCGTCGCGCGCCTCCAATTAGATTAACCACGCTTCCGGCGGTTAGGAGGGCAGAAGGCCCGTGACATCTTTCCTCTCGCGAGACAGTATTAGCGACACCAAAAGAACTTGAAAGAGAATAAACAAGAGCACCTAAGCCGTAAAAGAAAGAACCAGCGCCGACACTTGTAGCCTTGCATTTTACTGTTATTTAATTAAAAATATTCATTAAATATGTCAATGTAGAAAATTTTAAGTATAATAAAAAGGTTGTCTTCTTTCTTGCGGAAATCCTATCATGAACGGCGAAACGACCCAAAACAGTGAAATTCCTGAAGACAATCGTTTCTCGCAAACGTCGATTCTCGGTGATCAACAACGTTGAAAGTTTTCAGCTTCGGTTGGAAGTCAATTGATCAGTGGAAAATGGCAGATGAATAGCAGAAGAAAGCAGGCAATCCGCCAGCAGTCAAAACAGGAGGTTTATGAATTCTCCAACATAAAATTCCACAAATAAGATATAGAAGATTGTACGGAATTGACGCCTCCTGTCAATATAACTTCAAATGCTATGAGCATTAGCAATACTCCAGCACGAGGTAATTCCGATTATACTTCATAAGCCGTACAAATTGTCGTTTCGCCGAGAATGGAGCAAACATTGAGGTTTTCCTGGGTGGTTTTGCCTGAACGACAATCGAACTTCTCCTTGATTTCTGAGAATTTGCAGGCGATGTGAACGGTGTGGTAATCAAACGCTGGGGCGCGGTTTCAGTACTCGTATAGTTGTTGCTAATGTAGTTGCTGCTGGGTCACTTACTGCACCGCTATGTTGTGGAGCGGCTCAAAGTGGGGCTTTTTATTTTATGTCAAAACGTTCGAATTTAACTCTATGCCCCGGTAGATCCCGTTTCGTAAATCCTGTTAGAAAATCGGAGCGATTGCCTATTCCATTAGTTATTGAGGGGGGGCAAACGCTCCGATTTTCTAGCAGGATTTACGAGACTGGGTCTACCGGGGTATAGAGTTAAATTCTAACGTTTTGACGGTACAAACATTCATCGGATTTGAAGAGGCAGTTCCTCCCGGAATGGAGTTGAAATACCAACCTTGACCAGTCTGTCTTTTTCATCATACTTTTGCATATACATTTCTGCGAATACCGATTCTAGGGTTTTAATACACTTCAAACGGGATCCTGTTCCATTTTCTTAGCCATGTACCGGAATACTGATCCTTGTGTTAACGTTCCTTTTTGATACACATTAGAAAGTAAGTCAGGTTCGTGGGTACATCTGTTTAGAAGCTGGAGATTGAATTTGTGGTACCCCTGCTCAGTTGGACTCAACCGAAAACAGATGTGGCTCTACAGCGAGCCCCATGACGGGCACGCTGCGCGCTGACTTCTAGCTCGATCATCTTTCTTTTCTTATCTCGACTGTCATCCTGAGCGGGTGCTCCGGCTCAAGATCTTCAACCCGGAATTCTGTAACCACCGTCAATCCCGCATATAATATGTTTATGGAGGACCCCTGCTACAAGACGAAAAAGTGACGTCGCTACCTGTAGTTCAAGTAACCTCTGCAAGAAAATCACATCGTTTCACCGCATTCCACGCACGCTAGGCAACAGGTCATAAAAATGGGAGGAGACGAAAATGCGAAATGCGGCGAAGTTATCGCAGTCGTGGCGTCGTGCAGTAATGGTTCCTAGTCTTCGCGAAATTTCCGACATTCTGCTTGCACCTCCGGAAAACAGAGATAAAATGCGTTTGAAGCTTCTATCCTAGAACGCGTTGCAGAGTCAGCAGAAATGTAGATAGAGACCATGCTAAATCGGCTTGAGCTCGAAGACAAGAAGCCTTCGCAGTTGCATAGGCGAATGGCAGACCGGGCACGTACGAATTCCTCAGAGAATCTTCTCAAAGTTAAATCTTTCGCCTTGCTGCCGAAAATTTAATATTTTAAAAATATTTAAAGCGGGTCACACGCAAGAGCTTCTGGATGCAGCTGATACCATCCGCTCTCCTCCTTCGCCGTGAATGCAGCTCTAGATGTTCTCGGAATAGAAAAACTCATCAGAGCTTTCATAGATAAAAGAATTATTATCGCAACTCATGGCCGTTTCGAGAGAGATCCTGGCACGCGTTAATGAGACCAGCAATAGTTTGCAGCATCAAAACAGGTTACTAGATCGTGGTAGGCCACGGAGTAAAGAATGTTCATCTTCAAGGATACGGCCGCACACAAACGGAGTGTGTTTCTACCACAATCGCCTTGGTGCCGTGGCCAACTAGTGCAACCTGCCGCGCAAAATTTAAACTAATAAAGTTGCTGTCTGGTCATGTACCCAGCAGCAGCCCTGCCGTTGCTCAAACATCTCTCAACGGGCTTTGGAGAAAAAACCGACTTTACGTCTACCATCGATTTTCTGGCATACGTTTCCTAGTCGGCATCGGTTCCATCGTATTCATCCTACCACATAATGCGTATGCCAACAAAAAAATCCATTCAGATCCAAAACTTCCAGCTGCAAACGTAGCTGGGTCCAGGCCTTTGCCGCTCATTTCCATGGTGGTTTGTCCTAGCAGATGTGAAAGTGCCGATATTAGGCGTTGATTTTCTCTCACATTAGGACCGTGTTCCTGACTTGAAAAAACGAAGCCTCATCGATGAGACTACTCTCTGCTCCATTGCTGGAGAGGTGTAAAAGCTCTCGTCCATTCGATGTCACCATTGTCGCATATCTAAACAGGTACCGATGACATGCAGAAAAAAATTAAAGTGCCTGTCGCAGAATCTTATAAGCGTTTTATCCGCCATCAGTCTTACAGGCAATTACCGAAATCTCAACGCGCAAACCATCCGAGAAAGTTGATGTAAATTACATGGCTTGCGTCTGCGAAGCTGCATTTTCATCAGAGCCCACACATTTTCCATGGGATTTGTATCCGGTGACTGAGATGGCCAATCTAAAGTGACAACTCCGTTTTGCGCCTTCCACTCGCTACACGCTCGACTCCGATGTTTCGGATCGTTGTCCTCTTGAAGGATCCAGCTTTCATTTTTCTTGATATACCATTGCTTAGCAGATGGTAACAAAGCCTTTTGAGATATTTTATTCATTTTTTCGGCATTTAAATTCTCGGTAAATAAGAACAAAGTTGTTTGAGAAGCACCCCCAAACATGGACCTTGACGGGGTGTTTAACAGTCCGTTGAAGCATCCTACTGGTGGAGCTTGTCCAGGCGTGTTTGATGCTCGGAAATGCACAGAAGGAGGATTCATCAGAAAACGTTGCTCCAATCGCGGTCCAAGTTTTCCTTCGCCCATTCCACTCGTTTTTCAACGTGTTTTGCACTCAACATTGGTTTTTCCAAAGTACTGCGATATTTCAGTTTAGCCTGAAAGTGCCTGCAAATCGTTCCGTAAGATATGTCAACACCTTTTGCTTTCAATTTCACAGCAGCTCCACGTAAAGTCAAAGTTGGATCTTTTGAGAACAATGCGAGAATCTTTTTTTTGTCTTTTTTTGAGACTTTGCTTGCACTTCCGCGATCAGGAAAATCATCAACGTTACCGACCTTTTTATAGCGATTTATCCACTTGCTAACGAACTGCTTCGACTTTCCCATATATTTCGCAGCAGCAGTTTGCGTTAATTTGGGTCCTTTTTCATGCAAACATAGAAAAATTGCCTCAAAGCGAGAGGCGTAAACAGCACTCATTTCGAAAAACCACTCAATTGAAGACTAAATTTGACAGAGAGCTGACTTTTTACAAAGAGCATGAAGGACTGAGGTGCCCTCTATGTCATAGAAAAAGAAACAGGACGCTTTGATTTTTTATCTACGTGTAACAGTGACCACGCTCTTATGTAACAGACTGTATATCCCCAAGAGGGCAGCAACTATGCCATTTGAACTCCTTGCGTTCATTAGGTTGCCACCAGATCTTAAAAACGTGCAGCATTTTTTGGCACTTAAATTTCGTCACCATCTACCTTATCACCGTAGCTCATAGAAGCTTTCGAGACATCAAGAAAGGCTCTCGCCAACCTCACAAAGCCGAGCTTTCTTCATTCTGTCCCACAAATCAGTCTCTCGATTGACGGTTCGTTGAAGCAGCTGATAGGTGGAATGTGATATGCTGTTGGCATTTTTTCAAGGGAGCTGTCGTCGACAGAGCTCAATTTTCCCGATGTTCAAGCGCTTTGCCCACATCCACTGGTCAAGGCATTCCATCGAAGTTCTGGAGGCATGTTTCAATCACGTCCAGTTAGATCTTATCATAATATCACGGTTGGATCGTACTCTCCAGGACACCACTTATCATTACAACCGAGCAAGACCCGCATTTCACTTTTTACAACTTACACTTACAATCCTCAGAGCAACGACATGGTTGAGCGCTGGCACGGTACTCTGAAAGCAGCATAACTGCTGCAAAAATCATCATTGCAAACGCAGGGTTGAGATTTTGCCAACCGTCCAACTCAGGATTACGTACAAAGAGGATATCAAAGCTACTCTATCGGAACTCTTGTTGGGCCATCCAGGGTTCAAGGAGGATTTTCCATATCGGGGGAGTTACGAAATTATCCGATTTCTTTCCTAGAACATCTGCCGAGCCACTTTTGCGTTCTACAACCAAAACCACATCAAACTGAAGATTTTCCCACATAAAAATCTGCGAAACCTGCTCACTCGTCTTCAAGTTCGTCGCATTCAGACCGCCATTAACTTCTCCACGCACAGGGCCATGTAAGGTAATTCGGAGGTTAGACGATAGTGGCTCGATGATATTATCTACGGCAGACCAGCCACTGTGTCAACAAATTGTTATGTCGCTGTCGACAACCTTCCACAGCAGTAGGAGGCTAACGTTAGAACACCGCACGTGGTCCATTTCAAATATCTTAAGCCGGATGTTCGACATGTCCAACGAGAGGGTGCAGCTCCTGGGTTGCCTCCACATCAGGCATATCCAGAGGGGAAGTGGTTGTGATACCCTTGCTCAGTCGGGGTTAATCGACTGCCTCGACTGTCAGACTGAGCGGACGCCCCCGCTCACGGTCTTCCAGCCCAAGCTCGGAGACATTTAACCTGGAATTCTGTTACCACCGTCAAGCCCGCATATAATCAAAACTGTGATTTCCAAAAAAAATCCTTCCTTTTCTTAATTTAACACACGTGATGCTCATGAAAAACCTCAGGTGTAGGGTATCTTTGAACACTATGTGTCAACCAGCTATACCACATATTCATTCATTCATTTAGTGTTCGATGTGCGAATCTGGGCTAATGAAGGTAACCCGTCTCTCAAATACGACCATCGTTGTCTGAGTTGATCTGATGATTTTAAATTTATTGAGCTTTGTACGAGCTTTCTTACTCAAGCTAAAGCAGCAGATAAGAATCTAAGTTGATCAAAGAGCTGAGTTACTTCAGGAAGAAATGGAAGTTTCAATATATTATTGAGTGTCAAGCGAGCATCGTACGAGGGCTTAGTAATTGTGGGAAGACAATGGTATTGCTTGTCGTCTCGCAGATACTGATGGACACCATTGAGCGGTTCGACGTACTTATAGCAATGTACCAAAACCGCTAAAGACCTTTAATTGTGGAAGCTATGACCAGCAGTAGCTTCGCGCTTTTGTTTGTAACAGGCTGAAGTGAAACTCGCGCCGAAAGGAATCAAGCTGGCCTTGTTATAATGTAGCTAAAAAGGATTTCATGATGCCTTATCGAAAGGAGAACCTCGAAGATATGGATTCCTTGCAAACGACTCTCAGCTAGGTTACATAGTGACTATTCTCTGATGATGATGATGATCGAGCTCTTTTAGTTCCAAAACTATTGCTTTGTGGCAAAGAAATTAAACCCAAAATGGTGTCGTTGTCTCTGGGCCGGGGCTGAGAATTTAACTTCTAGTGGTAAGCAATCAAGATGAGTTTAATCCTCAGCTCGAGCGTATTTTGAAAGTAGCGTAATTTCCGGAAATGTCGGTGGCTTGCACTCCGTTCCGGGAGAAAATCTTTGAAGTTCCTTGAGCCGGAAGAGCCAGTTTGCAGTGTTAGTTTAAGATTGACGCTGAAACACTAAGGTTTGTACATAATATTGGAGTCTGGTACATTACACCCAGTCCGTACGGAACGATATAAAAATGATCATTTATGATAGCCAAAAATTACCAAAAATGAAGCATCGATGTCAAGGAGATTGTAAATAGAAAGGGATCATTTCGAAATCTAATGTGGCTCAACCATATTTCATTGTTTACCTTTCATATTTACTGTCTGTTTTCCGCAAAAATAAAGACTCGTCCGAGAACTCGGAGCGTTGCATCGTCGATGATATTTTAGCTGATTACGCCAACGACACCGATGATGCCAGGTACGACAGGAAAACATCGTTTGACCGTGGTAATACAGGTTGGGAGACGAGGAGCCTGTATCAACCCAAACAATAGGCATCATTGCCCGGAAACGAGGTCGGTCCTCATACCTGTGCTTCAAGAGTGGGCACAAGGGATCTCTCTGCGCCCTGCAGCAGGAGCCTGTAACTAGAGGTAATGCAATGGACGCTAAAACTCTAATGCGTGGAATATTCTAATAATGACATTTTGGAAATCGCTATCAAATATATAAATAAAGAAACAAACATTTCTACACTAAAGATTCCTTTGATTACACAGAAAAACGCATATTTTTGCACCTCCTAGAATTCTTTTGTAGTTTTTAGAGCAAATTAAAAACTGAGTAATACTACATATCCCAAGGCGCAATTTTTAAGCTTTCTGAAGCAACCTGTAAAATATCTTGCAACTTTCTAAGGTTTTATGTAAAGGAATACCTTATAAAAACTGGTTTACTGGCTGTCTCTCTGTCCGTCACACTCATTTTTCTCGGAGACACTAGTAGCGATTCACACCAAATTTAGTGGAAAGTGGGAACTGTGAACGCTCACGCATACAGTGAGTTAGATAATTCTACACCGAATTTAAGGGGAGATACATGCAAAAGGGGGTCGTAAATTTTTTTTTAATCAAATATAGTCAAATGAAAGGTCTCGGTTAGTATTTCCCGAAGCCGATCTTAATTTTGACATTTGTTGGAAAGGGGGGGAGTGCGCAGGTCGGAAGTGATCATTTCTTTAACGGACCCATTCCCAGAAACTACCTAACCAAAAATCTGAAGAAAATCAAGAGGCTGCAGTTCAGTTAAGCACCACGAAAGAACAATTTAGGATAGAATATAGATCATGATCCTGCCAAGTTTGGTGGAAATCGCACTATTGGCAACACAGTTATAATAGATCAAATTTGCATTTTTGAGCAAATACTTTTAATTGTTGAATCATAGCCATATAGGCAATCAAATATACAATAGAGTTGCCTGGTTAGGCGAACCCATGTTCGTGCTGACTGTCCAATTTTTAGCGTCCGTACCATGAGGGTTAAGAACGCACTTTTCGCCTTATTTCTCCTCCTTGTTTTCCAATCGGAATACATTATAGTATTCCGCAAAATATTTTATGTCTCAGGGATTGATTTATTAATTTCCTATTTGAATGGTTTACGTTTGCAGTATTTGAAGTCTCAGCTTCGTAGGAGTTATAAATTTTGTGTAAATTTCATGAAAGATAATAAGGTAAGGGCCAGGAAAATGTTAAGTGCTGTCTTCCTGCTTTTCATGTTTATGGCTCTTATTCATAAGGAAACGATAACCATTCAAATTTTCCCAGAAATTCCAGATGGCTACATAATCCTCTTCAGTGATTTTACAACATGTCAATCATCTTCACTGAAAATTCTTTCAAAATATCTAAAATCATTACACACGCCTCTATTGATTCCAAATTATAATCGTTATTGTGGGGCTACTTAAGATGTCAATCTATTTTTAAGTTCGTAGGCTAGTGGCTTGCTTCCTATTCTGCTTCAGTAGAAGTGGAGGTGAGAGCGCAGATCATTAATTATGACAGCTAATGAAGCCTTCAAGGGTATTAGATTCATGATTACCATTTGCAATGCCAAGCACTCCAAGAAAAGGGGAAGAATTTGAAAAATTGCAGCATCTCGCCAAAAGTGTACACTTGATGGATTGATTTTTATGGGAAGCACACTCACAGCCGAAGTTTAGAAAATATTTCCATGTATCTGAATGAGGGGCTCTTAAAAATGAAAATTGAACGACCACCACTTTGGAGGATGTTGACATTGGTGTATCTTTTTGTGCTGTACTTGGAACTGTATATTTTCATTTGAAACATTCTCAACATTTCATGTTTCAATCGTTGCCTCGTTGCATGTTTGGCAAGGAAAAAGATTTGTTTCGAATAATATTCGAGGGAGCTGAATTTGCTTTGATTGCTTCTAAAAATAGCATGTGGTGGAAGACAAGTTCTTGGTGGAATGGTAAATGGTATTACCATTGCTATTGTTTTCCTACACAATGATTTCCACGCTCGTCTTCTGAATTGTATCTATCATCCTTGGCATACAGACAAATAATCAAAATTTCACCTAAATCGGGGCAAATAGGTAACAGCAGCAAAACCTTATTTGCTATTTTTGTAACTACATTGTATCTTATTACAGAATATATTGTGTGTGTCCATATCAAGGGCACAAATGGCAACTCAAAACCATATCATTAGGGAATTTAGCTTTTACTTTTTATATTCAAGACCAAGTGGGTTTAACTAGTGAGGCCATCAGTGATTTCTTCGATCTGCTGTTGTTTTATTTATAAATTCCTAGAATAACATGAGCAGTCTTCAAGCTTAAGCTGATTGTGATCCGCAAGACTAAACACAGATTTATCTGCGGTTTCATCAAGCATCTGGGCGAACGTGAAAATCCCTCAAGGTCTAGTATTGTTCGATACGCATCTAGAACAAAGTCTCTGGCTTAACTGTGCATCCCAATCAACACCTGGTCCTTCAATCACTTCGTAAATTGTTCACTCACTACTTGACGAGTGAAAATATTTTATGGTTGTTTCTGTCAATGCTTGCTTTCTCCACGAAGAGAGCAGTTATAAATTCTGTCCTCAGACACAAGTATCATCACCACCTGGTCATGCATAGGATGTTGACTTGCCCGAGCTTATACTCGTATGTAAATTCAACTATAACGACTATTTTAAGAATAAACATAATGATTCTGTCTTGTCAAATGAGAATTTATGGCTTACTAGAAGGTTGCCACTCCACTGCTTGATCCGGGGGAAAAGCACTGGGGACAATCTAGACTGCAGTGAGGTTGCATACGCCGGGTGTGTAGGTAATTAAGGGCCCGTGCGGTAAGAAGATCTAAAAAGACAACTAATTTTGCGAAAAGGCATTATGTCCCATAAAATTAATGACACTGCATTGATTCAGATGCCCAAGGGTATTTTTAGATAAACATTTCGTGACTGCATAAGATTTAATTTAGAGATCGTAAAATGTGTAGAATAACACCAGCAGAGATTATGTGTTTTGATTTAGTTAAATGAGCCAGCGTTTTTGCGTCACGGCTTAATTTGAGCATCAGAGGATTGGATATTATTTATTTTCCCAATCATCATAGGTATTTTGAATTATATAAGATAAATGCGTTCAGCAGTCGCTGAGGAGGAGTTGACGGAAGTATGCAATGACATTGAGCACACCCCGGGTCCGAGTTCAGGATTCTGCCCAAACGCCAAAACCACTTCTTTTGAATGGTCGCTTAACTAGGGTAAATCAATAGCCTCAGTCACATAGCCAGGCTCATCGATACTTATTTTTCGGAGAATCATTTCTAATATGAGGCTGAGAATAGACGAACTGTGAGGAAAATGTCATGGCGGAGAATTAGTAAAGCCATATTAACAATAATAATAATCGTTGGTACGACAAGCTAATTGGATCTGGGGCTATAGTCTACGATATACTGTAGAGTTAATGTGGTCTGCATTCGACTCTCCCTGATTTTTACCCTGATTTAATTCAGGTACAGATTCAGAGCCGAGTCGACTCGTATCCGACATTCAGTTACGATACAGATCCCTGTACCACCAGTAAGGTTTAAACTGACTGACTGACTTTCTCCTGCGTCAATCTAGCGCTTTAATCACTCTGAATACAAAGCTATAGCATAATAACTATTAGTTTCTCCGGAATGTACCTCCTACGCAGCACGCTAATGGTATACATCTTATTGACACTATCTAAAGTCTTCTCGAAGTCAATGGAGAGGAAGTGAAACAAAAATCTAAGATGAACAGTTCAGATGAAAGTATTCATACGATCCAGCAGTTGCGTTTCAGACACAAAAAAATTGTTTTACACATTTACTATGAGCGTATTCATACGATCTAGTAGCAGGTGTTCTGTGTCCAGCACGGAGCGCGTCAGACACGGCACATTAGAAGCAAAGAACACTCGCCTCCCGGCTTGAATTTGTATGGAGGAGTAAAATCGTTGCGCATGTACGCCTTTCCGCGCATCTCAGTGAGACTATGTGCAAGTATTTTGCCCTTATATCTATGGTTTCATCAATCCAAATTAAGAAGAAATGAATACATGTAAAGTATGGTTTCTATCGACAAATGCGACTACCTTTCCTTCTGCATGATACTTTAATCATTCGTTGGTTTGTCCGAACTGATGATATATTCACAGCTGAAAAAGGAACGAATTCGGCATAACACTACTATCTTCGCGAAATAACAAAGTTCGCATTGCACTCTACCATGGAACCACTTTATATTTGCAAAAATTATCCTTGAATTCTTGAGAGGTATGTTTCGTTACAGAACGAAACGGAACGCCGGTTGTCTCATAGTAATTGTATGCAACAATTCTTTTGTGTCTGACACGCTAAGTGCTGGATCGTATAAATACTTTCGTCAATGCTATGGTCGGCAAGAAACTCCTGCTCCTGGATCGTATCAATGCTCTAATAGTAATAATATGGAACATTACTTTTGTATTTGACATATTTAGTGCAGGATAGGCTAGCTGCTGGATCGTATAAATAGAACTTAAGGGGAACTCTGTTCTGTCTGTTGTGTCCGGCGCAGAAGTAGCAGCTCTGAACAAAATTTATGTTGAAACATTTCTATATATTTTTCTACCGGAAGGAATGTGTTGGACATATCGTGCATGAATATTTGGGTATGGAAAATAATAATAATAATCGTTGGCGCAACAATCCATGTTGGATCAGGGCCTTGAAGTGTGTTAGAGCACTTCATTCAAGACCGTAACGGTACACCACAGTAGACTGTAGGAGGCAATGTGGTCAGCATTGCGCTCGCCCGAGATTATTACCCTGATTTGACTCAGGTACTCATTCACAGCTGAGTCGACTGGTATCCGACGTCAAATCACGATACAAATTCCACTGCCACCAGTGAGATTTGAACCGCAACCTTCCGTACGACAGCCTTGCGCTCTAACCACTCAGCTATCCGGACGGGTATGGAAAAGCTCAGCTGAAAGTGGGTACCGCGCGAGCTCATAATCGATCAAAACGATCGTCATCTGTGAGTGTGGCGAACTGACTCCAAAGCATACAACGACAAAACAGTCGGGTGGCAAAGCTAAGGCGTTGCATTTTGGGATGCGCATGGTATAATACCCATCGACTATCTTTAGAAGGGAAAAACTATCAACAGCAGCTATTATATAGCATTATTGAAGCAGAAAAACGGCCCTATTTGAAGAAAAAGAAAGTGTTGTTTCATCAGAACAATGTGTCGTGTCACAGATCAATGAAAACGATGTTAAAATTGCGTGAATTAGGCTTAGAATAACTTCCGCATCCACTGTATTCTCCAGATCAGGCCTCTAGCGACTTTTTCTTGTTCCCAGACCTCAAGAAAATGCTCGAGAGGTAATCATTGAAACTGAGACCTATTTTGATGTAGGAGATGCGTTGGACAGGGACCGGTTTCGTGGAGAAGTGTTGTGGCGCAGCAGGGTTAGCAACATTCGAAACTTATTTCGAACATTGTTAATTCGACAGACAGATGTCACCACCGGTGCTCTCCGTGGTGTAGTAGGCCTTACCAACTGATTTGTATTAGATAAATAATTGAATCGAGAGAGTCTGCAGCCAACCGCTGACCTCGTCGACCATTTCTTGAAATACTCTAAATATATAATTTCTATAAGTGCGTGTTAATTACAAAGGAATGTAAAATAAAAATAGTTAATTAGTTTAAGAATTGCATTGAACAACTAAAATTGAATTAATTAATTATGAGAGTCATGGACCATGTATTACAGTGGCCATCTAGGAACAGATGTGCTCGGAATAGGTTTCCTAGCGAGCCAAAAAAAGAAACCTGCTGTTACTCACTTTGGAAACATAAGCGAATGGCTATGCACTCTGCGCTTCCGAGGCAAATTAAAAAATATAAGCCTCATTAATGATCACGTCCCTACAGAGGAGACTGCAGGGTCGGAGAAGGATACGAGGCGGTCAAAGGAACCCTCGAAACCTGTCCCAGATATACCAATATCAAAATCATACTTAGGGACTTCAACAGTCAGGTAGAGACGGATCGTATAGTCAGGCGATACGTTGGCTCCCATAGCTTACGTCAAAATATAAATGATAACTGACTGCGGATTATTCAATTAGCAGCGTCATACGAAATGGTTGTTGGAAGTACCTGGTTTGCGCGGAAAGCGGGCCACAAACAAACGTGGGCCTTTCCAGACGAGACCACTTTCAACCAATTTGACCATCCTGATTTCCGACAGAATGGGCTTATTTGAGCGATGGGCTGAGTATTTTGATGAACTGCTCAACAACCAGAACATCGGCGAGTTGGAGGTTCCGCCTACTGAAGACGACGGACAAATATTGCCACCACCAAGTATAGAAGAAACAGTCCGTGCAATTCATCGGCTTAAAAAGCATAAGTCGCCAGGAGCCGATGGAATTACAACCGAATTGGTTAAATATGGAAGTGACCAATTACACCGAGCGGTTCATCAACTTACTCTCAAGGTGTGGGACAGCCAATAAATGGCTGACGATTGGCAAAGAGACATTATATGTCCCACACATAAAAAGGATGATATGGACATCAGGTGCACCATCTTTTCATCGACTTTAAAGCCCCCTGCGATAGAATAGTCAGCGTAGAACTGTACATGGACATGAGGGAATTCGGTATCCCCACGAAATTGATAAGACTGAGTAGGCTGACCCTGACCAGTGTGCGAGGCAGGATAAAAGCAGCAGGATCACTCTTAAGATCATTCGACATCAACAACGGTCTACGACAAGGGGATGCGCTATCATGCGTCCTCTTTAACCTGGCCCTGGAGAAAGTGATCCGTGATGCTGAGATAAATGCAAGGGTGCGATCCTGTTTCAGTCCACCCAACTGCAGGTCTATGCTGACGAGACGTACAAACTGCCTTCATTCAGATCGAGCAGGCGGCGCGGGGTTTTGGGCTGCACATCTCTGACAAAATACATACATACATACATACATGACATGGTCACCATGTCAGCACTGAAAACCAACCAGCTAACAACATTCAATCGCACTGGTCAAACGGGAAGAATAAAAATAGGAGACTACAACTTTGAGACGGTTGATAACTTCTCCTATCTAGAGTCGAAAATCACAAGCGATAACAGTTACGATGATGAAATCCACGCACGGTTGTTGGCTGCCAGCACGCCCTATTTCAGCTTACAAAAACTGTTCAGCTCGAAACGTCTGATGATCTTGCCATTGCTCATGTATCAAATTGGTAGACCTCGGCGCAAAACCGAGATGTCTGGAGTTCCTTATTAAGGCGGGCCTAGACCGGATGGCGGTTGTTGCGTCGTTGATGATGATAGGTTCAAAACTCTTAATGTACAACACAATAATCTTGTCAGCCCTTATGTATTCCTCGGAGACTTGCGTTATTAGCAAGAAAAATTGCAAACTTGTGGCCGCTTTCGAGAGAAGAATCCTTCGAAGAAGTTTTGACCGCCTGTATGAGGATGGGCGTTTCCGTAGCCTACATAACGATGAAATCTATGAACGATACCATGACCGTCAGGTTGTGGATAAAATCCGGCTCAACAAGTTGCGGTGGGCGGGTCACTTAATCCGTATGCATGAGGATGATCCAGCCCGAATAGTCGATATGGGCAATATCTATGACAGATAAAGAAGTGGAGGCAGACCTTGCCTGGGACGCGACGATGGCGTAGATCAGGACGCCAGACAGCGTTTAGGGATATCGAATTGGTGGACCTCGGTGCAAAACCGGGATGTCTGGAGTTCCTTATTAAGGCAGGTCTAGACCGGATACCGGATGTTCCGCCGTTGATAATGAAGGTCAGTATTATTTATTATGAGCTGTGGAAATCGAACGAAATCATCACTGAGGAACGGTACAGACTTTATTTGATGCGACTGAGCCGAACACGACGCGAAAAACGGCCGCAATACGAACAGTGGCAATAGAGGTGGTTCTACTGCATGACAACGCTCGGTCTCATGTTTAAACCTAGATATCAGACGTTCAAATGGGAACTCCTATCCCACTCAATAAAGTCCTCAGATATTGAGCCGTCCGATAATTACTTGTTCCGTTTGATGGCACATGATCTAGCTTCGTAGAAAGCCTGAAGAGACGAATACTTTTATCGTACCGGTATTCGAGCTCTGCATAAAAAATGGGGAAAAGATAAAGCTAGTGATGGTCGATTTATATATAACTATCTTTTCACAATAAAGTTCCACATTTATAAAAAAACCACGAGAACTTAGTTCCGGAACTAATAAGTTTCGCGAGAATTCGTAAGGGTTTCTGGATCGGTGGGAACTGTTCTGTACGCGGGTGGGTAAAAAAGCTCAGTGCGTTTATCTGCAAAAGACTTCATTTTAGTACCATAAACCATATTTTTGAATTCAGTCGGACTTCACAATATTCATGATTTTAGGTCGGTGATAAATGAAAATTCACTCATTTGTACGTGTGGGGCATGAAAGAACCTAGATTAAGAAATACTAATCTAAATAAATACATAGAAAATATATATAACTCACCGGCATTTGGAACTGAAAATAAAAGTAGAGTAATTAGTAATTAGATTGTATATATAAAGACAAACATAATTCACAATTATTATTTCCAACAAAAGATTATAATCTTATAAAAGTTATTGAAAATTGTGCATTGCTTGAAACTATATTTAGAAATGGAAAGTAGAAAAAATCATAGCGGAGTTTGGTTGTCAGACTTTAAAAGAAAATCTCTTAAAAGATTAGGGTACTGTAGAAATTTGAGAAAAAAAGCGATTGACTTGAAATTTCAACTATAGATTCATAACTACATTCTGCAAGAAAACCGTCCGATTGCAATTATCCTAGTTTGCGGACCGTAGAAATATGTATTAAAGAAATCGTGAAAATTTCAAAGAATTCGGTTGGATAGATTTTGAGCTATGGTGGCAGCCGATTTTCAAGATCCAGTTTCGAGAAAAACGCGTTTGAAAATTTAAATGTGATTATGAACAGTAAAATTGTAACTCACCATTAATCTGCTGTACCTGGTCCATAGAGAGCACCCTCCGTTTCTTCAAAAAAGTCTTGTAAGGCCGATTGTTGCTCTCTGGTTTCAATTCTGGCTCTTTTAGCGAGGTCAGTCGATCGTCGTTCGGACGGCCAAATTCGCACTTCATTACGGGGGTCGACATAAACCTGACATATGTGACCAACTTGACATCCCATTGTCACTAGGATTTTGGCAATGCCATTCAATCCTTCATTGAAAATAATTACAGCCAGAAAAGTGGCTATTTCTACGACCTTGGCCCCAGAATGAAGGTGTTTAGGAGCGAAAGTTTAACGACTCATTGTCATTCTGGGTCTCTGCTCCTAAACATCTGTTCAAGAGATCATCTCGTGAAAAATCTTCATAGATTGGTTTGATGACTATTAGTACTTCTTCAGTCAAAGGTGCATTCTCGTGGTGGAAACTCTCCTTTAGTTTCGACTTTGCGCCATTTGCACCAACTGTCCTCGCCTGCTGAACAATTTTGATGCTGAGGATGTTCGTCTGTAGAACATTTATGGAAGAAAGTTGCCCAAATTTCTTGCTTCATTCCTTCTATCGAATTTGCGTGTCGACGAATAGCTGGTCCAAAAAATGTAGTGAGGTCGTTAATAACCTTATCAGTAAGTTTTCCAGCCCCTTTTCCACCAATGCCTTTGTGATTCTTCTTTGCATTTCTAAGGCGCGTTCCTATTCTTTTCTCGACATGTCTTACGCATTCCTTTTTTACTACTACGTATATTTTATTATTTGCAGAAATACCAGAGAAAACTCCAGCAGAATCCAATATACAATATACAAAACTTGTCGCAATTGGAACATCCATGTTCATGCTTGCTAAAAGTTTCTTTGCTGATGTTGATGCGAAGTCCTTTTTCTTCTCTGATAAGTATCGATTCCCATGAAATACTCGTTTCTTAGTGCGAGCATGACGTTGAACGTTAAAGCGATCTCCCTGCGTACGATCCATTTAAAAAAATCACTGAACACACAAACAGCACAATAAAAAGAAAAGAAAAAAATAGTTGTTCGTGCATTACACAGAAGAAGTGAGTTGCTTCTCGAATTAGTGTGGTCTACCATTAAGTAGATGGCGGGCTCAGGACTACTCAATCTTTAAACAAAGACTTGAGCGGGGAGGGGGGATCCGGGGGAACCAAAAGGGAGTCTCCTACTTGAGCCAAAAAGGTCCAAAGAGAGTAAAGTCAAAAGCTTCTGTAGCCAAGTCAAAAGCATTAAATCTCTGCTCAGTGTACCTTCAACTTAGATCACTTCTAAGAAAGAAATCTGACTAGTCTTATTTTAAGCTGCATAACATGCAGGAGGTATTCAAAGACAGCAACCTTCCGACCACCAGTAGAGGCAGCGCGCAGGCTGCTGGCCGTCGGGAAGGTTCATATTGAATGAGTTGTCTGTCGCCTTAGAGAGCAGATTTCTTTGAAGAGGTGCTTCAAGTGTCTTTTGTGTATGGATTGGACGGATGCAGACAATGTGGAGAGGAAAGTCACATGGGCAGGAACAGTGAAAAGGATGGCTTTCTTAGTAGACATACTGCCAGTTGCGGAGTTTAGAGTTGCTATGTTCCTCCAAGCCTGATGTTCGCTGAGTTTGAGGCCATGTTGGACAAATTGGTCTTATATGCAAATAGTCGAGGATCAAAAGTCATCGCCGGTGATTTTAATATATGCGCCACCGAATGAGGAAATTCACTGATGAATACAAGATGGTGTTATCTCTTGAAGGTTTTTGTGCGATTAGAAATCATAGTGGAAAACGATCATCAGGTTAATATATACTGGGAGGGAGAATCTGGTTCGATTGCGGACCAAACCTTTGTTAGTCCTTATTAACTGGCGATATAGAACCTCAGTGAACACTATACCAACGAGATCGCCAGGCAGAACATGAAGAATCACTAAAGCAGTTAGGGACCTGCACGTCTAACAATGACAAGAACGTCAGGTTGATTTGTGAAAGCAATTGAGGGACAAACATTTATAGGTGTTTGCTTCGACCAGGATACTATACGGAGGCGATGCGACACATTTATATCGAGGCGTTATATTTTCCGTAATAAAAGGCGTAAATGCTGGTAGAACAGTGAACTGTGTGATCTTCAGTCGGGGTATCATCGGGCCAGACTGGATAGGACTGATAAGGAAATGAAGTAGCGTATCTACAAGCATGAAGAAACGTCAAGTTACCTATATACCGAGACAACTGCTTCATATAACTACACAGAGGTGCATACAAACTCATGGGGAGGCATATACAGAGATGTAATGGAAAGTTCAAGGCAAGGCAAGGCTACAAATTACAAGTTTCGTTCTCCCCCTGAAAATTTTTCAGGGTTTGATTTTTCAGGAGAGCAGGCGCGATAACATCTTCCAGACATCTTTACATGTAATACCACAATTAAGGATGCAAGAAGTATCGAAGATTTGCACTAGGCTGAGAGACAACAAAACATCGAGTCTCGACGATATATAGTACAAAGCCCTTTAGCTGATTGCTAAGTAAATGCCGAACATAATAAACTTCCTATTCTCCCACAGACCTACATTTCTGTTGATGGTATGCTGGTGCGAGTAATCTACAACCGATTGCTCCCAGTTGCAGGAAGTTTGGAAGGCTTATCAGACCAACTATTCCATGCGGGTAAATCAGCCATCGAAGTGATCAAACTTGTGACTGGCTTGGGTGAAAATGAATGTACAAGAAGGGTGGTACTAGCAAGTGTTGCACAGTGATTACGCGCAAAATGCATTAAACTCGGCGAATTGGAACCTTATACGGAGGTCTCTGGGTACAATCGGAATAGCCAGTTACTTAGCTGTCTAATAGGAAGAATGTTTTGATATGAGACACCCAATGGACCCAGGGAGTACATTGTATTCGCGGGGCTTTGTGATGCGGTCACTACTGACAAACATCATGTATAACAATGTCCTTAATGTTCCAGTTGTCCACCATACCACGATAGTGGGCTACGCCGATGACATAGCGGTCATTGTTATTTCAAAAAATCTCGCGGATATGGAGTTATATTCGAAGTAATCACTGTTATGCAAAAGTGGCTGAAAAACTCAGGTCCCACTCAATTTCAGCAAGAAAATGTCAACATTGCAATTATTCCACAATGTATTAGATCCCTATAGCATATTTAAGAGTGCAAATGTTAAAACAATGCAGTATTCTATCTATTAAAGGAAGCTGTAGGTTAACTAGATTTTATTCCTACATCCAGAGCTTCCTATTCGTATAATATGGCGCCTTTAGGCCAATTATGTTGAAGAAAAGAGTATCCGGGTTAGCCTCGCTCAAATATGCCTGAACTTCACCAGCTCACGAAAGTGACTATAAAGTCTGCAGGTCACTAATTCCATTTCCATAGAAGTGTTAAGGACTTCGCTCATCTGTAGAAACTGTAGATTTGGACATAGCTCCGCCAATCAGTGAATAGACGAGTTTTCCTGTTTTGCTGCTTAAATATTATAAGTAAATGAAGAATTCTAAGCAGAGATTCCCAACCATCTGATTCTGCTGATTAATAAAGACGTAAGTGAAAGACCGGAGAGATAATGATAATTTTCATTTTAACTCAGTTGAAATTTGACTGAAAAAGGCTCAAAACATCCCTTACTCATATATTTCCGAAAATAATATAATAACAATGGATTGAAGTAGTCATAAACAGCCTACCTCTGACTGCAAACGTTCATGTGCTATTTTGTAGCCATTCGATTCTTTATTAATAACAATACCGACATTCGCACAAATAAATCAGTTCTAGCACACAATGCCACACCAAATGCTCACTCAACACAAGTCTTTCCCCACATTTTCAGGCGTGGTGAACCTGGAATAACGTGATGTATTCAGCATTTTAAAAATTCTATTGAAATGAAATTAGAAGCCTTGCAAGCCACTACGTGAGATGTCATCAACAACATCCCTCTCGTGACTAAATAATGTTTTCCTATTTGGACAACAACACCTCACCCTCATAAAGTGTTTTCGGGAGGAATTCACAACAGTTGCTACCATAATCGATTGATTTTCCACAAAACCTCAACCGTAATGCCTTCGAAACGACAGTTCCTCTTTTTCCCAACACTCGTGTCCCTTTTTGCTATTATACGAAATATATTTTCGATAAAACGCCTGTAGTTGCGTGTATATTGTATAAAAACATTAACAGTAACAGGACCATTTTCTTTATTCTTTTCTTCCTTCTTTTTGCAGCTGTGACCGAGGATCCTGAATTCACAGATGTCATTGAGAATATCACAGTGCCAGCGGGCAGAAACGTCAAATTAGCATGTTCTGTGAAAAACCTAGGACCTTATAAGGTGAGTAAGTATATTACGAAACAGATTTTCTTCTAGGGCGGAGGTCATTTTTTTGGAGTATCGATGAGGTCTTGAGAGCATTGTGGCAACCTGATTAAAGGAGCTAATTTCCACAAACTTAAATCACAGGATTGAAACTACATATTCGTTGAACATGTTCTATTTTAACTCCAATATAACTCGTTTTGGAAATTAGTGGATACTAGAACGCATCCTCACCCAGCTTTTTACATCTGTATCGGAGTAGCCTTGCATCAACATTGATTTGTTAAGCCCTGTCTTGGCCAGTTGAGTTTGCCATTCCTGCCCAGGTCATTTCATATTAATACAATAGCCCGAGCAACATCTCCATTTGACCGTGATAATAATCTGGACCTGATTTTAATTGGCCAATTTCCAATTAGTCTAAGAACGTTTAAGCCGAAACACGTACACAATGGCGCTGAGAAGAAGAAAAATGTCAAAAATGCCTAAAGGAGGATTTTTCGTTAAGTCACGACAAGTGAAAAGATGTTAGTCGCGGAAAATTGGAAATGGGGTGGAATACTATATGGGCCCAGGCTTAAAGGTAGTCTCAAGGTATTAACGCAATGAAGAAGCAGAAAAAAAGGAATCACAATATACGCAGGAGACGAGCGGGAAGGGTAGGACGCAGTGAGTACAAGCGGAAAGCAGAAGTTCCATTTTCTGTCCTCAAGACGAGATCTTTTTACCGATAAGGTAAATAGGAAAACGAGTCCCGTGAACGAAATTTTTATCCTCGGGAGCTACTAGTGAAAGTCGAAGCTATACAATGGAAGGCTTTTATAGGCTCTAGTCATGTCTCGGTATTATCTCTAGTCGAAAACATTGACATGTGTATTTTGGTGTTTGCCTTTTTCTTTTTCTCTGATGCCTCTTGTTTTTGGGGTTGTTCTAGCCGCAGGACATTCGGAGGGTGGAAAATTGTAGGCAAATACTACACACAGTTCACGCAACGAGAATAAGATAACAAAATGATAGGGATGAAAAGCGAAAGGGAAGCAAGAAGAATTTAGAGTCGGAAAGGAGGTTACGGTTGATTCCTGTTCGGGATTCTTTCCTGGGACATGGGATGAGTGAATGGATCAAGAAGTCGCCTAAAGAAACTGTTGTAATTCCTGACTGACATAAGCAAATCTTATCTACAACTGCGCCAAAGAAGCACTGGAGGAAAGTGCTGGCGCCTATACCCGAGTTCGATTCGGTCTGGTCTAGTGGTGAACACATAGCTCAAGGCTTAGTCGGTCCTGTTTACCTGTAAACTTTGTTTGCCCTCTTCTTCATGGTTTTTGGGGATATATTTGTTTGTTTGTGAATTTGTTTCGGTACTGCGGCGAGCCATGGGAACGTAATACTTGCCTGGGGATAAGATTAAAGCGATGAAATGGAGCGATTGAGGCCTGAGAATTGTATTTCAAAGGTAGGAATGTTATTCAATAATTTGTATTTAATTTAAATACTCAGCCCTTTGCTTACTACCAACCACCTGATGTTGGCCAGTCTATGGTTCTATCTACTGCGGACATGAACCATGAAAATTTGATTATGGAAATGAGGCTGAATTGTTTGAATTGCATTACAGCCTACATTCAAGAGCTATGTATGTTTGTTTTAACAGTTCGTATGAAGTAATCAATTGTTGTTGGAGTATAATCGTTTTAAATTGAGTAGAATCATGAAAGTAGCTATCTTCAAATGATAAAAAGGAGTAGAAATTCCTTGGAAGATATACTGGGGGTCAATTGAAAAGAGCAAATTCCAATTCATAATTATCATGAGACTACGAATATGTACAACCTGAGGGTTGATTTCGGTGTATACACTTCGAGCATTCTCATACGAAAATGCATTGGTTCTCCCAAATCCATGTGAGAAGCGTTTTTCGAATTCGGAGAAAGAACATACAAAGGTACAACTCACTGCACTCAGATGACATGATTCTTCTAGGCGAGTTTAATGACAAAATTGGACAAGGGGGCTCACGAGAAGAATAAACGGTGCCATAGACACGTTCACAAAGTGATTAAGGCAAGGTTACAAATCATACACAGACTTCTGCAAGGACAAGGACGGAAATATAGTCAATAGTCGTGTGTTTGTTTATGAGGTGGGGGAGAACAACTGCAACTGGTGCACATCACTACCAAAAATCCTGTGTCCAATGTGTACATTAGGTGGACACTCACAAAGGTACTCTACGGTAGTCTTCTTGCTTTTCGACAAGATAAACTTTAAAGTATGTTTTTCGGTTCTAAGAGGAAAAGGTTGGTGTGACTAGTAGCTTCAAGCTCTACCACTTGTTCCTATGGGAAATTTGCTCCTAGCTTTTGACAGCAAAGTTAGCCAAGGATATTCATAGAGGTGGCCAAAGGGTAGTACAGGTCCCAGGGTGAAATGTGGATTGGTACCCACGATGGCGCATAAAACCTAGAAAACGCCTGCTAAACCAATACCAAAGCTCTCCACCTCCAAGTGGTGCCCGCTGGGAGCTTTTTCTTAACGAAAAGCTACAGACGGAGAAGGAGAAGGCGAGCCTCCCACGCCTAAAAACAGAACAGAAATTATACCAACCATAGTCCTGGAAAAAGTGATTTGTGATGCTGAGGTAAATGCGAGAGGCACGATCCTCTTCAAGTCTACCCTACTACTGGTCTATGCTAACGATATCGACGTCATAGGAAGAACGACCCGAGACGGACAAACTGCCTTTATCCAGATCGAGCAGCATATCAATAAAGACAAGACAAAATATATGATGGAACGACAGTGTAGGTCAGGACGCCAGACAGCTTTTGAGGGATATCGAATTGGTGAACCTGGCAGTAAAACCGGGATGTCTGGAGCTCCTTATTAAGGCAAGCCAAGGCCGGATACCGGTTATTGCGCCGTTGATGATGACTGATCCTCCAACTGCTGGTTCAGTGATCAAACACGAATAGTAGTTCTACCGTATTGAATCTATAAATAGAGTTCAAATTCTAAATGATTTTTGGGGCGATCAAAAGAATGATCAACGCAGCCAAGGTAGCTTGAGTATCGGTGCATATTACAATATACCTACCTTTTATTCACTCGTGAATCACCGATATATCTGCCCTAGGATTGCATACACCTCATCCAGAAAGATTGTTGTATATTGTCTCAAAGAAAAAGCTCACATTTGGTTTTTATCCCAAAGGTAGACTACTTTTCCAGAAGCCTGTTCCATTTTTAAGTCATGGGAGTAGAAGACCTCAGTCTATCTCTCTATGAATTCTTCTGGTTCCTTTTAGTCTTTTCTACCTTCGAGCTTCATATATTTTCCCAAGCATATGTATGGGGATCGGAAGAAGAAAGCATTACGAAAATTGAATTCAGTTCTCCCAACATTTCCTCCAATGCTCTGTGTGTCTGTCTGCTCTCATTGTAGTGCTCTGAATATTTATCGATGGAGTGCAACTTTAGTAGTAGAGCTCGAGCTGCGCAGGATGTAGTGCTCATGATGCAGCCCATGCACTGTGAGATCCATCTTTGCCTCTTCATGTTTGTTCCAAAGAAAGCTCTTATTTTGAATAATTTCCAGATAGTTCTATTCTTCTGAAAGTTGAAACCTTGTATTCCCCACTTCTGGAAGACAAACACCATTCAATTTCTTCCTTCTTGTACACAATTTTTATTGATTTTAGTTTGAATACCTATTGTCAATCAAATGAACAGTGGGTTGCGCATTTCAATTAGGTTGTTGCAGATGAAATGTCGGATTTCACAATGAAGTGAAGTTAGTTGCGATTTTGATGAGCCAAACTGTTGCCAAGTGGCGCTGGTGGTATTGAATAATAGAATACAAATAGTCCTACATTTGATCAATATAATTTCAATTTTATGTCATTGTGCTTATAGAGGAATAAAAAACCATGAGTTTAAACTTGGTCGCGATGTAGCGGAGGCAACCAGAAACTTTTGCAGGGCACTTGGAGCTGATACGGTAAACGAACCAACCATACAGCGGGGCTCGAAAAATTTTGGTCGGGCGACATAAGCCTTCAAAATGAGCCATGAGGACATCCAGGATTATCGATCCACAACGATTGTGCTGCGATTGGTGGTGGAATCTAACACACATGCATTTGTAAGGCATATTGCTGAGAAATTGGGCGTACACAATTCGACAGTTTCCCGGCACTTGCAACAGTTTAGAAAGGTTGAAAAGCTTGATAAGTGAGTTCCGCATAAACTTACAGAGCAAAGCATGGCGGTTCGAATGGAAATTTGCAGTTATCTCCCCTTCCTTAACAGAAAGGATCACTCTTTGCACGGAATAGTAATATCTGATAAAAAGTAGATATTGTACGGCCTTAGTCGCAGATCAGCACAATCGCTAGATATCGGTGAGGCTTTAAAACACATGCCAAAATTGAGCATTCATCCAAAGAAGGTAATGGTGTCTGTTTGGCGGTATGCAGCCGAAATTATCCACTATTCTTTTTTGAAACGCGGTGAAACGATTAGTAATAATAATCGTTGGCGCAACAATCCACATTGGATCAGGGCTTTAAAGTGTGTTAGAGTACTTCATTCAATACCGTAAAACGATTAATGCACAGAAATACTGAGCCCAATTTCATGAAATGCATCGGAATATCCATATTAAATGACAACGCACGACCTCATGTATCCGAAATAACGCCCCAAAAAATGAAAGAATTGCAGTATGAGAGTATGAGACTCTCCACCAAATTCACCCGACCTCTTGCCAACTGACTACCACTTGTTTAAGCATTTGGATCACTCTCGCTGGGAGATGTGCATCGATTTTTTTAGTCAGTTCATTAACAAAATTTATTTTTGTAAGAGTTGCAGTTGTTTGAAATTTTACTACCAAAGCTGGCATTTCATCTGCAACAACCTAGCATGGTACATACAGTTCTGAG
The DNA here is from genome assembly GCF_905115235.1 of Hermetia illucens. Lineage (NCBI taxonomy): Eukaryota > Metazoa > Arthropoda > Insecta > Diptera > Stratiomyidae > Hermetia > Hermetia illucens. The sequence continues at coordinate 122,993,032 of NC_051851.1, read as the reverse complement.
GTCTCGACCAACAGCTAGCGCACCCAGGTCATCCCCATAACTTTCAGCGCAATTGAAAGATTTTACAGTTAGCATTATAGTGAGTCGATGGCACACCTTCTTGGAGGTAGTCTTTCATTACTGCTGTCATAAGGTAGTAAACCTACTCCAGCACACAGCGATTTTTACTAGCTCTCTCACAGCATCACAAAGTTGTTGAAACGGCGCACAGTCAAATCTTTGACTGCCCACGAACATCCTCATCGCGTGCGTGACTCCAGATTCCTGAAGCTTAACCAGTCTTTGGGCACATCTAACGTTCGCAACTATGAGACCAATTGAAGTGATGAAATCAAATAGGATTGCATTTGCTACTTTCCAAAAAAATAAATTAATTAGGCATCACAACCTAATAGGAATTCAAGACCACTCAACTTCACATTCTCCCACCAAATCCCTTAGTTCTTATGTTCGTGTCCGGTCTACACATCGGTCTCATAAACTCTCCTTTCCTGCGGTTTTGCTGGTAGACATAGAGAAGAAGGTTCTGACGCGGAAGATTTAGTCTTGTCTCCTCTCTTTCCCGGCTGAAGTTTCTTTCTGCCGACCCTTCCTTTCTTTATTTGGGGGAATTAAGCAGCAATGCGTTCCCAGTTTCTCTCGTTATGGGAGCTGTGTATTCTTCTCTCCGGCGATCCCGTCGTACACCCTAAGTACACGTTATCCACTGAATTGGAGAGCATGCAGTTTCCTAGGTGGGAGAACATGAATGTGATGAGGCCTCCAAAATCCGTGCCTCGGCGGTGACTTTATTGCTTAAAGTCGCGGGTGGATGCGAAGTCTACATAGCATTCGTAGAGTCCAAATCCGTAGCTTCCTTATGAGGGATGATAATGTGGTCAACTTTAGCCCACAGTCGACATCACCTGCAATGGATGCGGCTGAAGTAGTAACATATGGATACTATTATCCTCTAAATGGAGCATAGCGTGCCAAACAAACCTACACACCAAGGTTGTAGGTTCACTGAAATGTGCTTCGGATCCCTTTAGTTCTTCCTGAGAAGTGTGTAGTTCTACTTTACTATTCTATTCCACGTGTTTCCAGGGCGATACACTCGCTGGTCGCTCTCTCCGTTGCTAAGCACTGCAAAGAATGAATTGGTCGTCCTTTCATAATGTGTGATCTATTCATTGCTTACACTTGTTAATTCGGCTCTTTATTCGAAATCATGTAGATGTTAACGGAAACTTCAAGCTCTCGAGTAATAATTAATGTTAATTTTCATTAACTTTTTGATGTTATAGTTTATTAAAGAAATAGACTCATTTGTGTGTTTCCAGATTTACAAATCGTTTATTCCATCGAGGATTACTGCAACAAGATCAAGCAGCTATTTATTGAATACCAAGCTGACTTTGTCGCACAAGCAAAGTTAAGCACGGCAGTTAACGAACAGCTAGAGAGAAAGCAAGCCTAAATACGGCCATCGAGCGATAATTTTAGGCATCATCTGATTATGAAGCAGCCAGTATAAAGACGGTTCGTGACCAAAAATGAGCCATGGAAATACTAACGAGCTGCTGAAAACTTATGACGGAAGTCAGTGGAAATCATCAACCACAATTGGCTTCAAGTTGAAAAAGAATATAAGGCACCCAACACAAAGGGCTACAATCTTGTGGGTTATACGAACTTGTAGCATACGCGAATTCAGGGACAAGTTGGTCAGACAATCTGAAGGTATTTCACAATGCCATAAAGGAATACCTACTTCGATTGAGAACATAAACGCTTCCTTTCAATTGGGATCCAGTGCTATTACGCATTTTTGTCAAGAAGCTAAATATAATCGCCAACATCCTGTTGGAGCAATTGTTGCCTAAACCAGGAGAGTCCCAACCATCCCAACAGTTTGTGGCACCTATTGAGGCCCGTTCCCAAAGAAGCTGAGGGCTTGAGATTAGACCAATCCAAAGAGCAACATGTAAAATTGCGATAGCAGCAAGAATACGTATTATGCAAGCGTAACCACCCATTCTTCTCTTGCAAAACTTTCTTTGAAATAAGTCCGACTCTGCGTTGAAGCTTGATAGAACAGCCATAATGCTGTGGAATGCACATCTCTGCATTAGCAGCTCTCTAAGATTGAAATTCAGGGGGATGTTGTACTAGGTACAGCGGAAATGAAAATAAGTCAAAACGGGGCCAAAAGCTAGGATACCGAGAATGTTGGCTGTCAGATCAATTTGATAACCAAAAATAGAACACTAATCAAGTAAGTACGCATTCCAATTAAATTCGATCGAATGCATCAACGTAAACCTTCTATTCCATTCCAAGCAAATCATTAGCTGGATATTTCGATTAACAAAACCTAATCTGTTAGTAGTCATCATTGTCAAATAAAATCAGGCAAATCTTCAAAAATCAATCGCATCAAGTTGAAAACGTCGTTTGATTGCATTAAAGTTAGAAAATTAGAGAACAAATTTTATTCCAAATTATCACGTCTTAGATTGAAACTGGACTGAATAACCCTGGAGGCATCTGAAACTGTCACGTCTATATATCGAAGTATTTCTGTTATTTCTCGCCAAAGTGAAATAACGGAAAGCTGCGAAACTAGAAGCAAGAGGACACCATGAGAAGAAGTTTAGAGGTCTACATAGGGATCAGAGGATGAGGACAGTACATAGACCTTACGTTCATTTAATAGGCAACCAGTGTTCACAGTATTTCATGGAATAATAATTGAAACTTCCACACAACGGACCAAATTTTACTAAATTTTGCCATTTGAAGTCGAGTAAAGATTCTTTTTCTTCACTGACATCGCCAATCACTGCAGAACAAAAAGAACGCAACAGGGCTGCAATAGGGATCCTCGTCGCACAGACTAGGAAGATTATCCAGGAGCTCAGAGGGAAGATCGTTTACTATAATACATTAAAGAGGACAAAGGGTAGTTATATTGAACAAAGACGATTAGGAGAACCAGACGAAAGCAAACTCGGGAATGGATCTTACAGAAGACTGAGGATCGATCCTCTATCACAACTCGTAAAATAGGTGGACTAAGTTATCATTATCGTTTAGTGAAAAACGCCTAAAACAAATTCTTGCCCTTAGAAGCGACTAATCTGGAATTGGAGTCGCAATACGTAGACTTCATGGAAAAACATATCAAACTAGATCATGTGGGAGAAATCGACATCAAATGGATTTCATCTCCATAATATTTTCTTCTCAGCCATTATGTACTAACACCAGACAGCGGTCTTATCAAATTGAGACTTTTGATGTCCCTTGTATATATGTCATCATCAGGATGTTCACTTAATGACATTCTAGATACTGGGCCAACAGTAAAGATATAACATGTTTTCTATTCCGGTTCTGTTCTGATTTAGGTTCACGATTTGTCTTCATTCTAAAGATATATTGACAAATTGACTTTCAATCACATGATTTAATTACTCACCGCTCCTTTGGAGAAATAACATATGCATTCCACTAGCCCTGGTCAGACCACTCAGTGGTCTGTTAATCATCGTGTTTAATGTAATGTTAACTTACACGGATAAAATCTGTTTACACATTTATATAAAAAAGGACAAACGTTATTTGATCAAGGTTTAAATTATTCGAAGTACTCTATTTCAAAGTTCAAGAATCGGACAAAATAGAATTCTAGAAACACGGAAATGCTAACAACTTGCTGTGCTATAAGTGTTACGAAGCCACAAAAGGAGCCTTGAGCTAGGTAGATTTTACAACGATGAACCCGGCAACGATGCAAACGATTTGAGCACTTTCTCATAGACGACGTGGATCGGTATCATAAGGAAGAGCCAGATATTGTATAGTGGCCATCCCAGTAACCTATGTGCCCCTAGCTCCCAGTTATCCAAAAAAAAATGAAACCCGCTGTTATGGACTTTGAAAACATACGCGAACTGTTATGCACTCCGCGCTTACGAGGCAAATTCTTAGATGTAAACCTCATTAACCTTTCGACCCTACAAAGGAGACTGCTGAGTCGGAGAAGGATACCTTCTACGAGGCATTGCAACGAACTCCCGAACCCTGCCCCAAATAAAAAATAAAAATCATACTAGCAAATTCCAACAGTCAATTGGAGACGGAACTCGTATCCAGGCAACAGGTCGGCTCCCATAGCTTGCACAAAAGTACCAATGAAAACGGACTGCTGAAATGTTTGTTGGGAGTACCTACTTTGAGCGCAAGGAGGCACACAAACGGGGGTCTCTTCAGACCAGACCATTTTCAACCAAATTGACCACGTGTTAATGGAACGGCGCCACCTTTCAGCCTTGATGAGTGTCAGAGCATATAGGAGGCCATTTGACTTGGATCATTATCTTCTTAGCAATGGTGTTAGAGGTTTGTAAAAAAACCTTATCGAATCTTTCCTAACAATCATGTGAGGGTGAACATCGAAGCCATACCAAAGACGTTAGGGAAAAATGGATATAACTGCAGCTAACTCCGAAGGGACTTCAGAGATATGAAAAAATGCCTGAGAGAACCAAACCAAGCTCGAGAAGTACAGAAAGTGGGAACACCAGGAGCCGGTGGAATTACAGCCGAATTGGTTAGGGAGGCAAACAAATACAAACAAATAATGTTAGCGGCTTTCAAGAGAAGAACTCTTCGAAGAATTTTTAGTACCTACTAGAAGATGGAGGGTTCCGTAGCTTATATAACGACGAAATTTATAAGTAACTTTCTCGTTGTGAATAAAATCCAGCGGAATAGGCAGCGGTGGACGAGGCAAAGGAGAATGATCCGGACTAAGAAGTATATAAGAGCAATATCTATTATAGAAAAGGGATACCCCGTATCGGATGGGATGATAATGTAGACCATCTTGGCACAATGGCGGAATATCTAGACTTCCTTACTAAGACAGGCCTAAACCGGATACCGGTTGTTGCAATGTTGATTATCCTCATATGATTGTCTGAGGAAGATATAGATATCCGTCTAAACCAAACATAATAACATTTTTCACTGTTGTTGCCAGTGTGTGACAGTTATTCCTGTCCTAGTGGGCGAATAAAAATTGTCGTATCGTACGAGTCTTAGTGAGCGTTTCTATGAAGCGTTAAGAGGAGCACTAGCCGTCGAGCTCGACAACTGTGTCCCCACTTGATGAACGACATCCACGACTTGCGTAACAATATTCACTGTAGATCTTCCGGCTCTAAAACGGAAGTGCCGTGGGGATAAGTCTTCGGCAGGAGTAAACTCGCTGAAGAGATACTTGCTGAAGCAAGTCTACTCCTGATGAGCTTTTTGAGCAGTGTCAAGCATAGAAAATGGTTGGTAAGTAGACGTCAACTAGTCTTTTCCTTTGTTGATGAGGGCAAGCCACGCTACCTGCCATCGAGAAGTAAAAATGCCCTCTTTCAGCCTGCAACGTGCGGTAGGTTTAGGCGATGTTAGAGCATCAGAAAGAAGTTGATATTCTTCTGAAGTAATACCATCGAGTCCAGAGACCTTCTTGTTTTCCATAGAGAGGACTGCCTCTTCCAACTCTTTTAAAGAGAAAAATGGACAGTTTGCGGCACCTTCCATGCTTTCACCAACCCGTAGGGGATGCGCATTAAGTAATATCCTACAAGGTGGTCAGGTGATCATTCACCTTGACCTAGACTAGATCCTGCCAGTGGCAAACTTTGCTTCCGCTTATTGCGCTACGGTATCTCTGACGCTTCCCTGTGATTGGGGGACATGCTTCTTCTCGGTTGTTTAAACATTGTATCAAGCGGTGGAGTTTATGACACTTCTTCCGGAACTCGTCAATTTTGGCCGTCCGGTAGCTTGCGCTTCGAGTATAAAGGTTTCGCGTTCATCTTTTGTAAGAAATTTCAACGCACATTTTTCTATCCGTATATAGTTACAAATCCAACATAATCCTTCATATTTTTCTAAACTACGAGACATAGATATTATGCTCACCCTAACCAAACAAACTGCCTATTTCCGAATACTCTACACATACATGCACGTATGTAAATTGATCGTACCCACATATCCGATTTACTTCCTATATCTATTTGAATTAGGCACTATCCGCAAAGTTCATTAGCACGCATATATTATATACCTATATACACACATGTCTGTTTGACAAATAACTAAAAAGCTAAAACAAAATAATTCTCTGGGACCCAATTCATAACAACTCATTTCGTTGTGGTATTGACGAATTGATATGTTATGATGACGTCATGCAGGGTCTAGAGTGCAGGAAATTCACAAAAAATTGTAAAGTTTCACCCCCTATAACTTTGTTAATAATACTTGGATAATCGGGTGTGACAGACAGACACCGCCTCGATTCTAATAAGGTTTTGTTTCACACAAAACCTTAAAAAGCTTGTCACATTTCAATGCCTTCCTGGACATGGAAGCTCCACAGACCGTCGTTATCAGGTTTATAATTGAATTCCCGACGGTATCAGCTGCGGCGCTACCACCCAGGATTGCCCTTAGCGTGGCATATTCTGTTCAAAGAGTTTCGACAAATCTCCCGGTGTTCACTTTCGCGACGTTATATCCATGCACAGAAAGAGCGTGGCGTGACGCATACCGAGAGGTTGTGTTAACAATTTCGAAGGCGTTATAGTGATGGTCCCTTGCCAAGAACACTTTTAGAATTCGCCACCTGTCCACCAGCGACATCAGTGATTACGACGCGAAGATTACGTCGAGAATACATCCCTCACAGCCTGGGCGCGGGAACGTTGGGTTGGATCTGGCGTTTAAAACTAAGAGTTCTGCTTTCGTCGCCATTTCGAGGAGTCGTTTCCCTCTGAAGTCGGGGTGAGTCATGCCTCATTCAAGTGCCTTGGAATTGAAGTCACACCCGACAAAGATCCGCCCCTGCATCCCGAATCCAGATGCTAGAGGTACCTGATATGCCGGGGTAACCAAACCTGCCATTAAGCACTAGATCAGCTTTTATCTGCGTAGCTTCTCATGAGCGGTTGCATTTCAGTGCGTTTGATCTGTGGGATGTAGATCATGTTTACCGCGTCCAAGTTTTTTCAGGTTTCTTTTCTGTGAGGCAGTCAAGATCTCCGATCTCCAGAGAGCACGCGGGCTCTAGGCTAGAAACCAAATCTTCCCTTCCCAACAACACCTTGACCACCTCTCGTTTTCTGAATGAAAAATACTTCTTCTCCCGCTAATTTCTGATTCGATTCTATAACGGATTTTGTTGAGGTCTTCCGCAAAGCTTTTGTCTTTCGTTAGCTTAATAAGCAAAGTTGGCGGTCTGGCCCTCCTTCGTTTCCCCAATTTTTGTATTGTTGCTTTACCATTCGTGTTCGCCCTAATTTTAGGCAGAGGGTTTTCTGGCATGCAGCGTATTATTGCTTGTTGTCCCTCTTCTTTTGAGTCCTAGGTAAAGTTTCCTTCAAATACTTTCGTTTTTTCCCTGATCGATCTGCTTACTGCTATCTGTCAGGAACTTCCGGTGCTCTCACCGGCGGCGCGGTCGCTTCTGCTTCTTGCACATCATCTGTTGCTTTCCATGTCCGTCTGTAGTGCGGACTTCTGCCCAGAAGCTCCTCCAGCTCGATCAGCCCGTTTTTCACGCCTTTTCTGACGTTTCTCTGAAAGAATGCTGCAGACTGCATGCGCGTTACAACTGCCGCACATTTTTTGACAGGCCTTTCCACTTCGGCTTTCGCAAGAGAAGTCGACTGGGCTCGCGCTTGAGATATATTCGAAGCTATCCGCTCAATTTACTCAATTTAAGCAATTTCTATTACGCTTCTTTCCGCAACAATAGCATTGCTTTCGCGGTGTTTTTCTTTATATGGCTGTCCGTATTCCGATGTCTCGTCAAGTCTTTCAGCCCGTGATGCGTTCTTCACTGGCCGCTGCGGTGGGTGGCGCATTTTCATGCTGCGCAGAAGATCAACCAACTTTCCACCAATGCCACTCCTTAGTTCCTTAGTTATGTCCTATTTTTGTTTTCCATTGAAGTTTTTACCAGGGCATCGTGTGTTCGGACGTGTTCCGGACATTCGTGGTTCGGTCTTCACCAAGAGGCTTTCTCAATGTTGCTATCTAGGATGCAGGTATACTGCCAGCTAGGTGGTCAGAACTACTTACTCGGGAACTTCAGGAACATCACTCCTCATATCGCAAGCGACCCATTAAAGATCGCTTACAACTCCCGAGGCTCATATTGCTATCAGACTTTCTGAGCGAAGATAAAACGCTCATATGACCCCATCGACATCGGCGTAAACCGGTCATTAGCAGTTAGGCCTTCACTGAGATCTAGAAAGTTTCACACAGGTATAATGCCAACCTGGGCGGTCTTCTTCTTCTTCTTGCTCAGTACCCCGGGGATGTTGCTCCCCGTATCATAAGAAATCTGTAAAGAATCGCTACCAACCTCCGAGGAGCATTAAATGGATTAGATAATATGCAGAACATAGAAATTTAGAAAACACTCAAATCTCGGAAAAACTCAGTTATTTAAGGTTTCATAAGTGTGTAATCCCTTGAAAGGAAGGAAAATACCAAGTTGCGTTTATACCAACTCGTACATGTACAGTCCTTTAAAAAAAATTCGAGGAGTAATTCTTCTGTTATTTATGCGTTACTACTCCACTACTTGCCTAACTTAACAATTAGTGGCGACTCAGTATTCATTGAGTGAGTCTGCGGCAAGCGATATTTATGTCACACAACCGAGGACAGCCTCTTAAAGGAGTTTTATCCTGCAGTTTAGTAATCCCTCTAGTTCTTATTTTTCCATATTTCCTGTGTCCATAATATCATAGAAATCTGGGAATAATATTATATTGTTGGCAAGCAGCGATGTAATATTCATGAATCTCATTTCGAAGCTGTCTACTGTCCTTGACTTAGTACGCAGTTACATTGCTTCAATATTTGCTAAGGTAGATTGCTTGTAAATATTCCGTTAAGTCATATAATAGTCTACTCAAATGAAAATTAGCTAAAAATACTGGCACTTGGCAAACATCCTCTGAATATATGAAATTTAAAACGGTAGTTTCATCTGGGGGCAATGAAAATCAAGGATTTCCATAAAAATTAAATAAAATCTGTGCCATCGTTAAGTAAGTTTATCTATGTCCTTCTTCCCGGCGTCCGTATTTCTGTTGCCTTCTTCACTTTGTTTTCTTTCCTCTGGAATTCATTTTTTTATTATTAATCAAAAAAAGTCAACAACGCAAGGATATTTCGTTGGGAGAGTGTCATGACTAGAAATTAACTTGAGAAAGAGGCAGTGGCTTCAGTGCACGGGCAGCTATGAAATAAAGCATTCCACAGCGAGAGTATCCCACGATAAGGATCCGACCGTAAGCGTACCTTCGAAGTGGCAGGAGCCGGGAATCGGGAATTTAGCTTGGAGGGATAATGAAAGCCAACAACGAGTAAAAAGCTAGGCCTCCGCTCCGGTTGACATTATCCTCCTTCATTTCACTATTGTTTACACACTTGCTGAAATGGGTAGAACGATGTAATAGTCGCCAAGTTTGCTTCCATATTCTCTGTCGACAGTGCTATGCCGTTTGGAAGCAAGGTCCTTTTTACTTTCAATATTGTCATCATTTTGTGGTTTTTTCCAGTCGGGTATATTTTTGGGTTGGCGAGAAAGGACTTTGAAACGCTCATCGTAAGGTTGACAAAACTTGCCTTATCACAACAAACGAAAATTCGATCTTCAAGGTCTTCGGAGTCACCCAGTGGGGTGTGATGATTTCATGCCAAGGGTGCAGGGTGATTTTGATGATGTTGATGATGATGATGGCTACAATGACGACAGAAACGTCGATGGCGATGAGGGTAACAATACCACTATAGTTGATGATAGAGGGTGGCACATATCCTAGAAGCGTTCTTTCCACTTATTATATCGAAGGTGGCGGCAGGCACGACGTACCTTCGGACACCATCTCCACCGGAATGATGATGGCTTCTACCACAAAAATTGTCAAAATTCTGCTTCAGAAAATGCCCCAAATACTTGGCAGTGTTGTATGGTAGAAAGTTTGAAATCAGGACCGCATAGCTTTTGAATGGCTCCAACAGCTTGAGATGAACGTGCCTTGGCATATGATTAGCCTCTGACAGCGATATCCTTTTTACTTCGGCAAAGGGAAGGTCCTTCTCTTGCGATGTACGTTTTCATGGCTTCAGTGTTTACCATTATACCAGCAGCATCGTCGAGAAACTGGAAATTTGTATGCGTTTATAATCGTCTATTTACCGTCGTCGTCTGCTCACAAAAGTCAAATTAAAATTGTTGATTTCTACACGGTTTTGTGTGCAGTTTTCGGTTCGCGAGGAGATGAGGAAAGTAATTTCTTTAAATGTGTTTTTGTTGCTTCACTTTGTGGAAAGTTGGACTGAGAACATTTCGGTGTATTTCAAAGTTTTAATATCAGGCGGTGTCTTTCTTGAAAAATAATTGTTTTGCTGCTTCCGGACTTTGAACTGCATAAGCGAATATTAAGCAACTATTCATTTTTAAATCTATACACCTTTGTGATTTTAATATTTTCCCGTTGTCTGAGGAGTTGTGAATATAATTTTAGATTTTAGATTGGTTTTTCTGGGCACTCAGACCGTAGTCTAGATGTCTCTTCCCGTCTCATATGAGGCTTCGGCCTCCGATCTCTTCTCTTCCATAGCATGGCGAATGTTCCGTTAACTATGGGTGATTCAGAAGTCCCAGTAAATGCTTCTAACATGGTTCTAACAGCAATCTGAAGTTCCCAATTGAGAACCCCGTCTAAGCTTAGCATCCTGATGTTGCCCATTCTTCCCCTTCGCCAAGTCGACAAAGAAGAATCGCATGCTTCAAATAACTATCTAATTTTTATTTTGTCCAACTGAAAACTTCTCAATTAACGCAACTCATTCTCGGTTTCTCGAATTCTTTTTGTCAGAAAACCGTGGGCTCTCTACACTTTTTTTCAAATTCGCAAAAAGGATTGCCTGATGGTCATTCTCAGTTTATCTTTCAATGTCAAGCCGCGGGGTACGGACACCAATGCACTGCATCATATACACAACACTAACATCAGAAATTTTTCTTATGCACCTACCGAAGACGGTCGAACCTGCGCAATGATCATACAATTGCAAGCAACGCGCCGGGAAGAGAATCTCCTGTGTTTAGTCTTCTTGACATATACACTGTTGATTCAAACCCTATAACGAACGCAAGTTCAGGTTCCTTTCCGTAAATGCTTTGCCATAGTTAATGGCCTGCTGCCCGCGGTGCTTCAACTTATTGGTATTAACTTCGTTTTTGCATGGCCTTTGATGCCCTCTTAAAAATCAAGCATGTACTGCTGTCATTGTGTGATGTATGTCAATTTTTGGTGGCTCGTTACAACACTTACACTGGCGTTCTGGCCTACGCCATCGCTCCATCCCCTGTCTGTGGTCTGCCCCGTCTTCTTTTTCTACCATAGAAGTTACCCTTATAGACTTTCCGGGCTGAATCATCCTCATTCATACGAGTTAAGTGACGCCCGCCATAACCGATTGAGCCGGATTTTATCCACAGCCTGGCGGTTATGGTATCGCTCAGACATTTCGTCGTAATGTACGCTACGGACCAAAAATTCTTCGAAGGATTCTTCTCACCGAACGCGGCTAAGTGTTCGCATTTTTTCTTTCTAATAACCCAAGTCTTTTAAAATAATTCCACCAAAAAGTTTTACTGCTGGTTTGAGAAGTATAATTGTTGTCTCATCAGTACAAAGTGATCTGGCCTTTTAATATATTTGCTATTCACCCCGTAATAGGGCATACGGCGTCAACCACACCTAAGCGCCGTCGTTTACGGTTCGACAAATTCACTTCAGCTCCCTCAGGACTTCACGCAACGCTTGCACTTCTACTCTTCTCATCTATACCGTATTTTCATAGGATGATCCACTCGTTAGCCGATTTGGGACAGTGGATTCCGTTGCCTGACAAACCTTGCAACGAAGTTGTTCCCTTCTTCAATGTGTGACCTATCCCCTGTCATTTCTGCTTTCTGATCAACACATCCATCGCTAAGTGGCCTATCCACCGACGAAGTTCTTCGTTTGAAATGGTATCAAGCCACTATATTCCGAGGGCCCGTCAGAGACAAGTGCATTTCCAGATTTTAGACAAAGCAGCGAAGACCGATCTCGCGCTGATAATGTATCGAGCAAAATCAAGTTTGGTGTCACTGTCCATAAAAACGACAATTAACGATTCCCATATTCTGCATGTTTGACTGAGGACCTTGGTTTTAATGAGGTTTATTTTCAGTTAGACTCTACTTGCCCCTCTTTCAAAATCGAGACCGATTTGGCCAACGTCCATGACCCCGCGAGAAAGCAAATAGTTATTGTCAGGATAGCCGAGACATTTGCGAGAAGGTCTCATTGTCCATTCAAGCCCTCAACATCCCCCGGCATTTCGTGCTACCATACGCCTAGGGTACTCCAGAAACCCTCTCTGCTCATGCTGTCGAAAGCTTTTTCGAAATGGATAAAGAGCAAGTAAAGCGCAAACCTAAGTTCTACGCACGGTTCCAAAATGATCCGTAGGGTGTTGATGTGGTCAACGCAGGAGGCTGCGGGGCGGAAACCAGGCGATTCTTTGTCGACCAAGTTTTCAGGATATTCTTCACGCCTTCTTTGGAATCTTATTGATACTACATTTTTTCATTCCCTGGAAATGGTTGCGGACTCCCAAGATTTCCATATGAATGGAAGTAGCAGATCCACAGGAACCGCAGGTGCAGCGGCAAATGAGTCAGCGGGCTGTCCATCGAGCTCAGTGGCTTTACTCCGCTTGAGACCTATAGACCATAAGTTGTTTAACATAAAAAAAATCTTCTTGAGTAGAGTACCCTGCACGATTGATGACCTTTTATATTTCTTTATGGAGGCTAGAATCAGATTGTAACACATATGGGTTCTTTGACATTTTAGCGGCATAGCATTTCCAACCCTCCCTTTTCCTTTTCTTTGCATCGACCTATCGTTACCATTCGACGCTCCAATGGTCCGCTGTGATTAATAGAGTCGCAGAGAAGAATCTGACTCACACCATGTCAGCTTCCTTTTGACTATCGAGCAGCCGCTACCTGTTCGTGGGTTTCTACCGGCTTTTTGGTTTTGGGCTGGAATCCGTTTGGAAGGAAGCCAGCCGGTTCGGCCAAAAGGGGACGCAGTTTACAATTGTCGAAAATAAACAGCAACGCTTAGAAAGTCTCGAAACTAATGGTGGATGATAGTACATTCAGTAAAAGTCGATTCCAACTTTTTGAATCAGGAGCTAATAAAAGAAGCTAAAATAATCACTAAAGCTAACCCTTTATCTTGGTGAGAAGAGCAGGAAAAATTTGGTGGAGAAGGTAACACTTGGGAAAAACAATTTTCACATTGTTGCCATCCAAAAGGGAGAGATCAACGAAACGTAAATACAAATCCATTCTGAGGATGGATTAAAGAAAAATAACTTAGAATTTCGTGACGGAAAAACACTACACATATCAGCTTGAGAGCAGCAAAGGCCTGTGCATTGTGATCAAGGGCATTGAACCGGAAGTCGATCCCAATGAAATAAAAGAGGAACTTACTGAAATAAAATATGTGGTGAAATCGAAAAATTGGGCACAGAGAAGTTCATCCAATATACAATCTTCGCTACCTCCTGCACAGAAGAATCACAGTGGAAGAGCCACATAAACACAACGGCCCTGTCCAGTGTATAATCTGCCAGGAATTTCAGCTACACTGGGACTTATTTTACATTTTCTAGTGTATGCGTAATCTGCGGGAAATTTTATGCATCCAAAATAAAGCATGCGCTACAGCCAGAAAATGAAGTAACTTTGGACAAACCATACTGCCAATTATACAGGGTACGAAGTGAAAGTCTATTTTTCAACTTTCAAGCATGGTTTGAGCTATCGGATAATATGAATGAAATTTGAGAAGCATTCTGCGGTGGAAAGCCTTCAATCGCTTATGGATGATGGATTGCACGCTGCATCGAAAACACGATTTTACGAATGGTTCTGATGTTTCAAAAATGGTGATTTTGACATTAGTGACAAGGACGCCTAAAAAGTTTGAAAATGTTGAATTAGAGGAAGCGCTAAAACAAAACTGGTGCGAAACTCAAGAAGAGCTCGTAGAATTACTCGGAGTTGATCGAACTACCATTTCCAAGTGTTTACATACACATCACCCAGAAGGAAGGACATTGGGTGTCGTATGAGCTGAAACATGTGTGAATAGCTGCTCGCCCAGCAACAACGAAGAGGTTTCTTTCTCTCTCGTATCGTGACTTGGTGACTAAAAATGAATCTTGTACTATAACCCTAAGCGTAAATAGTTGTGGGTAAAGCCTAGTGAACCATCGATTTTCACTCCAATGCCGAATATTCGCGCAACCAAGTGCATGCTCTGCATATGGCGGGATCAGTTGGACCGAGTTTAATTTGAACTGCTAAAGCCAGAAGTGAAGACATCAGCCCATCGCTTCCAAGCATTGTAAGCAAAAAAAACGGCCGATACAGCTGTTCTTCAACATAACAATGCTCAGGCACATGTTGCGAAATCGGTCAAAACATACTTGGGAACGCTCAAATGAGAAGTCTCACGCCATCTGCCAAACTCGCCTGACATCACTTCGTCCAACTACTAACTCTTCCGATCGATGACTCATGTCATCCAAGACCAGCACTTCACATCATGCGAGGATGTCAAAATATGGGCACATTTATAGATTGCATCCAAGGAAGGCGAGTTCTTTCGTGAAGGAAACCGTGAACTGTCCGAAAGATGGGCACGAATCGTAGCTTACGACCAACAATATTTTTAATGAAATAGTTTTGATAATCTCTTTTCACTAACGCATAGAAAATTACCAAAAAATCTGGTTTGGCACTAGTACTTCTTTCATGTTGAAACAGCTGCCAGTAAAAGCTCCCAATTTACTTTGCTACATCTTCAATGCAATCTTGAGAATCGGATATTTTCCAAATTGTTGGAAAAATGCTATTGTAACAATTATTCCGAAACCTAGAAAGAATGACACGCATGTAAAATCGTACAGACTAATCAGCGTTCTTCCCACAATATCGAAAGTATTCGAAAAACTGCTGCTTCAGAAGCTACTCCCAATCCTAGCAGACAACAACGTTAAACCAGATCACCAATTCGGATTTAGAAAAGAACACAATACAATAGAAAAAGTCCACCGGATTGAATCAGAAAAAAACTATGCTCTCGAAAGGAGAAGATATTGCACAGCAATATTTCTAGAAGTGGCGGAAGCATCAAACGTCTACTCCTTGGTTGTCTCCATAAATATTAATATCGTATTTAACGAAACACCGATTCCAGGTAAAATACAGAGATATTCTCAGTGAACAATATAAAATTAGAGCTGGAGTTCCCCAGGGGAGTGTACTCGGTCCTGCACTGTACCTTATGTACACGACCGATTTTCCTGTTAGCGGGTTAACCAGTCAATCTTAAGCTGACATGCAGACCCTAAATTAGCTTCTTTGCAACTGAAATATAAGAGAAGTAGAAAATTGGCTTCAAATGTAGAAGATGAAAGCTAACTGGTCGAACTGTGTGGAACTTTCACTTTACGAAAAGAATATTGTCCTCAAGTGAAGATCAACAACATCGCTATACCCGAAACGGATGACGTTTAATACCTGGGGATATACTTTGGTAGAAGACTCATCTGGAAACAGGACATACAGGTGAAAATTCAATAACTTAAACTTCAGTTCGAAAACTGTTGTGTTGTGTTGTGGATATTTCACAAAAAGTGACCACTTTCTCCATGAGGCTCTGACAACCCATCCAACATTAACTTACTTTAGCAGTCCCAGTCTAAAATTCTAAGATATATATCGGGTGTTCTTTGGTACTTCCGCAACTTTCATCTCCACAATGACTTTAGAGACCAGGACAATAGTGGAAGAAATTAAGTGTTTCGTTAATAAACACTTAGCCAAACTGAAGAGTCCCCCCAACACAGAAGATAGAATTTGAACTAATCGAAAATTCAAGCGGCTAAAAAGATTTGATCCCCTGCACTTCGTAAAGGTAGTAGCATCCGTTTGAAAATTTTGTTCTTTTTAAGGTTTTGTGTAAACACAAAACCTTATTAAAATCAGTTTACTGTCTGTCCGTCTGTCTGTCTGTCTGTCCGTCACACGCATTCTTCTCGGAGACGGTTATGGCGATTGGTACCAAATTTGGTAGAAAGGTGGGAACTGTGAACGCTCATGCATATAGTGAGTTACATTCGTTTACGTCGAATTTAAGGGGGGGGGGGGTCCCCATACATGCAAAAGGGGGGTGTACATTTTTTTTTCATCAAATATTGTCATGTGGGGTATCAAATTAAAGGTTTCCTAGTAGTAGTTTTCTTTAGTACTTTTCCTTCTTTACTTTAGTACTTTTCGAAGCCGGTCTTAGTTTTGACTTTTGTTGAAAAGGTGGGAGTGCGGGGGTTGAAAGTGGTCATTTTTTTAACGAACCCATTCTCAGGGACTACCACACCGAAGAATCTGGAAAAAATCAGGGGCTGCCACTGTATGGTGCCTAGGCTCTGAAATACCCTCCACAAATAAAGTTAATAATAGTATATTACTGTAATTTTTAGAAATTGATAGGAGAACTCCCCTTAAGTTCACGCTAGAATCACAAAATTGCAGCAATGTAGGCTGCAGCATAGAACATGATCCTGCCAAATTTGGTTAAAATCACACTATTACTAAGAAAGTTATACTAGGTCAAAACTGTCGCTCTGCAAATTCAAGATTGTGAATGTAAATATTACTTGAAAGTGGAAATTTTCACATAATATATGCATATTTTACGTGCTACATGCTAATGAGACAAATGTACACTCAAATCTATTTATAAAGGAAATACAAAAAACCTTTCATACCTGAAGCGCTGAACTTCCGGTTTCCTGACTTGTTTAAGGTTGTCTTTTACACAAATCATTACATTAAAATCGATTCACTGTTGTCTGCCTGTCACACGCACTTTGCTTCGAAACGGCTACATTGATTCAAGCATTGTGGACATATCGGAACTAGAAAATTTCATGCATACATGCGGGATAAAAATGTACAAACTTAAAGTAAAGGTGCAACCCCAACTACGTTACGCGGCCACAAACTGCACTGCCTGTCAAAATATCTTTATATGATTTTCTAGACAACAACACACACTTGAGCGATGCTGCGTGACGCAATATTCAGTCAAGAAACGCGACGCGGCTGAGTTGCCTAGCAGAGAATATTTTACAGCGTCGCGTGTCTTTTCCATATAATGAATTCAGTTGATTGCTACGATTATTCACTTTTGGTTTAAATGTCAATGCTAAAATGTCAAACTATGCAGTTGTTTGAAGTTAGCTGCCGCACTAGTGCAATATAGACATGCCGCGTCACGGCAGTTGTGCTGAATGTAGTGTCGCGTCCCGTAGTGTATAGGTGGCCGTACCTTAGGATGGGACCCATTTTTGGAAACTAGCCAACCGAAAAATCTGAACAAAATTGAGGGCCATGCGCTTATATGAAATCTAGGATACAAAATATGTCTCATTCCGACATTTGGTCAAATAAATTTGCTAATAGTATGTTGCCAACTTTTATAAATTTACTGAAAAACTCTCATAAGTTCAACCAGATATACCATGCAAAATAGAGGACAGTATCGCGCATACGCATGCCAACTTTCATGGCTATTATTCTCAAAATTATAGCAATTGAAACTTATCAATTCTACGCGAATTTACCCCATCTTAAGTCATACAAATAAGATTCTTTTAAATAAAAAATGAATGACATCATAATTAACGACAATAATTGACATTCCAGTGAAATATTAAGACTCCATTCATGAAAAATCTACTTCTTCCCAGCCCTTTTCAAGGTTTTGGGTGAAACAAAGCCTTATTAAAATCTGTTTACGGTCTGTCTGTCTGTCTGTCACAAGCAGAAATTGCACTATTATTAACAAAGTTAAAATGGATCGAAGTTGTTGCTTCTGTATAAATTCAAGACTTTGAATGTGCGTATCACCCGAAAGTGGATATCCTCACATAATATATGCACATAGATACTAATCGGACAAATGTCCACTCAAATGTTTTTATAAAAGAAATACACAAAACCTTTCATACCTGAAGCGTCCAGCTTCCGTCTTCCCGAATTGTTTTTTTTGACTGGGAGAAATCCATTATTGATACGCATCTGGAATGTAGTACACCGACTAAAGCGTCCCATATTTTCTCCACACTCTCCACGCGGGACCACTGTGGTGGTATTTGCTTCGCAGGCACATTCAGTTCTTAGCTGTTTACCCTACATGAGTTGCTACCGCTTTGTGTGGCGCTAATTGCAATAGCTTCCCTTCCCCCATTGCAACTACCGCGTTTCATGCTGTATTTGATTGCAGGATATATCTTACCAGACTTTCCGCCGTTAAACGGGTAAATACCCGTTCTGTTTCAAGCTTTCTTCTTGAGCTTTTAAATCTTAGGCAGGTGAAAAAAAGCGTGTTTTGCATCTCCGGTTGCACCTTCACACGTAGGATGTCCGGGCGATTCATCCAGACCATACCTAAATAGGTACTACTTCCTGTACCCAGAAATAAATGCGATCTTGATGTCGAGAGACACCAGTGCGCACTATTTTTCTTCGGCGTAGGCTTTTTCGACTAACTCAAAAACCAGTTTGGTAGGATCAACCGCTGACCGAGCCTTCCGGAAGCCAAACTGCGTATTTGAGAAACATCCGCCATTATCAATTATTAAATATATCCGGTGATGGATTACCCGTTCGAGGACCTCGCCTATTGTATTCAGAATACAGATAGGACTATAGGATGTTGGTTCACCTGTCTTCGAGATCAATACAAGCTTTTGTATTTTCCGCTCTGCAGGAAATTTCTTTTAGGCAAATACCTGTGCGAACAAGTTTGCTGCGATTCTAATTGCCAGTTTCATCGCCTTGTTGTGAATTCGATCAATGCCGGCGGCTGCATTATCTCAGACCCTTTTCACTGCGTCTGTGTTTACTGGAGGGATGTCTTCTGCACTCGTTAGTATCATTGGGAAAGTTGTTTCCGGAAGTTGGGGAAACAATGTTGAAACTATCTCCCATAATTATCTAGGGCACATAGTAGGAGGGGAGCATTTGTCTTTTATTGCCGACATAATCGACTTGTACGCTTCTCCCAATGGATCGAAGTCTGCCTCATCGCAGAGTCGCTTCAAGCAATAATGTTCATTTTTCGTGATGGTCCACTTCAACTTTTTGCCTTTACCTTTGTTCATACTCTGGCGTGTCGACGTTGACTCCGGCTACCTGCTTCTCGTTTCATCAGGTAAGGATTTATTGTTCTGAGTCAATTATCAATAGTAATATATATCGCATTTTGGTTGCTATGCGTGTATTCTTCGCTAATATGCCAGTAAAGACGCTTGAGCAGCGAATCAGTTACGAAAGTATGATCCACGACGGAGCCTGGCTCTCCACGCCTAAAATTGTTTACACTTTCGATAATGGTCAGGTCAGAGAAAACCTCGATTAGGATTCATCCTCTTTCATTTGTTTCGCGGTATCACCACTCCATTGCTCAAATGTTGAAGTCGTCACCAATAATTTTTGGATTTGCGATCTTTTCCGCCAAATGATAGTATAGGTCCCAGGGCGAAACGTGGATTAGTACCAACGATGAAGCATAAGATCCGGGAAACTGCTGAACTAACACCAGCAGCTCTACTACCAAACCCTATCTCCATCTCCAAGTGGTGACCGCTGCGAGCTCTTTCTTAACGAAAGGCTGCAGATGGAGAACGGGACAAATTGTACCAACTGGTCTGCATTTACGCATTTTCTCATGGAACGTGCGCTCCCTGTACAGAGATGGAGCTGCCAAGCAGCTAACCGATCGCTTGCCCCAATATAGGGCTGATGTAACCGATGTAAGGAGATGCGTTGGACAGGGACCCATTGCCTGGAGAAAAGTCACGATAATAATATATATATTATAATGGCCAGACAGTAAACCATGTGCTCAGAGTAGGTTTCTTAGTCAGCCAAAAAATGATTGAGCTTTTAAAACATAAGCGAGAATGGCTATGCACTCTGCGCTTGCGAGGCAAATTTAGAAATATAAACCTCATTAACGTCCACGCCCTTGTGGCGCGGCAGGATTCGCAGCATTCGAAATTTATTTCGAATGTTGCGAATGCGAACAAATAGATGGCGCGGAACTATCCACTTTGTAGAGCTCGCCATGGAAGTGGAAGACTGGCGAGAAAAGTGTGCCATGAGTTAGGGGCAGAAAAGAAACACATGAAGGAGATAATTCTCTTCTGCCTCTAACGAGAAAATAGTCACTTCACTCTTTCTTCATTCTTTAAATAAATTAATTAATAAAGTCTAATTGTTAAATCTATCGAGTATTGATTGTAAAAACCTAGTCTATGTTCCGGTGTACCTAAAAATTGTGGTTTGCAAAGAATTGGACTATTAAAGTTGAATTGGTGACCCCGAAGAGCACAAAGCCCTAGTACTATCAGTATCCAAAGTGAAGAAAGAGAGGCTGGACCCTCACCTGTAAACATAACTATTGAACAACCTGTGCAGCCGATACCTAAGATGACTCGTTCTGTTCCTCTGATCTCGAGCGCGTTTTATCAAGTTAACCAAACATCAGCACCGCAGCCCCAGACGCCAGCACCGCAGCGCCAGACGTCAGCATCATTGCCGCAGTCACCATCGTTGCCGCCGCAGCCGCAGCCATCACCATCTCAAACGTAGCTGACACCAGCATTATTGCCGCATCAGAAGTTCAATGAGCGCGACCACCTTTCAACATTGGCAGCAGCAACCTAGAAAACGAACGATTATTTGGCAACCAATTGACTTCATCTCAACAGCCACCGCTATCAGGCAGAAGCCGAAGACTCCGCCACCATCGCTGCTGCAGCCACCATCGTTTCCGCAGCAGTCATCAGAGACGCCGCCGCAGCCACGCTCGCCGTCTCCAGCATCAACGCCGCCGCCGCCTTCACCATCAACACCGCAGCCGTTGAAGCCAGCGCCGCCGCAGCAGCGAATCATTATTGTAATTTGTTGTTTGAATTTTAATTTGTTTTAGTTAAATTTATTTATTTAAGAAAAAAAAAAAATCAATAAATAGTACGCCCGCTGCAAGAGACGGCGTTCAGGCGTTTTAGGTGCGGATCATCGTTGGTTGTCTGCTCTCTGGGCGAAGTTCTGGGAAGTGGTTTCGGTCTGCGCTTAAAAGCGTCCGCTTCGGTAGTGATTTCTTTGTACGTGCGTGAATTTGTGGGTTCGGCCTGTCGTGTAGTTAGAACAGTTTCACTGCGTTTTCGTTTTAACACTCGCGTCGAAAAGAAGTTTCCTTTTTACTAGTCAAGATGTCGATCGACAACAAAGACGCGGCGGGCCCATCGAACCCACAAGTGACCGCCCTCGCCGTGCGTGTTCCTCCATTTTGGCGGCGGAACCCGGAGCTGTGGTTCATACGTTTGGAAGCGCAGTTCCAAATGTCTGGCATCACATCGGACTCGACCCGCTTCAACTATGCGGTGGTCGGTCTGGATGAAGAGTCGATTCTTCTGGTGTCCGATGTAGTGAAGTCAACATCATACACGCAACTCAAGAGCGAGTTGTTCAGGCGCCTGTCGGCAAGCGAGTCGGCAAAATTAGACCATTTGCTGGCGGGTTTAACGTTGGGTGATCGAACTCCCAGCCAATTGCTTCGCGAAATGAGGCAATTGGGTGGGAGCAAGATCGGCGATGACCTGATCAAGTCGCTCTGGCTGCGACGGCTCCCGGAGGGCACCCAGGCGATCCTCGCTTGCGTCTCCGGTTCCTTGGAGGAACTGGCAGCGACGGCCGACCAGGTGCAGGAGGTGTACGTACGCCCAACCTTGGCGGCCGTTCAACCACCGCCGGATGAGGTGGGTGACTTGAGGCGCGAGATAGCCGCTTTAACAGCCAGTGTGGCCGAGATGCGGGCGACGTTGGACGCTCAGCGTTCGGGCACCAGATTGCGAGCACGCTCACGATCTGCCACCCGAAAAGGGCGATCAGGTAGCAGGTCGTCAGGACAGTCCGCGGGCCGAGGGATTTGCTGGTACCACCGCAGATTCGGGGATAAAGCGACAAGATGTACGCTACCGTGTAGATTCGCGCCTACCACAAAGAACTAGATCCGCGGGGGGTCT